>NW_028146740.1:8882380-10272380 GCF_055883805.1 Amblyomma maculatum
TGTCCACTTGTCACCAACACCGTAGTTACGGACTAGTATAGGGTCCCCCAGAGCAAAACTCCAGCTGGCGTCGTCCGAAGCTGGCGTAGCTGCTCTGCTCTGGACAGGTTTGTTCCTGAGAGGAAAACACATGTCAAGTCTAGTGCGTAGTCGATAACTTAAAGTACTTCTGAAGGTGATAGGCTCGACTGCCTTGGGGCATTCCGGTATCGACACAAAACACGTGCGATTGCGATTGAGAGATCCACGCCAGGCATCTTCTATAACCCATCCTTAACCGTTCTGACCGCGCGTTCTGCCAGCCCATTGCTTTGTGGGTGGTAGGGCGGTGTTCGAATGTGGGCAATGCCGTTTCTGTTCATGAATTCGGCGAAATCCGACCCGGTAAAGGGCGTGCCGTTATCAGTTACTACAGTGCGCGGTAGTCCGAACCGGCTGACGAGCGTACGCAGCGCGTTTACCGTGCTGCTTAACGTTGCACGCGAGAGTGGAATGGCCTCGATTCATTTGCTGTCGGAATCAACCACGATCAGCAACATTTTGTCCCTGATAGGTACAGCGAAAGCGAGGTGCAATCGGTACCATTTTTCTTCTGTAGCTGGCCAGTTTACTGGCTCACGTGCTGGAGGCATTGGTAAAGCCTGGACACAGTTTCTGCATTCATCGGCTATTCGGCTAATGTCCCGGTCGCGTATTAGCAAACCATATCCCGTAGGAGCACTCGAGCAGACGACGCTCTGGCGCGTGATCCTCCGAGCAGCGCCACCAGGCGACAAATAGTGGATATATTGTCAAAATGAATAAGAACACATTTAAAGGCCATTTTTCCCGTCGTTTTGGTGGCGTAATGGATTAACACCACGTATCTCTTCACTAATGCTACCTATATATGCGTTCGTCTCCTGTGTTGTATCTTTTTCTCTGAATATTTTTTTTACAGTTGCCTTCACTGTAATTATATCCTGCTTTAAGTGAGTGTATGTTACCTTTAGGTTGCGTTTACAGACACCTTTAAGTAACAATCGGTATGACAACAGTTACGCTAAGCAATTACCTTCCCCATAATCATTTCCTGCCTCGGTGTGTGTATGTTACCTTTAGGTTGCATTCAGAGACATCTTTCAGCAACAATCTCCATTTAAAGTGAGTGTATGTTACCTTTAGGTTGCGTTCAGAGAGATCGTTAAATAAAACTTGAAATTTCTCCAACCAACACTTTTATTTTATAAAACCCGACGTTTCGGAGCCGGCTCGGCTCCTTCTTCAGGGGTGCATGACGCGGGGCTGCGTGCAGCTATAAGTAAAGGAATGGTCGAGGGGGAGAAGAAGGTGGGGGGGGGAGAATGGGGAGGGGGTGAGATGTGTGTGAAAGGAATGAGAAGGAAGGAGGGGGGTTTAGACGAGTGAGGGTGCCGCAGGTGCAGGTGTGCTCGCTGGCGACTTTTTTCTTTTCTTCTGCCTGCGGCACCCTCACTCGTCTAAACCCCCCTCCTTCCTTCTCATTCCTTTCACACACATCTCACCCCCTCCCCATTCTCCCCCCCCCCACCTTCTTCTCCCCCTCGACCATTCCTTTACTTATAGCTGCACGCAGCCCCGCGTCATGCACCCCTGAAGAAGGAGCCGAGCCGGCTCCGAAACGTCGGGTTTTATAAAATAAAAGTGTTGGTTGGAGAAATTTCAAGTTTTATTTAGTTATCAACCCAACCAGACAGGCAAATCTGTCGAAATGTTTAGCTTTCGAGAGATCGTTCAGCAACAATCCCCGTTTAACTCGCTGAAGGCGTCGTCTGCTTCAGTGCGCCTACGGGATATGGTTTGGCAATACGCGTCCCGGTCGATTTTCCGGCCACCAAAATTTGGACCGTGCTATAGTCTTCATGGTGCAGATGCCCTGATGGGCTTCGTGCAATATCAGCAGTCTACCGCGCGCCTGTTTAGGGACTACTACACGATGTCCCCCTAGTAGGAGGCCATCCTGAACAGATAATTCATGTCGCTTTTTGTAGTAATGCAACATGTCAGTGTTACCGGAGCAACATGCTTTGGGCCAACTCTCATGGACGTACCTGCGGACAAGTGCTAGTACCACGTCCGTTTCTGTGAGTGACCGCAGTTCCTCTGTAGTGATGGCCGACTGGTCCCACTGGTCAATGGCGAGGACAAACTCTACGTCTCCTTCCGGTGTGGTCTCCGTTTCTTGCAAAGTTTGAGGTAAACGGCTTGCAAAGCAGCTTTTATTTGTACGCTCCCAGCAGAAGAGCCCATCTTTGTATTCTCGCGGCGGCCATGAGGGGGGTCTGACGATCCATTCCTAGAAGGCCGAGCAGTGGCTGATGATCCGTCACCAGGATGAGCTCCCGGCCAAGGAGGTAGTCCCGGAAACGTGAAACACCAAACAAGAGAGCCAACGCTTTACGTTCGATCTGAGAATACTTCTTTTCGGCCGAAGTTAAGGTCCGGGACCGAAATCCGATGGGCCTCATTTCCCCATTAATGCAATGGAAAAGTACCGCTCCTACACCGTGAGGCGAGGCATCGCATTTCAAAAGTAGTTAGAGCTTCGGATTGAAATATGTCAACACAGGTGCTGCGCAAAAAGCCTTTTTCGACAGTTCGAATGCTGCTTGTTCTTTATCGCTCCACATCCACCTGGCTTCTTTCGTCAGTAGCTTATAAAAAGGCGCAAGTAAGGTGGACAGGTTAGGGAGAAACTTATGGTAGGAGATGATAAACCCGAGAAAAGCACGCAACTCTGTAACATTACGCGGAGAAGGGGCTAGTCTCATAGCATTGATGTTCTTTTCAACCGGGTGCAACCCGTTTTTATCAATGCGGTGATCGAGATATGTTACTGTTTGCTCGGCGAAGCGACATTTGTCATCGCGCAGCTTAATGCCATTTTCGCTGAAGCGTTGCAGTACTGCTTTTAGGTTTGAGTCATCTTGGCTCTTGCCAGCTATCAGCACATCGTCAAGATAGACCTGCACGCCGATTAACCCTTGGAGCACGGATTCAATTTTCCGCTGAAAGATTGCTGGCGCAGAAGAGATTCCAAAGGCAGCCGATTGTAGCAGTATAGCCCTTTTTGAGTGTTGATGACGGCCAGCTTCCGCGACTCCTCGTCCAACGCGACCTGGCTATAGGCATCTCGCAGGTCTAGCACACTGAACCGTTCTCCTCCCGCTAAATTGGCAAACATGTCGTCAATAACTGGTAGCGGGTATTGCTCAATCTCACACACAGGATTTAGTGTGGCTTTAAAATCTCCGCAAAGGCGCACTGAGCCGTCCTTCTTCAAGACGGGAACAATGGCGGTGGCCCATTCCGAATATAGTACAGGCGATATTATCCCTGCTTCCTTAAGCCTATCCAACTCCTCTGAAACTTTTACTTTGTACGCAAAAGGAACCTTCCTTGCCTTGAAAAACTTGGGGGTTGCTCCGCTCTTGAGATGAATCCGTGCTGGCGGGCCTTTCAAGAGTCCGGTGCTCTCGCTGAAAAGATCAGCATAGCTGTTCAGCATTTCCCAGGCAGGTTGATGGGCTGCTGGCGGAACCGTGCTGGCCATGTTAGTCCGCGCCTTTACGTGCAGGAGAGTCATTCCGGTGTCCTCCAGTTTCTGCAATAAATCCCGGCCACAAATACTGGGGCCTTTGCAGTTTAACACCTCCAGATTGCATTCCACTGCAGTTGCTTGATAACGCACAGCCATGTTCATGACGCCAAGCACTGGTAGCTTTCCGAAATAGCACGATAACTTTATCGGCGATTTCGCGAGTGGAGGCCATTCATTTCGATGTTTGTCATAAATAGCTTTTGAAATGATGCAGACTGGGGATCCTGTATCAATGTCCATTTTTAGGTCAACGCTGTTCCATGTGAATGTTTTCTGAATGGGCGGTAGCAGCGTCTACGCTGCCATACGGAGGGACCATATCTGCGATGTACTGCTATCACTGTCTTCCGATTCCTGCCGCTTCTGTGCTTCCATGGTACGAGTTCTGTTAACGCTGTCAGCCGCTGAGCACATCTTCGCTAGATGCCCGTATCGTCTGCATTAGAAACATTGCCGTCTGTTAAAGCGACAGGCAGCAGTCTTGTGGCCATAGTTACCGCAGCACTGGCTTTGCATTCGTGGTTGCGTTCGTATCTCTGGTTGGCGCCGATGAGTTATCTTGAACACGTTTGGATCCCGAGCCTCCCCGGTTATGCCTCGCGGATTAAGTTCGGCGCCTTCTGCAGCTAGTGCTAGAGCCTCTGCTTCCTTTAGCGACAGGTCTTTTATTGTCAGAAGCTACTTTTGTAAACTCTTTGATCTGACGCCACACACGATGCGGTCTCTGATCATTCTGTCTAGCATAGACGAAAAATTGCAGTTCTGTGCTATTTGTCGTATAGCGACAATAAATTCCTGCACGGATTCTTCTTCTTTCTGATAGCGGTTGAAGAACTTGAAACTTTCTGCTTTTTGGTTTGGTGTAGGATCATAGTAGCTGTTCAAGGTCTCGGCTATCTCGTCGTAGCTCAACGAACTTGTTTTTGCTGGCGCTACTTTACTGCATAAAATTTGAACGGTCTTTGTCCCAAGGGCTGCTACGAGTAAAGCCCTCTTCTTTGCATCAGCTGAGATTTCATTGGCCTCAAAGTACGCTTCTACTTTCACCAGGTAAGCTTGCCACTTATTGTTTTCCTCATCGAAGTCCGGTAGCTTATGACCCATGTCTGGCGCTGGCCTGGGCCCGATATCCTTGCTTCAGCCTCGTCGCCACTGTTGTGAAAGCGTGGTCAATGGGAACGCCGCTCCCGGGTGATGCATCAGACAGCGTAGCCAGGCCAAAGAACGCTGGTTTATTTTCGGATCAAGGGGTATTATATAGCCAGAGGAGTGAGGGAAAGAAGGAAAGGAAGAATGAAAAGATTGGTGCCGTTGCCGGTTCACAGATGGCGATTTATCGCCTGTGCTATCAGCAGCAGGTTCCATATTAATTCAACGAGTAAAACTGCGCGAAAAAGGCGGGACGTGTTTTTCTTACGTCCCGTCTTTTTCGCGCAGTTTTACTCGTTGAATTACCAGGCTCGGAAATCTTATCGATCCAGCCTTTGATATCTCGGCATTGACTGCATTCTTGTGCTGTCTCAACAGCAACAACAGCGGGATTATAAGTTGCACTTAGCATCCTGCATACGTTATGGATGTATTTGCCTTCTTTAGGGAAAGTACAATTTTTAACCTTGCTCTGGTTTAGTACTGACTTTTCTTTCATTTCAAAAAGCTGGTACGGTATCGTTCTGTCCAAGGCTTCAAATTTCCAATTGCCACAAACAGTCGCTATTTCATTGAACAGGTTATGAACGCCAGCTATGAGTCGTCACGTTGCTGACTACATACAGATACTGTCAAACCAACCAGCCTGTCATAATGTGATGATCCTGTATGAATTTGACAAGAGTACACACACGGACTGCCAGCAGAAACCCTTCTTTTTTTTACCTTCCTCAATTTTTCGTTAAAAACTGTCACTTCTTATTGCCCCACTTTTTTTAACCATTTAATTGTGCCCGCTCTGCATCTCCGTGCTTCTATGCTCTCATACCTGAACACTCCAATTTGAACATGCAAAAAGAATGTCGCCAAAGCGACCGCCGCCTGATGCCACAAGCGATATTGAAGATCCATATGAGACGAGTGCTAACGGCGACGTCTCGCGTTGCATTGTATAAGCCTGCATGAATATTTCGTTATTTTTGAGCAGCTATGAAAACAAATGTGTTATGTATACAACCCCATTCTTTTCCTCAGTTAGGAAGCTCCTTGGCCTGTTTGTTTGAACCAACAGTTACATTGCGTGCAGTTGTGGTATACCCTGCTGCGGTATGTAATAATTTCATTCATAGCTCGCGCAAGCAACTGCTTGAAGCCCTCACCTCTCTAACCGATTAAATGAAGCACGTACAGTTGAAAACGTTCAGTAACGACGCCTTTTCCTGCTTAAACGTAAATTATATATTAGTTTCATATCTCATGATAAAGTTTTTTTATTCGGAGTCTATTCAAGTGATTTTGAATTTTCGGCTTTTCCTCACTTTATTTCACTGTATTTATACTTTTTCTTTTCTTTTCTTTTGGTCTCTCAGATCAGTGGCACTTGCAATATTTACTCGTGTTTCTTTCATCAGTATGCATGTGTCGTTTTGACAATTCGGTCACTTATTATTTGCTTATTGCCTTTTCCCAAAGACGCCCTCAGCTGTTATCGGCGGTATAATTATTTCTAGTTGCGTGAACATAATATCCGATATTCCTTATGTACGCGTAACGTTTCACCTTGCTTGTATGCATACAGCAACCCGCCAAATAACGAACAAGCGTCATTCTAATATTGCACTCGCCGCCTCATCTGGTTTGATAAGGAAAAATATTTACTCTGAAGTTCATTCTGCTTTCTTAGCTTCATGAATTCTCTTTTTTTTTTATTTCTGTCATAAAAGTGCGTCATTGCTGACTGCTCAAGGAACATGGTGCCTCCCAAATCTTTGTAAATATCGGCAACGAAAGAAAATAAGATGCGGCTGTGCACAAGTATTGATTATTGAGAACACTGCAGTGTGGTAACATGCTCCCGCGATACTTATTGGAGCACATTTAGCAAAGCGGCGCTGTAGGCGTTTGATGCCACAGAAACATACCAGACTATGCCCCAAGGCTCCTTCCCAGCACACAGTGCGGAAAAATTCTTCGTGCTGTATCTTGGCGAACAGCTGTCGTAGCGCTTTTGATGACAGGTACTTGTGAACTAGGAAACCACGATTCAGGAATATGTGCAGGAACTCCTCACGTTTTGGTCGCAGCAGTGCGTACTCGAAGTCTTCCCCGTCGACCTGCCAGTGGTTCAAAGCACAGCAATCAGAATAATAACTTACGAGAAAAACTGAGTGGTGCACAAAAGATCAAAAACATTTATTCGCATAATCCTTTGATTAAGAAGCAAGGCGTGGTGTTTTTTCAGATTTCGTCATGAGTACTGCATCTGGAGAAGTTCTAGAGAAATCTCAGTAACGGTGACGTTGTGCCAACGGCGCCTCTTTTCACCACTCAAGTAATACCCCTTATTGAGTTGTAGCCACGGCATGCAAATCAATCATCAGCATAAGGAGGCGGCACTTGTGTGGCGCTTAGAAGGACCTCTCGCCGGGATAGTTGGTGCATTAATTTTTCTCAATGAAAAAAGCGCACAAAACCCATAGTCATCGGAAGAGCCCTCTTTCTGTCCTTTTTGTTTTCTTCCGGTCAGTGTGTTTCTCGTGCGTCCAACTCGTCATTAAGAAAAAATAAACTTGTGTGGGGGCTCGACCAGAATACGGGGTCTATTATTCTCGTCGCTCATTTCTATATTCGTTTTGTTTTCCTCATCGTGGCAGACACAATTTAAAAATGAAATAATTTAGTAGTGTTGTTTTGGAGATTTGATTAAAACATCCAAGCATGAAAGCTTCAGTCTCGACAGGCAGAATCTAACTGACAGAACTATCAGAGTTACTAACCTTAAGGTAAATGACATGCTGAACTAGAATACGAAGAGAATAGAACATGGCGTTCACAAAGGCGGTAGCCTGAATAGGGTTAGAAGGAAGTTAGACATCAGCGAGAATCAGATGTTTGCGGCGAGGCAAGCAGTGTCACTATGGTAGCCGTTTTATCAGAATAATGATTAAAGCGGCACTTGTGCTCAGACATCAAACAATGTAACAAAGGGCAAAGTAAGGAAAGCCTTAGAAGCAAGAAAACTGGAGAAAGAGCTTAGGATGATTCCGTAATTGCAGATACTAGAAACACTGGCCATCCTGTAGAGGCAACGCCCATTGATGCCATGAAAAACGCAAACATATCTTCATCCACAGTAAAGGGGACGCCAAGAAGATAAAAATTAGTATAGTGACGTGAAAGCTGTTCACAAAGGTAAGCGCTAACACAATCAGGACAAACCTTAATCTTCAGTCCTCCAGAAGACCAGGCAGGTTTACGTAAACCTACTCGAAAATAGAGCCTATCCACACTACAAACGAGATGATTTAGAATTGGGCCAAATATAACCATCCCCTACACATAGTCTTTGTAGACCGAGTTTCAGAAAGTGTTGTAGCGTTTGTGCACTTTTCCTTCGTGGCAAAATAATGAAACGAATGTGGCTGCCAAGATGGTACGGTCTGAGAAACTTTAGCAATTATATTTATGATTTTTTGTTTTGTAAATGGGCTATATACTGGCATCCTTATCATGCATTTTTAAGGTAGTCTCACCGTAGTATCCAACCTAGGATCAGGGCTTAGGCATACTTTTTTTTTTCGAGCCCCATCGTCCCGCGCTATCTCTTTTCTTTATGGGCTAATAGCTGACATTAGCATTTATTTGTCGCCGTGAGACGAAAAACTGTTGAGCATGATTGTGATGCTACCAGTACTGAACTAGCACCTGCATTTACCTGGTACTGCTGAGCGAAGTCCTTTGAGAAGACTTTTGTCATTGCCACGTGTGGGCAATTCCAATCTAAAGTGAGCAGCAGATCCTTCTTCATTTGGTGAGCATGGTGAAGCCTGGCCTGTGCTGGAGGCCACAAGAGTCGACACATTACATGTAATTGACCACTTACAATGCCCTGTGTTAAAGTACTTACATTTGAAGACTGCTTTAAGGAGGATGTCGTCAAGGTGTCTCAGGTTATTGCGGTGGTGGTGAATGTTTATGACAGTGAAATACATTTGCTCTTGAGTCTGCGAGAATAAATCACAAGACACGTTCATGAGCCAGACGCTTCATTGTCGGCGTTCTACATTACGACCACTAAATGCTGCCAAGAAAGTGCGATTAGCCTGGATGTGCCACTATAAAGACTCCCAAGTCCGAAATGTTAAGACACATTGCAATTTTGGGGCAAGGTAGAACGAGAGGAAGAAGATGGTTTACACGGTATGAAGGAGCCCTGAACAAAGGTAAAGGGGTACGGTGCGCCTCAGTTCGCAGGTCGAGCCATCGTTTCGACAAGCTAAACATAATGTAAGATGTGTTTTCGGGAGTTGTCTGAGCTTCGGATGCAAGGCAAAGATTCCTGAAAAGTTCCTGCTGCGCACGCAGCGAGTGAATAAAATTGCCACACAATGGGAATGGGACGAGCCTTTCTGCCAATTTGGGAAAGTTGTTAATGATTGTTGTTAGTAATGATGAAAAAAGTCGACAAAGACTATCTATACTACCAATGCGTTCACAATTTTTGCTCTGAATGTTGCTCTGCGGTAACAAAATTAAGTCAGGGTGCAACGGAAACCAATTTGCCGAATTTTTAAAATCAATGAAAATGTTAAGAGGGCTGCCGAGGCAAGAGCAGCAGATTTTTTGACAGTTATTGTGATGTTAAACGTATTCAAAAATTACACTCAAAACCTCTACACAAAATGTCTAAAATATATGGGCATGCGATAACAAAATGATCGGATTAACCTTTCATACTGACAAAATCATCAGTAAGCACCCATGCACTGGTGGTGTATTAACGTTCTGTTTATTAATGGGGAAGCATTAAAATGTGGACGCAGAAAGTGAAGCCATGACGGTGCAGGTGTTTAGAGAGAAAGGGCAGCACTTACTGCACCTTTCTTTTCCTTATACAACCTACTGCAAGAATAATAATTAGTAATGATGGTAATTAATACTAATTCCAATAGGATAATACAGGAGTGAAGATAATTAATCAGAAGTCCATAATTACGAAACAAAAAAACGAAATGTTATTAACACAATAAAAAATTAAGGAAAATAAAATACAGCAAAAATTAAATGATGAAGAATTAAAAATAAACAAAACTTTGACGCAACGGTTGTTTTCGCTTTCTCCCAATGCAGTTTCTGCACTGACCTCTTAAGGTTTTGGGCAGTATTACTGGGCATATTGTATGATGAGACCAAAGAGAAAGAATTATGTTAAGCATTGTTGAAGTGCTACTCCGCCGATCTTTCGACCGTACTGAGGCAATGATTTATTTATATTCCTGAAGGCTTGGTTATCTAACTACGCGAATACATTTTTACAATACGCAAGCAATTATTTTAAATAATAAAAAAATTCAATCAAAATTGAAAGTCCCGTGCGTGGCTAGGAGAGAAGTGCCTTTGGTGATGTCCTAAGATGACCTCACAGGCGTGCAGCAGCGTAGCGTGCTCCCGTTGCCATTATGCCGAGGAATACGAACGCCAATCGCTGTGACGTATGGCACCACGTGAAACATAACTGATGTCGGTGAGTCACCCTCGATGTCATCGGACAGCTAAAGCTAGAACTATAGTCTGTAAAGAGGAAGATGGGTTTTGGAGGCATGCGCACCACGAGCGCACGGTGCGAGATCCTGCTGTTGAAGAAGAAGTCTCGGGCTGACGCTTCGGGGAGATCTCTCTCTCGGATTCCCAGGCTAAGAAACCTCATTACAACTTGGTGGAGTGTGCTGATTCGACCCTTCCTCTACCATCCTGGAGTTACGCAGCCGCACCATCGCACCTACAATGACGACCGATGTGAGCCAGCCCTCTGCTTCTTCCCCAACCCCCGTCATTTGCCAAGGAGCGCTCCGACAGCGAGACCGGGCCATATTAAGCGGCACTGATGATCACGATGTGGAGGATTTGCTTGCCTCTTACGAGCGGGTAAGCGACCACAACCGCTGGGACGAAGCTCTACAGCTCAACAACGTCGTATTCTACCTGACGGACGTTACCAGTCTCTGGTACCACAACCACGAAGCACCACCTGGTCAGCCTTTAAGAGGGCTTTGTCCGATATCTTTGGCCGCCCTGCTGTCCGAAAGCTGCGCGCCGAACAGTGCCTGAAGTCTAGACGCCAGCAATACGGTGAATCCTTCACCAGCTATATAGATGTTGTGGGTCTGTGCACACGTTTCGACCCGTTCATGCCGGAAACTGCTCGTATAGGGCATATTTTAAACGGCATCGAAGCAGACGCCTTTCATATGCTTGTCGCTCGCAACCCCAACACCGTTGCCGAAGTCTTCACGCTTTGTCAGACATACGATGAGCTCCGCAAGCAGCACATTCCAGCCCCACCACCAACCATACAGCCTGATTCACTATCAAGCTTGGCTGTGTCGGCGACCAGCAGCTGGCTGCTCGACCAGATCAAGGACTTTGTGCACGAGGAGGTCGCCCGACAACTATCCCTTCTGCAAAGCGTTCAGGTCCGTTCTCCTAACCTGACCCAAGCCTTCAAGTTGTGATTTGGGATCAAGTGGCTGAGGCGCTACCAATCACTCCTCAGCAGGCTTCAGTCGCAGCGGCTTCTACGTACGCCGACATCCTCAGACGCCCAGCACCGAATCGCCCCTCTCGTTCCGCACTTCCCCACTCACCCGCCCTCCACCGCCGCCAGCCCCTTTCAATCTTCCTCGGCCGACTTCTGTTAGCTCAAACCCTTGGCGTGCTCGGGATAATTAACCAATTTGTTACGCATGTGGTGCTACTAGACAAATTATGCGTTACTGTCGTCACCGCGCGTACTTCTCTCTCTGGCTAGTGGACCCATACGCGAAGCCACAGAGATTAGAGTCCTCGGACTTTTTATTCCCCAAAATCGTCGCGCTGACACAACACTAGCCAAGCTTCGCAAGGTTGAAGACCAGGTGGGCGCATGGTCCGCCGCGTCTCCAACAAGCGTGGGGGCCTCAGAAGCAGGGATGCGGTGCGACTCGTCCATGCTTTTGTGACGAGTCGAATTCTTTCTTCAACTCCATACCTGCACGTGCGCAAGCATGATGAAGACATCCTGGAGGTCACTCTCCGCAAGATGATCAAGTGGGAGCTCGACCTCCAGATCTCTACCTCCAATGCAAGGAGCCTCGCATTGGAGGGGGTGAACACCTATCGGGAGCTACGCGAGGCGCACCTCACTAATCAATACACGCGTCTTGCCCAGACCATGTCCGGTCGTCGCCTTTTGGACCTGCTACATATACAACACAATCATCACATTGAGGAAAGGGTACGAGTGCCTGAGCTATGGAGAGGCGCCCTCCATGTTTGACCCCTTCCTACCGAAATGGACAGAGAATACCACAATGTACGGCGTCAGGCGCGGGCAAATGCCCTGCACCGCCATTATGGCTCTAAATACAATGCTTTTTATGTGGACGTTGCGGGCCCGCACCAATCCAGGGGAGGATGGTATACGGCTGCAGTCGTTCACGAGGAAAGACAGGTGGATGGCCTCATTTTTAAGGCCCCTACCGCAACCCACACGGGGGAGGTCGCTGCCCTGGATGCCTCCCACCCTCAATATAAATTCATCCTATCCGACTCGCGAAGGGCCTGTCGGAATTATGAGCTGGGCTGGATAATGCCTACAGCACAAAGAATACTTCGGAGAGCAGCTTGGAATCAGAATCCCAGACCCGACTTCTCATTTAGACTCCAGGCCACCAGGGCCTACCAGGGAATGAGACCGCCAACCAGGCCGCCCGCGCACTCACTATCCCGGAGCCCAGGCGTAGGCCCTACCGATCTGGACCAGGACACTTATCTTCTCTTAACTTTTCAAGAAATCTGCGCCTATTACCAGGACTCGCACCGTCAGTACCCGGCTCCTCTTAAAGGGCTAAGGAAAGCGGGCGAAAGAATACTTTTTAGACTTTTTACTGACACTCTCTGTGCCCGGCAGTACTCAAACATTACGGCCCTTCCTTTTCTGGCCTCTGCCCTTTCTGTGGAGAGGTGGTTGACGCCTTTCATATGGTCTGGGTATGACAGCTAAATGCTTCTCTTTTACCCATAACCCCTTCCTCTACCCGAGAGGACTGGGAGGCGGCCCTGCTCGGCTGCTTGGATCTAGCGGCACAACAAGCGCTGGTCCAGCGAGCTCGTGAGACGGCCCAGACCAATGGAGTCTTGTAAGGGGAGCTCCTCACTAGGGGTGGCTCTCCAAGCAACCTCTCCTTTTGTAATGCTTTCCACCACCACCACCTCGAACGCCACATCACACTGCACACCGAAGCAGACGCAGTACAGCAGGCATCAGCGGCGTTTAAAATTTGTTTACAGGAAAGAAAAGGCGCAATATCTGTCACAATTATCCATGTGCAACTTCACCGAATCGTAAGGAAAATGAGGAAGGTGGGAGTGAAAAAAGAGAGAAAAAGGTTATACAGTGGCGGAATTCGGGCCATCATGCAATAGCGGTTTTTCCCTCATTGCAGTTTACTGGTCCAAAGTGGTGGTTGTGGTAGTGGGTATTTATTGTATGTATGTATGTTTTTTTTTTTGGCAGCAGCAGCGGCGGATCGCGGACGGCTTCACAGTGTGCTCTTGGATTTTTGTAGTTGCGCAAACTGGACCCGGCGCCCTCCTTCTGCGCAAGATACCACCGGTTTTCATCGCCTCAGAGGCCCGACCATCTAATCGCTGCTGCTGGCGATCATGACAGCTTCCACGTGTTGCGTCATCATCTCTCGGCTACCGGGGCGCCACCGACAAGTTTAAAAGAAGAAACGGCTGCGGATTCCTCCCTCATTTGGCAGCAGCAGCGGCGGATCGCGGACGCCTTCACAGTGTGCTCTTGGATTTTTGCAGGTTGGTGACTGCCGCCTTGCGCTTATCAAAATATTTTCCTTTGGCATGTACCTCGCTGCTGCTGCTGTCCCCCCTTTTTGCAATTTGTTGTTTGTTGCGTTTTGATGCCCTTTTTAGTCCATGTTAGGTTGCTATTTTTGTGCGTAAAAACCCATAGGTTGCTTTAGTTGCTATTCAAATTGTTGAACATCCGTTACCATGGATTGCAAAAAGTGTGAAGAATCTATAGAAGCTGACTTCCGGTCAATAACATGTAGTGAATGTTCGGGAGAGTACCACCTGGGTTCTTGTTCTGGTGTGTCACTCTACATATAAATCTAAAGGAGACGACTATAGGAAGTCCTGGAAATGCGTAACATGCCGCAAAGGCAAGACAACTGCACCCAATTCTAATGACTCTGATAATGGTACTGTCACAGCGCTTCTGCCTGACATGAACAGAAAACTCAATGAGCTCCTTCCTCTGAAAACCACTGTTAATGATATGGAGGCTCTGATAAAGCACATGTCCGCCCAGAACGATACGGTACTCGTAACCATAGCGGAGCACACTGGCGAAATTAAGACTCTCAACTAAAGAATTTCAAAGCTCGAACAAGTTGGAAGTAACGCTGAACTGAAGAGACTGTCTGCTGCAGTAAATGACCTTGAATACATAAGTCGAAAGCTGAACATCGAAATTCACGGGATGGCGAAACAGGAGAAGGAATGCCTCATGACTAGAGTAAACGACCTAGCGAAAAAACTAGACCTTGAACCTCTTAACGAGCAGAATGTCTCTGCCGTTCACCGTCTTCCTTCACAAAAAGATAAGACTCCCGGTGTGATTATTCGCTTCACGCAACAATCGACACGAGACAAATGGCTTGAGAAAAGGAAGGCTGTATCAGCGGTCGACAAGGACATGTTTATATCTGAGAACCTAAACACGCAAAATGGGTTGCTGCTCAAGACTACAAAAGAATGGGCGCTTCAAAACAATTTCCGGTTTGTGTGGCATCGCCATGGAAAAATTGTGGTCAGGAATATATGGAGATGTCAAGACTAAGACCGATCTCGAAAAATTGGTAGACTGATACCCACGTGCTATGCGTAGGTTGTGCAGATTTAGGCACGGCTTCTGCATACTCGTTATCGCCTTCTGACTTTTTTCATTTTGTTGGGCCAGAACATAAAAAATCTACTCGATGCATTCATTTAAACTGCCAATCAGTACGAAACAAACATGACATGCTCGACCTTTTTCTCAGCAGCTTATCATTTCAGTTTGACTTTATCATGCTGTCTGAAACATGGTATGATCAGCACTCAGCTGTTTGGCAGCTCCCTGGTTATCAGTGTTTTACTAGAAGTCGAGAAACGTCGCGCGGAGGCGGCGTCAGTGTGCTTGTTCGTGAAAGCATAAATGTAGAGCCGATTAACGAATTTTGTTGCACTGCTACTGACTATGAAGTTCTATCAGTTGTGTATGCTCGAACTATTTATTGTTTTTTACCGGCCACCAAGTGGAAACCTAGACACATTTTTTCTGTTTATTGAACGGTTCTTTTTGTATAGGTGTGAATTCAGTTATGAAGTTGTGTTGGGTGGCGATTTCAATATCAATATGATGGTCGACAGCCCGTCAAAACGCAGTTTTGAGGTAGTTATACACACACATGGTTGTTTCAATGTCATAACAACACCTACCAGAACTACTGGTGATACGTCCACATGTATCGCTCTGTTCATTACAAGTGCTGCATTAGGTAGGATTAAATCGGGAGTTTTTTCGTGTGGTCTTAGTGATCACATGCCCATATTTTTATCTCTAAACCGTAAAAGCTATCGATCAACCACTAATGACACTTTCAAACAAGTAATTACGCAGAACGGGCTGGACAGTTTCCGCGACGAAATGGAAAGCACAGACTGGACGGATGTCTATGCTGTACAAAATCCCGATATTGCTTATAAAATTTTCCTAAAAATCTTCTCCACTTGTTATCATAGACACTTCCCCTGCAGTATTAAGCGCAAGAGACCTTCCAGGATTCGCAAGCCATGGATTACAATGCAACTATTTAAAAAAAATAAAAACTAAGCACATGCTATATGATAAATTTATCAAATCACGTAATCCAGATGACTGGACTGAGTTCAAACGCTTTCGCAATCGCCTCACAAACGAACTGCGCAGCGCTAAAACAATCATACCGACCTGTTCAAGCCATGTGAAGGCGACAGTCAGAAGACTTGGAAACAACTTAATGTCTTACGGAACCATACGCCGAGTTCCCAACTACCTGTGCAGATTGTTAAAAATGGTGTACAGATAAGCGATGAGTCACTGCCTGACTCCTTTAATGAATTTTTAACCAGCACTAATGAAATTCCCGTATGTATGACCGCCTGCGATTTCATACTAACAAGCATTCCGGATACTATATTTATGCACCCGACCAATGAATCCGAATTAACCTGTCTCTTCTCTGAACTTAGCAATAGTCGTAGTCTGGACGTAGACAGACTGCAGATAATGCCAATTAAGTATATCCTAGATATCATTGCTCCAGTGTTGGCATATGTTTACAACTTATGCCTAAATGCCGGAATCTTCCCGCAGAAAATGCAAGTCGCTAAAGTAATCCCGTTATTCAAGCGTGGTGACAAGACCCTAATAACAAATTATAGGCCCATATCAATTCTGCCAGTTTTTTCAAAAGGTCTCGAAAAGATAATATTTAAACGTCTCTCTGCATTTCTTGAGGATAATTGCCTCTTAACTCACTGCCAGTACGCGTTCCGCAAACACCTGTCTACTCAGCTTGCCCTCTTGGAACAAAAAGAACTTATCTTTAGGAACATTGAACATCGTCTACTTACACTCGGTGTACTAATAGATTTTACAAAAGCTTTTGACTGCATTAATCATGAACTTCTACTTAAAAAGTTAACTTACTATGGTATACGTGGTGTTGCTCATGAAATAATTAGGTCATATCTGGGCTCTAGAGCTCAATATACACATGTCAATAACATATCCTCTCAAATAAAAAACATAAGAATAGGAGTGCCGCAGGGTAGCATACTTGGACCCCTCCTCTTCAATATTTATGTTAATGATATTGTTAATGTTGATCATGACACCAAATACATAATTTATGCTGATGATACCACACTCCTGTTTTCTTCTCATGATGCTTCAGACTTAACAAGAATTGCTAATAAAGTACTAGAAAAACTACATGTATGGTCGATCAAAAACGGTCTCATAATAAATGCAACTAAAACAAAAGCCATATTATTCCAAGCCAAGAACAGAAATGCTACACTACCTGCAGACATCACACTTAATATGGATAAAATTGAACTAGTGAATTCAGTAAAGCTTAGTAATTTTTTTCGACCATGACAAGTCATGGAACAGCCATTCATCATCACTTGTAAGTAAACTATCCCAGGTAGTTGGACTAATTTTTTCCCTTAGGTATCTTCCCCGTAATGTAAAATTGGTTATATATAAATCTCTCTTTATGAGTCAACTTAATTACTGCTGTCTTGTCTGGGGTACCACGTCTGCCACAAATGTAGGTCGGTTATTTGTCCTTCAGAAAAAATTTCTGCGCGCAATATGCAATGTGAACTGGGATTTCCCAAGTGAACATTTGTTCCAAGAGCTTAATATATTGAAAGTGCATAATTTATACAACTACATGTTAGTATACGCATACATTAAAGAATGCAAATTGAATAATTTTGCCATCCGTTCAACAGCCAATCTTAAACAAAATCTACTTCACTACCAAACGCGATGTCCGGAATACTGGTATGTAACACACACGCGAACTATTTACGGTAAGCAAATGATTGCTCACACCCTACCTGCCTTACTCAATGCACTAATCTCGGAAAGTATTGATGTTTTACATGTTTCATTATCTACTCTACACAATTATTTTTGCCACTAATATTGAGTGTGTATTTATATTGTCAACCATTAGGTTAGTCATTGTAAATCAGCACTCTATATGTTCCTTGCCAATTGTACTTCTTTTGTGACTGAGTGAGATTATTTTCATGCGGCTGTATTTTCTTTTAATACTAACCTATGTAGCTTTGCAGATTCACCTTTTTTTTTTGTTTGTTTGTTTCTTCTAGCTTGTGCTTTATTGTATTGAAAGCATTGCCATTCCGCACGGCTGCTGCTGCCAACAAACGGGTTTTAGGACCTGTCAAGCTGTTTCCGCAGCTTTTTTCCTCGAACCTGTTTCGTTCACAACTGTACTTTGCAAACGGAAAATAAAGCACTTACTTACTTACAAAAGGAAAGAAAAGATGTTTTTCAGCCCCGGTATCTGATATCTGAAGCATCTGAACTGAGGCGGCGGAAATAAAGGGATAGCGAGGAGAAGGTAGAGGAAATCAAAGAGGTGAGTGATAGGGAGAAAGAAAAGGGTAGGTAGAAATAAAAGAAATATATACACTATGGTACAGTATACAGTAGTTTGCTTGAGGCCCACCCGCAAATGTCTTAAGTCACTGAGCACTCGGCACATCGGGCGGGTCTCCGCATCGTTGCTTTGCTGTGGGCTCGGCAGCACAGCAACGAAGCGGTCATCTTACGCCCGCCATCTCCTCACCTTTCAGGTGTTCCTTCTGGCCTTTCTACCGACATCTGGCGATGACTGCTTAAACGGCGAATCTGATGCGATTCGGACGTTCCTGCCTCGCCGCGCAGCCTATCATCTGGACCAGACTGCGCAGCGGAACCTTTGCACTGCTGCCCCAGTGCGCCTCTGGACACGTCGGCACGGCGCTTGTCTCCCTCCACCCCCCGAAAGCTAGACATCGCATCGGAAGCAACATCAACACAGCCACCTAAAAGCGCTTCCCATCCCACCACTCCCTTCAGTGGGCTCGGCAGCACAGCAACGATGCGGTCATTTTACGCCCGCCATCTCCTCACCTTTCAGGTAACGAATCGGTACTCACTATACGCATGGCGTACCCGTTACCCTGCCTTGTTAGTGCTGCCGAGCCCCTGTTGTTGCATTAACATTATGCGTGATTCTGCAGACATATTGTTGGAATTGCTAGCACTAGCTTCCGACGTTGAGCTAAATCCCGGCCCTCCCACGCGTTCGTCTTCAATCGAGGCGTCTGGCGACATCTTGACCGCTCTCAAGGAAATTCGTGAAGGTCAAGTCTCCATCTTAAACGAAGTAAAGGCAAGGCAATGCAAACTAAACTCACCCAAAACGACGCCTTATTAGATGACATTAGGCAAAGGTTATCAAAAATCGAAAATGAATTTTCGTCTATCCCAGTAATAAAAACCCAAATTGAAGATGTCCAGGCCCTGGCTGAAGATAACGCCCACGACATATCAGTACTAACAAGCCGGTCGTATGATTTAGAAGACAGGGCGCGCCGATCTAATATCCTATTCTTTGGACTAACCGATAAAGAAAACGAATCTTGGTCCCAGTCCGAAGACGCAATCATAATTCTTTGCAGCGATGAACTTGGGATCGATATCACACCGATGGATATTGAAAGCGCACACAGACTAGGAAAATTTGATTCCAACAAATCTAGACCTATCATCGTGAAATTCACTCACTTCAAGACAAAAGAAAACATACTTTGAAGCGCTATTAAGCTGAAAAACACAGATTACCGCAGAAGCCAGGACTACTCACCCAACACCCGTACCGCGCGAAAACATCTTGTTGAATACGGCAAGGCACAACCGAAAAACTTCAAGCTGCGTCATGATAAACTCATTATTGACAATGAAACTTATACTTTTAACCATGCCACGAAGAGAGTCGTCCCACGTACCCATAGCTAGAATCCAAAGCTAACCCGATTTCAAGCACCAAAGCCGTTCCGTTTCTGTACACTAACATAAGGAGCTTAATGCCCAAGCCTGACAAACTTCGCTACCTTACCGACGCAACAGACAGCAAACTTGTGCTATTAGTGAAACCTGGTTAAACGCAACTATCCATGACTCCGAGATTCTAACATTTCTTCCAAATTTCAATATCTTCCGACGCGATCTTGTAAATAGACGAGGTGGTGGTGTACTAATAGCTGCTCATCATAGCCTACATCGCACCGTAATTAACATAAATTGCCCGTTAGAGGCTGCTTTTATAATGTGCAACATGTCTTACCCTCCCGTCATCATCGGAGCCTTCTATTGCCCCCAGATGCTTATGCCTCGTTTTCTAATCACTTCTACGACACTATCCGCCCCTTAACTTCGCAATATCCCCACGCTTCCGTTCTTATTTCGGGTGATTTCAACTTTCCTGCTATCACATGGTCTGATGTCACATTAACAATCGCCAAAAATAACACTGAAAGCGAATTTTTAAACGCATGCCTCACGATCAATCTGTCACAGCTTGTTTCCGCCCCTACTAGGGAAGATAACCATTCTTCGAACATACTCGACTTGGTACTAACTTTCAACCCCGACAACGTCTCGTCCCTTACGTACTTACCCGGCATTAGCGATCACAAAATAATACAAGCTTCATTCCAATGCCAGCTACCTTGCACAAAAAAGGCTAAAAAGAAACTAACGCTCTATCATAAGGGTAATTATGGATGCATAAATGATAAGTTGTCAGAGTTTACGACGTGGTACTTAACAGACTTCACTACTCGCTCTGTCGAAACTAACTGGTCGCTTTTCAAGAATAAAATGCATGAACTTATCACCACATACATTCCCACTATAACTGTTACGGAACGACTCACATCGCCGTGGTTTAACGCTACCCTAAAACGAATGAACAACAAAAAGAAACGGTACTATCGAGCTGCTAAACGCTTAAACACCTCAGTTTCGTGAGAAAAATATCACCCCATCGACAAAAAACATTTCAGACACTTGCCGCCAAAACAAAGAAAAGCATTTATTACAGCTCGTTGCCCAACATGCTGCGGACAAACCCTAGACAGTTTTGGAAAATTGTTCATCCATCGCGTAACAATCACTTATCTCTGCTCGATGACCGAAATAATCCTATTCCTGATAAAGATGTACCAGAAGTTCTGAACTCCGTATTTTCATCTATTTATACTAACGAGTCTAAAAATGAACTTCCTGATTTTCCGCGACACAATCACCCTGTCATGCCTCCCATAACTTTTCATGCCAAAGTAATTGCGAAACTAATTGACTCTTTAAAGGTCTCTTCCTCAGCTGGGGTTGATGGCATCAACTCAAAACTACTAAAAAACACCAAACATATCACAAGTATGATTCTGTCGCATATCTTTCAGCAATCGTTATCATCTGGAGTGTTGCCACAAGACTGGAAGGTAGGCAAGGTGATTCCAGTTCCTAAAAAAGGTTCGCCATCTTCACGTCATAGCTATCGTCCCATATCCCTCACAAGCATTTGTTCAAAGTTAATGAAGCATGTTATCTCCACACACATCGCAATTTTCTTATATCTGTAAATTTTTTTCACCCTAACCGACACGGTTTTCGTAAACGAATGTCATGTGACACATAGTTAGCTCTATATATTAATGACATTAGTTCTAACCTAGATGACAACATACCAGTTGATGCATTGTTCTTGGATTTTGAGAAAGCTTTTGACAAAGTTCCCCACAGACGGCTTCTACATAAACTTTCACGTTTAAATCTTGACCCACTCATTCTAACTTCGATAGAACACTTCCTCACTAACCGTAAGCAGTTCGTACACGCTAATGAATTTTTCTCACCTTTAAGCTCCGTCGCCTCTGGAGAGCCACAAGGTACTGTACTCAGTCCATTACTTTTCGTAATCTATATTAATGACCTGGCTACTTATATAACTTCTAACATACGACTATTTGCGGATGACTGCGTAATATATCTACCTATCGCTAACAGCAACGATACTAAACTGTTGCAGAACGACTTGAATTACATCGAATCCTGGTGTAGCAAATGGCTCATGTCCCTAAACACAAATAAGACGTCATTAATTACATTCCACCGTAGACAGTCCTTTACTTCACCTTCGTATTATGTATTTGGCTCTAAAATTTCCGCAGCTGACTCCTATAAATATCTTGGTGTAACCATTACCAATTCCCTCACTTGGTCTACACACGTATCTAACATCGCTAAAGGCGCCAATCGCACGCTTGGTTTTTTTACGCCGTAACTTGCGACTTTCACCTCCTTCTGTCAAACGGCTGACCTATTTAACACTCGTCCGTCCCAAACTGGAATACGCATGCGCCGTTTGGGCCCATCACAAGTCTAACCTTTCCCTCACCCTCAAATCCATCCAAAATCGTGCAGCAAGGTTCATTCATTAGACTACTCATATCACTCAAGTGTTACTGATTTGAAGACAAAATCTAATCTCCTTTCTCTCCAATCACGCCGCAAAATAGCCCGGCTGTGCCTTTTTCATAAAATTTACCATTCATCACTAGGAAACTGTGCCATCATGCCTTGTCACCGCGTATCCCATCGACTTAATCACAATAAAGTAGTATACCCGCCATCCGCAAATACCACTGCACATCTAAATGCTTTTTTCGTCCGGACAGCAAAAGACTGGAATCGCCTTCCTGCCGACGCAGTTCATCTCGCTCATCCAGCACACTTCAAAGCATTCATTGAAAGAGTCGCCAATGAGCTGTAACAGCCCACCCCTCATGTAATACCCCACCAGGGGCATTTGAGGTATAAATAAATAGCTCTGCGTCCAGGCAACTGTGGTCCAAAGTGCCCCCTATAATTTTTTCTTCTCTTTCTATGCCTATAACGAAGTACCGTGCGCGAGAGCTGTGCGCGTGATTTGTCAATGCCTGGGAGGAGGCGTTGGATCTATGCTCGAGATTCCGTGAAATGTGTTCCTTTTGTCTAGCGTTCTTGCCACCTGCAAACCCACACTTGAACTCGTGCCAAGGAACACCACGTGACAAGAGCGATGGTGTACCGTCCAAACTTAAACTTGCCGGAAAAAGTGTGACATATACTGCGCGTTTCCTCACATGCGTATCACAATATAATTATATGTAGCACTGCAGTTAAGGCCGATAAGTGGCAAACGATGAGAAGCAAATGATATGAGAGGAACGTTCACTATTCTCCTCTCAAGAGACTTCTCCGTACGCTGAAGTCTCTATAGTAGCCACTGCGCGTTGGACAACACCTAATGCTTCCCTCACAGCAGTGCAAATATGGCTTGGCGCCGATTTCTTTTTTCGACGAACTTGACGGTGGTGGCAGAGCTACCACCATTGATTTTCTGTGTCGTTGTTTTTAACTGACGTATGACACATTCGTTGTGAATGCTTTTTCACATTGCGCAATAAAGTACCCTGCGAACCGTAGGAGGCTGGCCAGTGAACCGGTGTCTATTTACAACGTACAACACGAGCGCTCGTGTTGTACGTTTCGTTCTCTCGTCCCTGTTCTTTTGCGCTGTTTTAGAATGTATACATACCAACTCGCCCAGGCTTCTATTTTGGCAGAATATTTCTGCCAGCAACTTCAGTTTCAACCACACAGTGTTTACTGCCTCAATTTTCAGTTCCAATCGCCACAATGTCAAAGTCATTGTTACCGTTTTCTTTGTTGACTTGACCTACATTCTGCACTTTTCGACAACAAACCGGGAAGTAATGTGGCATAACCTGCAATTTTTCCCATACGCTGGACACTGTCTGTGGCGTCGACTTCACACTAAGCAGCGCTGCTGCTTGCTGCCATCTTAGCCATGTTTAGTTAATGGCGGCGTGTTCTTTGAAATAGCTTATATGTGCTTTTTTGCTTCTTTCCAGACCTTGCTGTGTGCGTCAGGTATTCTGGCACCATTCTCGCAACGTTTTCGCAACGTTAAATGCTTCTATAAGGACTTTTGTGCGCAGTTTTGAGTCATTCGTACCAAACACGATCTATCTCTGATCAGTTCAAATTTGCAATAAGTTGGAGAACAACGCCACATAGGATCACATTAACACCGCTTCTTCGGCGAGTTGGTGCATACTTGAACTGGTGAAAAAATTGCGGTGAAACGCGCACACCACGAGAAAGAAGACGAGACACAGGCGCTAGTTGCAAACCAGCTTCCAAAATCAGATGAGCCGACTTTCGGCCGCTGGGTTCCCCTGCTTTGTGTTGACTGTAGTTAGCGACTATCCTTCAGAAAATCAAGAACGGAATGCGAGGTAGTCCTGGAGAGGATCGTTGGGACACAGAAGCCGCTAGCTGTGCCTTACATACGCAAAACCTCGCACAACGTGAGGAAAGTGGCCAAGAAGAATGGCGTGAGTGTCGTTTTTTCGGCTCCGAACAAGCTGGAAACTTTGTGCCCTGAATCTGTAACTCAAGAAAAGGGGGTGACCAGATAAAGTACGGCTCTCCGTTTACGAAGTGTTCGGTTGGAGTGGTCTGTGCTAGACCCTTAAAGTGTATGAAGCTTATGTTAGCCAAACTCGCCAATCCATCAACTAGCGTTTGGGGCTCCATGAATTTATCAGATTTAAAAGACAACTACGCACATTTGCTTTCACACGAAATCAAGTAAAATGGACGCGGGCTGCGGCTGAATGAGATTCTTGGAAAGAGGAAGGATAAAACGGCACGTGTTAGTTTGGAGGCTCTTTGCAATAAGAGGTTTGGAAGTAGGTGTATCAGCTCACTTTCATTATCTCTTCTTACCTTCGATTTTAAGTTTTTAGATGCTGTTATCCACTAACCGTTTATTGGGGGCGGGGGGGCTGTTTCCTTGCCACTGCGTTCTCGATGGTCTTTTTTTGTGTCCGTTCTCTTTCGTTATACCGTTCTTTCCCCTTGAAACTTAACCTTATATAAGGTACACTATGGTTTCAATACAATTCATTCGTGAGTAATCGCCTGTATCTCGCCTTCTTTTTTGTGGTGTGCATTGTACGGCGCAATGTTTGCACCAATTCAAGCCACAGAAGATGGGTCACGATCATTCTCTCGTCAATGCAGGGCATTCCATGAAGAATCACGTTCGTCTTCAACGCCAGCGTCAGCGATTTCCCGGTTGACCACCGCGAAGGAACTGCATGAAACCTCATCCTGAAGCTGAAACCAATACCCGCCCGCAATTTAAGCACTCTAGCAACCACCTGCTGGAAAAACTAATTCCGCTATCAGCGCGGGAGGCTTAATACTCGACTACTATAAAAGCCACCGACCTCTTATATTCATTTGGGGCACGACGCCGGAGATTATACGGTCACGAACATGCCCTTGTTAATGCAGATCAGTTACTTTACGCACACTGCTTCCGTCCGCACCAGTGATCCGTATTTTTTTTTTTGCGGTATCGTGCCCCCAGACATAAATTATTTTCACCATCATCTATTATCCTATGTATGAACTGAACCTCGCTCAAAGCTTGTTCTGTTGACTTACGGCTTGTGTCTGGTTTATCAAGATACTTTGTTCGGCGAGTTGGCACTTATTCATTATTAATATAAACAGCGCGAACACGAAGCCAAAGGACAAAATAAAAGAAAGCCACAGTACAAGCGCTTGTACTGTGGCTTTCTTTTATTTTGTCCTTTGTCTTCGTGTTCGCGCTGTTTATATTAATAATGAATTGTGTCTGGTGAAGTCGAACTCAACCCCCGACCTGACGAAAATGGCGCAGGGTTGTTATTTGAATAAATTGCTAATGCGATAGCCCGATTTGAAGCCGCGCAATGTTTTCTGCTTTTCTACTTATTCGTTCAGCTCAGACAAACATCGAGAACCTTGTTAGCAACCTTTCTTTGCACGTGGATGCATCGGGAAAGGAAACAATAAGTCAAGCATTGCAGACTCGCATTCTGTGAAAAAACACAAAGCTCAAATTAAACGGCTAACCGACAAATATGATGACGCTTAAACCCGTCTTCGCCGATGAAACCTGCCGTTCATTCAAATTCCTGATGCCAGTGACGAATTATGGACCCAATCTGAATTGCATATAATCTCTGTCTGCTCAAAGTAACTAGAGATGTAACTATCATTGAGAGTACGATTGAACGCGCTCACACAGTGGGCCTTTTCAAACCCGTGATGAACCACCGCTGCGTTTGCTAACATTAAAGGGCAGCTGCGTCACTTTTTAAAAATAAAGAGTTCGGAATACATATATACAGTTTACCACCCCCTGAACACGAATACGACGTTAAATTTCGTCATAAGTGACCGCAAACTACTTTTTAATCAGAAAAACGTGCACCAACGCCGTGGGGCGTTTTGAAAGTGGCGCTCTTGCCTGTGATTGGTCAAGCGCGCCGTGACGTCAATGACGGCGTGCCATTCAGTGGTAGCGGCGGTCCAAGCGATTGTACGTGCACGCACGTGCTTTTCTGTGGATGTATGCTGATGAACATGCAACAATCACGCTGCTCAAGGGAATATGATATTGAGCCGTACTTGTTCGAACCAGCGGCGGCTTCGGAACAAGGTGGCACTGGCGGCAGCGGCGACATGACGAGAGAGGAGACAGCGCTAACCTTTTCCCGCGTGGGAAATTCACACTGGTACGTACCGCTGCGCTGCACTGCTGTATGCGCCTGTGATCCGTTCTCAATTGAACATATCTGCGTTACTCGTGCCCTAAATCTCCTGCCAGACTCGAACGAAGCAGTGTCACGTCAATGCGCTTGATGTGACGATTGTAAACAAATGAACTCATCCAGATGAGCCGTCGGCCCAGTTTTGTTGGGTGAATTTAGTCATTTATATGTCAGCAAGAGCAGCAAAAGTCATGCTCTCAGCTCCCGCAACCTCGAGTAGGTATATATTTTAATCTGGCGGGATTTAGCAAATTAACGCGGGAGCGCGGTATCGACGAGAAGCCTGGCCGCTACCTTGCTGCGCGCGCGTAATCCCATTTAGAACACCGGTAAAAATACTGAAACGCTAGGACAGCTATCGGCAGTCACGCGCTGCCATGTCACGGGTTTAGCGCACTTCATTTAGCTGCGCTTAACATCGCGACTTCGACCACAGACATCATGCTGCCCCGATTTCTTTTCTTAATATGGATAGTTGAATTTCCCGGGAGCTCTCCAAGAACCTGAAAATAAGAAAATGGCCATAAGATATAAACATGACATAAGAAACTTAGTTTAACAAAGCAGAGGCGAGTTTAGGATGTGCGTTCTCCTTTATGACATAGGTTTCTGACTTCCATTTTAAAAAGTTCATACTTGGCATGTGCAAGCAGAATCGGATCGCCAAGTCCAAAACGTATACGTATAGAGGTCCAAAACTGCTCGTTTTCCTGAACAAAACTTTTCATGAGCAAATAAGGGCTGCCTTTCCATTCGTCGATTCAGCAGTGTGATGACTTTTTCCGCATCGCACCGATAGCCTAACCATGAAAAAAAAAAAGTCCTACTCTCTCACAGTTTTCCAGCCGCGTCAGCGGGCGCCAATGCTGAATAGTTTTACTTCACCTGTGCCTTCATCTGCCCTGCCACCCATCTTCCCCACAGAACAAAAACGTAAACAGAACAGAAGAAAAATATGATGTATTGGACCTCTTACCTCGAGTTTTCTTCTTTTTGCGAAAGCAGCTCTTGGCAGCGGAGAGGTGCTCTTGTGTGCGAAGACAGAAGGCACAGCACCGGTTTTCAATCGCGCAGATTTGATCGGTATCCCAAAAGATCGCATACACGACAAGCTTTGGTGATAGTCACTGTCGCGAAAATGCTCTGAGCAGATCACCGACGATTTTGTTGGTTTGAAATCCTTCCTCTTGACCGCGGCAACCCAAAGCACCGATAGCTTGCGCTCCTTTGGGAATTTATGAAACGCGACATCCTCTCGGCTGCATGGCATGGTCGTTCTTTTCGTGAAGAACGGTGCAAGATGCACTGAAAAAGCTTGCGGTAACGTTCGCAAGAAGAAAACAAGCGCGAGACAAGAAAAAGGTTGCACGGCGTAGCCTGCAAGCGGCAGGTGATGCACGGCCTGCTCGGGCAATAGAAGCGGAAGAGCGGTAGACGCCGTCCTTGACGTCACTACCGCCTGTCGTACTCCTGTCGCCTGCTACTGACATCCCCCCTCCAGCGCTGTGCACTGCGGAGAAGCCTGAACGGGGTAGCAACATTAATCGATGATTACGTCACTATTTCAAAAGCTAAAGCCAAAATATTTCGTAAACTTAACATACAAACCCTACAGATTCGACCCTCTGAAGCGCATCAAATTCTAAAACCGGTGCAGCTTCCCTTTAAAGATAAGAAAAAAAGTTTGTCCGCTACCAAAAAGCTAAAATATTCAGCCTCTAGAAGACTACTCAGCACGTGTCTAGTTAGTCCATCAGAAACTGTGCACCTTTGCTCAGGTGTATGGTGGCAAGTAGAAGATCGGCAGAAAGCAGTTTTTGTACGATGCGGAATCTGAATCCGTTTTAGGAACCAAATCATAGCGGTTACCGCCGGCGGCTACGCCTGCGCTTTCGCCTCTATTCAACAGGTCAGAATAGACAGACTGCTTATGAGACCATGGCAGTTATGCTCGCTAACATCCGCAGTTATTGGTCGAAAAGAAAAGGCATCCCTCCTGCATGATAACAACACCGTAATCACCATCGTTACACAATCATAGCTAACTTCTGACATCGAGAACAGCGAGGGAGGGAGGTGCGCAGGAGAGGCAGAGTGCTTGTTTTGTAAACTCTAGTGTACTCTCATTTCCTGCCAAATTATTTTCAGTCCCGAAACAATGTGTGCCCGAATATTCCTACCGTCAAAAACTGTCATTATTACTGCTTGCTACCGTGCGCCTGATTGTGATCGGTGTTTTGTTGACGAGCCTAGCAGTGTCCTATTGAAGGTGAATTTTCTTTCGAAACGCTGAACACTTGGTTTTTTTGAGACTTCCACTTCCCAGACATTGACTGGAATATTCTGCACACAATTTTTATCAGTCGACGAATACCTTGATAAAACTCTCACATTTAACCTTACCCAAATAGTTAAAACAGCAACTCGAGGCAAAAATTGGTTTGGTCTTGGGGTTTTAACGTCCTAAACCGACTCAGGCTATGAGAGATGCCGTAGTGGAGGACTCCGAAAATTTCGACCACCTCGGTTCTTTAACGTGCACTGACATCGCGTAGCACACGGGCGCCTGGCTTTTCGCCTCCATCGAAAAGCGGCCGCCGAGACCAGGATATTTTTTACCTTATTTGCCTCAAATCCCGACTCCATCAAGTCATTCTCACGTGCTGAATTCCTGAGTTATCATCAAAAGTGTTTCCAACTCTTGATTTCTATTCCCGTCAGTGAACCATGCTTAAAACATATCCGCAGTTATAAGAAAGCCGATTTTGCTCAGATCAACATCGAGCTAAGCAAGTTTTTTTCACTCTTCCGATTATCGCTATGTAATGGGACAGTAGATAAAAACTGGCTACTTTGCAAAAACAAAATATTACCACTAGCTGGCGCGCACGTTCCCCTAATTCGTACTCGTGGGGATGCTCGAAGACCATGGTACACTAGCGCGCCAAGAAGCCTATCACAAATAAAAGAACGCCTCTACCATGAGGTAAAAAATTCAAATTTTTCTTCAAAATGGAAAAAGTACTCTAAGTTCTCACCAATACAGAAGTTTTTAATCATCATCATCATCATCATTATCAGCATGACTATACCCACTGCAGGCCGAAGGCCTCTCCCATATTCCTCCAATTAACCCCGTCCTGTGCGAGCTGCATTCACTTGACCATTGCGAACGTCTTAATGTCATCCGCACACCTGAATTTCTGCCGCCCTCTGCTACGCTTTGCTTCCCTTGGAATCCGGTTTGTTATTCTAAGCGACCATCGGTTATCCTCTCTTCGCACTACATGTCCTGCCCATGCCCATTTCTTTTTCTTAATTTCCACTAGAATGTCGGTAACTGGAGTTATTTCTCTGACCCACTCTGCACGCTTTCTATCTCTTAATGTTACCCCTAACATTTTTCGTTTTTCGTTCCATAGCCCTCTGGGTTGTCCTCAACTTAAGTAGAACTCTCTTGGTTAGCCTCCACGTTTCAGCCCCATAGGTGAGTACAGGCAAGATGCCACTGTTGTATACTTTCCTCTTTAGCGACACTGGTAAGCTGCTAGTCATAATCTGCGAGTACTTGCCAAATGCGCTCCATCCCAATCTTATTTTTCTTTTTATTTCCTTTTGATTGTCCGGATCTGCGGTTACTACCTGTCCTAAGTAGACATATTCGCCTACTACTTCCAGTATTTCGCTACCTAATGTAAACTGCTGTTCCTTCCCGAGGCTGTTGAACATTACCTTAGTCTTCTGAATATTGATTTTCAAGCCTACCTTTCTACTTTTCCTGTCTAGGTCATCAATCATTCTTTGCAATCCATCCCCTGAGTTACTTATCAAGGCAATGTCATCAGCCAATCGCAGATTACTGAGGTATTCTGCATCTACTCATATCCCTAACTGCTCCAATTCCATGTCTCTGAATACTTCTTCTAAGCAAGCTGTGAATAGTACTAGAGAGATCATGTCTCCTTGCCTAACACCTTTCTTTATAGGAATTTTGTTACTTTCTTTATGCAGATGGATGGATGGATGGATGGATGGATGGATGGATGGATGGATGGATGGATGGATGGATGGATGGATGGATGGAATATAGGAGCATCCCCTTTGAACCGGGGTGGTAGCAGTAGCTATCATGCTCATTTTTCTCCTTTTATCCTAATTATTGATTTCGATTGGTTAATTAAACCATCATTCTATTTATTAAATTTTGTTTCTACACTACTAACATTATGTCACTTCTCTGCTTTTAATCCACCAATCTTCCAGTCGTTTTTTGCTAGTTTCCACCGCCGCTTTATTCACCCGGCCACTGGTATCTTTAAACCCCAGAGCTTCAGGAACAGTGATTGCGCCTGCATCAACATCCGGATGGATACCATTACATTCGAGTATAATATTGTTACATATATGCCCTGCGTCGCTGGATGTTCAAGAAGAGGACGATCAACAGTAGTGACGCGAAAGGAAGGCGAAGCTGAAGAAACCGTTGAGACTTGCCTGAGCACTTGCTGTGTTCTGCTCTACTGTGCTGTGAACACTTGCCCATCACCTGCTGTGGTTTCCTGTGCTAGCCTTCTGCCCCGTATCACCTTGGTGGAGGTCAATTGTTTCACTGGAGTTACCACATACAGCACATGCGTCATCTCCATTGTTAAATTTCTTTTTGTAGCTGCGTGTTCTAAGGCACCCTGATCTAGCTTCAAAAAGTAGGGCACTGCCTCCTGAGTTATCAAAGAAATCTTCCTTCCTGATCTGCATTTTCCACTTTCGGTATAATTCCACACTCTGTTTCTTTTCCATCGATTTTATCCGATTTTTACCTTGTGTAAAAATTCTCCTTTTCTCCCCTTTTCTTGGGCGCGGGCTCGCGGGGTGCGCGGGAGGCCTGGTTTGTTTCGTCCTTTCGCCCCGAGGCGTCGCCAAGAAGCGAACGACAGACGCATCCAATTATCAGCCGGGAACAACAGTGGCACGCTTCTGCGAACCACTTTACGGCCAGCTCGTCCAGCGATCTCCCGCCGTGGCGCCAAGCATGGGTGCAGGGAGACGCCGTTAATGAAGCTTTTTGCACTGCCACAAGCGCTCACTAAATGTCCTGCAGAAGGCGACAATAGGCGCGACCCTTGGCCCCCCCAAGTAGGCAATCAGCCCAGCGGCATCACGCTGTGTCGCGAGACATTGGGTCCGAGCAACGGCGACTGTACACTGCTCTGTGACAGTGCCCCCCCCCCCTTTTCCTCGAACGGGACGGCTGAGTGGCCTAGCCTCCAGATCCCCCGCGGCGTTTTTTTCAAAAAGGCGCCAGCTGCAAGGTCGCGTCGCAAACACGCTGAGGAGGGGAGGCAAAGACAGGCGCCGTGTGAGAGGGTTTGGGGACCGGCGAGTGGAAAGAGTGTGTGTTTTGAATGTTATATTTTGATTTGACGTAATTAAGTACCTGGGTCCGAGATTATTCCCAACCCACTGGGGTTGTGGCATGTTTTTAAATAATTTGATTAGCTGCTTCATTTTCGGGGCGGATCACCTAAGGTGACCGCCCTTGTGTCTTTGTTGATGTCTGGTATCAAAGCGGTCCTCGGACCGTGTTGGACAGTCAAGATTGAGGCTCCGTGCTTAGCACGTATTTACACCCCCTAAGCTTTAACCGAAACGCTCGGTAGGAAAGTAAGGGCCTGTAAAGTGACTTCTCTGTGTGAGAGTCTTCATTTTTTTAAGTTACAGTTGTCTGTGTGACTTGTTGCTGTAACTTTGCCTGTGTATACTATTTTGCTTCTGTAAATATATATCTCCTCCTGACCATCATCAGATCATCGTCTTCTGCTTCTCTACCTGCCGAACACGAACTTAACATCACTGGCGCAGTCGACAGGATTCGGCACCCTACCACAAAGAAGCAAGCAACAAGGCCTCGGGCAGCAGCAGCGGCAGCCAAAGGACGACTGCAAGCTACCTGCCGAGGACGACCAGCCAAGGCGTGACTCCCGGGCTTGGTGCTACTACCCGCAGCGACGCTGGTGACGGGTGAGTGGGATTTCTCGCGTCTGGTCCAGGCTGGCTTGGCTTGTGCTAGGGAAAGTGAGGTACTAGGCAGTAAGGACGCCAGATATGATTGAAAGCAAAGCTTACGCATATCCCCTGACGGAGGAGGAGCGTCTGGTAATTCGGCAACTTGAATTGGATTTTAAGCGAAAAAAACGGGAAATTCTGAGAGAAGAAGAGAGATTGATGAGAGCGCTGATGCGTGAGCATGCCGGCGGCGGAAAGGCTAAAACTGCGTCCGAAGCAATGGAGCAGCGACAGTTAGACCTTGGCCCCGTGGCAGAAAGCACTAGTGCAGTTGAGGGCTGCCCCTCCCGGTATTCGACGAATACAGATAGCCTGGACGAGCGAAGAGTTGCTAGCTCAGGGCAGGGAGCGGCGGAAACTGCTAGTGCAGCCCCACAGGCGCAGCTAGAGGAGCTATCGTTAGGGGGCGAGACGAACTGCCCGAGCAGTGTCGTGGCGCGATTGGAAATGCGAGAAAAAAACGAACGAGCCGTTAGCAGGATTGGAGGCCGACAGCAGCGGCGCGGATCCCGCGCACAGAAATTTCGCTTCCGAAGTGCGAGCTGGTCAGCCGACGGAAACGGAGTGCGCCCCGTGTGGGGATCTACGCGCGACAGGTGTCGAGGCTGAGCTTACGGTGAGGGCGCCCGCTCCATTTGATAGACGGCGCAGTAACGGATTCTGGCCAGTTTGATATCTCTGGTGAAGAGAGCGAACACGCTAAACTACAGCACAGTAGTAGCAAGGAGTACGCAGGCGGGCCTCTCAAAATTTGTGTAGGCACTACAGCAGTACGCGACCTCAGAAATTCGAGGCCGCCGAAGGTAAGGCGCGACGACGTTTCTGTTTTGGGAAGCAGTCTCCCATCGACGGTCAGTGCAAGGATCTCTAGTGCTGGCGCCGCGAGAGGCGGCAACGATGTGCCGCAGGCGCTAAAGGCCACTGCTACACAATGCGGGCGCCGAGGTGCGCACGAGATCTATAGTGTTCCGGCGTAGAGCAGCAGGCGCGTGCTTAACTCATTTCGCCAGCGCAGGAAACTGCATGGGCTAGCCTCGTCATTGGAGCCCCCGTACAAATCTTGCGCAAAGTACAGGGACGAAGAAAGCCTCACTGTCCAATTTTGTATCTGGTTGTTTGGCATAGCCATGCTGGCCTCACCAGGCGTGAGGGTTCCTGCTTACCCAACGGGTGGCGTGCACGGAACTGTTTGGCGGCACCAAAAAGTGGTGTAAAGACAGTTGCATGACGGAGCGGGAACTGTGCAGTGGCGTGAGTGTTCCCGCCACCCGCCGTGTTTTGTGATGTGAACGGTGACGCGTGCTACAACTGTGCGCCGCTGGTGGGTGCTTTGTGGTGAAACTCGGACTATGGCGAACTCTGCGTAGCCAACACGCGCTCGTGTAGTGCAATTTTTTTTTCGGGTGTCTTTACATGTGCCTCATGTATAGCAAATATAGGGCGCACTGCTGTGCGCAATGCAGGAAGTGGCGGGCTGTCATGAAGAACTTTCGTGTCTTCACTGTCATTGTTTGTATTGGTTTTATTTCCCGACCTCGAGTGTACGGTTTCCCTCAGTGCGGACGGATTTAGGTATGCTGTAGCCTGGCAAAATGGTCGCCTGAGGGGGAATGTTGCGGCCTGTGTTTTTGTTTTGTGTAAATGAGCGGATTCCAAGCTTATTTACACTCTTAGGAGGGACATGTAAGGCCGCAGTGAAAAGCGACTCGCACGTGGAGTCGGTCTGGCGGTCGAACCCCCCACGCGCCGAGGCCAAGGAGCGAGCGCTGTTTTTTTTCTCCTTTTCTCCCCTTTTCTTGGGCGCGGGCCCGCGGGCGCGCAGGAGGCCTGGTTTGTTTCGTCCTTTCGCCCCGAGGCGTCGCCAAGAAGCGAGCGACAGAAGCATCCAATTATCAGCCGGGAACAACAGTGGCATGCTTCTGCGAACCACTTTACGGCCAGCTCGTCCAGCGATCTCCCGCCGTGGCGCCAAAAATGGGTGCAGGGAGACGCCGTTAATGAAGCTTTTTGCACTGCCACAAGCGCTCACTAAATGTCCTGCAGAAGGCGACAATAGGCGCGACCCTTGGCCCCTCCAAGTAGGCAATCAGCCCAGCGGCCTCCCGCTGTGTCGCGAGACATTGGGTCCGAGCGACGGCGACTGTACACTGCTCTGGGACAGTGCCCCGCCCCCCCTTTTCCTCGAACGGGACGGCTGAGTGGCCTAGCCTCTAGATCCCCCGCGGCCTTTTTTTCACAAAGGCGCCAGCTGCAAGGTCGCGTCGCAAACGCGCTGAGGAGGGGAGGCAAAGACAGGCGCCGTGTGAGAGGGTTTGGGGACCGGCGAGTGGAACGAGTGTGTTTTGAAAGTTGTATTTTTTTGACGTAATTAAGAACCTGGGTCCGAGATTATTCCCAACCCACTGATGTTGTGGCATGTTTTTAAATAATTTGATTGGCTGCTTCATTTTCGGGGCGGATCACCTAAGGTGACCGCCTTTGGGTCTTTGTTGATGTCTGGTATCAAAAAGCGGTCCTCGGACCATGTTGGACAGTCAAGATTGAGGCTCAGTGCTTAGCACGTATTTACACCCCCTAGGCTTTAACCGAAACGCTCGGTAGGAAAGTAAGGGCCTGTAAAGTGACTTCTCTGTGTGAGAGTCTTCATTTTCTTTTAAGTTACAGTTGTCTGTGTGACTTGTTGCTGTAACTTTGCCTATGTATACTATTTTGCTTCTGTAAATATATATCTCCTCCAGACCATCATCAGATCATCGTCTTCTGCTTCTCTACCTGCCGAACACGAACTTAACATCACTGTTATGACTGTTTCCAGAGGTTTTAACAACGTTTCCTTACTTTTTGACCAAGTTTATTTATCAGCTTGATCGGAATTCCATCTATTCCTGTATATGTGTTTTTAGGAACATTTTTTTCTGCCTTTTTTTTCAGTTTAGATTGGTCAGTTTTAAGCTGCTTTGTATTCTGCTATCTTGTGTTGCTTCCTGATTTGCCGAGATTACCCTATCGCCGATCTTAAATGACTCGGCTATAAGTGATGTAATGTAGTTCACTGCGTTGTCTCCCTTTAAATAATTTCCCTCGTTATCTTGAATCCGATCCTCCTTTCTTTGATTCTTCTTCCCTAGCCAGCTTATATGGTTCCAGAAGTTTCTTGCTCCACCTCTAGAGGCATCGTGTATGTCAGCCATCCAGCGATCGGTGGACTCCCTCAGTTTACTTTGGACGAGGGCCTGCACCTCAAGTATCTTTTGTCGATATGATTCCCCTTTTTGGTCGATTTCCTCTTGAGATACCTGTGCTTTCTTTGCCACTCGGTTTTCCCTTGAAGCAGCTCGTCGTTGTTCAAAAGCTTCCCTGATTTCCTTATTCCACCAGCTTCGTGGCTTCCTCTTTCCATTCCAGCGGTTTGCTACTTTGACCTCCTTAATTTTCCTCTTTATGAGTAGTTGTACCTGTTCATAATCCCAGTCTTCCGTGGGGCTTTTCTCTATTGCTTCCTCTATGTCTGCTACTATCTGCGCTATTTGATCGTCGTTTAATTTAGCGTTTACGTTTTGTCTAAGTTCCATTTTTCTTTTCATCAAGGGCCCCATCTGCAGACTAATACGTTTATGATCACTTCCCAGACTACACTGCCCTTCTTCGTCTATTTTCATTTTTGTGACCTTACTATAAATTTCCTGCGACATTATACAGTAGTCAATGGTCGTCTGCCAGTCGCGGAATTCCCACGTGATTTGGCCTTCACATTTTGTTTCTCTATTTATTATAACTAGATCTGCCGCTCACAGAAATCTAGCATTAGCTTTCCGTTACAATTCGTGTTTCCATCCAGATCGTCGATGTGGCCGTGCATGTCCCCCAGCAGAATAAATTTGGCCCCGTTTCCAAACTGGGTTATATCGTCACTGAGACATTCAACAAGATCCCAGTTTTCTTGCCTGCATTGATGTCCTGTTCCAACATAAACTACCCCTAGCCATGTCCTTATGCCGGCAATTGTTCCTGAAACCCAGATATGTTCTTTACAAGATGATTTAATTATTTGCTAATTTGTTCTCTGGTGTATCAACATACCTACCCCTCCACCCTTTTTTTTTCGTTCTCGTTCTGTTGCACCCTTCCGAGACGTAGCCTTCTATAAACGGCGGATATTCTATATCCCTGAGATGAGTCTCGCAAAGAGCGTACACACCTATTTTGTCATGCTTCAACTGCTGTTCTATCTCTAGCCATTTCGCTCTTTTTCTACCCTTGCATGTTTATGTAGCTAATCCAAGTGTTAAATTTCTTTTTTTGTTCTTTTATTTCTCGACCGCCTCCTTGTCATTTTTTGGGCTCAGTCTCCGTTATTACACTTCTTCTGCTTCACTTCTAACTACCTCTGTGCACGGAGTCCTCGCGGACCCCTGAAGAAGCTACAGCCCTGCCTGCCAGGCGCCAGCCGATCTCTGCTCCCACCCTTCTGTTAAAATGAATGCCATCTCGCTGAAAAGCCCCACCAAAACCTGCTTTATGCACCTCCCTGTTTACCTCAACCACTTCGAAACGCTTCTCCAGGCTTAACTGTCTTACGTCCTGATCAACTGTCATCACGTCCCTTTCCAGCTTTCCGTTCAATCCTAGCACCTCCGGTATTGTGCATACAACTATCTGCGCTTGCTGTGCTGTCTCCCTCATCTCGTCCACTACCTTAGCTAAACTTTCCACCACTCCTGCTGCGTGACCATTTAGGACATCATTTAGCCCCGCGGCTACTATCACCATACTGCACTCTGCGGAATTTTTCTCACAGCCTATTTTTACTCTCTCTCAGCACTGCCGTCATTGTGCTCCCTGGGAAGGCTCCAACTAGCACTCTCTTATCACCCTTTACATGTTCCAAGATATTGTCACAGAAGCCAGTGAAACTGGTTCAGCAGGTTTACCTTGGACTAAGTAAAAGCACCGGCAAGATCAGGCACGGAACCGACTGGCGGACGAGCACCGAGAGCGAAGAAGACGAGCGCGTGCCAGTCTCCCGAGCTCGTTACATGGCGGCGCCAGTACGATAACATTGCGGCATTGCCCCTCCCGGTGGAAAAGGCATCGTCCCGATGTCGAGTGGAGAGGTCGAGGATAACCGTAGTCGGTGAGGATGCGCGTTCACATCAATAGTTAAAGGAAGCAAAGAAACAAAACACATGTAGCTTGACCTAGCGGGAGTAGAAGGGCTTCATCCTGGCGACATGTACGACTTCCGATTGTGCTTGCCGTCGGGATAAGCGAACAGTTCCTTGCGGGGTCACTTCTTAGGTGGCGTCGCTGAGTTAGCGTTGTACTTCGTACGGGCCGAAGTAGCAGCGCAGAAGCCTCTCGGAGCGACCCCGCTGGCGAACAGGTGTCCACACCCAAACCTGATCGCCTCGGCATGCTGGACGAATTTGTCGGCACCGGCAATCGATGGGTGGGCAACATCTGGCAGTAGCATTGCATCCAGCATGGTGACAGCTTCGCGACCGTACACCAAACGAAACGGTATAAAGTGGGTCGTTTCCTGGACGGCGGTGTTATAAGCAAATGTTGCATACGGTAGTATCTGGTCCCACTTCTTATGATCTTCGTTGGCATACATAGAAAGCATATCGGCGATGGTCTTATTGAGTTGCTCAGTAAGGCCATTCGTCTGAGGGTGGTAAGCTGTTGTTCTGCGATGACAAGTGCCACTGAGCCGCATCACTTCCTGGGTTAGAGCTGAAGTAAATGCCGTGCCTCTGTCAGTTAAAAGGATCGCAGGGGCACCGTGACGAAGGACCAGATTAAAGATGAAAAAGTTCGCAATATCAGTAGACATGCCGCTGGGAAGAGCTTTCGTCTCGCAATAGCGGGTTAGATAATCTGTGGCGACTATAATGTACCTGTTGCCCAATGATGACGTAGGAAATGGCCCGAGCAAGTCCATACCGACTTGGTGAAAAGGTACTCGCGGAGAAACAATAGGCTGCAGCAGACCGGCCGGCTTGACAGGTGGTACCTTCCGACGTTGGCAATCACGGCACGTCCTAACATAGCGCTGAACGATGGCGGCAAGCTTGGGCCAGTAGTACTTTTGTCGTACTCGTGCCAAGGTGCGCGAAAAACCGAGATGTCCGGCAGAAAGCTCGTCGTGGCATGCCTGCAAAACGTCGGTACGGAGAGGCGTTGGGACAACCAGCAGATACTGAATGTATGTGGAAGCGTAGCTTTTCTTGTAGAGGACGCCGTCACGCAAGCAGAACGACGACAGGCCACGCGTGAAAAGGCGAGGCGGCGATGAGGCGGTTCCTTCGAGGTAATCGATGAGGGGCCGCAGTTCGGTGTCGTCTCGCTGCTGTTGAGCGAGATCTGGCCTCGAGAGAGCGCCGAGAAAGACGGAGTCATCTGTTTCACTTGAAGAACACGGGTACGGTCTCGGGATAGGCATTCAGCGTCACTGTGTTTCTTGCCGGACTTGTACACAATAGTGACGTTGAACTCCTGTAAGCGGAGACTCCAGCGGGCTAACCTGCCTGAAGGATCTTTAAGGTTCGCTAACCAACAGAGTGAGAGGTGGTCGCTGACCACTTTAAACAGCCGACCATACAAATATGGCCGAAATGTTGTTGCCACCCACACGACTGCAAGGCACTCCTTTTCGGTAGTAGAATAATTCGCTTCGGAACGAGACAGGGTGCGGCTGGCGTAAACAATCACCCGCTCAACGCCTTCTTGCCACTGAACGAGAACTGCACCGAGGCCAACGTTACTGGCGTCGGTATGCAATTCTGTATCGGCCTCCTCGTCGAAGTGGCTAAGTACGGGCGTTGTTTGAAGGCGCTTGCGAAGCTCCTCGAAGGCCCTTTGCTGCTCGTCGGCCCAGATGAAAGGCTGGTCGTCCTTTAGACGAGTCAATGGTTCCGCTATTCGGGAGAAGTCGTGCACAAATATCCTGTAATATGCACAGAGGCCCAAAAACCGACGCACGGAACTTTTATCAGTGGGGGTCGGGAAAGCAGCTACGGCAGCCGTCTTCTCTGGATCAGGGCTAATTTCCTCAGCACTCACGACGTGACCCAGGAACTTGAGCTGTTGGAATGCAAAGTAGAATTTTTCCGGTTTTAGTGAGAGTCCGGCAGCGCGGATGGCATTTAGCACGGCCGTCAATCGTTTGAGGTGCTCTTCGTAGGTCGCAGAGAAAATGACAACGTCAAGGCAGACGAAGCACGTCTGCCATTTGAGGCCGGCTAGGACAGTGTCCATCAATCTTTGAAAGGTTGCGGGAGCGGAACACAAACCGAAGGGAAGCACCTTAAATTCGCACAGTCCGTCAGGAGTAATGAATGCGGTTTTCTATCGATCACATTCATCGACTTCGATCTGCCAGTACCCACTGCGTAGATCGAGCGATGAAAAGTATCGGGCGTGGCGAAGTCGGTCGAACGAGTCATCGATTCGAGGCAATGGGTAGACGTTCTTTTTCGTAATTTTGTTAAGCCTCCTATAGTCGACGCAGAATCTGAGTGCTCCATCTTTTTTAGCGACCAGCACAACTGGTGAGGCCCATGGACTTGTGGACGGCTGGATCACATCATCGTGGAGCATTTCATCAACTTGCGCCCAAATAGCCTCTCGTTCTTTCGGCGATACTCGGTAGGGGTGTTGGCGGATAGGGCGCTCGGTGGGATCAACAATGTTTTGATGTTTGGTTACAGACGTCTGTTTCACTTTGGAAGTAACGGCAAAGCAGTCACGGTAAGTGTCCAGAATTGCTTGAAGGCAGCGTTTCTGGGTAAGAGACAAAGCTGGGTTCACGTCAGTTTGAGCAGTATGTCTGTTCGATATTCAAATACGTTAGGGAGAACTTTTAAAACAACAACAACATGACTTGTAATTGCCCAAACTGCACTCACAAAGACACTTGTCGGGCAGCGTCTCAATGCACAACCGCACTGCTCCGTAAACGCTGAGTCTTTCACTTGAAGGGAGCACGCGCACGAGCGTCCCCCTCTCGCGCCACCCACCGACCACACCACACAACACACGCGCACACAGCCGTACCCCGCGGTGAAGAATAGGTGATTCCAATCCGTGTACGTCCATCCCCCGTTGTCAGTGGGATGGCCCAAATGTCGTGCCGTGAAGACCGCAGTAGCGGAGGCGGCACCCGGAATATTCAACATCCTCCCTGCCGAATGGGCGCTAGCTCATTAATTTCTGTCTTCCAACGGGTACAAAAGTACAACCTGGTAAACCAATCATACAGGATCGCGTTCTTCCATCTCGCCCAGTAAACGCCTCCGTGATGCGACCATTTCTGCGCCTGTTGGATTTCGAATGCGCAGAGCAGGCCCTCAAGTCAATCCTTTTTTTCGATCAAGGTTGCGAACAAAGCGTCGCATCCAGGCTGTGACTCGCTGTAGGCGATTCAGTTTGCTGAAGCGCTTAAATTTTATCACCGGAAGAGGTGCTTGTGCTGTGATTGTTACTGGGCTCAGCAGGCCGAGGGGACCAAGTTTCTCGCTGTGTCCTGGATCACGAAGCGTTTAGTGTTCCTGTTGATAGTAAGAAGCTCCAGCGCCGTTTTTCAGGGAATACTTCAGCTCTTCGTTTCCTCTGTCCCACTCGAGCCCCAACACTCTTGCCATGGCTGAAGTCATCGTCGCAGTGTCAGCGCAGGCATTTCCAACACCGTCAGCATCGAACTGTTGTAGGAGTTCATTGTTGGAAATACACTTTCGCAGTTTCATTCCTGCTGAGCTCAGTATTTGCTGTGCCTCCTCATTAAATTTCGTCTCCTATTCCGTGTAGCTGACTCCGGTCATCAAATTGTCGACGTAAAGGCAGCTGCCTAAGATTTGTGCGGAGTGAGAGACGTCCTCAGAGACGTTAGCCAGATGATGTCGTATGGTGGCAGCCAACATAAAGGGACTACTTGTGACGCTAAAAGGCACTCTTGTCATGCGCCAGACCTCTGTATCACCCTCTGATGAGTCCTCACATGACGCAGATGAATCACAGAATAATCGCAGTGCGTCGCTGTCCTCACTTTTGGCGCCAATATGAAGGGAGGCCTTTTCGATGTCGGCGGTCAATGCAAATTTTGTGGCATCTAAAATTCAAAACAAGCCGCAGCAGGTCGGGGTTTAGGTTCGGGCCAGTGCTGAGGGCATCGTTAAGTGACAAGCAGCCTTGTGCTTTCGAAGATGCATCGAACACTATGCGAACTTTGGTGGTAGAGCTCTCTGAACGGAAAATAACACGATGAGGCATATAATACACTCGAGACAAGGAGCTGTCGATTACGTCGGCTGGAACCTTTTCAGCAAAACCTTTATCTAGGTAGTCACGGATGGCTGCATCATAGACCATTAGCCTGCTCTTGTTGGGTCTCAGACGCCGCATCAACCTGGCCAGGCGTTCTCTTGCTACAACTTTGCTGCTGTCTAGCCCTTGGTCAAGTGCCTTCCACGGGAGGCTCGCCCCGTATCGCCCATCGGTCAACGTCAGAGAACGAGTGAAGTCTTCTCTCACCTGCTGCTCTTAGCTTCCAAGTAGGCAGCTGCTTGAGGAGATACCGAGGCTCTCCAACTCCCAGAATACTCTTAGTTCGTCTGACAGGTTGGCGTCCATGTCACAGACGCTGGTGTGCCGAACGGCAATGGTGGAACACGCCACACCTGAAGCAGACAGTCGTATCGGCCCTTGCAAGGTACAGCCGAAGTCGGTCCTGATCGCAGCCAAGGCCCCTTCCACATTCTTTACTTTTGCGTGCACGAAAGTCCAATAATAATCAGAACCTATTAAAATTTTGATGCCGTGTGTGAAGAGGCCAGTTGGTGAGATGGTGACATCCGCTAATTTCAAATCAGCCACCTCACTAATCTCAACAGCGTTTTCTGGAAGCAGCAGTTGGTCGGAGCAGATTTATTCAATTTCGAGGGCTTCGAAGCTGTGCTCCTTGCGGTCGTACTGGCCTCGTAGCCGGAGCTTCACTCGGCATCGTGTTTTCTTCATAACGTTGGTCGTGCCGACGAAAGGGTAAATTGTCACTTCCTCTTCAGCGGTCACCTCAAGATCCAGTATTCGCGAGAGCTTCTCTGTTATAAACGATCGTTGACTGCCTCCGTCAAAAAGACAGCGAGCGAGGTGTTTTCTTTTCGGTCCGTCGACCCACACCTGCGCCGTCTGCAGCAGCACGGCGTTTTTATTGCTGTTGCTAAGAGACGCTGTTGAGTGCAACCCAGTAGTGGTCTCGCCCTCGGCGTTCGGTGCCGGTGGATCACAAAGCGAGGTGATGTGTCGTCGGCCACACTTCGCGCAACGTAGTGTCCAATTCTTACACCCTTTCGTCATGTGCCCCTTCTTCGCGCATCGGTAGCACCTCCCTTCCTTTCGCAGTTTTCTTTTCTTCCCATCAATTGATATCGGAGCATTGCAATCTGCAACCTCATGCCTCTCTGAAGCGCAGAAAGGGCATCTTTCCTTGCTCGATTTGGCACCCACCTGGAGGCTGGCCGCTGAACCTTTGCCGTAGACGCTGTTGGGACGCCGTTCACTGGCTCGGTCAGGTCACGGTTGCTGAGGAGCGTTCGTGCTTCTTCCGTATACCTTTTCCCTTCTCTCCACTTCCAGGCGAACGGATTGCAAAATGGCTTGGAGACTCGAGCTGTCGAGCACGTACTTGTCTGCACTGTGGGCCTTATGGTACTCAACAGGCCATTCAGCCGGCAATACCCGAAACAAAGCCGCGCACAGCATCGCACCATAGCTGTCCGATTTGACACCTAAAGTTTCAAGTCCTGCGATGTTTCGCTGAACATGATCGTGGAGGCGTCGTAGCGCGTTGACGTCACTGAGAGCTGTAACTTTGGGAAGGTTTAACAGCTGCGTAAGGTGTTCTTGCACGAGCACGTCCTGACGCCCGAAAAGCTCTTGTAGTGTTTTTACAGCGTAGTCGTAATTCTCCGTCGCTTGGACGCCGGTCATAGCGGCCGCGGCCTTTCCTGTCAACGCTGTCCGCACGTACAAGACCTTTTCTATGCTGGTCAAGCCGTTATTCTCGTGGACTGCTTGCCGGAATTGTTGCCAGAAGGGTTGCCAGTCGAGCTTGTTGCCGCTGAATTTCTGAAGCTCGAGCTTAGGCACCCTCAGTTGTCCCGAATGGGCAGCAGGTAATCTGGACGCGGTTTCTTCTGAATTCAATGTGCTTGTTGCACAGAATTTATTTCACTGAAACGCCGAAGCTTTGTCCGCATTCGTGTCATGAGAGCTTGGCACTGACGAACGCCTTTGTATTCTTCCGCGAGGCCTTCGTCACGAACATGCGGCTCAATCAAGGCATCTAACTGTTTCAAATCTCTCGAAGCAATGTCCAACTCATCTGATATTTCCGCGAGGAGGTCTCGTTGCTGGGGGCCGAAGTCATCAGCCGTCCTTAGTCGCTCAAGCTCCTCGTTGAGTTGGTTCAGTTCGGCGCGCGTAACTTCTCGCTTTGTTTGGAGACGCTCCATCGCTGTCGTCCGTTGCAGTTGGAACGCTGGTTTCAAGTTGCCGTTGTTTCTCGCTTACTCCCGGGTTTCGGCACCAAAAAATATATGTTCGATATTCAAATACGTTAGGGAGAACTTTTAAAACAACAACAACATGACTTGTAATTGCCCAAACTGCACTCACAAAGACACTTGTCGGGCAGCGTCTCAATGCACAACCGCACTGCTCCGTAAACGCTGAGTCTTTCACTTGAAGGGAGCACGCGCACGAGCGTCCCCCTCTCGCGCCACCCACCGACCACACCACACAACACACGCGCACACAGCCGTACCGCGCGTTGAAGAATTGGTGATTCCAGTCCGTGTACGTCCATCCCCCGTTGTCAGTGGGATGGCCCAAATGTCGTGCCGTGAATACCGCAGTAGCGGAGGCGGCACCCGGAATATTCAACAATGTCCAGTGCTCTCGGGAGGGTTCTCGTTGGCCAGCGAAAGGACGCAATGGGCGGACGGCGCACTGACTTCGTCAAAATAAGCGACAGCTGTACCTTGCGGTAAATGGCGGTATTCGGCACTAAAGTTCGTTAAAAGTAGTTCAGTTCATTTATTTCTCAAGGCAAATATCCCCCGAGCGACGCTGACTTGTAGGCTCAACAATAAATTCACGTTCGTTTCCGCGCGGCCTTGCAAGGCAGGGGGTTGTTGCACTGCAATATAATAAACAAGCTGGTGCGTGGAGGTAGAGTGACATGGTCGTCGCACTGTCACTGGCCTGTCTGTGTAGTCGTCGCTGTGCTGTCTGTACACGTCGGAAATTGCGCGGTGAGTGGAAAAAGTCACCATGAAGTCACGGAGGTCGATGATTGCGTCGTTTTCTCTAAGAAAATCAAGGCCGAGAATCAGGTCCTTGGAGCACTCTGCTAGCACAACAAAGCAACACGAGAAAGTTACGTGGTGAATCTCGACGTGAGCGGCGCAAACTCCGAGCGGCGTTACCGCATGCCCTCCGGCTGTCCTTGTTGGGGCTCCGTGCCAAGGAGTCAGGACTTTTCGCAGAATGGTAGCAAGGCCATGACTCACAACGCAAAAATCAGCGCCGGTATCTACAAGGGCAGTCGTGTTGTGGTTATCAACGACGATCGGTATCTCGGCGGCATGTAGCTCACCGTCAACAAAGTGCGGTGTGTCAGGGATCGTCGGGCTGACTGGTCGTTCGTTGCGTCGAATTACGGCGTCGAAGGTAAAGTTCTGTGATCGTCGGGAGGTCGTCGGTCTCGTTGGTCGTGCGGTGCGTCGATTGGGGGCGTCGGAGGAAAGCTTCGGCGATCGTCGAAAAGTGGTCGGACTGTTGGTCTGAGCGAAGGGTCGGAGGTCGGTCTGTGTGATCGAATCGGTGAACGGAGGAAGTTGGTCGTAGTGTCCATCGACGGCGGCCCTACCCCCGAGGGTCGCCGTCTTCAGTTTTCCCGGTGCGGACTTCGGGACTGCCTGAGGAAAGAACGGCGGCTGGTTGAAAACTGTCTGGGCGGTGGTGACCTGGACTGGCTTCGCTGGAGGGACGCAGGTGGGACGTGGTCGCTGAGATATTGGTCGATGTCCCGAGGTCGTTCGCCATAGCGCAGCCGAGGGGCATCCGGGGAAAATCCGCGCAAGCCCATCCGACGGTACGGGCAGTGGCGCAGAACGTGACCGGCTTCGCCGCAGTGAAAGCACAAAGGCAGATTGTTCGGCGTGCGCCACGCGTGTGCTTTGCGAACGGGTGGTCGAGCTTCAGGCACACCAGTCGAAACTGGATATTGGGGTGGAGGACGAGCGGGAGGAGCAGGGTTGCAGGGTTCCAATGGTTCAGGCGCAGGGGTACGCAACACGTCGCTGTATGTCATGATCTGTGGCGCAGGCGGCTGGGGTGACGGTACTGATGGCACTGCTTGGCGGAGCTCTTCGCGCACAGTATCCGAGATGACCCCAACACGTGGATGTTCGAGAGAGGGCAGCTTTTGCAGCTCTTCGCGCACGATGCTTCGGATAAGTTCGCGAAGGGCTTCCCTGTCGTTTCCGGCCATTGGCAAGCGGAAGTCTACGGCAGCGATGTTCGCAGAGCGATCAAAATGTAAAAATCGCTGATGCAAGGCACGCTCGATGCTTGTTGCGTCTTTCGTAAAATCACCAACAGTACGTGGAGAGTCACGTACAAGGCCAACGAACAGCTGCTCCTTGACGCCTTGCATAAGGTAGCGCACCTTCTTTACCTCCGACATGGACGGATCCGCCCGGATGAAAAGGCGAGTCATTTCTTCCACAAACATGGCGACGCTTTCATTTAGGCCGTTGTGCTCGGGACTGTAGAGCGAGTTCGGCCATCTCTTTTTTTGCATCGTTGCCGAAAGTTGCGAGCAGCTGCTGCCGGAAATCCTGCCAGGTGGAAATGGTAGCCTCATGGTTTTCGAACCCCATCTTGGCGGCGTCTTCTAGTGCGAAATAAACATTCTGCAATTTTCGCTCCTTGTCCCACGCATTAAACACAGCGACCCGGTCGTAGCAGGTCAGCCAGTCCTCAACGTCTTCGAACTTGTCGCCATGAAACGGCGTGGGCATACGTGGAGTATGGCAGATCACCTGCTGGGCACTCACGGGGAGCTGAGTGGTAGTCTGAATTGCCGCTGTAGTTATCGCGGTTCACGGTGGGGAAACAAGAGGACCACACTCGGGTGCTAAGCTTGTCACGCGACGGCTCGCCTTATGCACAGGTGTCGTGTCCACGGTGTGTAGATGGGCGTACGGGGCAGCCAGAGGCTCTTCTTACGTGGGATCTATCCCGCACCTCCACCAAAAATGTCACAGAAGCCAGTGAAACTGGTTCAGCAGGTTTACTTAGGACTTATTAAAAGCACCGGCAAGATCAGGCACGGAACCGACTGGCGGGCGAGCACCGAGAGCGAAGAAGACGAGCGCGTGCAGGTCTCCCGAGCTCGCCACATGGCGGCGCCAGTACGATAACATTGCGGCAATATCTCGCTCGCACCTGCTCATGTTAGAATCTCCGGCGATAAGCACCTGGGCCTTCTCTCTCCCAACTGTTGGCGCCTGCTTTCGGTTATCTGTGTCCCTATCTCTGAAAATTTCATTCTTCTTTACTTCTTCCTTTTTCCGGCTTCTTAGGAGCTGCTTCTAAATAACTTTGTCGGTTCAGATCAGCCTGACCTACTTTGCTTATGCCTTCCATGCCAGTGCTGGTCCCAGCCACATGGCCCGCACTGGAACGTAAGTCCTCGTTGGTTCCAAGTATAAAGTCGACCACTTTTTTTTTCAATTCGAGGAAGCTGTCCAAGCAGTTTCTGATTTTCTGCCCTTAACAAACGTACTTCATTTTCTAAATCATCCACACGAGACACTAAACTGCCCCTTTTTTGATCAAATCTATCTAGTCGCGCACTCAGTACGCAACACCGACACAAAAAGTCGCTGCCTTCCGCTTCGCCTACAGAGTCAAAACGCATTTCCTTGAGGTTAACCTCCGCCTCACACTGAGTACACTTTATTTTCTTTTGATTGCACATCTTAAGCATGTATCAACTGAACTATATCCATTACGAATTCTCAGAATATACAAATTGCCAAAAGAAGGCACAAGAAACGACTAGCAAACACGCGTTAAAAGCAATACTGCCATGCAAATAGCCTAGAAAAAAAATATTTATCTAAACAAGACAGATAAAGAATGAACGCCGAGAAAATCTAGCTGCCGGCACGAAAAACCAGGCCGCTAGGACAAAGAGCTAAAATCTATTCTTGAGGCTGCACCTAACCTAACAAGCTGGAAACAAAATAAAGTTAATAAAAGAAAGAACACATCCAATTGACGCTCCGGAAGCTCCCGCTGTCGCCAGTCCGTCCGTTTCCGGTAGCCACGTGCAATCGGAGGGTAGCCACGTTTCTGGTAGCCACGTGCACAGAACTATGGTTGCTGTGCACCCTCTATATAAGTATATCTCCCAGCACTTTCACGTACGCCTCGTCTACACCCTGATTTCGCAATGCCTGTATGACCGCCGAAATTTAGACGGAGTCAAATGCTTTTTTTTAATCAATTTCGAAATTCGTAATCGTAATTCGTAGCGATTTCGTAATCAAATGCTATTTGGCAAGCACTCGCAGATTATGACTAGCAGCTTACCGGTATCGCTCAAGAGGAAAGTATACAACAGTTGCATCTTGCCTGTACTCACCTATGGGGCTGAAATGTGAAGGCTAACCAAAAGAGTTCTACTTAAGTTGAGGACAACCTAGAGGGGTATGGAACAAAAAATGGTAGGGGTGACAATAAGAGATAGGAATCGTGCAGTGTGGGTCAGAGAAATAACTCAAGTTACCGACATTCTAGTGGAAATTAAGAAGAAATGGACATGGGCAGGACATGTAGCGCGAAAAGAGGATAACCGAAGGTCGCTGAGGGTAACAAACTGGATTCCAAGGAAAGGAAAGCGTAGCAGGGGGCGGCAGAAAGTTAGGTGGGTGGATGAGATTAAGAAGTTCGCAGGGGTCAAGTGGATGCAGCTAGCACAGAACCGGGTTAAGTGGGGAAATGTGGGAGAGGCCTTCGCCCTGCCGTGGTTATAGTCAGGCTGATGATGATGATTATGTATAAGGGCTGGTTATTTTCCGAGAATTTTTCTGTCACCTGGTCGATGGTATGGATATGATCGATAGTAGAGTATCCCTTCCGAAAATTTGCTTGATATTTTGCTTGCTTGCAGTCTAAAGTTTTCCAGATTCTATTAGCGATTAATTTGGTAAATACCTTATACGTAAGAGCCGGTAAGCTAATTGGTCTGTAATTTTTCAAGTCTTTAGCGTCCCCTTTCTTGTGAATTAAGATGTTTGCGTTCTTGCATGGTTCCGGTATCGTCGATGACACCAGACAATGCGTATACAGGGAGGCCAGTTTTTTCGGCACAAGTTTTTACGGAGCACTAAAAAAAGTATTCCACCCGGACGTGCAGAGTATTATTCATTCCAACCGGAAGAAATTTCACTCTACTGACACCGAGCACCAGCCGTTCACAAAGCATTGCTTTGGTTAACCGTGAGTTAGTAATTTAACCATGAGTTAATATTTCTCCTCAGTTTTCACCCACGAACCTCCCTTGAACACACAATCATTTACAGATTCAAATTTTTCTCAGATGCCTCCAGTTTGCATGAAAAAAGATGGTATTTTAAAAATAATCGATAATCTTAAAACATCAAGCGCACCTGGGCCTGATGATATACCTACGAAAAAACTTAAAGGTACTAAGCACATGTCTAGTCAATTCCTAAAAGCAATCTTTGAACAATCTGTATCAACGGGAGAATTACCTAAAAATTTTAAAATAAAGTTTTGCAGGTGTTCCACGCTGGTAACCGACCCATACAATTATTGCCCCATTTCCTTGACATGCATTGTCTGCAAACTTCTAGAACACCTAATATATTCACAAGTCGCAGCGCACCTCAATCATAACTTCAAGTAATTTCATTGAAACGTCTCCAGGAACGTTTTGGAGATATATGTCAAAGCCGAAATCTGGCATTCACTCTGAAATGGGGAACCAAAACTATCGTCAGTAGCTTACAAATGTCCTGCCTCTTAAATGACTATTTTGAATTAGTTTTCATTTGGGGCAACGGATATACGCCCCAGACAGAACTTTGTAATAACCAGTCTTCACCAGAGGCTAATAAGACAAGACGGAGTTCTGAATTTACTGCTTCATCTGTACGAATAGAAATATCCGGGTCTGATCAAATTCTAAATGCTTTTTTGAAATGGCATACCGAATGGTGTGTTTTATCTTTTCGAAATCACTTGAATGTGGTGATGCTCCTAATGACTTGAAACTGGATAAGGTAATACCTATTTACAAACAAGGTCCAAATAATGATGTCACTAATTACCGACCAATCTCCTTGAGAAGTAGGTGTTGCAAGAGGTTAAAGCATATTTTAGCCAACTATTCATTGAAATTTGTAGAAGAAATCGCATTCTAGGGAAAACGAAGCATGGTTTTCGGCGGGCCTACTGTCATCAACGCTCAAGTAGCACGCAATACGTGGCGCCCACCTGGGGCCCGTATGCGCACGTTGGTCTTGGGCAACCACGATAACACACATGAGGGCCCCCTTTAGGGATCAAGTGGGCAAGCCCAATTCGGGCTTGCCCCTGCTTTTTTCATCTGGGCCTCATATAGGGGTGGAAAGGGCTAACTTAGTACATTTTCCCACATCTGGCCCTCAAGGGCCCCGATCGGGGAATTTTAGGGCCGATGCAAGGAAAATGTGGGCTTTGTGTGGAAAAAGCCTGGGCTAATCTAATTGGGGCTGCCCGCTCAAAAGCGCAAGAGGTCCCGCATGGGCCGCGGTATGCCCACGCATTTCCTACATGGGACCCTTGAGGGCTTCTCGAGGGAAGGTCAAACGGAAATGTAGGTTTCATGCAGAAAATTCTTGGGCTGCCCCAAATGCGGCTGCCCATCAAAAACCTAGATAATTTCCGCATGGCTTGTAGCGGGGCAGGAAAGTGCTCCTTTACGCTTCTGCCCGCATCGGACTCTTGCAGGACACTTTGAGGCATATCCGATGCAAATGTGGGCCTAAAGCGAATAATAGACGGGCTAGCCCAAATGGGGCTGCCCACTCAAAAACTGAATAGGTCCCGCGTGGTTTGCATGCGGGCTGAAAAGCGGGCATGCCTCCACGTCGCCCACATGGGTATTTCTTGGGTTAATTGCGGGCAAATGCAACATATTGTTACGTCTCCTTCGGACACCCGATGCTCTGCTGCTCATCGCCCGAACATCCAGCCTCTCACCATCAACGCCTACAAAAGTGAGCACTCTCGTTCTCCTCGTCGACCACATGCAGAGCATGAAGCGTTTAAACCAAGCGACGATGAGCCTTATTTATCGAATGAACGTGAGCCGCCAGTCTGTTATGCCTGTGGAATGATCGGCCACATTTCGCGTTTTTGCCGCTATCGCCGTCCGTACCAGCAGTACCGCCGACAGTGGGTGAACTCCCGTACAAGTTTTCCTGCTGGCAATGATGATTCATATAGAAGAACACCTGGCCGGAATGAGTACGGTACAATAGCTAGACGACAAGAACGCAGAATGGTGCTGAACCGAAACGAATCCCCGGCCTCTGACCGTAGCCTGACACCACCATCCCGGCGCCTACGACGCTCCCCTTCTCCCCGACGACGGTCGCCACCTCCGGGAAACTAGTGAGTGCGGCCGATGGAGGTGAAGTCGCAAATGATTCTAGCTTACCCATGCCTCTGCCCATTTCGATGTTAAAGAACCGAATTGAAGTGTTTGTGGATGGTTTACGTAATATGGCGTTGTTGGACACAGGTGCAACGATTTTTATTATAAGTCTAGCTTTTAAAAACTGCCTTGGTCGTAAAATTATGTTTACATGGGATAGTGCGACAACATTGTGTGGTGTTGGTGGCGAACCGCTTAACCCACTTAGAGTCTGTTCCGTGAATCTTGCTATCGCCAGCCACACATTCCGAACTGAATTCGCTGTACTTGCTCGATCAACGCATGACGTAATTCTTGGACTTGGTTTTCTGGAGAAATGTGGGGCCACTCTCGACTTTCGCAACGGAGACATTTTTGTGAGCACTCGAATTGAATTTGCTTTGCGTGAAAATTCGCGGACCAATCCTAGCACACTACCGGTTTCGGATGACACAGTCATTCCTGCAATGTCAACAGAGTTTATAAGTTGTTAGTTCCAGCTGTGCCAGTGATGCGTTCGACGCTGTGGTTGAACCACTCACCCTCAACTGCGCGAAGAAAAATATTCTAATTCCCCACTGCATCATATCAGTCATGAATGGCCATTCTTTTTTGTGGACGACTAACTGCTCTAACGAACCTGTTGTAGTAATATATTCGTACTCCATGCGGTAAAAATAAGATAAGCCCAATTGAGGCTGCCCATGAAAAGCCGCAATTGGCCCCAAATTGGCCGTAGGCGGGCTTACCGCACTGAAACGTCTTCGCCTTATATTTCAGGAACCATTTTATTTATGTAATTCATCTTATACCGCCCGCTAATTGCATCTTCTGGATTTTTCACATAAACATTCTATGCATATCCGCGCCATGAATAAAGACTATCTAGTTTTACTCTAAAACTGCGTTAATTATGCAGTATAGGCTCACAAATATGCAGCAGTAACTGTTCCACTTTACGAGTATGTACTGAACTACCTCAAAATTTTTCCTGCCCCCTTATTATTCTACATACATCACCGAAATAACTATTCAGACCAACATTTGGGGGCTGATGTGGGCCAGCCCACAGAATTGTAGTGAATTGGGAATAAATTTCTTCTATGTTACTGAGTGTCGAATACAAGATCACTAAATAGTGCTGAATGTTTCACACTTGATGATTAATGGAACTTGGGCAGCCCGGAAAATACCAGATTCAACACATGAGGGCAGCACGGGGGCAAGCACGAAACGGAATGGCCTCCGCAAAGCCCGCGCCGGAACAATTGAGGTATTGGAGAGATTAATCGACATAAAAATTAAAGCCTTAATCAATGGGGCGGCACTGCCTTCATAACCGTAGGACCCATTATTGATTCTGGTATGCTGCCCATATTCAGCTATCAGGGCTGAATGCGGGCAGCCCTATTTGGGCTGCCCACACGGGTTCAGATTGGGACCAATCGCCAGATTGGGAAAAACTGGGCAGCCCATGTGGGCCCCCTCTGGGTACGTATTGCAAATCCCACATGAGGCGCGCATGGGCTGCCCTCACAGGCCCAACGTGGGCCCCCACGTCATAGCCCATTTTGTGCTACCTGGGAGCTTACCAATCAAACTGACGAAACTATTGACATGAAGAGCCAAATAGATATATTATTGTTACATATATGCCATCTCAGAAGGCAGAAGAAGATAACGAACAGAGACAGAAGACGAAGTGATAGCAACGGTTGGTGCTAGGAGAAGATTGACGCTGCTGTGTTTCTATGTGCTGTGTCTTCTTGGACTAACTTTCATGGACTAACCTTGCCACGTATCATTTTGGTGGAGGTGACTAAAGATCCCCGCGTGCACAGATAAGTCCATTTAGGCAGCCAAAAGCTGGATTTGCGCACTGGCTGTTACCTACCTGAAATCGCAAAGTCAACAACGGCCACTATGACCTCTGAGGCAGCTCCTACCACCGCAGCAATATCGGCTCAGCCACTCGTCCTCACCAAAATCCGCCACCCTCCCACCTGTAATGGCGAAGGCAAGACAGATGTTGACGATTCGCTGGATGAATACGAGCGCTGCAGCAGGAACAATCACTGGGACGCGACCATCATGCTGACGAATCTCATTTTCTATTTGGCAGCAACCGCTCGCACGTGGTTCCAAACTCACAAGCATGAGCCTAGTGACCTAGAAGAATTGCAAACAAAAGCTTCACGACTTGTTCGGGAAGCCCATTGGACGGGCTCTCGCAGCCAAAACCGAACTTTCGTCTCGGTCCCAATCCACCACAGAGTCCTACCTTACATACACTCAAGACGTGCTCGCATTGTGTCGCAAGGCGAACAGCTTTATGCTGGAAAGTGAAAGGTAGGGCACATCCTCAAGGGCATCGCAGATGACGCTTTCAACATCCTCTTCTGCATGAATTGGTGTACCGTCGACTCGGTGCTTCAAGTCTGCCGACGATTCGAGCAGCCTAAACAACGACGCCTGGTACATCACTTCGAACACCTTCCGAACACGGCAGCTACATGATCCTGCGATGATCTGGCTCCTCTGCAACAGCCTTCTCATTCCACAACTACGACTCGAATCGTGAGGCGAGAACTTGAGGCCTTAGCTCATGCACCACTCCGATCTCCACTGCCCGACACCGTGGCCGTGATACAGGCTGTTGTCCGCCAGGAACTTGCAAACGTCGGTCTTACCTCCAATCCTGTACCGCCCTCGTCACCATCGCATCCTGTTCAGGTAGTGGCTGCTGCAACCACTAGCCAAGTTCCCTCCCGTCGCTACGTTGGTCGCAATTCTGCAGAGTAGCGCACCTCAGACGACACGTCAATTTGTTTTATTTGCTGTCGATCCAACCACACTTCACGTTATTGCCGCAGTCGCACCTTTCCCACGCCTCATTCTTATTACAACGCTGACCGTCAGTACTACTACTATGAACCTCGACGCTACCCTGCCAAACCTGAAGAGCTGCGCCCCGCATATAATGGCCTTGGACACTTCTCTCCTCACGCAGATGAACCTCACACTGAAGCCGTCTCAAGTGTCCGTCACTCCAGCCGATCTCCATCTCCACGGCCATGCCGATCCCGTTCGCCGGTGCCTCGTCGCAGCTCCTCCCCATTATACGCCGGCACCTACTCGGGAAACTAGCGAGTGCAGCGCCCACGAGTGACCCTGCATTACCGACCCGGACTGTCAACTCGGAACTGATCCTCGCACCCAGACGTAGCCTCATTGACATTCTTGTGGACGGAGTCTCAGTTTCTGCCCTTATTGACACTGGCGCCCAATATTCCGTCCTAAGTTCCTCGCTCCGTCAAAGCCTCCACAAAGTTCTCACACCCGCTTCCTCATCTGCCGTTGTGATTGGTATGTGTACAGCGAGAAATACCATTGCCGACCGCCACATCCATGTGCTATTTACGGTCCTCACTCGTTGCCTTCACGACGTTATATTCAGTTCAGTTCAGTCGTTCAGTCGTGCCCGACTCTTTGTGACCCTATAGACCATGTCACACCACGCTTTCCGGTCTCTTACTATCTTCCTAACATCACATAACTTCATCTGCAGCGCCTCGAGGATGCCGTCTAACCATCGCGTTCGCTGCCTACCCCTTCTCCGGCGACCCTCAACCTTTCCCAACATCAAATCTTTCTCCAGCGACTCCTCTCTTCTCATCAGATAATATTAGGACTCCACTTTTCAACTGCACATTCCACGCTCATTGACTGCTCTTCTGGACTGCTTCATCTAGATCTGCCACTCTGTCCTAACAAACAGGCCTCTGATACTTCAACGCTCAGTCTCCGCTCCGCTACATTTACTCGCCTGCCTCCAGAAGCTGCAGTGAATGTGTTCATGTCGCCTTTCCCCTCCGTTCCTGATGGCGACTACGTTGCTTCCCCATAACCGACGTGACTCTGCAGTGTGGAATCGCTCTCCCTCATAATATCGTGCACGTAGAAAATAGCAACGCATATATTCCAGTCTAAAACTTCGGCCTTTTTCTGCACGTTTTTCCTGGGGGCATTACTCTCGCCGAACAGACTCCACTGTCTGACGTCACAGTAGCCGCTCTTTTACATGACCCTACTCCTAGAGTTTCGACATGACCTGCACAGTCCCTACCTCCGGAGGCCCGCATATCAGGAATGGTTGCACCTAACTTGCGCCCTGATCGTGCTACAGAACTTACGAGCCTTCTGGCTTCATACAGCGATATTTTTTATTTCGGCGATTGCCCCTTGGGACAAATGTCCCTCGTTACACATCGCATCGATACCGGAGACGCCCGCCTAATTCACAGACGACCTTACCAAGTCGCAATTTCTGAATGTCGTGTCATACAAGACGAAGTGGACAAGATGTTAACAAAAAACATTACAGAACCTTCGAACTGCCCCTGGGCGTCACTTTTCGCGCTTGGAAAAAAGAAAGATAATACTTGGAGGTTCTGCGTTGATTACCGACACCTCATCTAAATTACAAAGAAGGACGTTTATCCACTACCCAGAATAGATGATGCCCTCGACTGCTTGCACGGCGCCAGCTATTTCTCTTCCATTTATCTTCGTTCCGGTTATTGGCAGATCGCAGTCGACAAACGGAACCGAGATAAGACCGCTTCGTCACTTCCGATGGCCTGTAGCAATTCAAGGTGATGCCTTTTGGCTTGTGTAATGCGCCCGCAACATTCGAGCGCATGATGGGCTCTCTCCTGCGCGGCTTGAAATAGATGACGTGCTTGTGCTATCTCGATGACCTCATTGTATTTATTATACGTTTGAGAGTCATCTACATCGCCTTGATGCCATTCTTGTAGTCTTCCAAAGAGCTGGCCTTCAGCTGAACTCGAAGTGGTGTAGCTTCGGCCGACGTCAACTCGAGGTCCTTAGACACTTAGTCGAAACCCCGGGCGTTCAACCCGACCCCGACAAAATTCGTGCTGTAAGTGCATTTCCTACACCTTTCTGTACCAGTGGCGTGCGTAGTTTTCTTGGGCTCTGCTCCTAATTTTGGCGGTTTGCCTCCAACTTCGCTGAGACGGCTCGTCCCCTCACCACAGTTCTGAAGGACGACGTTCCCTTTGCTGGAACCAAGAACAATCTCAAGCCTTTTCTGCGCTCATTGCGGCTCTCACCAACCCGCCCGTCCTTGCACACTTCAACCCCATGGCACAAACGGAGGTTCGCACAGATTCCAGTGGTCACGGTATTGGTGCCATTCTCGCCAACAGCTAACGGGTCGCACTTTCGTCATTGCTTATGTCAGTCGCCTCCTTTCTGTGGCTGAGCGGAATTAGTCGATCACAGAACGTGAGTTTTAGCCCTCGTGTGGGCCAATACAAAGTTGCGCCCTTACTTGTTTAGCCGCCCGTTCTTCATCCCCGACCGCCACGCCTTATGTTGGCTTTCAAGACTGAAGGACCCTACTGGTCGCCTAGGGCTTTGGGTCCTGCGCCTCAGGAATACGCATTTTTGTCGTCTACAAGTCCGGCCGGCTGCACGCTGATACCGATTGCCTGTCCCGCAACCCGGTGATCTGCCGCCTGAAAGCGAGTGTGGCGATGACACTTGTGTGTTGTCCATCTCTGACCTTTCAAACATTCGCCATGAGCAGCGCTTAGATTACAAGCTTTGCACCATTATATTGCGCCTTAGCACAGACCACCCTGACGCTTCGCCTGCTGTGTTTGTGCTCCACAACGGCACCTTATATGCGCGGAATATGCGACCAGATGGCGCCGAGCTTCTGCTCGTAGTCCCCGAACACCTGGGTGCCACGGTTCTCAACAGCTACACGACGCGCTCACTGCGGGCCATCTTTGTGCATCTCGTACGTACGACAGCGTCCACCGGCGCTTCTTTTGAGCAGGGCTCTTCCGCTCTGTTCGTCGTTACGTGGCCTCTTGTGACCGGCGTCAGCGACGAAAAAAGCCCTCGGTTGTGCCTGCTGGATCCCTGCAGCAGATCGATATCCCGATTAACCCGTTTTTCCGAGTTGGCCTTGATCACTTCGGCTCGTTCCCTCTGTCTGTTTCGGGGAATAGATGGATTACGGTTGCCACGGACTAATCTACGCGCTACGCTGTCACACGAGCAATACCCACCAGCTGTGCAACTGATGTGGCTACGTTTCTTCTCCACGACGTCATCCCGCTCCACTGTGCGCCACGTCAGCTGCTCACTGATCGTGGCCGCTGCTTTCTTGCCCGAGTAGTCGACGAAGACCTCCGGTACTGCTCCATTAAGCACTATTTCGCCACCGCTAACCATCCACGAACGAACGGCCTCACCGAACGCCTCAACCACACGCTCACAGACATGCTATCAATGTACGTATCGTATGATCGCCGTGATTGCGATATCACTTTGCCATTTGTAACATTCGCTTATAATTCTTCCTGTCAGTATACAATGGGCTACTCCCCCTCCTATCTTCTTTTCGGCCGTGACCCTTCACTTCCGTTTGACAGCGTACTGCCTCACACCGCTAACGCCAGTTACTACGTTCGTGACGCCATCTCCCGAGCTGACGCCGCCCTTGTTATTGCTTGCCTCCGACTGGCTTCAACTCAAACCGCACAAAAACGACGCCATGATACTCGTCATCAGGATGTCCACTACTCTCCGGACTCTCTCGTCTTGCTCTGGACTCCCGCTCGTCGAGTTGGGCTGTGTGAGAAGCTCTTGCCGCGCTACACAGGCCAGTCACTTCCGTGACATACGATATCACCTCTGTGCATCCGCTGCAACAGTTCGCTTTGCCGCGTACCGATATCATTCATGTCGCCCGCATGAAGCCTTATATCTCCAACTGCAGTTCTCCGACATACTACGCACCGGTACTGTGCTTTTCGCGGCGGGGGTAGTGTTACATATATGTCATCTCAGAAGGCAGACGAAAACAAACAGAGACAGAAGACAAAGTGATAGCAACGGTTGGTGCTAGGAGAAAGTAGACGCTACTGTGTTCCTGTGTGCTGTGTCATCATGGACTAACCTTCGTGGACTAACCTTGCCAAGTATCAATATTTGTCCACTTCCGTAAAGAATTTGATAGAATACCTCACAGGAAACTTCTCATATAATTGGATTCTTTTCTTTGTGACTCTCCGTTAATAAAATGGATTGACACATATCTGTCACATAGGGTAAATATGTGTCATTGAAGTTGGTTTCCAGTACCTACAAACCCATTCGATTCGGTGTGCCTCAGAATTCAGTAATAGGTCCTTTATTGTTCTTCATTTATATAATTGATATGGGCTCAGAGTTTTTGCCTAGAGGGGCGATAAAGCATTGTTTATTTATTTATACATACTGCAGCGCAATGTAGCGCTATAGCAGAAGATGGTGATTAAGAAATACATGCATGAAAGATTGCGAAGTGATCAATGTTGGAATACTGTACTAAAATAAATACAAGTTACAATGCACATATTCAGTGGAAGGTTACAGGCATGCATACGAATATTTATCCACCTTGAAATGGCTGTTACAAAACTGTCGAGATCAAAGAAGCAAATGTTCCCGGGTAAATGCATTCGACGATTGAATGGTGCTTGGAATATATTGAGTTTGAGCGTATTATTACGTGAGTAAAAAGACATCAAGTTAAGTTCGTGATGATTTCTGGTTGATATTTCTGGAGCTAATGTACTGTGATTGGACGAGAGTGTCGATGAAGAACTGATTAAGCAATGCAAGAAAGTTGGCAATTCGATATGGCGATGTGCAGAATGCGTTGTTTGTTTCAGGGAGGGAAATGCCGAAGAGGGTGAGAAATAGCGGTCATAACGGCGAGAAATAAAACGCACTGCTTTCATTTGCACAGCCGCTAAATAATTAATCTGCGATCGTGTATATGGATTCCAAACAATAAAAGCATAATCTAAAACTGGATGAATTAGTGATCAGTAGCTTTATATCTACAGGGGAATTAGTTATTGTAAGCTGAAGAAAGCTTAACTTTTTAACTACTTTGTTACAGATGTAATCAATGTCATTAGTCCAAGATAAATCATGCATGAAAATGACACCATACATTTATACTCGGACACAATCACTACAGTACAGCCCTGAAATGAATAACTAAAAATGATGGAGGCAATTTGTTAGAGAACGACATCAGGACAGTTTTATCAGAGTTAATTCTCATCTGTCATTATTGCACCAAGTACAAAGCCTACCAAACAATTCTTGTAAACAAAAATGGTGATTGTAACAATTAATCGCTTCCTATAAAACGCAGTCATCAGCGTATGTTAGAAGAAATGTTACAAGGCCAATTATTTATGTATATTAAAAAAAACTAAAGGCCCGAGGACGGATTCTCGAAGGACCCCTGATGTGACATTAATTGAAGCAGAGTCAGCAGAGCTGTAAGAAACGAACTGGGAGCGATGGGTTAGGAAGCTGGAAATACAATTAACTGTGCAGTGCTATTTAGCATAGCAATTCGTTTATCTATAAGTTTAGAATGCAGTACGGTATCAAATGCCTTTGAGAAATCAATAAAAATAGCATCAAACGGTTTAGCAACATCAAGGTTAAGTGAAATGTCATACTTGAATTCAGCCAACTGTGTTATTGTACTAAACCTGCGTCTAAACTCGTGCTGCCGGTTAAAGGGTAACTTGTGAGATTCAAAAGATAACGTGATGTGCTTATAAGTGATATCTTCTAACATTTTGCACGATTGGGACGTCAGTGATATCGGCCTATAGTTAGGCAAAAGCTGTTTATCACCTAATTTAAAAAGAGGTACCACTTTGGGTAGCTTCAAAAAATACTTGAACTGTAGCGAGCGTTACGGACTTTTTATATATTACTGCCAGATATTTCAATGACCGCAATGGTTGGCGAACCAGGAACGCATCAGGAACGCCATCCGGACCTGTGCATTTCTTCATATTCAAGTTTAGAATAAGATTTAAAATTCCGGAACTGCATATTGACACGTGCATTACAGGTGAAGAAGAAGAAGGAGCGCAATCGGTAGAAGTAGAGGACGTTGAAGTGTCGGCCCGTTCCTGTTGCCCGCGTTACTGATTCAGCTCTCTCGGTGCCCTCGTTCAGCGGTTGCAGTAATTCTTTAGTGTAACAACCGCTACACATCTGGTGGAGTCGAGCTGGGTACGCTTCCCAACCTGCGTACGCCTACCAGATAGAAACACGGATCTCACACTGGTCCATCAGCGCCCAAGCCGCCGCCTTCGCGGCCAGTCACCTGAATTCGGGCCTCTTACCACCTCGACGAGGACGACGCAGCCTCGACCGCCTGTTCCACCAAAAATGGCTACAGATAGCTGGTCTCCGGCGCCCATACGCCGCGAACACCGCCATCTTTCCACGTCGACGTGTACGAGTATGCGGAAGACTGGCTTGACACTTTCGATGGGGTCGCCCGCTACAACGGTTGGAGCGACGACCGTAAGCTCCACAACGTGTATTTTGCACTAGAGGACTCCTCAAGGACATGGTGCGAGACGCATGAGAGTAACCTGTCCACCTGGAGACATTTCGCCAAAATCTCCTAGCTACATTCCCCAACGCCAACCGCCGGGAGAAAGCTGAAGCTGCGCTTCATTGCCGTAACCAGCGGTCTAACGAAAGCATCCGCATGTATGCGGAGGACATGACGCGCCTCTTCAAGCGTGCTGACCCCTCCATGGCTGAGGAGACGAAGCTTCGCCACCTCATGCGCGGGGTCAAGCAGGAGCTTTTCGCCGGTCTGGTGCGCAGTCTACCGCGTACTGTTGCTGAATTCCTCACTGAAGCGACCACCATGGAGGCAACACTCCTGCAACGAGCCCGGCAATACAATCGAGATGTAAGGACGCTTGGGCCCGCTGTTTCTTCGATGCCGCAGAGAGTGACGTAGCCGTTTTACGTGACCTAATCAGGTTGATCATCAGGGAAGAACTACAAACTCTCCAGCTGTCTCCCAGCACGCCGTCTGTTACATCGCTGTCTGATGTCGTCCGGGACGAGGCGCGCCTAGCATCGCAGCAGCAACAAGTCTCTGAGATTCCTAGCCAGACTGAGGTCAACCCTACATATGCAACTGTCCTCTTTCGGGAGCCATCACCAGTCTACGGCGTGAAAACCGCCACTCCAGCAGTGCAGCAGCCTGGTCTTTCCCGTGTGGCTGCTCGACCAGTTTATCAGCGGCCACGGAAATGAGATGTGTGGCGTGAACCGGACCGGCGGCCACTCTGCTACCACTGCGGTGGGGCCGGTCATCTTTACAGGGCCTGCCCGTACCGCCGAGGTGGTCTGCATGGTTTCTCGCCCGACGACCATTGCCCACGGAACGGCGAATGACCACTCGAAATAGAAGCTCATCTGTCGGCCCGTCAGAGGCCTGTGACACGATCTGGATACGGTCGCTACGACTTTAGATCATCATCTCCGCTGCGGTACCGTTCCTCAAGTCCTCGCCGAGACGCCAGCTATCCTGAGCGGCGTTCTCCCAGTCCACGCCGGGAAAACTAATTCCAGTGGTCTCTGGAGGCAAGGCCACTGCTGTCGGGAAAACTGAAGATCCTCCGCCGCCGATACACCGATACGCTGATTTCTCACAGAGGCAGGGTAGCGACAGCATCCGATGCGCTACTTCTGATTTGTGTGTGACAATTGACGGAACAGACACGGTCGTCTTACTTGATACTGGTGCAGGCTATTCAGTGATGAGCTACGCCCTCGCCCAGGAATGGAGCAAAGGTTTGACGCCGTGGTTGGGCCCTAGCATTCGCACGGTTGGGGGCCACCTCATTGGCCCGGCCGGAAGGTGCGCAGCCCGAAGCGGCATCCGCGGTTTCGTCTACGTCGGTGAATTCGTTGTCTTGCGCGAGTGTTTGAGAGAGTTCATCCTGGGCCTCGACTTTCTGCAGGCAAACGGTGCTCTGATCGACCCATACGAGGCGCGAGTCACATTTTCGACGAGCAAGCCGTGGCGTGCAGTGACACAGAAGACCCAGGAGTCAACGCTCTGCGTATTGTTAAAAACGACATAATCCTGCCACCATGGTCCAGCGTGTTTGTGTTAGTGGGGAACTACTCGTTTCACGACTGCGAAGGTATTGCGGACCGTCACTCTTCGCTGTCACTGGAGAAGGGAGTGGCTATCGCGCGTGGTCTTGTCGAACTGGATGACGGCTATGCGACAGTTTTGCTTAAAAATTTCACAACTGAAATTCAGCACCTCGCCAGAACGGCCGTTGCCTTCCTCCACGACGTGGATGGGTTGCCGAATCTATGCCCCATGGAGATGAATCTTCTCGATGATGCCGCACCACGTAACGCCCTTCAGATGGGTAAATACAACCTGGGGTTGTCACCTCATCAGAACCTTCTGTCATCGCTGCTACTTGATTTTAAAGGTTGCTTCGCGACGAGTTCCCAGGTCGGACGTATGCCGATAGTCAAGCATCGCATCGTCACAGATTCGGTTACGCCACCAGTCTCTCAGCGTCTGTACCGTGTTTCGTCTAAATAGTGGGAGGCTATTAGAACGCAAGTTGATGAAATGCTTGCAGACGATGTTATACAGCCGTCAACAAGTCCATGGGCGTTGCCGGTGGTCCTGGTGAAAAAGAAAAACAACACGTTGCGATTCTGTGTTGATTACCGCAAACTGAATAATGTTACCAAAAAGGACGTATACCCACTCCCCAGGATTGATGATGCGCTTGAACGACTCCGAGACGCCAGGTTCTTCTCTTCCTTAGATCTAAAACGTGGATATTGGAAGATCGAGGTGGACGAGCGAGACCGCGAGAAAATGGTTTTCGTGACACCTGACGGTCTGTACGAATTTAAGGTGCTCTCGTTTGGACTTCGCTCCGCTCCGGCCACGTTTCAACGCAGGATGGACACTGTTTTAGCTAGTCTGAAGTGGCAGTCGTGTCTTGTGTACCTGGACGACGTGGTCATATTTTTGTCTAGCTTCAAGCAACACTTGCAGCGATTGCGCATTGTCCTTCAAGCTCTCCAATCTGCACAACAAACTATCAAGCCAGAGAAATGACATTTCGTCGTCGAGGAGCTCCGTCTCTTAGGACATGTCAGCGCACAAGGTGTTCCTGCAGACCCCGACAACAGTTCCGTCGTTTCCAGTTTCCCACTCCCAACCGTAAAGAAGGCACTCCGGCGTTTTTTGGGCCTCTGCTCGTATTATCGTCGCTTTGTTAAAGATTTTGCTTGCTTAACTGAGCCATGGACAGCCTTGACTCGAAATGATACAGCCTTCGTATGGGGAAGTGCCCAATACGAAGCCTTCGAGGAGCTCTACCGCCGTCTTCAAAGTCCACCAATACTAGCTCATTTCGACGGAAATGCAGAGACGGATCTCCACACTGACGCTAGCAATGTCGGCCTCGGAGTGATCCTCATACAGTGGCAGGAGGGCGCAGAACGGGTAATCGCCTACGCGAGCCGCACACTTTCTCGATCGGAACAGAGCTATTCGTCCACAGAAAAAGAGTGTCTTGCCGTCATCTGGGCTCTGAGTAAATTCCGACTATACATCTATGGACGACCATTTTATGTTGTCAGCGATAATCATTCGGTATGCTGGCTAGCCAGCATTACAGACCCTTCTGGCCGGTTGGCGAGATGGAGCCTCAGGTGTCAGGAGTATGATCTGACGGTCGTCTATATATTCGGTCGGCAGCACCAAGACGCGAACTGTTTATCACGAGCGCCCGTGGACCCGGCTACTCAAGATATCACCGAAGATTGCCCTATTCTTTGTGCTATCAGCGTCTCCCTTATCGTGCAGCTTCAACGAACTGACCCTGAGTTGGCGCCACTCATTAAGTATCTGGAGGGTTCTAATGCTAGTGTACCTCGTGCGTTTCGCCGTGGACTACAGTCCTCCATTCTGCGGCGTGGAGTCCTATACAAGCGCAACTTTGACAGCAACAAGGAGACGTTTCTGCTTGTTGTGCCATCCCAGTTGCGCTCCGAAATCTTGAGTGCTTGTCACGATGAACCATCCGGCGGCCACTTGGGGGTCAGTCGCACACGGCAGAGATTCGACTTAAGTATTACTTTCCCAGTTTACTAGCATCAGCACGCAAATACGTAACAACATGCCGCGATTGCCAACGGCGCAAGTCTCCTCCTCTGAAACCAGCCGGCTTTCTGCAGCCTATAGCACCCCCAAAGACCCCTTTTCAGCCAATTAGCATAGACCTCCTCAGCCCTTTTCCGAAGTCGTCCACAGGAAAACAGTGGACTATGGTCGCGACAGATTATTTGACACGGTACGCTGAGGCCACGTCACTTGCAAACGGTACTGCTGCTGAAGCCGCCGAATTCTTTCTCCACAACATCGTCCTGCGTCATGGTGCTACTCCAGCTATCATTACTGACCGTGGAGCTGCATTTACGGCCCGCTTCACTCAGTCTGTGCTCAAGCTTACGCATGCCAGCCATAGACGTACAACGGCCTACCACCCGCAGATAAATGGCTTGGTGGAACGCCTCAACAGGACATTGACTGATATGATTTCCATGTATGTCGATATCGAGCACAAAACATGGGACCAAATTCTTAAATACGCAACATTCGCGTATAATACCGCGCAGCAAGAAACAACCTGGTTCACTCCGTTCGATTTAGTCTTCGCTCGACAGGTTACTACCCCCCTGGATACTATGCTACCCATGGGCCACCCTGACAGTGAGAGCGAACTTGACGTCGATGTTGCCACTTATGTTCAGCGCACGGAAGAAGCGCGGCAACTGGCCAGACACCGCAATCACCATCAGCTGCAGATTGATGCTGACCGCTACAACCTTGGACGCCGCTACGTTGCTTACATCCCGGGTGACCATGTGTGGGTTTGGACGCCCGTTCGTCGCCGCGGGCTATTCGAAAGGTTACTAAGCCGCTACTTCGGCCCTTATATTGTTGTCCGCCGCCTCAGCGACGTAACGTATGAGGTGGCACCAGCCACATCAGCTCGTTCATCGCACAACAGAAAGTGCAGCGACGTTGTGCATGTGGTGCGAATGAAGCCATATTACGAGCGACCCCTCGACTGAATTTCAGGCTGCATGTAGTCTATCCGTGATGTCAGGCTGTGGTGTAACTCTTGAACGCTATTCCTCCCCCGCTCTTCTGTCTGATGGTAACACCGCATCGTGGCGATACTCCAGAGGAGGGGGCAGTGACACGTGCATTAGAGGTGAAGAAGAAGAAGGAGCGCAATCGGTAGAAGTAGAGGACGTTGAAGTGTCGACCCATTCCTGTTGTACGCGTTCCTGATTCAGCTCTCTCGGTGCCCTCGTTCAGCGGTTGCAGTAATTCTTTAGTGTAACAACCGTTACAATATTTTGATATCACTAATTGCATCGGCAAAACATATATTGGCTACTCGTGGGAGGAAGTTGTTATCGGAAACAAATACGGACCAAAAATACATATAGAACGCATTCGAGACTGCTTCCGGGTCGCTAACAACGTCGTTTCCTATTTCAAACGAGGTAGATGAAGTATCACTGGGAAGAATGAAAGCCCGAAATTTTAGGAGGTTACTCTTCAATAGATCATGCAGAGGAACACTGTAAAGCGGATAATTCGGCTAGTGAATTGGTATGCGATTTAATATAAGGCAGCGCACCATGAAACTCATATACAGGAAGAGGGATAATGAACACGGAAAAACAACTCGCTGGGTGAACGTACCTCAAGAATAAACTCGTTCTTGGCACTGAGATATCTATCTGAGGTGACAGATTGATTACATTTTTTCAAGCGTCCGAGCATTCGAACACGTCGTGACAGATGCAAGATATCGGAGTAATCCAAGGCCTGTTAGTATTCTTTTCTTCAGTCTTGACAAGAATAAAACGTTGGATTCCCGATTTTACAAGACGCTAAAAGTAATCAATGTAAAATTTTACTTCATGGCTTCCTGGCAATGCATTGAACATGTCGAGATGTTCAGCTAGTCCGTCAGTAATTGAATTGTCAGATGGCATCATTGTGTCTGACAATTAAATTATTGCCACCGTTGTGCCATCTGACAATTAAAATATGCAGATGACACCATTGCGTATGCAACAATAAATTTTGTTGCTGACCAAATTGAACTCAGTAATAATTTGGAAAAACTTACCAACTGGCGCAATCATTGGCAAATGCAATAGAGTGCATCTAAAACCTTTTTTAAGCATATGATATGCAAGAAAGACATGTTAATGTTTCCGTACAGTGCAAAAGGCACAAAATCAACTAGAACTGACACATTTTACACAAGATCACTCATGGTCAGTGCATATCACTTGTAGCAAAGCTATGCGTAAGCTCTGGTCATTACGACGAAAACTTCACGGCGCCACCCCGGAGGTAAAGCTTATGGAGTACAAAATGAGAGTACTCCATCTTCTCACTGATGTTAGTCTTCGAGCCATACACTGAACGAAACCAGCAGAAATCTGAGCGAGTCCAAAATAAAGCATTCAAAACCCCCCTAAAGTTTGGAACGGAATCTTTGCAACTCTGACTTTTGGTCCGAACCATTCAGCAGTGGAACAAATTGCTAAGACATGTGGTCGAATGTTCTGATGTGCACGTTTTCGAAAAAGCCATTGTCAATTGTGTATAATCGGTTGGAACTGTGATTTTCATGTGCACTTGCGAGTTATGATTTGTGTCTGTTGGTTGTTGACAACCTTGCTCACTATTTTATTTCAAGTCCTTGTGTTAGCTTTTGGAATTGTTCGAAATGACGTGTTTGAATCTATTCTTAACTGCAATGTGTGAATGTGGCGTTCCTTTTTCTGTTATTGATATGTTGATTGCTCTTTGAATTATTATCTCTTTCAGTGCGTGTGCGTGTGCTATGCCATTAGCACGTTGCAATGTTACTTCGTACTGCAAAAAAATCGCAATTCCTGCCTTGGCCTACGCTGACAGTATGAATAAATAAACAAATAAAAGAGATAAATAAATCTGCTTGCAGCCGCACGTGCGTACTATATTAGCAATGTGTGTTGAAATAGCATACGACAACATAAGTCAAGCTGCAATCCTGAATGCCATTGACATGCTTCATCTCCCTCAGAGAGTACTCAGTTTTGTTGAATCATTTTCGGACGGAAGAAAATTTGTAATACGCCTCGGTGGTGACGCGGTTGGTGCATTAGTTTTGCTACGCAGCGTGCCCCAGGGTCTAGTATTGTATCCGACGTTGTTTAATATTGCTTTCATTCACTGGCATGGCGCTTATATGACATCCCTGAAATCAAGTTTAGCAATACGCTGATATCACGGTATGGAGCCACTCACCAAGATGTGCTCACTCACGAGCCTGTCCTTCAATCAACATTAGAAATTACCTCTGGTTACGCTTCTTCCATTGGCTCCAGCTTTCTGCGTGTAAAACTACATAGACGTCTGTCGCCAACCGCTGGAGCGCTTACATGACATCCCTGAAATCAAGTTTAGCAATGCGCTGATATCACGGTATCGAGCACTCATGATATGCTCACTCAAGAAATTACATCTGGTTACGCTTCTTCCATTGGCCTTCAGCTTTCTGCGTGTAAAACTACATACACGTCTGTCGCCAACCGCTGGAGACGCCATAAACTTCTGTAAATCCAATTCGTCTCTATAAGGCACACAACTACAAGAAAGTCCGAGCGTAAAAATTGTGGGTTTAATAATTCACCAATCAGGATTAGCAAATGCTTGTCTTTCTCAGACTAAAAAGCAAGCAATTCAGACTACGGGTTTGATTAGAAGAATTGCTCCCAAAACGGGTAGCGCTGGCTCATTTCAAGAAATTCGCGCGCTACGCTATATAGAGACGCACAAGGAAGCAGGAAAACACGCACACAGTAAAATCGCCCACCGACAAATATGGATTATTCACAACAGGGTTACGTTTATAACAGTCCACGCGCATCCTCTGATAAAAGAAATCTCGCAATCTATTTGCACAGGCAATGTCAAATCCCCACGCACCTACGCTCATTTATTAACTTTATTTCATGACTTGTTAGTATACCTGAGGGTATGCTTACGCACTTGTCTTCCGCTTCCCATATCTGCAACGCTTCTATTATTTCTCTCTATTTTCTTTCTTTTGAATGACCTTAGAAGGTGGTTCCTTCAAATTCTGCATTAACGCCGCTTTTTGGGCTAGTTGGTGCACTTGAAATGGCGAAAAAACTGCACGGAACGAAACACACCACACAAAAGAAGACGAGGGACAGGCGCTGTGTCTCGTCTTCTTTCTTGTGGTGTGTTTCGTTCGGCGCAAATTTTCACCAGTTCAATCTTCGAATTCTGGCTTGCATTTGTGTTTTGGGCAATGCGTGCAAAGTTTTCAGGGTTAGTGATTTTTACCTATATCATTTATTTAACCTCGTGTTCAAACACCTGCCAGATTGGCCTATATAACTCATTCCACATGTTAAGGGAATGTTATACACAATGCCAGTATCACAATCAACAAATCGTTCAACCCACTAGCCCGCATTGATGCTTTACTGGCTCGTCTGGTGCACGCCAGTTGATGAGGGCGGTTCCGCAGCCACATATTGCTTATCAAGCCAGTTCCAGCATCCTAAAGGAGCACAGCGGGATCGTCTTGAAGCCATGAACGGACAAGCTATGAGGACCATTACATGCCTGCCACGAAATCACACCGGTCGTAGCGTTACCAGAGAATGCGCAGCTCAACACCATCGATGAGCTGGTGCAGCAGCGCCGTGATACCCGCAGAGTTATGGCCACTCTATTACATTATACGCAAGCACTGAAGGCATATGCAACTTCCCACGTTATTCTTAAGCCTTCGTCGCCAGTTCTCATCGCCCTGGAAGTTTGTACAGTTAGGCGACAACAAGCGAACTGATAACCGCAGACCAATGTCTGCCAACTCGGCCTCGTCGCTTCGTCAGATTTGAAGAGTAAGATGCTCATCTGCCTCAAGGGCCATTGTATTTTATGTGGATGCAAGCATACAAAGCTGTGAAGCAAAAAGAGCAATCTAGTGTCCGTGAACACTAAGGCTGAATCAAACCTCTAAGGTTCAACTTTCAGAGCAACTTAAATCGTTCTCCGCTGAGGTCGTGGCAGTTCAGAAGGCGCTCTGTTGCGTGGCTACCATAACCTGCGGCCAACGTTGTCATCCGAACTGACGCACTTCAAGCAGTAGGTTTGCAGCGATGTGTCTGCCATTGCTCCAAAATATGTCACGACATCCACCAGTTTGCGGCGCGCATCCCGCAGTCAGTAAATATTGAGTGGGTCCCACGGCCCCTTCTGCCTTCCCAAAGTAAAGAAGAGTTAGCGACCCGCCTCGTGACCTAAGACTAATCAATGCCACGGCTCCTTGAAGTGGGCAATGCTACCCTCCTTTTATCAACATAAGAAACCTTCCGGTGCCGCACACGTGCTCGTATCCATCCATGTGCGGTATTCCTCCTCCGCTGTCTTACCCGTGCCGAGGAGGTTGCGCTGTAGGATCCGGGTCGGTGTTGCCCTCACACCAGCTGTCACTAGGACGCAGTCTCACTTCCAATACATACATCCCCGCCCAGCGTTGAACAAAAATGCTGAAGCCGACATTAACCACTTGCTGTGCGACTGCCCAGCACTGAACCGACACGAATCTGATGATAGCGGGAATTTCAGCAAGCATCGCTTGGACGCAAGGACCATCGCTCACTCCTATACTTCTGAAAATAAGCCTCACTTTCCCCTTGATCTTTTTTTCATTCTTCATCTCATACCCTACTGATTCCCTGAGGCTATAAATATCTTTACAGAAAAAAACTCTTTATGTACAGTAATACTCACTGCTCACATTTACACTGTAAACTCGTTAGTAAAGTTTCCAACGGTGCAATGTCTCAACACGACTGTTATAGTCTAAAATTCAAGTAATCATTCCAACGTTTGTCTAGAATACTGTGCTGCATTACAAATGGGCAAATATTAGCCCACCTGCTCTGCTAATGGCCACAATACTGGCATTTTCATAGCTGTTAAGCCAATGCCCTTTACTTGAGTTTCAAATATTTTCCCTGAAAGCGAAAAGCAAGGAAACAATTTGATGCCATAGATGACAAAGGCGATTGTTTGTTGCCGCGGAAGACTATTTACGTCACATGCGAAGTAGCTGGTAAATAACTATATAAGTAAATGCAAAAAGAACAATTTCACTGACAAGTTATAACCTGTTTACAAACATTTGATGACAGTTGTTTCCTCGCAAACAAAAATAGAAAATGTATCCATGGTGTCCGGCTGTTCGTTTCTTTGCTGCCCCTTTCCTAGTCCCCCAGCTCCCTTGCCTGTTCTGCGCACTGCTCTGAAAGCAGCTACATCCTTTTTTCTACCTAGCGGATATTTATTTTGCAACCCATACAAAGAAAAAAAATGACTGCTGGAAGCAGCGGTAATCGCCATCTGCGTTTGCGACACGCGAGCTATGGCTCACGGAAAGCACAGGCATCAAGAGGACAGAAGAAGGAAATAAATATGAGAGCTATAGAAAAAAAGGACAGGTTGCATCTTAGAATAGTTCGATTATTTAGCTTCGCAGCAGAATCGCACGAGTGCTCTACAAATATTAATACATACAAGCAGTTAAGACCTTTACCGTTATCGCTTACTTACCCAGCCATGCATGTACAGCCTCGTCCACTTCTAGCTATAACACGATCACTTCTTTCAAAGCGACATTGTGTCCGACCCGGCCACGCAATAAATTTAAGTGGCAGGCCATGTGAAACAGCACGCCCGAGTGCTTCTGTGCTTGGATCGCTTTGCATCGATATGTGCATGCGTCGGACGCATTGTTGCTTTTAAGGCCGTGACAGTGTTAAAGCCAGAAGTGGATGACCCTGTACAGTGAGCGCTGACTACTGTTCCGTTGTCGTTAACGCACCATGGCCAATATGTTTTGGACACAGCTTGTATCGCTTGTCAATACGACAATGATGCCTTCCCCACGCTTGCTGGACTTGAACGGCGCCAGACACTTTTCCGCTGACAAATGCATTCTAAACACGGTGATCTTGTAGCTCTAAAGCTATTCTCCCGTATAAAAGCACACACCTTCCACAATTAAGCCGCTTTAAGTGTTTTAAACCGCGCGCGCGTCTTCCTATTTGTATTGTTTGCACGGGCAGCGAGAGTGCGCATGAGCAAGCAGATAATCTGGGGGGGGGGGGGGGGGGGGGCGTGATGTTAGCTGCGGCAGACGAGGGTAGATAAGCGCGTCGGAAGCAAGGCGCGGGGCCTTTTTTTGCCCCGGCGGAGAGGCCGGCGCGGGGCAGCCGACGAGCGTCATGGGCCAGCAGGGTGTGCACGGACGACTGAAAGAAGATCGCCGACGCGAATATGTAAGCAATGCCTGCAGGAACAGCGAGTGGCTGTCCCGCCAGGAGTGTTTCTTGTGCCGCCGTTAGCGCTTTGGCCCTATTGCTCGTTTTATTCGCTCCACAGTGTGTTTTGTTTCGCCGCGTTAAGGTCCTGGCATTCTTCCTGCTGTCCGTTGGTGTTCTATTGTCGCGCGCATAAACAGCCTGTTCTCAGCGCAGTAGCGCCTTATGTTTCTTTGTTTTGCTTTTATAGTTTATCCGGAATAAACCGGTGTTTTTAAGACTGGATTTGTCACTCGTCGGGCGCGACCATGGCTCGCGATTCCGTTTTTTTGAAGGCGAGGCCTTCATATGGCGCCCCACGTGATTTTCGCTCGAGCTTTGGTTTGCCCCGCGAGTGTCGCAACTTAAGTGAGAACATTCACTGTTTCCATGCGTAGCTATGGCGGATAATCTCAACTTACCTGGCGCAAGCGCCCCAGCTGAAAGCTGAATTTCCATCTCCCACCCATGCGCATTCTATGCATGAGCAATATAGGAGACCGGAAAAGCGAACCGTCGAATTTTCAAAGCGGTATTATTGGCCTACTGTCCCAGCTACTTGCATCAAAGGCCAGTAGCTGGGACAGCTACGCCACGTAGGATGTGGCCGGCCTCACCGCAGTGGAAGCATAGTGGTCTGTTATTGAACGTCCTCCAGGCGTCGCAGTTCAGGGGGCTTGCAGGCTTCTCGTGCGAGGGCCAAGGGGTGGCTTTCGGGAATAGGACTGCAGCGATGAGGGCCTGGAAGGTCACGTCGGGGTACAGGATGACTTAATGTAGCAGCATAGTTCATGGCTGCTGCTTCTTGCACTGAAGCAGTCATGACGTCTGCTTGACGCCTTCACGGACGACGTCCTCGAGCATCGCCACCCAGGGTTGTTGGGATCATGGAAGCAATCGGCGGAGCTCCTCTCGCACGATCTCTCGGATGCGTTCCCTAAGGCTCTGTCCGCTGGCAGCAGCGCTGCTGTAGGAGTTTGCGTAGACGGGTTCGAGTGCTCGTTCGTAGCGCATCCGGATGTCCAACATCTTCTCGATGGTTAGACGCTTCGATTTCAAATTACAACAAGTACAACTGCTGGAACTCGATCGCACTTCTGTACAATGTTGTCTTCTTCCTCGCTGGTACGGCCTTGACGTGTTTGATAAACTCGAAGAAATTCTGACGACCTGAGACCGATTCGTTGAAGAAATTACGGAGTCCTTTGGGGATACCCTTGCGAAGAAGGAACGCGGTGAGCATCAGCTTTCCCAGAGAGCCCAGCTGGCCGGTGAGATATGCACACGTTACATCGAGGAAATATTGAAACTTTGTCGCATTGTAAACTGGCAGATTTAAGAAGAAAAAGTAGGGCACCTTCTCAAGGGGATTGCTGAGGATGTGTACAACTTCCTTATTTCGCGGGACACCCTTGCCACAGTAGCAGATGTCATCAAGCAGTGCAGGGCATTTGAGGCGTGAAAGGCACGTCGGATAGCGCCCAAATTTGGCCGTCTTTCTAATGTGACAACTGTAGCCGGTATCGACATTCCGGAGGCTGAAGACATCGCTTCTATGGTCAGGAGGATTATACGCGAGGAGCTGGATATTCAGCGGCAACATACAAATTTCGATCTACCTTACCTCCCGACATCGAGGTCCGTATCATAATGGGAGCAGCGCACACCATGGGCTGCACAAAATAACAGCGAACCATCTTACAACAACGGCGTGGAGCGGACCCTGCAACCAACATCGCACCCTTATTTCCAGCAGCATCCAGCATATCGGGATGAAGTGCCTCATGGTGCTCCTCGTCGCGCTTATGTCGCCCCATCTCGGCCTCCAATGGATTCTGAAGTGAACTACCAGATTCGCCAGCCAACCGTATGTTACGGCTGTGGGGGCAGCGGACATACCTTCCGCTTTTGCCCGCGTCGTCAAATTACCCGACCCCCTGTCTAACGAGCACCGCGCTTCACGAATGTTGCCCAGTGGGAGCAGCAGCCACCCGTTACCTTCTATCAGCCCTCTTCGTCTCAACGCCATGCACGGAATGACTCCCCTGTGTCCGATCGCAGCATCACTCCCCCGCCGCAGCGACAACTCCGTTCGCCATTCCACGTCGCCGCTTTGCTTCTCCACCACTGGGAAACTAGGTGGTGCGACCGATGGAGGTAAGGTCGGCGGACGGTAAATTTCACGCATACATCTATCGTCATGCTAAAGACCAAAGTGTCAGTGTGTGTAGACAATGTTAAAACGGATGCTTCGGTTGACACTGGTGCCGCTGTGTCAGTTATGAGCCTTTCATTTAAGATCCGCCTTCGACAGAAAGTTATGTTTGTGTTGGACAAAAACACTACGTTTTGTGGAGTTGGGGGTGAAACTTTAGTTCCATTTGGCCTGTGCTCAGTTTCAGTTGTAATTGGTGACCAGTGCTATATGACAGAATTCGTTGTATTGAGACGTGCCACGCATGACGTTATCTTGGGTGTTGGCTTTTTGCGCGAGTGTGGTGCGACTTTCGACTTTAGTCCCGGTGAAATTTGTTTTCAGCCGAACATTATCCCCGCATTAGTAGATAACGGGCCTCACAGTCATCAAGTTCTCGCCATGAACGAAGATGTGCTGCTGCCTGCGATGACGGCGACGTTTCTCCCTGTGAAGTCATCTGAATCCTTCATGGGTAAACATTCAATAGTCGTCGAGCCAGATGTCTCGAATGGAGCAAAAAAAAAATATTTTGGTTCCACGCTCCGGTCGTGGAGGCGGAGGATGGTGGCGCATACATCTGGGCTGTGAACGTGTCAGAAGAGCCTGTTCGTCTACCTTCTGGTTTGACAGTCGTGAGATTTGAGAATTGGGACTCATACCGTTGGAATTATTTCCGATTGCAGAGGAGCCGCGAAAGACAAGTCTGAATCTTGTGCTGAGTTTGAGGGCATAGTCAACAAATCGGTCCCTTCTAGTGAACGTCGTATTCTGCAAGACATTTTGGCAACTCATACCCAAGTGTTCGACTTTGCCTCAAACGGATCGGGTAGCCATTTCCCAGCATCTCGGCTACAGCACAAACTTACCACAGGAAACGCACCCCCTATTCGCCAAAAACCTTACAGAGTCTCCCCGGCAGAACACAAGATAATTCAAGAACAGGTCGATGAAATGCTGCACAAAGGAATCATCCGAGAATCTTCCAGTCTGTGTGCCGCAGCTGTGATCCTAGTGCGAAAAAAGACAATTCTTAGCGATTTTGTGTAGACTACCGTCGTTTGATTGCGGTAACAAAGAAAGACGTATACCCGTTACCTCGCATTGATGACGCTATCGACTGTCTGCATTCGGCGTCATATTTCTCCTGTGTTGATTTGCGATCTGGCTATTGGCAAATTCCTCTACATCCATCGGACCGTGAGACGACTGCTTTTGTAACACCAGATGGTTTTTACGAATTTAATGTAATGCCCTTTGGATTATGCAACGCTCCCGCGACGTTCGAGCGATTTATGGACACTATCCTTCATGGCCAAAAATGGGAAATATGCGTGTGTTACCTTGATGATGTTATCATTTTTTGTAAAGACCTTCTTAAGAGCACAGTGAGAGGCTCCATAATGTTATTGAATGCATTGGCAAAGCGTGCCTCATTTTGAATTCGAAGAAGTGTCATTTTGGAGAGCGACAAATTTTATTTCTTGGGCCCCTCGTCAACGAGGATGGTATCAGCCCTGATCCACAGAAGATTGCTGCAGCACGCGACTTCGCAACTCCACGCACCCTGAAAAGTATTCGGAGCTTTTTTGGCTTCTCTTCTTATTCTCGTCACTTCATTGCGTGTTTTGCGCAACTTGCCCACCCCCTTACTTCTCTACTGTACGAGGATTCGAAATATGTGTGGACCCCAGAGTGCGAGTCCTTTTTCACTCTGCTCAAGTGTTCTTTATCTTCAGCACCACTGCTGCGCCACTTCGACTCTTCTGCTGTGACGGAGCTTCACAATGATGCCAGTGGCATCGGTCTTGGGGCGGTGCTTGTGCAGATGCATAGTGGGGCTAAGTACGTTGTTTCATATGGCAGCGGCACGTTAACAAAATTTGAACGGAACTACACAGTTACCGAATTGGAGTGCCTTGCAGTTGCGTTCGCTGTGCACAAGTTCCGACCATACCTATATTGACGCTACTTCACCATAGTTACTGACCACCATTCGCTATGCTGGCTGATCGGACTTTGCGATCAATCTGGTCGTCTGGAGCGCTGGGCCTTGCGCCTAGAAGAATACAACTTTGGTGCCGCGTACAAGAGTGTACAACATCACAATGATGCAGAGTGCTTGCCACGGCACCCATTGCCGACTTCCGTTAATGATGAAGACGGCTTCGACGGGTGTTTAGCCTCAAACGCATCTACGGTTCCTAGTATGGCGGCCTTTAGGCGAGAACAACGCAACGACCGGTCACTGCAGCCTCTTATACAAGAGGTAGAAGGAAGAGCAGAGTCAACGCAGTTTACTATCGAAGACGGTGTTTTGTTCAAGAACTACTCAGTTGACGGTGCTGCCCTCCTTTTGGTCGTCCCAAAAAGTTTCCGTGCCGAAGTTTTGCATGCCATGCACGATGATATTACCTCTGGACATCTAGACTTCTGTCGTACCCTGCACCAATTTCGCCAGTGTTTTACTGGCCACAAATTTATAAGACAACCAAGTAATACGTTGCGACATGTGCACAATGCCAACGACGTAAGACACGCACCACCACGCTGGCCGGACCTTTAAACCCGTCAAACCTCCTACCTTTTGAAAAGATTGGAATTGACCTGCTCGGTCCATTCCCAAAGACTGTAGAGGGCTGCCGCTGGGTTATAGTCTGCGTTGACTATCTTACCAGATACGCGGAGACCGCTGCTCTCGCTACCGCAAAAGCTGCCGATGTTTCGTCGTTTCTTTTGCATTCCGTTATTCTTCGCCATGGCGCACCCCGTGATCGTGGTCGGAAATTCACTGTTGAGGTCGTCAAAGAAATGCTCCGACTTTGGGGTTCACACTACCGACACTCGACACCGTATCATCCGCCGACCAACAGTCGCACCAAGCGCACCAACCGCACCTTGAAAACCATGATGTCCATGTACTTCTCGTCTAACCATCGCAACTTTGATGCAGTGCTACCAGATGTGACGTACGCTTATAACACTGCAAATTATAAATTTACCGGCTATTTTTCTTTCTATTCACTTTATGCACGAACTGCCCACGTTTTCCTAGACAATATCTTCCCATTTGCTCCCAACGACGATGCGTCTGTTTCCCAGATACTACGCCGTTCCGAAGAAGCCCGTCATTTAGCCCGCTTACGCACACTGGCTTCTCAAAGCCGCTCTAAAGAACACTCCCCTGGAGCCTACGTCTGGCTTTGGACGCCCATTCGCAAGCGAGGATTGTATGAGAAGTTTCTTTCGATGGCCCACTCGTCGTGTTGGACCAACTGAATGACGTGAATTACGTCATCGTCAAAGTAACCACGGATAACCGCCGATCCCGCAAGACACAAGTTGTTCACGTGTCTCGCTTGAAGCGTTGCCATCTTCTATCTGCCAAATGTTCTCGAGGACGAGAATAGTTTGCCTGGGGGGAATCGTTACGCCGCGTAGCGGCGCACTGACAAGCAGCAGCAGAAGAAGAAGAGGAAGCGAGGCGCGCGCAGACTGATCCGGGTTTTTGAGCCGTGTGCGTCCGTTCTTCATACGACGTTCACCTGTATTAAAACCATTTCATCCGTTACAATATATTTACGGTGCGTGTGAGCGAATACAATTACTCAACGATTTGGCGGCCAAGAAAAAAACGAAATAAAACGCGTAATCATTATGCTATCAGCCAACAGAGCAGTCGGTTTTAGGGTGCGTCGAGAAGACGAATGATTCAAACGCAGTGGCAACGTTCCTGTACTGAATTCGATCAATCACTAGTATATACCAGCGTCCGCCTGTAAAGAGATGAAATTGCTACCTCTGAGCAATGTACGCACGAACAAGCCGAATATACAATTTGAAATATTAGAAAGCAGACCGACATCTGCGAGCACAACGAACTGAAACAGTACGCGCGACGAAATCAAATCCAACCACCAGTGACTGACACGTGGCCGTAAACAAACCGTGGGATGTAAAAAAATTGAAAGGCCATGTAGAAAACAATAAGACGATTCCTTCCACTCCCACAGGGCGGTGGAATCTCCTAGGCGACGGATCTTTGAAATATAAACACGTTTTTCAAACCCACAGACGCATGACGAGGCACCATGCACCTGTAGTGGATTGCGAAAAAGACGTTGTATACTCGATTCCCCTTTCGTCCTTCCATTCCTAACATTCCTAACATATTTCTGCATCGATATGCTGAGTGGGTGGCTAAATTCCTTGTTCTACTCTTTAACAAATCATTATCCACTTGCACCCTTCCTAGGGCATGGAAATCAGCAAAAATAACCCAAGTGCACAAATCGGGAGATAAATCTGACCCCTCGAATTTCAGACCAATATCATTAACCAGCAACAGTATGCAAGCTACTAGAGCATATTATCTTGAAACACATAAATGCCTTCCTAGAAGTAAGTGATATTTTAACCCCTGCCAACATGGTTTTCGTAACGGCCTTTCCACCATTACTCAGTTAATTGAATTAACACATGATATATCCTTGAGCACTGATAACCAGAAACAAATAGACTTCATATTTCTAGACTTTCCTAAAGCATTTGACCGCGTATCACACACAAAACTTCTGGTAAAACTTGAGGTAACTTTGAGAACCGGTTCTGTTCTAGATTGGATTAAAAATTATCTTAGTAATCACACACGATTTGTTGAAATTAACAACGAGAAATCCGCTTTAACTACTGTTTCATCAGGTGTACCCCAAGGAAGTGTCCTAGCTCCAGTATTATTCTTAATTTTTATAAATGACTTACCAGCTTACGCTTCACATAATATTAAACTTTTTGCTGATGATTGCGTTCTCTATCAGGAAATGAACTCCATTCATGATCATCTAACTTTAAACAACGCCATAACAGCAGTATATCAGTGGTGCCAGGACTGGCAAATGAATATCAATTTTAAAAAGTCTGTTATTTTATCTATAACAAGAAAAAAGCATTCATCAGCATTTCAGTACACCCTTAACAACATTCCCCTTGGATCTGTTCATGAGCACAAGTATCTTGGTGTGACACTGACTTCTGACTTCCGGTGGAACTCTCACGTTAACAACATCGCGTCAACCGCCCTAAAACAGCTATTCTTTATTAACAGGCGTCTTAAACTAGCACCAACTGAAACAAAGTTACTTGCATATAAAACACTTGTCAGACCGGTACTAGAGTACGCTAATACCATTTGGTTCCTTTTTGCTAAACAGCTCATTAAAAAACTGGAGGCAGTACAAAGAAAGGCACTAAGATTTATATACAATAAACAATCCATTGCAGACTCACCAACAGAATTACTTAAACGTGCAGAACTACTAACCTTAGAAAACAGAGCCTATCTTGCAAGACTTGAAATCATATACCAGATAATACACAATCAACTAAAACTGCCTATTACAGAGTACATGCCGACGTCCTCGAACAGATAAACCCTTTATAACCTTAGGCATACATTAGGCGAATTCTCACTTCATACTGATATTTTCAAATACTCATTTTTTCCAAGGGCGACACGAGAATGGAACAATCTACACACGCGCATTACTAACACCTCGTCCTTAGCTGAGTTTTGTTCCCTTGTTGCAGATGAATTATACCCACTGCAGTAACAATTGTATTCCTTATTTTTATGCTTTTTTGTTCTCTTGGTATTTTTACTTGCCTGTTGTGCCTGATTCAAGTTGTAAATTCATTATAGCCGATTTTCTCCTTTTTTAGTATTTTAAACCTTGATTCGCCTTGACTGTCATTTACAACTAATACTGATCCCCTCGCTGTATCATCCGTAATCATGCAATTAATATAACTGATATTATCTGTGTTATTCGATTGTTGTCAGGTGCATGTAACACTGTACACCATGTATTATTGTGTATGCTTTTATGCTTTAGTATAATATGCTCACAGCCCTTCCTGTTGCAATCCCTGATGGGATTCACAGTATCAAATAAAAAAAAATCCATATAGGCCAAACAGAGAAGCACCTAAACTCAATGTAACAAAACACAAAAGGAATCTAAGGAACCCAAGCTTAGAGGAGCTCGCCTTACACCGTAGCCTGTGCGAGGGCTGCGCCTTGAAAGGTATTCCTCGGAAGTATCGGGACACCACCACAACAATGACAGCAGAAGCTCTAGCGATCTCAAAATGCACATATAATTTTGTCAGCAACCATTATGAGCGCCTTAGCGAAAACGAAATGTCATTTGTGAACGCCATTGATGAGACGAAAAATTGGAGGAACGGGAGACAGTTGCGAATCGTGGCACGGGTGCGTGAAGCCATGTGTTGATTTCGCGTTTTGTTGTTTTGAACGTACTGCGTATATCATCTAGTTCAGGGCAATAAAAAGCCTGTGTTAGTCAGCGCTTTTGTTTGCGTTCTTATCGCGTTGTCCCTGTTACTGTGCGCTGCAATTTCCAGTATGCAAAACCAACTAACCAGTCAGTGTGTTTTATACAACGATTTTTTCCAATTATTCAATCCACTTTAGTATAATAGGGTGTAAGTTTAGCTGCGCAAGAATAGACGGTGATGAGAAACCTTGTCAAACGTCTTCGCGACATCTTGGAAAATGGCGCCGGTCTGCGTGTTATAATCGAGATTCATATGCGTGTTTGGTTTGGTTTTCTGGTTTAACGTTCCAAAGCGACTCAGGCTATGAGAGATGCCGTAGTAGAGGACTCAGGAAATTTACTACCACCTGATGTTCTTTAACGTGCACTGGCATATCATAACGCATGACTCTTATAGCTTTTCGCCTGCACCGAAAAGCGGCCGCCTTGGCCGGGATTTGATCCTGAGTCCTTGTGCACAGTAGTCGATCGAGCGCCTTAACAACTGCGCCACCCTGGCGGGACTCACATGCAAGCTATTAACCGCGCTAGCTGGCATACGCACAAGAGACCCTTGCAAAAGCCGTGTTGTGAAAGGTGCAGAAATTGGTCTGAGTCGAGAAAGTTTATAATTTTGAGTAGATGACGTGTTCCATTATTCTGCAGGGTATGTTAGTCAATGTAATAGGGCGGTAGTTGAAAGATGACTCTGTTACCTAACTTCTAGACTGGAACGACCCTTTCAATAGAATGTTTCATGATGTGGGTGACTGAAAAAAAAACGAGACATACGTATGCTGCACAAAAGGAATTCACATTTTTCAAGAGTTTTGAATTAAGTAAGTGTACACCAGCTGAAGATGAAATTTCATTTATGAGTTATAGAAGAACTGTCCTCTTCGTACAAGGTGACGGCCGGAATAAAGGATTTGAAGTGAAACGATGGTAACTGTGAAGGCGCGTCAAGCTAGGTCGTGGAACCAGATTCAAATGTAATGTTGAATATTTCTGCTCAACCATGATCAGTGCCTGGTTCGTGTGAATGTCACGTTAATAAGTTGGATATATTCACTGATATCGACTCCTGAGCGAAAGCTATTTAAGCAGAAAGAAACAATTGCACATTACTTGACATTGTTAATTTACATCAAAACGTATTGTAACTACACGCCGCTTCTGAGAGTAATTTTCCGTAGTTATAAAACTGTATTATTGAAATCAATATCGAACATATGAGCCCCTCAGATTTTAAGACATTCTTGAGTTCGTGCACTTGGAGTGTTCATGTAGATCTTTTTCTTGTTATCTCTAAAGAATGTCTGAGTGATTGATTTTCCCGGGCCGACCACTTGCGTACATGTGGCGTTCCATTACCTCAGTGTTATACCTATATGTGAAAAGCCCACTATATATGCTTGTATGTCACGCGACTCCACCCTGTCACATGCAAAAGGGGTCAAGGGCATGTTTAGCTGCAGTGTAGCAGCTTTTATCTCTACATCCCTCATTATGTCAAATTGAAATTGTTCTGTATCGGCTACATGGCCTAAGTTTTTAGCGCCGAAGACGTGTGCTTGACCGACATGCAACGTCATCTACAAAAAGGCTCCGCTGCCTGGAATAGAGGAGCGTTGCTGCCACCGAAGTGTCTCTCTGTCGCTTAGAAGAAAACATTGGAGACGAGGACCGTATCCGGTATGATTCGGCGCAGTTAACAGCCGCCGGCCAGCAGCAATCACGAGGTGTAACCAATGTGAATGCGACAGGCGCGTTACTAGGAGCAAAGCGCGTACGGAAACCTATTGCCCGCGGCATAACCTCGATGATTTTGATGAACAATGCGAAAGGCCCCTGCGAACTGTTACGTCAAATATTAAAGAACCCAAAATAAAATTCCACCAACAAATACAAAATAAATATAATACTCACGAGCATTGATCGATGCAGTTTACGTTTTTCCTTCGCGAAAAAACATGCCACACTTGTAATATAATTTAAGATGTTTTCAGCAGCCCCTCTATGTCGTTTAATATCCGCTGCGTAGGTGAGGTTTAGAGTGAAGCTTTTTTGACGCGGGTTGGATGCGTCACAGCTGCCCCGGTTCAACGTTGCGTGCTGCTTTATGCAAACGCCTGCGTGCCAGGTGGGTTATCTGCGTCGAACTCTTAGCAATTTATTGCGCTGATCCTTGTAGATCTCTACAGGAAAGGGAAGAGTTTGGATGCTCACTGAAAATTACTTGACGTTGCGGGTGCCCATCTCAGGATTGTGGGACAATACTGCGTCAGCGTTCGGTCTCCCGGACATGTCAGAAATTTAGCGATTTGTGCGGATACACGCCTGCATGAACGCTGTCTAGGTGTGTCCATTTTTCATTGAATTGTGAAGGTGAGGTTTTATTAACCTAACATTGAATCCTCTCGACGACAAATTAAGCGTTCAAAACAATTAAATCGCGAAATACAAGCCAGAGTTTAGTTACAGGATTCCAGAATGTTTCCCAGCGCACCCCAGTGCAATTCAACCTTCTGTGCAAAACTTATCAATATGTAGAAGACGCAGGTGATCATGAACCAATGTTCGCATGAAGCATGTCCAGAAACAGATAAAAACTGTCCTAACGAATCGTATTGTTTAGATTTCAGTTTCAAGATGATCGTGAAACGGGTGGATGTTGGTTGTCATGGTGGTCGCATGTGCGGTAAAATTTATTTAGGCCTATACAATGAGGCCGCTGACAAATTCACAAAAACTACCCCAATCGTAAGGCACAGTAATGAAGATCATACAGCGCCGACACAAATGACGATGAAGATCAGCTGGCGCGCACTAAAAGCTCGGACTCTTGTTCGGACGAGATTGTGCTTCGCTCCACGATCGTCTTGCGTCACCGGTCGCAGTCTCCAGTTCTCCGAACAATCCCCAATAAACCCCTCTTCATTTGGTGGAACGTGCAGGGGTAAGACTCTTACACGATCACCATGGTGCTCCGCAGCCATACGATACCTTATGGTGACAAACGAGGTAGGCGAACAGCCAGTAGCAGCCCCTTCGCAGTCCATCTCATGCTTCGGTGCCATTGAAGATTGGTTGGCCTCGTACGAGCGGGTGAGTGTTCATAACTGGATGACCGCATGAAGATCAACAACGTCATCTTCTACCTGAGTGACGTTGCTAGCCTATGGTATCGAAATCATGAGGCCGACGTACCAACTTGGGCTAACTTCAAAGCAAAGTTCCCGGACATTTTCGGTCGTCCCACTGAGCGAAAACTACGCGCTGAAGAAGCCTTGCGCGTACGAGTTCAGCATGAGGATGAAACCTTCACAAGCAACACTGAAGACGACGTGGATTTATGCAATCGTGTCGACCCGTTTATGAATGAGGCTAAAAAGATAAAGCACATAATGAACGCATTGATGCTGATGCATTTCACATGCTGTGGGCAAAGAGCCCCACCACGGTGGCCTCAGTATACAACATTTGTCAAAGTTTCAACGAGTTGCTCAAGCAACACCGCTGCACTCGTCACTCTCCAGCACCTGCTGCGTCCATCTCTGGCCTGGCTGTGAGTAGCGGCCTTTTAACTGACATCAAAGATTTCGTTCGAGCTAGGGCTCCCGCCAGCTTGGGCTTTTGTCTTGCCCACGCCCGTCGTCTACAGCCCAGCGTTTACCTCTACGATCTGTCACACCATCACGCAGGAGGTTGCCGATGCACTTCCCAGTTCGACTTCCCACTTTACAGCCCCCCTGTTGCCGTGCCGCCTCTACCTGTGCCAGTACAGATGCCTCCCACGTATGCAGAAGTTACCACCCGCCCTCCGCCGCCACAGTCCTTTGCATACGTGCCGACTATGGCGCCGCCGTCTGTCGCTCCACGGTTCCGATCAACGACGCCTCCCTACAATCCTTGGCGCACGAATGACAACCGGCCTATCTGCTATGCCTGTGGTATTCCAGGCCACGTCGCTCGCTTGTGCCGTTGTACTCTGCATTCTGCCCCTGCACGAACTATGGCTGACTACAATTATCAGTACGACACATAGCGCCCACCTTCGGCGACATCAGGGCAGCCGCACAACTCGCCGGGCCGCCAGCACATTCCATTTCACCGCTCGCCGTCCCCTCGCCGTCGGTCGTTGTCGCCAATGCGGCGTCGCAGTGTGGCACAAGACTCGGACAACTAGCAGCCGCAGTTCCTGGGGCACGAACTGCGCACATTTTGCCTACCAAAAGTCCTCGTCTCTCTCCGCCGAACGTTCGCGAACTTTTTGTTGACGGTGTTTGTGCACTTGCACTCGTCGATACAGGGACCACTCTCTCCGTCATTAGCGAAAGTTTTTGCCGCTCGCTTGATAAAGTCCCCACCCCGCCTTACGGACCCTCTCTTCGCACTGCCAGCGCCGATTCTGTTCGTCCATCTGCTGCTTGCACAGCGCGTGTCGTTATCGCGGACGTCTTATACATCGTCGATTTTTAGGGCTTGCGTCATGCTCGCGTGATTTAATCTTGGCTGGGATTTCCTTTCCCGCCACAATGCTGTTATTGACTGCGCCTCAGCCCAGGTCGCCTTCCCTGCGCTCTGTGATGCGGTTCTTGACAATGCGCCGTCTTTTTCTTGCGCCAAACTTGTCGCCGACGACGCCGACGACACCGACATTCCGCCCAACTGTGCTTTCATTGTTCCCGTGTGTATACCCTTTTTTTAGACGCGACTGTTCTTTTTACATCTTCTATGTTCGCTTCTCGCCATACCCTCCTTCCCTCTGCTATCATCGATATTAACCGCGGTTCCGCTTACATTGTTGTTGCGAATGCCTCAACCGCTGTGGTGCCGCTATTTCGTGGCAAATGCCTTGGCCATGCTAATGTTACTGATCTCATCTCGCCGTTTGATGTTGATGGCTATTTACCACAGAGGGCGCACGTAGTCTCCCTAACTCCGATTACTGCTTCTTCCGATATACCGAGTTGGGACCTTTTTCATTCATCTGTTGCCAGTGAACTCGACCCGACTCACCGCGAGAAACTGTTTGCGCTCCTCGACCAGTTCCGTTCTTCGTTTGACGTTCAGACGACTTCTTTGGGCCGTGCGACCAAGGTTGTTCACCACATCGACACCGGCAGTCATGCCCCTCTTTCCCAGCGCCCTTACCGTGTTTCGCCTATGGAGCGCCGTGTTATTGCTGAGCAGGTCGACGACATGCTACCAACGTAGTGTAATTCAGCCTTCGTCTAGTCCGTGGTCGTCTCCCGTGGTACTTGTAAAAAAAGAAGGATGGCTCCATAAGATGTGGCGTTGACTACCGCCGTCTTAACAAAATTACCTGTAAAGACGTATACCCACTACGCCGCATTGACGACGCCATCGATTGTTTACAAGGAGCCGAGTTCTTTTCATCCCTGGACCTGCGCTCTAGCTAATGGCAAGTCCCTATGGCTGCGTCAGACCGACACCAGATAGCCTTTGTTACCCCTGATGAACTATATGAGTTGACTGTGATGCCGTTTGGTCTGTGCAACGCTCCTGCTACGTTTGAGCGAATGATGGACATCTTACGCGGTCTCAAGTGGAACATTTGTCGTTGTTATTTGGATGATCTCGGTACAGAATAGGTATTCAGCTCTTACTGAGGATGGCGGCATTACTCTAGAGGCAAGGAACAATAATTTCAGAGATATCATTACTGAGTGCGCGATAGAAGTAGGCGGTAGGATAGTTATAGAGGATACCGGTAAGCTGTCTAACGAGACGAAAGATTTGATTAAGAAACGCCAGAGTATGAAAGCTACCAATCCAACCGACCAGATCGAATCGGCCGAGATATCAAAGCTAATCAATAAGCGCAAGGTGGCCGATATAAGGAAGTATAACATGGAGAAAATTGAGCATGCTGTAAAGAACGGGGGAAGCCTTAAAGCAGTAAAGAAGAAATTGGGCATAGGCAAAAACCAGATGTATGCGATAAGGGACAAGGCGGGCAACGTCATCACTAATATGGAAAAGATAGTCAAAGTAGCCGAGGAGTTCTATACAGATCTGTACAGTAGCCAAAGTAGTCAGGACCGTAATGAGGTTGGGGGTAGGGAAAAACAGCCAGACGTTCCACCAGTGACGAAGGACGAGGTCAAGAAAGCACTAGAAACAGAGAAAAGGGGGAAATCAGCTGGAGAGCATCAGATAACTACAGATTTGCTGAAGGACGGGGGGATATCGTGCTAGAAAAACTGTCCACCCTGTATACGCAGTGCCTGGTGTCATCGACGGTGCCGGAACCATGAAAGAATGCAAACATTATACTCATTCACAAGAAAGGGGACTCTAAGGACCTTAACAATTACAGACCAATCAGGTTACTGTCTGTTATGTATAAGGTATTTACTAAGGTAATCGCTAATAGAATCAGGACAACCTTAGACTGCAATCAAGCAAAGGATCAAGCGGGGTTTCGGAAACGGTACTCTACTATCGATCATATCTATACCATCAACCAGGTGATAGAAAAATTCTCGGAATATAACCAGCCCTTGTACATAGCACTCATTTATTACGAAAAAGCATTTGACTCAGTTGACACCTCGGCGGTGATGCAGGCATTGCGAAATCAGGGGGTAGACGAGCCGTACGTGAAAGTGCTGGAAGAAATATATAGTGGCTGCACAGCAACCATAGTTCTGCATAAAGAAACAAAATTCCCATAAAGAAAGGTGTTAGGCAAGGAGACACAATCTCCCCAGTACTATTCACAGCTTGTTTAGAGGAAGTATTCAGAGACTAGGAATGGGAGCAGTTAGGGATAAGGGTAGATGGAGAATACCTCAGTAATCTGCGATTTGCTGATGACATTGCCTTGCTAACCAACTCGGGGGATGAACTGCAAATAATGATTGATGACCTAGACAGCAAAAGTAGAAAGGTAAGCTTGAAAATTAATATGCAGAAGACTAAGGTAATGTTCAACAGCCTCGGGAAGGAACAGCAGTTTACATTAGGTAGCGAAATACTAGAAGTAGTAGGCGAATATGTCTACTTAGGACAGGTAGTAACTGCAGATCCGGACAATGAAAAGGAAATAACAAGAAAAATAAGATTGGGATGGAGCGCATTTGGCAGGCACTCGTAGATTATGACTAGCAGCTTACCGGTATCGCTAAAGAGGAAAGTATACAACAGTGGCATCTTGCCTGTACTCACCTATGGGGCTGAAACGTGGAGGCTAACCAAGAGAGTTCTACTTAAGTAGAGGACAACCCGGAGGGCTATGGAACGAAGAATGTTAGGGGTAACATTAAGAGATAGAAAGCGTGCAGAATGGGTCAGAGAAATAACTCAAGTTACCGACATCCTAGTAGAAATTAAGAAGAAATGTACATGGGCAGGACATGTAGTGCGAAGAGAGGATAACCGATGGTCGCTGAGGGTAACAAACTGGGTTCCAAGGGAAGGAAAGCGTAGCAGGGGGCGGCAGAAAGTTAGGTGGGCGGATGAGATTAAGAAGTTTGCAGGGGTCAAATGGATGCAGCTAGCACAGAACCGGGTTAAGTGGAGAAATATGGGTGGGTATAATCAGGCTGATGATGATGATGATTTGGATGATATTGTCGTTTTCTCTCCCGAATTTCCGACGCACTTCGTGCGCTTGCACCAAATCCATAGCTGTCTCATTGTCGCCGGTCTCCAACTTAGCCTGAAGAAATGTCGTTTTGGCGCCCGCAAGCTGACAATACTGGGTCATGTCGTGTTCAAAGATGGCGTCCTGCCTGATTCGCACAAACTACGTGCGGTCGCTGAATTCCGGAAACCGACTTATTTTAAAGAGCTGCGCAGCTTCGATGGGCTGTGCTAATATTTTCGCCGTTTTGTCCGCAATTTCCCTACCATCATTGCACCGCTGACAAAATTGCTGAATGGTCCCGCCGACTTGTCTATCTGGACCCCAATCTGCGACTATGCTTTCACTACGCCCCGACGTCTCCTCACTTCACCGCCCATTCTCCGCCGTTACGACGCATCCGCTCCTACAGAGTTGCACGCTGACGCCAGCGGCATCGCCTCGGTGCTGTCCTGGCTCAACGCAAACGCGGCTCTTCCGAGTATGTGGTTGCTTACGCTAGTCGAACGCTAACGAAACCTGAATTTAACTACGCCGACATGGAAAAGGAGTGTCTTGCAATCGTATGGGCCTTAACAAAGTTTCGCCCCTACTTATATGGCCGCCGCTTCAAAGTCATCACCGACCGCCATGCTTTCTGATGGCTGGCTTCCCTGAAAGACCCTTCTGGACGCCTCGGCCGCTGGGCTTTTCGCCTTCAAGACTTTGACTTTGACGTTATATATCGATAGGGACGCAAATACTCCGACGCTGAATCCTTGTAGCGTTCGCCGCTACCGTCTCCCGCACCCTCGCACTCGATATCCGAACCCTCAGTTGCTGTCCTTGCTTCTGACGACCTGCCTGTTGAACAATGCCGGGTACCTGGATATCTTCGCTCCTAGTCGTCTTCACCGCGTCATCAACGTCTTCATTCCCGCGAGCCCTTCGTCGGCAAGCTTCCCATGTTATGATCCCGGGTGGTCTGCTGTATCGCAAAAGCTATCGCCCGGTTGATCATTGGTCGCCATCGTTGCACAGAAATTTTTGCCCATCACCATGCCGACCCTCAAAGCGGGCAAGCTGGCTTGTCGAAGACATACGAGCGTCGCCGCCAGCGGTACTACTGGCGGGGGATGTACAACTTTGTCCGCCGATATATTCGCTCCGGTACTGCTTGTCAGCAGCGGAAGTAGTCTCCGCGCCCCTCCGCAGGCCAATTACAACCATCGCCTTGTCCAGCGCGACCCTTCGATCGTGTCGGCTTCGGCCTCTATGGTCCCCTTTCATCTTCGGCATCCCGCAACCGCTGTATAATAGTCGCCGTGGATCACCTCACTCGCTACGCGGAGACTGCAGCCCTGCCTACGGCTAGTGCTCGTGACGTCACTTCCTTCATCCTGCTTCACTTCGTCCTACGTCACGGGGCTCCTCGGGAACTACGCAGTCACCGTAGCCGCGTCTTCCTATCACAAGTCGTCCACGAGTTGTTGGAAGCTTGCCCAATAATGCATCGAACCACCACAGCTTACCATCCTCAAACCAACAGCCTCGCAGAAAGGTTTAACCGAACTTTTGACGACATGCTCGGCATGTACGTTTCTTCTGATGCATCTAATTGGAATCAGGTGCTTCCGTACGCCACCTATGCCTATAACACAGCGTCTCCGGCAACGACTGAATTTTCCCATTCTTTCTCCTATACGGTCGTGAGCCTTCCTGTCTACTGGACACCATACTTCTCTACCACCTTGACAGTCAGAGTACACTTCTCTTTCTGCTGTGGCACGTAATGCTGATCAGTACTGTCAGCTGGCTCGCTCATTCACGATGGAAATTCAAGATCTTCGCAGACATGAGAGCGATCACGGCGAGCCCGTTGCTGACTTTCCTACCAACACCCTCATTTGGCTGTGTGTTCCGCCTGATTCGAAATTCTCTGCAAAGAATTTTCACGTATTGGTGACAATGCCGTTGACACCAGAAGAAGACAAAGGCTTGATGGTACTGAAATTAACTCTTTATTGGGCTGACTTGCACCCGCAAAAGAACTAAGCAACTCAGCTGCGGTGATAGCAACAAACGTGCTCGTCGAACGTCGAACCAATAATGCCCGTCGCACTCGTCAACGCTAATTTTAAAGGGTGCTCAGAACAATCTACATTACGTCGCAACTGCTACAAGCACAAGCTGGAACATTGTAGAAAGACACACAAGTGGCCGGAATATTCGAGACTGATCTCGGTGCATCTTGCGCTACAACGAAACTGATAAAGGTGTGACTCGCGACATCGAGCAATAACAAACAAAGAATACAGAACTGATACGCGATCCAGAATCCAGTGATAAGGCCGCATGCCGGCGGCAATTAAAAAACAACAAATACACTTTTGAAGGTTTCGCGGCATTTCTCCCCCCTTAAAAAAAAAACATCGCACTCGATGTTCCAAAACAAAGCAACTTAAACATAAACACCAAAGAGATTTAAACACCACAGATTCCTTAACGGGCGTAACATGTCTTCAGTCGTACAACATGTACAAAATCAGGGCGAGCGCTTCGCCGTTGTGATGCTGACGTTCCGTCAGGAAAGACTTCATAGTCCAGTGGCGACGCAAAAACTTTTCACTTAGTCCGCGACGGCGAATTGGTGTCCAAACTCACACTTGGTCTACTGGATTGTACTCTGCGCGGCGTCGTCGTATGTTGTATCGTCGGGTATCGGGGAGCTGTTGGTCTTTAATACGCAGCTGTGCGAGTCGTCGCGATTCCTCTGCATGCTGCAGGTAGGCGGCGGCGTCAAGGTTGTCCTCGTTGGTTATGTGCGGCATCGCTGCGTCGAGCTTCGTCGTAGGCTCCTTGCCGTACAAAAGTTTGAACGGGATCGCTCTGGTCGTCTCCTGGACTACCGTGGTATACGCGAAGATCACGTACGGCAAGATGGCGTCCCAGGTCTTGTGCTCAGCGTCGACGTACATGGCGATCATTCCGCGATCGTTTTGTTCAGGCGCTCCGTAAGGCCATTCGTCTGGGGTTGGTACGCAGTTCTTCGTCGATGGCTTGTATGACTGTATTTCAGGATGGCTGCGTCAACTCTGCCGTAAACGCAATTCCCTGTCCGTGATGAGCACTTCTGGGGCGCCGCGCTGCAAGAGATTTGTTCGACAAAAAATTTAACAACTTCTGCCGCGGTACAATTGAGCAGTGTTTTTGCTTCGGTGTAACCGTTAAGGTAGTCAGTGGCCATCATGAACCACTTGTTACCCATAGACAGAGCTGGAAAGAAGCCGAGGAGATCCATCCCAATTTGTTGAAAGGGCAGGTCTGGGGGCGGAATAGGATTTAATAATCCTGCTGGTCTATTAGGCGGTGTCTTGCGTCATTGGCACTCACGACATGTCTACACGTAGTGGGCAACTTCGGCAGGCAGCCGCGGCCAGTAGTACTTCTCCTGGATTCGACGCAACGTGCGTGCAAATCCGAGATGGCCTGCTGTGGCTAATCTTGCAACGCCTGCAGAACTTGGGTCCTGTTGGGTGCGAAGTTCTTCTTCACGAGGAGGCCATTGCTTAACGCGAACGACGATAAATCTCGCCTGAACACACCGGGAGAGGAAGCGGTCTTTCCTTCTAAGTAATCGGCTAGCTCTTTCAGCTCAGGGTCTAATCGCTGTTGTTCTGCGAAACTGCTAGCGCTTACCGATCCCAAAAAGGCGTCGTCATCATCGTTCTCCGGGGGAGCGTTGACGGGAGCGCGTGATAAGCAGTCTGCGACGGAATGCTTCCGGCCCGACTTATAGACAACAGTCAAATCAAATGTTTGAAGTCGTAGGGTCCATCTGGCAAGGCGGCCGGAGGGATCTTTAAAATTATCCAGCCAGCAGAGCGCGTGATGGTCGCTTACCACCTTGAATGGCCGGCCGTATAGGTATGGACGAAACCTAGAAGTGGCCCAGATGATCGCGAGGTACTCCGTCTCGGTCGTCGAGTAATTGACTTTGGCTTTTGTTAAGGACCTGCTAGCGCAGGTGATTACTTTCTCCTGTCCCACACTCTTCTGGACGAAAACGGCTCCGAGGCCCACACTGCTCGCGTCGGTGTGAATTTCGGTCTCGTTGTTTTCATCAAAGTGGCCAAGTACAGGAGGGCATTGCAGGCGGCGCTTAATTTCGTCGAAGGCTTCTCCTTGCGGCTCTTCCCATTTAAAAATTACGTCTGCCTTTGTAAGCTGCGTCAACGGTTCGCCGATGAGCGAAAAGTTTCTGACAAATCGTCGATAATAAGCGCACAACCGAAGGAATCGGCGCACAGCTTTCTTGTCGACAGGCGGTGGGAATTTTGTTATTGCAGCTGCTTTCTCCGGGTCTGGGCGAACACCACCCTTACCAAGGATGTGACCTAGGAACCGCAGTTCTTCGTAGGCGAAGTGGCACTTCTCTGCTTTTAGCGTTAGTTCCAATGACTTGATGGCTTGCAGCGCTGTCTGCTGTCGTTTTAGGTTGTCTTCAAAGATTGACGAGAAGACAACAACGTCGTCGAAATATACCAAACAAATTTGGCACTTCAAGCCTGCCAGGACCGTATCCATTACTCATTTAAACGTGGCTGGTGCGGAGCAGAGGCCAAATGGCATCAACTTGAACTCAAAAAGCCGTCCGGTGTCGAACACGGTCCTCTCACGATTCTTTCGTCGAGCTCAGTTTGCTAATATCCGCTCTTCAGGTCCATCGATGAGAAGTGCCTTGCATTGCAGACTCGGTCGAGAGTGCCGTCAATGCGGGGGAGCAGTTAGACATCCTTCTTAGTTATGCTATTCAAGCGGCGATAATCAATGCTGAAGCGAAGTGTGCCGTCTTTCTTCTTCACCGAAACGACTGGTGCCGATGTCGTCCGTTAATAAATATGAAGGATTATTAACGATGCTCCCTTAACAGTGCTCACACTCCCAGACACCCTTAGAGTGATGGGGGTAGCTGTTTCGGTAGCAAGCGAGATGCCCTCGACCTGCGTGGCAAGCTCAGCCGGAATTCAACTACCTTATAGTGACAGAAGGGGGTGGCCGTTTGGTGCCCAGCTGTCGCCGGTTCAAGCCAGATTAAGGGGCGGAGCCAGAAGTAACAACAAAACACACTTTATGCACAGTAAGAGACAATACAAAGTAATACACAAGAACACTTGAAATGCACAGACGAGAGGTTCACAGAATACGAACGCTAAGCATGCAACTACAGAGGTATTCAATAACACAGAGGCTTTACAACACAGATCAAACACGAGAGAGTCACATAATCAAACACCAAATTGTTCACTGGGCACTGTTGCAGTCCGACGCCTCGAGAGTCACGATGTGGCCGCCATACAAGACGCGCGCCGCTCCCTCGCAGGTCCGTGGGCTTGCCAGCAGCGGGTGATCCCCGGGAGTCCAGTTGTCGCACTTGCGAACACGCCGCAACCACTGACGGACTGACTTCCCACAAGCAGCGCGGCCTCAATAAATAGGGCGCGCCGCGTCTGTCTGTTAAGGCGCGCTAAGGCTAGCGCGCACACACACAGCTTCGCTGGTTAAAGCGCTCCATTTTTCCTCCCGTCGAGCAGCGCGTCGTCATTGGCTAGGACCCGTAAAAATTCCGGAGAGCTCTGGCATATTCCAGACTGATGAATCTCCGTCATCGCCGGGTGATGAGAAACAGGGTCACAGCAACGCGTACAACGCTACGCGCTATCTCGCGCGGGGAAGGAGGCTTTTCTCGAAATTTGGGGAAATTTCCTTGCTGCGCCGCGGGGCCGCGCGCTGCGCCGGCTTGATAAAAATGTGCGCCGATTTCGTGACCACTGCTCCTCCCTTAAAAAAAAAATTGTCCTACAATATTCACAACGACCACGAACATCACGCGCACATGCATGCGCTCACAAACTAGATTGGGCAAATGTCCACGTCACACGCAGACATTGCACAAATTTCACAAATTGCAACGACAAATTACAATGCACGCATCAGAAGTCTCACAAGTTTCTCAGACTCTGATGACAAATTTTTTCACACATCACTACACGATGTTCACAAACATGGCAACACACTGTTGTTGGATACACATAGGAATCAACAACACAGAAAAACACAGCTTTTCAAATGCGAAGCGCACAAACCTAAATTTCCGAGCGTAATTCCAGAGAGAGAGAGAAACTTTATTTCAAAAAGAAAAAGAAAAGAGAAAGGAAAAAGAAAAAAAAGAAACAAAAAGGGGGGGGGGGCAGTGAGTGGAGTCTTGATTTCAAGACCCCAGTGGCCTGGGCTGCCGCTCTTGCCTGAGTTACCAGCCTACGCTGGGTCTCTAGATCATAGCATTGCAGAGTGGCCTCCCACTGCGCCTCCGAATGGTGCATGTTTATGTGTGGAGGTTTGGGGCCTGTGCACCCCATGTGACTTGGTAGGCGGTGGGCTGGTCGTTGCACCAAGGGCATATGTCTGTGTAGTGTTCTGGGAACATTATATTGTATTAATGTAGGTTGGGGTAAGTGTTGGTTTGGAGCTGTCTCCATTCCCGCATTTCTTGTGCATTTAGACCCTTGTGTGGAGGGGGATAAATCCTCCGTTGTTCCCGTGGGTACTTAAGTCGCGCGCCGTAAGTCGCTGGGACAAGAATGCTGGTTGTGTGATCGGGATTGGTGGCCGCTCGGTTTGTGTGACCTCGAGCTAGCCTATCCGCGACCTTATTACCTTCCAATCCAGAGTGCCCCGGAACCCAAGTGATCTGATGTTTGAGCTGTGAGGTTGTAGCCAATGGGTTAGTTGTGAAGCGAGCTAATTTTTTAGGTATTCTGCTTGCAAGAAGGAGCCGACACGCCGCTTGTGAGTCGGTGATTACGTGCAGCTCTCGATTGGGCGCGTCTCCATAGGTAATGGCCAGCACGATCGCCGCCACTTCCGCTTCTGTGATAGTACAGTGCGGGATGGACATGCTGGAGACTTCTGTGTATGAAGAGCCCACCACCACCGCTGCTGCTGCGTTCGATGTATGCTCGTATAGACCGGCATCCACATAGACAGTTCTCGGACTGCGTTCCACTGCACGCTTAAGATAACTCACTCGGGCGTGTCTTCTGCCTTCGTTGTGGACTGGAGACATATTCTTTGGGAGCGGGGACACATATACTCTTGCCCGGTATGGAACAGGAATGTTAGTCGTTGACTGTATAGCTTGTACGTCCGAAGGATAGCCAACGCGCTCGAGAATGAGCCGGCCAGTCTCAGTTGACAGAAGGCGTTCCCTTTGGGACAGGAGGACAGCCTGTTGAATTTCTTCAAATGTGTTGTGCAGTCCAAGAGCTTCCAATGTGACGTTGGAGGTGTATGGTGGGAAGCCTAACGCGTTCCTGTAAGCTGCACTTGTCATTGCGTTTACTTTGTTGAGGTCTCTTCGGAGCAGGGTGAGGTAAGGTAGTCCATAGGAGAGCTGACTGATGACTAGCGCCTGCACCAAACGGATCGTGTCTTCTTCCCGCATGCCTTTTCTGTTTCTGGCCACCCGGCGGATCATTTTAGAGATCTGCTGTGTTGTATTCTTGAGGAGGTGGAGCACGTGGTCTACTTTTCTATCGCTTTGGAGCCAGAGACCCAGGATTCGTATGAGTGGCATTTCACGGATTGGGACCCCATGCAGGATGATGCTAAGATTGCCTGGTGATGTATAGTGGTACCCACGTATGCGGATGACTTCAGATTTATCTGGGGAGCATTGGAGCCCGCATGGAAAGGCCTCTGTTTCCACGCAGGTTGCGGCTGCTTGAAGTGTTTCTTCTTTCTGGCCTAGAGAGCCGGTGGTTATCCAGATCGTAATGTCATCAGCATACAGGGTGTATCCAACGTTCGGACCAGTTGCAGAGCCCTTGCGATTCTAATCATGGCGATTTTGAAGTGGAGCGGAGAGATGACCGATCCCTGTGGCGTGCCCTTGTTTGGCATGTCTTGAAGATCCAATCTCATGTCACCCATTCGTATCGTTGCCGTTCGGTTAGACAAAAAATTCTTGACGTATCGGAAGGTGCGTTCGCCGCAGTTTAGGTTATTTATCTCGGATAGGATTGCCTCGTGAGACACGTTATCAAACGCGCCTTTTAGATCTGGCGCCATAATGAGGTGCTCGCCTCCTCTCGGAATGTTAGAAAGTACCTCCTCCTTGAGGAGAAGAAAAGCGTCTTGAGTGGACAGGCTCGATCGGAAGCCGATCATGGAGGGATGGAAGAGGCCGTTATCTTCTATGTAGTGTTGAAGTCGCGTCTGGATGACTCGCTCGTAGAGCTTGCCCAGGCACGAGGTGAGTGATATGGGTCATAGCGTTTCGACCGCCGGCTTCTTGTCCGGTTTTGGAATTACGATTATCTCCGAGCGCTTCCACTCAGAGGGAATTTCATTCTTCTCCCACAGCGCGTCGTTCAAATACTTGGTGAGGTCGCTGATTTGTGCCTGGCTGAAGTTGCGGATCATGGCGTTATTGATCTTGTCCGTTCCCGCCGCCGTGTTGCGGGTGCATGATCAAACTGCAGCATACACCTCGGCTTCAGAAATGGCAGCATCGACTGCCGGATTTTCCTCGCCCTGGTAGATCAAAGAGCAAGGAGGAGCTGGGCTGGTGCTGATATATTTGTCCTTAAGAGCCTGAGGCAGCGTGGCGTCGTCCCCTGGAAAAAGGTGAGCAATACGCTTCAGGGTCCATGTAGATGCGGATTTTGATTTAGAGGGGTCAATGAGGTTCCGCAGGATTGTCCAAATTCCCAGCGTTCCTCTCAATGACTCTCAAAAATGTAGCCCATTTTGTTGTGCTAGGTTGGTGGCGTATGTCTGGGCTTCCTCCGTGATCTGCGCAATCCGCAGACGGAGAAGTCTATTTAGGCGCTGTCTTTTACATCGCCTTACAAGGCGGCTGCGCTTCTGCCATAGCTTGAGAAGATGCCAGTCTACCTCTGGGGCTTCCAGTGTGCGTTGTATTATTTCGGGGGCTTGCTTGTGTGCTTGTCTGATGCCTTCGCTCCAGTCCTGTATGGACTGAATTGGACCTGATGGGACGTAAGCGTTGCGGAATTTAGGCCAATCGGTGATGTGGGCAGCGCCCAGATCCCTCCGGATTTTATTAGATGATATGGATGCGTTTAGTATGCAGTTGTCACTTCCCAGGTTTTCTTCTAGGTTCGTCCATGTAGTCCCAGCAACGTTCTTGATAAGGGTGAGGTCCGGGCAGGAGTCACGGGAGACGCTGTTGCCTTCCCTTGTCGGTTATAGAGGGTCGGTGAGGAGTTCCAAACCGAGGGTTTCTATTGCTCGCGCAACTGTCACTCCTCTGGCTGAGTTTGACTGGTACCCCCAGGCCCGGTGGGGCGCGTTGAAGTCCCCGACCACGACAAGCTGATTTGCTTGCGCCAGGTGGGTGGCTTCGGAAAGGAGGTTGGTAAGTCGGCCTTTGCGGGTTGTGGCCGCTTGTACATGTTGATGACGAATGTACTCTTTCGGCCTCGTTTGTTAGGCACTATTTCTATCGCTAAGTGCTCAACGTCCGGTTCGGATGAGTGTTCGATTACAGTAATGGCGTTTGCGCCGAGGATTGCAATCGATGGCATGTGGGGTTGGCGGACCGTGTAGTAGCCGTCTAGCGTCGGTGACCTGTCGGCTCCTACCTCTTGCAAACAGATAATGTCAGGTGTGATGAGGGTGGTGGAGAGATATTGTTTCAGCAAACCCTGTTTTCGTCTGAAGCCCCTACAGTTCCATTGCCAGATTTCTATGTGTTCGATGTTCGTGCTACCGTGTGGGGTGCCAACGGGCAAGGGAAGCGAGGCCACCTGACTGCTAAGGCCCATACTGAGTTCGAGCGCGGATTTTGTCCGAACGTTCGTGCAAAATAGAGCACGACTCATTTCCTGCATGATTCGACGGGCGACCGGCAGCAGCACAGAGGGCACACTTAATGTTGGGGTCCCGGACGGAGCGAGGGCAAGCCGCCAAAGCAAGTGACCCCGCACAATGGGTACAACACGTCTTAGAAGGATCATTCTTGAGCTTGCACTTCTTCAAAGCGTGGCCATACTGCGCACAAAAAGTGCGCGGGGGAACGTGCAGGTCTTCACGGACCTCGACGGAAGTCCAACCGATGGTTACACAACGCACCGCACAGAGGCGGGCAAAAGCGGGTGGGTCAGTTTCAATAACATGAACAAACTGTCCGGAGCGCTGTGCAAGAGGGAGCCTGAGCTTACAGGAAGAAGGGTCCAGATGAAAAGCGTGGTTTCGATGATTGAGTGCCGCGATGAGCTCCTCTGGCCTTATATCGGAGTCAACCCCAGTCAGCCGTACGTTCGGATTCCGCTGCTTGGCGATTCGGACGTTCACGGAGTTCCGCGTTGCCTCGATCCGTGAGATTGCGGACTTCAGACGGTCGAGGTCCTCAGGGTCTCTGGAGGTAACCGTCAGGGCGCGATGAGAGGCCCTGAGAGTAACAGCTCCGATTCCCTCTGCGTATGGATCGATGTTCGCCTTGAGCAGAGCCGCCACCTCGCTGCCAATGTTGTCCAAGGGTGCAACAGAAGTTAGGAACATCTGGTGCAGCTGAGGATCCGGGCAGGAGTCTCCAGGCTGACGAGCCCTGTACGGATGAGAGGTCGCAGCAGGCGCTGCAATTGCAGAGCCTCCCTGTTGATGAGATTCTGAAACGCCGCTCAACGTGGCGGCATACGTCCGAGGGCCCAGGGTTGCCGCCTCACGTCGCAGAGGTCCGCCGCAGCAGTGGTGTCTGGGTAGACCCGCAAGCAAGCCGCATTCCGAGGACACCCAGCTCATGCTCTCGCGCCGCCAAAGAGGTCCGGAGCGTTTCTGAATGGTTCAGCTCAGCGACCGCACACGCAAAGAAGTGCGCAGTGTGTCGGTACAGGGCACAGACCAGAGACAAAAGGACTGCCCTGGTTCCGGGACCAATCTTGTTATCTTTGTCCAGAATTGCCGCAACAATCTGCTCATGGACTCTCATGGCGTCCGTGTCTGTGCCAAGCTCCAAGCGGTTAGATTGCGGCGACTCCGAGTCCGCAGTTGTCCGCGGCGGAAGGCCCAGGAGCCCCGAAATCTCAGAGATGTCGGGTTCTAAATGGAGACTGGCGGAGGTGGAGGCAGGATGGGACTCAAGAAGCGCACCAGGAGTTGCAAGGTCGTCGGGGCGGTACGAAGTCTGGTCCGCGGCGGTGTTATGAGCAGCCCGACATGAGGACACGTTGCACAGAGACGATCGGCTGCCTGCCGCAGCCTCGTCGGCCATGGCCAAACAGGCAGCCGGTAGGCATAACCAGCCAGCAGCCAGAGACCAGAATGGGGAAAAAGCGATCCTAGGGCACGGCCCGCCAGGAAGGAGGCCACTCGGAAATTCTCCCAGGTCTTACCGGGCTCCTCCGAGTAACATGGGTACCTAAGACACCCGGAAATTAATATAAAAGCGAAGTAGCAAGAGAAGCGAAAAGAACCGCTTGTCAGCCAGCCATCTTCGTCTTCGTAATTCCAACTTGCGATCAATGTGTAAAACTCTTCTCTCTGCCAGGGATTCTGCCTTCGCTCTAGGCTCCCGCATTTGAGGTTCTTCTATGTTCCTTGATCGGGATACTGCAAATTCATTAAGGCATGACTCATAGTCACCTTACAAATCACACAACCAATGTGCGCCGATAAATGGCCCTACAACCAGTAACGCCAATGGATACACGGGAACCTGCGCCAACGCGCACAGACCAACAAAAAGAATCACTGTAGTTGTGCTCTTTCCTAGGCACCGACATTCCTTGCGCTGAAGCTGAAATGTTCCAAGTAATGCCCCCATAAGCAGGAACAATACTTGGCTACCTGCATCAACGACGGCCTAGACATTCCTGACTGTCACCCTCTGTCATCTCTTTCTTTTCAGTTTCCTCCCGAAGTGTTTCCTTTTCTTTCTTCTTTTCTAAGAGCTTTCCATCCGGCTTCTCGGGACCTTGCATTCCTCACCTTCGCGTTTGCTTTTTAGGTTCACTGCAGCACACAGGCATGGAACTTTGACCAAGACCCTCAGGAAATGTTGCGCCCTTGATATTGCCCAACACCAAATCGTAGATAGGGCGTTCCATGCAAAGGGCTATAAGATTTCCAGAATAATATTGCGTTTGCACTTCAAATTGTGCCTCAGGTAGCAACTGAATTCAGCCGTCAATTAACTTCACAGGGCATTTCTCACGTTAGATCATTCTCCTGAAACAAACTGGGTTTAACGATTACGACACTGCTACCTGTATCTCGTAGCACAGAAACAGATTTTCCTCCTATCCTTCCCCTCGAAACGGGCATCCGATTCATCGCAGATCCAGGTTGCGCATGTACTACGGCGTTCACCACCCGGAATTTCTTGTCCTTCTTCCGATTAACTACCTTCTCTGCTTCCTCCTCTTCTAGGCCGTGCACCACGCGGACGTTCTTGCCGTTCTTCAGCACAACAAAGCCATCGGCATCTTCTTCCTCCAGGCGACATTCAGACTCTGACAGAGCCCTCGCGCATGCTGCCTGGGGAGCCGCCTTGTCAGGGCCGGGACACGATGTCGCTTTGTGGCGCTTCTGTCCGCATTTCCAACACGTGGATGGATTATTGGTTGCGAGTTTGCGACAGTTATGTGCATAATGGCCTAGTTGTCCGCAGAGATAGCACCTCGTGGGTGACTTACACGCTAGGTTGTTTCTGCCGAAATTCGCGCCTTCGAGGGGTTCCAGGATTTGCATTCTTGCTCACATTTTCGCCTCCCTGGGATTCCAATAACTGATCTGCGAGATCCATCATTTCGTCCAATGTATGCGCTTTTCTTTCTTTTAAATAAGGCGAAAGACCAGGGTGTCAGCTGCCCAGGAATTGTTCCTTAATTAGGAGTTCGCGAAGTGTACCATAATCTAGTTTCATTTTTGAGTGCAGCGGTCAAAATAATGACTGAGTGCAGTTGAGTGCAGCGGTCAAAATAATGACTCAATAGCGCAACATACTATGTTGCCGTTTCACCGTCCATAGGTTTTCCAGTCCTGAACTTGTCACGAAACCCATCCGTCGTAAATCTAAACTTTTTAAGTAATGCAGCTTTCACCTTGTTATAGCTGCCTGCATCCTCAGGAGAAAGTCTTCCAAATACGCTTAATGCTTCGCCGCTAAGGCATTTCTCAAGATGGTAGCACATTCACAGTCTGTTCAATTTGCATTTATGGCGATCCTTTCGAAGCGCAAGAGGAACGCGTCGAGATCGTCTCTTCTCTCGTAGTACTTCGGGATCAATTTACTTGCGTCTATCCTCAAGCTGCTATGTCCTTCACTGGGGCTATGCACTTCAGCAAAACCGTTGTTGTTTCCTGAACTTTGGAGCTGGAGTTTCATAGTAATTCATTTTCCCGCTGAAATTCCTCTTCTCGCTCCTTTCGAGCTTTCTCTTTCTTTTTCCGCTCTCTCTCTTTCTTTCTCGGCTTTCTTACGAGCCCTCTCTCTTTCTTCCTCGGCTTCCTTCCTAGCCCTCTCTCGTTCTTTTCTGCTCTCTCACATTCTTCTTTTTCCCTCCCTCTTTCCTCTTTTTCTCTCTGGCTAACCCATTTGCGCAGTTCGGCCAACCCCAGCTGGATGCCAGCCGAAATCAGCTCTTTCAGATTCATATCTGAAGCGCGAACCGTTTGGGTGTAGCCTAAAGTCTGCTTAGCGAACCTCGCCTAAACGCTTCCGTGCGGCACAACCTCTAGCTATCGCTCTGCTGCTATACAGTTTAAGACCTCTTCGTAAACTCTTTCTTCGTCCTCTGAGCTTGAGTGCACCAAACGTCCTGTCGCGGACGCCAGAATAATTGTCACCAGTTAATAATTATGAAGGGTTATTAACGACGCGCCCTTAACGACGCGCACACTCCCCGACACCCTTATAGGGATGGGGCTAGCTGTTCCGGTAGCAAAGGAGATGCCCTTGACCTGCGTGGCAAGCTCAGCCGGAATTCAACTACCTTGTAGTGACAGAAGGGGGTGGCCGTTTAGTGCCCAGTGGTCGCCTGTTCAAGCCGGAGTAATGGGCGGAGTCAGAAGTAACAAACAAAAAAAACCTTATACACAGCAAGAGACGGTACAAAGGAATACACAAGAACACTTGAAATGCACAGACGAGATGTTCACAGAATACAAACGCTAATCATGCAACTACACAGGCATTCAATAACACAGAGGCTTTAAAACACAGATCGAACATGAGAGAGTCACATAAACAAACACCAAATTGTTCACTGGGCACTGTTGCAGTCCGACGCCTCGAGAGTCACGATGTGGCCGCCATACAAGACGCGCGCCGCTCCCTCGCAGGTCCGTGGGCTTGCCAGCAGCGGGTGATCCCCGGGAGTCCAGTTGTCGCACTTGCGAACACGCCGCAACCACTGACGGACTGACTGACTGACTACACAAGCGGCGCAGCCTCAATAGAGCGCGCCGCAACTGTCAAGGCGCGCTACGCGCACAAACACAGCTTCGCTTGTTAGAGCACTCCCTTTTCCTCCCGTCGAGCCGCGCGTCGTCATTGGCTAGGACCCGTAGAAAGTTCCAGAGAGCTCTGGCATATTCCAGACTGATGAATCACCTTCATCGCCGGGTGATGAGATAGAGGGTGACGGCAACGCGTACAACGAACTTTGTGGAAATTTCCATGCGGCGCTGCGCGGCCTTGCGCTGTGCCGGCTTGATAAATTGTGCGCCGATTTCGTGACAGCCGCCCAGGGGCTGTTCGATGGTTTTACTACGTCATCACGCAGCACTCCCTCTACTTGATCGTGTATGGCCTGGCGTTCTCGCGGCGATACACGATAGAGGCTTTGGCGCAGAGGTCGGGTGTGTTCGTCCGTTATAATGCGGTGCTTGACCAGTAGTGTTTGCCGTACCTTCGATGATGGCGAGAAGTACTCCCTGTAGCTTCGAAGAAGACTGCGAATCTGGTCTTTCCTGCTGTGGGTCAATGCCGGATTGATGTCAAATGTGGGCTGACTGAATTGATCCGATGTGTCTTCCAGTGGTTGGTCGTGGAGGGCGAATACGTCTTTGATGTCCATTAATTCGTCGAGAAAAGTGATCGCCGTGCCCGTGTTGAGATGCCGGTATTCTTCGATGAAGTTTGTTGCCAGCACCTGAGCTTGTCCTCTCAGGAATTTCGCAATGCCTCTTGCGAAGCCGACACCTCGTTCCAAATGCAATAGGATATTTCCTTCGACGATGCCTTCAGTGGTTTAGATGTCTGCGCTACCTACGCTGACGGCGACGCTTGATCGCAGCGGCATGGTCAATTCTCCGTCGAGTACGTTTAGAGCGACGTGTTGCGTCGAAGTCGTCGTAGCAGAGAGCTTGATGAGTTTAGATCAGAGGTCGATGATGGCCCTTTGTTCATTTAGGAGGTCCATGCCTAGAATCACGTCTCGGGAGCACTGCTGCAAGACCACAAAGGTGGTGGGGTAAGTACGCCCATTTACGGTTATTTTTGCAGTGCATCGTCCCGATGGAGTAATCAGGTTGCCACCTGAGCTGCGAATCATTGGGCCGTCCCAAGCAGTGCCGAACTTCCTGAGCTGAGGGGCTTATAACGATCCACTGATGACTGAATAGTCAGCTCCGGTGTCTACTAGGGCAGTGACTCCGCTTACCGTCGACATCAACTTCAAAGTCGCTTATTCGCGTCCTCGCATTGCACGTGGGCCTTGGTGTCCGATCTCGGCTCCGTCGTTTCTTTAGATGATGGCTGGGGCATACCGTTGTTATTTTGCTGGGCGGCAGTGTCGGCTTGCACTCTCGTCGTGTTGTCGTCAGTGTCGTCGTGTGGAGCGGCAATGAAATGGCTGCGTCGTCGTTAGTGGTTGTCGGCGCCGGAGGATCTTCGTATTTTCGCCGTTGAGCAACCTAACCTGCCTTTAGTTTCTCCTGTCGGGGCAAGGGAACGTCCTCGCAAGTAACCGCGGCCCAGCGACGCAAATCGGGCATTGTACGGCGATGGGGAGCGAGACAGACGCCTTGGCGACGAGTGCTCTCCGCTGTTCAGAAAGTCGTTGAATTCCTGTGGTCGCTCGCTAGGAAGGGGTCAAGGGGTGTCGACAGCGAATCCACAGAGACCGATCCGCCTGTACGGGCAGTAACGGAGGGTGTGTCCTGCCTCACCAAAATGGACGCAGAGCGGTCGGTTGTTAGATTTCCTCCAGGCGTCGCTTTTCCTGGGGCTTGGAGATCGGTGGTAGACTTGGCAGTCTAGTGACAAGGGGCGGCTTTCGAGGGCGGGATGGCAGTGACGAAGACTTTGCAGGTCGCGTCGGGGTGCAGGACGACGTAATGCAGCCGCATAGTTCATCGCTGCTGATTCATGCACTGGAGCCATCGGAGTCATCGCTTGAGGAAAGTCCAGTGCCTGCTGGACTTCGTGGACGTACGACGTCCGCGAGCGTCAACACCTGTGCTTGTTGTGACGATGCCAGCAATCGGCGGAACTCCTCTCGCACGATCTCCCGAATGAGGTCCCGAAAATGCTCTTCGCTTGTAGATGCGCTGGGGTAGTGGCTTGAGTACTCCGGTTGAATTGGTCGCTCGTAGTGGCGCATCCGGGTGTCCAACGTCTTCTTGATGGTAGACGTTTCCGTTTCAAATTCCGCCAAAGTTTTTGGCGGATTTCGGACAAGACCTGCAAACAGCGCTTCTTTAACGCCTCGCATCAAAAATTTCGCTCTCTCACCTTCGGTCATGCTAGGGTCGGCGCGGCAAAAAGAGGCGCTTCATCTTCTCAACATACGCCAGGACAGGCTCGTTAGGGAGTTGAAGTCATCCCTGAATCAGGCCCTGGCCTCTTTGCTTTCGGACGATACTTGAAAAGGCAGTCAAAAACGCTCCCTTGAAAATCTCCCAATTCTTCATGGCTGCCTCAAGATTTTCTAACCAAACTCGGGCATGTCCTTGAAGAACAAAGTAGACTTGCCTGAGTTTCGAAGCGTTGTTCTAGCCGTTGAATTCTGCCGCATGGTCAAACATCTCAATCCAGTCTTCCGCATCTTCGTCCGAGCGGTGATGTAGGTTCGGCCATTGTCAGCGTCGATGCCTTCCGAGATCGAATGGGGTCCGGCAGCAGACCGTGTTCAGGTTGGAGCCCTTGAAGCCGGCGACTGGTTTGGGGGCCTGTTGGCTGTTCCTTCAGGGTAACAGGAATAAGGCTGGGGTCTTCGCTTGAAGAATCTAACGCAGCTTCTCCACCAGATGTCACGAAGTGGTGACAAGGTTGTTGACACCAAAAAAAGACACAGGCTTGATGGTACTGAAATTAACTCTTTATTGGGCTGACTTGCGCCCGCAAAAGAACTAAGCAACTCGGATGCGGCGATAGCAACAAACGTGCTCGTCGATCGTCGAACAAAGAATGCCAGTTACACTCGTCAACGCTCAATTTAAAGGCTGCTCAGAACTATCTAGATAATGTCGCAAACTGCTACTAGCACAACCTCTAACATTGTAGAAACATACGCAAGTGATCGGAATCTTCGAGACAGATCTCGGCGCATTGTTTGCGACACAGACATTATAACGCGTCGTATCGCGACAACGAGCATGAAAAAGCACGGGATACAAAATTGATGCGCGCGCCAAGGTCGCAGTAATAAGCCCACATGCCGGCGGCTGTTAAAAAACAACAAATAGTTTTGCAGGTTTCGCGGCAGTATCATCTATATAGGAAAGAATGTGGCTCTTGGGCCGCGTTCAACTTGGTCATGACACGCGGAGACGCGTGTATTTGGCTACGTTGAGCAGTGTGGGTCAGAGAATGGGTTCGTGGGAGACATTTTTGACTTTGACTTTGACGTTATATATCGATCGGGACGCAAACACTCCAACGCTTAATCCTTGTAGCGTTCGCCGCTGCCGTCTCCTGCACCCTCGCACTCGATATCCGAACCCTAAGTTGCTGTCCTTACTTCTGAAGACCTGCCTGTTGAACGACGCCGGGTACCTGGATATCTTCGCTCCTAGACGTCTTCACCGCGTCATCAACGTCTTCATTCCCGCGAGCCCTTCGTCGGCAAGCTTCCCATTTTATGATCCGGGGGGGTCTTCTCTATCGCAAAAGCTATCACCCGGTTGGTCGCAAATGGCTCTTGGTCATTGCTCGCCATCGTCGCACAGGAAGTTTTGCCCATCACCATGCTGACCCTCAAAGCGCGCAAGCTGGCTTGTTGAAGACATACGAGCGTCGCCGCCAGCGGTACTACTGGCGGGGGATGTACAACTTTGTCCGCCGATATATTCGCTCCGGTACTGCTTGTCAGCAGCGGAAGTCGTCTCCGCGCCCATTCGCAGGCCCATTACAGCCATTGCCTTGTCCAGCGCGACCCTTCGATCGTGTCGGCATCGGCCTCTATGGTCCCCTTCCATCTTCGGCATCCCGCAACCGCTGTATAATAGTCGCCGTGGATCACCTCACTCGCTACGCGGAGACTGCAGCCCTGCCTACGGCTAGTGCTCGTGACGTCACTTCCTTCGTCCTGCTTCACTTCGTCTTACGTCACGGGGCTCCTCGGGAACTACGCAGTCACCGTAGCCGCATCTTCCTATCACAAGTGGTCCACGAGTTGTTGGAAGCTTGCCAAATAATGCATCGAACCACCACAGCTTACCATCCTCAAACCAACAGCCTCGCAGAAAGGTTTAACCGAACTTTTGGCGACAAGCTCGCCATGTACATTTCTTCTGATGCATCTAATTGGAATCAGATGCTTCCGTACCTCACCTATGTCTATAACACAGCGTCTCAGGCAGCGACTGAATTTTCCCCATTCTTTCTCCTATACGGTGGTGAGCCTTCCTGTCTATTGGACCCCATACTTCTCTACCACCTTGACAGTTCAGAGTACACTTCTCTTTCTGCTGTTGCCCGTAATGCTGATCAGTACCGTCAGCTGGCTCACTCATTCAAGATGGAAATTCAAGGTCTTCGCAGATATGAGAGCAATCACGGCAAGTCCGTTGCTGACTTTCCTACCAACACCCTCATATGGCTGTGTGGTCCGCCTGATTCGAAATCCTCTGCAAAGAATTGTCACGTAGTGCTGACAAGGCCGTTGACACCAGCAGAAGACACAGGCTTGATAGTACTGAAATTAACTCTTTATTGGGCTGACTTGCACCCGCAAAAGAACTAAGCAACTCAGCTGCGGTGATAGCAACAAACCTGCTCGTCGATCGCAGAACAAAGAATGCCCGTCGCACTCGTTAACGCTCAATTTAAAGGCTGCTCAGAACAATCTAGATAACGTCACAACTGCTACAAGCACAAGCAGGAACATTGTAGAAGGACACACGAGTGGGCGTAATCTTCTAGACAGATCTCGGCGCATCTTGCGCTACAACACAACTGATAAAGGTGCGTCTCGCGACTTCGAGAATTAACAAAGAATGCAATACAGATACGCGATCCAGAATCAGAGTGATAAGGCCGCATGCCGGCGGCTGTTAAAAAACAAAAAATACAGCTTTGAAGGCTTCGCGGCCGTATGATGGCACTTATTGTGTATTAGAGCGTACATCTCCAGTTAACTACGTCGTGGAGCCGGCAACGCCTTCTTCGGACCACTGTCGCCGCGGGCGAGTTGTTCACGTCAGTCGACTTAAGCCATACTACGATGCCCTTGTCGTCCCCTCGCCTTACGTCGCCACGATGGTTCCCTCTTTCCGTCGGAGCAATTTTAAGGGAGAAATGATGCAGCGCCGAACCAAATGACGATGAAGATCAGATGGCGCGCGCACTAAAAGCTTGGACTCTTGTTCGGACGAGCTTGTGCTTCGCTCCACAATCGTCTTTCGCTCCCGGCCGCCGTCTCCAGTTCTCCGAAATATCCCCAATAAACCCCTCTTCATCGCTATCACCGATCGTTAGTAGAACCAGCTTCAGTTTAAAAAATCCGGAGCGCTTCGCGGCGCCTCCGCTGCCTCGCGTGGCGAGTGGCGCTACATTCAAAACAGGCTTCATCGCGCCGGCGCGTTTTCCGGCGGCTGCAAGCGTTTCCGCGGCGCGCGCGCAAGTTCAAAGCGCTGGATTCACGGCGTGGAACCCTAGCGGCTCCAGAAAAAATTTAGTAATCTTATTTCCTTAATTTTTTTTCCTATTTCGATGAGTTAACAGATTCCCTTCATGCTTGCGGCCTGTTGCGCAAAGTTGCCACGGAAGCTGATAACGGTTGCCGGAAGGATAAGCAGCGAACCACTAGATTATTTCTGCCTACGAGCTATTTTCAAAGCGTGCGGGTGTCCGCGTCTAAGAGGAGTTCTTTCCGTGCTGGAAGATCCCTCCCTCTCCATGCTGCTACGCAGAATCAGTCAATGGAAGACTAAATCGCGCGCTCTAAGACCCTTTCCGTGCGTACCGGGCCCGTTACTTTCCGAAAATTCTGAAAAAAAAAGGCAGTGCGTGGTGTGAAGATCTTGAAGGGAAACAAAGAAGACGTAAACAGTGCGCTCGTGCACATTTGACAATGCTTTCATCACTCTCCAAGTGCCGCGCTTCCTGTTTACAGCGAAATGCAACATCAACTTGCCAGACAGCCTGTGTAGTGCAATTACTGTAGTAAAAATAATTGCAAGGCAATCGTACTCGCTACAAGTTGTCCAAAGATATACGACTTGATGTTGCAGCATAACGTTCGCATTTAATCGCAGTGAAATAATTACGAGAATCAATGGAGAGGTGCAATTGGATTCCTCATAAGGTATCCAAAGACATTGGATTTCATGCTGTAGCATGAAGTGAAATTTTATTTCATTTTGTTTTCATTTGTTGATTCTTTAAGTGCCCGAAGGCATTACATAAGAGGGGGACATATATTGTTTTGGAAATGTCGGAAGCAATAGAAATAAAGCACACAATGAAAATTAAAAAAGGAACTACAAACTGGAACACACATTGAACTATGTTATTCATGTAAGAGTTTAGCAAAGGATTATACAGCGGTCGCAGATAACTAATTAACGACAACTAAGTAAGTCCTGAAGTTATAATAGTGCATGTACACATTACATAAGCAATCAAGCCATATATGACTTAATGATGTAGCGTAAAGTATACTCACAATTAAAAAATATATATAATAAATTTACAACACAATCAGTGTAAAATATAAGCACAATTAAACTAATTAATAGTTTGCAACTGAGAACTACAATTATTAAAGCCCAATCATATCGGCACACGCGCTACACAGACAGCCACTGCGGAAAAATTGTGTACACACACTGCGGAAAAATTGTGTGTACACGGCGGGTAAGAAAGAAGTAATTTTTTTTAATGTTTATTTGAGTGTGCCTCAACAGCCAAGTGGCCTAAAGGCGCGCACACTAGGTCAAATACATCATAACATTTAACATTTAAAACCAGGCATGAAAACAACAATTAGGCAAATATGTCCGTGTCAATAAATGTTTTGTTATACAAGATTTGTATACGTGTCATTGGACAGTTGGCGTGCAAATCTGGATAAAATGTGTCAAAACATTTTGCAGCCTTTGCATGCGGCACACGAAAATTCAGTGACATCAGTAAGGTCTCGCAGTTAATGAAACCGCGCACAATTTTTTGCAGAAACTGCATGTCACGTATGAGTCGCCTGTCGCCAAGGGTACACATATTGAGGTCTGCCAAGAGAGAATCGTAGTCGTAGAAACGGCGGCGTCCAATATATCTATCATAAAAGATGCGTATGAACTTACGCTGAACATTTTCAATTTTTGCGCAATAGGTGGCAGATACGTTATTCCAGGCTACTGACGCGAACTCAAGACGCGGTCTCACAAGGGCACAGTATAGACTGAGTACATTCGTACCGTTGAAATTTTTTTGTTAGTCTAGAGATAAGACCGATATGTCTCAATGCTCGTAACACAATTGAATTTACACGCAATCTAAAATCAAGCCTTGAATTAACAACAACACCAAGGTCTCGTACATGGGCCACACGAGAAATATGATCCCCCAAAAGTGTATAATCAAACACAGCTGCGTCGTGTTTCCTAGTTAGAGACATGACGGAAGTCTTCTTAATATTCAACTTTAAGCGATTCAACAAACACCATTTCTCAACGTTGTTAATGTCAGCTTGCAATTTGCGGCAGTCCTCAATATCTCCAATATTACGAAATAATTTGAAATCATCTGCGAAGAGCAAAATTCTGGAGTTCTTGACATGTAACGGCAAATCATTAACAAACACTAAAAACAACAACGGTCCTAAGTTGGAGCCTTGAGGCTGTTTATTAACATTGCACATCGATCATATGCATGCACGCTCCTTTTATTTCACATTACCTAACCAACAACTCGGAATGGTTCCTATTGATGCTGTCAAATTGCTAGACCGGCAGGTTTTCATACCGTTATTTTCATACTTCTCTATTGCAATCGCCAAGTGTGACGGCGAAAACGCGGTTGAATTTTAAAGCCTGCTGTAGAAGCTTTGGAACATACAGACAATTTGTCTCAACTAAAATGTGCAGAAACATCCAGTTGCTCAAAAGCTCTGGCTGTTCACTGGTACCACAAATTGCTCAAAATTTACTACAAAAGTGTCGCCTTCCCAGTTGGTGAAAATAAGAGCAATATCCCGTTGTCGTTTCTGCTATATCTCAAAGACTAGAGCTATATGTGAGCGAAAAAGGGAGCGTTGTGGCGAAAGCGATCATCGTTCGCTCTGTCGCCCTACATGGGAATATATACATACACGCGGCAGCGCGAAACAACGGCAACTCGAAATGGCTATGACGCTCTGTGTTGCTGACATAGTATGCATCTTTTTATGGCGCAGTACACCGCAAGCCTATTTGCAAATGCAATAACAGTCACAACAATTGCAAGAATTGAATTATCTTGCTACAACATGCAAAACAAAATGATTTAGAGCAGACTGTATTGAGTTTGAGGCGTTTAACATGTGTTAACCTGAGCTACAAAGTGGTCACGGGACCTTGTTCTTTTTTTGTTTAGATTAGACTTTCGTTGAATCCATGCACCATTTTTGGTACAAAGCTAGAAATTTACACGGCAAAGCACAATCATAAGGCAACACTGCAAAAACTAAAGTGTGCGAAATGAGCGGCAGTGACGCACGCTGAGTGGACGTCACTGCTGCGTATCCACTTCATGATCGCAGATGCACTTCTGGGCCAACGAGTGAATTTTTTTATTTCGGCAGATCCGAGTGACGAGCAAAGCAACCAAGATACTTTGTCTAGGCCTTGGAGTAAAGGATGAGGCTGAGTTGTGAGTCAGCGCTTGTCCTGTAGCTTCCTTTTTTCTTGTCTTGTGTCTTCCTGTTTGCGCTGTTTTTATTAACAATGAGCCAAGCAACACATGCATTTCTATTCGCGCGAATGTTTCGCGTATATGCATGTAGCTAAGCCTTAAGAATGGTTGCTTGCAAAATTTTACATTAGTTCCCAACATTTTTGCGAATACCAACGCCGAAGCCGCTGAAAAATAAAAATTTACGCTCGCATTATTGCTTTAGGCCAATTATTACTTCGGAAATGATGCCCTTCGCCAACCACGCAAGTCTTTCGCTGCGGCTCCACAGCGTCAGTGCGGAGCCGGTTTTGGCCGCAGCGCCGTCTACGGGAAACCACCGGCGATGTACAGCGGAGGCAGTTTCAAACTGAAGCTGGTTCTAGTAACGTTGCTCTCACCTGGCATGCAAGTCGAAGGCACTCGATGATCCTGTCCTTGAACAGAGTCCTGGACAGGGGTTGTCTCGAAAATTTGGAAACGTCTGGCAAATAAGGGAGCTTATCTCAGGCTTCAGTACGTTCTCAACGAATTCGGGATCCCACATTGTTACTCCCCTGCAAGAGAGAAGTTCAAGGAAACCAAGTTTTCATACGCCTTTGCGTAACGTAGGCACACCCTTAGCTCAGTGTAACAAGCAACGTATATAAACCTCAACATAGCTATTTCCTAGTTTCAATCTTCTTAATTGGGCTAATTGGTGTACAGACTCTGACATAGTGGCAACCACACAAGACAGACGCACACAAAAGGTAGGGGGACACGACAGAGCGTGTGTCATGGCGCATTACCTTGTGTGCGTCGCACGTGCGCTTGTGTCCTGTCCCTCAACCTTCTGTGCTCACCTTTCGTATGTGCTAGCCACTTTGTTACTTTCAGTGCCGGAAGGCATTCTAAATGACAAAAAAAAGCACCGGCTAGTGATTGGTGTCAATAAGGAAAGGAGAGGCAGAGACACAGAAATGAAGAAAAACGTGTTTCCTATTTGCATAAGATGTCGCATAACGCTAAGAGGATCGCCCAGAAGGCCAACGTAAAAAGGTGGTTGTTTTCAGCCCCTGTGAAACTCATGAAGATGTGTCATGTGCTTAATCCAAAGAAAAATATTTGGCGGAGGCTTAGCTTGGTTAAGCCCAGTAGGTTGCGAAAGCGAAACCCTCCGAAAGCATTAGCTGCGGGTGACCGAGCGTTCTTCTCTTTTTCTTCTTCCTCAGCCAACATATAAAGCCCCGCTTTAAACAACCGATATGAACGTGCCTTAGTGGCCTAAAGGGGTAACATGCATGCCAGGTTTCTAGCAGGCTCATTCTGACATAACCGTGAAACGAGAGGCCCAAGTTGGCAGTTCCTACCAGCCCGTGTGTCACGTAGGGTGTGACGTCACAGTGTCATGTGGCGCGCCGTGGTTACCACCAGGACCACGCCGACGAGCCGAGCTGGTCTCCAGTTTTTCCTCCCCTCGGTGCGATGTGACTACGGGGGTCGTCTAAAGGTCGAACGTGGTTACCGCCGGGACCACGCTGACGGCTCAAAACCTAGCGTAGTATTGCTATGTATTCTCATGTGAAACGAGAGACCCAAGTTGGCAGCCCCTGCCAGCTTGGGGTCGTCTACGGGGCCGTCTAAAGGTCAAAATTCAAACGTGGTTACCGCCGGGACCACGCTGACGGCTCAAAACCTAGCGTAGTATTGCTATGTATTCCCATGTGAAACGAGAGACCCAAGTTGGCAGCCCCTGCCAGCTTGGGGTCGTCTACGGGGCCGTCTAACGGTCAAAAGTCAAACGTGGTTACCGCCGGGACCGCGCTGACCGCTTGAAAGTGCGAGTAATAATGCTTTCGCAATAAAAAAAGTCTCCGGCGCTAAATAAACGTTCAGAACTCATTTGTAGCATGATAAGAGGCTGTTGTGCACGAAATAGAGTTGCCCTGTTGAAAAACGTACCGGTCTTTGTCAAAAGTAACTGGGTTGCTCCGCAGGCTCCGTAGCAGAACCCGGCAGTTTGACGGCGTTGCGCTCGCTGGCATAGACTTGCGCCCTCACTCTCGCTCTTTGGATATAAAAACTAGCCGCGTATGATGTGCGGGCTCCATTTTCACGTGTGTGGAGTCCGGCTTTGCCCAGAGAGGGCACACAGTACAGCGACGGTGCTATTCGCTCTTCTGAAGCAGATATAAGTCACGTCTTTCGCTACATAATTATAAGTGCTTGCGTTCTGTAATACGCTCCTGAAACACACCAGCACCATTGCGCTTTCTGCGTGTTTTATGCGCATGCAATTAGAGTATGATAACGAACGACGAAATTTCAGTATACTTTCTCATATGTGCCATGCGTGCTTTCACTTTAGGCTCGGCGGCTCCGGTACAAAAATATGGACAAGCTTGCGAACCCTTTCACACCCACCTATCTCTATTTTAGGTTTGCATAGCGTGTCTTACCGCCTTGGGTAGACTGGGTATAAATAAGTGCAATCATTGATTCTAATAAATTCTTGCATTTCCTTTTGGGTAAATTTTAGTTTAAATAAAAAGCTACAATGAAACCTTCCACACGCTTAGACATTAGGCATCCATGATTACTTTCTCAACCACACATCACTTTATTCTAGGGATACATTGGCTCGCGAACCTAGCAAATGGTCCCGGAAACGAACAACCACAGATCTTTTCGATAACTGCAGAAAGCAGTTATCGAGAAGATCGAATACCGCCATGACTCAGCACAACTGGGCATCACACACGTGGAAATGTAGCCCACATATCATACACGCCTAGTTTTTATCAACCAAAGAGCGAGGATGATGGTGCGAAGTTACGGCACCTACTACTCCCTCGGAGTTGGCGAGCACTGGCATGCGTCAGCGAACGCAACGCCGCCACACGGCCACGCACCTGCTCCGGAAGCCTTCGAAGCAACCTAGTTACTTTTCGTAAACACGGCACATCGGCCAAAAAGGTCGATGACTCAATGAAAGGCAGTAAGACCACAATCATAATACGCGTTACACCACATCAGACCTTTTGACGAATTGTCGCGAATGTAAACATAATCCTACCTGCAAACAGGACTATTCCGGTTGCAGAATCCTGGCCGAAAATGTATGCGAAATAAGAGCAACTATTTCGGTAAACAGAGTGGAGGAGCTGTTCCGCAATTATCCTCTCCATAGAAGAAAAGATTGACTGGCCTGCCACTGTCACTAATAACTAAGTGCACAGAGTACCTAATAAGGAAAGACCGAACATAAATGCTCATTTTTGCACTCGCACACAGAAAGCTGAGGTCGGAGCCAAAGAAAGGGAAGAGTGCGTTATACCGAAATCGGATCAAAGTTGGCGGCGATGACTGCTTTACCATGCATTATAGGAAATGGTACCGGTACGGCTATGGCTGCGCCGTTCACGCAAATGCTCTTCTTTGTGCATGTGCTCCGGTTTCGGGCCAGTGTTGTTCACGAAGTTGGAAAGGCGAATATTCGAAAGCTACGTTATCACCTGGCGAATCTTCGTTCTTGTGTACTTAAAGGGAAGCCCCCGATAGAATCAACGACATCTGTGACGGAACGGCCACCACCGCTAATTCTGGACATTGCGCCGTACCGGTCAACGAGACCTGCAGCATTGCTAATCGCCACTAATGCCTACGAATAGCGACAAATTCATGCCATGCTGATGGGGCGTGGTAACGGTAGTGTTAGAGATGCGCCCCTCACGCAAATGCTCTTCTTTGTGCAGGTAGCACTAGATTCGGTATCGTGCCAGTGCCGTTCAAGGAGTTGAAAAGACGAATCTTCGAAGCCACGTTATCGCCCGGCGAGTCTTCGCCCGTCTGTACATGACAAAGCACCGATAGAATCAACGACATCTATGACAGAACAGCCACAGCCGCTACCTATGGACATTGGCCGATACCAATCAACGAAAACTGGAGAATTGGTAATGGCCACTGCAGCTTATATATTGTCACGTAGTGGTGACAAGGCCGTACATGCTAAACGAAGACGCAGACGTGACGGTACTGAAATCACTCTGCCCGTCAAGAATGCCCATCACACTCGTCAACGCTCAATTTAAAGGCTGCTCAGAACAATCTAGATAACGTGGCAAACAGCTACCAGCACAAGCTGGGACATAGTAGAAAGACACACGAGTGGCCGGAATCTTCGGGACAGATCTCGGTGCATCTTGCGCTACAACGAAACTGATAAAGGTGCGTCTCGCGACATCGAGCATTAACAAACAAATAATACAGAACTTATACGCGATACAGAATCAGAGTGATAAGGCCGTATGGCGGCGGCTGTTAAAAAAACAACGAATAAAGTTTTGAAGGTTTCGCGGCATTACTCCCCCCTTAAAAAAAACTTCGCCTCGATGTTCCAAAACAAAGCGACTTAAACATAAACGCTGCAAAATTTAAACACCACATGTTCTTTAACGCACGTAATATGGCTTCATTCGTACAACATGTACAATTTCTGGGCGTGCACGTCGCTGTTGTGATGCTGACGTTCCGTCGGGAATGACTTCATAGTCCAGTGGTCCGACGGGGCGAATGATTTTGTGTGGCCCAAAATATCGACGCAACCACTTTTCACTTAGTCCGCGACGGTGAACTGGTGTCCAAATCCACACTTGGTCTCCTGGGTTGTACTCTGCGTGGCGTCGTCCTAAGTTGTATCGTCGGCTGTCGATACGCTGTTGGTCTTTAGTACGCAGACGTGCGAGTCGTCGGGCTGCCTCTGCACGCTGCAGGTAGGCGGCGACGTCAAGGTTGTCCTCGCTGGTTACGTGCGGCAGCATTGCGTCGAACGTAGTCGTGGGCTCCCTGCCGTACACAAGCCTAAACGGGGTCGCTCTGGTCGTCTCCTGGACTACCGTGTTATACGCGAAGATCACGTATGGCAAGATGGCGTCCCAGGTCTTGTGTTCAGCGTCGACGTACATGGCGATCATGTCCGCGATCGTTTTGTTTAGGCGCTCCGTAAGGCCATTGTTCTGGGGATGGTACGCAATTGTTCGTCGATGGCTTGTATGACTGTATTCCAGAATGGCTTGCGTCAACTCTGCCGTAAACGCCGTTCCTCTGTCCGTGATGAGCACTTCTGTGTCGCCATGTCGCAAAAGAATTTGTTCGACAAAAAATTTGGCGACTTCTGCCGCGGTACCATTTGGTAGTGCTTTTGCTTCGGCGTAACGGGTAAGGCTCCTAGGCCCACACTGCTCGCGTCGGTGTGAATTTCGGGTCTCGGTGTTTTCATCAAAGTGGCCAAGTACAGGAGGGCATTGCAGGCGGCGCTTAAGTTCGTCGAAGGCTTCTCCTTGCGGCTCTTCCCATTTAAAAGGTACGTCTGCCTTTGTAAGCTGCGTAAAAGGTTCGGCGATGAGCGAAAAGTTTCTGACAAATCGTCGATAATAAGCGCACAACCGAAGGAATCGGCGCACAGCTTTCTTGTCGACAGGCGGTGGGAATTTTGTTATTGCAGCTGCTTTCTCCGGGTCTGGGCAAACACCATCCTTACTAAGGATGTGACCTAGGAACCGCAGTTCTTCGAAGGCGAAGTGGCACTTCTCTGCTTTTAGCGTTAGTTCCGATGACTTGATGGCTTGCAGCACTGTCTGTTGTCGTTTCAGGTGGCCTTCAAAGTTTGACGAGAAGAAAACAAGGTCGTAGAAATATATCAAACAAATTTGCCACTTCAAGCCTGCCAGGGCCGTATCCATTACTCGTTGAAAAGTGGCTGGTGCGGAGCAGAGGCCAAATGGCGCAAACTTGAACTCAAAAAGGCCGTGTGGTGTGATGAATGTGGTCTTCTCGCGATCTCTTTCGTCGACCTCAATTTGCCAATATCCGCTCTTCAGGCCCATCGATGAGAATTACCTTGCATTGCAGAGCCGGTCGAGAGTGTCGTCAATGCGGGGAAGCAGGTAGATATCCTTCTTAGTTATGCTATTCAAGCGGCGATAATCAACGCAGAAGCGAAGTGTGCCGTCTTTCTTCTTCACCAATACGACTGGTGCCGCTGTCGCCCGTTAATAAATATGAAGGATTATTAACGATGCTCCCTTAACAGTGCTCACACTCCCAGACACCCTTAGAGTGATGGGGGTAGCTGTTTCGGTAGCAAAGGAGATGCCCTCGACCTGCGTGGCAAGTTCAGCCGGAATTCAACTACCTTATACTGACAGAAGGGGGCGGCCGTTTGGTGCCCAGCTGTCGCCGGTTCAAGCCAGAGTAACACACACACAGAGCCAGAGAGAAGGGGCGGAGCCAGAAGTAACAACAAAACACACTTTATGCACAGTAAGAGACAATACAAAGTAATACACAAGAGCACTTGAAATGCACTGACGAGAGGTTCACAGAATACCAACGCTAAGCATGCAACTACAGAGGAATTCAATAACACAGAGGCTTTACAACACAGATCAAACACGAGAGAGTCACATAATCAAACACCAAATTGTTCACTGGGCACTGTTGCAGTCCGACGCCTCGAGAGTCACGATATGACCGCCATACAAGACGCGCGCCGCTCCCTCGCAGGTCCGTGGGCTTGCCAGCAGCGGGAGATCCCCTGGAGTGCAGTTGTCGCACTTGCGAACACGCCGCAACCACTGACGGACTGACTACCCACAAGCAGCGCGGCCTCAATGAATAGGGCGCGCCGCGTCTGTCTGGTAAGGCGCGCTAAGGCTGGCGCGCATACACACAGCTTCGCTGGTTAAAGCGCTACATTTTTCCACCCGTCGAGCAGCGCGTCGTCATTGGCTAGGACCCGTAAAAAATTCCGGAGAGCTCTGGCATATTCCAGACTGATGAATCACCATCATCGCCGGGTGATGAGAAAGATGATGACGGTAACGCGTACAACGCTACGCGCTCTCTCGAGCGGGGATGGAGGCTTTTCTCGAAATTGGTGGAACTTTCCTTTCGGCGCCGCGGCGCCTCGCGCTGCGCCGGTTTGATAAAAATGTGCGCCGATTTCGTGACCACTGCTCCTCCCTTAAAAAATATTGTCCTACAATATTCACAACGACCACGAACATCACGCGCACATGCATGCGCTCACAAACTAGATTGGGCAAATGTCCACGTCACACACAGACATTGCACAAATTTCACAAATTGCAACCACAAATTACAATGCACACATCAGAAGTCTCACAAGTTTCTCAGACTCTGATACAAATTTTTCACATATCACTACATGATGTTCACAAACATGGCAACACGCTGTTATCGGATACACATAGGAATCAACAACACAGAAAAACACAGAGCTTTCAAATGCGAAGCGCACAAACATAAATTTCCGAGCGTAATTCCAGCTTGCGATCAGTGTGTAAAACGCTACTCTTCGCCAAGGATTGTGCCTTCGCTCTAGGCTCCCGCATTTGAGGGGCTTCTATGTTCCTTGATCGGGATACTGCAAATTCCTTAAGGCATGACTCATAGTCACCTTACAAATCACACAACCAATGTGTGCCGATAAATGCCCCAACAATCAGTAACGCCAATGGATACACGGGAACCTGCACCAACGCGCACAGACCAACAAAAAGAGTCACAGTATTTGTGCTCTTTCCTAGGCACCGGCATTCCTTGCGCTGAAGCTGAAATGTTCCAAGTAATGCCCCCATAAGCAAGAACAATACTTGGATACCTGCATCAACGACGGCCTAGACATTCCTGACTGTCACCCTCTGTCATCTCTTTCTTTTCAGTTTCCTCCCGAAGTGTTTCCTTTTCTTTCTTCTTTTCTCGGGGCTTTCCCTCCGGCTTCTCGGGACCTTGCTTTCCTCACCTTCGCGTTTGCTTTTTAGCTTCACTGCAGCACACAGGCATGGAACTTTGACCAGGACCCTCAGGCAATGTTGCGCCCTTGGTATTGCCCAACACCAAATCGTAGATAGGGCGTTCCATGCAAAGGGCTGTAAGTTTCCAGAATAATATTGCGTTTGCACTTCAAAGTTTGCCTCAGGTAGCAACTGAATTCAGCCGTCAATTACCTTAACAGGGCATTTCTCACGTTAGATTATTCTCCTGAATCTGCGTTTAACGATTACGACACTGTTACCTGTATCTTGTAGCACAAAAACAGATTTTCCTCCTATCCTTCCCCTCGAAACCGGCATCCGATTCATCGCAGATCCAGGTTGCGCATGTACTGCGGCGTTCACCACCCGGATTTTCTTGTCCTTCTTCCGATTAACTACCTTCTCTGCTTCCTCCTCCTCTAGGCCGTGCACCACGCGGACTTGCCGTTCTTCAGCACTACAAAGCCATCGGCATCTTCTTCCTCCAGGCGGCATTCAGACTCTGACAGAGCCCTCGCGCATACCACCTGGGGAGCCGCCTTGTCAGCGTCGGGACACGACATCGCTTTGTGGCCCCTCTGTCCGCATTTCCAACACGTGGATGGATTGTTGGTTGCGAGTTTGCGGCAGTTAGGTGTATAATGGCCTAGTGGTCCGCAGAGATAGCACCTCGTGGGTGACTTATCGCTAGGTTGTTTCTGTCGAAATTCGGGCCTTCTATAGGTTTCAGGATTTGATATCTTTCTCACATTTTCGCCTCCCTGGGATTGCAATAATTGATCTGCGAGATCCATCATTTCGTCCAATGTGCGCGCTTTTCTTTCTTTTAAATAAGGCGACAGACAAGGGTGACAGCTGCCCAGGAATGGTTCCTTAATTAGGAGTTCGCGAAGTGCGCCATAATCTAGTTTAATTTTTGAGAGTTGAGTCCAGCGGTCAAAATCATGACTCAATAGCGCAACATACTGTGTTGCCGTTTCACCGTCAATAGGTTTTCCAGTCCTGAACTTGTCACGAAACCCATCCGTCGTAAATCTAAACCTTTTAAGTAATGCAGCTTTCACCTTGTTATAGCTGCCTGCATCCTCAGGAGGAAATCTTCCAAATACAGCTAATGCTTAGCCGCTAAGGCAATTTCTCAAGATGGTAGCACATTCACAGTCTGTCCAATTTGCATTTATGGCGATCCTTTCAAAGCGCAAGAGGAACGCGTCGAGATTGTCTCTTCTCTCGTAGTACTTCGGGATTAATTTACTTGCGTCTATCCGCAAGCTGCTATGTCCTTCACTGGGGCTATGCACTTCACCAAAACCGTTGTTGTTCCCTGAACTTTGGAGCTAGAGTTTCATAGTAATTCATTTTCCCGCTGAAATTCCTCTTCTCGCTCCTTTCGAGTTTTCTCTTTTTCTTTTTCCGCTCTCTCTCTTTCTTCCTCGGCTTACTTTCTAGCCCTCTCTCGTTCTTTTCTGCTCTCTCACTTTCTTCTTTTTCCCTCTCTCTTTCCTCTTTTTCTCTCTGGGTAACCCATTTGCGCAGTTCGGCCAACCCCAGCTGGGTGCCAGCCTCAATCAGCTCTTTCAGATTCATATCTGAAGCGCGAACCGTTTGGGTGTAGCCTAAAGTCTGTTTAGTGAGCCTCGCCTAAACGCTTCCGTGCGGCACAACTTCTCTGCTTTTAGCTTTAGTCCCGATGACTTGATGGCTTCCAGCACTGTCTGCAGTCATTTTAGGTGATCTTCAAAGTTTGACGAGAAGACAACAAACTCGTCCAAATATACCAAACAAATTTGCCACTTCAAGCCTGTCAGGACTGTGTCCATTACTCGTTGAAATGTGGCTGGTGAGGAGCAGAGGCCAAATGGCACCACCTTGATCTCAAAAAGACCGTCCGGTGTGATGAATTCGGTCTACTCGCGATCTCTTTCGTCGACCTCAGTTTGCCAATATCCGCTCTTCAGGTCCATCGTTTAGAAGTACCTTGCATTGCAGAGCCGGTCGAGAGTGTCGTTGATGCGGGTAAGCGGGTTGACATCCTTCTTAGTAATGCTATTCAAGCGGCGGTAATCAACACAGAAGCGAAGTGTGCCGTCTTTCTGCACCAAAACGACTGGTGCCACCCAGGGGCTCTTCGATGGCTGGATTACTTCATCACGCAGCATTTCCTCAACTTGATCGCGTATGGCCTGGCGTTCTCGCGGCAATACACGATAGGAGCTTTGGCGCAGAGGTCGGGCGCGTTCGTCCGTTATAATGCGGTGCTTGGCCAGTGGTGTTTGTCGTACCTTCGATGATGACGAGAAGCACTCCCCGTAGCTTCGGAGAAGACTGAGAATCTGATCTTTCCTCCTGTGGGTCAATGCCGGGTTGATGTCAAAGGTGGGCTGACGGAACTGATCCGATGCGTCTTCCAGTGGTTGGTCGTGGAGGGCGAATACCTCTTTGAGGTCCGCTGATTCGTCGAGAAAAGCGATCGTCATGCCCTTTTTGAGATTCCAGTATTCTTCGGTGAAGTTTGTTACCAGCACCTGAGCTTGTCCTCTCCGGAATTTCGCGATGCCTCTTGCGATGCCGACACCTCATTCCAAGAGCAATTGGATATTTCCTTCGACGATTGCTTCAGCGGTTTCGATATTTGCGCTACCTACGCAGACTGCGACGCTTGATCGGGGCGGCACACTTAATTCTCCATCGTGGACGTTTAGAGCGATGTGTTGCGTCGAAGTCCTTGTAGCAGGTACGGCTTTGTCTGCAGAGAGCTTGATGAGCTTGGATCGCAGGTCGATGATAGCCCTGTGTTCCTTTAGGAAATCCATGCCTAAAATCACGTCGCGGGAGCACAGCTGCAAGACCACAAAGTTGGTGGGGCAAGTACGCCATTTACGGTTATTCTTGCAGTGCATCGTCTCGATGGAGTAATCATGTTGCCACCTGCGGTGCGAATCAGCGGGCCATCCCAAGCGGTGGTAACTTTTATGATCTGAGAGGCTAATGGTCCACTGATGACTGAATAGTCAGCTCCGATGTCTACTAGGGCAGTGACTCTGCGGCTGTCGACATCAACTTCAAGATCACTTGTTCGCGTCCTCGCATTGCACGTGGGCTTTGGTGTCCAATCTCGGCTCCGGCGTTTCTTCAGGCCATGGCCGGGGCATACCGTTGTTACTTCGCTGGGCCACGGTGTCGGCTTGCAGTCTGGTCGTGTTGTCGTCGATGTCGTCGTGTGGAGCGGCAATGAAATATCTGCGTCGTCGTTAGTGGTCGTCGGCGACAGAGGATCTTCGTCTTTTCGTCGTTCAGCAACCTCACCTCCAAAGGTTGCTGCCTTTAGTTTCCCCTGCGCGGGCTTGGGGACCTTCCGCGCAAAGTCTCATCATAGGTACGGCCTGGCGACTCAAAACGGGCCCTGTACGGCGATGGAGATCTGAACCGACGGCTTGATGACGCAATCTCACCGCTACGTAGATAGTTGTCGATTTCTAACGGTCGTTCACCTGGGCGTGGTCGTGCAGCGTCGACTGCAAATCCGCGGAGACCGATTCGTCAGTACGGGCAGTGCGGCAGAATGTGACCGGCCTCACCGCAGTGGAAGCACAATGGCTGGTTGTTCGCTGTCCTCCAGGCGTCGCACTTCCTGGGGCTTGGGGGTCGTTGGTAGGTATGGCGGGCGGGGGCCAAGGGGCGGCTTTCAGGAACAGGACGGTAGCGGCGAGGGCTTGGAAAGTCATCACGTTGGGGCGCAGGGCGACGTAATGCAGCTGCGTAATTCATCGCTGTTGCCTCTTGTGCTTGAACTGTCGCAGCCATCTCTTTAGGAACACCCAGCGCCTGCTGGACTTCTTCACGGAAGACGTCCGCGAGCGTCGCCACCTGGGATTGTTGCGATGATGGCATCAATCGGCGGAGCTCCTCTCGCACGATCTCTCGGATGAGGTCCCAAAGGTTCTCTCCGCCTGCAGATGCGCTGGGGTAGTGGGTTGAGCAGTCCGGCTGAAGTGGTCGCTCGTAGTGGAGCATCCGGGTGGCCAACGTATTCTCGATAGTAGACTCCTCCCTTTCAAATTCCGTCACGGCTTCTGACGGATTTCGGACAGGATTTGCAAAAAGCGATTCTTTAACGCCTCGCATTAAAAATTTGACTCTCTCACCGTCGGTCATGTTAGGGTCGGTGCGGCGAAAGAGGCCCTTCATCTCCTCAACGTACGCTAGGACAGGCTCGTTAGGAAGTTGAAGTCTTGACTGAAGGAGGGCCTGCGCTCTTTCCTTTCGGACGACGCTTGAAAAGGCAGTCAAAAACGCTTCCTTGAAAATCTCCCAATCCTTCATAGCTGTCTCATAATTTTCGAAACAAACTCGGGCATGTCCCTGAAGAACAAAGTAAACTTGCCTGAGTTTCGCGGCGTTGTTCCAGCCATTGAATTCTGCTACACAGTCGAAAAGGTCCATCCAGTCTTCTGCATATTCGTCCGGTCGTCCATGGAAGCAGGGGGGTTCACGGGGTTGAACGAAAACAACCGGTGCTGTAGGCTGGGCCATTGTCAGCGTCGATGCCTTCCGAGATCGAACGGGGTCCGGCAGCAGAACGTGTTCAGGTTGGAGCCCTTGAAGCAGGTGACTGGCTCGGTGACCTATAGGCTGGTCGTCAAGGGCGACAGGAACACGGCTTGAGTCTTCACTTAAAGGATCAAAGGCAGCACCTCCACCAGATGTCACATAGTGGTGACAAGGCCATACACGCCAAAAGAAGACGCAGGCATGATGGTACTAAAATCACTCTTTATTGGGGCTGACTTGCGTACTCGTCGGTCGCCGAACAAAGAATGCCCGTCACAATCGTCAACGCTCAATTTAAAGGCTGCTCATAACAATCTAGATAACGTGGCAAACAGCTACCAGCACAAGCTGGAACATTGTAGAAAGACACACGAGCGGCCGGAATCTTCTGGACAGATCTCGGTGGATCTTGTGCTACAACGAAACTGATAAAGGTGTGACTCGCGATATCGAGCATTAACAAACAAAGAATACAGAACTGATACGCGATCCAGAATCCAGTGATAAGGCCGCATTCCGGCGGCAATAAAAAACAACAAATACACTTTTCATTTCATGGGAAGCCACCGATAGAATGAACTACTGCAACGGAAAAGAATGACACAAGCGACTCATCCCCGGAGCTGAAAAATTGCGAGACGTGGCGCTATTGTAGCCGTATAGCGTAGATAGCGAGAATGCCAGGAATATTCCACTTTCCAAAGCGGGGGTGGCCGAGAGAAAGCAGCACGTCCCAAAGCTTGCATTTTAAAGGATAGCTTCTGCGCTGCTTATCGGTTTAATCACGTGCCAACGTTTGTGTGCATGACTTCATTTCTTGATTTTTTTAGCTGACGTTTTGAGCAGCAGCATTTTCTATAATGAAGTTTTCCCTCAAAGCCCACCGTTTGCTGGACGATATATTGTCAATGGCTGTCATCGCTAGCGAAGATCAATGGCATCATTCATGAACCTCCTCATTGCAGAGATGAGTTTACTTTTTGGCAAGAAATGAACGCAGCAGTTTGAACCCACAATTTTCTTTTTATTGACAAATTTAACGCTCCACCAGCCTCTACGACAAAGCGTGTCCATGCAGGTAGTGAGGCATAGAGGCTGCTCGCGAAACCAGGCATGCTGTTAGTCGCGTCCATTCCTCTTGCACAGCCTCCCAAAGCAGATCTGTTGACGCTCCGTGTAGTTGCCGTCTTGTCAGCTGCTGTTTCATGAGGCCCCACACATTTTCAATATTATTAAAGTCCGCTCCTTCTGGAGGCCATGGAAGCTCTTGAATGCAGAGCTCCTCAAGCTGCTGCCGCACTATCCTTAGAAAAAAAGTTTTCAAGTCATGAAGCTTGGAATCCTTTTCGGGTAGCACAAACAAAAGAACAGAAGTGAGCTATGAGGATGCAATAAATGAATGCTAATGCTATTATTTGTAAGCATATCGAACAGAAGCAATCGTTTGGCAAAAATAACAGCCTTGGTAGTGAAATGTAATAAACGAATAAAAAGTGATAACGGCATTTCTTTTAAGAATCAGCAAGATACGAGCGTTGTAAGAGGGTGAAAGTAGAAACCGAAAGGTGAAAGAATAGTATTCTGCGGTGTGGTTTCAATGCTGTTGGTGGGCTACCGATGCTTTACGTGGCTTAACTTGTGATTGTTGTCACTTAACTTTCGGTTTCTACTTTCACCCTCTTACAACGCTCGTATCTTGCTGATTCTTAAAAGAAATGCCGTTATCACTTTTTATTCGTTTATTACATTTCACTACCAAGGCTGTTATTTTTGCCAAACGATTGCTTCTGTTCGATATGCTTACAAATAGAAACCACACCGCAGAATACTATTTAAAAAAAAAAACATTTCGTCTTCTATTTCAGTGCACTGAAATAATCATCCATTTACAAACTGTTAGAAAAAAACTTTTAGCTCTTTTGCGCGCATATACGTTGACCGTAATTATACCACCTGCTTGTGTGGATGGGGTTCCTGTCATGCTGAAAAATGAAACATCCATCAGGAATCGGTCAATTAAAGATGAAAGGAATTAAGATTCAAGTATATCCGCATATGATGATGATGTCAGGACTGTCTATCCGAACGAGCGGCCCAAGTCCTTGGTGTGATATAACACCCCACCCCAGCCGGCCGCTAGCGGCGACTTGTTGCGTATACTCGGGTTCAAACCTCTAGCAAAATGTGAACTTTTCCTTGTTACGCCGCAGCTCAACAGTTCTTTTCGGACATTCGCGTAGTAGGATTCAATGAAAAAGTAAACGTCTTAGCTAGAGGTTTTAGAATTTACCAGGCGTATAGAAATGAAATAAAGACCACCGCAGCAGCTGTCATAAACATGCGACGATTATTTTCCGCACATATTCTAAAAGAAACACTTAAAAAAGTGCTGCTTTCCAGTCCTCTTAAACACAGAAGCACATAACGTACCGGGTGCAATCTGGCCTCCAAACACGGCGCTTTTGATCCCACTTGCTGCTAAAGCTAGATTCGTCGGTGAATACTACATTCATTCATTCTTCGGTCGTCCACGAAAGATGTCTAGTGGCAAACTATCACCTGAGCGCCTTGTTTTTGTGAGTAAAAAGTGGCCTCTGGCAAGACATCCTACTGCGGAGCCCTACTGAACGAAGACGTTCTCTTATGGTAGTAAGGGATATCTGAAGGCCAAGTTCGTGTCGTATCTCCTCGGCTGTTATAAAAGGGTCACAGCAGGCGGTGGCCACGATCAACCTGTCTTCTTCTTCAGTGGTCCGTCTTGGCCGCCCATCTCGAGCAGAGTCTCCAAGCCTTGCCTCTTGCCGAAAAGCCCGAACAATGCGCGTAACGCTGGCAAGTGAGCACCCAACCTCCGCAGCAACACTCCTTCTTGTCCGACCTGCTTGAACAAGGGTTAATATTTGCACTCTTGTCGCCTCGTCGATTCGCGGCATTCATATGTTGTGGCAAATTTTATGGGAACTACACATGCTTTTAAACTTTCTCTGTCCTGTGACCTAGGCACTGCCACACGTTAGTTTTGACAGTGCATTCCCAGCAAATTTTAAAGGGAAAGGTGATAAGGATACGTTGCTCGCAAAGCCAGCGCAAGAACTTTGAAAATAAAACGTTATTATGTATTTAGCCACCTTGGCGTATGGTTTGGCCGAAAAAAAATCAACATGCATTCGTTTAAGATTTTTCATTTCTGATGGGCCAATGTCAGGATGTGCAGTCTTCTGCCGGCCATCCCGGCTTTAGGAAATGGAATGTTCTTGGCACTCTCGCTATCAGCGTACTCGGCAACCGTAGCACACGTGTCGCGATTTTTTCGCTCCGATCATGATTAACTTGTTTCATTCTTTTTCCGTTGCAGCTGAACATCTGTGGCGGTACGGGCACAGCCGCTACTTCTGAAAATTGCCCAATACTGGTCAACGAATCCTGGAGCATTGCTAAATGCCACAACAGCCTACAAATACCGAGGAATTCAAGTCAATCCGCTCAGGCGTTTGATCGGTATAGCTCTGGCGGCGCCATTCACACAACTTCTCTTCTTTCTGCAGGTGTAACTCGATTCAGTTTCATGCCAGTCCGGCTCGAGAAATTGGAAAGACGAATCTTCGAAAGCTAAGTTATCGCCCGGCGAATCTTCGTTCATCTGTACTTCTTGGGAAGCTACCGATATAATACACTACATCTGTGACGGAACGCCCACCGCCGCTTCTTCTGGACATTAACCGACACCGGTCAACGAACCTTGGAGCATTGCTAATCACAACCACAGCCTGCAAATACCCAGGAACCCAAGTCATACTGCTCGGGCTAGGTACCGGTAGACTATAGTTATGGCGCTCACGCAAACTCTCTTCTTTTCGGTTTCGTGCCATCGCTGTTCAAGAAGTTCGAAAGGCGAATATTTGAAAGCTACGTTATCGCCCTGCGGATCTTCGTTCATCTCTATTTCGTGGGAAGCCATCGATAGAATGATCATATGTGGCGAAATGGCACAGCCGCTACTTCTGGATAATACCTGATACCTATCTACGAACAATGGGTAATTGTTATTCTACCCTACAGCCTACAAATACCAAAGAATTGAAGTCATACCGCTGGGCCGTGGTACCGGTATAGCTCTGGCTGCGCCACTCACGCAACTTCGCTTCCGTATTAAGGTATTACTCGCTTCGATTTCGTGCCTGTGCTGTTCAAAACGTTGGAAAGGCGAATATTCGAAAGCTACGTTATCGCCTTTGCGAATCTTCGTTCATCTCTATTTCATGGGAAGCCATCGAAAGAATGAACATCTGTGGCGGAACGGGCACAGTCGCTACTTCTGTACAATACCTGATACCGATCTACGAACAATGGGTATTTGTTATTCTCCCCTACAGCCTACAAATAGCAAGGAATTCAAGTCATACCGCTGGGCCGTGGTACAGGAATAGATCTGGCTTCGCCATTTACACAAATTCTCTTCTTTCTGCAGCTGTAAGTCGCTTCAGTTTAATAGCAGTTTCATGCCGCTATTTCTGGACATGGGGCGACACCGGTCAACGAACCCTAGAGCATTGCTAATCGCCACTGCAGCTTAAAATACCAAGGAAATCAAACCTTGCATCTGGGGCGTGGTAACTGTATGGCTAAGGCTGCACTGCTAGCGCAAGTGCTCTTCTTCGTGCAGGTGTACTGGCGTCAGTGTCGTGCCAGTACAGTTGAAGAAGTTGGAAAGGCGAATCTTCGAAAGCTGCGTTATCGCCCGGTGAATCGCGAGTCTTCTGTACTTCATGGGAAGCTACCGATAGAATTCACAAAATCTGTGACGGAACGGGCACCGCCGCTACTTCTGGACATTGCCCGATACCGATCTACGAACCCTGGGTAATTGTTAATCGCCCCTACAGCCTACAAATACTAAGGGATTTAAGACATAATGCTGGGCAGTGGTACCGGTATAGCTCTGGCTGCTCCCTTCACGCAACTCCGCTTCTGTATTCAGGTATTACTCGCTTCGGTTTCGTGCCAGCGCTGTTCAAGAAGCTGGAAAGGTGAATATTCAAACTCTACGTTATCGCCCTGGAAATCATCGTTCGTCTGTACTTTATGGAAAGCTAACAATAGATATAACGATATCTGTGACGGAACGGGCACTGCGGCTACTTCTAAACATTGCCCGATACTGCTCAACGAATCTTGGAGCACTGCTCATCGCCACTACAGCCAACAAATACCGAAATATTCAAGTTATTCTGCTGGGGCGTGTTGCCGATATAGCTCTGGCTGCGCCGTTCACGCAAATGCTCTCCTTTCTGCAGGTGTTACTCGCTTCAGTTGCGTGCATGTCCTGTTCAAGAAGTTGGAAAGACGAATCTTCGAAAGCTACGTTATCACCCAGCGACTCTTCATTCGTCTGTACTTCCTTGGAAGTCACCGATAGAATCAATGACATCCGTGACGGAACGGGAACCACCGCTACTCCGGTCAGCGAACACTAGATCATTGCTAATCACCACTCCAGCCTACAAATACCAAGGAATTCTAGCCATGCCGCTGGGGAGTGGTACGGTACGACTATGACTGCGCCGTTCAAGCAAATGTTCTTTTTTGTGCCGGTGTTGCTCGTTTAAAGATCGTGCCAGTGCTTTTCACGAAGTTGGAAAGGCGAACCTTTGAAAGCTATGTTGTAGCTCTGCGAACCTTCGTTCGTGTGCACTTTCTGGAAGCAACCATAGAACCAACATCTGCGACGGAACTGGCCCAGCCTCTACTTCTGGACATGGACCGACACTGGGCAACAAACCCTAGAGCATTGCTAATCGCCACTTCAGCCTAAAGTACCGAGGAAATCAAGTCTTGCATCTGGGTCGTGGTACCTGTATGGCTATGGCTGCACTGCTAGCGCAAGTGCTCTTTTTTGTGCAGGTTTACTGGCGTCAGTGTCGTGCCAGTACTGTTCAAGAAGTTGGAAAGGCGAATCTTACTTCTGGACATTACCTGATTCCGGTCAAAGAATCCTGGAGCAATGCTCATCGCCACTAAGCCTAACCATACCGAGGAAATTAGGTCTTGCCAGTGGGTCATGGTACCGGTAGGGCAACGGTTTTGCCGCTCACGTAAATGCTGTTTTCTGTGCAGAGATGACGCGCCTCGGTTTCGTGCCAGTGCTGTTCAACAAGTTGGAAAGGAGAATCTTCGAAAGCTACGTAATCGCCCGGCGAATCTTCGTTCGTCTGTACTTCAGCGCAAAATACCGAAATCAACGACATCTGTGACGGAACGGGCACCGCCGCTACTCTTGGACATTGCTCGATTCCGCTTTACGAACCCTGGATCATTGGCAATCGCCACTGCGTTCTGCAAATACTGAAGAATTCAAGTCCTGCCGCTGGGGCGTGGTGCCGGTATGGCTATTGCTGCGCCACTCGCGCAATTGCTCTTCTTTGTGCAGGAGTTACTGGCTTGGGTTTCGTGTAGGTTCCGTTCAAAAAGTTGAAAATGCGAATTTTTGAAAGATATGTCATCGTCTGACGAATCGTCCTTCGTCTGTACTTCATGGGAGGCCACCGATAAAATCAACGACATCCGTGACGGAACGGGCAAACCCGCTATTTCTGGACATGGGCTGACACCGGTCAACGAACCCTAGAGCATTGCTAATCGCCACTACAGCCTACAAATACCAAAAACTTCAAGTCATCCGCTGGGGCGGGGTATCGGTATATAGCTGTGGATGCACCGTTCACGCAAATGCTCTTCTTTGTGCAGGTGTTACTCGCTTCGGTTGCGTACCAGCCCTGTTCAAGTGTTGGAAAGCCGATCTTCGAAAGCTACGTTATCGCCGTTCGTCTGTACTTCATGAGTAGCCACCGTTAGAATCAACGACACGTGTGACGGAATGGGCACAGCCGCTACTTCTGGACATGGGCCGACACCAGTCAACGAACCCTAGGGCATTGCTAATCGCCACCCTAAAATACCGAGGAAATCAAGTCTTGCATCTGGGGCGTGGTACGTGCATGGCTATGACTTCACTGGTAGCGAAAGGGCTCTTCTTTGTACAGGTGTACTGGCGTCAGTTTCGTGCAGTACCGGTCAAGAAGCGGGAAAGGCGAATCTTTGAAAGCTATGTTGTCGCTTTAGGAATCGTCGTTCGTTTGTACTTCATGGGAAGCCACCGATGGAATCAACGACATCTGTGACGGAGCGGACACCGCTGCTATTTCTTGACCTTGCCTAATAATGGTGAACAAATCCTGGAGCAATGTTAATCGCCACTACAGCCTAAAAATACCGAGGAATTGAAGTCATGCCGCTGAGGCATGGTACCGGTAGGCTGTGGTTGCGCCGCTCACGCAAATGCTGCTCATTGTGCAGATATGACTCGTCTCGGTTTCGTTCCAGTGCTGTTCAAGAAGTTGGAAAAGCGAATCTTCGAAAGCTACGTTATCGCCCGGAGAATCTTCGCTCATCTGTGCTTCATGGGAAGCCACCGATAGAATCAGCGACATCTGTGACGGAACCGGCACCGCCGCTACGTCTGGGCATTGGCGGACACCGGTCGAAGAAACTGAAGCATTGCTAATCGCCACTACAGCATACAACTACCAAGGATTTCAAATCATGCCGCTGTCAAGCCGAAGTCAAGCCAAGCCGAAATGGACATTGTGCGGGCTCATAGACCCGTTACAGCTTGACATCAGATAACACGACCTATAATTGTCAAATTTTCAAATTATATAATCAGAGAACGAGGTTTTGGAGCAAAGACCAAACTAAAACTTTCAGACGTCACAATCAGTGAGGACTCTTCTCAAGCCACTAGGCATGCGCAGGAAAAACGAATTCGCAAAGCAAACTGAGCCTGAAGAATCATTCAGCGTCCGCTACAACAAGTTGATTCTTAAGGTGCTATGTGTACTGCCATATAAGTAAGAGTATCCCTGAGAACGATTCAACACATGCTGTAGAACGGTTGCTTGGCGGGCTAGCTGGTTCATATCTAACTTGTATTACAGCGCGAACCACAAGAAGGGACGACGACAGACAGAGTGAAAAGAGCGCTGTAGCAAACTCCAGTTCTTCTCTGAAATAGCTAGACAAAAATGAGCACTGACCTACACAAATGCTTGGCAACATTTCTCTCCTTTTAACTAATATACGCAGTGCTTTTTGTCATTGCGACAGCTATCCTGCACCGCCTATACCGTGGGTGCCGACATTATCATACTAACAGAGATGTGGCTAAATGATTATATTGGCAATTGTAAAATACTTTCCTCGCTGAAGTGTTACCGTGTATACCGTTGTACCCACCCTTCGGGACGCAGTGGCGGCACTTTAATCGCTGTGTCAGAAAATAAAGAATGCTTTGAAGTTATTCTTGATGCTACTCTGTAATTCATTTGTGTAGAGATGAAAATTAAAAACAAAGCCTTTTTGCGCATGTTACTGCTCACAATCCACTACAGTTGGCTATAGTAATGACATTCTTAGCGTAATTTAAACAAGGTTTCCTGATCGCCTTCTTTCGTTTTGGTGACTTCAATTTTCCTACAATTAACAGGTCAGAGGAAGTGATGAACCATCAGAATCAACAGGTTTTTAGCTCTTTGCTCCACATTTTCATTAACACAAATATAGTCACGCAGCCGGCCAGGGCGACAGCTACAAGTTCAAACGTACAAGACCTTTTGCTAGCTAGCGCTCGAGATCTTGTTTCTGACGTAAGCTACCTACCAGGTTTAGGCGATCATTGCCTACACCTCATCGCGTTAAGCTTACCTTCTAACAAATCGCCAAATAAAATCGAAACCATTTACGGCTATGCAAATCTCTTATCAATGAATGGTAGCCTTAAGCTATTTCTAGATGATTTCCTCATCAAGTTTGACCAAAGATCTAATAATAAAAACTGGTGCTTATTTAAGAGCAAACTGCATGAGCTAATTGAATTGCACGTTCCTAATTGCAGGTCACCATGGTTCACCAGATCATTAGACGCCTTGATAAGAAAAAAAAATGGTTATATACCAGGGCGCAGTCGTCGAGAAAACCTCAACATGGGACAACGCTGATAGCTGCGGTTGAAACGTACAAAAATGCGTTAAAAGAAGCTAAGGTACGATACCCCTTCATGGATCACTGCCTTGTCGTGGCGGAGGGGCTTGCGAAACTCGATGAAGTCGTGAGCTCTGCTGTGTAGGGCCACCCAAGATAGACAGGTCACGGCAGAGAGTTCTGACAAAATGTGATTCACTGGAGAAGGTAATGGCAACCCACTCCAGTATTTCCTGCCAAGAAAACCCTATGGCCAGTCACGATACCATTATCGATATGGCGCCGGAAAATGAGCCCCCCCGGTTGGAAGGCGTCCCACATGTTACTGGGGATGAACAAAGGGCGGTTCCTAGTAGCTCCAGGACGAATGAAGCGGCTGGGCTAAAGCCAAAAGGACGCTCAGTTGTGGATGTGTCGGGAAGCGACCGGAAAGTCCGATGTTGCAGGGAGATATATCACATAGCAACATGGAATGTAAGATCTATGACGCAAGGTAAACTGGATATCGTCAAGCGAGAAATGGACAGATTGAACATTGATATCTTGGGTATCAGCGAGCTCAAGTGGACCGGAATGGGAGAATTTAACTCCGGCGACCATTATGTCTTTTATTGTGGGCACGAATCCAAGAGAAGGAATGACGTCGCTCTCATAGTAAACAGAAGAATGGGCAAAGCAGTGCTAGGGTACAACCCCAAAAACGACCGAATGATTTCACTTCGGATCCAAGGTCACCCTTTCAACATAACAGTTATCCAAGTCTATGCACCGACCACTGCTGCTGAAGAAGCTGACATTGAGAAATTTTATGCGGACCTACAATGCCTTTTAGACCGCACCCCATCATCAGACGTCGTTTTTCTCATAGGAAACTGGAATGCTAAGGTCGGGAGTGAAGAAATATCCGGAATTACAGGCAAGTTCGGTCTTGGTGAGCCAAATGAAGCTGGGCAGAGGCTAGTAGAGTTCTGTCAAGAAAACAACCTGACCATAGCGAATACTCATTTTCAACAGCACAAGAGGCGCCTGTACACATGGATTTCACCGGACGGTCTGTACAGGAATCAGATCGATTATATTATTTGCCGGCAGAGATGGAGAAGCGCTATACAAGCAGTAAAAACAAGGCCTGGGGCCGATTGTGGCACCGATCATCAGCTTCTTGTTGCCAAAATTAAGCTTCGATTGAGGAAAACGCAGAAAACTAGAAGGCCTTTCAGGTATGATCTGGATCAGATTCCATTAGAATATTCTGTGGAAGTGAGCAATCGATTTCAAGAATTAGATCTAGAAGACAAAGAGCCCGAAGAGATGTGGAATGATGTTCGTGATATAATACAAGAAGTTGCTACTAAGGTAGTTCCAAAGCAAAAGAAATGCAAAAAAGCAAACTGGTTATCTGAAGAGGCTTTGCAAATAGCTGAGGAAAGGAGGATGGCAAAAGGTATGGGGGAAAGAGAAAGATACAAGGTTCTCAATGCGGATTTTCAGAAAATAGCAAGGAGAGATAAGAATGCCTTCTTGAACATACAGTGTCAAGCAGTTGAGGACAACAGCCAATTAAGGAACACAAGAGCTCTGTATAAGACAATCAAAGATATCAAAGGAAGCTTCTGTGCTAAGCTGGGCGTGATAAAGGACAAACGAGGCAAGGACCTCACTGAAGCCTCAGAGATAAAGAAGAGGTGGCAGGAATACACAGAAGAACTGTACAAGAAGGACCCGGATGTGCAAACCCAACATAGGACGGTTGTGATTACTGATCTCGAGCCGGGCATCCTGAAGAGTGAAGTTGAATGGGCCTTAGCCAGCCTTGCTAAGAACAAAGCTAGCGAAATTGATGGTATTCCAGCTGAGTTGCTTCAAAACCTCAACCACGACGCTGTTAACACACTGCATACATTATGTCAAAAGATTTGGACAACCCTGCAGTGGCCACAGGATTGGTGGAGGTCAGTTTACATCTCCATTCCAAAGAAAGGCAGTGCCAAAGATTGTTCCAACTACCGCACGATCGTGCTTATTTCGCATGCTAGCAAGGTGATGTTAAAAATCCTGCAAGGTAGGCTGCAGCAGTATATGGATCGGGAGCTTCCGGACGTGCAAGCTGGGTTTCGCAAGGCCAGAGGAACTAGAGACCAAATTGCCAACCTTCGCTTGATCATGGAAAAAGCAAGAGAGTTCCAGAAACCCATTTACTTCTGCTTTATTGATTATGCGAAAGCGTTTGACTGCGTAGATCACAGCAGATTGTGGCAAGCTCTCCAAGAGATGGGAGTGCCAATTCACCTCATCTGTCTCCTCAGGAACCTTTATGAAGGGCAAGAGGCCACAGTCAGAACTGGGCATGGTCTTACTGATTGGTTTCCGATTGAGAAAGGGGTGAGGCAAGGCTGCATACTGTCGCCCTGCCTATTTAACCTATATGCAGAGTGCATCATGAGGAAGGCCGGTCTGGACGAGTCTTCAGCTGGAGTGAAGATCGCTGGAAAACGCATCAACAACCTTAGATATGCGGATGATACCACTTTAATGGCAGAAAGTGAATTGGATCTCAAGAGACTTCTGATGCGCGTACAAGAAGAGAGTGAGAAGTTTGGGCTTAAACTGAACATTAAAAAGACGAAGATCATGGCGTCTTGCCCTGTCAAGTCCTGGAGCATCAATGGACAAGAAGTGGAAGCTGTGACAGATTTTCTGTTCTTAGGCGCCAAGATTACCTCGGAAGGAGACTGCAGCCATGAAATTAGGAGACGCCTGCTTCTGGGAAAGAGAGCAATGGTTAGCCTTGACCGCCTAGTAAAGAGCAGAGACATTAGTCTGCCAACCAAGATCCGTATAACCCGTGCTATGGTCTTTCCAGTTGTGATGTATGGATGCGAGAGTTGGACTGTGAAAAAGGCTGACCGCCGAAGAATTGACGCGTTTGAATTGTGGTGCTGGCGAAGACTCTTAAGAGTTCCTTGGACTGCCAGAAGATCAAATCAGTAGATATTGTCGACCATAAACCCTGACTGCTCATTGGAGGGTCAAATTCTAAAGTTAAAGCTCAGCTACTTTGGTCATCTGATGAGAAGAGAGGAGTCGCTGGAGAAAGATTTGATGTTGGGAAAGGTTGAGGGTCGCCGGAGAAGGGGTAGGCAGCGATCGCGATGGTTAGATGGCATTCTCGAGGCATTGCAGATGAAGCTATGTGATGTTAAGAAGATAGTGAGAGACCGGAAAGCGTGGCGTGACATGGTCCATAGGGTCACGAAGAGTCGGACACGACTGAACGCCTGAACTGAACTGAACTGAAGGTACGATATTTAAACACTACATTGCCATCACTTTTATTAACCGATCCGAAAAAGTTCTGGAATGCTGTCAACGGATCAGATCAACCGTAAGTGTCTCTTCTCAATGCACAATCCAGTCCTGTCCCTATTAGCACCAGTGCTCACGTACTCAATGAAGTGCTTGCAAGAAAACTTCTCGCCCTTTTACCACAAATACTGCCTATGTACTCACCTATGGGGCTGAAACGTGGAGGCTAACCAAGAGAGTTCTACTTAAGTTGAGGACAACGCAGAGGGCTATGGAACGAAAAATGGTAGGGGTAACATTAAGAGATAGAAAGCGTGCAGAGTGGGTCAGAGAAATAACTCAAGTTACCGACATTCTAGTGGAAATTAAGAAGAAGAAATGGACATGGGCAGGACATGTAGTGCGAAGAGAGGATAACCGATGGTCGCTGAGGGTAACAAACTGGATTCCAAGGGAAGGAAAACGTAGCAGGGGACGGCAGGAAGTTAGGTGGGCGGATGAGATTAAGAAGTTCGCAGGGGTCAAGTGGATGCAGCTAGCTCAGAACCGGGTAAAGTGGAGAAATATGGGAGAGGCCTTCGCCCTGCAGTGGGTATAATCAGGCTGCTGATGATGATGACTGCCAGATTAGGATCATCATATTGTAACCCGCGCTAACCGTGTCAGTTCTGGAGGGAGAAGAAGACGAAGTTCTGCGGAGTGCGCGTGGTTCTGGGACGCCGCTGCTTTTGCCTGGTGAAGCGCCTGCTCTCTGCCTCCTGTGCCTCAACCCCGTCCTTTGACCCTGTCCTTCTGGACTGCCGTCCGGGTAGTGATAGAACCCGTGACATTCTGGTGGAGGTGCGGGGTAAATGCAGCACAGCCCCTCAAAACCCGCTACTCTGAGTTCGCCCCCAAGTCTCAGCCGCCGCCCCTTCGACGAGGAGGCCGAGATACGTGCCAGCCGGCGACTTCAAGGACTTGCTCCTGAATTTGGTCTGTTGCCGAACTCCGGCTCACCACAACTTACAATGGCCCGGAGTACCACGACCCAATGTCAACAGACGGACTCGTTTCTCGCACCGTCCGTGGTGTACCTGCCAATGGCTCCTCGAGCGGCTACCACGTTCCATGGCGATGCCTCCGAAGATGTGGAGGATTGGCTGGAGCAGTACGAACGTGTGGCCCGCCACAATGGCTGGAATGCCGAAAACTGTCTTCAGAATTTGTATTTCTGCCTGGACAGTACGGCTCGGCACTGGTTCGAAAACCACGAGGCCTCCCTTACATCCTGGGACACCTGTAAGGAAGAGCTGCGACGGACGTTCGCCAATCAGTATCGGCGACAGCGAGCAGAAGACCTTCTGCAAACACGAGTACAACGACCCGACGAAACTGTAACGAGTTTTGTTCAAGACGTCCTACGACTTAGCTCCCGTGCCGACCCCCGTGCCACCGAGGAAAAAAAAGGTGCGTGCACTCATGCGGGGCGTCAAGAGTGACATTTTCGGCGGGCTTATTCGTGATCCGCCGACTACAGTGGCACAATTTGTAAATGAGGCGACGAACATCGAGCGAGCCTTGGTTACGCGAGCGGACCATTATCGTCGCCTTGCTGGAGGTCCCAGCGTTTCGAACCTTTCAGCTGCTCGTTTCCCTGTTGGTTCCCTCGACACCGCAAGCCTACGCGAGATCATCCGCGAAGTTGTACGCGAGGAAATACGGCAGCTGCTTCCACCTGCTGATGGTACTGCATCCTGCACCCTCACTGATGCTGTCCGCGAAGAAGTACAGTGTGCCCTTTATCCACAGTGCTCCGCTGCTTCTTCACCTACTCAGCCCCCTACTCAGCCCATTGAGACTTACGCGTCCGTTGCTAGTCGCCCGCCGCCGCAGCAGCCACCACCGCCGCCTGCTCGTCGACAGTACTTGCCTGCACAACCCCGTACCCCTGTGTACGATCTTCGTCCGCAGCAGCAATGGATGAGCAAGGCTGACGTGTGGAGGACAACCGACCAACGCCCACTATGCTTCCACTGCGGAGAAGCAGGCCACGTCTACCGTCGCTGCCCTTACCGCGAGCTTGGTCTTCGCGGTTTCCAGCGGAATGCTCCCCGCCCGGAGTTCGGCGAGCAACCCCGCGACATCGCGGATTATCTGCGCCGTTCACCACCACCCGACCGGTCTTCACGTCGCGACCTTCGCTCGACACCGTCCCGCCGATACGATTCTCCCCTTCGCAGCAATCGACGGCAAAGCCTGTCCCCTCATCGGGAAAACTAAGCCCGGCGACGTCTGGAGGTGACGTTGCCGAACCCGTTCCTGTTAAAGAGCCTCCACGTTTTTCGCCCCGCTCCCCCACGCGACCCGACGATCAACCCGACGACCTTCCCGACGAACTTCGCGCCGAACTTCTCGCCGAACTTCCCGCCGAGCTTTCCGACGAGCTTTCTGACGAACTTCACGGCGAACTCCCCGACGGAGCTTCCGACGACCGTCGCGCCACAGTGTACAATAACCTCGATGTTGTGATCGACGGATACGACGTGACGGCACTCGTTGACACTGGTGCAGACTATTCTGTTATGAGTGGGGAGCTATGCCGCCGACTTCACAAGGTAACGACGCAGTGGGATGGCCCCGATATCAGAACCGCTGGAGGCCACCTCGTGAGACCAATCGGCAGATGCACTGCTCGTATTGAGATTAACGGTCTCAGGTGCCCGGTTACCTTTGTTGTACTATCGAAATGTTCCAGAGACATTATTCTCGGAATGGATTTTTTGAGTAATTGCAGCGCTGTAATCGACTTTACCGACCACCGCCTCACGCTTCGTCAACCTCGATATACCTCGGCGCAAACAAAGCCCCAAGTTTGCACGGCACGCGTCTTGGCGGAGCACGTAACCGTACCGCCCCAGTCTAGCGTATTTCTCCCTGTCACGTCCAACCACGTTGCTTCTGGCGAAGTTCTGCTGGAAGGAAGTGCTCAGCTGCTTCTTGAACGGGGTCTTGGTGTTGCTCGAGGTATCGCGCAGCTGGATACTGGCTGCGTACACGTCCTAGTCACCAACTTTTGTGGCACCCCACAGCGCCTTACGAAAGGCACGGCTCTCGGTACCATGGAGAGCATTACCGCCCCTATACAAGTTGTTGCCCTGTCCGAAGGTGCTTTCTCCTCCTCTTCGCAGCAGAACGATGCACCTTTGGGTGTAAGCATTGCACCTAATCTCTCTGTGAGCGAGAGGGCCAAATTGATAGCGCTGCTTGCAGAATTCCAAGACTGCTTCTCTACGTCATCCGGAGTTCGCCAGACGACCATTGCCAAACACAGAATAATTACCGATGACGCTGCTCACCCTGTTCGTCAGTCGCCTTACCGAGTTTCTTTCAAAGAACGTGAAGTTATTCAGAACCAAGTGCAAGAAATGCTGGCCGACGATATAATCCAACCCTCGCACAGCCCATGGGCAGCTCCAGTGGTACTAGTAAAGAAAAAGGATGGTACTCTTCGATTCTGTGTTGACTATCGCCGTCTCAACAACGTCACCAAGAAGGATGTTTATCCCCTTCCTCGCATTGATGACGCACTTGATCATCTACGACATGCCTGTTACTTTTCATCCATAGATCTGAAAAGTGGTTACTGGCAAATCGAAGTGGATGAGCGCGACCGAGAGAAGACTGCTTTTATCACCCCGGATGGTCTATATGAGTTTAAAGTGATGCCGTTCGGCCTCTGTACCGCCCCAGCAACCTTTCAGCGCGTTATGGACACCGTCTTGGCCGGACTGAAGTGGCAAACTTGTCTGGTCTACCTTGACGATGTTGTAATCTTCTCAAGCACGTTCCCCGATCATCTTCTTCGCCTGAGAGCAGTACTGCAAGCTATAAGAAGCGCAGGCCTCACTCTGAAGCCAACAAAGTGCAAGTTTGCCTACGATGAATTAAAATTTCTTGGCCACGTCGTCAGTAGCGCGGGTGTTCGTCCAGATCCCGATAAAACAGCCGCCGTCGCCTCCTTTCCTACACCATCAGACAAGAACGCCGTACGGAGGTTTCTGGGCCTCTGTGCTTACTATAGGCGCTTTGTTCCCAATTTTTCTCATGTCGCTGCACCGCTTACTCATCTCACGAAAGAGAACGTCGCCTTCCAGTGGTCGGATGAACAGCAGCGTGCATTCGACCGCCTTAAAAAAAGTTTACAGACCTCCCCTGTACTCGGGCATTTTGACCAGGACGCCGAGACTGAAGTTCATACAGACGCCAGCAACAAGGGCCTCGGAGCCGTGCTCATTCAAAAACAGAACGGGACCGAGCGTGTAATCGCTTACGCAAGTCGAACATTATCGAAGGCGGAGACTAACTACTCGACCACTGAAAAAGAATGCCTCGCGGTAGTTTGGGCGATTAATAAGTTCAGACCCTACTTGTACGGACGCCCATTTCAGGTGGTTACCGACCATCACTCTCTGTGTTGGCTCAGCACTCTGAGAGACCCTTCAGGGCGACTTGCAAGGTGGGCACTTCGGTTGCAAGAATTCGATGCTACAATAGTTTATAAGTCCGGTCGCAGGCACACAGATGCTGACTGCCTCTCCAGAGCCCCTATAGAATCAGTATCTGACGGTCAAGACGACGAGTATGAAGATGCTTTTATAGGTACCATAAGCACGGTCGATATGGCAGCGCGGCAGCGACACGACACTGAACTCCGTGAAGTAATCGCCCATCTGGAAGGTCAAGAAGGCACCATTCCACGCGTCTTCTTGCGCGTTCTGCCCGCATTACGTCTTCGCAACAATGTGCTATACAAAAAGAGCTTCGCAGCGAGTGCGAGGTCTTGGCTACTGGTTATTCCGGCTGACCTGCGTAATGAAATTATGGACGCCTGTCATGACGACCCAACTTCCGGGCATTTGGGATACAGCCGAACACTCGCACGAATTCGTTCCAAGTATTACTGGCCTCAACTTGCTAAGACTGTTCGTCACTATACCAGGACCTGCCGCGAATGTCAAAGACGTAAGACTCCGCCCTTACAACCCGCAGGACATCTTCACCCCATTCCGCCGCCTATGACTCCGTTCCAGCAGGTAGGCATGGACCTGCTCGGACCTTTTCCTACGTCCAACTCGGGACACCGCTGGATTGCTGTTGCTACGGATTACCTCACACGGTATGCCGAATCGCGAGCTTTACCTTCTGCAACAGCGGCTGATGTAGCGAAGTTTTTCGTCGAGTCCATCGTCCTCCGTCACGGTGCTCCCGAAGTCTTGATCACAGATCGCGGTGCCGCGTTCGTGTCCCAGCTAATGGCAGAGATCTTGCGTTTAAGCAACACGCACCACCACAAAACTACCGCATATCACCCCCAAACGAATGGGCTCACAGAGCGCCTTAATAAGACTATGGCCGACATGATATCTATGTATGTGGATGTCGAGCACCGTACATGGGACGATATTCTTCCCTACATAACTTTCGCTTATAACACCGCAACTCAGGAAACAACCGGGTTTTCGCCGTTCCGCCTGGTGCATGGCCGAGAGGTGATTACCATGCTTGACGCCATGCTTCCCCATGAGCCGGAGGCCTACTCTTACGACGATGTCCAACTGGTAACCCAGCACGCAGAAGAAGCCAGACAGTTGGCACGACTACGCATCCAAGACCGCCAGCACGTCGATGCACGCAGGTACAACCTCCGGCATCGTGAAGTTAATTTTGCACCTGGTGATAAAGTGTGGGTGTGGACTCCCGTTCGCCGTCGCGGTCTCAGCGAGAAGCTGCTAAAACGTTACTTTGGCCCATACGAGGTCGTTCGCCGTGTAAGCGACGTGAATTACGAGGTGATTCCGATTGTTCCGAGCACATCTCGTCGGCCCCCTCATCCTGAAGTGGTGCATGTGGTTCGCCTCAAAACTTACTGTGAACGCTAGAACCACGTATTCTGACTCTGAGCTCTGCTCGATTTAACGTTTCAGTAACGCTGGAGCGCGCATCGGGACGATGCGCCTTTCAGGGGGAGGAGTAGTGTAACCCGCGCTAACCGTGTCAGTTCTGGAGGGAGAAGAAGACGAAGTTCTGCGGAGTGCGCGTGGTTCTGGGACGCCGCTGCTTTTGCCTGGTGAAGCGCCTGCTCTCTGCCTCCTGTGCCTCAACCCCGTCCTTTGACCCTGTCCTTCTGGACTGCCGTCCGGGTAGTGATAGAACCCGTGACAATATCATATATTCAATGGATCCCATCCATTTCGATTTTGAAGGCATCATAGGTATCATAGACCACGTAAAACTATCCTCTTGTTGCAGTCCCCATAACTTCAGTAGCAAAATTCTGAAAACACTGAAGTATATTCTATCACAATATTATCAAACGTATTCCAGCAATCCTTACAGCACGGTGAACTCCCCGATGACTCGAAATGGAGTAAGGTAGTTCCACTCCACAAATTAGGCGACAAGCACAATTCACTTTACTATCGATCATTATTAATATCCGGTATTCTTTGCACGGTAGTGGAGCACGTCATCCTGTCTCACCTTGCGAACTTTCTTGAGTCTTCTTTTCTCAACTGTGCACAACATGGCTTTAAAAAATGCTGCTTCAAAACACAACTAATAAACATTACGAGCAATATTAACTTCATGCTTGATCGGGGCAATGAGGCTGACTGTATTTATTAAACTTCCACAAGACACTTAACGCAGTATCGCACAACTTACGTCTTTACAAATTAAGCAAACTTAATATTGACCATAATGTACTGAAACGGATTGAGAACTTTCTGTCTAACCGATTGCAATATCAACACGTTAACGGCTTTAACTCGCCATCGGTTCGTGTGACCTACGGCGTACCGCAAGGTTCTGTCATTAGTCCTTTGTTATCCCTTGTATATATTGACCTGTCTAACAACGTATCGTCATCAGTAGGACTCTTTGCGGACGATTGTGTTGTTTACCGAGAAATAAAAGTTATAATGACGTTGGATTACTCCAGGCAGACTTAACCACTATTTCCAACTGGTGCTCGCAATGGCAGATGATGCTTAACACGAGTAGATGCAGAGAAATGCGCTTTTCCCGTCGCGAATATTCCAATCTCGTTACCTAAACTATTTCTACCTCCTTGCTGAAACCCGACCCGTGCAATGCTATAAATATTTCGGCGTCATGCTAGCATCAGATCTTACTTGCAAACCACACGTCAGCTCTATCATAGCTTCCGCTAACCGCACGCTTGGATACCTCAAACGCAACTTTTACTTAGCACCAGCCCCTGTCAAGCTTCTTCTGTACAATTCACTTGACCGCTCAAAACTAGAATCTCTACCGTCCTTTCACTAACACGCTTATCACACGAAAGATGTCATGGCGTTACATATCGAATACGTGATTAATAACGCTAATCGCAAGTTAGGGTAATAACTTCGCTACTTCTCCACCACTCCACCGTCCCTAAAGCTTCTAATTTATAAAACATTAATACGCCCGAAACTTGAATATGCAGCATCAATATGGGACTCTGCGCATGATACTTAGAATATTGCCTTCAACTTGTCCAAAATCATTCCGTCCGCTTCATTCTCTCAAATTATAACGCACTGCGAACCGCACTGCCATAAAAGCTAATCTTTCCATCACATCCTTACAATCTCGCAGGAAAATCAATCCCCTAACTCTATTCCACAAGATATGTCATCATTGCACACCACAAGACGACTTTACCTCTCCCCCAGAATACATTTCCCGTCGCATCGATCATTGTCACAAGGTCAGAACCGCTAAATGCCATATGAAAGGTACTTTTCCGTCATACCTACCCCGGACATCCATCGAGTGGAACCGCCTTCCCCCCGACATTGCAACCATTGAAAATAACCAAATTTTTCGCGATGCACTAGTTAATTTTGTTTATTCCGATGAAAACTGACTTTGCATTCTTATAACATTCACTGTATCGTATTTTTTGTTGTATTCTATGTAACCCTGTCCCCTCTGTAATGCCTTTGACCTGTGGTACAATGAATAAATAAATGTATCATCCAGCACAGATGACTAACGGAAAATTGGCGTTCGTTGTTGCATTACAACGTCCTGCGTAAATTCTTTCATTCCAAAAACATCGTCAGAGTGAAGCTACCTACAACCAGATATTGTAGCAGCGAATGACGCTGATAAGTTTAAGATGAAATTATCATTATGAATGGTCTACCATGGCTTCATTTGTTGCACTTAATTTCGAATATCGCGCCCTGTTCCTTTCTTGTTTGTATTTCTTTCTTTTATAGCTTTCTACCAATTTACCCAGTTCCTTGCTCAATATTTCTACGAATGATTCAATATGTTTCTGTTGACTTGTTACTTTTTTTATTGTTTGTTGTTAATTTAGTTTTTTTGTCGTTAAGGCGAAAGAAGGCCTATGCTGTCGTGGACAAAATGTGTCCCGCTTTTGCGGAGTTCTGATTGGCCGAGAGGATAACCGATGGTCGCTTAGGGTAACAAACTGGATTCCAAGGGAAGGAAAGCGTAGCAGGGCCTTGTGGTAGAGCATCCGCCTCGCATTCGGGAGGTACGGGGTTCGATCCCCAGTGCCGCCGGGTACCCACCGGTTTCCAATGGGTACAAGATTTCCCCCGGCCTGGTGCTCGGCTCTTCTGGGGTGAAATGCTTGGGAAAAGGGGCCATGAACCAAAATGTTGGTTCAAGAAAGGGCGGCAGAAAGTTAGGTGGGCGGATGAGATTCAGAAGTTCGCAGGGGTTAAGTGGATGCAGCTAGCACAGAACCGGGTTAAGTGGAGAAATATGGGAGAGGCCTTTGCCCTGCAGTGGGTATAGTCAGGCTTATGATGATGATATGATGATTGGCCGAGGCGGGATGACGTCATAGACCACGTATGAGCGAATGCGTGCCTTTATGGCCATATATCAATCAATGATCAAGTACCAATAAATTAACAACCAATTATGACTAATCGAAGAATTTAATAATTAACTAATTATAAATAATAGTTGATTTAATAATTAATTATTTACCTTTCTGATTACTAATTAGTAAAAAATTATTTACTGCTTAGTGCCAGTTGCGTAGCAGAATGTGGCACTCAGGTTTTCGCCTTTCACTACTTTGGTAGCTGAAGTCCCTCGTAAGTTTTTCTTCTTTATTATTGTATCACTTTTTCGAAACATGTATTTTCTTGCAGCCACTTTTTCCGCAATCATTGTTATCAATTTTTCTAGACATGTGTATATATGCGTTACCTTCGTTTTACCAGTTTGATGTTATATTTCTATACCATTCTCCTGAATAATGCCCTGGGTCATCAGGGTATCCGAAATAAATGAATTAATACAACAGGGTCATCACGGGCGACAGCAGTATTACCGGGCCTCAGTGACCACCAAGTGTGCTGTGCGATTTGAATCTGCAATGGTGGTATGCGGCGTATCTATAGCTATAAAAAAAAACAGGAGTGAATGATATGTCGTCAGCTTTCGTTTCCAATTTCAATGTATTGAGACACAGGCTGAATTATGAATACGGAAGAGCTGTGGGAAATTTTAAAAAACAAGATGCTCGAGATGCGTGAACGTTCTGTACCGTCGTGGATTATGACTGCACGGTGAAGCAGAAGTAAGCCATGGTTCTAGCGAGACGTGAAACGCAAGGACGGATAGAGAGCGCGGGTTTAAGCTATTAATAAGAAAAACCCTTCAGAAGGGCAAATGTTAGGACGTGTTGTTTCATCGTCGACAAAGCAAAGCGCGCAAAAAACGACAAAGTACGAGATGAGGACAGGTTGATCGTAGCGCTTGTCCCGTCCTCATCTTGCCTTTGTCGTCTTTTGCGCTTTGCTTTGTTGAAGAAAAACCCTTTGTTGAAGCTTAAAAAAAGATCAAGCCAGAAACTGAATATATTGAAGCAGGATTATAAGGAGCTAATATAGATTCTTTAGCACATTCGATCTTCGTATACAAAAATGACCAAAAGAACTGTGGAAATTCTTCAAAATGAACATTAACGACGTGTTGTCAGTTTACTGGCTCTCGTTAGCGACAGCTCTACCATTCATGAGGGCGTCGAAAAAGCAGAGTGCTGTATTTTAAATTTCAGTCTTGTGTACGCTCCTCATATTGAAATGAATAACACCGTGTTACGATCTGCTGTTGTGATCGGTGCGTTCATGAACGATATCATAATCGACAAACGACAAGCCCATGAACTAGGAATAGATTATGATGATGATTATGAACTAATTTTTATGGCGCAAGGGCATCTTAGAGCGTAGAGCGCCAAACACAAGGTGAGGTGTCGACTGAAGTTAATAAAATGTCCGACGTGTGGTGTTTAATGATGTATTTAAAAACGGTGGTGTATAGGGCCTAAAAGTTCTGTCGGAATGTATAGTCTAAAAACAGTGGTGTATAGGGCCTAAAACGTTCAATTGCGGTGTATAGTGGTCTGAGTAAAAAGAAAAAGAAAGCTATCTAAGTAAAAGAAACGGGCTTACGCCCATGTTGATGAATAATTACGTATAAAAAGCCTACTTTTGTTAAATATTTAAAAACTCTATCTAAAGGGAACGTTCGATAGTCACCAAGAAATATGGACGGACATGTGGGTATATGTTGCTTGGGTAATACGGGAAAATGATGCCTTCTTTACTGTTAAAGTCTCGGTCATTCAATTAAAACATGGGTCACTGTTACTCGGTCACCGCATCTCGAACAACGCGGTGCAGGAGAGTTCGTTAAAAGGTATGAATGTGTTGTGTATGTGTGACCTATTCTCATCCTGCACAGAGCTACTTCTTTGAATCTGTTTCGTTTTTCTGTAGTGTACCTGCCTATCCTTGGTTTAATTGTGTGCAGTTTATTCTCAGTTGCTGTGTCCCACTCTTGCTGCCATTGTTGTTGAATCATGTTTTTGATGCGTGGCTTGAGGTCCTGATAGGATATGTTGTCAATATCTGTAGTGTTTCGAAGGGCAGCTGATGCAGCAAGCCTATCAGCTGCCTCGTTATCCAGCGGTGGCCTGGCACCCAACATGGTGTAACTTCAAGTTCTAGTTTATGGGCAGACATAAGAGTGTTATAAAGAAAATTCAGGACTGGGGTCTTATTATGCCACTTAGAAAAAGAATGGGAAGTTAAAACACTGAAGGAGTCTGTGTATATAATCGATGTCTGTATTTTATTTTCTATAATGTGTCTCACAGCTAACAGGATAACATGGCATTCAGCGCTAAATATACTTGTATGTCTGTTCAGTGTTTTTTACTATAAACAATGTGGTCCGTGGGCTGCACAGGAGACTTGTGCAGACTTTGAAGCATCAGTGCAATACTCATTGCTTATGTACTTTGCCTAAAGAGACATGAAGTGCTGCTGTATGACAATAGGGGACGCATGTTTCCAGACTTCAAGGAATGATAGATCACAATTAACGGCGTTTATTTCCCAAGGAAAAAATAGATCTTTCATGGAAGTTTTATGAAGACTGGTAACCGGAATGTCCAGATGTTCAATATGCGTGGTAACTCTGGTTGGGTATGGTGGCGATATAGATGGTTTTCCTGAGAAAAATTCTGTGCTAGTTGTCTCAGGCAGGAGCCGGCGACATGGATGATCCAGTTGGCATAGTACCTTCATGGCATACGTTGCACAAGAAAATTTTCTTCTTCGTTGCAGTTACCATCGGTTCGCCTCGACATAAGACTATCAATTGGGCTAGTTCGAAAAGCTCCCGTGGCGACGTGAAGGCCGAGGTGGTGCACGGAATTGAGCAATTTTAGAGCAGAGGATGATGCTGACACATAGACCATCGAGCCATAGTCAATGCGTGATAGAACTGCACTATTCAGAAGACTCCGAAGGCAGTCGCAATCTTTGCCCCATGATCGGTGAGAGAAAATTTTTAGCAGATTCATTGCTTTGAGACACTTCAGTCGCAACTGTTTTATGTGGGCAATGAAGGAACGTTTTCCGTCCACAACTACGCCAAGAAATTTGTGTTCCTTTTTAAAGGCAAGGCCTCTGACCATTCAGTGTAATATTGGGGTCAGGACCGATGTCACGCTGCTTAGAGAAAAGTACACAAACACTCTTTTCAGAGTTAAATTTAAACCCATTGTAATCAGCTCACCTAGATAATTTGTGAACACCTAGCTAAATCTGTCGTTCACAGATGGCCAGGCTGCAAGATTGGAAGCTTATCTGGACGTCATCAACATAAACAGAACAAGAAATGGTTTTGGGCAGCACGCTGTTTAGAGAGTTCATTTTGACCATGAAAAGTGTGCAACTGAGAACACCACCTTGATGGACAAAATTTTCCTGTATGTACTGCTTTGAGAATGCATTGCCAACACGAACTTTGAAGGTCCGTTCAGACAATTAACTTCTCAGTGTGCTCAACATGTTCAATAGGATGCCAAGAGAGAAGCGGTCGCGGATGATACCGTAGCGCCAAGTGGTATCATATGCTTTTTCAAGATGGAAAAAGACCGATAAACAATGTGTAGTGTGGTAATCTTCATCGTTATAGCCACTGACATGCGTCGCGTGCTGCCGCTATCAAGGACGAAGAAGTTGGTCGTTGTCTGTGTGATTCGCTACGGCTTACGCCCCGCGGCGAGTTCATCCTGAGCAACTGGATCCATCTGCATCGACTGAATAAACACACCCCTACAATTGGTGCAGGTGCTGCTGGGTACGTTCCCGGCCACCCTGGAACTAAGAAGCCGCACATTACCCTCTGCTTCCAGCATGCCGGACGACACTGCCTCGACATCGTCGCCCCTCCCAACCACCGTGCTGTGTTCTGGAGCTCTACGGCAGCGTGATCTGTGCTTCTTCAGTGGCACAGCCACCAAGACGTCGACGATTTGTTGTCGGCATATGAGCGCGCCAGTAGTTAAAACAGATGGGACGACGCTATCCAGCTAAGTAACGTAATATTTTATCTGACGTGGCAAACCTCTGGTTTCACAACCATGAGGCAGACCTGCCATCTTGGTCTGCATTTAAAAAGAATTTTGAGGAAGTGTTCCGCCGCCCTGCAGTTCGCAAGCTGCGTGAGTGCACTCAGCATGCCGAAGAGTTGTTCACCAGTTATAAAGAAGACATCGTGGACCTGTGCAAGCGTGTAGATCCGCTAATGTCCGAAGCGGATAAGATCGAAAACATCATGAAAGGCATCTCTGACGCCGCGTGGCAGATGCTGTGGGTGAAAAATGCTGCCACGGTCAGTTACGTGACCAAGCTTTGCCAGAGCTACGACGTGCTTCGTAAGAGCGCGCTTCTACCCGGCGGTCCGGTGTTAGAGATGACGCCATCTCTACGCTAGCGCTGGGCGGTTCTACCCCATCAGAGGACAGCCCTTTGCTTCAGCAAATCAAAGCCTTCTTTCGAGAAGAGGTCGCCCGCCAGCTATTACTGGTCCCTCAGCTACAGGATACTGGCCGCCTTGCTCCTGACATGGCTCCGTCTTTGGCCCCTACCATGCGGCGTGCCGTGCAAGATCACATCGCTGATGTCCTTCCGCCCAGCTCCATGCTCCCGCCCAGCCCTGTGCTGCCGCCCAGCCCCGTGCCGGCGCAAGTAACGGCACCACTGACATAAACCAAGTTGCGGCCAGGCCGCTACTGCCATCAGCATCTCGTTCCTACCAGGCCTTTCCTCGCAATTTTCCTTCGCCTTTGCCTGGATCTGCATTCCATGTCCCTATTCCAAGGGTACGCCAGCGCCCTACGAACCCTTGGCGTACCGCGGACACCCGGCCAATCTGCTACTTTTGCGGGCTGCCGGGTCACGTCGCACGCCTTTGCCGCCAACGCCTTCCATCTTGTCGACCTGACCTCCGGAAATACTACGATACAGACCAGCCCTCGCCGAGAAATCCGCCCGGTTCCGACTTTGTATCTCGTGACAATCAAACGTATACAACTCTCCGATCATTGTCCCCTCGTCGCCGTTGCCCGTCCCCGTTTCCCCGACGTTCTACCGGCGCTGTTGAGGGAAACTACCAGTCGCAGTTCCCGGGGCAAGAACTGCGCTTGGTTCGAACCCTTCAAGTCCTCCGTGTTCTCCCGCTAACGTATTAAAAGTGTTTGTCGACGGCATCGCAGTTCTCGCTCTTGTCGACACGGGCGCTGCCGTATCCGTCATCAGTGAATCTCTTTGCCGTCGTCTTCGTAAGGTGACCACTGCGCTTTCCGACTTTGCGCTTCACCCCGCCTCATCACAGCGCATTCAACCCTCAGCGGCGTGCACGACCCGTGTTCTCATCGAATACGACCTATACACCATCGAGTTAATTGTACTGGCTCACTGCTCACACGACATCATCCTGGGCTACGATTTCCTTTCCACTCATTGTGCCGTTATTGACTGCGCCCGCGCGGAAGTTTCCTTTTTACCTCTTTGTGATACCGTCTTATGTGACGTCCCTACCCGGTCAGCAAAACTCATTGTCGCCAGTGACACAGACATTCCTCCCTTTTCTGCTGCCCTCGTTTCACTCTCCTGTGAACGCGCTACTGCTTCGACTGTCTTCTTCACACATTCCGACGCCGCTTCACGCCATCCATGCCTCCTGCTTCCACTTGCTGTTCTCAAGTTCGAAGATGGCCTTAGTGCAATTTACGTCTCAAATCCATTTTCATGCCTGTCCGTCCTGCTACGCGGCGAGTGTCTCGGTCGTATTGAAGAACTTGATCCCGCGCTTGTAAATACTCTTCCTGCTACGCCTACTTCATTAGACGTTCATGTTCTCAGCTCTTGCGATATAGCGACCGCTTCGACACCACCCGATGTTCTTCAACAAGCTATTGACGCAGATCTTCCACCCGCACAACGCGATCAACTCGCTGCTCTTCTACAGAACTTCACTTCTGCCTTCAAACTTCCTCACACTGCTCTGGGTCGCATGTCTGTCGTTACGCACACAATCGACATTGGTACAAACGCACCTTTACGACAGCGTCCTTATCGCGTCTCGGCCTCTGAGCGCCAAGTCAGTGCTGACAACGTGGACGACATGCTTCGCCGGAGCGTCATACAGCCATCTAACAGTCCATGGGCTTCTCGGGTTGTTTTGATCACCAAGAAAGATGGTTCCATTCCGTTTTGCGTCGATTACCGTAGGCTTAACAAAATCACGCGCAAAGATGTCTATCCTCTGCCGCGAATCAACGACGCCTTGGACTGTTTACAGGGAGCCGAGTATTTCTCCTCTTTGGATTGGCGCTCTGGCTACTGGTAGGTACCGATGGCTGATTACCGCTCGAAAACTGCCATTATAACACCAGACGGCTTATACGAGTTCAAAGTTATGTCCTTTGGCCTGTGCAATGCCCCAGCTACTTTCGAGCGCCTCATGGACACTGTTCTTCGTGGACTCAAGTGGCAGACCTGTTTTTGTTACCGGGATGACATCGTAGTTTTTTCTACCGACTTGTCTTCTCACCTCCGCCTAAAGCATGTCCTCACATGTCTCGCCGATGCTGGGCTTAAGTTGAATTTGAAGAATGGCCACTTTGCCGCTGGAAAACATATAATTTTAGGCCACGTAGTCTCTAAGGACGACATTCTTCCCGACCCCACCAAACTACGCGCAGTTGCAGTTTCTGAAGCCAACCTCCCTGAAGCAGCTCCGGAGCTTTATCGGCCTCTGCTCCTACTTTCGACGTTTCATCTTGAACTTCGCCTCTATCATCGCTCCTCTGACCCAGCTCCTTGCCGGCTGCTCCAACCTTTCCGCCTGGACGCCAGCCTGCGATAAAACCTTCGACACGTTACGCCGCCTTTTGGTTTCGCCTCCCATTCTACGCCACTTTGATCCGACTGCGCCTGCGGAGATCCACTCTGATGCCAGCGGTATGGGGCTTGGTGCCGTCCTTACCCAACGTAAGCCTGGTTACAGCGAGTATGTTGTGGCATAAGCCAGCCGAACATTGACGAAAGCATAATATAATTATTCAGTCACGGAAAGGGAACGCTTGGCCATTATTTGGGTCATCAGAAAATTTCGTCCCTGTGTGTATGGCCGCCCGTTTTACGTTGTGACCGATCACCACGCTTTGTGCTGGCTTGCCTCTTTGAAAGACCCATCCGGTCGCCTTGCTCGCTGTGCTCTCCGTCTCCAGGATTTTGACATTCATGTCATTTATCGATCAGGCCTGACGCATACGGACGCTGATGCTCTTTCGCGCTCGCCATTGCCTAGAGATACTTCGTCTGACAACGTCTGTGCCTACGATTTGTCGACTATTGCCACTATCGACATGGCTACCGAGCAGCGGAATGACCTCTGGATCAATGCACTTTTGAATTTTCTCTCAAGTACTACTCCCGGTCATTCATCCAAAGCGCTCGTACGCCAAGCCCACCACTTCTCCCTTCATGACGGTCTTCTCTATCGCCGCAATTATTTGCTTGATGGACGGAAGTGGCTTCTACGTCATCTCCGTGGCGACATTTGTGCTGCGTACCATGGTGATCCACAATATGCTAACAGTGGCGTATTGAAAACCTACACGCGCTTATGTCTGCGCTTTTACTGGCGTGGAATATACCGCTTTGTACGACATTTCGTGCGCACTTGCAAATTTTGTCAATGCCGAAAAACTCCTCAGAAGTCCCTCGTTTCGTTGCAGCCGTTACCCTGCCCTGCTAGTCTGTTCGACCGCGTTGGCATAGATCTCTATGGCCCTCTTCCTACTACTCCTGCTGGAAACCGGTGGATTATCGTGGCAGTAGACCATCTTACTCGCTACACTGAAACATCACCGTTACCCTCTGCCTCCGCAAGAGACGTTGCTTTGTTGCTTCTCAACCACTTGATTCTTCGCCACGGGACTCCGAAGGAACTGCTCAGTGACCGCGGACGCGTTTTCTTGTCCGACGCTCTCGAGGCCCTACTGAAAGAATGCCGCATCATTCATCGCACCGCTACTTCTTACCACCCTCAGACAAATGGCCTGACAGAACGCTTCAACTGCACTCTGAGTGACATGCTGGCCATGTACGTCAACGACGCTCATTCCAACTGGGACCACGTTCTTCCCTTTGTAACCTACGCGTAAAACACTGCGATACAGACCACCACTGGATTCTCTCCCTTCTTTATTCTTTTCGGGCGCGAGCCAACCTGCACAATGGACGTGCTTTTTCTCTACCGCCCTGATGTTTCTGAATAGATGCCACTCTCGCACGCCGCCAAGTACGCAGAAGAATGCCGTCGGCTCGCTCGTTCGCTTACAAAGGAAAACCAGTGGCAACAAAAACACCATCGTGACACTGGCGAGGCGCCTTCATATGCACCCAACTCCCTGGTGTGGCTCTGGGTTCCTGCCACAAGCGCCGGCATTTCAAAGAAGCTTCTTGCTCGGTATCACGGCCCATACCGAGTCCTTCAAAAAACATCTCCTGTTACGCCCTCTGCGGACTTGCGTCGCCGTGGACGCGAAATAGTTCATGTGGACCGAATCAAGCCCTACTACGATCCGTCTGTCCTTTCGGCTCCATGAGTTGCCAGGATGGCTCCTCTTCCCGGGGGAAAACTGTAGTGTGGTAATCTTCATCGTTATAGCAACTCATATGCGTCGCGTGCTGCCGCTCTCAAGGACGAAGAAGTTGGTCGTTGTCTGTGTGATTCGCTACGCCTTACGCCCCGCTGCGAGTTCATCCCGAGCAGCTGGATCCATCTGCGTCGACTGAATAAACACACCCCTACAAATGCTGTTTAATTATGTACAAAAGTATATCTTGCATAAGACGCAAATGCAATGACCTGATCAGCTGTTGACCGCCCAGCTCTAAAACCAGCTTGGGTTTGATGAAGAAGATCATTGTATTCAAGGAAATGGAGAAGGCGACGATTTACCATTTTTTTCAAAAAGCTTGCATAGACAGCTGGTTAGTGCAATAGGCCGATACCTAGCAGCAAGTGTGGATTCTTTCCCGGGTTTTAATATTGGGACAATGATCGCTTCCCTCCATGCTTTAGGAAAGCGTCCTATGGCCATATTTTATTATACAGGCAGAGTAGGGTTTCAAGCGTATCCGCATGCAGGTGCCTGAGCATTCGATATGTGATCCTGTCAGGACCTGGTGCTGTGTTCCCACACACGCCTAGTGCAATCTTCAGCTCCTGCATGGTGAAAGGACTATTTTACCCCCTTGTGCATGTTCTTTTATCATGTATTGGCGTCCTCTCCTTAGTTACCTTGTACCGCAAAAAAGGAATCTGTATAGTGCGCTGAGCTGAATATGTATTCAAATTGTTGCCCTAGTGTGTCTGCTTAATGTTCAAGAGAGTCACCACTAGTGCTGACAAGGGGTGTTGGGAGAGTGCTATATCCTTTGAGTGCTCTTATCCTGTTGTATACTTTACGTGCATCAGAATAAGAGTTCACAGAAGGAAGGAATGGTGACCAGCTTTCTCGCTTGGAGATGCGTCGAACACGTTTGCCATTTGCCTTCGCGCGCTTAAATCCTATTAGGTTTTCAGCCGTGGGGTATCGGCGTAACTTCGACCATGCCCTGTTGTGCGTTTCACGGGCAGTCTGACATTCTGCATTCCACCAGGGTCTTCGTTTGTTTCGTGGCTTACTTGGAGTTTGTTGAATGTATTTTTCTGCAGCATCTATAATATGCAGCGTAATGTGCAGCGTGATCAAGAGTTGAGATTCGTCAACGCCTAAGGCAGTAATTTATGAACAGGGCAGGGCTGAGTGTTCCCTGAACATCTTCCAGTTGGCCGCATATTCTTTACATTTCCTGGGACTAGACTCATTTACATTTTTATTGCCTGTGTACTTCACAGAGATGGGAAAATGGTCACTTGTATATAGATTATCAATAACAACACACTCTGTAGCTGCCAAGAACATCGGGGAGCTAATAGCTAAAACAATGACTGTGTACGTATTATTAGCTGAGCTGTAGTATGTTGGCTGTTTTGAGTTGAACAAACATGATCCTGAGGACAAGAACTTTTCAATTAGTGCACCTCGGAAGTCCGTTCTTGTACATCCCCATAATGGGTGGTGGGCATTAAAGTCTCCGACCAGCAGCCATGGTTCTGGAAGTTGGTCAATCAGCTTTTCAAACTCTTTGCTGCATAGTCTACAATCTGGTGGAATATACAGCGAACATACTGTTGTTATTTTACCGAATATTAAGGCTTGTATTGCCACTGCCTCTAAGTCTGTGTTAAGCGAGATGTTTCGACAAGCGATTGACTTTTCAGTTACAATGGCAACACCACCGTAGGGGTGAGTACTGCCGTGCCTATCTTCACTGAATACATGATACTGCTTGAGAAAACTTGTCTTTTGGTTTCAAATGCGTTTCTTGCAGACAAACTATGTTTGGTTGGTGTTCGGCGGGGATTTCATATACGTCATTCAGATTTTTTGGGCGTCCTCAACCATTCCAATAAATGATGCTCTCAGTAGCCATTTTGGTAAGTGTGGAAAGAATATAAAGTGGGATTAAGTCTCGCCACCCTTATCAGGTGGCCTAACTGGTATATGTATTTTTGATATGAAGCGGTCCAGCAGGCCCCGCCTCTCGTTGGCGGACTCCCTAGGCACCACTGACGCTGCAGAGTCCATGCTCACCTACATCACCTCTGGTGAAGGCATGGAGGCAGGCGATTTTTCAAGAGGAACTTCTCACTCTCTTCTTGTACGCGCATCAGAAGTCTTGAGTTCCACTTCACTTCCTGCCATTGAAGTGGTATCATCCGCATATCTAAGGTTGTTTTCGGCGAGAATTTCATGTACGTCATTCAGATGTTTTGGAAGTCCTCGAAAGTTCCAATAAATGATGCTCTCAGTAGCCATTTTGGTAAGTATGGAAAGAATATAGAGTAGGATTAATACTCGCCACCCTTATCACATGGCTTAACTGGTGTATGTCTTTTTGATTTGAAGCGGTCCAGCAGGCCCTGCGTCTCGTTGGCGGACTCCCTAGGCACCACTGACGCTGCGGAGTCCATGCTCACCTCCATCGCCTCTGGTGAAGGCATGGAGGTAGGAGATTTTTCAAGAGGAACCAAGTCCCTCTCAGATGTATTTGGTGTCCCGGATGTCTGGGAGAAAGTGACCTCCAGGATTGCAAAGATTGGTGCAGCCGGTGGCTGCTTAGTGAGGAGCCGTGGTGGGAGCACGTCAGCAGCATTGCACTGCATGCCCACCGTTACTAGACGCGGCCTGGCACCTCTGTGGGCTGCGTCAGCATAGAGATCGAAAAAAGAGCTTTCTGTGCTTTTTTCGCGCCTCTCCGTATGTTACCTTCACAGTTACCTTTATATTGATTACTTCCTTTTCGGCCTGAAAGGCGGCACAAGACCGTGAGTACGCGGGGTGGGTGCCCTCAAAGTTCACACATTTGTAGTCAGTTGCACTGCAGTTATCTGTTGTGTGGTCGTGTGCGCTGCACTTCGCACAGGTAAGGCGTCCTCGGCATGTCTGGCTGCCATGCCCGTACCACTGGCATTTGAAACACCTGCGGGGACTTGGTATGTATGGGCTAACATTGCATCCGATGAATTCCACGTTGATGAATTCAAGAAGTGCGTGCCGTTTGAAAGTGAGAACAATATGTTTCGTTCTTATTTCCTCATTCTTTCGCCTGAATGGTATCATTCGAACTGCAGTTACACCTTGGTTCTGGAGGCCCTCATGGAGATCTAATTATGTTTCGTTTAGGAGGCCTCGTTCAGAAATCACTCCCTGGCAGCTGTTAAGACTGTGGTGTGGTGATACTTGAATGTCAAGGTGAGCAAATGTCTTTGTTATGAGCAGCTTATCTGACTGGCTTTTCTCTAATACCTTTATCGGTAGGCCACCAGAACCTAGTTTTTTGGCTTTATATCTTGCCCCAATGATGGCCTTCAGCGAGTTGGCAATCAGAAAAAGTGATAGCTCGTTAACAAGTTTAGACTCTGCTATAGAGCGCAGAACAAGAAACTTCGGGAAGGTATCAGTTGGTGCAATGATTTGTTGCACAAATTCGGTGCGACTCCTTTTCGGAGGTCGATAATGTTTTTTTGAAGATAGTTTTTCGCTACAGTATGGATAGTGTAAGGGGTCCTAATATATGTCGCCTCTGGTTCCTTCTTATACGCAGAGGAAGGCCCCGGAGCCCCTCACCTGGTAGACAGGCGAGGAGCCCATTGGCCGAGACTTGACCACGGCCTCGACCGCCACCGTTCATGGTTTCCTTCCTCCACCTCTCAACCTTTCGCCATGGTACTGATGACAGCTTCGGTATGGGGGCTCAGGGTCCGTGGTGGCGCCTAGCACCAACACCTCGTTATTCAAGGTGCTCCTGCTGGGGAACTAGGAATGGAGGCTGCGTTTAAAAAACGCTGAACTCAGCTAAAATAACTGGGCCTGGTGGTTTGTCACCCGCTTTGTTTTCTTTATGCCAATTTGAAGTATCTGATTATCCGTACGTCATCTTCACAATGTCTTTACAAGAAACCTTCTTGCTAGATGACTGGAGACTTGTCAGTGTTGTCGCTGTACATAAAGAAGGGCCGTGAAGTAGTGCTTCACATTACTGTCCTATTTCACTTATCATAGTAGCATGTAATATCATTGAGCATGTGCTCTTTACTAATGTTATGAGCCACATGAATGCGCAATCTCTCCTTAATCCCCAGCAGTACCGATTTCGTAGTAGTTTTTCCTGTACAACACAGTTGCTTGAATTGACTCATGATTTGACAGGTGCTATGAACCGGGTTTCTCTGTTGACTGTTTGTTTCTAGATTTTATGAGGGCGTTCAAGGTTGTCCTTCACTCTTTATTGGTAGGGAAAGAAATGTGTACTGTTAACAATACGGTTGTGAACCGAATCAATGAGTACCTAAATTTAGGAAGGCAAAAAGCAGTGATTAACGAAAAAACGTCCCGCAAAGTTGATGCAACATCTGGCGTGCCTCAAGGGTCAGTCATAGAACCGCTTTCATTCCTCATCTACATAAATGTCATCTGTTCTGGTATTTCACCTGAAATCAGGTTATTTGCTGATGATTGTGTTTGGGCAGTTATTAATACGACCAACGACCGTGGTGTTCTACAGTCGTATATCACCAAGAAAACTGCGCTCAATATTTGTGCAATGATGTAACCTAAAGACTTCACTTTCATTTCTTTGTAATGTTTCTTTTTTAAACGATGTTCCATGAATCATGTATGTTCTCGTCATATTGTACTTTTTTCCCTTAGCGGCAAGCTCCTGCTGGCCGTGTGGTTGGGGTCAGGGCTCCTCAAGCCGTTCTGACAGATTTTTTCCTGTCCTCCATGTAAATTTTGTTTGCAGAATAAACAATTTGAATTTAAATTTCAATTTGAATCACAAAATTTTCCAGATATGCCTTTCCGAAACATGATTCTCATCTACCGAAGAAAAATTATTCGCTTTACCAAGCTTCTGAGCTGAATCGTACAGAAGGTCGCCACAGCGGTTCAGCCAATTATAGATCTCCGATTTCTTAACTTAAAGACGGCGCCTTGATTTACTTACTATTAAATTAAAGTCTGTGTGGATAGAACTGGGCCTGTTGTTTCTTCCACCTAACAAGCGTTGCATCTAACAGCTATAACTGGATCTGTCTATCGCTGTCAGCCTTTCTACTACTCGGACTTTCGCCTTGAACTCGACGGCATTCTTAACTTGCGGAGCCTCGAAAACAGTAGCACCATTATTATGGGCGAGATTAATGTTCTGAATACACCAATTGCTTTTTTAGCCATGGCTTGGAATCTTTAATTAACTCACCTACACGATGCAGGGCTCTTGACCCACACACGCTCATTTAACATGTTTTATTTAACGTTCTGTGACATCACGCCACATAGGGTATTCCACTTCGATATAACTCATCATTACACCGTTTTTGTACTACTTGAAAGTGTGATGAAAAATAAGCCTATGTCTCCAAAATATAACCATTTCGCTCTACCAGTTTTTTTTAGATGGGACAGCTATAATAAACGAACCCTGTAATCAAACTGCTTTTTAAAACTCATGTGATACAATAACTACAAATATTAATGCTTGCACATACATATCTTCAGTTCATCGTTGGTATTTTTTGCTCAGAAATCCATGGCTAACAAATGGACTGCTGCGGTCTATTCACAAAAAACTTGGAAAGGTTAATCACAGCCTAGAAGTTGTAGTTTACCTTATAAGAAGATGGCAATTGTCTTTGCCGGGTAGCTTCCTCGCACAGTATAACCTTTAACGGCTAGTAAGGGCTGTGCGTTTTGACTTTGTCATATCTTGGGATGCTTTTTCTCCGGACTAGATTGCACTGACTAGACGGTCGAGTTTCAGTTTAACGTCTAGCTTCTTGGCAGCTGAATTTGTCCTGTTTTGAAGCGACACCGTTTTTAGAGTAGTTTTGCAGACGGACTGAGAAGTGGTCGTACGTTGCAAGATGCTAAATAAAAGCGGGTATGTAGGACGGGTGGCGAAGGAACATTCGGCCTCGTTCGGCTTCGCAACGATGCCAAACTGCGTATGCAAAGCCAAGCCTCCAGATGCCATTAGTTCGAGCTTTATGTCGATTCTACGAGAAGCAAAGTCAGGTGCCAGGAAGCTACGCATTTCCCTGAAGTTCGACCGCCTAGTCCGTGCCATCCAGTCTAGTGACATATAACACAACAGGAGTGGGCGCGGCGAAGCGATTGGCACCATGTCGCTTACCACGAAATTCTTTTTCACAACACAGGTTCTCCTGTGTGTGATCGCCGATTCATCAACTGTCAACGGCATGTGTACACGGCCAAAGGTTTCAAGCTGCGCTGTGGACACTGTCTTTTCTGCGCATCCTCCGTTCCTGGCCAGCAAACCGGATACTTTTCTACCCGACATTCGCACATCCGTTACGTCGACACTGAACCCAGCTATAAAAGAGCCTCCACAGCAGTTCTTCGGCAGTGGGCGCGGCGAAGCGATTGGCATCATGTCGCTTACCACGAAATTCTTTTTCACAACACAGGTTCTCCTGTGTGTGATCGCCGATTCATCAACTGTCAACGGCATGTGTACACGGCCAAAGGTTTCAAGCTGCGCTGTGGACACTGCCTTTTCTGCGCATCATCCGTTCGTGGCCAGCAAACCGGATACTTTTCTACCCGACATTCGCACATCCGTTACGTCGACACTGAACCCAGCTATAAAAGAGCCTCCACAGCAGTTCTTCGGCAGTGGGCGCGGCGAAGCGATTGGCATCATGTCGCTTACCACGAAATTCTTTTTCACAACACAGGTTAGTTGTTCCTTTTCAAAAGTTCGTTCTGGCAACGAAATTTTTCTTGTTGTTGTGCCGTGCCCACGCACTTATATGAACCTGGTGTATGTATTTTACTTCATGTGCAAAATGCTACTCTGCGGCGATGTTGAGCAAAACCCTGGACCTTCAGTCGAAGATATGTTTCAGTGTATTTTGGAAGGTCAGACTCGAATCTTTAAAGAGCTTGAATCCATTAAAATCTGTGTGTCAGAAAACGAGCAACTGCTGCGTGATGTCGATTCTCGGTTGCGTTCTTTAGATGGGCAGCTGAAACAAATGCATGTAAAGTCCCCTGAGATTGCCACTTTAGAAAATTCTACCGCTTCCCTTCAGAGCATTATTACTTGGCAAAAGGACAAATTAACGGATCTTGAGGACCGCAGTCGTCGCTCTAACGTTGTTGTGTATGGCATTGATGAATCCCCGGATGAAAGTGAAGAAAAACTAATAACTAAGGTGATTTCGGATGTATTTGGTGTAAAACTGGGCGTCCAGTGCACGTCCGTCGCTCGCATTCTTCGTCTTGGGTTCAGCGGAACTCGCAGACCAGTCATTGCGTACTTCCAAGATTTTAATGAAAAACAAGCCGTCTGGCGGAACGTAAGCAAGCTCAAAGGTAGCAATATATACCTACAAAACGATTACAGCCAGCACACGCTGCGTAAACGCAAACTGCTTTGGGAAAGCTCGAAGGCAGAAAGAGATAATAAACAAAAGGTGTATCTTGTTTATGATAAGTTGAAAATTGACGGTAACCTGTTCGTTTGGGACGAAGTTAATAACACACGCGTCGCGCTTCCTTCTCGGAACGCCGTAGAGACATGACGGAATGCATCCACTGCGCTCAAAGAATTACGCGTAGTGAACTTGAATGCACAGAGTATTGCCAATAAAGTTGACCAGCTTGAGTTTCTCATTTTGGCCCATGATCCCCACATAATGATAATTACCGAAACTTGGTTGCATGACGGCATTACTGACAGTGTTATTGTCCCCGCGTCACATAAAATGTTCCGAAGAGACCGACCTACCCGTGTTGGGGGCGTAGCCGTCATAATAAAAAACTGTTTGAATGGCACTGTTCTTAACCAGATGAGAGTTTATTTGTTAGGGTAAACTGCTGAGGTTCACAGTCTGCGCACAGACCACCATCTGCCTCCCCCGATTTCTTGGTTGAGCTGTATGATCATATGTCTTTGTTCAAAGATGACCGCCTTATTCTCGCTGGTGATTTCAACCTTCCTTTACTTGATTGGGCTAACCCTGATTGTGTTTTTAATGATTCAACCAACCCTCTTTTGAATATTATGCTGATGTGTGATTTGGTGCAGACTGTCTCTGATTTCACTAGAGAAGTGGGTAACGCTCGTTCAATTCTTGATTTGGTATTTGTCAGCGCTAGTTTATCTGAATACAGTGTGTATGTTGACACGGCTATCTCTGATCACAAAAGCGTTCATTTGTCTTTGCTGCTTGATGCCCAGAAAAACCATAAGATAGCGAACAATAACACTGTAAAAAATTTTTCACGTGCCAATGATCTAGCGATCCTAGACAAACTCTGGGATTTATGTGATAACCTGCCTAGCGACGTCACAGCATTATGGACTACACTTAAGGACACTATTCACTTTTGCATTGAAAATTTCGTTCCCAACCAGCGTGTACGTACAAATAAGCCTAATCCGTGGATTACTAGAGAAATCATTCATTTGCATCGCAAAATTAAACGCACTAAACGAAGCGGTCATAAAACTACCTGTTTTCGCACGCTGAAAACTCAGCTAGCTTCTAAGCTTTCCGAAGCAAAAAAACACTACTTTTCGCAGGCACTGCCCAAATTCTTAAGAGAGAGCCCTGAGAAGTTTTGGCGTTACCTACGTGATTCTAAAGATGAGCTAAAACAGCTATCTATTGACGGCATGGTCTCGGAGATTCCTGTGGATATTGCAAATCATTTCAATAGTTTCTTTCACTCTGTCTTTGCCTCGAGTGATCAAGATTTGGAACTGCAGGTATCTGGATCTGATATACCAGATGACTTTATAAGCTATGAAGGCGTACTAAACATGCTGCTAAACTTAAAAACGAAATCGGCAGTGGGGCCTGATGATATCCCTAATGAGTTTCTGCGCCGTTATTCCGAACCATTAGCCCACATTTTAACTCGCCTCTTCGAACTTTCATTAAAAGATTCTGTTGTCCCTGATGACTGGCGCTTAGCTCGCGTTGTTCCAATTTTTAAGAAAGGTGATCGTTTGAACGTTAACAATTACCGTCCCATATCGCTAACTTCAGGTACCTGCAAGCTTATGGAGCATGTTATATCTAAATATCTTATGTCATTTCTGGAAAAAAATAACATCCTGTATCCCTTTCAACATGGTTTTAGAAGAGGCTTATCTACGGTTACTCAGCTCGTCACTACAGTGCATGAATTCGCTTCATCGATTGACAATGCTGGACAGGTTGACGTCATTTTTTTTAGATTTCAGCAAGGCGTTTGGTCGCGTCATGCACAATAAGCTCATTTTTAAACTTCAACATCTTGGTCTTCCAACAGCACTTGTCAGGCGGATTAAAACCTATCTTTCCAACAGAAAACAGTTCGTCGATGTTAAAAAATCTCATTCAGGTATTTTACCCGTTACCTCTGGTGTGCCTCAGGGCAGCGTACTTGGGCCTCTTTTATTCCTTATTTATATCAATGATTTGGTTAACTCCGTAAATACGTCCGAAGTCAGTATTAGACTATTCGCAGATGACTGCATTCTGTTTAAGAAAATTAGCAGCACTACCGACCAAAAATGCTTGCAGTCAAATCTTAATAATGTCCTAGAGTGGTGCACCCTTTGGTCCATGAAAATAAATAGCGACAAATCGGTTCTTCTTCAGGTTACTAACAAGAAAGCGCCATACAGTTTTAATTATGCAATAAACAATCTTCCACTGCTACAGGTGAGCGAATACAAATATCTTGGAGTCACCATTACAAATCGCCTTTCATGGTCCAGCCACATTAATAGCATTTGCTCGTCTGCTTCAAGGAACCTCGGCCTTCTAAGACACAAATTAAAACACGCTCCCTCTGAACTTAAACAACTTGCCTTCAACACACTAATTCGTCCGAAACTTGAGTATGCTTCCATCGTATGGGATCCGCACTTAAAAAAGGATATAAGGAAACTTGAAATGATCCAAAGAAAAGCAGTCCGTTTCATTTTTAACGCTTACCATAGCTCTATCTCGCCATCCGTTCTGATGTCTACGAAGAACATATCCACTCTAGAAAGAAGGAGAGCACTTGCAAGGCTTAAATTTCTGTACTCATTTTACTCTAGTCAATTTGATATTAATGCTGCTCCCTATATATCCCCCCGTTCTACACGACAGACACGCAATAGCCACAACCATAACCTTACCCCGTACTTTGCACGCACAAATACGTTCAAAAACTCATTTTTTCCCCGAACAATCACAACATGGAACTCACTGCCAGCAAATGTCTTTTCGGCTCAGGATGCCGCTGCTTTTGAAAAGAGTGTCTTATTGTATGTGTAAACTTAACAATATCATTGCCCTCTGTTTGGTTTTCTTCTTTTATTGTTGCCGGAACGCTGGATTTGCGTAGTGTTTGATTTTATTTTTGCTTTTTGAATGTTGCCCCCCTGCTTGGTCTCTATGACTGCAGTATGTGTAAATAAATTTGTTTTGACGTTGAAAACACATACACCTGAGTGGTCTCAAAAGGTTATACTATTCTAGAAGGGTGTTGGTAAAAAATGATTGCCTTCTTATTAAAAGAAATCTTAAAGACGTGACGACAATTTTCAGGCGAAATCCTCGAATGGTGCAATACTATATTTAATTGAAAATTCTAACGCTCAATTTGCGGCAGGCTCTGTAGACGAAAACGATTTGTATTACTCCATTTCCGAAGATGAGATACTGGTGTGCGTATGGAAAAAGGTATCGAAACATATTGTGCAGAAGCATTCCAACTTTTTCTTCTGCGTTCTTCAAGTCCACCCATGCTCTCTGGGAGGCAAAAATGTAGCTTGAAAAAGCGGCGTGTGTATAGGGTATTGTATAGCTCCAGCACATAGTGGCGTGTATCTTGAGTAGAAAGACAGATTCCCTCTCAACTGTTTAGGTAGGGTGACGAGCAGCTGGTGCTCTGTGATTGCTGCTGAAGGTGCTCTGTGATTGCTGAAGGTGCTATTACTTAACAATGGAGGGGCAGCGTGTTTCCCCCGCTTACTATTACCTGCGAAGTTCCTTTATCTCGGAATTGTTTTCGCCAGCAGAACAGTCTTATGAACGAAGATGTTTAGAAGGCGCCACTCACTTTTCAATCATGTATTCAAAAAGCGAAAAGCACCGTTCGGAGCTTCTGTCTCCAGCGCTAAATCATCATCACCATCATCATCATCAGCCTGATTATACCCACTGCAGGGCGAAGGCCTCTCCCATATTTCTCCACTTAACCCGGTTCTGTGCTAGCTGCATCCACTTGACCCCTGCGAACTTCTTAATCTTATCCGCCCACCTAACTTTCTGCCGCCCCCTGCTACGCTTTCCTTCCCTTGGAATCCAGTTTGTTACCCTCAGCGACCATCGGTTATCCTCTCTTCGCACTACATGTCCTGCCCATGTCCATTTCTTCTTCTTAATTTCTACTAGAATGTCGGTAACTTGAGTTATTTCTCTGACCCACTCTGCACGCTTTCAATCTCTTAATGTTACCCCTACCATTTTGCGTTCCATAGCCCTCCGGGTTGTCCTCAACTTAAGTAGAACTCTCTTGGTTAGCCTCCACGTTTCAGCCCCATAGGTGAGTACAGGCAAGATGCAACTGTTGTATACTTTCCTCTTGAGCGATACCGGTAAGCTGCTAGTCATAATCTGCGAGTGCTTGCCAAATGCACTCCATCCCAATCGTATTCTTCTTGTTATTTCCTTTTCGTGGTCCGGGTCTGCGGTTACTACCAGTCCTAAGTAGACATATTCGCCTACTACTTCCAGTATTTCGCTACCTAATGAAAACTGCTGTTCCTTCCCGAGGCTGTTGAACATTACCTTAGTCTTCTGCATATTGATTTTCAAGCCTACCTTTCTACTTTTCCTGTCTAGGTCATCAATCATTATTTGCAGTTCATCCCCCGAGTTGCTTAGCAAGGCAATGTCATCAGCAAATCGCAGCTTACTCCCTACTCTTATCCCTAACTGCTCCCATTCCAAGTCTCTGAATACTTCCTCTAAACAAGCTGTGAATAGTACTGGGGAGATTGTGTCTCCTTGCCTAACACCTCTCTTTATGGGAATTTTGTTACTTTCTTTATGCAGAACTATTGTTGCTGTGCAGCCGCTATATATATCTTCCAACACTTTCACGTATGGCTCGTCTACCCCCTGATTTCGCAATGCCTGCATCACCGCCGAGGTTTCAACTGAGTCAAATGCTTTTTCGTAATCAATGAATGCTATGTATAAGGGCTGGTTATATTCCGAGCATTTTTCTATCACCTGATTGATGGTATCGATATGATCGATAGTAGAGTACAGTTTCCGAAACCGCGCTTGATCCTTTCCTTGATTGCAGTCTAAGGTTGTCCTGATCCTATTAGCGATTACCTTAGTAAATACCTTATACGTAACAGACAGTAAGCTGATTGGTCTGTAATTTTTAAGGTCCTTAGAGTCCCCTTTCTTGTGAATGAGGATAATGTTTGCATTCTTCCATGGTTCCGGTACCGTCGATGACACCAGGTACTGCATATACAGGGTGGCCAGGTAAAACATCATGTATTCACACAATAGGATCGAGCTTTAGTCGGCCGGTTGACAGCATTTTATGAGCTGGGTACCCTTCACACTTGCTTGTGTCTGTCGCCGATTGGTTGATTGAGAACCTAAAACTTAAGCACTTCGGTGCCAAAAAAGGTTACGGGAACAGGAATGCAAGGTAAATAATGTCCCTGCTATATATCCACGACGTTTCCCAAAATAAAGATTGGCCGCAAAGAAGGAGTTACTCGCGTGCTTACTGCACCGGTGAAACTGAAAAGCCTCTGACCACGTGTCAAGGCAGATGAGACGTCAAAGTGTTGACGAGGCACAATAGAGCACCAGACACGCTACTTAGAATGCGAGGAAGGCGTTGCATATTTCGCACAATTAAAAATGAAGGAAGAGCTATATACGGCAGAAAGGCAGATGCACTAATAAATGAAGAAAAAGACAACTAATGTTGACCAAGCATGCAGACGTTTTGAAATTCACTTTAGAGATTGCCCATCCAAAAAGTGCGCCGCAAAACTGGAAAGACGTAAAGTGCCGGAAAGACTCGACAGGTTCGTTGGAAAGTCAGACCGCGAGACCAACGTTTCAGCGCACCGTCCATTTCGCTAACAAAAAACAAACAAACAAAAGAGAACGTGAGCTGTGCAAACAGCCATCTGCAAAAAATGCGGATTCAGAGTGTGGTACTTAATGCCTGTTTGTAAGGGAATGTGATGAAATAAACGTTGAAAGCCAGTGTCACGTTCCCGTCTACGTTGTGCACTGTCGCCGTAAGAGTATCTCTTGTCGCTTAAAATGTTCAATTTTTATGGTGATTGCAGTGTTCCTGAGGCCGAGTAGCCATGCAATTTCAAACCCTAAATACAGAAAGCATCCTTATGATCTTCTATGTCAGTGGAACTCACCGCCGGTCGATCTCGTTGTAGGCGAATGCGAGAAGATCGGCGACGCCTCCACTCCCTTGAATGACTAGCACGGGAAGCTGCTTCCTCACGTGCTCCAGCACCATCTTGTTACAGCCCGTGCCGCCCTGGCATACGATTGCTATCAGCGGGATCTCGGCTGAGCACAGCTTGGCCGCATCTGTCAGCGCTGAGAGAGGAAGACACGGACCGCAAGATGTCGGAGAATGCTCGTTATCACTAGCGGAGATGGCTGCACACTGCTATTGACGACCTCGCCCTCGACGGAATGGGAATTTCTGTGACAGCTTACGGAAATGAGGCTCGAGAGGTTCAAAAGTAACAAAAATCTGTGGAGGGACCGGCTGTTGACGGTAAGGTGGGATTGACAACTGCGAGAGAGGGCGGGGCGATGGATACTACTGCTTCGATAACGTTGCGCCACGCGCGCACTATGCCAGTGAAGGTCTTGATGGCTCGATACGTTGAGGGAATATCTGACTACTATACCAAAGTTGGGCGCAGCAAGAACCACTTTTTGTTTGCGTGCATCCATTATAAGGGTTTACATTTGTGCGAGGCCATATGGTCAAACAGGCTGCCACTTTTATAGCTTTATACATTCCTGTTATGTTTGATTAATCGAATCAATGAATGTAAGAGGAATGTTGAAAGCTGCAAAAGTGGCAACCTGTATGACCATATTGTCTCTAACAAATGCAAACTTGTGTATGAGGGCGTTACTATTCTTGCATGTGCCAAAACAAATGTGCAGAGAAGATCGTTGAGGCTTTTTAACCACAAATTTCGGTGAACAATATATTAGTTTATCTCCTTTACCTCTCCTCTAAAGAGCTAGCCTTTTTTTTTTTTTGAAAGTGGAAGTGAAAGGTTATTAGCTTGAACATATTTACAAAGTGCATAAAAATACAGACGAGGGTCCCATAGTCAGAAGACTGCACCGGGACCCTCGATAGATCACTACAACAAAATAAACAATAACACAAAGTTAGCGAAATGTTATAATATACAAAACATGGCAAATCAGTATTTTTAAACAAAAACAAAGGCACCAGCACAGGTATTACTCATAAAAAATATAAAACATCAGCAATTCAACAAATATTCCTTCAAGTTATTCTTAAATGGGGGCAAGGACATACAAGTTTCCAGTGTTCAAGGCAATGAGTTCCACAATGAAATGGCTACAAAAGATGTCATTTTTCCATAATTAGTACGAACATTCGGGAGTAGGAAATTGTTTTTCGCTGCAAATCTTATAGAGTTATAGTTCGAAAGTAGTAACGGATTAACAAACTGGAAATCCTAGCTGTCATTCAATACATTAAAGAACGCGATTACAAGGTGATACTGAAGAGCTACTGAAAGAGCTTTTCAGAAGGACATCTGTAATCTGCCGTATCACTTGCTGTAACATTTATAATTGTATGTAGTTGATTTTGTTTTACTGACGCGGCTTTTTGCCTAGAAAATCCGTTTTATTCACTGAAATTCTTTTAGTCTTTTGGCTGTTTTATCGGTTTTAGTTTGGAACTCAATGTTTTACTTTGTAGGTGTGACTTGGATTTGCCCGCGAAATACGTTGTTACGTGTACGTGTGCTTGTCTACATGTGTGTTTGTGTGCTTGTGCGTGTATGTTGGTTTGCGGGTGCAGTCTTACATGTGAGTGTCGGTCTTTGCATTTGCGGTTGTAACCTTGCCTTCATTATTCGGCTTTCTTAATGTAGCAAGAAATCTTTCGCTGCAGTGTAAGGCGAGGAATGATAAGTTTATGCCCTGCTCGGTACCGGATTTTGCTGGTTTGTGCGCACACGTGTTTATCTTGGATTCATTTGGTATCTGATTTCACATTGTTATATGTGTAGGTGCTCTTTTTCTAATAAAATCAGTTCGAAGATTGCGCTTTGTCCTGACGTCACGTCTCTTTCGTCCTCAACCTTTTGCACACTTTTTCATTTTGCGGTTATGAAAGGAACGAGGGCGCGACGCCGCCCCCTTCGCGGCTTTACCATTTCTGTGTGTAATTTAAGAAAAGCCAGCTTGAAATATTTCTCGGCGGAATCAGCGAACCCAGAAAACATTACAACCGGGAAGCTTAATGCATCAAGCACATTAGAGCGAGCGGGCTCCGAACTGCGACATCTAGAAACGCCTAACTGTCTCGGCCACCATCTTCCCGCCATCTTCGCTTTTGTTTTCCTCTCGATTTATTACATTATGATGGTTGGAAGCATACAACGGCGCCAGCCGCACGTTCTTGCCTCGAGTGAAAGTTTTGTTTCACATTCACTTTATTCCGCATTCTTCCCAGTCCAAAAAAGAACGCGAGGACAAGGACTGCGTAAGCAGCTTGACCAAGGCATTTGCCCACTTCGATGGCAGCGTACAGCGTTTTCAAATCTTACAGAAGTGAATCGTTGTAAAGGAGATAGTTGAAATGTAGATAACTGAAAAATGAAATCAATGGTTTTAATATTAATAATATATGAGTAATTAAACAAGCTTTACTTACAGATCAAATTAAAACGGCGCACATACAAACGAAGACACAAAGAAGAGCACAACACGGACAGGAGCACGCTGTAACTAAAGAGGAAGTGCTCTTGCGGACTACCTGTCGAAAAGCTAGGCCACCACCGATCCGGCCCTGCTCGCTACCAGTGCCAGCTACCCCGCTTAACACTTGGTGGAGGTCGCGGCATTTATCTTGCATTTCCTCGCCCTGGATCTCCGTAGCCGCCGGATTCCGACCTCAATGACTGATTCCAGCACCAACCAGCCCCGCTCCCTCGGCCACATTTATTTCATGCTCCGGGTTGCTTTGACAGCGGGACCCGCCGGTCTTCAGCTGTACCGACAATTATGATGTGCAGTACTGGCTTTCGTCGTATGAACGCGTAAGCACCCACAATTAGTGGGAGGACGTCTTGAAACAGACCAACGTGATCTTCTACCTTACACAAGCAGCAAAGTTGTGGTTCGCAAATCATGAGGTTGGCATCTCAGCTTAGGCCTCGTTCAAATCTCGCTTTTTGGATGCCTTCGGTCGCCCTGCGGTCCGCAAGCTTCGCGCTGAGCACCGTTTGCGCGAGATGGGGCAGCAGACATATATTATGGTGAGGCTGCCCAAAAGTAAAAGAAGACAATATACCACTGCCCGTGTCACTAGATAGGTGCTGCAGAAAGGAAACACCTTCCCTATAGCTTCATCGAAGAAGTTATAGATTTATGCCATCATGTAAATACATCAGTGCCTAAAGGCGAGAATATTCGCTACATCATGAGGGGTCTCCACGAAGGCTCATCCAAGATGTTCCTGGCCAAAGATCGCCGCACTGTAAGGGATGCCATGATGTGATGTGATGCGTCGTCCCTCGATAACCTTAAGCCATGATCGCGACTATGTCTGATGCCACTGTCAGCTGCACCCTTATTCAGGTAATCAAAGACATCGTATGGGAGGAGGTTGCACGGTAGTTATCACTAATTCTAAACGTTCAGCATTCCAGCTCACACCTGGCCCTGACCATACGCCAGGTTTTTCAGGAACAAGTTGCCGAAGCACTTCCGCCCTATCGACAACCAACTCTCTATGCTGCTCCGTTTACTCATGCCGATGCTGTCCTGACGCCTGGACCCACTCCACTATCTTAGGCTGAGGTTTCCGCAAGACCACCCCGTCCTACGCCTTTTCCATCGTACGGATCGCGTGAGCGGGCATTTTTCACTCAGCGCCGTGCGCGTCTGTTCTACGCCCTTGGCGCACATCTGACCATCGGCCGATTTGCTTTGCATGTGGTCTCCCTGGCAGTGTTGCATGCCTGTGCCGCCGTCATCCGGCACCACACGTCTTCGATCAGAACCCGGTCACCTACGTGCGGCCGTCGTCCCCTCCCCGCGCGCCACAACAGCCCTCGTCCCACTCTGACCACTTCTCGCATGACAACCGCTCAACTTATCCGCGCCATCGCCGATGCGTCGTCGTTCTACCTCGCCAGTGCCAGAAAACCACTAGACGCAGTTCCGCAGATGAGAACTGCGCTTTCTTCGACCAGTGCAAGTCGAAGCATAGTAAATAGTGAGCTGAACCCGCGAGGCTCCGCCCAATTTCCTCATGACGGCTGATGGATACCTAGGTTCAGCTCAGTCAGGGATTTCCCCAGACGTCCCTGCTTTTTGTGCCTGTTGTAATTTGGTTATTAATAGGCATCTTGAAGAGTGCATAAAAGTAATGTATAAAATTTCATTTTCTCGTTTGAGTTATTTTCTGAAAAAATATTTTGTCTTCTATATTTATTTACCCCTTAAATCAGTAGTAATACTTTCACCATGTACCCACATCCCTTGTGCACATTTTGTGCACAGAGCGATCGGTTTCAGCCCATTGCGTTTAAACTGTTCTTTTCGTCGCTGACATGGAAACAAGATCCAAAGTGCAAGTAGTGCGGTATTCCTTGCCGCGGTCTCCACTGAACAAGATAAGTATCACTGTTCGCTGTGTAATGCTGTTTTCACCTATGAAAGTGCCCAAAGGCGGCAAGTGCAAAAGCAGCATTCTAACATTGCCGACTCGCGTTTGCATGCGATGCTTGTTCTACCGTTGCGTTTTCCCCATCGTGGTGGCCTTTTGTGGCACCACGAGCAGGTCCACGGGTTTGTGTCAAGGCGTATCAAGCTCGAATTCTCTTCTGTAGCAGGTGAGTGTGACGTCGCATGATGCGCTAGTGTGCTGTGCAATTGAGCTCGTAAAATTGTGCTGTAAACGTAAATATTTATATTGTATAAAAGGTTCTCATTTATGTATTATTAAGCTGTGCATTTCTTGTGCTCAATCCGAAGAGACGGTGGCTTTGCAAAGATCAGGCAATGGTCTTTTTCATGTAACTAGCCGGTGTCAAGGTTTACATGCACAACATGGCTCACACCGTTGACCCTTTCAGTGTCAAGTTTTTAATGCAAAGGAACGCTAAGGAAGCGAGCGTTGGGCGGTTGGGCTCAGAGGAGAGTCGAGGGTAGACGGGTTGTTCAAGGAGGGAGGCTAGGCTGACGGAGGTCTCAAGGAACTCCTGCCTAAAATGTAGCAGAAGGCCAAGGCCTTATTCTGCTAGCCTCTGACCTCTGATCGTTAACCCATTTTCAGTTAGCCCTCTATGTTTGATCTCGCATCTGACGACGTTATTTTATATAAGTTGTAAAAAAGTGTAAATAAATGTGTACAGTATGAGAAGGGAAGTTCTCATCTCTGCTCTGCAATGTGTCGCTGAGCCACGGTCACCAACACCACTATGTATGAGCGAAGGCAGAAGAAGAAACAGCAAGAAATACCTGCTGTATAGGGAAGCTCGTCCTTTCCCCACGCCTTCGCACGTTTTTAACATAACTGTCTCTACTTTTAAATTTCTTTTTCTAAACATTTATTAATACAATTTTTATATGAGAAGGAACAAAACTGCTGGGGAGATATTATGGCATGCGTATGGCAAAACGGTACCACTCTTCTAGAAATTACTTTTTCTAATCCTTTGGATATTCGTAGCAGCACAGAACTTGGTTCATAACTTGACAGCTCATTTGTGTTTCTTTGCTTAAACAGTACAGTGACCTGGCTAGCTGCGTTTTTGTGGGAAGACACGAGTAGCTAAACAAATGTTACAATATGCGTAAAGGCAGGTGCTAAGAGATCCAGCGCAAACTTTATGGGGCGAATCAGAAGTCCATCAATATAGCACACATCGCAAGTCTTTAAAGACCTAGAAATGGAATAAACTTCATCTTCAGTAATTTGATTAAAGAAAACCGGTTGAACATTTGGAAGGCCTAAATACGACGATGATTTATCATTGTGACTCCTAGTTGCTGAAGTCGTAAAATATGTTTTAAGTTAAATACCTAGCTCTCATAATTCCTTTAAAAACGTTTTAACTTCGAGACCTTCACTGCCATGTGCACTTGATCCAAATGTTTATTCAATTCACGCGCCAGAGTGTTCCCGCGGGCTAAAACGCGACCTAAAAGGTTTTCAAAATAAGTGTGTTTAGAGTTGCGTAAAAACTCTGTTGCACCTTTTCTGTACTTCTTAAATGCACAGAAATCGTTGGGGTCTCTTATTTTCAAAAACTAAAAATACATATCGTTTTGCTATTAATCATTCTAATACATTCTTTAGTGAGCCATGGTTTACTGTGTCTTTTACGACTCTTGGTAGTTTTGTACCAAAAGCAATCAGTGTACTCAAGTTAAAACACTCAAGAATACGGCATGGACACCGTCAGCAGTAGTATACTGAAGCACAGATGTAAAATCGATTTCCGCAACAACAGTTCTAAAGTTTTCAAGCGTTTATTTGATGATTTTTTTAACCAAGAATGATTCACAAGGCATCCCAATATTTTGCATACTTGACTGGGCTTTCGCAGCATAAAAATGGCCAAATGATCACCCAGAACTGCCGTTATACGCCAGCTTTGATGCAGCCTGTCGGATTATTTGTGATGAAAATATCAGGCTTTCGTAGTGACAGGTGACGCGTGTGGGCTCTCACGTTTAAGCAGTGAAATGTATTCAGAAGCAAATACATATATTCAGAAGTCGAAGTAGGGTGAAGCATGTTAGTTTTGCAATCTCCGCCAATAGTAATGTGTAGTTGATTCACACGCGAAAATTTCGCCAGTTTTTGAAGTAGGCAGGAAATATATCAGTACGCCCCTCTGTGCGCTGGTAAATCAGCTGATATGAAGTGCTGCATACTATGTATATAAATGGTAAAAATATCATTGGATAACTTACACGCTCATGGCGATATCAGTCATTACGTTAATGTATGAATAGGATAACACGTCTCCAGCTATCGCTGAATCTCGCCTTGCGCTGCCATACCCGTCCTGTAATGTTTTTAGTGTAGCAGAACAGTTTTAGAGTACTCACCGTTGCTGTCCTCCAGAGTCATAGAGAGGTGCTGTTCCAAATCCAGCATAAATGTGTTCAAACCGGTTTTAGTCGGTGTATCATCCTTGACAACAATAAAGTGGGTGTGGTCTGGATTGAGATCAAACTTGCTTTCTTCTGGCCGGCTTCCGCTATTCTCAATGTATATAGCGCCTTCCTAAGAGAGAAAATCGCTCTTCTAAGTGACCTGATATATTGCTGCACTTTTCTCCACAGAACTCTGCGCAACATCTTTTAACATCTTTAAAGGCTGATATGCACATCGATAATTCTTCACATCACATCTCTGTACCGTCATCGAGAGCCTGCTGCACACTCAAAGTAGTCAATACATCGAATACGTCAGTCCTGGCTTCCACCCAGCCCAGCCGGCTTCAATCCTGGTCTCGGGACTCATGACTGCCTTGGCTTTTGCAAAGAATACCTAATAGAACACATCTTAAAGCACTGCTTGAATATATTCTCGCTCTCAATATACAAAAGGCGTTTGACAATGTTCTCCATGTGATTATCCTGGAGGAACTAGCCACACTCGATTAGTGGTGCCGAACGCTGGATCCGCAATTATCTTAACATCTAGACCCATTCAGCTAATTGACTAGGCTTCCGTATGGGTGCCCAATACCTGTTGCTTTGACAAAGATATGTCCCACGAACCCATTCTCAGACCCACACTGTTCAACGTAGCCAAATACACGCGTCTCTGCGTGTCATGACCAAGTTGAACGCGGCCCAAGGGCCACATTCTTTCCTATATAGATGATACTGCCGCGAAACCTGCAAAACTGTATTAGTTGTTTTTAAAAAGCCGCCGGCATGCGGGCTTATAACTGCGAACTTGGCACGCGTATCAATTCTGTATCCTGTGCTTTTTCATGCTCGTTGTCGCGATACGACGCGCTATCATTTTCAGTGTCGCGAACGATGCGCAGAGATCTGTCTCGAAGATTCCGATCACTTGCGTATGTTTCTACAATGTTAGAGGTTGTGCTAGTAGCAGTTTGCGACGTTATCTAGATAGTTCTGAGCAGCCTTTAAATTGAGCGTTGACGAGTGTAACGGGCATTCTTTGTTCGACGATCGACGAGCACGTTGCTATCGCCGTCGTCGAACTGCCTTCAGTGACGCCTACTCCGGCGGCCCCCGGATTCAACTCGTCCTCGGAGTCCCCGCTGCCAGGTACAGGGCCCAGGCGCCACGCTTCCAGCTGTGGTGTCCGGGGCTAGGGCAGCCATGGACCTGCCGCCTCCAGTCCAGCGACCTACGAAAGCGCAATGCTTTCAGTTCACCCTACCGGAGCCTGCTCTGGCGGACGACCTAATTGATGCACTCGAGGCGGTCGTCGGTGTCGGGGGTCTGCAGTACCTGCAGCACCTCGGCGGAACAAAGTTCCTAGCTGCCGTCTCGTCGATGGCTCAAGCAACTAAGATAGTAGCGGCGGGCACAATCCTCGTCGCTGGAAAGCAAGTACCACTGGCGCAAATGGCTGCTCCAGTGGTTTACGTGACGGTGTTCCGTCTACCCCCGTCAGTGAGCGACGACTCCCTCGCCGCCGCTCTAAGTCCGTAGGGCAAGGTCCGCGCTGTGACCGAGCCGGTTTTCAAGGGAAAGAGTCATGTGCGTAACGGAGCGAGGCTGGTAAAGCTAGACATGCTCCGGGCACCACCCAACTTCATCACTGTCGCTGGGCACCGTGCGATGCTGGAGTATCGTGGGATGAAGCGAGTGTGCTCCAAGTGCGGCGCAGAGGGCCATTTTGGTGCTTCCTGCACCGCGGCACGTTGTAGCCGCTGCTCCACGTACGGCCACGAGACAGAGGCGTGCCAAGCAGCGTGTAAACGGTGCGGCGGTAACCACGTGACCAAGGACTGCGTGATGCCGCGCTCGTATGCGGCCGCTGCTACGCCTGATACCATGTCGCACCAAGGTGGAAACGCCGCCGTGACAGTCCTCAATGAGCCCTCGGTAGTGTCAAGTAAAACCCCCACTACACATTCTGAGGGCGAACTGGACAGAGCGTCCACCGCCACCCAGTCGCCGGAATCCGACGTCAGAAGCTCGGAAGTTACGTCCGACGACGAGTCGTCGCATGCGTTCTTCTCGTCAGTGACTGACTCGGACGCGTCGTACCTTCCCGCCACACCGACATACGAGGGTGCGGCTCTGAACGCACCCATTACGAAGGAGAGCGCTCTGCCCGAGGCCTATTCGGAGTCGGCGGCTTTCCCCTCCCCTGGAGCTACCGTGCATGCCGAGTCGGAAGACTACAGCCATGAATCTAAGCTTCCCAGAACACCTAGGCCGGCTTGCACGATAAAGTCCGAGCTAAGTCCAGACTTAAATGGTGTCTTTAGAAAGACCAAGCTTATTTAAGACGGCTCGTGTTCCGAACGTCGAACGCTTCGGGTTCATGTTCACCAGAGTGGCTTCCCAGAACGGCCTCAGCAACCACTTGGGGCATTTTTCCGCGTAACACAATCTTAAGCCGCAAAAAGCAATGGCACGGATTTTACACAACGCAAAATTGACGGAATTTTGTACATCCTACAGCAGGGACAGTGCCAGCGCATCCCTGTATTTCCCTAATTTCTCTACTTAGACACCTGGCGTCCTTGTGTCTTAACCAAGACAGCACTAGAGTCGTAATCATACAAGCGACTTATTCAAGTCTGGACTGAAGCCCAGTCTTGACTCCAGTCTTAAGCGGCCATGCTAGTGGCCTATTCTTTAGACTCCAGTTAAGTCTGGACTTAGCTAAGACAGTCTTAAGATTGTTTTGTGCAAGCGGGCCCTAGTCTCCTGCCCGGGTCGTTGCGCGAGTTGGGCGCAAGTGATCCCAAGACCCAACGCACAAGTGTGCGGAAAACATTAATTTTGGATGGCGCTGACGAAACAAAGCGCCAGCACTCGTCATCGGATGGTGGAGCAAGCGTGACGACGCCCTCGGCTCCAAAAAAGAAGCCGAAGACCGCTGAGAACGACGCACCGATGGACGTCTCGTTTTCCGAGACGTGAGTGCTATGGCGCCAATCTTCAAGGTGACAGGCCGTGACGGCCAACCTCATCCTTTCCCGCTTTGCGGTGGCCGAAGCGCCGCTACCTTGGCGCTCCACCCCAGCCACTGCTATCTTATCGGGGCTACGGCTTCGCCGGCGCCGGTAGTGAACGATGGACGGTGCGTGCGGTGCAGTGTGTGTGGGTTCGAGTGTGACTGTGTGCTTTTTTCCATAGCCACTCGCTCTGACGGGACGTTTTCGCCACCTATGGTCCGTGTATCGCCGCTGCCGCGTCGTCGTCGAGCTAACAGCCAGAACCTCAGCGGGGACCTGTGGGACACCGTCATGCCTTTCCATGGCGCCGACGCAGGGTGCACTCGCAAACTTGGTCCGCAGAACTATATCGTGAGTCCTTCGCCGTTTTGTTTGTTCTCCAGCTGCGTTTCTTTGCTGTTTTGGTTCCATTCACTCATTTGGTATGATGGCTAGGTTTCGCTTTCTTACTTTTAACGTGCAAGGGTTCCGTAATCCCGATAAGCAGCGGCAAGTGCTACACCTTGCACGTTTGTATCAAGTTGATGCTTTGTTCTTGCAGGAATGCGATTTTCGTACACCTGCAGATGTCATTTCCTTTCGTTCTTATTTTAATGTTGATGCCTTTTTTTCTCTGACGGACTCGCGGTTTTGCGGCGTGGGTGTCGTTTTTCTTAATCCTGCATTCAGATCGAGTGCTCACTGCACATTCGGTCTCGACGGTCGCTTGATTGCGGTGGACGTTTTTTTGGACGGCCGGAGAACTCGTTTCGTCAACGTTTACGCGCCGGTCACGCGTAGTTTGACGAACGAGTTCTTCAAATCCATTGCGCCACATTTTTTGGATGATGTTCCACACGTCCTGCTTGGAGACTTTAACTGTGTTTTGGACTCATGGCGCGACATCAGGGGGCCCGGACAGGGCGCGTCACATTGTCATGCAAAAGAACTGGGGAAGCTTGTCCGCTCCCTGTGCCTTCAGGACACATGGGTCGCACTACATGGGGACAATTTTGTGGCAACGCGCACTAGGGGTCTGAGTGCTAGCCGGCCAGACCGAGTTTACGTCCCCTCTACCCTGCTGGCCAATTTGCTTGAGTGTGAGGTGCTGCCCTTTCCTGCAGCGGTCGGAAATATTAGCGACCATCTCCCAGTAATGGTCACTCTACAGGGGGCGCCTGGACGCTCGAACAGCCCACTAATGTGGCGAATGGACGCATCCATACTGCATGATGATGAGTGCATTACTGCGATTCGCGCGGAACAGCGGGCATTGGTAGCGGATGTGACTGACTTGACTCCCACAGGCTGGGATACCCTCAAGTCACGATGGCGAGACATTCTCGTGCTCACGGGGAAAGCGCGGCGCGTCCGTGTTACTACGGCGCTTAATGACGTCCTCAGACGTATGCGGAGTGTACGCCATGGCGCCGAGTTAACTTTCGCAATGAGAGAGTATCTTGACACACTGCGCACTCGGTATCATCGCATCCTTGAGAACAGCTCCCGCTCATCACGTATGGCAGCAGGTTCACGCATTCCCCTTGTTGACACAGCTGACATTGGTTACGCGCGCCCGCAAGGTCAGTCTAAAGTTCGGCCACCGCAAGTGGATGAAGTAATCTTGGAAGATGGTACTCCCTCTTCAGATGAAGCCGATATCCGGCGCATCTTTTGCGGCCATTTTGCTGCCCTGTTTTCTTCCCAGGGCGTCGACCAACGCGAAGGCTATGAAGAAGCTGTCAGCTCCTTCTGCGGGCCCCTCCCTCAGGTTCCTGAAGAGGCACGCGTGGCACTTACATCACCAGCTACTATGGAGGAGGTGCGCGACGCTTTAGGGGCCATGAATCCGTCAACTGCGCCTGGTTCAGATGGGATAGTGGCAGGTTTTTACACCACCTTTTTCGACATCATCGGAGGTTTGCTTCTTAAGCTTGTAAACGGTTTTCTTTCAAATGGCACAAAACCACCCTCGTTTAACGCTGGGCGCATCATCTTGCTCCTAAAGGACGGCTTGACACCATCAAGCCCAGCGTCTTGGCGACCAGTTACCCTCCTGAACACTGATTATAAACTGATTGCCACTCTACTTGTCAGAAGGCTGCGAGCCTACTTAGAGGACCTGGTAAGCCCTTACCAGTCCTGCGCGGTACCTGGTAGGTCGGTGTTTGCCTCCCTTACGTTAACGAGAGATGTATTCGCTTACGCAAATGCCAAAAATGTCAGTGGTATATTCGTTGCTTTAGACCAGGCGAAGGCTTTTGATAACGTAGATCACAGCTATCTCTTTAATGTGCTTAGTTGCTTTGGCTTACCGACTGAATTTGTACGACTCATAAGATCACTATATAATGGTTTAACCAGCTAACTCGTCCTCAATGGCACCATCGCAGGCAGTTTTGCGGTAACACGAGGGGTAATACAAGGGTGCCCGCTCTCACCGGCCCTTTTCGTGCTTGCTCTGGATCCTTTTCTGCGTAAAGTAGTCGCCGACAAACGAATTCGGGGCTTCCCAATGGTAGGACAGGAAACGCTAGTGGTTTCCGCGTATGCGGATGATATCTGTGTTTTTGTTCGGGACAGCGAGAGCTTCCGAGTCTTCCTATCCACCTTTGACCAATACGCTCTTCTGTCAGGTGCACAGCTCAACCCTAGTAATAGCCAGGCGCTGGGCTTTGGGTCTTTCAGAGATCCACTGCCTGTGGCGGTGAACTTTGTGGCCGCAGTCCGTGTGTTGGGGATATTGTTCGAAACAAGTGGAGTTTCTTCCCGTACTTGGGAAGAGGTTGTGTGGCGAGCAACACGCGCTCTTTCGGAGGCCGCTCTTTTCAACCCCTCACTAAGGGCAAAAGCCACGGTTGTGAAAGCTCATGTGTGCGCTTTCGCTTTTTATGTGGCACGCGTCGCAATAATTCCGCGCCGTACAGCGGGCCGCCTCGCGTCTCATGTAGGCGCCTTTGTGTGGGACGGCCGGACTGCGTTGGTTGCCCGTCACTTGTTAACACTGCCGACAAACAGGGGAGGCCTTGGATTGCCGTGCATCCCTACTGTGTCGCGGGTGCTGGCAGTGAGGTTAGTGGGTTCCCTTCTCACAAGGGAGTCTTACCCAGGACGCTCACTACTCTTCTACTGGTTAAGCATGGCACGTCGGGCTTTCAGCCCTGGAAGGCATGTAGGCCCCCAAGCGGAGAGGCCGTCCTCTTTCTATCGCGCTGTCGCGGGAATGAAAGAGGCGTTAGACGCCGACTTACCTGACGCAAGCCTTACAGACACGCCACCCATTCAGATTAGCGAACAAATCGCGTGTGCACGCCTTACACCGGATGAAATCCGGATGGCAACCATCTCCAAATGGTGGGCATTGGCGACAGGCCGAATGCCCACTGAAGTTGTAGATTTTGAGTGGAACAGGCGCTGGGGGGTTCTTCCCACGCGCCAGCGCCTCGCCAGGTGGGGCGTGGTACCCAACGATAGATGCGCCAATTGCGGTGGCGTAGAAACGTTGCAGCATGTTTTCTTTGAATGCGTTGTTGCACGCACTATGTGGCGCCTCGTGCAGCGCATGTTTAGAGTTCGCGTAGGCCCTGGCACAAGACGCCAGCGTGGCCTTTTTCCACGTTTAGTTGTCGCCGCCACCATGTATGTACTGTGGCGGCGTCGCTGCCTCGCTGAGGCACGTCGGACTCCTGCTCGCGCAATGTACCCGGCGCTGCGGAATCTGCGCCTCGTCATCTGGAAGTACTTGTCTGATCAGCTAGAAAAAGATGGTGAGGCGCGGTTTCTGCGGCGTTGGCATACGCGCTTCTTTGTTGTAGGTGACAACAGGCTGAAGATGCTGGCCTTGCTGTACTAGCCTGCGAGCCTCGTATCCCCTTCCCCCCTTTCTTAAGCTTGTACCCGAGGTCTTGAGCAAGCCCAGTATTCAAGCTTATATTGCGCCTTTATGGGATGTAATCGGTCGCCCTGTCAAACGGCTTTTTCTTTTGGGGGATAGTTTCCACACCTTGATGTGCGTCTGAGTTTTATTTCCTTTAAGGGAAGAGAGGCCGTACGGACAGCTTTGGCTGCGGTTATTATTACCCTTTGTTTGAGCACAGTGAATAACGTGTATTATTGACGACTGTATAAACATCGCACCCACGATCGTCTGTGGTTTCAAATGTACGTTCAAGGTACCAAATAAACTTTTCTTTCTATCGCCGCCGCCGAGTTGCTTAGTTCTTTTGCGGGCGCAAGTCAGCCCAATAAAGAGTTAATTTCGGTACCATCAAGCTTGTGTCTTCTTTTGGTGTCTACGGCCTTGTCATCACTACGTGACATTTGGTGGAGGTGCTGCCTTTGATCCTTCAAGAGGAGACCCCAGCTTTGTTCCTGTTACCCTGGAGGACCAGCCAACAAGCTACCGAACCAGTCGCCGGCTTTAAGGGCTGCAACCTGAACACGGTCTGCTGCCGGACCCTATTCGATCTCGGAAGGCATCGACGCTGACAATGGCCCAGCCTACAGCACCGGTTGTTTTCGTCCAACCCCGTGAGCCCCCCTGCTTCCATGGACGACCAGACGAAGATGCGCAAGACTGGATGGACCTTTTCGACCGTGTGGCCGAATTCAAAGGCTTGAACGATGCAGCGAAACTCAGGCCAGTCTACTTTGTTCTTCAAGGACATGCCCGAGTTTGGTTTTGAAAATTACGATACTTGTTTAAAGGATTGAGAGATATTCAAAGCAGATATTTTGATGGCCTTTGTAAGTTCTGTCCGAAAGGAAAGAGCTCAGGCACTCCTCCAATCAAGGCTTCAACTCCCAAACGAGCCCGTCCTCGTATACCCCGAGAAGATGAAGCGCCTGATTCGGCACGCCGACCCTAACATGACCGAAGGTGAGAGAGTGAAATTGTTAATGCGAGGCGTTAATGAGTCGCTTTTTGCAGGACCTGTTCGTAATCCGCCGAAAACTGTGGACGAATTTGAAAGGGAGGCATCGACCATCGAAAAGACATTGCACACTCAGATGCGCCACTACGAGCGACCCCTACAGCCGGACTACTCAGGCCACTACCCCAGCGCATCTGCAAGCGGAGACAACCTTCGGCACCTCATCCGGGAGATCGTCGAGAGGAGCTCCGCCGATTGCTGCCATCATCAGAACAACCCCAGGTGGTGACGTTCGCGGACGTCGTCCGGGAAGAAGTCCAGCAGGCAGTGGGCGTTCCTCAAGCGATGGCTGCGACTGTTCCAGCACAAGTGGCAACAGCGATGAAATACGCTGCTCCATTACGTCGCCCCGCGCCCCGACGTAAAAACTTTCTAAGCCCGCGCCGCTACCGTCGTGTTTCTGAAAGACACCCCTTAGCCCCCGCCCGCCAAGCCTACCAACAACCCCCAAGCCCCAGGAAGTGCGACGCTTTATTACGCCGTCGGGACGATGCACCGCAAGGACTACAGTAAATAGACGTTTCTACCCTACCAGCTTCGTCGTCCTAAAGCCCTGTTCCCGCGATGTGATTCTGGGCATAGATTTTCTGAACGAACATCGAGCAATCATCAACCTCCGATCCAAACTCATCAAGCTCTCGACCGACAAAGTCATGCATACCTGCTACGAGAACTTCGACGCATCGCGTCGCTCTCAACGTCCTCGACGGAGAATCGACCGTACCGTTCCGATAAAGCATCATCTTCCCTGTGGTTACAACAGAAGTCGAAATCACGGAAGGAGTTGCCGAAGGAAACACTCAGTTGTTTCTATGTCAAGAATTTTCGCGCTGCGATACACACAGATACACAAGAAAGCAGGAACCCCGCCGGGGTGGCGCAGTGGTTACGGCGCTCGACTACTGTTCCCAAGGACGCGGGATCGAATCCCGGCCTCGGCGGTAGCTTTTCGATGGAGGCGAAAAGCAAGGCGCTCGTGTGCTGTGCGATGTCAGTGCACGTAAAGAACCCCAGGTGGTCGAAATTTCCGGAGTCCTCCACTACGGCGTCTCTCATAGCCTAAGTCGCTTTGGAACATTAAACCCCACAAACCCAACCCCAAGAAAGCAGGTACGACGTACACAGGACAAGCGCGCACTGATAACTAAGGTTTATTGATAACAGGGTTACATTTAAAACATTCCTCACGCACTCTCTGATACAAGAAATCTCGCACACTCACTGAACAGGCAGTCTCACATCCCCACGCACCTACACTCCTCTCTTATCTTTATCTCATGATTAGTCAGCATGACTGATGGCGTGCTTAAGCACTTGTCTTCTCCAGCTTCCCATATCTGAAAAACTTTTATTATTTCTCTCTTTTCTTTCTTTTTTGAACGGCTGATATTGTGGTTCCTTCAAATTCTGGCTTGCATTTGTGTTTTGCGCAGTGGGGTGCGAGGTTTCCAGGGTTATTGATTTTACTTATATCATTACAATGTTCCTTTAACCTCGTGTTCAAACACCTGCCTGTCTGACCTATGTACCTCATTACGCATGATAAAGGAATGCCATGCACAATGCCAGTATCACACTTAACAAATCTTTCTTTGTGCGCAATTCCGCATGTGTTCACTGTATCTTCCTGATCTTTAGTCATTTTATGGCACAGGCTTATTAACTTTTTCGGAGCGATGAGCACGAGGTGGGAATCATACCTACTAGCTACTTTCTTTAAAGCATAGAATACGTTATGCGCATACGAAATGGCGACCACATTACTAGCTAGCACTGTGGGCCTAGGCGCCGTTCTCGTCCCGATGAGTGCCGGACAGGAAAAAGTAATCACCTATGCTAGCAGGCTCCTCCCAAATGCCGAATTCAATTATTCAACGACCGAGAAGGTACCTTGCGACCATTTGGACCATTTCTAAGTTTCGTCCATACCTATAAGTTGACCATTCAAGGTGGTAAGCGACCACCACGCGCTCTGCTGGCTGGCTTACTTGAAAGACCCCTCCGATGGAGCCTACGTTTTCAAGAATTCGACATCACGGTCGTCTACAAGTCAGGCCGCAAGCACTCCGATGCAGACTGCTTGTCACGAGCCCTCGTTGATGCGCCGGCCAAAGACGACGAAGATGTCTTTTTGGGACCAGTAATCGCCAGCAGTTTTGCAGAACAACAACGATCAGACCCTGAGCTGAAAGCGCTAGCCGATTACTTAGAAGAAAAGACCGCTTCCCCTCCTGCTGGGTTCAGGCGACCTTTATCATCGTTCGAGTTAAGCGACGGCCTCCTCGTTAAGAACTTCTTATCCAACAAGACCGCGCAGCTTCTTGTTGTGCCTAAAACCCTCTAACAGGAAATTCTGCAGGCGTTGCACGATGGAGCCCACAGCAGGCCATCTCGGGTTTGCACGCACGTTGCGTCGAATCCAGGAGAAGTACTACTGGCCGTGACTACCTGCCGAAGTTGCCCACTACGTGAAGACATGTCGTGAGTGCCCAGACCTACCCTTTCAACAAACTGGGATGGATCTCCTCGGCCCCTTACCAGCTTCGTCCATGGGTAACAAGTGGATCATCGTGGCCACTGACTACCTTACCCGTTACGCCGAAGCAAAAGCACTGCCCAATGGTACCGTGGCAGAAGTTGCCAAATTTTTTGAAAAGCAAATTCTCTTGCAACATGGCGCCCCAGAAGTGCTCATTACGGACAGGGGAACGGCGTTTACGGCAGAGTTGACGCAAGCCATCCTGTTATACAGTCATACAAGCCATCGACGAACAACTGCATACCATCCCCAGACCAATGGTCTTACGCAGCGCCTGAACAAAACGATTGCGGACATGATCACCATGTATGTCGACGCTGAACACAACACCTGGGACGCCATTTTGCCATACGTGATCTTCGCGTATAACACGGCCGTCAAGGAGACGACCAGAGCGACTCCGTTCAAGCTTGTGTACGGCAGGGAGCCCACGATGACGCTTGACGCAAAGCTGCCGCACGTAACCAACGAGGGCAACCTTGACGTCGCCGTCCACCTGCAGCATGCAGAGGAAGCCCGACAACTCGCACGTCTGCACATTAAAGACCAACAGCGCACCGACAGCCGACGATATACCTTACGACGACGCCACGCCGAGTGCAACCCAGGAGACCAAGTGTGAATTTGGACACCAATTCGACGCTGAGGACTAAGTGAAAAGCTACTGTGTCAATACTTTGGGCCATACAAAATCCTTCGCCGCGTCGGACAACTGGACTATCATTCCCGACGGTACGACCGCATCACAACGGCAACGCGCGCCCAGAAATCGCATAATGTTTTTATTTAAGCTGCTTTGTTTATTTGAGAACATCCAGGCGATGTTTTCTAAGGGGTAATGCGCTGTAAACAGCGCTTTCTAAGGGGTAATGCGCTGTTTAGAGCGCTGAGTAATGCGCTGTAAACACCCACAGGATGAACTTCATGTTAGCGCCTGCGGCGCCATTCTTTCTTGCAGAAGCAGCCTCACCCACCACCTCGTGTGTCGGTAGGCAGCCAGCCAGGAACGAGCGGCCTGCCAGCGGAGACAAGTTCGCCTGGCGGTAGGTGGACTATTTAACCGTTTGATGTTTGACGTATTCTTGGGAACTTGTGTGTACTACTGACCTCATCCTAGTGTAGTGTTTCGTACCCTCTGCTGCTTTGTGGACTGTGAAAACAAATAGCAATACCACTCATACACAGCAACACGTCAGAATAGCGAGAGGTCGCACAGTCTTGATGTGCATTTTTTTATGAATATTAATATTATTTTTTTGCAGTCTATTACAGTGTGGGTTTGCTCCTGTACCAGGTATAAGTTCGTCTGTGTGTATATAGCTTAGTTTGAATACACGTTGGCACGAGTTAATCTGCACCAATGTCCGGTTGGGCGTCTTCTTCATGTTCACTTTTTTTGTATGGATGCATATTGCATATTGTAATTACTGCAAAAGTAACCTGAAGTTCTGCATGCGTTCCTAAATTTTTGTTGGTGTCTCTTCTGTCTGCATTATTCCTTACTACAGACTAGACATTCTCTTTATCATGGAACAGTATGTACTTTACTGAAATTATCCACTAAACACCTGTGTCGCCACTGATTACTTAATGCAGATGACAGTTGCGATGCACAGCTGTCTGAAGAGGAGCTCTTTCAGCCCTACTCAGAGGTGATTCCTCGAGACGATGACATAGGAGCAGAAATAGAGGTGGGAGAAGAGGCGGAAGAAGCAGCTGAAGCTACACAGAGTGTGAGTTTGTCTGCTAATATAGAGGCTCCAGGGTGCATGGTTTGCGAAATGCTTGGAAATAATAGTATTTGCAAGAACATCCATGCTGAAGCAATCATTTCACATTGGTCACAATAGTTCTATTCATGTTTGCCATTATGGCATGTCTTTTGAATTTTTTTTTTAATCTTGCTACAAGGCCAGTGATGTCTCCTTATGATTTGCTTAATGTCCTACATTGCATATACTGCAGCAATTTTTCAATCGTCATATCACTTACTATGAGTCCTTCTATGTGGTAATGCGCCTGTGTACATTAATAATCATTACATTAATAAGTCCTATAAGAATTTCACCCCTTTCTTGCACAGCGTACTGCATCGTATGGTGAGTCTACATTCAGCCTGTTTTGCTTTCATAGGTGCCTGGCCCTTCCCTCCCTCCACCTGGTGCACCCGCTGGGTCTCGTCCGCCATCTCAACAAAGCAGGCAACCATCCAGGCAGCAGCAGCCGGACGAGGTGCAGGAACTGCTGCTGGAGACGCGGCTCTCGCGTGTCGCTCAAGAGACGCAGAACCAGCAGCAGGCGGCGTTTTATGCATAGGTCCAAGAGGTAAGTTTGGACTGAGCCTACCAAATTTCACCTGTCATAAGCTACTTGCTGTATGCACTGTAACACAAGTGCATTCTCCGTTCCACACCATAGCTTACCTCTTTATGACTGTGCCTTGTCGAACGTGATGTAGTGTATCTAATATTTATAAATGTGAAAGTGAAGTGAGTCCTGCATATATACTTAATGTAGAAGTTTGCAAGAAAAGCACCCTTTACATGCAGAACGAAGCTGCTGCAGCTGCTGACCTAGGACGCCTGCTCGCTGCAGTTCAGGGGCTCAGCTTCGACATGCAAGACATCGGGGCCGCCATTCGGGACGTCGGGGCTGCTGTGCGGGAATGGAGGGCGGATGTCATACGCCAGAACGAATTACTCGTTCAGCTTATGACGTCCGTTCTCGTGCTGCTGCGCAACCAGCCGCAGCCACCAGCCTAATTTGTTGTGTAGTTTTTATTTATTGTTTTTTTTTACCCTTTCGGAGTGCACACAAGGTGTGTGTTTTTTTAGTAGTAAGTTTTTCCCTCTGTTTAACGTGAAGTTTTTCTGTTTGGTTTGTGGTGTTTAATGTCTCAAAGCAATTTGTGCAATAATAAGCGCCGTAGTGGAGGGCTACGAAGTAATTTCGACCAGCTGGGGTTCTTTAACGTGCACTCACATCGCACAGCACACTTACGTCTTGTTTTTCGCCTCCATCAAGAAGGGCATTCGATCCCACATGCTTGGCCGCAGCCGACAAGCTCCGTCAGCACTGCACTACCATGGAAGAACAGTTTTGTTTTTGCTTTTTTCTGCAAGGAGAATGCACATGGGTAGTCTTTATATTGTTTCTTGTTTGCTCTGCAGGACACAGAAGGTGTACACAGTTGTTTTCCCCCTCTGTGGAGTGCAGAAGGTGTGCAGTGTTTTGTTTTCCCTTTCTGCGGGATGCAGAATGTTTGCTGTGTATTCCATGCTTCCTTGGCATGTCGTCATTTTGAACTGTGGAGTATTTTTGTACCAAGCTCTTCTTTAGCGAGTCCTGACGTCACAGAGTGAACAAGCGTCTTTCTTGTTTTGCCTGTATCAAAAACGACCACGAATGGACAGGGGTCCACCAGCTATGCAAGCGAATGTAGCTGCTTAGCCACGTCAATGGGGCGTTCTGTGTAGTGCATACCAATGTTCATGGCTATGCTATCTGCTTTGCTTTCTCGTGATAGCATCTACTCACATACTATCTGTGATGTTTACTCATTTGTATAACTGATGACTTCTAACAACGCTACACTGACTGCGCACTACAACTCGTCATATGTTATGCATTGTTTAACAGCAATATCATTGAATTGCTATGCTGTTTTTACCATTGACGAAAACTTCGTCACATGACATCATATTGATGTCTTTATCTGTGATATTTACATATTTTATACATTGTGCAGGTTTTCAAGCTTTACGAAATCTATTGTAGACAATGAAAACTTAATGAAGACGAATAATTTCTTTGTTAAAGGACGCTACTTAGCACAGCATTCGAGGGGAGTTCCTCTCTGCTGCGTGGAAACAGGGTATGTAGGTTTTAGAAAGTGTGTATGGACATGTACAGTGCTGAACCGCACTCAACTTCCCTTAACACAGAGATATGTAATGAAATGAGGTAAACATATTGAATGTTCGAATACCACATTTCAATATGTATGAGCTATAAAATTTCTATAACACTGCCTCAAGCTGTAGTAAATATCATATTGGGTTTAGTCTTGTCAAATTTTTTTATGTGTCTGCATGACAGAGGATCTTTGTAATTTGTTTCCGGTGTCGTTGTATGACATATGTGGTCAGAAATGTTGCGATAAAATAAATTTGTACTGCAGTACAGTGAAGCTCTATGAAATGCTTCATCGGTACTTTGATTAAAATAAGTGTTACAAACATCTGCTGCCCTTTTGAAACTGTTTTATCCATAAACTTGGCATAGACGCACACACACGCATCCATGTGCACACACCGTAGAACACACGGCTGGCGAGCCAGGTGGGTCATCGCGAGCATCGGCGTCGGAGAGTGCACGAAGACGTGTTTGAATTGCCGGACGACCAGTTTCGACGACTGTTTCGATTAGAGAAGGATACTGCTGTGTTGCTGTGTGAAAAACTTGCTGATGAACTGGGAGGCTTGCAAATGAGTGCGTTGTCAGTGAAGTGGTAGCTGGTGTGAGCATTTGCTTCAGAAGCTAGCAGGCACGCAAAGATGGTCCAGTGGTCTACATGAATATGGCTCGCTGTTTGAGACGCCGAAGCTGCCAACGGTGGTGCTGTGGCCTTCGGAATAGTTCTATGATGTCCCTTCTCACAGCTTGCCCCTGAACGTAGGTCAGCCGGGCGCCAGGTCCTGGCAAGTAACCATCGGGTAGCGGCCGACCATTGCTGCCGTACCCAGTGGCGTCCTCGTCTGCTGGCAGGAGGGCCCCCAGGCAGAGGTTGTGCAGTGCGACACACGCTCCAGTGATGAAGGCTGCACGCTCCGGCTGGTAATGGAGGGTCCGGTACCTTTGCAGGCACCGGAAGCGCCTCTTGAGCACGCCAATGCAGCGCTCCACCACAGATCGCATAGAAGCGTGTGCAGTATTGTACATGCCCTCTGCCGAGGTTGCGCTTGGGTGTCCTGCCACTGGGGTGAGCAGCCATGGCTCTAGTGGGTAGCCGCTGTCTCCTGCATAACAAAGTAGCTTAGTTAGCCATTCTCTCAGCATGCCTTAATTATTCAGGTTCTTACTAAGTAGCCCAAAGCCAGGCTATGTCAACCATGACATTTAAGGACATGGAAGCAATGCCTGACTGCCAAGTTTAAACGAGACCCGCAGTAATGTAAGCGTAGGAACTTCGTTCTGTCATAGTTGTGTCATGAAGACATCAACAGACAGCGATTCTGCCCTATGTCTGGATGCCGGCCGAGAATAAATTACATTTGTCACTAGAGTGTGTGCGGTAGTTCGCTTGCTCGCATTCCCCTGTTCCATGCTGGAACCAAACGTTACACTACTATTGTGAATAGTTTGGTATTTCATACTCAAGACAAGCGCCGCACACAGGTCTGTTGTCTAGATTTCTCGGTAAGTGATTAACATGCATTTCAACAATGTTTTGTACGCTATATGTGTGTTCATGCTGCAGTAACAAAAGCAAAGAAGGCAAAATACACGAGGCGAGTGTATTCTACTGTAACGAGCCTTCATTACTACCACGAGTCATTCACGTACCCGTAGTACATTAAGGCCGGTGCACAGTGATCTGGCTCGATGTACAGGTGTAACCTAATGGCCGATAATGGTTGTTACTGCTTACCGAGGAGAAATTCCCCGCCGTCCAGCAGGCCATCTTCAATGCCCTGGTGGAGCCAGCCATACCGCCACAAAAAAGCGTCGTGGCACGAGCCGGGGCAGCGTGTGTCGATGGCGAGGATTCGCATGTTGGCATCGCAGACCTGAGAGAAGGCAGGTAAACCACAATATTACTTGTGAACATCCGCTGTCAAATTGCGGTCAAACACAAAGTAGTAGTATACTCACAATCATGGCGTTCACAGCGTAGTAGCCCTTGCGGCTCCAGAAAGCTGCCTTGTGACCAGCATTACCCCGCGGCGCCGCGATGGCAACGAGCGTGCAGTCAACACACCCAACGACGCCGGGGATACTGCCAAGGCGAAGGTAGCCCTCTTTCGCCGCCGCCTTCTCTTGGGGGCCTTGTGGGAATCCCACCCAGCCGCGCTCAGTGCCAACCTTCACTATCGCATCCGCCACCCGATGCACACAACGGCTAACCTGTGGCTGGGACAGCCCAATGTAGACCTCGTTGCCGATGGTTGCTTGAACACCGCCGGTAGCAAAAAAAAACGCAATGCGCACAACACCTGCCGCCGCACTGACACCGCGCTCGCTCGCAATCCTCCTAGTTCATCAGCAAGTTCGTCGCACAACCACACAGCAGTATCCTTTTCTAATCGAAACAGTCGTCGAAACTGATCGTCCGGCAATTCAAACGCGTCTTCGTGCACTTTCCGACGCTGGTACTCGCGATGGCCCAACTGTCTCAGCCGGCGTATGGCGAAATACACAGCCGCCATTTTCGCTCTACTCAGTTGACTGGTTTTGGGGTTACCTCGTTTCGCTCGCAATTTCAGTCAATATTCAGCTCATGGGCAACGTCACAACTTTCGTCTTGTTGATGACGTAACCGCAGTCACCGGTGAGATCAGTGATGACGCAAAATTTCAATATGGCCGCCGACCAATAGGAGCAGGGCAAGTTGAGCGGTTTGAGACTGGTTTTGTATTGAGAGCGTTACAGTATTCCCCCCAGAACTCATTTGCCTCGATGAAAAAGACAAAACCAGCTCCGCATGAAGATCTATTTTCACATCGGTGACAGCAACATGACGCGCACAAGTGGCAAAAATGCATCGCTAGCGGCAACAGCCCTAAAAATGGATCCGTCTACTAGAAAGCCTTTGACGATCACAGGTGTAGCCGAGAATCTTAAACCCGGCACATGTGCACGATTTTTTTATATGCCAGTGACATTTTACGTAGTAAGTACGTAACGGGGGAGTTTATTTGTTTTCTCAGCACTGTGAGTCCGGAAGGCACGCCAGCTTCCGTTCTTATTTTGTCGCCAACCTCTTCTTTCCTTCTCAGCACGTTACACTTCCCCCTTCTCAGGCAAAGCCCCTAGAGAGCAGTTTAAGTAAGTTGCCCAGGGTGAAACCTTCCAGTATGCATAGGCGGGTAATGCGGCGAGCTTCTTCGGCTCGACATAAAGTGGGGGCGATAGAAGGCTCATTGTGGAGGGAGAACGGAAGGATGTTATCACGACAGCTGCGGGGAACTCGAGCATAAAGGAGGTAAAATGGACTGCAGCCAGCCGTCTCTTGCTGTGCAGTGTTATACGCGTATGTAATGAAAGGGAGGACATCATCCCAGTCCTTGTGATCAGAATCGACATAATCGCCAACATAGCGGCCAGAGTGCAGTTGGTGCATTCAAGAAACCCATTCGTTTGAATGTGATACGGCGTTAAAGGACGGTAATCGCAGACACAGAGACGGATTTCTTCAATAACCTCAGCTGTGAATTGGCATCCACGGTTACTGATCAGAATGCGAGGAGGGCCTTGTGACAGGAGGAGAAGCCGTATAAAAACTAGGGATACTTCGAAAGTGGTGGCGGAGGGTATTGCGGCTGTTACTGAATATTGACTGAGATGGTCAACACATATGACTATCCACTGGTTACTTTTGGAAGACCACGAAAGAGGACCCAAGCGGTCGATGCCCACCTGCTCAAAGGGGATGGTCGGAGGTGGAACAGGGTGCAGCGGTGCTGATGGACGGGAAGTAGAAAGCTTGTCGCGCTGACCCTTGACAAAACTGGCTAAATAGCGCGGAATAATTTGACACGTTGTCGGCCAGTAAAATCGTTCCTGTGCGCGATAAAGGGTCCGGACGACAGCTAAGTGCCTACACATGCGGGGAAGCTCCTCATTATCCGAGTCGTGACTACAACTGCCATCCCGAATAAGTTTGCACCCACTTTTACTATGACCGGTGGGTCATGCCACAGATGTACAACGCATAAGTTATAGCTGTGGCATGACCGGACGGATCTCCCGGTACTGCCGTCGACGGGACCTGCTGCCACAAGACCATCGCCCGCTGCTCAACTATTCCAATCATCCCAACATTGAATTTTATCTGCCGCGGACTTTGGATACATATCTCCCGGCACGGATGAGAAATGGCTAGCCTGCTTCCGACCGCAGCCTGACGCCGCCAATCCAGAGAGAGCGACGCTCACCGTGTCCTCGGCGCCGTTCTTCCCCTTCGGGAAACTAGAAGACGCGGCCGATGGGGGTGAGGTCACCGGAGAATCAACATTTCCAATACCTCTGTTTCTTGTTAAAGAACAAACTCGAAGTATTTATTGAAGGGATCCGCACCATGGCATTAATTGACACTGGAGCTTCAGTCTATGTTATCAGTTTAGGATTCAAGAATAGTTATTGGTGTAAAGTTATGTCCAGTGTGAATCAAGCTGTGATATTCCGTGGTGTTGGCGGTGAATCATGGGTGCCTCTCGGTAGGTGCTGGGCGAACGTTCTGATTGGCGGCCAAGCGCTTCGGACTGCAATACCAGTTTTTATTTGTTCCACACATGAAGTAATTCTAGGTAGAGACTTTTTACAACATTGTGGGGCAACGGTAGACTGCCGAAATGGACAGATCTCGCTGAATACTACGTTGCTGTCAACTTTTGTAGGAGCCTCGTCGCCCGATTTCGGAGCTTTTTCTGTGTCTGAATATAAAGATGTACAGTCTTTGTCAAAAATATACGGCCCAAGGGGTTCGTTTCTAAGCAATCTAGCGAAGCTTCTGAAAGCAACACAGGAATATAAAGCATAGAGAAGAATAGGGACTAGGTTTCTCGTCTACGAGATTTCGAAAGGTGCAGATGCGTACCGATCCCCGTTACGAGACTTAACAAAATCCTTGGGCCGTATATTTTTGACAAAGACTGTGCCTGCGATGTCCGGACAATTCATCAAAGTTAATACATCTACGAATTTGTGCGAGGATTTCGACGCCGTAGTGAAACCTACATTTACCTGTGCAAAGATGAGTGTCTTGGTGCCTCGTTGCATAGTTTTACTGACCAGAGGCCACACCTTGCTGTTGACTGTGACTTATTCAGACAATCCCTCCATGTTACCTCGAGGCATGAAACTGGCTCATTTCGAGGAAGGTGTGTAGAGTTCCTTGGCGGCACTACGTGACTTTGCTCTTGAAGAAAAAACAAACCCTTTTGCAGATATTCGAATCCAGGCAAAGATAAGCACATCTTCGGGAACACAAGATTGCCGTATTGCGACTGACCTAGCTGCTTTCCAAACAATATTTTTGTTTTCGACTTCGCCAGGGATCATTAGCCACAGATTCCAAATTCTAGCATTCATCATTCGATTTATACTGGGACTCTCGACCGACTAGACAGAAGCCCTACCGTGAGTCGCCGAGCGATCGTCAGCTTTTTACGAACTAATTCTTGACATGCTTCAAGGTGGCGTTATTCAGGAATCTGCTAGTCCCTGGACCGCTCCAGTTATCCTCATTAAAAAGAAAGACAACACATGGCTTTTCTGTGTGAAATATCGTCGCCTTAATGCCATGACGAAAAATATTTGCTGTGGTTTAGCTTCTGGTTAAGCCTGGAGTTACGCTAGAGCAGTCTCTATGGCTACGCTTAGGTTTGGCTTGAAACTAAAAAGACAGATATGTTGGGCGAGTCGGTCAATGATGATAAATAAAAGGGCAGGGGGCTACTGCAAACAGAGACAAGACAAGAAGGGAACGCCACAAGCGCGGACTCGCAACTGATGTATATTTAAAAAAAGCACCTGATATAGATTCAACCTGTCAAGTCACACACTAAGCGCAGCCTAAAAACCTGCCTTCATTCTAATATAATCTGATTGATGGGTAACTTATGCAAACTTCACATTTCTTCTTTATACAGAAAGCTTCGGCCAACTCACTTGCCACCTGGTTACAGCTCCTCTTCAAAACTTTAATACATGCCAATAGGGTTTCGCACAATATAAAAAATGTTGCAAAGCGCTACGGTGTGCCAGTGGTTTTTTTCAGCCCCATGCAAGTTGGCCTCATTGTGCCCTCGGATTATGTCCGAAAGGAGGAGTAAGGCGGACTGCGTCAAACGTCATGCCACTGTTTTTTAATGTGCCTAATGGGTGTTGTCCTTGAGGCCCCCCTCACTGATTTTTTAATGTGCCTAATGGGCGTTTTCCATGAGGCCCCCCTCACTGGTGGCAGGGTTTAAACCCCACGAACAGGTCGTTGTCTGAATGATTTCCTAAACGACCAATAGCTTTCGATGAATTAGGTACTGGGTCCAATTCACTCCTTCACTGTGGCGCATTGCCAGACGCTACACGAGATAAGCCATGCTTGCCTTTGTTGGCAGACACTCAAGTTTTGCACAGAAGCCGTGACCAGGTGGCACGTGAGTTGGCCGAGGCCGTTTGTATAAAGACGAAAGATGTTTGCGTAAGTGACCCATCAATCAGATTGTATCAGAATGAAGGCCGGTTTTTAGGCTGGGCTTAGTGTGTGACTCGATAAGGTGTATTCTATCAAATAAAAATCAGTCGCGAGTCTGCTCTTGTGGTGTTCACTTCTTGTCTCCATCGTTTTGAGCGCAGTACCCCCATTTATTTATCTTTAAAGTAGGCATGGCTTTTGCGCATAGTATATGCTTTATGGTTCCAGCTTTATGTATGCCATAACACTAAAGTGCGTTGAGGAGAATTCCTCTATCATGCGGTGATTCGAAGCCCTCCACTACGGTACCTTTTTCTTTCTCTTTTCACTCTCACCTTCGCGTCATGACGCGATAGCGTAGGCTACCAGCTAAACTATAAGGCCCGCTTTAGCAGAGCAATATGAACGTGGCTGTGTGGCCTCGGGACAACGTGAATGTAAATGTTTTGGCTGGCTGATTGTGATATCCCCCTCCCGTATGAAAGGAGAGGCCCGAGCTGGCAGCTCCGGCCAAGTGTATTATCAGACAGCCCTACGTCCATTTAGTGCTCGGCCATGTCAGCTGCCAGTTACTGCCTTCCCCTTCTTTCGTCGCTCTTCAGACAGGCACGGCGAAATGGCCATACGGTGGCCACTGTAGCTCTCGCAACAAAAAGATGTGTATCTGCTTCCACGTAATGACTATGCAGTCGACTGTCTTCACTCGGCGGCATTCTCCTCGATAGACAAGGATCGGGTGCTAGTCGATACCGATTAACCTGACCGACAAAGAAAAGACGGCATCTGTGACAATATTCCTGCTGGACTGAGTCAACTACTCCAAACTATTCGTCTCCACTCGAACCGGTAGGGCGATGCGCGGAAACGTGCCTGCCTTGCGATGGCTCGAGCCACGTCGGTCGGAAGTATACTTTACGGCACACCCGTAATCCGGCTACCAAAGAATGACTTCGCTAATGTCCAACGCCTGAATTGCGCCGCACGACACATCTATTACCAATATACCAAAGCAAATTCATATACCTGAACTTGAGCATTCGGCTGCTTTTCCGCCGCTTTCTACCATCGTTCCTGAGTCTCGAACACGTCATCGAATTCGGCTAGAAAACACTGTACAAGGGCACCGCCTGCTGGCCTGGACTCAACAGCGCAGCGACAACGAACCAGGACAATATGCATCTATCCAATCTTGGGAGATGCCAGTGGTCGCACGCCTCCATAGCCGACCAATAAACCGTGATTTTGTCCTTCGCCGGACACTCATCGCTGCCCATCATTGGCAAGAGCGAATCGCAGATACGCTTGACATACATCAATCACCAAACGAATTTCGTCTCCATGGCTTGGGTATGTGTTGACAACATTTGCTTCTAAGGCGCTTTTGCCAGCCACCTACCTCTGGGTACCCTTAGTCCTGCCGAACTCGCGATTTGAGGAGCCTTGTCGGGGATGTCTTGCCCCAGAACTGAGTTGATAAGCATTCTTACTGATTCATATGAAGCCTACAATGTGACTGCTGCTGCAGGTTCGGCAGTCGCTGCTGCCACAATCATAGAGCGCATCTGTAACCGCCAAAACTCGCGGATAATGGTAACATGGGCGAAAAAGAAAGGAACGCGTGGGCGCACGCCGTACTTACCTACCTTACCTGGCAGGGCGGGTGTTTACATTTACCTCTCTACACCTCGACAGTAGGCGGGCAACGCACCCCTTCTCTTGCCATTATGCACTATGCACGGACCAGTCTTCGCAGCCTCATTCGCCCGACCCTCCGTTTATGCGCAAGGCCCATTTCACGCGATGTCAGAAGGTCTTCGCGAATACGTTCATCGCTCAAGCGGCTTACACGGCACGTGTTACGGCTCGCTGGCGTCGCTACGCAGGGAAAGTAATTACGTATCCCACTGCACGGCCCTAACGCATATCGCATCTCTACGATTGTCCTGCCTTTTCTACTTAACGCTCCGGAGATCGAACCCTACCGCCTGAACAACCGTTCCCTTCCAGCAACGGCTGTAACAAATATTATTTTCCGAGTATAGCTCTGTCAGTCGCATGATAAGAACAACGTGATTTTGACTGGTGACCCTGCACACTGAAGACACTGTCTAGCGTTACATCCACTCCACTGCCGCCTTCCTATTCAATAAAGGACTTTCAACTCAATTCTTGTCTCAAACGAGAACGACCATGCGCTAATTAATCAGTGAAGTTTCACGATTTTAGTCAAGTGGTAAGTTACATGGGGTTTTATGGCGCAAAAGCAACCGTGGCTGCCATGTGCCAAACACAAGGTTATATGGTCGGCTATGTTGAAGGCCTGGATGTTATGGTATTATATTAAATGTAAAACATTGTGTTTCTTCACAAACCTGCAATTAAGAGAAAAGTGCTTGTTCGCGTAAAAGCAACGCAGGGTGAAATGGAATGTGTTCACTGTAAAATACAGTAAACTATCTTTGCCCAAGTTCTTGGTGATGCGAACGTGATTTTAAAATATGATGAACTGTTAGCTCATCGCCAAACATTTCACACATAGGTTTGCCTGTTTCACGTTCCTTATGGCGAGACGATTTTTGTTCTTCTAAAATGGCGTTTGCAGAATGCAGCTCGCTGTTTCCTCCATTATCCCAACAAGCCTGCCACTTAAATTTTAGTTAGTGCGTACCAGCTTCATGCAGTCCCTGTGTGGCAAGTTCATATCATTTGTTTCACTGGTTCTGGCTTGAGCAGCACACACGTCTGCTCTCTCATTTTCCTTAATGCCAGCGTGACTGGGAATCCAGCAAAATTCTCCATTACGTTGTTCTGTCGCTACCTTCACTACATTACGTATGATGCTTCGTACCAGTGGCTCAATTACATTATTTGGGGTTTAATGCAGTAAGGACGCTCAGTAAACCAGTGTTAATGATGCTATTTTTAAGGCAAAAACCTTTTTAGGCTCATGAACGAAATCCCATGCGGGAAAGTTGTGCGCGAGATCAGCTCGCCAAATCTGTCAACGCCTCCTGTTAGGAGGCATTGGATTTGCGAGCGAGGTTCTGTTAGATGTGTTCTTGTCTAGCGCTCCTACCATCCACAATCCCTCACTTGAACGCGCGCCAAGAAACGCCATGCGACAGGGAAGATGGTGTTCCGTCCGAACACATTTGCTGGAAAAAGTGTGACAGATACTGTGCCGTTCCATTCCTGTAACCCAATCATAATTATACGTAGAACTGCAACGAACGCCATGAGCAACGGAGAGCAATGCTAGGCTTTCGCCGTTCCCCTCTTCAGAGACATCTAAGAGACCCCTCATTTTTAGTGTTTTAATCTGTTATCTTGTGTACAGCAACACATATGCATAACACTCAGCGGAGAATACTGTTGCACATGGAGGTATTGCATTTCATTTTTCCTTGTATTACTCCGCTTTCAGCATGAGGGTCAGCTTTTAAAAAAAAATAGCAGTATAATTCATTTTGCTTAGAGTGCGAGGTATGCTTCGAATATATGCTCAGATCTTTGTACCTGTTTTCTAAAAGGGTGTTAATATGAGGCCAGATACTGCGGGAGAATGTGCAAATGTGGTAGTAGTTCGTGTCTCGAGGCAATGTCTTTAATTTATGTCCACATCGTGCCATTATTTATTTCAAGATACTGCAGACCATTATTCCGGTCCAAGCAGGAGTGGCATACATATATACAGCGCACAAGAAACGCAATAAATCACACGAAGTACCCGCAATACTAACAGAGGCAATGCAATGACATGAAATGTGTTGACCAACAGCTGGAGAGACAAAAAAAAAAGGAAAACATGAAAAACATTTGCGTGACATCAAAGTAACAATACATGACCTCAAAACGTCCGAGCCTACTGTTAACCAAACAGATGTTGCTGTAGAGCCAGATCAAAGTCTGAAGACGAAATAAAGCTTTCTGGAAGAACAAAAACAGCGCAAACTTCACAATGGACAGAGAAGGGCAGACGAGACACAGCGCCTGTGTCTCGTCTGCCCTTCTCTGTCCATTGTGAAGTTTGCGCTGTTTTTGCTCTGTGATGAACCAACTAGCTCGAGATGTCTTCTTCAAGTTTATTTCTGGAAGAGTGTTTCATTGAGAAATTGTCCTTGGATAAAAACTATGCATAAATGATTTAGATTTTGCACGAATTGGCTGCATTGAGTGACTATGGTGATGACGTGTCCGCCTAGTGTTGGGAACTTTCACACACGGTGGAGGACTGAGGTTTAGTTGGTTGTTTAAGATTTTATACTTAAAGAGTAAACGAGTCATTTTCCCGCGAGTTTCTAGGAGCGGAATGTTGTTGGCGGTCATGAGGTTAGTAGGAGAGCCAGTTCTTTGATATTTATTAAAGATGAACCTGACCGCTTTTCCCTGTATTTGTTTAATACGATAAATGTCTTTTTTAGTGTGAGGGTCCCAGATGGATCGAAGCATACTCAAGTTTAGACCTGATATATGTGGTGTTAGCCAGTAGTTTAAGATTGGATGGAGCATCTGATAAAACAAAGTTTTTTAAAAGCAGATGAACAAATATTTGAAATGTGAGCCCTCAAGGTCAGAATATTGGTAATAGTAACGGCAAAATATTTATAAGTAGAAACGTCGGAACTGAGACAGTTTTGTAAGCGATACTGAAATGAGCTGACATTCCTTTTACGAGTTACTCTAAGAAGCACGGTTTTTTGCGTGTTAAGTTCCATACACCAGTCTTTACACTACTGTTCTATGGAAAAAATAGATTGCTGCAAAAGCGCGCGTGGTCATTATCTGAGGTAATGCTTTTATAAATAATAGTCATCTGCAAACATTAGAATGGAGTCACAGTCAGGAATATCTTGGGTTAAGTCATCTAAAGTAACGAAACGTAGCCGGCGGCTGGAGGCCAAAGAACTGAACGTGTATTGGTAGGTGCTCTTGCTTTTATAACAAAGCCGCATAGATCACAGAAGTGATACGCAAAAATGTGGCACGTGTAAACCGGCAAGCTTATGCTATACATCAGCACACGTACCTGATAAGAATGCACCCCCTCCCCCTAAGCTGGAGTACGTGAGACGATCTGGGGGCTTACGCAGGCGAGTCGAACGACGTGGTGGGTGTTGTTGTTCAGCTTGAGAACCAACTTTCCGTGCCTCCACCTCCGTGCCTCAGCACCATGCGTCGTTCGTCCAGTCATGGCTCAGCTTGTTAGGTGACAAACCTGTGCCTAGCCGTGGCCGGAGTTGGTCTACGTGGCGTCGCTGCTGTCCCTCTGGTGTTTCCAGTGTCGCCATGCGTGCTCCCGTCGTGTACACTACTTTTGCCGGCATCCACTTCCCGGCCGACTAAAACTGGCGCGACCATACATGCCTCCCAGGTTGAAACCGGGTCGGTACTTTTCCTGCTCCTGGAACCGCTTCGCCAGAACCGTCGCGTTCTATCACCTTGGTATCCGTGATAGGAGCTGTCAGCCGGGTTCGGGGACTGAAGGCCAACAGCCGTACCGCTGGCGATTTTCCTCCTTTCAAAGGTGTCGTTATATAACGCAATAATAAACCCATTTGACTGCGGATAGCATGGGGTGGTTTTTGTGTGTTTAACCTGGTTTTCCTGCAAGAAATTGGACATGGCAGAGCTTGAACACTGTGGCCCCTTATCCGATACCACACAGTATGGATAGCCAAAACGTGCGAAATACCTCCAAAATTGGTAACGCCGAAAACCAAAGCTAAATCTTCTTTCTCCAACTGCGAATAATTTCGCTACAAAGTTGTCAGTGCTCTTGAACGGAACGATATGGGATAGTCCTGGTTTCCAATTCGGTATGACAACACAGCGCCGACACCCACTGGTGAAGCGTCGCATTGAAGCCGCAATGGCTTTTCGGGGTGCTGTGCTTCCGCCATACCCCGCTTTGCTACCTGGATGGCTTTCTCGTGTTCGGATCCCCATTGTCATCGCACTCCTTAAGCCAACAGCCCATACAGGGGAACCAGCGTAGTTGCAAGGTTTGGCAAAAGCTTGGAGTAGTATATATGGGATCAATCCCAAGAAGGATTTAAGCTGGCTCATCGTCTCCGCTCTGGGTGCGGCTTTGAGGGCTGCCATATTCTCAGGGGGGTGTAGTCCGGTTGCATCGATCTTGTGGCCCAAAAACGAAACTTCCATCTCGCAGAAGCTGCATTTGTCATCTTGAGTCCGTTATCGCGCAGCCGCTCGAAGACTTGCCGGAGAGTTGAGTTGTTCTGTTTTTCGGCAATAATGATGTCATCTAAGTACACCTTGACGCGAGGGATGCCTTGCAGAACGAATTCGAGGCGACGCTGGAACAAAGCTGGAGCCGATGCGATTCCGAAAGCGAGGCGGTTGCATGCAAACAGCCCTTTGTGGGTGTTTAACAGAGTCATTTTTCGTGCCTCGTGAACACCTCCCCTCCATACAGAGATGCGAAGATTTCCTCAATTTTTGGCAACAGGTACTGTTCCAAACGTGTCGCCTGATTCACGGTTAGCTTGAAGTCACCGATGATCCTAATATCACCGTTCCGTTTCACTACAGACACGACCGGCGTAGCCCATTCGGAAACTCTCACTGGTGAAAGCACTCCTTCCTGTATCATGCGGTCAATTTCTGCCGATACCTTTTCCCGAATCACGTAGGGCACTGGTCGAGCTTTGAGAAAGCATGGTACCGCGGCCTCTTCTTTCTGTAGTTTCACGGGTGGCCCCTTATAACAACCCAAACTATCGTCGAAAATTTATGAAAATTCCGCCAAAAGTTCGACTGTCGCTCGCTGCGTCACCATAAACCAGAAGTACTTTCCGCGGAGCAGATTCTTCCAGTAGTGCCATGCCCGCATTCCGGAAGGCTTGGATGGTGTTTCGGCCGCACAATAGAGGCCCGTCGCAATCCACAACCACGAGCGAGCTGTCCACTTGCTTGTCACCGCATTTGACTTTCATGGCCACTCGGCCAAGGACAGGAAGCGGCCCCAGGAAGCACGATAAGCGCAGCGCAGTCTTCTCAAGGGTCGGCCAAAAGTCACGGTGGTTCTGGAATACCCTCTTTGGAATGACGCTGACAGTGGACGCTGTACCCACCAACATGCGCAGGTTCCGACCTTCTCAGATGAAATCCCTTTCGAATGGCCGTACGGTCTCGATACTACTGCAGCAGTGAGACACCAAAGCGTAGAGCATCTCTTCTTCACTGCCGTCGCTGCCTTCTGCCTCCTTCACCGCGCATGTTCCTGAAGGGTTAGCGAGACCACTGGAGCACATCCTTGTTAAGTGGCCTTTCCTGCCACACTTGTGACCCGTCGCTTTCTTGTGTCTACACACTTCTGAACCATGGTTAGAGCCACATCTCCCGCATTGTGAGGACTCGGTCGTCGATCGTTGCCCGCGTCCAGATTTCTGCGGATACCGGCTTTGCTTCCGCACGACGTTGGCAGCCGCCCCGTTGTCATTGAAGCTCCTTTCGTGCATCAGCCGGACATTCGTTTAGGCGGTTTCCGTGGCTACAGCAAAAGCTTCTGCCTCTGGCAGGCTCAACTTCTTTTGCGATAACATATGCCGTCGAGCTTGTTCATCACTGATTCCGCAGACGATCCGATCCCGCAACATGCGATCCAAAAACTTATCCAAACTGCAATCTTTCGCGAGGCGCCTCAGGTCGGTGATGTGACCCCGCACCCTTTCGCTGTCCGCTTGGTTCCGCATAAAGAAAGCGTAGCTAGCTGCTATCTCATTGGCTTGGGGATCAAAGTGGTTGTCCAGGGGCTGTGCGACGGCCGCGTAACTCAGGCTGTTCTCCGATTACGTCTGGTACTGGCCTTGAAGCACGCGCACCACGTTGTCACTTAGTGCCAATACCAGAAGCGCACGCTGTTTTCCTGAATCTGTGATGCCGTGGCCCTCAAAAAAAGGCCTCCAAACGAACACGGTAAGAGCTCCAGCTACTAGTCGTGTCGTCGAACTCGGGTGGCCTGGCTGCGATCATGCAGCAGCTATCCCATCCTCGTCGCCACTGAAATAACGGAACGTAGCCGGCGGCTGGAGGCCAAAGGACTGAACGTTTATTGATAGGTGCTCTTGCTTTTTTAACAAAACCGCACAGATCACAGAACGTGATACGCAAGAATGCGGCACGCGTAAACCGTCCAGTTTGTGCTATTAATCAGCACACGTACTGATGTATACTGCATCATCAATATATAATAAAAAAAAGAGATGGCCTAACACACTGCTCTGAGTCACTCCGGAGCTTACAGCGAGGACATCAGAAAAAGTTTCATTAATTTCTACGAATGTATCTCTGTTTTAAGGTATGAACTTATCCAGTATATAAGGTGACTCGGGAGACCAATGTATTATAACTTACAAAGTTATTTTCCGTGCTCAACTTTATTAAACGCTTTGCAAAAATTTAACAATAGCACGTCAACTTGGCCGGAGTTAGCAAGTGTCGTAGCAAATTCGTGTACAGTGGTTACCTATTGCGTGACAGTGGACATTCCTTTCCTGAACCCGTGCTGATGTGGCGATACAAGGTGGTGTTCTTATAGAGTGGGGCCAATTGGGGCTTTGTCGACAGCCCGCTTCGGGCCTACGTCGGCCCCTCTTGCAGCACCCACATTGAGCCCACCGGGGCTGTCCTGCATCGCCTACATCGGGCCCACCGGGGCCCACCCTTCATAGCCCACTTTGTGCTACCTGGGTAGGCCCAAATATAACCAGCCAGAATATGTTCTAGTAGCTTGCAACATGTGGACGTTATAGATACGGGTCTGTAATTAGACACTGAATTTATCTCCCTTTTTGAGCAATGGTACAACGCGTGCCCGATTCCAATCGGTGGGTACTTTACCAGTACCGATAGGAACTTGAAAAATCTTTGCCAGAAAAGGTGCAATCTGCGAAGCGTAGCGTTTTAAGAATGAATTATGAAGAGCGTCTGGGCCTGGGCTTTTTTTTTCATCCACGTCGCGTAACAATGTTAGGACTCCTTCAACCGTAATTTATTTATTTTATTTATTCAGTGATTGTGTGGGCAATACATGGTACTGCCCGTGGGGCAGGACAAAAGGTACATGACAGGTACATCCTTAAAATGTATCTCTGAGTTTAAGGGATTTTGCTCACTGCGATTTGAAAAAACAGTTTGAAACTACTCATTGAAAACCTGTGCAATTTCCAAGTTTTCCTTTCCTAATCTACCATTTACCCTAAGTTCTTTAACATCGTCCTTGCCTTGAGCGAAATAACGCCAAAATTTAGACGAATCGCTCTTTAAAAACTGAGGAAGTGTTGTATTGAAGTACCGATTTCTTGCGATCTTAATCTTCCCAGTGAAACTGCGCTTTAAATTTTGGATCTTTTGTGATTACCTTCCGCCCCTTTTTCTTATACCTTTCATTTACGGCTGGTGTGTATCATGTCCTGTCAATCCATGGGTTTTTCGATTTTTGTTTTCATGTCTTCTGGGCACAAAATGTTCAATACAATATCAAATAGCACTAGCGAATCGATTCCATAAGCCGTGCACATCTTCCTCAATAATATTATCTAGATTATCTGCCAAGTAATCAATAATGGCCGTGTCATTTGCGCAGCAAAAGTCTTTCTTTATGGTCTTATAATTTTGGGCGGGCCTCATGATTTGTTTTGCTGTCCAGGAAAAATACACTAAACGGTGATCGGAAATACCAGGTTCGATGCTGATAACACTATTACAAAGCATTCGGCTAATAAACAGAAAATCTAACGCAAGATCTAAGATCTAAGATCAAGATCTAAAATCTAACGAAGCGCAAGAAAAACGGCTCAATCGCCTGAGGCTCGTTGTTGGAGTGCATTCAGGATGGGCGTTTCGTGACAATAGGGTAACATATTTATTTATTTATTTATTTATTTATTGTACCTCAAAGGCTCCTGTTATGGGGCATTACATGAGGGATGGGCATGACAGTTAAATAATTATGGTTTCGATCTTTTTCTTGAAGTGGATGGGGTTGATAAGGTGCACGGCTTCCGGCGGCAGATCGTTCCAGTCCCTAGATGATTTCACAAAAAAATTATCGGAGATGAGCAGACGTTTGGCAGGGGGAGGGTACATGGTCTTGTGGTGGTCAATTCGACTGGAGAGACGATGAGCTGGTTGTATGACTGATGCTCCTAGGGATGAATGATAAAACTTGTGAAAAAGGCACAACCTAAACATTTTTCGCCGTGATTCAAGATTAAGTAGTCAGGCTCGTGCTTTTAAAGCAGACACACTAATCTGAATATACGAAGCGGATAGCGCCATTTGAATTTTTTCTAGTGCTATCTATAGGTTAGCTTGATGAAGGTCCCATACTGATGAAGCGAATTCTAATTTAGGCTGGACGAAAGTTAGGTATGCTAACAATTTATTAGAAGGGTTAGCAAAACGAAGATTAGGACGCAAAAACCCAAGAGTGTGATTAGCGTTATTAGCGATATTACTTATATGTAAGGACCAATTTAGACTATGTGTTAGGGTAATGATTAAATACCTACAGGTGGAAACGGGAGACACTTCAGAATGGAAAAGAACATATTTGTGAGGAATGTGGGAATGCCTGCGATGAAAAGAGATCAAGCATGTTTTAGTAATATTAAGAGACATTAACCAATCGTTACACCAAGTTTCTATTTCTGCAAGATCTTTTTGAAGGATGTCGGCGTCAGCGCGGTTAGAAATCTGGCGGTAAATTACACAATCGTCAGCGAATAAACGAATGGTAGAGGTGATGTTAGACGGAAGATCGTTAATGTAAATGAGGAAGAGCGAGGGTCCAAGCACGGTACCTTGGGGGACAACCGGGGTGACTGGAGAACGAGGGGAAGAGTATTTATTAGCATAGACAAATTGTTCTCTGTTAGTCAAGAAGTTTCTAACCCATTCCATCACCAAATTGTTAAGGTTTAGGCGCGAGAGTTTTAGCAGTAATCGTTTATGCGGAACTTCATCAAAAGCCTTTTCGAAGTCGAGTAAGAGCGCGTCAACAGAAATATTTAGGTCAAGGTTAGAACTAAGGTATTTAATAAAAAGGGCTAATTGGGAATCACAGGAACGTCCTTTTATGAAGCCATGCTGGCTAGGGTGAAAAACATTGACCGAAACAAGAAATTTGACTATGTGTGGATAAATGACATGTTCCATTAACTTCGAGCAGACACTTGTGAGAGAAATGGGGCGGTAGTTTTTACATGAAGATGGACCTTTTTTGGCGACTGGGACGATCTTCCCCTTCATGGATCACTGCCTTGTCGTGGTGGAGGGGCTTGCGAAACTAGATGAAGTCGTGAGCTCTGCTGTGTAGGGCCACCCAAGATAGACAGGTCACGGCAGAGAGTTATGACAAAATGTGATTCACTGGAGAAGGTAATGGCAACCCACTCCAGTATTTCCTGCCAAGAAAGCCCTATGGCCAGTCACAATACCATTAATGATATGGCGCCGGAAGATGAGCCCCCCAGGTTGGAAAGCGTCCCACATGTTACTGGGGATGAACAAAGGGCGATTCCTAGTAGCTCCAGGACGAATGAAGCGGCTGGGCTAAAAATAAAAGGACGCTCAGTTGTGGATGTGTCGGGAAGCGACCGGAAAGTCCGATGTTGCAAGGAAATATATCATATAGCAACATGGAATGTAACATCTATGACGCAAGGTAAACTGGATGTCGTCAAGCGAGAAATGGACAGATTGAACATTGATATATTGGGTATCAGCGAGCTCAAGTGGACCGGAATGGGAGAATTTAACTCCGGCGACCATTATGTCTTTTATTGTGGGCACGAACCCAGGAGAAGGAATGGGGAGGCTCTCATAGTAAACAGAAGAATGGGCAAAGCAATGCTAGGGTACAACCCCATAAACGACCGAATGATTTCACTTCGGATCCAAGGTCACCCTTTCAACATAACAGTTATCCAAGTCTATGCACCGACCAGTACTGCTGAAGAAGCTGACGTTGAGAGATTTTATGAGAACCTCCAATGCCTTTTAGACCGCACCCAGTCATCAGACGTCGTTTTTCTCATAGGAGACTGGAATGCTAAGGTCGGGAGTGAGCTCCCGAATTACAGGCAATACCCGGAATTACAGGCAAGTTCCGTCTTGGTGAGCCAAATGATGCTGGGCAGAGGCTAGTACAGTTTTGTCAAGAAAACAACCTGACCGTAGCGAATATTCATTTTCAACAGCACAAGAGGCGCCTGGACACATGGACTTCAACCGACGGTCTGTACAGGAATCAGATCGATTATATTCTTTGCCGGCAGAGATGGAGAAGCGCTATACAAGCAGTAAAAACAAGGCCTGGGGCCGATTGTGGCACCGATCAACAGCTTCTTGTTGCCAAAATTAAGCTGCGATTGAGCAAAACAAAGAAAACTAAAAGGCCTTTCAGGTATGAGCTGGATCAAATTCCATTAGAATATGCTGTGGAAGTGAGGAATCGATTTCAAGAATTAGATCAAGAAGACAAAGAGCCCGAAGACATGTGGACTGATGTTCGCGATATAATACAAGAAGTTGCTACTAAGGTAGTTCCAAAGCAAAAGAAATGCAAGAAAGCAAACTGGTTATCTGAAGAGGCTTTGCAAATAGCTGAGGAAAGGAGGATGGCAAAAGTTATGGGGGAAAGAGAAAGATACAAGGTTCTCAATTCGGATTTTCAGAAAATAGCAAGGAGAGATAAGAATGCCTTCCTGAACATACAGTGCCAAGAAGTTGAGGACAACAGCCAATTAAGGAACACAAGTGCTCTGTATAAGACAATCAAAGATATCAAAGGAAGCTTCTGTGCTAAGCTGGGCATGATAAAGGACAAACAAGGCAAGGACCTAACTGAAGCCTCAGAGATAACGAAGAGGTGGCAGGAATACACTGAAGAGCTGCACAAGAAGGACCCGAATGTGCAAACCCAACTAAAGACGGTTGTGATTACTGATCTCGAGCCGGGCATCCTGAAGAGTGAAGTTGAATGCGCCTTAGCCAGCCTTGCTAAGAACAAAGCTAGCGGAATTGATGGCATTCCAGCTGAGTTGCTTCAAAACCTCAACCATGACGCTGTTAACATTCTGCATACATTATTTCAGAAGATTTGGACAACCCTGCAGTGGCCACAGGATTGGAGGAGGTCAGTTTACATCAACATTCCAAAGAAAGGCAGTGCCAAAGATTGTTCTAACTACCGCGCGATCGCGCTTATTTTCCATGCTAGCGAGGTGATGTTGAAAATCCTCCAAGGTAGGCTGCAGCAGTATGTAGATCGGGAACTTCCGGACGTGCAAGCTGGGTTTCGCAAGGGCAGAGGAACTAGAGACCAAATTGCCAACCTTCGCTGGATCATGGAAAAAGCAAGAGAGTTCCAGAAAACCCATCTACTTCTGCTTTATTGATTATGCGAAAGCGTTTGACTGCGTAGATCACAGCAGATTGTGGCAAGCTCTCCAAGAGATGGGAGTTCCAATTCACCTTTTCTGTCTCCTCAGGAACCTGTATGAAGGGCAAGAGGCCACAGTGAGAACTGGGCATGGTCTTACTGATTGGTTTCCGGTTGAGAAAGGAGTGAGGCAAGGCTGCATACTGTCGCCCTGCCTATTTAACCTATATGCAGAGTGCATCATGAGGAAGGCCGGTCTGGACGAGTCTTCAGCTGGAGTGAAGATTGCTGGAAAACGTATCAACAACCTTAGATATGCGGATGATACCACTTTAATGGCAGAAAGTGAAGTGGAACTCAAGAGACTTCTGATGCGCGTACAAGAAGAGAGTAAGAAGTTTGGGCTTAAACTGAACATTAAAAAGACAAAGCTCGTGGCGTCTTGCCCTATCATATCCTGCAGCATCAAGGGATAAGAAGTGGAAGCGGGGACAGATTTTCTCTTCTTGGGCTCCAGGATTACCTCGGAAGGAGACTGCAGCTATGAAATTAGGAGACGCCTGCTTCTGGGATCTTTGAGCAATGGTTAGCCTTGACGGGCTAGTAAAGAGCAGAGACATTAGTCTGCCAACCAAGATCCGTATAACTCGTGCTATGGTCTTTCTAGTTGTGATGTATGGATGCGAGAGTTGGACTGTGAAAAAGGCTGACCGCCGAAGAATTGACGCGTTTGAATTGTGGTGCTGGCGAAAACTCTTGAGAGCTCCTTGGACAGCCAGAAGATCAAATCAGTCGACATTGTCGACCATAAACTCTGACTGATCATTGGAGGTTCAAATTCTAAAGTTAAAGCTCAGCTACTTTGGTCATCTGATGAGAAGAGAGAAGTCGCTGGAGAAAGATTTGATGTTGGGAAAGTTTGAGGGTCGCCGAACAAGGGGTAGGCAGCGAACGCGATGGTTAGATGGCATCCTCGAGGCACTGCAGACGAAGTTATGTGATGTTAGGAAGATAGTGAGAGACCGCAAAGCGTGGCGTGACATGGTCCATAGGGTCACGAAGAGTCGGACACGACTGAACGACTGAACTGAACTGACTGGGACGATCTTACCGATTTTCCAGTCTTGCGGAAGTACACCTGATGACAAGGACTCTTCGAAAAGGTGGCATAAAAAGACACTAACCACATTTTTAGTATTTTTTAAGACTTTTGAGTTTAGGCCATCGATACCAGATGAAGATGTGACTTTCAATGATTCAATTAATTTCATTATTCCGTTAACATCGAACAAAATGCCTTGCATGGCTGGGTGATCCAATACAGGGTTCGGACTGTTTAGTCCGATATGTTTAGTCTAATCTCAAACTTTGAGGGAGTGTTTACACGTTAGGGCCCCTCTTCGACCCTCAAGTCATGTTCATTAGCTTCTGCAAAAAAGGCTGCCAATTTTGGGATGCTCTGTGAGCATCGAATGGTAAACGTAAAAGAAAATTGTGAATAGGACCTAGTCTTTTTATGTAGGACAGTCTTGCTGAGGCATATATATATACTATGCAACAGTAGTCTAAATTAGAGTGAAATAAGTAACGATATACATCTAACAGGAAAGCTCTATCAACCACCAGCGTTTTCATGACAGTAGTTTCAGCACAATGAGGGCATGGGAAGCTTTTTTGTTTCATCATCATCATCATCAGCCTGATTATACCCACTGCAGGGCGAAGGCCTCTCCCATATTTCTCCACTTAACCCGGTTCTGTGCTAGCTGCATCCACTTGACCCCTGCGAACTTCTTAATCTCATCCGCCCACCTAACTTTCTGCCGCCCCCTGCTACGCTGTTTTTGTTTATGTTGTTTAAATTCGGCAAGAATGTTCGGTTTTTATTGAAAGTAAAATCTAAAAATATTTCCTCTTTTTTTGACTGGTAGTGCGATATGATTCAGGTGAACTGTGAGATCATTTTGCAAGCCTCGTCTGATGGTAATGTTTTTGTGGACAGAATTTAAATCTGTTGCTGTCTACCCAAGCGAAGATTTTGTTTACAGTCATCTGTATTTGTATCTCGCAGGTTGACAAGTTGGAGGATGTGCATGCTATTTCGACATCATCTGCGTATAGGTGAATACATTATGGATCTTGGGATCACTATTGCTATGGAATTTACCGTAACTACAAAAAGGGTAGTAGTTAAGATACAGACCTGACAAACGCCATTTTCCTGCGTGAAATTCATTGAAAACGTTGAGCCTAAGCGGACTTTGAATGTATGGTTGGTTAGCAAGTAACTTAAAACACTCATCGAAGAACGCAAACATTATCTTAATCCATAAGAAAGGGGACGCTAAGGACTTGAAAGATTACAGAACAATTCGCTTACTGTCTTTAACGTATAAGGTATTTACCAAAGTAAGCGATAAGTAAAGGTCAACCTTAGACTGCAACCAAGCAAAAGAGCAAGCAGGTTTTCGGAAAGGATACTCTACTATCGATCATATCCAGTAATACGGAAAGTTGAGCTAGTTGGTACATGATTGCAAATTACGAGCGCTGCGACGGAGAACAACAACGAGAGAGTAATGACAAGGACAGGCGCTACTATCAGCTGAAAGTTTATTCGAAGAACACAGATCAAATACTCGCAGAAGACAACCAAAGGCGCATGCGCTTCACAGATTTTTCCTAGGTATCCAGGTATAAAATCTCACAATCTTGGATGCTTACAGATGGTGAGCTCACGCACGTGTCACTGTTCTTATGGATGTGTTATGACTCTGACAGTTCTGTAGTCATTTGATCTTTGTGTCTAAACTTAATCTTGGTTTTGTTAAAAAGCGGTAGGCATTTTTTCCTACTAGGCACATTTGACCCACTAGGTTTATTCAAATGACAGTCTATAACGAAGGGCCAAGTTGGATGTAAGCACCATCTGTAAGCAGCCAAGATTGTGAGATTTTATATCTGGATACCTAGGAAAAATCTGTGAAGCGCATGCGCCTTTGGTTGTCTTCTGCGAGTATTTAATCTGTGTTCTTCGAATAAACTTTCAGTTAATAGTAGCGCCTGTCCTTGTCATTACTCTCTCGTTATTGTTCTCCGTCGCAGCGCTCGTAATTTGCGATCATATCCATACCATCAACCAGGTGATAGTAAAAGGCCCGGAATATAACCAGCCCTTATACATAGCATTCATTGATTATGAAAAAGCATTTGACTCAGTAGAAACCTCGGCGGTCATACAGGCATTGCGAAATCAGCGTGTAGACGAGCCCTACGTGAAAACGCTGGGAGATATATATAGAGAGTGCACAGCAACCATAGTTCTGCATAAAGAAAGTAACAAAATTCTTATAAAGGTGTCAGGCAAGGAGACACGATCTCCCCAGTACTATTCACAGCTTGCTTAGAAGAAGTGTTCAGAGATTTGGAATGGGAACAGTTAGGGATAAGAGTCGATGGAGAATACCTCAGTAATCTGCAATTTGCGGATGACATTGCCTTGCTATGTGACTCAGGAGATAAATTGCAAAGAATGATTGATGACCTAGACAGGAAGAGTAAAAATTAGGCTTGAAAATCAATATGCCGAAGACTAAGGTAATGTTCAATAGCCTAGGGCAGGAACAGGAGTTTACATTAGCCAGCGAAGCACTGGAAGTATTAGGCGAATATATACATTTAGGACAGGTAGTAACCGCTGACCCGGACCATGAAAGGGAAATAACAAGCAGAATAACACTGGGATAGAGCGCATTTGGCAAGCACTCCCAGATTATGACTAGCAGCTCACCGGTATCACTCAAGAGGAAAGTATACAACAGTTGCACCTTACCTGTACTTACCTATGGGGATGAATCGTGGAAGCTAACAAAGAGGGTTCTACTTAAGTTGAGTACAACGCAAAGGACTATGGAAAGAAAAATGGTAGGGATAACGTTAAGAGATAGGAAACGTGCAGAGTGGGTCAGAGAAATAACTCAAGTTACTGACATTCTAGTGGAAATCAAGAAGAAATGGGCATGGGCAGGACATGCAGCGCGAAGAAAGGATAAATGATGGTCGCTTAGGGCAACAAACTGGATTCCAAGGGAAGGAAAGCGGAGCAAGGGGCGGCAGAAAATTAGGTGGGCGGATGAGGTCAAGAGGTTCGCAGGGGTCAAGTGGAGGCAGCTCGCACAGGACCGGGTTAATTGGAGGAATATGGGCGAGGCCTTCGCCCTACACTGAGTATAGTCTGGCTGAGAATGATGATGATGATGAGGATATTACCAACCTCTTCCCGCATTTTCTTTGATGTTATGGAACTGTGAGAGGATACGTATTTCTCTGCGTGCCATCTTATGTACATTGTATCGTTCAGTAGGTTGTCTGTTGTGGGGAACCTGCGGAAGGTTCTCCACGCTTTGGTTTGCTGCTTTTTGACCAATTTACATTCTTTTGTCGACCAGACTCTCTGTGTCAGTGTTCTGAAGTTTGTGGGATGGATGCAGTTGCTGCAGATAATATATTATGCATGCTCTGAACTTCTCAATAAACACCTGTGTGGTGAAGTCTTCAGAATACTTTTCCTGTAAATTGGCATTTTCACTAAAGATGGCCCATCGGCAATGTGAATTTTTCGGCGCTCTGGTCTTGTAGGGATGACGGGTGTAGAGGACGATAACGTTAAAACTGTGCGTCAATGATCACTCCCCTGGGGTCATCTAAAATGTCTCAATTAAAAATCAACAAAGAGAGATTGCAATGCAAAATCTGTGTCAATACGGCTGAATTTTCCTGAGCTACGACAGCAATGTAAGACAAGTTTTATTTTACAGCCTAATATATTTTCAAACTTACCCCCCTGAATCTGTACGTTTACTTCCCTAAAAGGAAAATTGAGCGTTACAATTCTCAACTATCACATATGCCTCTGGCAGCTGTTCATTAAGGTCTTCTAACTCGTGGATGGTACCTGCGAGGTGAGGTGTTATGTACACGGAGCTATTATTACTGTATTACCGCTTATGCTTTTTTTTATTGGAACTTCCTTTGCAGGGACATCACTGCATGTTACTGTTGTGACGCCTCCTGACAGTCTGCCAGCCAGTGCTCGATATTTTCGAAAAATGTAATATTTTAGGACATTTCTGTCATCTTGCTCAAACTTTGTTTCTACAAGGCATAGACCTGCGGGTGCCATTGCCTTAAGATATCTAGGACGTCTGGGAAATTCATGTGTAAAAGTCTACAGTAAAACTTTAATTAATAAACCATTGTGATAAGCTGGGGATTTGGGAAAGTTATTGGTAATACTTCAAGTTGGGCTAGTTGTTAATTTCTTGTTGGAATGATTTTGTTGGAAACACGGACACAAAGAACAGGATACACAAGGGACACCCGCTAGATTGCAACTAGCATTTACTGTGCATATATATATATATATATATATATATATATATATATATATATATTGTGAGCACTGTGTGGCGCTTCATCTTCCACATGGCTGAATGTGCTACTTCGTCTTCATCCTGCTCTCTCTTGTAAATACCCATCGTCATCGCGAAGTCTGGTTGGCTGCAGTGTGCGACCAAGGCTTCAGGTCTCCAATAAAACCTGATTCCCCAAGTCCGACCTTAGCGTTACCTTACACATGGTGGAGGCGCGCCTTGATTTCCCCGCTGCTTCGTCACCTGCCTCCACCTGGAGCTCCGTTCTGGCCGCCATTTGACTCCGACAACCATCGTCACGACCCAAGAGGGCCACTCCGCTGTTCTGGCTTCTACCAACTCGACCCCAGCTCCCCTTGCCACTTGGACTGTCAGTAGCCCTCAGCGCGACCCGCAGATGTTCGCCGGTCTCCGCGGCGACGACGCTGATGACTGGCTCGACAGCTACGACCGGGTCAGTGCTTTCAACCGGTAGGACTATTCTCTTAAACTAATTAATGTGTCCTTTTATTTGACGGATGGGGCCAAAACGTGGTTCCTAAATCATAAATCGACGATTCCGGACTGGGATACCTTTAAATAAAATTTAAATCAGATTTTCTTCGCTCCTACTGTTCGCACGCAGCCCGCCAAGAAGAAGCTAGAAGCCCGACTTCAGCGGTCCAATGAGACCTATACCTCTTATATAGAAGATGTTCTTGCACTTTGCCGGCGCATAAATGACACCATGCCAAAGGCCGAGCGAGTTCGGCAGGTCCTTAAAGGCATTGGGCCACTCGCCTTTAACGCCTTGGCCGTGCAGAACCCTACCACTATCGACGCCATCATATCGACTTGTCAACGCCTTGACGAACTACAGTCAATACGCCTGCAGCCTGATCCTACTTCCTTTGGTTTCACTGCCGACGCTGACCTCCGTGCGCTTATTCGCGGATAATTTCATGAAGAGCTATCGGCTCAAGGTGATTTGTGCCGCCCTGCACCTAAGCCACACCCTTCAAGTGCCGGCCTGCGTAGCATTGTCAAAGAAGAGCTAATCTCAATGACCTGTCCCCCCCCCCCAACACCGGCCGCTCATACCATCTGTCATGTGCCAACGTACGCCCAGGTCACGTCCTTGCCGCCTGCTGTTGGAGCGCCTACGCCACCGGCGCCTACCACTGCTCATGTCGCCGCATTGGCACCACCTGCCGCGGAGCCAACATACTACAACCCCCCCCCCTCCAACGACCCCCCTCCTATCGGAAAACTGACCACTGCAGGTTTAGGAAGGAAAACTGCACTCTTCGGCCGTCCCAAAAATCCTCCGGAACGTCTCTCGAATATTATTTTAGTTTGGATTGAAGGTTTATCTGTTGAGGTTTGGTTGACACGGGCGCCGCTGTTTCTGTGATACACACTGACTTGTGATCCAGCTTGCGAAAAGTGAAAACGCCTTACGATGGACCTAACTCCGTGGAGCTAATGGTGAAATAATTTGGCCTTTTGCTAAGTGTACTGTGCGAGTTTTTCTTGACGGTGTCCGCCACCATGTACAATTTGCCGTAATGTCACCGTGCGCTCACCCAATTATTTTAGGCTGGAATTTACTGTCTGCCGCATCAGCCAGCATTTCGTGTCGTGACAGGGTCATTTACATAAACGAGAGTGATCTGTCTTCTGAACCTCCCGAGCCCCGTCATCGCCTGCTTGCCGCTACTGACTAATCAGTGTTGCCCCCTCGTTGCGAACAACTTTTCGCGCTTACTTCTACTGACATTGATAACGTAAATATGCTAATCGTGCCTTCTGATCGTCATCTAACCCGTGAAATCGCGTTACCACCAAATCTTGTTCGGTTTGAGCATGACACAGCACTTGTCGCTGCTTCGAACACTTTCCCAGAGACCATTGTGCTGACTAAAGGGACATGTTTTCCTTGTGCCCTGGACATTCACCCGGTGTTCCTCACCACCCTTACAGCCCCCTCTTCCTCACCAGCAGCTTCTTCCGATGCCTCTCTCTGTGTTCTCTTTGGCACCATCAATCCTGACCTTCCTGCGACTCACCGCCAAGCTTTGCAGGAATTACTTCAAAAACACCAAGCCTCCTTTGATGTCACTTCTCCGACCTTGGGCCGAAATTCTTCTGCACAGCACAGCACAGCACCGAAGTACACAAGGTACTTCTATTGTTAGCCGCCGCCCTTACCGTGTTTCCTTATCAGAACGTAAAATTATAGAAGATAATGTGAATGATATTGTTACGGTACGCAGTGAAACAGACGATGACGAAGTGCTGGGCTGGTAGAAAAAGACGACGCTGCAGCTACGTCTGGTTCTCCTGTGAGTGTGTCCCTGACTGTGAACTGTTGCGGCTACGACGTACCATCGCCTCCTAATATCTCGACGTGCCTCGTAACATCTTGGTGGAGGTGCTGGGTTAGACACCAATACCGCAAGCTGGATCTCCGTAGTGGCCGCCAACTTGGTGCTAGCACTATGCAGTCCGACGCAGCTACCTCTACAGCGGCACAACCAGCGCCCACTGTCGTCGTTGCGCAGCCTCGTGATCCGGGAACCTTTTGCGGCACCGATGACATCGACGTCGAAGACTGGCTCGCTATGTACGAGCGAGTCAGTAAGCACAACCGATGGGACGCAACGTTGATGCTTGCAAATGTCATTTTCTACCTGGCTGGTACGGCGCGCGTCTGGTTCGAGACGCACGAAGAAGATCTAACATCCTGGGACATGTGCAAAGAGAAGCTTCGGGATCTCTTTGGCAAGCCAATCGGACGCAAGCTCGGCGCTAAAAAGGACCTGGCATCGCGAGCACAGTCGTCGACCGAATCATATCTGTCGTACATACAAGACGTACTAGCTCTATGCCGCAAAGTGAACAGCGCCATGCCCGAGTGTGACAAGGTGGGCCACATCTTAAAGGGCATTGCTGACGACGCTTTTAACCTTCTATTTTGCAAAGATTGTACGACGGTCGACTCCGTCCTTGAGGTATTCCGGCGGTTTGAGCAAGCTAAACATCGTCGTATTGCTCCCCGCTTCGACCGCTTGCCAAACACAGTTGCTACGTCTTCGTGCGAAGACCTGCCAACACTGCAGCAGCCGTCCCATGAGCCAAACTTGACCAGGATCGTTCGCAGAGAACTGGAGGCAATGGCCCCTGTCGCATTCACACCTCAGCCGGCGGATGCTACTATAGCACTGATCCAAGCTGTCGTTCGGCAAGAATTCGCGAACGTGGGCCTTAATGCGAGCGTAAGCCTCAGCTCTGGTCAGCCGTCCGCATAGCCATCTGTCCAGCCCACCGTTCCGGTGGTAGCTGCTGCGGCTCCGACTGCGCGCTTCCCGACGCGATACCCCGAATCTACCCGACGCTACCGCAACACAGAAGAATGGCGGACCTTCGACAACCGACCCATCTGTTTCAACTGCTCACGTGCCGGCCACATTTCTCGCCATTGCCGCAGCCGTTGGGTTCCGCCACCTCGACCTCGCTACTATCAGGATCGCAGCACCGCCTACGGACCACACCCAACCTCTCTCCGTGATATGCCCTCTCGTGACTTTAACCCGCCATCCCCGCGCATGTCCAGCCGATCGCCGTCTCCCCAGACCCGCCGTTCCCGCTCGCCCCTACCTCACCGTTCCTCGTCCCCTCATCCTCACTTCTCTGGCCCGTTCCCGTTAAACTGATCAATGCAGCTCCCGGAGGTGAAGCTGCATTGACGACCGGCCCGAAAATCCTCTGCTGACCCTCGCTCATCGCCGCAATCTTCTAGATATCTGTGTAGATGGTGTGCCTGTTACCGCCCTCATTGACACTGGTGCCCAAATTTCCGTCCTCAGCTCTTCGTTTCGCCGCCGACTCAAAAAAGTTGTCACACCCGCCTCTTCATCAGCCGTTCGTGTCGCCGACGGAGGCGTCGCTACCGTCGTGGGACTTTGCACTGCGCGCGTGAGCATTTGTGGTCGAACTACCCCTGTGCTCTTCACTGTAATCGACCGCTGCCCCCACGATGTGATCCTCGGCATCGACTTTTTAACGGCGCACTCTGCCCTGATTGATTGTTCAAGTGGCCTCCTTCGCTTAGACCTGCCTTTCTGCTCCGACCGCACAGATATCAAGCCACGCCTCTGCTCCGTCGAGTTTGTTCGCCTACCGCCCGAAGCTGCCATGTATGTTCCTTTGGCCCCGTTTCCTGCTATTCCTGATGGTACATACGTCACTTGTCCAATCACCGATGTTGTTCTCCACCGTAACGTCATACTCCCTCACACTGTCCTGACCGTCACGGATAACAGAACCTATCTTCCCGTCCTTAACTTTAGCCGCTCTGTCCAAGTTTTGCCCCATGGCATTGCACTCGCTGACTTGTTTCCGTTGGCTGACTGCGAAGTTTCTGCCCTCAAGCCTGCGCCTCTGTCTGAACCCCCCGTATCAGCTTCTCGTTCGACCCTTTTTACTCCCATGATAGCACCGGATTTGACACCTCAGCAAGCCGGTGCTCTCTCCGACCTTTTGCTTTCGTGCAAGGACATTTTTGATTTTGCCGACCGACCTTTGGCCAAGACATCTGTCGTTACCCATCGCATCAATACTGGTGATGCCAGCCCTATTCACAGAAGGCCTTATCGAGTCTCTCTTGCTGAGCGCCACGTGATACAGAAGGAGGTCGACAAGATGTTGACAAATAATATTATTGAGCCTTCCTGCAGTCCCTGGGCGTCTCCTGTCGTTTTAGTCAAAAAGAAAGATCAAACTTGGAGATTCTGTGTTGATTACCGCCACCTCAATCAGATCACTAAAAAAGACGTTTATCCGCTCCCGAGAATTGACGACGCCCTCGACTGCTTGCATGGTGCCAGCTATTTTTCCTCGATCGACATGCGTTCCGGCTACTGGCAAATAGCTGTCGACGAACGGGATCGAGAGAAAACCGCATTTGTTACCCCTGACGGACTATACCAATTCAAGGTCATGCCATTTGGCCTCTGTAACGCTCCTGCGACCTTCGAGCGCATGATGGACTCGCTTCTCCGTGGCTTCAAGTGGACAACGTGCTTATGCTACTTAGATGACGTTGTCGTTTTCTCTCCCACGTTCACGAGTCACCTTGAACGGCTTTCTACGATACTGGCAGTCTTTCGCCGCGCCGGTCTTCAACTGAACGCAAAAAATGCAGCTTCGGCCGCCGCCAGATCAAAATCCTGGGACATTTGGTTGACGAAAATGGTGTGCAGCCCGACCCTGATAAAGTTCGTGCAGTCCGCGAGTTCCCTACACCACGTAATACAAGTGATGTGCGAAGTTTTCTCGGGCTCTGCTCCTACTTCCGTCGCTTCATTCGGAACTTCGCTAACCTAGCACGTCCCCTTACCTCCCTTTCGCAGAAAAAAGTGAATTTCTCGTGGAGCCATGAACAAGCTCAGGCCTTCACAACGCTCATTTCCGCGCTCACCGCTCCTCCTGTACTGGCGCACTTCGACCCGTCTGCTCCTACAGAACTGCGCACCGACGCTAGCGGACATGGTATTGGCGCCATCCTTGCCCAGTACCAGCACGGCCACTCTCGTGTGATTGCCTATGCCAGCCGCCTTCTATCTCAGTCCGAGCGCAATTATTCCATTACGGAGCGCGAATGCCTTGCACTTGTTTGGGCGTTGACCAAATTCCGCCCTTATTTGTTTGGGCGGCCCTTCAGCGTAGTGACGGACCATCATGCCTTGTGTTGGTTGTCATCACTTAAGGACCCTACTGGCCGCTTAGGTCGCTGGGCCTTGCGATTACAAGAATACACGTTTACTGTTGTGTACAAGTCAGGCCGCCTACATCAAGACGCCGACTGCTTGTCTCGCTACCCCGTCGACCCTCCTGAACTTCCTGACAATACTGCTGACGACTTCGTTTTGTCCATTTCGAACTTTCTCCACCTCGGCGTCGAACAGAGTCGTGATCCTTCCCTGCGCCCCATTATTGATCACCTGCGCAACGACAGCACCGATCCGCCCATCAGTATGTTTGTGCTGCTTACTAACACATTATACCGACGCAATATGCGCCCAGATGGTGTAGACCTTTTGCTTGTTGTCCCGACACATCTACGCTCTGCTGTTCTTGCGCACCTTCATGATGCTCCTACAGCAGGGCACCTAGGAGTGTCCCGCACATACGACAACGTTCGACGGCGATTCTACTGGCCTGGCCTCTACCGCTCTGTTCGTCGCTACGTCGCCGCCTGTGAGTTGTGCCAGCGCAGGAAGACCCCGTCTGTTCACCCTAGTGGGCCCTGCAACCACTCGCAGTTCCAACTGAGCCCTTTTCTCGAGTTGGTCTCGACCTGCTCGGGCCATTCCCCACATCGACTTCAGGGAACAAATGGATTGCCGTAGCGACCGATTACGCCACCCGGTATGCCATAACCAGAGCTATCCCCACCAGCTGTGCCTCCGACGTTGTAGACTTTCTTTTGCATGACGTCATCTTGCTTCATGGGGCTCCTCGTCAACTGCTCACCGATCGCGGTCGCTGCTTCCTTTCTAAAGTTGTTAATGACCTTCTGCGCTCATGCGCTACGCGCCACAACTTCACAACGGCCTATCATCCACAAACGAACGGTCTTAATGAGCGCCTTAATCGTACCCTGACCGATATGATGTCAATGTATGTTTCTGACCATCACCGTGACTGGGACATCTCTTTACCTTTCATAACATTCGCTTATAACTCCTCACGACATGATACCGCCGGATACTCTCCCTTTTATCTACTCTTCGGCCGCGACCCTCTACTTCCCTTCGACACCTTACTGCCTCTTGACGATTCCTCCTGCAGTTACGCTGCTGATGCCATCGCCCGCGCTGATGCCGCCCGTCATATTGCTCGAGACCGGCTTCGGGCGTCCCAGCGTTCTCAAAAGCACCGTTACGATCTCCAGCACCGAGACGCCTACTACCCTCCTGGCTCCCTCGTACTCCTCTGGCTCCCTGCTCGACGTGTAGGCATGTGCGAGAAACTTCTGTGCCGCTACGTGGGCCCTTACCAGGTCTTGCGGCAACTTACCGACGTGACGTACGAGATTATCCCTGTGAACCGCCACTCTCCGGCAAACCATCATTCAGAAGTCGTGCATGTCGCCCGTCTCAAACCTTATATCTCGCGCTCACCTGTGTAGTCTACGCACCGGGACTGTGCTTCTTCCGCGGGGGGGTATTGTTACGGTACGCAGTGAAAGAGACGATGACGAAGTGCTGGGCTGGTAGAAAAAGACGACGCTGCAGATACGTCTGGTTCTCCTGTGAGTGTGTCCCTGACTGTGAACTGTTGCGGCTACGACGTACCATCGCCTCCTAATATCTCGACGTGCCTCGTAACAATATGCTCCGACGAGACATTATTCGGCCCTCAGCTAGCCCCTGGTCATCTCCGGCCGTCTTGGTCAAAAAAACGGATGGGTCCGTGTGTTTTTGCGTTGATTACCGCGCACTTAACAAAGTCACTCGCAAAGATGTTTACCCCATGCCACGAATTGACGACTCCCTCGGCTGTCTTCAGGGCGCCAAATATTTCTGCACTTTGGATTTGCGTTCCGGTTACTGGCAGATTCCGATGCACGAAGCCGACAAAGAAAAAACACCATTCGCTACTCCCGACGGGCTTTCCGAATTCAATGTCATGCCTTTAGGACTTTGTAATGCCACCGCTGCGTTTGAGCGCATGATTGACACTGTTCTTAGAGGACTTAAGTGGAAAACATAGTTGTACTACATGGACGACATAGGTCCTACTCATTGATCCCCAGCTGAATGTGGAACCAATCTTTGCATAACTATTTTTGTTTCTTTCATTCGTGTCTCCTCATTGTCATCTGTTAATACTGTTACATATATGCCATCGCAGAAGGCAGAAGATGAAGATCACTAAAAGAGAAAGGAGAAGTTATAGCAACGGTTGGTGCTAGAAAGTTGACGCTGCTATGTTTCTATGTGCTGTGTCATCAGCAGCTGTGCTTCTTGGACTTGCCCCGTATCATCTTGGTGGAGGTGACTAAAGATCCTCGTGTGCACATATAAGTCCATTCAAGCAGCCAAAAGCAGGATTTACGCAGTGGCCGCCACCTACCTGGGATCACGTCAACAACGGCCACTATGACCTCTACCACCGCCGCAACATCCACTCAGCCACTCGTCCTCACCAAACTCCGCCACTCTTCCATCATTAATGGTGAAGACAAGCCAGACGTTGACGATTGGCTGGATGAGTACGAGTGCTGCAGCAGGGACAGCCACTGGAACGCGACCATTATGCTGCAAACCTAATTTTCTATTTGGCGGGAACAGCTCCCACGTGGTTTCAAAATAACGAACAAGAGCTGGTGACCTAGAAAATCTGCCAGCAGAAGCTGCAGGACTTGTTCGGGAAGCCCACTGTACGGGTTCTCGTAACAAAAACAGAACTTTTGTCTCGCGCCCAATCCCCCACGGAGTCACGGAGTCCTACCTTGCCTACATTCATTACGTCTTCGCCTTGTGTCGCAAGGTTAACAGCTTCATGCCAGAAACTGAAAAGGTAGGGTATATCCTCAAGGGTATCACGGATGACGCTTTCAACATCCTCTTCTGTATCGATTGCTCTACCGTCGACTCGATACCTCAAGTCTGCCGAACATTGGAGCAGGCTAAACAACGACGTCTGGTACATCGCTTTGAGCGCCTTCCGAACACGGCGGCTATATCATCCTGCGATGATTTGGCCCCTCTGCAACAGCCTTCTCATTCTACGACCATGGATCTGATCGTCAGGCGAGAACTCGAGGCCTGAGCTTCTGCACCACTCCCATCTCGACTGCCCGAAACAGTGGCCCTGATACAGGCAGTTTTCCGCCAGGAACTTCACAACGTCGGTCTCTCGTCAAGCCTCGTGCCGCCCTCCTCAGCATCGCATCATGTTCCTGCAGTGGCTGCTGAAACCACTAGCCGAGCTCCCCACGTCGCTACCTTAGTGGCAATCCTGCAGACTGGCGCACCTCAGACGACAGGCCAATTTGTTTTATTTGCTGTCGAGCCGGTTACATATCACGTTAATGCCGCAGTCGTACCTTCCCCACCCCTCGTTCTTATTACACTGTCGGTACTACTCTGGACCTCGAAGCTTCCCTGCCCAACCTGAAGAGCTCCGCCCCGCATATGATGGACCTGGACACTTCCCTCAACACCCGGACGAACCTCGCACCGAAGCTGTCTCAAGTGTCCGTCTTTCCAGCCGATCTCCATGCCCACGGCCTTGTCACTCCCATTCACCGGTACCTCGTCGCAGCTCCTCCCCATCATACGCAGGTACATACTTGGGAAACTAGTCGGTGCAGCACCCGGGAGTGACGCTGCATTATCGACCCGGACTTAGAACTCGGTACTGACCTGCTCACCCAGATGTAATCTTGTTGATATATTTGTTGACGGAGTCCCAGTTTCTACCCTTATAGACACCGGCGCCCACATTTCAGTTCTCAGCTCCTCGCTACGCCCACGCCTCAAGAAAGTCCTCACACCCGCTACCTCATCCACCGTTCGTGTTGCTAATGGCAGCACAGCTTCAGTGATTGGTGTGTGTACTGCGAGAATTAGCATTTCCGACCGCCACATCCCTCTGTTATTTACCTGTATCGTGCAAGATACGCATGCGCAGTGCCTACCGGCAACGTCATGCACTGACCACTGCCGGTGATACCAGCACGTGCCGGCATCGATCAGCCACTATAAAAGCGAACACCTTCTATCAATAAACGTTCATTCTGTTCTGGCTTCCACGAGTCCTGACTGATACATGGTGTCAGAAGTGGGCCGGCTGTTGGCCTTTCGAACAGTGTCTTGAAGGAAGCAGGGAACGTCCGTGCTAGCCGCCAGATAATGGAGCTACTCAAGCCGCCTGACCAACTACTTCTGTCTGGGAACATCGCAAAGAAGTGGGCGTTGTTTAGACAGAAGTTCGAGCTCTTCCTGCAGGCTACAGTGTCCACCAAAGAACCAAGGACGGAAGCGGCTAAGACGGCTCTGCTGCTGAGTGTTGCTGGGGACGAGGCCCTTGAGGTATTTAATAACTTTACCTTTTCGGAGGAGGAAAGCAAGGACGACTATGCAACGGTCGTGAAGAAGTTTGAAGTTTACTGTCAAGAGCAGCAGAATGAAGTGTACGAGAGATACACGTTTCGTTCAAGAATCCAGGCGGAAGGTGAAACCTTTGAACATTTTTTTCGTGACCTGCGGAAGCTAGCCCAGAGTTGCAATTTTGCAGCATTGAGTGACTCAATGATACGGGATCAAATAGTATTCGGCACAAGTAGTCCGAAGGTCCGGGAGAGGATGCTTAAAGTGAAAGACCTTACGCTGTTTAAGGCGGAACAGATCTGCAAAGCTGCGGAAGTGTCATCGCAGCAAAATGAGGCCTGGGGCCAGTTAGAAAGGCAAGTGGCTTCAGTGAAACAACGTCAGCGTTTCCGTTGTGGCAAGTGCAATCGAACACACGAGCGAAAAAAGTGTCCAGCGTTCGGGAAGACATGTTTTGCGTGCAAAGGGGCCAATCATTTCGCTGTCTGCTGCCAGAAAGAGCCTGCAGTCGGTGCAGTAGTTCACGAGGAAAGCTTGGAAATCCTCAATGTCAGGGTCTGCACTGTCGAAAGAACACCTGATTGGATGGTTGCAGCTAAAGTAGCCAATCAAAATGTTCTTTTCAAAGTAGACACTGGGTCTCAGGCAAACTTGCTGCCCTATTCGGTCTTTCGTAAATGCAAAGCAGAGACAGTCCTGCAGCCAAGCAGCTCCATTCTTCGGTCCTACAGCGGGGACGAGATTAAACACTTCGGCACGGCGACCTTACCAGTGGTGATGAACGACAAGTCCGGAACTTTCACTTTCTTTATCGTGAAGAAAAGCAAGCAGTCAATACTTGGACTACACGCAACTGAGTCGCTGGGACTGGTGGTGCGTTCGGTGGAAGCCGTGGACACGGAGTGTTCTGAAAAAGTACTGCAAGAATTCCCGCAGCTCTTTCAAGGTACCGGCTGTGTTGCCCGTCCATACCGGATGGTTCTGCGCGAAGATGCCATACCAGTGATACAGCCAGCGCGACGTGTTCCGTTGGCATTGCAAGAACCACTGCGGGAGGAGCTGCAACGCATGGAAAAGGCCCACATCATTCAAAGGGTCAACGAGCCAACAGACTGGGTGAGCCCACTAGTTATTGTTAGGAAGAAAGATGGCAAACTGAGGGTCTGCATGGATCCTAGAAACATTAACCAGTACCTGAAGCGGGAACACTACCAGATGCCAAAGCGGGATGATATTGAGGCGGAGCTCGCTGGCGCTAAATACTTCTCTCGTCTCGATGCAAATTCTGGGTTTCATCAGATTCCATTGGATAAGGACACATCAACAATTTGCACATTCGCTACACCGTTCGGGCGTTACCGCTTCTTGAGACTGCCGTTCGGGATTGCTTCAGCACCAGAGGTGTTCCAAAAAACATTGAGCGAGGTATTTGACCGAGCCCCAGGCGTGCGCGTGTATGTCGATGACATTCTGGTATGGGGTGCGACACGTGAAGAACACGATGAGCGCCTCCGTGGGGTATTGGAACTTGCAAAGCACGCTGGCTTAACGTTCAATGCCAACAAATGCAAGTTCGCTTGCACAGAGGTTGAATTCTTGGGCGACATTATCAGCCAAGACGGGATAAAGCCTAATCCTACGTTTACAGCATCATTTGCCGAAATGACAACCCCGGCTGATAAGACGGCTGTTCAGCGAATGCTGGGGGTGGCCAACTACTTTGGGAAGTATATTCCGCGTATGGCTGATAAGACCAAGCTGTTGCGAGATCTTATCAAAAAGGACACAATCTTTCAGTGGACAGAGAAACACGCCGCTGAATGGGCTGCTCTTTGCTCTGTTTTAAGCAGTACACCTGTGCTGGCAATTTTTGATCCAGCTAAGGAAACAAAGGTCAGCTCGGACGCATCAAAAAACGGTCTAGGAGCTGGGCTTTTGCAACGTCACGGGGATAGCTGGCGACCTGTCGCCTACGCATCGCGTGTCATGACTGAAACGGAACAAAGGTACTCGCAAATTGAGAAAGAAGCACTGGGAATTACCTTTGGCTGCGAAAAATTTCACCACTTTGTTTATGGAAGAAAAATTGTCATTGAAACGGATCACCACCCACTCCTAGCAATTGCATCGAAAGATATTGGCGATATGCCGCCAAGGCTTCAACGTTTTTTTTTACGCTTGATGAAGTACGATTATTCCCTTCATTTTGTACCAGGGAAACAGTTGCTGCTGGCCGACATGCTGTCGAGGTCATCGCCCAAGGAATCAGCGGACACCACCGGCTTCCCAGACGACGTAGAGGTTCATGCCGTTGGAGTGGTCACGGATCTGGTGAGCAGCAGAACAATGACTAGACTTGTGGAGGCTACTGCAAAGGATCCTGATCTACAGTCTGTTATAGGTTACATTAGAGACAACAGTGATCTGTTCGGCAGCCTGAAGCCATTCGCTGCAGAGTTGTCCTTCATAGAAGGAATCGTGTTAAAAGGGACGAAAGTAGTCATTCCAAAGTCTATGAGGGCAGAAATGCTTCGACGTCTACATGAGGGTCATTTGGGCTTGAATAAATGTAAAGCAAGAGCTCGACAGCTAATGTTCTGGCCCGGACTCTGCTCCGATATCGAGAGGATGTTAAACGGTTGTACTGTCTGCCAGAAATACGCGTACCAACGACAACGCGAGCCTTTTTTGATGCGGCCAACACCTCATTACCCTTGGTACAGAGTCGGCGTGGACATCTTCCAGCACGGCTGTAGTTCTTACCTGTGCGTGTACGATGCCCTCTCCAACTTCCCGGAAGTTGAACAACTCAGCGACACCACAGCTCGCACTGTTATTGACAAATTAAGCGCCATCTTTGCCCGCTACGGGATACCAGTAGAAGTTTGCAGTGACAACGGTCCCCAATTCTCCTCCCACGAATTTGCTGTTTTTGCATCCAGGTACGAGTTCCAGCACGTGACTTCGAGCCCTGGATTTCCACAATCTAATGGACTTGCCGAAAAAGGCGTTCAAATTGTGAAAAGAATCATGAAAAAGACGCAGGAGACACGTCAGGACTTCTGGTTGGGACTGCTGTCCTACCGGTCGACTCCATTGGAGGACGGTCGTTCACCGGGTGAGCTCCTGCAAGGCAGAAGACTGCGCACGCTGCTCCCTGACTTCAGCCGCCAGCCAAAGACAACTGTCTTCAAGCGCAAGCCACTGGATGCTAATGCTAAATCTCTACCGTGCCTCAAGAAAGGAGAGGTGGTTAGGATTCGTGACAAACAGTGGACCCGCAAAGCGCGAGTAGTGGGACCGGCTGCCCCGCGGTCATACCGGGTCATTACGGAAGATAACAAGCTGCTTCGCCGCAACAGAAGGCACCTAAACTCGACGCTGGAACCCTTCGAGAGCGGCATAGCCGAAAGTGAAGAGTCCGACAGTGAGTGCGAGCCCGTAGACGAGCACGTGCCCAGCCCGAGACTTGTAGCGGCGCCAACTACGGACGGGCAGTCGACGCCAACAGTAAGGCGGTCCTCCAGAATCAGGCGCCAGCCAACCTGGCTACACTACGATGGTAACTTCAACCAAATAACAACTCGCTAACCTTTCAAAGAACTAATAAACAGGGGAAGATGTATCGTGCAAGATACGCATGCGCAGTGCCTACCGGCAACGTCATGCACTGACCACTGCCGGTGATACCAGCACGTGCCGGCATCGATCAGCCACTATAAAAGCGAACACCTTCTATCAATAAACGTTCATTCTGTTCTGGCTTCCACTAGTCCTGACTGATACATTACCGTCCTCACCAGTTGCCCTCAAGACGCTATATTAGGCCTCGACTTTTTAACTGCACACTCCGCTCTCATTGACGGTTCTTCTGGATTTATTCATGTAGATCTGCCGCATTGTACTGATGAAAAAGCTACACCAACTTCAACGCTCCGTCTCTACTCTGCTACATTTAATCGTCTGCCACCAAAAGCTACTGTGTACGTGCTCATGTCGCCTTTTCCACCCGTTCCTGATGGCGACTACGTTGTTCGCCCGTAACCGACGTGACTGCAGCATAGAATAGCTTTATAATATTGTGCACCGTAGCGAACAACCACACTTATATTCCAGTATTGAAATGCAGCTTTTTTGTGTAAGTGCTTCCTGAGGGCATTTCTCTCGCAGAATTGACCCCATTGTCTGACTTCAATGTGTGTTCTCTTTTACCTCACCTTAATTCTGAAGTACCGCCACGACCTCCACCATTCCCACCTCTTGAGCCCCGCATATCAGAAATGGTTGCTCCTGACTTGCGTCATGATCGTGCCAAAGAACTTACGAGCCATCTGACTTCGTAGAGAGATATATTTGATTTTGGTGACCATTCTTTGGGTCAAACGTCCCTAGTTACTCTTCGCATCGATACCGGAGACACCAGCCCAATTCGCCGAAAACCTTACCGAGTCACCATTTCTGAACGTCGCCTCATACAAGATGAAGTAGACAGGATGTTGGCAAGAGATATTATAGAGCCTTCGAGCAGCCCCTTGGCGTCACCTGTCGTGCGTGTTAGAAAGGACAATACCTTGAGGTTCTGCGTTGATTACCGACACCGTATTAATGTTTCAAAGAAGGACGTTTACCTCCTGCCCGGGATAGATGATGCGCTCGGCTGCTTGCACGGTGCAAGCTATTTGTCTTAGATAGATCTTCGTTCCGGTTATTGGCAGATCGTAGTCGACGAACGGGACCGAGAGAAGACCGCCGTCTTCACTCCTGATGGCCTCTACCAATTGAACGCTATGCCCTTTGGCTTGTGTAATGCGCCCGCAACATGAGCGCATGATGGACTCTCTTTTATTTGGCTGCAAGTGGACGACATGCTGATCTTGTCTCGATGACGTCATTGCATATCCTACAAGCTTTGAGAGCCATCTTCATCGCCTTGATGCCATTCTTGGAGTCTTCTGAACTCGAAGAAGTGTGCCTTCGGCCGACGTGAACTGAATATGCTCGGACACTTTGTCGATTCCCGTGGCATTCAACCCAATTTCGACAAAATTCGTGTTCTGAGTGCATTTCCTACACGCCGTTGTACCAGGGACCTGCGTAGTTTTCTTAGACTCTGTTCCTATTTTCGGCGGTTTGTCTCCAACTTTACCGCTCAATATTCTTCTACAGAAGAAAGTTTCATTTTGCTGGGGCCCTGAACAATCTTAAGCTTTTTCTGCGCTCATTGAAGCCCTCACCAACCCGCCCGTGCCCTAACGGAGGTACGCGCCAGTGGTCATGGTATTGGTTCCATTCTCGCCCAACAGCAGGCGGGTCGCACTCGCGTCATTGCTTGTGCCAGTCGCCTCCTTTCTACGGCTGAGCGGAGTTATATGATCACAGAGCGTGAGTGTTTAGCCCTCGTGCGGGCCATTACTAAGTCTCACCCTTATTTGTTTGGCCGCCCGCTGTCTGTCATCACCTACTACCACTCACGCCTTGTGTTGGCTTTCTACGCTGAAGGACCCTACAGGTCTCCTGGGGCGTTGGGCCTTGCGTCTTCAGGGAATACACTTTTTCTGTAGTTCACAAGTCCGGCCGGCTGCACACCGATGCCGATTGCCCGTCCCTCAACCCGGTAGATCCGCCACCTGAAAGCGAGTGCGACGATGACACCTGTGTGTTGTCCATCTCTGGACTTTTAAACATTCGCCATGATCAGCGCTTGGATCCCAAGCTTTGCACCATTATAAACCGGCAACCGCCTTAGCACTGACCACACTGACGCTCTCCTTGCTTTGTTTGTGCTCCACAACGGCACCTTATATCGGCGGAATATGCGACCAGATAGCGCCGAGATTCTGCTCGTAGTTCCCGAACACATGCGTGCCACCGTTCTTTAGCAGCTGCATGACGCGCCCACTGCGGGCCACCTTAGTGTATCTCGTACGTACGACAGCGTCCGCCGGCACTTCTTTTGGCCAGGGTTCTGCTGCTCTGTTCGTCGTGACATGGCTTTTTGCGACCGATTTCAGTGACGGAAAAAGCCCTCGGTTGTGCCTGCTGAATCCCTGCAGCCGATCGACATCCCAATAGACCCGTATTCCCGAGTTGGCCTTTATCTGCTTGGGCCTTTTCCTCTGTCGTCTTCGGGGAACAGATGGCTTGCAGTTGTCACAAACTTAGGTTTTCCTCTTGTTAAGGTGGGTTTTTTTCTGCTGTGCATTTTATTCTTAACAATGCATGTAATCCTACTCCTGCCTAAGGCCTTCTCTGAAGGCTGGCAGTATTTCTGAAATAAATAAATAAATATACTACGCGCTACGTTGTCACATGAGCAAAACCCGGCAGCTGTGCAACTGGCGTGGCTACTTTTCTTCCCCACGATGTCTTCCTGCTCCATGGTGCGCCACGCCAGCTGATCACTGACCGTGGCCGTTGCTTTCTTGCTCGAGTAGACGACGAAGTCCTCCAGTGCTTCTCCATTAAGCACTATTTCACCACCGCTTACGAACCACAAACGAACCGCCTCACCGAAAGCCTTAACCGCACGCTCACGGACATGCTGTCAATGTGTGTATCGGATGACCACCGTGATTGGGATATTAATTTGCAATTCATACCGTTCGCGTATAGTTCGTCCCGTCACGATACAATAGGCTACTCACCGGTCTATCTCCTATTCGGCCACGACCCTTCACTTCCGTTTGGCAGCGTACTGCCTTCCACTGCTAACGCCCGTTCCTACGTTCGTGACGCCTTCTCCCGAGCTGTCGCCGCCTGTGTTTTTGCTCGCCGCCGACTGGCTTCTCAAAACGCACAAAAAAGACGCCATAATACTTGTCATCGGGATGTCCACTACTCTCCAGGCTCTCTCGTCTTGCTCTGCACTCCAGCTCGTCGCGTTGGGATGTGTGAGAAGCTCTTCCCGCGCTACACAGGCCCCTACCATGTTTTATGCCAGTCACTTCCGTGACGTACGAGATCACCCCTGTGAATCCGCCACAACAGTCCGCTTTGCTACGTACCGATATCGTTCGTGTCGCCCAAATGAAGCCGTACTACTCCAACTGTACTTCCCCGACATAGTACGCTCCGGGACTGTGCTTTTTGCGGCGGGGGTAGTGTTGCATATATTCCATCGAAAAAGGCACAAGATGAAGATCACGAACAGAGACAGAAGACAAAGTGATAGCAACGGTTGGTGCTAGGAGAAGGTTGGCGCTCCTGTGTTTCTGTGTGCTGTGCCATCAGCTGCTGTGCTTCTTGGACTAACCTTTCCACGTATCAATATAATCCATTCCCTGGCAGTATTGCATCTTCAAATGATTACGAAACGTTTGTAATCGTTGTAAAAATTCACGTTAAGCTGTAACCTTCATCCTCGCAAGCATTTTCTGTATTCGTGTTGACACGTTGCTCTCCGAAAAAAACTTGAGTGTTTGGTGTCATCTGTCATTAGATTTTGAGTGATTGAAGCGCTAGCTTTACAACATTGTGTTTCTGGCTAACGGTTTAAGTGCTTATCGCATTTTTGTTGTATTGTTGTTACTGTTCCCCCCCTCTCCTATGTAATGCCCGATCGGGCCTTTTCCGGTACTAAAGAAAAGTATTGCCCTGTCGTTTCCAGTGCGTCGCTACCTATTGCAAACGGCAGTCCTTGTCCGATCCTGTGAACATTACCTTCGTCGTTAACATAACGTTTCGACCTAGTCGAGAAAAACATGACGAAAAAAATACGCGATTGATTTCGCATCAAGATTGCGACTCGATCGTTCTTTATGCAGAGTTCAGTGTGGTTTCTTTCCTTTTGGCCCCTCATTCGGCTTCGATGTGCTAGTCCAATTGAAGGCTAGGTTGGAAAAGGGACCCGAAGCGACGACATACGTTTATCCAGCTGTATTGCGTTGATTAGAGCGTAGTTGTCCACTGAAAGGTTATGCACATACTGTGCCTCTCTTTGCCCAGCCAACCGATCCAATTAAAGGAGCTTTTTAAACTCTATGGCAGTCTCTCAATGCCAAACATTTGTCTAATGAAACGGTGGTTTTAAAGGCATGTATTTTTTAGACCGAGGCTTCAGCGTACTCTCCGTTTTCGTCCTCTTTCTCACGCCGCGGTTGTAATTTCTTGCCTTTTTGTATTATGCTCAGAGAATATGAGGTACCTATCATAGTTTTTCAACTGCCCGCATTTTTTTATTTTCACATTTTATTTTCATTGTTAGATACATGTATACATGGTTATCAGTATTACAGAAGGAGGTCCCGAAGTAAAAGCTGTCCGGGGGACCTCTTATGACAAAATGAATAAAATTCGCGGGTAACATACTAGGCAGTTATAAGAAAAGAATATACCGGCATGCAGAGAACAAGTTATAATACTAAAAATAAGAAATATTACAATGCAAACTACAAACAGTACAGAAAATTCTAAATAATGTTATGACCATGCATGGTCCGCGCTTGCGCGCACTATTGTTCGCCTGTGGGCATGATATTGATACGTGCTGTTGGTGCAAGGGCTCGAAGTGAGCCTGTTTCCATCAATTTATTGTGTGAGCCTGCTTTGCTTTGTCGAGACCCTGCAACTGTCAAATTGGCCTTGTCAAGGGAACGTCAAGAAAAATACAAAGAAATGTCGCCCTGTGGGAAATAGCCGGAAGTGCTTTTGTTCAACTGTTCACCCTTCCCGTCGAGAGGCGCTATTGTCAAGTGAGGAATGCCTATTGTCCAAAGGAGACGATCGGAATGACACGTCCGCTGACAGGAGAAGAAAGGAGCATGACGAATACGGCTATAGAGGATTTCCCGGGAATACAGGAAAGAGTTCCAATTGCCGGAAAGGGACAATGCTCGGACAATTCGTGGCGCGCACGCACACTTGGGTTTCTGAGAAGCAAAGCCACTTGCCGGAACTACCATATCGGATCTTTGCAGAAGAATAGAAATGTACCTCGTCGCCGTTCCCAAGCTCTACCCGCCAACAAGTGACCACGCCCGACGAAACAATACCGGACCAGTCAGTGCATCAGACCATCACTGCAGTGATGTGTTCGATTGGATGCCGATATCTGAGGGGCGTGCCCTGGAACTGGTTGGTCAGCATCTTCAGAGAGGGGCTGGACATAGCAGGACGTTGCACAAGCATGTTGCAGAGTACGAAATGAGGCTCTGAGCCCTGGGTAAACGGCTCATCCAGACGCTTCTCGCTATGAACTCTTAACGCTTGCCATTTTGCTGATATACCTTTTTTTCTTTCATGTAAATAAGTTTTCTCAAAGTGCCATTACACCTGCGTGTATATATTTTATCAACTTTGAAGATTCAATCCTTCATCAACCCGCAGTCTCTGCACGCTACCAAGTGAAGGCCGGGTCGACTTAGTCCCAGCGTCACGACAACTGATGACCAGCGTTGGGATCTGAATCTACAAGCCACAACATCCAGTGATTGGAGGTGGATCAGAATCTACAAGCCACAACATCTGGTGATCGGAGGCCGCATCTGAAGCTACAAGCCACAACATCTGGTGATCGGAGGTGGCATCTCAAGCAACAAGCAGGAGCAACAATCAGCCAACAAGAGAGCAGCTCGGAACATCGATCGGATGTGTGGGTGAGTGCTTGGCTTTTCTTCTGATGTGGACCAGGTTCTAGAACAGGGTTAGATTTTAGAACTGGTAAAGAGTGCTGAAACGCCTTTAAGTTTGGTAGTTTGCACAGTTGTTTTGGAAGTAGCCGACACTCGGAGCGATCATGGACCTACAAAAGCTGCAGAAACCGGAACTGTTGCTATTGTGTGAGGAATTGGGAATTGACACAAGTGGTTTGGCACAAAAACCCTTGATTTTAAAGGCAATCACTGATTTGGGAATCGATGATGAGGAGCTCAGTGAAGCATGGAACCTCATCGGACAAAAAAAGGAGGAGCAGCTCAGACAGCAGAAAGAGCTAGAAAAAGAGGAAAAGAGGCGTGAACGTGAAATTGAGAGAGAAGCAAAAAGACTGGATCAAGAAATTGAGCTCCGGAAATTAGAAGTAGAGTTGAGCAAGAGGTCGGGCAATTGTCCCCAGCTAGCGGTACCTCTTCTCAACAAGGAGAGAGATTTCAAGATGTCAAAGTACATGCAGCCATAAGTGATATCAGGGGATATCGGTCTGTATCTGGCTAACTTTGAGCGAACCTGCGAAAAACTGTCCTTCCAGCGAGACACTTGGTCTCGGAGATTATTGACGGTTCTGCCCTGCGAGGCAGCGGAGGTTGTTGCGCGGCTAAGCAAGGAGGACGCGGACAACTACGAGAAGGTCAAGGCTTGCCTTCTGAGAAAGTATAGGCTTAGCGCCGAGGCGTTCAGACAACGTTTTCGGAACGCTACTAAGTCCAGAGACGAGAGTTACCCTGAATTCCTGTACAATGTAAGAGTCAATTTGGGCGAGTGGCTAAACAGCACTTATTCCTACAATGATAGGGACGCTGTAGTCGAGCGAATTCTTTTGGAGCAGTTTTATAACTGCCTCCCAGATAAAGAAAGAAATTGTTTACAGGACCGAGGCGACATTAAGTCGGCAACTGAAGCTGCCGAACTCATTGTGGAGTATTCTTCGCGCCGACAATTCAGCAACCCCGCAGTGGATAGGCCCCGCAATCGCAAGTTGAGTGTGAAAAACCGTCAGGAAAGGCACTTTGCTAGAGTTGCAAACGAAGAAAGGAAGGCTTCTTCAGGCAAACTCCCTAGAAAGGACGGCAGTGAGAAAAGTGGGGAAGTGACCAACGCGCAGAACACAAAGAACAAGCTTGAGGCTAGGAAGCCGCTCACATGCTTTAGGTGTAATGAGCAGGGTCACATTGCCGTCAACTGCCGGAAAGAAAATATTGCTTTCTCGTATGTCAGTGACTGCGATGAAAACATGAGGCTTTTGGAAACCTACATGCATGACCTAGTAGTCAACGGGAAGCCTTGCAAGGTACTGCGCGATTCGGCCGCACTAATGGATGTTGTCCATCCGGCGTATGTGTCGCCTTCCGGCTATACAGGACAGTGTGCATGGATCCACCAGGTAGTGGAGGAACAGAGTGTGTGCTTGCCAATCGCGAACGTGGTCATCGAGGGCCCTTTCGGCGAGTTAACAACCGAGGCTGCCGTTTCAGGAAAGCTTCCAAAGTGCTATCCTTATTTGCTTGCCAACAAATCGGACATGCTGCTGCGAAAGAGGTGCATCCTTTTCGGAGACACGTTCAAAGGCATGAGAACTAGCTACACTGCTCATTCCAGAAAAATCCAAAGCGGAGGAAACGGCAGTTAAAACAGTGGTCGATGCGGAAGATAGCGGGTCAGAAAACTTTGAGAGCGAGGCATCTCAGATAAGTCCACTTGAAAGTGAGCTTGATGAGACGCGGAATGAGGACGTTCTTGAGAGTAACCTCTTGCCGCCAGTGTCTAGTAATCTCACGAGACTTTTAAGTGGAACCCGAGAGGACTTAGCTATGGAGCAAGCCAATGATCCCAAGATACAGGAGATAAGGGAGCGCCACCACGCCACTAAGACAGCAAAGAATATTTCTTTCGAGATGAGAAAGGGAGTGCTGTATCGCTTATTCAAGGATAAGCGCGGAGTAGAGCGGGACCAATTAGTCGTTCCCCAAAAGTACCGCGAAGACTTGCTGCCACTTTCCCATGGCAGCTCGTGGTCATGTCACCTTGGAATAAGGAAAACAAAGCAGATGCTGTTGCAAGAATACTATTGGCCTGGATGTTTTAAGGACACGGAAAATTTTGTACGGTCATGCGACACGTGCCAGCGGGTTGGAAAGGCGCAAGATAAGTGGAAAGCTCCGATGGTGTTAGTACCAATCATTACCGAGCCGTTTCACCGGTTAGTAATATATGTAGTTGGGCCACTTCCTGTGACAGAGTCAGGGTACCGTTATATCCTCACTATGTTATGCCGAGCCACAAAGTTTCCAGAAGCTGTTCCGCTGCGCGAGGTGACGTCCGAGAGTGTAGTGGATTCGCTGCTGTCAGTGTTTGCACGAGTTGGATTCCCTTCCGAGGTCCAAAGTGATCAGGGTAGCGTATTCACAAGTGTCCTCACCACCTCATTTCTCGAGCGATGCGGCTATAAAGTAGTGCATAGCTCGATCCACCATCCGCAGAGCAACAGCGTAGAAAGATGGCATTCTGTTCTCAAACGAGTCCTGAGGGGACTGTGCTATGAAAACAAGCGCGAATGGGATGCCTGCTTGCCTGCAGCACTTTTCGCTTTGCGGTCAGTGCCGCACGAATCCACCGGATTTAGCCCAGCCGAGTTGGTGTACGGAAGGTCACTGCGCTCACCTTTGCGATTGGTGCGCGAAGCCTGGGAGGGGCGCGGAGAAGACCCAACAGTAGTAGAATTCATTCTGAACCTATTGAATCGCTTACATAACACTAAGGAACTCGTTGAGGTCAGCATGAAGCCAGCCCAGGCTCGTTCCAAAATGTACTATGATAAGTCAGCCCGTCAAAGGACGTTTCGTATCGGGGACCAGGTGATGTTGCTGAGAGGTTCAAGGCAGAATAAGCTCGAAGTACAGTGGGAAGGACCTGCTGAAGTCGTTGCAAAGCTTTCTAACACTAACTACGCAGTGAAAATTCCCGGTAGGCGTAAAGAAGTGCGCATTTATCATTGCAATCTTATGAAGCCTTATGTGCAGAGGGAAGCCGTGGTAAATGTAACGTTAAACCTTCCCGAGGAGATGGGAGACAACTTGATCTGCCTCAGCGGAAACGAAAGCAACGCTCAGGAGCTTCTCAAAAAGATGGAGCAGAGAGGGGAACTAAAGAAATCCCAGCTGTCTGATCTGGGCGAGATAATAACAGAGTTCGAGGCCTGCTTCGTGGACAGGCCAGGCAGGACTGATTTGACTGAGCACGATATTGAGCTGACTTCAGACGTGCCAGTGCGATCAAGGTGCTACCGATTTTCTCCAAGGCAGAGAGAAATTCTGGATAGGGAAGTAACTCGCATGCTGGATTTGGAAGTAATAAAACTCTCGGAAAGCGATTATGCTTCGCCTATGATCTTGGTAGAAGCTACAGGTAAAGACCCTAGGCCTGTGGTATACTAACGAAAGCTGAATTCTCTCACCTGGGATCAAGTGTATCCTATTCCGAATATCGAGGAGAGTGTAGAACAGGTCAGTAGAGTGGCATATGTGACTAAGCTGGACCTTACTCGAGGATACTGGCAAGTACCGCTCACTGAACGCGCCAGCAGATACGTGGCTTTCGTCACTCCGACGGGCAGCTACCGGCCAACAATGACGAGTTTCGGGCTCAAAAATGCTCCGTTTTGTTTTTCCCGACTCATGGATAGGGTTTTAAAGGGGTGTGAAACATTCGCGGTGCCTTATTTAGATGACGTTGCGGTTTTTTCCGACTCATGGGCGGACCATATGGTACATCTAAGAGCTGTACTGAGCCTTTTGCATCAAGCTAGGCTAACCGTAAAGGCCGAGAAATGTTGCCTGGCAAGGGCGACCGTGGACTACTTGGGTCACAATGTAGGTCAAGGTTTCAGGAAACCCAACTAGATTAAGATTTCTGCGGTAGCAGACTACCCGCGGCCGAGCACGAAAGCGGAAATTCGGGCATTCCTGGGGCTGACGGGATACTACAATCACTACATCCCTAACTATTCAGCTTTGGCTAGCCCTCTGACCGACGCTCTCTGCAAGACAGGAACGACAAATGTAGTCTGGGACGAACAAAAGGAAGCCTCCTTCGTAAACCTGAAGGCTGTGCTGATTAGCCGTCCGGTATTGCGAGCTCCAGACTATGACCAAGAATTCACGGTCCAGTGTGATGCAAGTGATCGAGGGCTAGGTGCTGTTCTCTGCCAGAGGGATGACGACGGTAATGAGCACCCCGCGCTCTACCTGAGCAGAAAACTGAGTTCTAGAGAGAGGGCTTATTGAGCGTCAGAGAAACAGCGCGCTTGCATTGTATGGGCCATTCAAAAAATGCAGTGCTATCTTGGAGGGGCCAAATTCACCGTAGAGACGGACCGTTGTCCCCTGGCGTGGCTGCAAACTGCGACATCGAAGAGCAGTCGCCTTCTGAGGTGGAGCTTGATTTTACAGCAGTACATTTTTGAAATAAGATACAAAAAAAAGGGGAAGTTAAATGGGAATGCGGACGCGCTTAGCCGCTGTTTCTAAGCGGTCCGAGGTGTTCCTCATCAAGTATCCAAATTGATACTCAGGCTCTTTTTTTTCGTGCGCTTGTATATATGTGAATATGTAAAGCAGCACGTTTGGTTTTCTAGGCAAACGTGGGTCCTGAGTGTCTTGAGTGTGGGCTTTTCTCGGACAACGATGGCAGTTTTTGTTTGGCCTGGTCTCTTCAGACGGGAGCCGAGTGCTTGCTTAGACATGTGGTTGAGTTTCAGAGACAGCTCAAGCAATTTGGCCTACGACAATCAAGACAACGCGAGAAGCGACAGCGAGCTTCAAGCGTTCATGTGCAGGCCATTAAGTCGTCTCTTCATGCAGCAGCTGCGACTGTTGCCCTCCGTGACTCTTCTGGCGGGGGAGGAGGCTGTTATGACCGTGCATGGTCCGCGCTTGCGCGCACTATTGTTCGCCTGTGGGCATGGTATTGATATGTGCTGTTGGTGCAAGGGCTCGAAGTGAGCCTTTTTCCATGAATTTCTTTGTGTTAGCCTGCTTTGCTTTGTCGAGACCCTGCAACTGCCAAATTGGCCCTTTCAAGGGAACGTCAAGAAAAATACAAAGAAATGTCGCCCTGTGGGAAATAGCCGGAAGTGCTTTTGTTCAACTGTTCACCCTTCCCGTCGAGAGGCGCTATTGTCAAGTGAGGAATGCCTACTGTCCAAAGGAGACGATCGGAATGACACGTCCGCTGACTTACAGGAGAAGAAAGGAGCATGACGAATACGGCCATTAGAGGATTTCCCGGGAATGCTGGAAAGAGTTCCAATTGCCGGAAAGGGACAATGCTGGGAGCAGTATTCGTGGCGCGAACGTACACTTGGGTTTCTGAGAAGGAAATCTACTTGCCGGAACCACCATATCGGATCTTTGCAGAAGAATAGAAATGTACCTCCTCGCCGTTCCCAAGCTCTACCCGCCAACAAATGACCACGCCCGAAGAAACAATACCGGACCAGTCAGTGCATCAGACCATCAGTGCAGTGATGTGTTCGATTGGATGCCGATATCTGAGGGTCGTGCCCTGGAACTGGTTGGTCAGCATCTTCAGAGAGGGGCTGGACATAGGGGGTTTTAAGGACGTTGCAGAGAACGAAATGAGGCTCTGAGCCCTGGGTAAACGGCTCATCCAGACGCTTCTCGCTATGAACTCTTAACGCTTGCCATTTTGCTGATATACCTTTTTTTCTTTCATGTAAATAAGTTTTCTCAAAGTGCCATTAAACCTGCTTGTATATATTTTACCAACTTTGAAGATTCAATCCTTCATCAACCCAGAGTCTCTGCACGCTACCAAGTGAAGGCCGGGTCGACTTAGTCCCAGCGTCACGACAATAATCAATAACTGGAAACAGTGCACTAATTGCTGAAATCTGAGACTGCAATTTGCTGAAAAAATAATGAAATAATGTGAACACAGAAACCTATGATCCAGATAAACATATTTAGTCGGAGGAACAAAACAAGGTAGAAAATAAGTAAGTCCTTAAAGAATGATGAAATGAATGAAGAGTACGCTGTGATTTGATTTCGGTGCATGAAACTTGAAAGCCCCGTCTTCTGGAGAATTGCTCATCGAGCCACGATCGCTCCTGACGAGCGCTGCTCCAGTCAGCCTAAAACACCGGTTTATTCCGGATAAGCAAAAACTTCTGACTCTGCTGCGCCGCGAACTATACTGTCGACGCTTGCCACAACACTATGTCAAAATTAAAACAGAATGAGTGTCAGAGTTTAACGCGGCAAGATACAACACTCCGCGGCGCGGCAAGAGCGATACGATGAGGGCCAATGAGTTTCGAGCGGTACAAGAAAGATTGCCTCTCACGTGGCTGCAACATACGGAAAACCGCCCAACCTACCTCCGGAGGTGCCGCTCCAGTCTTCGTCCGGGCAATACTCCGCTGCACCGTCCGTGTACATCAGGGTGGCCCGTGGCGCTCGCCGCTCACGTAACAGGCGGGCGGTACGAGCGCGCGAACATATTGTACGTGCAGTGCATCTGCTCAGCCACATTTTGGCAGGAAGCACAGAAATATAGTAATGACTCCCGAATGAATGCACTCATCAGATCGGCGAACTTATCCGGCGTATGAAAACATCATTCTGAACCAGGTGGGCCCAATTTTCGGCGATTTACGAGTCTCCTTGTTTGCCAAGTGAACGCGGAGCTGGGCCTAACGGCTCCGGCTCCCCGTACGCTGGCGACAGAGCACGCTCGACACTTCTGGGACAAACATGGCCACCGAAATGCTTCACGGATACGACCCTACGACTCTATCGTGGGCAAAGATCCCTACAAGTCAGCTTGCGGCCCCAGCGGAACCACTTTCACCTCTGCAAGAAGCTGCGTTCCAAGTTATGCAGAGACGCCATCGCCAACAAAGCAAGGGTGTGGACCCTGTTCCAGCGTCCAACAACGAACAAGCATCGTGGAAGCAAGAAGAAGAAGAGCCTTTATTCGAGATTGCATGCTGGTATTTAAGCCTACAAGCGGCTGCATGATAACGGCCAGAGCGCATGCGCGACTGATACAGTACATCTTCCTCGGTGTAATCTTTAAAAGTCTGAGAGCACAATACGCGACACTTGTTGGAAATTCTGGTCGTAGTGAAGACTATTAGGCTGTCTCTTTTGTTGGGTGGATCGCCTTGGCCCAAATTGAGTGGGCTGTATTGTAGACTGCGACGCTTCCACGTGTTCCTGGGAAATGTCTTCGCTGCCAGAGTCATCTTCCGTTAAGTCGCTTCGGAATGGCTCACGTGTGGCCTGCAGGAACAGCTCGAACCGCTGCTTGAAGAGGCTCCAGTTCTTCGCGGTGCTACCGGACAGCACCAGCGGCTGCGGTGGCTTCACTAAATCCATCGTGCAGTGCACAGTGACCCCACCGCTTCGATCAGCACGTTACTGCATACGTGAACGCGATCCCACTTCTGACACCATGTTCCAGCGTCCAACAACGAACAAGCAGCGTGGAAGCCAGAAGAAGAAGAGCCTTTATTCGAGATTGCATGCTGGTATTTATAGCCTACAAGCGGCTGCATGATAACGGCCAGAGCGCATGCGCGACAAATACATCACAGACCCAACCACAGGCTCCACATGTACTTCATCGAAAAAGGAGAATCGCGTTCTCTCCTCCACAACTGATATAAAGAAACAGAAGACGCCGGCATCTTCGTGGATGCCCAAACCAACACTTACCTCTGTCGACATTGTCCTCTCGGAATATCACGACTGGGTGACCTCTCTAATGACAACTCTCCGTACTAACGAACGACTCATCCAACTCACCGACTCAACGCCAGAAGTAGACAACCATCTTCTCCATCTTTCGGAGGCCCGCCGCAGTCTTACCAAACGATGAAAAAAACGGAAACACAACAAGAAACTCAGACACCGCATCCTTGAACTCACCCAAAAGGCTGCCGATTATGCCACTCAGTTAGCCGACACTAACTGGGTGGATCGATGTAAGACAGCTGCGCGCCAGATGTCTGGTCGTGATACGTGGCGTTTGTTTCGTGTACTTATCGACCCCTCTCAACCACTTGCAGAAACGACACGGCATCTTTATCATGCCATTCATGACTTTCCCCGTGCTACAACACAGTTGGCCCCAGCACTATGTGGCAGATATCTTTGTACCATGGTAGACCCTCGTCTTTCCCAATGCTCATATGCTGGCCAAAAAAATCTAGAGCTGGACACCCCCTTCCAGCTCCATGATTTGAAGGAGGTCCTAGTCAAAATGCTGCGCGGTACTACACCGCGCCTGGACAATGTTACAGTCAAACTTCTGGCAAAACTTCCGGATGCAGCGTACCATACCTTCCTTGAATTCACCAACCAAATCTGGCTGGGAGGGATTTCTCTCCCCCAGGACTGGAAGATAGCCTTAGTGACATTTATTCCCAATACAGGCAAGTCAATTGATGCGGAAAACATGCGCCCTATCTCCCTGACATCTTGCGTTGGCAAATTGATGGGGACTATGGTGCGTGACAGATTGTCCACTTACCTCGAATTATGTCACACTTTTGCAGACACTATGTTTGGTTTCCGACCACAGAACTTCGCACAAGATATACTTCTACCACTTCATCAGGACATATTAGAGCCTAACGAATTCCCTCACATTGACAAGGTAGTGCTGGCCATAATTTGAAAGAAGCTTTTGATAACTTCCAACATGAAGTGCTACTAAGCCATCTCCAAGATACCAACTGAGGTCAGAATACATACCAATACATCTCGCAATTTCACACGGGACGACAGGCCTATATTCGAATTCAAGACAAGGAACATAGACTCTATACCATCGGATCCCGCTGGTACACCACAGGGCGCCGTGTTGTCTCCTCTCCTCTTCAACCTTGCAATGAAAGACCTTCCCACCAAATTAAGCTCAATGTCTCGCCTCCCATATACCATCCTTGTCTTCAACAATTACTTGACGATTGTGTCTAGCTTTAAATATTTAGGTATAACTATTGCACATGACTGAAATTGGTGCATGCATGTTGAAGCGGTTTCATCGGCAGCTTTTAAAAAGCTATGTTTTTTGAGAGCGAAGCTGTCGAGGGCAACAAAGGATGTGAAGTTATTGGCATATAAGAAATTCATTCGACCAGTGCTCGAGTATGCTTCAGCAGCCTGAAATCTTCACCAAAAGGTAGTGCAAAGATAGTCTCGAGAAAATACAATGACTTGCGGCACGTTTTATCTGTGGCAGGTATAGGAGGACTGATGCGGTCAGCGAAATGTTGCACTACTGTAACCTTGCACCGTGTTAGAAACGACGAATAAAAAAGCAAAGGTTGAAAGTATTACACCAAATACTGCATGACGATTTAAAGACAAATAAGGAAATCTAGTCCCCCCCCACCTGCTAAATAGCCCCTGGTTGATCATAATGCAATCATACGGCCGTACATCGCTCACACTAATGTATTTCGCTTTCCGTTTTTTTCCTGACGCGATAGAGCTCTGGAATGAATTGCCTACTCAAAGTGCCAGTAAAACAGCATTCCAGAAAAGTGTCGATCAATACTTTAATGAACGCTAACAAGTAGTGCCCCGTGTGTCGCGTCCTATCACTTTATATGTGCGTTTTCGCTTCCAATGCCATTTGTTACAGCTAAGCAGCTTTCTGAGATGTGCTTGTATAATTGTAACTCAAAGTGTTTGTTACTGTATTCTGTCATTTGCTATTTTAGATGTGTTATTGATTTTATATGTATTGTTGATAGCCTCCCTGTCATGACCCTCAGCCAGGGTTAAAGCCTAAGCTGCGTACTGTGGTTTACAATGTGCCCCCCCCCCCCCCAAATTATGATTTGTCCACATCCATCCCTCCCCTCGGGACGACACTTCAATTCGCCCTACACTCCCTTCGGGTCCGATTAGAGATGCCAAGGAGATGCGCATCCTTTTTCTCTTTATTCACCAACAACCAAGACCGGACACAGCACTAACAAAACTTCGCATGTATGGCGACCAGGTGGGCCTATGGTCCGCCGGGTCTCCAATAAGCGTGGGAGGTTGGAAAGTAAAGATGCCTTGCGGCTGGCATGCCTTCGTTACAAGTAGTATTCTCCACTCAATCCGCTACATTCACGTGCGCAAACATAACGAGGACCAACAGGAGGTCATACATCACAAAGTTATCAAATGGGCTCTTGACCTCCCCTTTGCCTCATCCAATCAGTGTTTGCTGGGCCTTGGTATGGTCAACACCAACCGGGAACTTCGAGAGGTCCATCGTCTCATCCATACACGCACCTATCACAAACGCCATTCGGTAGCCGCATTGTTGACCGACTACACATCCAAATGCACCACCACCTTTGAGGAACGGGTACGAGCGCCAGAACCTTGGAGACGCGCCCTCAGGGTCAGACCCATTCCTGGCAACAAGTCACACTCTGACCATAATGGTCATCGCCAGGCGCGTGCGGAAGGACTGGAACGGCATTATGTCGACAACATCTATACTACGTGGCCATTGCCGGTCCCTACCGTGGGAGGTGATTCACCGCGGCAATGGTCCACAACACTAACACAGCGGCAGGACTTATGTTCCACACCCACAACACAACACACGCGGAGGAAATCGCAATTGCGCTCGCCCTCTCCCTCTCCAAAGTGAAGCGCATCATTACCGACTCCAAGGGGCCTGTCGGAATTATGAGCTGGGTTGAATACCTACTCTTGCCAAGCGCACCCTACAAAATTGCTATCGGTCCAGTGACCCTCCAAGTTGTAACCTCATCTGGGCTCCCGGCCATCAAGGACTCCTGGGCAATGAGATAGGCGATCAGGCGCCCCGCGAGCTCTCTCCCTGGGCGCTCAAACTTGATCTGGAAGTGTACTCTGAGCGCACACAATACCTCATCACATTCAAAGAAATTATTGCATAATATAAGGACAGCCACCGCCGCTTTCTGGAACCTTGTAAAGAACTCCGGGAAGTGGACGAAAGGTTCTCTAAAATTTTTACAAACACAATGGTGTGTCCAGCAGTTTTGAAGCACTTCAATATAGAATTTGATGTGGGCTGTAGCCTGTGTGGAGCGACCTTCTCGGACGTTTTTCACGTGGTCTGGGCCTGTCCGTCCAATCCCAACCGTTCCGAAACCTTTATTACCCTTCTTTGGAGGCCTGGAGACGGCGCTGCCTAGCTGCTATGACCTGTAGTCCCAGCTGACCTTCGTCGCCAGGCTGAGAGCGGCGTTAGACGCCATTGTGGCTCCGGAATAGGAGCTCCACCTAGATTTGTGAGGGCCTGGGCCAATAGGACCTCAGTCCAGACACCTCCTTATACAAAGGAATAAATAAATGTTTGTCAAAACCACCACCGCACGTAACTGGCCCTCGCAAGGCTCCCGCAGGGAAAAATCCTCGAGGCTTGCTTCTGACGCCCTATCTATGCTCGTACCGCAGAGATAACTTGCCGCCCAGCGATTGACAGCTCGCTCATGCGAACTTGCGCTGCCCCGGCAAGAGCCAGTACAAATAGAAAAAGCGCGTGTAGTTTGATACACTATAGAGAGACTGCGGAGGCCTGCAAACTGCATGCTCGTGCCTGTTTTTCTCGACCAGAACACTGCCGCCTTCTACTTCAACAGCTTTATTGCAATGCGCGATTTACAGTTTCTTCCTGATATTCATATCTGTCTTATATAATTAAGCACGAACGAATGTCTCATACCTGCAACAGTTCAATACCAGATGTGTACAAAGGCTTCCAGAGACACGCAAACATCAGATCCATATTGCAGAGGGGAGCATGAGTTTGCCGAAATAGTTTCGATAATCTCGGTTCCCCCGGCGATGAAAAGCAAAACTCTCACCTTGTTGGCGTCGAATTTCTCTGCGCAGGTGAGCAGGTCTTCGCGCACAATGCCCAGTAGGCAGAGGGGTGGCCGCTTCTCGAAGTCGGTGTGCGGGTGACGGTGGCATCTCATGATGAGCCTCTGCACCAATTCCTCAGTCACGCGGGAACCGATCTCCTTGGCAATTCCCACGTTTATACCGTTAGTCATTATCCACATGGCGGTGGTGTTTGCAGCCTGCAAGAGAGGCCATCTGCAGCTTTACTATACAGCTTTACTAAGCCAACGATTGAGTTTTTCACAAAGAGAAAAATAAATTTGATTATACTGTAAATAATGGTAAGCTACGGATTTAAAACAGCAAAATTAGGGTGAAACGAGTAATGTTTGCTGAAGCAAGCAAACTGACAGGCGAAACTTTCGTTGACGAGTCAACTCATGATGCTTTCAAAAATCTTTAGTAACACTACTGAGGTCTCAGGAATCTCGAATCTGGAAAAATACCGTTCTGGTTTATCGCTGTGAATTGTCAACGCGTAAGAATAAAAGGGAAGAATTATTTACAGCGCACTTAAGCTAATATTGTAACAGGCACTGAACGCTAGTTAGATGACACAGCATTCGGTGATTAAATATTCTCCTCGTATTTAACGTCTCTCGTGAAAAGGGCTGTTGCAGCGGCGTCCCCGCATATAACAGCATTAAAATGCGGTAAGTGTGTGCTGCCCACTGAATAAAGAAATGCACTAATTCATGCGTACCGTTAAGAGCTCATAGGAACGTCACTAGTGAACACTCAGTAGTGAAGCACTCGTGTGGTTTACCGAGTTTATGGTTCATGGAGCTTAACGTCCCAAAGCGATGAGAGCCGCCGTAGTGGAGGGCAACGAAATTTTCGACTACGTAGGGTTCTTTAACGTGAACTGACACCGCACAGCGTACGAGCGCTTGCTTTTCACCTTCTCAGTCGAACGCCGCAACCACTGCGCTGCCGCTACGGACTACATGTACTTCTCTGCCCCTAGTAGAAGTATCGGCTTTTATTGGTGCCTTAGCGCTAATATTTCATTTAGAAATTTGCCAGTAGTTGCGTTTCCGTGCCGACACGAGGACTGCACGCTTAAGGTTTCTGTTTCTGCAGCTGTTTCAGGCTATTGGAGTGGTCCACGGTGCCAGTTTTTTGTCATGGGTGTTCGAGAGAGCCAGCAAGGACAGCGAAATGTGCATTGCTTCAAGGTACACAGCAGCAACGTTGAGTGCATCGGTTGGACAACAAACATGACAGAAGACGAGGCGACAGTGTGCGTAGCTTTCATGGTATCGCTGCTTCGTTATGCAATCACGGACGACGGCATGTAGCCAGTGATGTAGCGGCATGACTATATCTCGACGTGCACACTGATAATCGAATTATGAACTGATTTCCGATTGGATATCAGCAGGGCTCGTCACGTTATGCCGGACTATTTACACAACTGCCACGCCCTGCTCAATTGGGTCTCGTAGAAACAATTTTCTTGTGTTCGGTTCGGAGGATGAAGAATTTGCACTATACACAGCGTAGGCTGGGCCCAGACAACGTTTATTGCTCATGGTGCGTGTTGAGCAAACGGCTACAGAAGGAATATGAGGAGGACCACAGCGGTAACTGTTGCCGTACGCTGGCGTGGCGACATTCCGATGTAACACCTCGTTCGCCCTACGGTACATAGCCAACGTTACTAGAACCAGCTTCAGTTTGAAAACTCCCCGCCTCCGTTGTACATCGCGGGTGGCACCCGGCGCCTTTCGCGGGTAGGTGGCGCTGCAGTCGAAGCCGGCTCCTGACTGACGGCTTGGAGCGGCACCGAAAGCTGGGGTGGTGCGCGATGGGCAGCATTTCCAAAGTAATAATTTGTCTGGAGCAATAATGCGATTGTTTTTTTTTTTTTCAATAGCTGGCAACATTCATAGTCACAATACGGTTACGAACTATTGTAAAACCTTGCAAGGAGCCTTGCATTCTTAACGTGCAGCAGCCCGTGCACGGAATGTTTGGTTTTCCCCAACAGGGAAGACTATACTTTTCTGGTCCACACGCCTGCCTTTGAGAAACTAGCTACGTGCGCATGGTTTAATTCAGGCAAGTTGCCTATGTGTCAAAAAGCTTCGAGAGAAGACTTTGCAATTTTGTATCCGGCCACACTTGGCAATTGCAATTGTGAAGTATCAAAATAGCGGCATGAGGAACTGCCGGTCGTGCGATTAGTTAGAATCAATATGGACTATTCCAAGTTGTTGGTTATTGTTGGTTAAGTAATTTGAAATGAAATGGGCGTGCATGAGTATTCATCAATGGGCAATTTTAATGAGCAGATTTACTTGTTTCTTACTCGCCGTGTACGCAATCTGTGTACAAAATGGGTCCGCAGTGGCTGTGTAGCTTATGCTGACATGATTGAACTCGACTAATTGTAGTTCTCTGTTGTCAACATTTAATTAGTTAATTGTGACTATATTGAACGCTACAGCATTAAGTATTATACCGCTAGATTGCTTTGTAAAGTATACTTTCACTGGAGTAAGTGTAGGACTTATTTAGTTGTCAATAATTACTTATCCATGATTAAAATATATACCTTCATGCTGCAGCGTCAAATCCTTTGTCGTTAGACAGCTTATGACTAATACAACCGCACTTCTGTATTGATTATCGTAATTAGTAAATAGTGTTTAATTGAGAACGTCACGCTACGGCATCAAATCATATATCTTTGGGTCGCTTGTATCGAGTACAACTGCACTATCGATTGCAGATAAACACGCTGCCAGAGGAGTTGTGTAGCATTGTGTTCTGAACAGAAAGCGCGCTAACAATTGGAGAAGGATGGAAGCGTAGACAAATGCAGGCGACCGCGCTGCTTACGTCTTCGTTTTTCTCTTCAAGTTGTCGCGGTAAGTTCTTCACACCGCGCACTGCTTTTTTTTTTCATTTTCTTTTTTTTTAAGAATTGTCGGAATGTAACGGGCCCTGTCAAGCGTGGCCGGGTCGTTGAGCGCTCGCCTGAGTCGTCCATTGACTGACTGCGCGTATAGTATCACGGAGAGGGACATTCAAGAACGAAAAGGACTCACGGACGTACGCACGCTTTGAAAATGTACTTGTAGGCAGGATTAATAAAGTGGCTCCTTTTAGAAGACTACATGGGCTCAGGCCGGGCTTGAAAATGGCTGTTTTGCCGTGCCCGGGCCGGGCTAGGGCTTGAAGTGGCAGACTCAAGCCAGGCTAGAGCTAGCTACGTAGTCTTTATTCGGAAATCAAGGAATCCTGACATTAAAATCATTCAAGTGGTCCTACTAAATATACATTTGTTAACGCCGCATGAGGAAAAACTCATTTGTAGGCCGATTTTACTCAGCGGCACTGGTTTGCTCAAGCTACTTTGGGCGCGCACGCCTGTTCAACAAACAAACGAAAAAGCGCAAAACCCTGCAGCGCGCTCCTCCATGGTATAGGTCTCATGGACCGCTGCAATGCATGACACAAGCCTCGTGTATGTGAGCACGCGCCTACAAAATTGGGAATTTTCAGCAATCAGTGAGCACTAAAAAGGTTATATAGAACTATATAACCTCATTGAGGAACACACTTCGTCGGATCTAGCAGAAGGCACTCTTTTCTCGATTTTGTGTTCGTGTTACCTTAGTGACTGGGCATTTGAAGCCTCATAAGGTCAGCGGGCAGCCATCTTTTTAAAATAAGCCTTTCTCTGCCTTAGACTACCGCCTCCCACAAAAGAAAAAAAAAAAAAACGTCTCTACGCTACGAGAAACGGCATTGAATAAGCGCGTACAGCAATAGGAATATTCGGGTATTCAAACACAAAAACATGCACAATAAAGGGCTGTGCCCGCTTGTCGTCTCCATAGGGATGCGGATTGCGGCATTGAACGCTTCAGAAGAATATGTAGGCTTTTTTTCTTCTTCTGCCCTTGCCAACAAAGGTTCTTGAGGCATAGTTGCCGCGGACAGCCTGTTTGATTCAGCAAATAATATTCTCCAAGAGCTAATTCCTAATAAGCAGCCATATTTAAATTCCGATAATCTATAGCTCTCGAACCTTAAATCTTGATTTGGGATTATGAAACATTTAAGCAGCATCATTTATTTATTTTAAATATTGTCAAGCCACTGACGACGAGGAAGAATTGTGCTGGTCTGGGGAAGAAGAGGAGAAAGCGTTGGTGAATGGGGGCTTCACCTTATCCCACTGCCATATCACTGTAAATGAACGCCCCTTCTCTATTTCACTGTAACTACTTGGTGGAAGGTGCTCCGTTCGATCCCTAAGTACGGCGCAGCAAGATCAACTTGAGTTTCGACGTAGTCGCCGCCTTGCTGGACTGCCACCGCTTCCAAAAATCATGGACCACACCGATTCTAACCGTGCCAGCCGCGACGCTGGAAGTCAGGCTGGTGAAAGGCCTGCACCTCCAGCTCTGTTCCCTGCTAGCCTTACCGGGAACCACGACTGTTTGCAGGAGAGGAAGGTGAGGACGTTGAGAAGTGGCTACTTCATTATGAACGAGTTAGTCGGTACAACCGGTGGGACCCTATCACCATGCTCACAAGTGTAGTTTTCTTTCTAACTCAAACGGCTATGACCTGGTTCGAGAATAACAAGGACAATTTGACAACTTGGGAACCGTTTGCCAACGAGATAAAACAGCGTTTTGGTGACTCTGTACCGAGCAAAAAGCGGGCTGAGCAGATCCTTACTCAAAGAGCTCAATTGCCGGATGAAACTTGTACCACTTATACAGACGAGATCCTCAGATTGTGCAAATGTGTGAATTCCAACATGCGCGAAGAAGACAGAGTCGGCCACATTTTGAAGGGCATCGCGGCTGACGTGTACAACTTTGTAATTGCCAAAGACACAATTGAAACCGTCTCCGATATTATTAAACACATCCGCGCTTTTCAAGCTCCCAAAACCCGTCGTATTGCGCCAAAATTTCGGCGGCTGGCCAACGTGCCTACCGTGGCCAGCCTTGATGACCATGCCCAACTAGATCTTCCGTCGACGATCCGGCAAATCGTGCGGGAAGAACTGGCGCGGCTCAACCCACTTCCCCTGCACGAATCTGCTGAAGTCTCTGTCCAGAGGGTATCTAGACGGCCGGCTTCACCACCACAAGCGATTACAGTGCAGCCTTTCGCACAAGCTCCTGAAGTTGCAGCTTCTATTGACTATCCTCCTATACATTTCGCCAACCGGAATGCGCCGATTTCTGACGCCCCAAGGTAAGACGTCACCTCAAGTGCACATAGATCTTCCATTCGATCTACCAGGATTCCTGAGCAGTATGAGAATTTAGCCAGACCTACGATGCGCCCAGCTGTTCCTTGCTCTTATTCCCAACAGCATTTTCTACCTTCCCCGCCGATATGCTACCGCTGCGGCTTCGAAGGTCACATCGCCAGGTACTGCCGAAGTAGGTTCTCATCTCGCTATAATCGTCCGACGCCTCCAACAGTACCTAACAATCGGCAATCCAGTCCCGTTTTTCAGCAATCCTATACTCAGCGTGGGTATTACCGCAACATCCATAGCCAGAATCTCCGCGACCACTCCCCTGCATCTGATAGAAGTGTTACTCCTCCACCCGCCTTCCGTGCGCGTCGTTCTCCATCACCGCGGCGGCGCACCATGTCGCCTCAGCATCCTCAGTAGGAAAACTAACCAGCGCTACCAATGGGGGTGAGGCCGCTGGAAATGCGCTGTGTGCCAACATCCTTCCAACTATATTGCTCAAAAACAAAATTGGTGTGTTTATTGATGGTGTGTACACATTAGCTTTGGTGGATACGGGTGCGACTGTGTCTGTGATGAGTGATCAGTTTAGGCGCTTGTTGGGACGCAAAGTGATGTTTGAATATGACCGTGCTTCAACGTTTTGTGGTGTGAGTGGAGAGGCGTTGCGGGCACTGGGTGTGTGTAGTGCGCAAGTGACTGTAAATGGTGCAATGTTTCAAGCCGAATTCGTAGTCTTACCCCACTCTACGCATGACATCATTTTAGGAATGGACTTCTTGAAGTTTTGTGGCGCCACCGTGGACTGCCGAAGTCAAGAGGTTCATTTTGACGGCTCGCATCTGCCGACTCTTTTTGAAAGTGGCCGTAATGAAGACACAGTTTTAAGTATTACCGAAAACACAGTAGTTCCACCTTTGTCTGCCATGTTCGTTCCCGTGTCCGCTCCACTTCTTGACCAGGTTTCATTTCAGGCCGTGGTGCACCAAGTTCACTCGGCATGCCTGAAGAAAAATGTTATTATCCCTCACTGTATGATCTCCGTGCATCACGGTAGTGCCTCGTTATGGACAATTAATCCATCGTCTGAGCCCGCAGGTTTACCAACGGGATTGAAGCTTGCCTCCTGTTTACCCGATGCGCCCCACATAGTTCCTTTGGTCACAGATGCTACGAGTGCCACCGTACCTCTGCCTGCTGATGAAACTTCGATCTTCCGCATAATCAGCGGCGATCACAGCTCACCTCAACGCCGTACTCTTGTTGTTATCTTCTACCTTCTTCACGTATGTTTGACCTTTCTCAAACAGATGGACCAACCTCTTGCTCTGCACATCGGACTCATCATAGCATCGACACTGGTTCGGCTCGTCCCATTCATCAAAAGCCATATCGCGTGTCCCCATCTGAGCGCATTCATTCATGAGCAAGTGGAGGACATGCTACGGAAGAAGGTGATACAGGAGTCATCTAGCCCCTGGGCTGCCCCTGTTATTCTTGTACGCAAGAAAGACGGTTCGTGGCGATTCTGCGTCGCTTATCGGCGTCTAAATTCTGTTACGAAAAAGGACGTCTATCCTCTTCCTCGCATAGACGATGCCCTCGACTGCCTCTTTGGTGCGTCCTATTTTTCTTGTCTTGATCTCAGATCTGGCTACTGCAAATTCCAATGGACCCTGCGGATAAGAAAAAAACAGCCTTCGTAACGCCAGATGGCCTTTATGAGTTTAATGTTATGCCATTCGGGCTGTGTAATGCGCCAGCCACATTTGAACGCTTTATGAACACAGTTTTGCGCGACTTAAAATGGGACATTTGTCTTTGCTATCTGCACGATGTCGTCATATTTGGGAAATCCTTCCAAGAACACAATGACCGTCTAGTACGCTTCTTGAATTGCCTGCACAACGCCGCCCTAATCCTAAACTCGAAAAGGTGCCGCTTTGGAGAGCGCCAAGCGCTGGTGCTAGGATACCTTGTCGATGGTGATGGTGTAATGCCGGATCCCGAGAAAACTGCCGCTGTTGAGTCTTTTAAACCCCCGCTGACAGTGAAGGAGTTGCGCAGTTTTCTAGGGTTGTGTTCTTATTTTAGACGCTTTTACATCACTTTGCTGACGTCGCTTACTCACTGACGTGCCTTCTCAATAAAAAACTCCACTTTTGACTGGACACCAGACTACGACGCGTCATTTCGTCAACTGAAGTTTCTTTTAATATCGAATCCCATCCTACGTCACTTCGATCCTGCTGCAGTGACAGAAGTTCACACGGACGCTAGCGGAATCGGTCTCGGGGCAGTCCTTGTCCAACGGCACGATGAACGAGAGCATGTTATCGCGTACGCAAGTCGTACCCTGAGCAAGCCGGAGCGAAACCACACAGTCACCGAACAGGAATGCCTGGCTGTTGTTTTCGCTGTGCAGCGTTTCCGTTCATATTTGTACGGACGGTCGTTTACTATCGTAACTGACCATCATTCACTCTGTTGGCTGCGGAACCTTCGAGACCCATGTGGTCACCTCGCACGCTGAGCCCTCCGGTTACAGGAATATGACTTTGCCGTGGTGTACAAAAGCAGGAGGCGTCATGCAGATCCAGATTGTCTTTCTAGGATGCCAATGGCCACGACTGGACCTGGCAGCGACGATTTCGACAATTATATATAGATCCTTGAGCCAGCATTCCCCGACACGAATGTTTTCAAAACGGAACAGCAAAATGATACCAGTCTGCAGCCTTTCTTAGCCGCCGCCCAAGCCAGCGTACCTACAAGCCGTCTTTGTGTGTGTGATGGCCTCCTATGGAAAAAGAGTTATTCGCCTGTCGGCCAGCGATACCTACTTGTAGTTCCCAAGACGCTGTGCACAGACGTATTGCGTGTTATGCATGATGATCCAACTTCTGGGCATTTAGATCGGTTCGAACACTCCACCGTGCTCAAGAAAGATTATACTGGCCCAGAATGCGCTCGACGATTGAACAATACGTTGCCAGTTGCAAGCAATGTCAATGCCACAAACGTCCAACTGCAACTCCATCTGGCTTGCTGCACCCAGTGAAGACCCCGACAGCTCCGTTTGATCAAGTAGGCATTGACCTCGTAGGTCCGTTACCGAAGTCCGTCGATAGAAATCGCTGGATTGTAATATGCGTGGACTATCTCAAACGTTACTGTGAAACCGCCGCTCTTACATCTGCTACGGCGCATCAGGTGTCGCTTTTCTTGTATCACTCAGTCATCTTACGACACGGGCCGCCACGAATTGTCAGCACTGATCGGGGCCGACAATTCACTGCTGATGTTGTTGAAGGGCTCATGCGTTTATGCGCCGTAACTTTCCGACACTCGACGCCATAGCATCCCCAGACAAATCGCTTGACTGAGCGCGTCAACAGAACGCTTATCAACATGCTAGCCATGTATGTAGACGAAGGGCATAAGAACTGGGACACCATACTACCCTTCATCACGTATGCGTTTAATACCGCCACGCATGAGACGACTGGATACAGTCCATTTTTCCTGCTCTATGCCAGACCGCCACGCTACTCCCTGGATACTATCCTGCCCTTCACAAGCCGTGAACACCCCTGCCTGGCTCAGACCCTCTGTCTCGCCGAAGAAGCTCGGAGAATCGCCCGTTTACGGTCTGGTGCTTCACAAGAACGTTCTAAAGTGCGATATGATGCCAGTCACCGGCGGGTCACGTACTCTGTAGATGATTTTAGTCTGGCTGTGGAGTCCAATTCGGCGCCGTGGTCTACATCAAAAGCTCTTGGCCCACTATGACGGCCCACATGTGGTTGTCAAATGCATCAGCGATTTAACTTATGCAATAACCCGCCTGACAGCATCGGGTCGTCGGTCTACCAAAACCAAACTATGTCATGTTGCCCGCTTGAAGCCGTGTCAGCCTCGCACGACTCACGAATACGCCAAGGGGGCTTAGGCTGAGTAGGGGGGATTTGTCACGCCACTGACGACGAGGAAGAATTGTGCTGGTCTTGGAGAAGTAGAGGAGAAAGCGTTGGTGCCTGGGGGCTAGTAGGCTTCACCTTATCCCACTGCCATATCACTGTAAATTAACACCCCTTTTCTATTTCACCGTAACAATATACCATCAGTCCTATTCAGGACTAAGGAGTGGGTTGGCTACATCAAAAGTACACCCATAGTAGCAAGCTAAACAATTACACATGAAATACAGTCATGACCACAGGAAAACATTCATGAACAGCATACCAAACGCTACTTCAGCAATTTAGATAACAGAGAGAATTACGACTCTTTGCACATACAATATTATTGATAAATTTATCACAATCTCCTTTCGGACTTAGTGACTAGAGCACATGGAGCGTGCATACAGAAAATAGGTGGGCAGTTCCTCGTGTGATAGCAACTATATCTGAATCTAGTAATCAACTAGCCCAGATAAGAGATTTTGTAGTACAGTCTCGCGCTCTTTCGATAAGAAAGGAATACTTCCTGCAGTCTTTTAGAAATTTTTTCTTCTGCGTGCTTCGTTTTGTAACGCGTTATTTGGAAAGTTGACTCTTTTATGTACTCTTGCATGTACATGAGGACTAAATCATTTTTTATGAAATAAAAAAGCGTTAAACATTTCTTTTTTTCGCCATAACTGAACAATATTAAGGAATGACTGCCGGACCTGGGAAAGGCCGAGGCTTAGTTGAGCGGGCCCAGTTCGGGCCTGCTTCATGTCAGGGTGGGTCCTGGATGGGCCCAGGCCTGGAGCAATGAGACCGGGCTGGGCTCGGTATAGAAGCGATGGGCCGGGTCGGAAAATAGGCCTGCGCATTGCTCTTGTTCGTTTCCTATCTTTCTCACTGCCGTTATTAGGTGCAGTGGCAACTTCGCACACCACGCGGCCTACATGAATGAAATCTATTACTCAATTACGAATTGTGAAAAAAAAGTCAAGCAAGGAAATAGGAATACTAAATGTTTCATATTTACGGAGCCGCTAGGTTCCACGGAGTGAAGTCAGCGCTATGAACTCGCGAGCGCGCGGCTGTACCGCCTGCAGCTGCCGGCAAGCACGCCGGCACGGTGAAGCTTAATTCGACTGCAGCGCCACTCGCTGCGCCAAGCAGTGGCGGCGCCGCGCAGCGCTCTGGAGTTTTCAAACTGAAGCTGGTTCTAGTAACGTCGGTACATAGCGGTCTCGAGGTTTTCGTGTCCGGTCTGACTGACTCAGTGCTGGCATCGGGGTGCTTAGAACAGCCTCGCGTACTACTGACCGCTGGGTCCCAACTACTCGGAGGCTGGCGGTTCCATCTTGGCGTTCAGCGTCACAGGCTCTGTCGTCCAGGTCATACGTAGCTCATACGTAGCTCCTATACGTAGCTTAATCTGGTCGGCAGCGTGTTGACGAATGTTCTTCCCCTATGGATAATCGGAGTTCACAATGCGAGTGCCGTCCGATGACGTGATTTGTGCTGGGATCCATTGCTCACCTCGCCCGAAGTTCTTTGTACAGACAGGTGCCCCCGGCCGCAACACACCAGGAAAGGGATGGTCAACTGAAGACTGCGGAGCGCGAGGCCCCGGTGGTGCCACTACGTTGTCCAGTCTGGAGCTCGTAGCCCATAAGGAGCTTGGTGCTCCGGGCTTGCGGCGTCTTTCGGTACTTGTACAGAATCCTTGTCAAGCGTGTTTCCAACGACCCATGGACGTTCTTCTTCAAAAACAGTTCGCACGGCGCATTCCGCGAGCGCGTTGGACTGCGGATGATACGTTGCTACCCGGAGATCCGGAGATGCGTTATGTTATTCAGCTTCATAAACTCCCAAAATGCAGCACTTGTAAATTTCAGGCTATTATCAGAAACTAGCATCTGAGGCAAACCAAACGTACCGTACAAAGTGTACAGGGCTTCTTTGGCGGCGTTGGCTGTATGCTTTTCAGAGGTAGAGCTTCGATTCATGTACTATGTGAATCCACAATTATCAGTTGCATGCATCCATCATTCAGCACCGCGAAGTCAATATGCAGCCTGGAGCAACGCTCGCCCGTTTCGGGCCATACGACCGGGCCTTTCTAGAAGGGGGGGGGGGGGTGCATAGTGCGCAGCTGAGACACGCCTTAACCATGTTCTCAATCCCATTATCCATCCCTGGATAAAACGGCAGAACCGCGCTAGAACTCGGGCCAAGTCGGGCCAAGTCGCGTAGTTCTTTTTTCAAAACAGCAGGAAGCTGCCTAGCGGCTTCATTGAGTAAATACCTGATGGAAGTCATGCAGCAGGTGTAACGTTCCCACTATTGCTTTGTTAGGCACAATTACGTGCCCAGTAAAGGAGCCCATGACTCCATGTTATCTCAGTCTTCCGGTTGCAGTATGATCGCAAATGAAGATCCTTGGGCCCCCAGTGTCTTGGCCATCATTTCCGGACCCATTTTTTCACCTTTAAAAGTCGTAATCGTGGAGATGAGAGCGGCCAGTTGCTTCGCGGACATAACACTATCACTGAGGTTTTCCGTGAGCAACACATATTCGCCATTCACAGTGTCTTCCAGGGTCTCTGGCTGAGACGTTGGCGACGTCGGGAGTCTGCTAAGGGCATCTGCTTGAACGTTCTTCCCCGGCTGGGGTTTAATGGCGTAGTCATATGCACTGAGCAGCAGGGTCCAACGCTGGATTCTGGCGGCGGCCATCGCTGGTACAGCCCGATCCGGATGAAAAAGTTCGACAAGCGGCTTATGGTCAGTCAACAGCGTGAATGGCCTACCGAATAGGTACTGCCGGAATTTTGACACCCCAAAAACTAGACCTACAGCTTCGCGCTCCAGTTGCGAATAATTTCGCTTGGCTTCTGTCAGTACCCGAGAACGCAAGCCTATAGGTCCAAGCACCCTACCCCATACGACCTGAGAAAGCACAGCACCGAGCCCATCCGGGGAGGCATCGCATTCCGTGACAAGAGGCGCAAGTGGGTCAAAATGCGCCAGGAAATCGGCGGACTTGAGGAAGTCCTTCACCTTGCTTAACACCCGTTGTTCACTGACCCCACTCCCACGTAGCTTCTTTGCGGAGCAGTTTATAGAGTAGGGTCATAGCTGTGGATGATGCATTGGAGAGAAACGTGTGGTGTATGCTGCCATCTTAATTCTGTGAGGTTCCGTGGCACCTGCAGTTGAAGAATGGCGTCCATGTTTTCCAACTTTGGTTGCCGTTCCTGAGCACTAATTCGATGTCCTAGGAAATCTACCTGTGCACGACGAAACTTTCCCTTGTCCGCATTCAAGCACGCGCCGTTTTCCGAAACCACTGCAACACTTCGTGCAGTGTGGTGCAGTCATCTCGCTTCTCTGCAATAATGACGTTATCATTCCAGAGCTATCATGAATGAGTTATTAATCATCAGGAATGAGTTATTATTCCTCGGCATTCGTTATAATATTCTTGGCTGGATAAAAATTATTTACACAAGCGCATACACCAGGTTGATCTCCAACCGGCGCCAATGCATGTACTATCGGGCATGCATCAATGATCTGTGCTTGGGCCAATTTTATTTCTTGTTTATATTGTGGTAGAGCACTTGCACAAACGTCTGTTCTTTTCCAGAACCAACTGCCACACAGCGCGCGACGCTCCGAGCAGCAGTCAGCGACGATGATGAAGATGATGATGGATCTAAACAGATGAAAGAGGTGAAAGTTCACGCGCTGCGCTCACACAAATCCCCCCGACAAGAGAGCGGCCACTGATTACAGGGATGAGAAACGAAGGGCATAAGGCTTCATGCGCGAGACGTGGACGATCCCTTCATAGCGGCGACGCCGATTTGCGATGGTGTGCGAGGGAATAACGCGATAGTTCACCGGAGACGTTTGTTGGAGTACTGTATAAGGGCCAATGTAACTATGGAGGAACTTCTCACACAGGCCAGGAATGGGGAATGGTGTCCACAGGAGAACTTCATCACCGGGGTAAAAGGAGGGAGTTCGATGGTGTTGATCATACAGGGCTTTGCGTTCTTGTTGAGCATCTTCAGCGTTCAAACGGGTAAGTTGGCGACACTGGGCCACACGAGTGGCAAACTCTTCGCCCAGAGATTTAGACGTAGAGGGAGCAGAGAAGAAAGTTGTGTCGAATACTGTCGATGATTGACGGCCATAAACTAAAAAGAAAGGGCTATAACCAGTAGTGCGCTGAACAGTGGAATTGTATGCGTAGGTGACGAAAGGTAAAACGTTGTCCCAGTTCCGGTGATTAGGAGCGATATAATGGATATCATGTCGGACAAAGTATGATGAAATCGCTCGATGAGTCCGTTGGTCTGAGGGTGGTAGCTAGAAGAAGTCTTGAGGACGGTGTTGGCTGCGCCCAGTACTTCTTCAAGGACTTGAGAAAGAAATGTCTTTCCACGGTCGCTAATGAGGATATGAGGAGCACCATGACGCAAAACTATCGCACGCAGGAAAACATCGGCGTCTTCAGAGGCGGCACCGGAGCGAAGAGGTGCGGTTTCAGCGTACCGCGTTAGATGGTCGATGGCAGTGACAACAAAACTGTTGCCGTCTGACGTCAAAGGGAGAGGACCAAACAAGTCAATGGCGACCATGTCAAAAGGCACAGATAGGCAAGGTAGAGGTTGCAGTAGGCCAGCAGGAGGGGATGTTGAACGCTTGCGATGCTGGCAAGACGGAAATAATGAAATGCATTTGGCGACGCTGGCAGAAAGCCCAGGCCAGAAGTAGCGGCTCTTGATACGGTCGTAAGTTTTAAAGTGGCCTAAATATCCAGCAGTGGGGTCGTCGTGGTAAGCCTCCATAATTTTAAAACGAAGGGAGCGAGGGGCAACGGGTGCCCAGCGTTGACCCGTAGGGTGATAAACGTCGCGGTAAAGTGTTCCATGGTGAAATCGGAACTGACGAAGCTGACGGTGCAAGCGACTGTTTGGGACAACTGATTCTCCACGGAGGCGAGCGATGATTGTGCGGCAGTAAGGGTCAGTCAGCTGCAGGGACGAGACATCGTCATTGTTCTCGAGTGGAGCTGTAGCGATGGGTGCAACATTCAGGTGGCAAGCAGAAGGCTGACTCGGATGGCAGGAGGGAGAGGAGACCGTATGTGGGGCCGCGTCAGTAGGTATCAATGGGCAGCGAGAGAGGGCATCAGCGTCGAGGTGTTTTCGTCCAGATTTATAAATGATGGGGAAGGTGCATTCTTGAAGACGTAGTACCCAGCGACCCAGTCGACCCGATAAGTTCTTCAGCGATTACAGCCAACAGAGTGCGTGACGGTCTGGGACAATGGTGAAGTGGCGGCCATACAAATAAGGTCGAAATTTTTGAACAGACCAAACAACGGCGAGACACTCTTGCTCGGTAATAGTATAGTTACTCTCAGCTGCAGTAAGCGTACGAGTGGCGTATGCGACGACTCGCTCTTCAGACACTGCGTTGCGTTGCAAGAGAACCGCGCCAATACCGTGGCCACTGGCGTCTGTGTGAAGTATGGTGGGCGCGAAGCACAGGCGTGGAAGTGGCGAAGCACAGGAGTGGAAGTGTGTGCCTGCTTGAGAGCTTTGAAGGGGTCTTCACATTCAGTGGACCAGGTGTAAAACACTTGGGAAGACACGAGCTTGTGTAACGGGGCCACAATTGATGCAAAGTTCCGAATAAAACGGCGGAAGTAGGAGGCTAATCCAAGGAAGCTGCGAAGATCTTTCTGACGTTGGGGCTGAGGAAAATTAACGACAGCCGCAACTGCTTCGGGATCAGGCTAGATTCCTGCCTTGCTGACGACATGGCCGAGTACTTTGATGGTCTTACTGGCAAAGTGGCATTTCTTGGTATTCAGCTGAAGCCCCGCCTGGGCAAGGGACGTGAGGACTTCAGTGAGACGCTGTAAGTGCTGAGCGAAGTTTGACGAAAAGACAACGATGTCGTCGAGATAACATAGGCATGTCTTCCATTTCATGCCGCGAAGCACGGTATCAATCATGCGCTCAAAGGTGGCCGGCGTATTGCAGAGTCCGAAAGGCATCACGTTAAATTCGTAGAGGCCGTCGGGGGTAGAAAAGGCAGTCTTTTCCTTATCTGCATCGTGCATAGGAATTTACCAGTATCCCGAGCGGAGGTCGAGAGTGGAAAAATACTCAGCGCGTTGAAGAGAATCTAATGCGTCAACAATACGAGGCAAAGGGTAAATATCCTTGCGCATGATCTTGTTAAGTGCCCGGTAATCCACGCAGAAGCGGACTGAGCCATCTTTTTTTCGAACGAGAACCACAAGTGAGAACCAAGAGCTCGTGGATGGCCGGATTACATTTCGAGCAAGCATGTCAGCAACTTGCCCCTCAATGACTTTGCGTTCTGCTGCTGAACCGCGATGAGGCCGTCGTCGAACAATAGCAGATCCGTCCGTCTCTATGCGATGAGAGGTGACGGAGGTCTTCCCTAACGCTGAGGCGCACACATCAAAAGACTCTCGGTGCCGCAAGAGGACGTCTAGCAGAGCTGTGGACTGCTCGGATGTAAGGTCAGGGCTGATGGCGGCTGCGAGCGCAGAGGATGTCGGAAATGGAGGCTCGGCAGCAGGCGGTGGAGCGCTGGAAAGCGTGTTGAGGGGAACGGGATCGCAGTCAAAAATAAACCCAACTGTGGCTCCTCTGGGCAGTAAGAATGGCTGAGAGTTGTATTGAGGGCCGAAACCATCGCGCAACCACGGGTGAAGGAGGTGAGGCACGAGGCAAGAGCTAGGCCGTCCGAGGTCCACCGAGGAGCGGGCATAACGTAGGCCTCGCCATCGAGAGGGTAGTCCAATGCCACGATGATCAGCTGCTCGCGTCCTGGGGGCAAAACGAAATCAACTGCTGCGAACACGTGTGGTGGTGAAAAATCAGAAGTCGGTAATATATCGGGGTTCGCAAGATGAATAACGCGCTCAAGGCAAGAGATGAGGGCGGACGCCGACAAAAAAAAATCCCACCCCAAGATCATAAGATGAACGCACGTCGGGAGCACAATAAATTCAATATGATGCCACTGGTTATCGATGAGGACACGTGCTGTGCATTGGCCAGTGGGTTTCATAAGAGTTCTATTAGCTCCACGAAGTGGCGGATCGATGTATGGCGTTAGAACTTTGCGCAGATGAGAACACAGAGAGAAATGCATGACGGAATAAGCGGCGCCGGTGTCGATGAGGGCTTCAACTTACAATCCTTCAACAATCACTACTAAAATATTCGACGGTCGCCCAGGAGGAATTCTAGATTTCGAACTCGAAGCAGCTGTCTCTCCAAAAACTGCTTCGGTTTGTTCTCCGTTATAGGCTGGAAGGGTTGCGAGGCAGGACGAAGCGGTGACGTGCGGCGAAAAGGCGAAGGGAATCGGCGTCGGGAAGGACGCGAGGGCCGTGAAACATCGGTGGAATTTGGAGGAGAGGAAGAACGCCGGTAAAAGTCTGAGTAGGGCAGTGTAGAATCATCAGGCTGGCGCACGCGGGCACGTTCAAAGGGAGCATAACCCCGTTGCTCATCTTGCTGGCGGCGGCGACAGAGACGGGCAATGTGGCCACGTATCCCACAATAGTAGCACACAGGGCGGGAGGGGCGCCAGGCTGTAACAGGATGGTGCACTGTAGGATATGTTGCCATGGCAGCGACGAGACCGCACACGGGTACCGAACAAGTCGGGGAAGTCGGTAAAGGTTGACGTGAAGTAATCTCGGCATAGGTTGGCAAGGGATATTGGGAGGCGGTGGGAGGTGGGGCAGGTGCCACAGTGCAGTTGAAATTCGTCAGTTCATCCTTGATGATGCTGCGCAAATTCACCGTTGCTGGCGGAAGAGTTGGAGATACAGCAGAGGGGTTGGTGAGGCCGTAGAGCTCCTATCTGATCATGGTGCGTATTAGGGACCGCAAAATTCCATCTATGAGGGAGCCGTCATCACTGGGGTCTTGCATGAGGCGGCACGACTGTAGCTGGTCCAGATGTTGACATGTGGATGTGATGTCAGACACGGACGACGGATTTTTAACCACGAAGGCATTGAAAGCAGCAGTGCTGATGCCCTTAATTAAGCGGCGAACACGCTCAGATTAAGGCATAGCAGCGTCGACACGGCGACAAAGGGCCAGAACGTCCTCGATATACGACGTATAGGACTCGCCGGGCTGCTGGAGACGAGCTTCAAGTTTTTTTCTTGCCTGCACTGAGCGACCAACCCGAGTGCCGAAAATTTTCTTTAGCTGCTCCGTGAATGTAGGCCAGTCAGCGATGTCATCCTCAAGATTGAGGAACCAGGTTTTGGCGACGTCAGCCAAGTAGAAGACGGCGTTGAGCAGTTTATGAGCGTCATCCCAGCGGTTGTACTGACCCTGTTGTTGTCGAGCCAGTCGTCGACATCTTCACCGCGAAGGCCAGCAAAGATTTGGGGATCGCGCTGGCGGCTGGTGACTGTCCAGGCAGGGGCAGCCGCAGTAGGAGCAGGAGAAGCCGGGGGTGAGTGAGCACGGTTTCCCTCATCCATAGCACAGGACCGTGGACGCAAGTGAAGGCCTGAACGGAGCTCCAGGGAGAACGGTAGGTGGGTCTAAAGCGAGAGGTGGGGTATACTAATCGTACCTCCGCCACTTGTGGGACAGCACTTGCACAAACGTCTGTTCTTTTCCACAACTAGCTGGCACACACCGCGCAACGCTCCGAGCAGCAGTCAGCGATGATGATGATGAGGATGATGATGGAGCTATATAGATGAAAGAGGTTAAAGTTCACGCGCTGCGCTCACAGTATAAATGATTTATTAGTAGACCTCCAATCTACCATTAGACACTATGCGGATGATCGTGTCGTGTACATGCCATATTGATATGTCTGTTCCGCACGGCGACTTAGAAAATGTGTCTGTTTGGTGCACAGGGTGGCAGATGACTCTGCTTACCGGTAAAGGTTTTCCTGTGCAGTTCCAAAGAAAAAGTTACCCAGTTCATTTAAAATGAAAAATATTGCGCTCAATACACAGAATATCTCGCATATATTTGAGTTACGTTCCTGAACCGCTTGACTGGTTCAATTATGTTAATCGAATTACCGCTAAACCTTACCATCTCCTTTATTTTTTCCGAGGAAATTTTAAGAATTCTCTTTCCTCACTCAAAATAATTTGTATCTGACTAGCATTAGAACTATTTTTGAATATGCATGCGTAACATGGGATCTGTGGACAAAACCCAACTAGATAAATTAGAACGGGTGCAGAAAAACACAGCACTCTTCATAAAACGAAATTATCGCTAGGCTGTCAGGGGGTCCGATATACCGGAAGGGGCTGGGCTAGAAAACTCTTCACGAAGAAAAATTCCACGGCTCTAATTTGTTTACAACATACATCAAAATGAAAGTATTGTTTGTAAAACTCTGTTTATTAAGAGCCGCCTTACGTATCTTTCAGGCGAGACCACGAGAACAAAATCAGAGCCTACCAGTGCCATACTAATGTGTTCTAGTTTTATTTTTTTTGTAACACGATTAACGACTGGAACAAGCTCTCTAGTGATATGATGGCTGCGTATAGTGGCCTGGTTAGAGCAATGTGATTCGAGTGACGACCTAAATAATGAAGATTATGTCTACTCCCCTTTATCCCGATCCATGGCCATGAGCCTTCCCATTCAATAAAGGACATTCAATCAATCAATCAATCTCAATTTATGCTTCTTTGTGCTGTTTTTATTTCTGTTATTATAAAATGTTACTCCGTTTTGTTATTTTACAAAACGATATTGTACGCTATACAAATTTGATTTTCGTGGGTATGTTTTTCTTGCTTACATGTTCCTGATTTATTACTTGATGTGGCCCCTGTACATATACCCCTCAACAATAATGCCGTCCAGACGATGTAGGTATAACGAATAAGCCAATCAATAAATAGACATTGGGAAAATTGACCGCCTAGCTGCTCTGAAATCGGGTTTCGGTTGGAGTGGAGCGTGGTGAGAGGGAAAGTGCATCGACTGTCTCCCCCTATCGTTCTCAGTGGAAACAGCCGTGGCGCCAGGGGGGAGATGAAGGCGGAAACAAACAAAAATAATTGCCGGGCACCGTAGAACTTGCACTGGTGTAATGCGAAAGACTGAAGGTTGCTGCAGCGGCTGCTTCAACACTATATAGATTTGGAAATTTTTTTTAATTCTCATTATTGAACGCTAGCTTTTACAGCTCGTTTGCTCGAAAGGCCGTCGTCGGAGTCATCTACGTAAATATTTTATTATGGCAATCTGTGGTTCTGGTGTTTGATGATTGATTAGTGCTCGATAGACGACGAGGAGTTAATCAAATCATTGTAATATATTGAATGGTTAATGAATATAAAAAGCAAATGTAAAATTAAGAGAAGGGCGCTGAAAGGTTTCAAATGCTAAGAGTGAAAAGACAATGCTTGGTGATGCCAAGAAAATTTAGACTGTGTAATTAATCTTTTAAATAGCTGAAAAAATGACAAATTCGTTCAGAGGTGCCTAACTACTGAGAGGGAAAGACAATGCTTAATAACAGTTATTAAGAAAATATATAGTGTGTAGTCGATGATATACATAATTGAGATAATTTAAAAAATGAAACACGTTCAAAGGTGTCAAACTTTTCACAATGGAAAGCCAGGGTTTCTAATACTAAGTGTCAGTTAATAAAAAAATAAGCAAAGAGAAAGAAAAAAAAATGAAAATAAAATTAGTAAATAAAAATTGTAATATCTGAAAAACATCCGCTGTGTTATTAGGAATTATCTCGTCCTACCCATGACGACGGAGTTTAAGTGCAGCCCTAATATTTAGTTTTAGACTTTAGTTTTTATTTCCGTCGATACCCTCCAATGTCCATACGCTGCACAAGGAGAATGACGGACAGGTTCGCCAGAAATCGGCGTAGAGTAGGAGTCAGCGCTCTTTACCGGGACACGGAAGGATGGTGGTTGGAGTCGTTTCATGGAAATTTTTAAAAGCGAAACCTTTACTAGCCCCATAATTGTTAAACAGGAAAGGATAGGCGCAGTATATGGGACACTTGTTCTGTAGATGCCTGAATCACCCAGTAAGGGAAGGGAGAAGGTGGGAGGGAAAGTGGAAGCAGAAAAATGTGCTGTAATTGAAGGCTGCATAGTAATTTCGACTACCTGGGTATCTTTAAGAAAGATGTGCCGTAGCGGAGAGCGCGGAGTAATTTTGACTACCTGGGATCTACCTGGGATATTTGACGTGCAGCAACATCGATTGTGGGGGACTGGTACTCCCCTGATGGGGCTGGGACAGGTGGGTCACCACCGCTTGCGGCGGGGGCTAGCCTGCCACCGAATTTGTATCGGTTGTAGGCCGTCATTGCACCCGCCACCGCTTAGGTGGTAGACGACGGCTGTTGTTGCTGCGCGGGCCTTTCTCTCCCTCTTCCTTTTCTTTCTTCTCTATTTTCTCTTTTGTCTGCACGAGGTAGCGGAGGTGGCTCAGCTACAGAGCCAGTAGCAGGCCCGTGCATTTTCTTTTCCTTTTTCCTACAGCCGCAACAACAGTGACATCGCACAGCGCACGGACGCCTCTTCGTTCCGCCTCTATCAAAACGCAGCCGCTGGCGGTCGGGATCGAGCCCGATAATCCTGCAAAGTAATCCGGCATCTTGGTACACAAAGGTGCCCGACTACTCTGACAGAGTACCGGGGTTAATGATAATATAGTAATAATAATTGGACCATAGGAAAGGAAAGCCACAGTATCTGTGGACACCTGCCCCGTGCTGTAAGCGAGGGGTGGAAGGTGGAAGTGTGTCACCCGTTAATAATTAGGGGGTATTATTAACGATGCGCCCTTAACGGTGCGCACACACCCAGACACCCTTTGAGTGAATGGGGGTAGCTGTTCCGGTCGCAAAGGAGATGCCCTCGACCTGCGTGGCAAGCTCAGCCGGAATCCAACTACCTTGTAGTGACAGAAGTGGGTGGTCGTTTGGTGCACAGCTGTCGCCGGTTCAAACCAGAGTAAGGATAGGAGCCAGAAGTAACAAACAAAACACAATTTATGCACAGCAAGAGACGATACAAAGGAATACACAAGGTCGCTTGAAATACAACAGACGAGATGTTCACAGAATAACAAACGCTAAGCATGCAACTACAGAATGATTCAATAACACAGGCTTTACAACAGATCAAACACGAGAGAGTTACATAAACAAACACCAAATTGTTCACCGGGCACTGTTGCAGTCCGACGCCTCAAGAGTCACGATGTGGCCGCCATAGGAGACGAGCGCCGCTCCCTTGAAAGTCCGTGGGCTTGCCAGCAGCGGGTGATCCCCGGGAGTCCAGCCGAAGCACAGACGAACACGTCGCAAAACACTGACGAACTGACTGACTGACTCATCAAACGGCGCGGTCTCTTTAAATAGGGCGCGCCGCGTCTGTTTGTTAGCACGCGTCAAAGCTAGCGCGCACACACACTTAGCTTCGCTGGTTATAGCGCTCTCTCTTCCTCCAGTCGAGCCGCGCGTCGCCATTGGCCAGGTCCCATAGAACATGCTGGAAATTTCTGGCTGATTCCAGTCCGATGAACCACCGTCCTCCCCGGGCAATGGGAAAGAGGGTCACGGCAACGCGTACAAAGCTACGCGCTCTCCCGCGCGGGGAAGGGGCTTTTCTCTCCATGCTCTCCACGCGACGCCGCGCGCGCCTAGCGCTGTACCGGCTTGATGAAAATGTGCGCCGATTTCATGAGAAAGTGAAAGTGCAAAGAGAGAAAAGGAAGCCCTAGTGGAATGCTGCGTGGTAACTGGAATGCTGCGTGGTAAGGGAGTAATTTACGTCCGAATTCAGAGATGTAACATCAAGTCGGCAAGCAAGTCGGCTTCGAGCAGCAAGCTGACTTCAAAACCCCCAAGTCGACCGGCATGTTTGATAGACGTTCACGCAGACTTGCTTCGTCAAGTCAAGCACGAGCTCGAATGCTGGGGCACAGAGCACGCTGTGATCGAGATTAATGAACATTTCATTACAATAACGCGCACTGTGCAGAAATAAAACTACTTATTTTACTTAGCACTCATAAATGCATAAATGACTAAAGTTTTTTAAAACGAACCAACGGGCGTTGCAAATAGCGTTTCCCGCTTCTTTTGGACGAATTATGTTTGTGGCTGGCAACACTGTATAAGACAGCTGACGAGCTTGCAGACAATGCGGAGTGCTGTGCATTGCTCTCGTCGGTTTTGTGCTCGATGTTCTTTTTGACACAAGACGGCACCGCCGTTTGCTTAAGAAAAAAAAAAAGAACTCCTGGCCTTTCTCGCAAACAGGTATATCCGAATGATAGAAAAAACAACGTGGCCTCCTTGTAAAAAAAGAAAAAAACGAGCCAATTGCAAGCATTGCAAGCATATGTCATGGGGTGATGCGATGGGATCCAGCCCAGCTTAAAAAAATGCTGGATGAATTTAAAGCAATAGCGGAAAGAGGAGGTAGCCAGAGGAAAGCGGGAGTGCCACAAGACAGGTAAGTGCACGTTGAAACTTTGAAAGACTGCCGATTTGATTGATCCACTGTATGTTCTGTATTCTCTGCATCAGGGAGCAACAACTGGGTGCGCAATAGGCGCAAACTGGTGCTAAACGCTAAGTGCTACAGTGTATGGTTATATCAATAGTAGAGCAAATAGGCTCTTAACCATTCTTGCGCGACGTATGCTATCTTGTTGCTTCACGATTACACGCACGCAATCGGATCGGAACTTGAGAAAAACATATTTCTCTTGCGTACAACGTACAGAACGGTCTCAGACTGAGTGGAACTATTGGCAGTGCCAGCCACGCATTTGAACCCTTGAGTCCTTTGCGGGCGATGGTACATATTCTTTTTAGGTTGCAAAGTAAAGAAGTGAGTATTCGTGTCCACATTTCATCTCAATCTGACTACACATGCAGGATGCATTATTTGTGCAAACAGTTCTCGAGCAGTGTCGTGCGCAGGAATCAATCAGCGTTTACTGTCTGATCCTGCTAATTCCATATACTAAAAATTCAATAAGTACTTTCTTCTGGGCGAGTTGGTTCATATTAGCAAAAGGTAAAAGACTTGCGCAAAAAGTAGATGAAGAAAGAGACGTGCGCTCTGTCTTGTTGTCACGTCTCTTTCTTCATCTACTTTTTGCGCAAGTCTTTTACCTTTTGTCCATATACTAGCAGCCGATTACGATGTAACAGTATCGCGAGGTACTGCATTGTGCAAGACTAGTTCGGGAAAACCGAGTTTTTACTCAATGTAAAGAGGTGCTAGCAGCGCAACGCGATGTTTGTTTCATTCCATGCTAGACACTTCATTAGTGTTTAGGAGGAGGATCAGCACCGGCCACCGTGGCCCCCCATTAGTCATCTAGTGCGAGGGATCACTGGCCACATGGCGACCAGAATAGATAACGAGTTCGACAGTGATGCCAGAGAAATGCAGCCCCACGTCTAAAGTCTGCCTGCCTGGTTATTGCGACCAATGAACAACGGGCCAAATGACTCGGATTTCGACTACGCTGGTAAGGTGCTTTGCATTTGTAATGTGCTTGATTAATAAGGAAGCATGAAGTTTAACAATGAACTGCATTTTCTCATGTCTGTTTGCAATGCCAAACCTTTCACCATGCACTCATCGATATAACATCTACAATTAGAGTTGTATGCACAGGTTGTCAAGAGTAGTCGCTTTTCCGTGCTTTTTAAATTTGGTGCTCCTTTATGGCCTTACTTATTTTGTGCTAGCTGCTTTGCACACCTCACATCGATGAAAAACTTTGCACGAGACAGCACCACTGATGGACACACAGGAAAGCTTCTCAATAACAATGAGTACGAAAAAGACAATAGTGAGGACAGTTAAGTGGTAGCTTTGTTCATGACTTTATTGCATCCTTCACTTGTTGCAGTGTAACCATTCCACCATTCTCGCTGGGTTTGCATGCTTTATTTACAACACAGTTTGCATCAAAGGACATATTCTGCAGACAAATACATGCACAGTGCAGCAAATATTTATCGCTCTTTGGTGCAGAACTGCCATATGAAGTAGCAAAAAACTCCAAAATTGTAGTCATATGCAAAAACCAAAGTACTAGTTTGAGTTTGCCTTATCGTACACATGTTGCCTTTTGTTCATTACAGCTGACAACTGGGAACCTGCCAGCCCTTCTGATGAGTTGCAGCCACCAGCTGCCACTGCTAGTGAAATTGGGCAACCTGCAGCAGCTTCAGCAGCAAATGAGATCACTTATCATGCTGTGCAGCAAGATTCATCATCAAATACAGCTACAAAAGGCTGCACCAACACTCCACTTGATTATGAAGCTGCTGCTGATTGTACCTTTGCAGCATCAGTAGCCAATGGTGCAATGCCAGGCCTCCAAGGGGGAGAATTGCCCTTTTGAAGAAAAGTCTTTCAGAAGAAAAAGAAGTCAAAACTGAAATTCGGAGCGACCAGCACGCAATCTGAATACTGCTCCTCCAGGAACACCACAAGACGCAACAAGGCCGGGCAGCAAAGCAAACGTTTGAAGAGGAGATGCACGAGCTTCAGCTCGAGAAATAAAAAATTGAGGTCGAGAAGAAAAATTGGAGCTTGAGAAGCAGAGGAAGCAGCTGGAAGAGCAATATGTTCAGCAAAAGAAAGCTTAAAAGGGAGCTTGGAATCCTCAAGATGAAAAAATAAAAGAACTGCAGCTCCACAGACTGCAGTGCACTGTAAAACCACAAGAATGAACAAATTGGACTTGTGATTGAAAATGTTGTGTATTCAGCCCATGCAAGTGCACGTTTCTATTCATGCATTTTTCTACGTTTATGGCCAGCTGCACATAAAAATGTAATGCCACTAAAAAAAAACTTTTGTACCTTACCAACTTTCAAGCTTGCACGCCTGATCACTGACAGGACGAGTGATAGCATACTTTGAGACAAAAGTGTACCAACAAACTGTACGTGCGCTTCTCAAGGGCAAGTAGTGGATGTCTTTCTAACGATTAGGCACCATTTGCCCCGTCCAACTGATTTGATGCACTGACACCGTAGTAAAAGGGGTTACATTAGTTTTTCGAGCCCATTGAAAGCCCACAATTACCAGCAAATTCTTTTGTTACCACGTGTTCTTGCTTATTTTAAAAACGCCAGTGAAAAAAACTAGTCCAGAAGGGCGCACAGATGTTCATCAGATTAACTCTACAATTTTGGACATAATAGCAAATCCTAGCAAATGTAGATGCGGAAAACAGCATGCCAGCTAAACAGAGCCTATTCACCCTAGAAGCGTTCACAGTTATCAGGAATTAAACATCAGCCTCTGCCATGGGGATGGAAACATTTAATAGTTCAATTGTTTTTGGTCGTAGACCAGCGGTTTAACTGCTCCAGCAAACCAGACAGCGTTTTACTAGCACAGTAACTGCTAATCCCTATTCAATAGCATTCCTCTGCCATCCGAAAGGATTGCAGGGCATATAAGCAACATTGGGATGCGCTGACCATCAGTCGAGCTAATAATCAAAGGCTCTGACTAGGAGTAACTCCCGCTGCATTTCAATGGGTAACAATTTTCAGCTGATGTAATTGCTATGGACTCGGTAAATATGAAAGTCATTGCATCCATGGCACTGCCATTGACAAAAAAGGAAAAAAAAGTATTTTGGGAGATCACGCCGCTTGCGCAGCCAGCCAGTCTTTGATTTAGTGCAGCTGGGAGTTCACAAGTCCTACTACTCGGCTTCTGGGGTCTACCCGCTGTTCGGAAAGTCCACTGATCTGCGAGGGTGCGGCTCTCGTCTACATGGCGCCCACATAGTGACCCTCCAGACTTCGGTCTGCGGAAGTGCCCGGTGAGCAATTTGGGTTTTTTTTTTACTCTCTCGTGTATTGTTCAGTGCTATAAGGCCTCCGTGCCTTGAAGACATGTTTAGTTACTTGCTTTGTACTACGCTTTTGTTAACCTCTCACCTACGTATTTTAAGTGTTATCTCTTGCTGAGCATAAAGTTGGTTTTAGTTTGTTATTTCTCACTCCGACCCTTACTCTGGCTTGAACCGGCGAGAGCTGGGCACTAAATGGCCAACTCTTCTGTCACTGCAGTTGAATTCCGGCTGAGCTTGCGACGCAAATTGATATCTCCTCTGAGACCAGAGCATGTGCCCCCCCCCCCCCCCTCACCCGTCTAAAATATTTTGGAGGGCGCACACCAATAGTGGCGCATCGTTAAAACACTGCAATTATCAGAAGGTGACCTCCGGTACCTCGCGGATTGAAAAGAGGGTGTTAATGATGCTATCGCTGCAAGACGCAAAGCTTTCATCTATCACTAAGTTCAAGCCATGCTTAAAATCACACATTTCTTTAGTTGCTTTGGTTTGTGGGAATACGGCACTCCCCCTGTCCGCTCAAAGCGGCGAAAACCTACCCCCTCTCTTTCTAGAGGCTCTCACCCTTCTTCTTCCTGCCTCCTTCCCTCGATGCTACTGCGTAGACTGTGGGGGTGAGAGAAACTGGCGTAGCGCTCGGGGAGGCCCCTCTTTCTCTTCCCCTCTCATCTTCGACGGACTGCGTCGGCAGCAGGGAGAGACGACGTAGCAGCGCGCGGATGCTGCAACGACCGAGGACGAATATTTGGAACTGCCAATAAAGAGGTCCGCTGGCCTCGGTCTTCTTCGCGACCAAGGGGGCGGTCAGAGCTAGCGGCTTGGCGTTTGGCTTTGAGAGCAGAGCCCGAGCCCCGTGTGGATGACCACAGGCATTCATTAAAAAGATATACGTAGTCTCTATTTCAGTTGGACTGCTTCACTTACAATTAGTTGCATGCAATGAAGCTGCATATGTTTTCGGTTTGAATTGCTACCAAACAAGCCAGGCTTGAGGGGAAGATGGATACTTAATGGGAAGCGAAAGGGTGAGAGACAACTCGAGGCGCTGGATGTACAACAGTAGCATCACAATTTTCATACCAAATCACGTTAGTGTAACCAATTTTATTTTGGCGTTACAACCACAACGCCGACACCAGATTTTGTGCCACATAGGGCTATCATGGAGAAAAGTAGTTGGTTAGTGAAGGTTGAACACTCGTCCCTATTGTCGACAGCCAGTCGCATTACCCCTACTCCACCAGGAAACGCTCGTTCAACGAGGACAGTTTTTATAGACGCTGCACCAGGTACTACTGTGGTATCGTAAGAGCAGTATTATAGGGAAGCTATCGTGCAGCTGCCTTAAACGTCTTATGTTTGCCTTTCTCACCATTTCCCTGAAAAGTATTTCGTGCCATATTTATATGCAAAGGTGCCAGCGCCCTGGTACCACTTCGTTCGTGCCGGCGATACCATACCAAATTCATCGGGACTTGTGCATTTTTTCCACAAAAGTGGATCAGAGCACAATAGAAGTATAAAAATGGGCAAATCAAGGTGGCCATGGTAGGTATGAAATCCTAGTGTGGCCGTACCACTCTTGTCTGACGTCGTCGGCAGCATAGAGAATAGCCAAGTAGTGCATCTATTCCTTACCATAAGAAGTGCTCCGATCATCTTATGAAATGTACGCAGTTGGTTTGCATAGTTTTTTAAGACACTGACGATTAGCTGAAATATTGTCCAGACTTAATGATCAGCCAGAAACTGTGTGCGCTCGAAAGCATCGGCCATTCTTTTCTTCGATGAGCGCTAATCTTAAAGCTTATTGCCGCGCAACCTTCAAAACTGTATATTTTGTTTTTCAGTAGCCGCCGGAATGCGGAATTATCACTGTGATTCTTGCACGCGTATCAATTCTGTATTTTTTGTTTTGTTAATGCTCGATGTCGCGAGATGCACCTTTATCAGTTTCTTTGTCGCACAAGATGCGCCGAGATCTGTCTCGAAGATTCCGGCACTCGCGCATGCTTCTACAATGTTCCAGGTTGTGCCAGTTACAGTTCGCGACGTAATCGAGGTGGTTCTGAGCGGCCTTCAAATTGAGCCTTGACGCTTGCGACAGGCCTCATTTGTTCGACAACCGCCGAGCACGATTGTTGCTATGGCTGCCGCTGAATAGCTTAGTTCTTTTGCGGGAACAAGTAAGCCCAATAAAGAGTTTCTTCAGTGCACTCACAGACGCTTCATTTGTGTCATCAACCTTCACACCACCACGTGAAATTTCGTGGAGGTGCTGCCCTTTATTCTTCAAGCGAAGACCTCACTTAGCCTTTTTCCTGTCGCCCTGGGGACAAGCCTACAGGTCACAAAGCAAGCCGCCGACTTCGAGGGCTCCAACCCAAACACGGTCTGCTGCCTGCCCCCGTTCGACTTCGGAAGGCATGAATTTTGGAAATAGCCCAGTCAACAGCATTGATTGTCTTCGTGAAGCCCCGGGAGCCCCCATCCTCCAAGGGCTGCCCACTGAATATGGGGAAGACAGGATGGACCTTTTCGACCATGTGGCTGAATTCAACGGCTGGAACGACGCTGCGAAACTCAGGCAAGTCTACTTTGCTCTTCGGCCATGCCCGAGTTTAGTTCGAGGATCACGAGACTACTTTCAAAGATTGGCTGACATTCAAAGCGGTGTTTTTGATGGCATTTGGAGAAAATAAAGAGCTCAGGTCACCCTCCAATCAAGAATTCAGCTTCCGAATGAGTCAATCCTCATTTACGTAGACGATATGAAGCGCCTCTTTCGCTGCGCCGACCCTAACATGACCGAAGGTGAGACAGTGAAATTTTTAATGCGAGGCGTTAAAGTCTCGTTTTGCAGAGCTTGTCGGGAATCCTCTAAAAATCATAGCAGAATTGGAAATCCAAGCATCTACCATCGAGATGTTAGACACCCAGAAGCGCCGCTATGAACGACCACACAAACCGGTCTACGCAAGTCACTACAGCAACGCATCTGCGAGCGAAGACAGCCTTCGGGACATTATCCGAGAGATCGTCCGAGAAGAACTCCGCCGGTTGCTGCCACTATCCCAACGCCACCAGGTGCCGACGCTAATAGACGTCGTCCGTGTAGAAGTCAAGCAGGCACTGGGTGTTCCTCAGGCAACGGCTCAGACGGTTCCAGTGCAAGAAACAGCAGTCATGAACTATGCTGCTGAATTACGGCCCTTCCAGGCCCTCGTCGCTATCGTCCTGTTCCCAAAAGCCGACCCTTGTCTCCCGCCTGCCAAGCCTACCAACGGCCTGCAAGCCCAGGAGTTGCGACGCCTGGAGGACGTTTAATAAATGACCACTATGTTTCCACTGCGGTGAGGCCGGTCACATCCTACGTTACTGCCCTTACAGACGTAACGGTCTTTGCGGCTTCGTGATCGACGCGCCACGACCCCGTCCTGGCGAATGGCCGGAAGAAATCGAGACCTACTTGCGAAGGGCAGAGTCACGAAGCCGTCGGTACCGCTCTTCATCGCCGCAGTGAACCCGATTTGCGTCGCCAGACAGCAACTATGATGACAGTGTGCGAGGAAGGCCCCCTAGCCACCATAGGGGAAATTAAAGGTAGCAACCTTTGGTGGTGAGGTTGCTCAACGGCCAAAAGACGAAGATACTCCGCCACCGACCACGGCTAACGACAACGCAGGAATTGCACCGCTGCTCCACACAAAGACAACACGACCAGAGTCATAGCCTCCTTTACACTCTGTGCCTGTCAACGCGCCGCGCGAACAATAGAGAGCGCCGTCGGGTAAAGTTGCGCGGCGCTGCCGCTCCGGCGCCACTGACGTAGGGGTCAAGGCACACGGGTCGCACGGGTACGAACGTCGGCGCGGGGCGGGAGCGCTGTTGTTCGCCAGCCTGATAACCGTTCCTAAGCATTAATCGTGCATATTCAGCATATTAACTTGTAAGGCCGACAACCACTAAGCATAACAAGTGATCATGATACTTGTTAGGCAATAACACCAACGCTATATGACATTTTATGCCAGGCAGTTTCAAGAAATTGTGCATGGCTCGAAAAACTGCATGACTGCTCCGCTAGCGCCAATGGTAACAGAAATATTACAATGCTAGTCTACCCTGCAATAAAACAAAATTTAAGAATAAAGGCACGAGCATTTATTTACACATTTCACAACAGCAGTTGTGCTATAAGAGTACCATGTAGAAGTGGTGTGATGAATAGTTGCCACAAGTAGGAAAAAATGTTCACGGTGACTGCAGTCACTGATACGAGTTCAGAAGCCAGCTTGATTTACAGATGATTTTCAAAAGCACAAGAGGCGCCTGTACACATGGACTTCACCGGACGGTCTGTACAGGAATCAGATCGATTATATTCTTTGCCGGCAGAGATGGAGAAGCGCTATACAAGCTGTAAAAACAACGCCTGGGGCAGATTGTGGCACCGATCATCAGCTTCTAGTTGCCAAAATTAAGCTTCGATTCAGGAAAACGCAGAAAACTAGAAGGCCTTTCAGATATGATCCGGATCAAATTCCATTAGAATATGCTGTGGAAGTGAGAAATCGATTTCAAGAATTAGATCTAGAAGACAGAGAGCCCGAAGAGATATGGACTGATGTTCGTGATATAGTACAAGAAGTTGCTACTAAGGTAGTTCCAAAGCAGAAGAAATGCAAGAAAGCAAACTGGTTATCTGAAGAGGCTTTGCAAATAGCTGAGGAAAGGAGGATGGCAAAAGGTATGGGGGAAAGAGAAAGATACAAGGTTCTCAATGCGGATTTTCAGAAAATAGCAAGGAGAGATAAGAATGCCTTCCTGAACATACAGTGCCAAGCAGTTGAGGACAGCAGCCAATTAAGGAACACAAGAGCTCTGTATAAGACAATCAAAGATATCAAAGGAAGCTTCTGTGCTAAGCTGGGTGTGATAAAGGACAAGCGAGGCAAGGACCTCACAGAAGCCTTAGAGATAAAGAAGAGGTGGCAGGAATACACAGAAGAACTGTACAAGATGGACCGGAATGTGCAAACCCAACATAAGTCGGTTGTGATTACTGATCTCGAGCCGGGCATCCTGAAGAGTGAAGTTGAATGGGCCTTAGCCAGCCTTGCTAAGAACAAAGCTAGCGGAATTGATGGCATTCCAGCTGAGTTGCTTCAAAACCTCAACCATGACGCTGTTAACATTCTGCATACATTATGTCAGAAGATTTCGACAACCCTGCAGTGGCCACAGGTTTGGAAGAGGTCAGTTTACATCCCCATTCCAAAGAAAGGCAGTGCCAAAGATTGTTCCAACTACCGCGCGATCGCGCTTATTTCGCATGCTAGCAAGGTGATGTTGAAAATCCTCCAAGGTAGGCTGCAGCAGTATGTGGATCGGGAGCTTCCAGACGTGCAAGCTGGGTTTCGCAAGGGCAGAGGAACTAGAGACCAAATTGCCAACCTTCGCTAGATCATGGAAAAAGCAAGAGAGTTCCAGAAACCCTTCTACTTGTGCTTTATTTATTATGCGAAAGCGTTTGACTGCGTAGATCACAGCAGATTGTGGCAAGCTCTCCAAGACATGGGAGTTCCAATTCACCTCATCTGTCTCCTCAGGAACCTGTATGAAGGGCAAGATGCCACAGTCAGAACTGGGCATGGTCTTACTGATTGGTTTCCGATTGAGAAAGGAGTGAGGCAAGGCTGCATACTGTCGTTAGCTAGAATAGCAGCTTGGGCATGTTGGTTATGCATCTTGAGGTAACAGCGCGGAACACAGGACTGGAGCACAAGATTAGAGGACGACACAACGAGCGCAGCGCTCGTTGTGTCGTCCTCTAATCTCGTGCTCCCGTCCTGTGTTCCGCGCTGTTACCTCAAGATGCATAATGTCGCCCTGCCTATTTAACCTGTATGCAGAGTGCATCATGAGGAAGGCCGGCCTGGACGAGTCTTCAGCTGGAGTGAAGATTGCTGGAAAATGTTTTAACAACCTTAGATAAGCGGATGATACCACTTTAATGGCAGAAAGTGAAGTGGAACTCAAGAGACTTCTGATGCGCGTACAAGAATAGAGTGAGAAGTTTGGGCTTAAACTTAACATTAAAAAGCCAAAGATCATGGTGTCTTGCCTAACAAGTCCTGGAGCATCAATGGACAAGAAGTGGAAGCTGTGACAGATTTTCTCTTCTTGGGCTCCAAGATTACCTCGGATGGAGACTGCAGCCATGAAATTAGGAGACGCCTGCTTCTGGGAAAGAGAACAATGGTTAGCCTTGACCGCCTAGTAAAGAGCAGAGACATTAGTCTGCCAACCAAGATCCATATAACTCGTGCTATGGTCTTTCCAGTTGTGATGTATGGATGCGAGAGTTGGACTGTGAGAAAGGCTGACCGCCGAAGAATTGACGCGTTTGAATTGTGGTGATGGCGAAGACTATTGAGAGTTCCTTGTACTGCCAGAAGATGAAATCAGTCGATATTGTCGACCATAAACCCTGACTGCTCATTGGAGGGTCAAATTCTAAAGTTAAAGCTCAGCTACTTTGGTCATCTGATGAGAAGAGAGGAGTCGCTGGAGAAAGATTTGATGTTGGGAAAGGTTGAGGGTCGCCGGAGAAGGGGTAGGCAGAGAACGCGATGGTTAGATGGCATCCTCGAGGCACTGCAGATGAAGTTATGTGATGTTAGGAAGATAGTGGGAGACCGGAAAGCGTGGCGTGACATGGTCCATAGGGTCACGAAGAGTCGGACACGACTGAACGACTGAACTGGAACAACTGCATCGCAGTATGCATTTGAGACCTGTAAGGAGAACAATTTTGGTATAAGCTGTTACCTTCAACGATTCAGCGCGTCGTACAAACGTTTTTTTTTTTTTTTTAACTTGAAAAACAAAGAAAGACAAATATACGCGTTGCATCTTTCCGTTTCGATCACTCCAAAATAATCGTCACAATAGGCAAAGCTTGTGTTTTTATTTTTCACAGAATTGCGTAGTTATCGAAACAAACAATACTGCGCTGGAGCACATGCAACATGCCACACAGATGAGCTAACCAGGGAGGAAGTTAGCATCGCAGTCCAGAAAATACACGTGCACATTTAATATTCTTACTGAGTGTAAGAAACACACTTCTGGTGTTGTCACTATTTTTCACACGGTTGAGTACGAGTTTTGCGCTTTCCGATGCTAGAGAGGGACAGCGATTTAATTGACAAAGAAAACTAATATAGGTTTTGTACGATTCGGTTTAACTCACTTTAATGTAGTCATCTTCACAATAGGTAAATCTTGTGTTTCTATTTTATCGCAAAATTTCGTGATTAGCATATACTACAAAAAAAAAACTTCGCATGCGCACATCTAACACACTACGCAGATGAGCCAGGCAGGGAAGCAATTAGCGTTGCAGTCCAGAAAGCACAGGTGCACATCTAACATTACTATTGCAGTATTGATGCTTAATAAACACAGTGCTTGGCGCTGTCACTATTTTTTACAAGCCGCAAAGCAGCTGAACACTTCGCAGCGATCGCCGGAAGGACAAAGCAAAGTTGGCACTTACCACTTGGTGCAATGCTGTATTCCTGCAGCACCCGAAGGCAGAGAAAAGTAGAAGCACGACCTTGCACACTGCAAAACAGTCCACGAAACAGCGAGAAAGCGGCAGCGCGTGGATATTCGGACCGCTTTGCAACATGGCGCACCCGGCACTCGCCTGGTGAGGGTCTGCCTACGTCGCTGTCGCCATCTCCTGGTAGCCAGCGGCGTAACTTGTCAACGGAGGAGGAGCGGCGGCGACGGCCGCGGAGCGCACAGTTGCCAGGCACTGAGTGTGTAAAGGAGGCTATGCCAGAGTGCAAGCCGACACCGCCGCCCAGCGAAGTAACAACGGTAAGCGCCGGCATTGATGAAAACGCCGCGACCGAGATTCATAGCGACGCGAGCAGTGTGGGCCTAGGATTCGTTCTCGTCCAGAAGAGTGCTAGACGAGATAAAGTAATTGCCTACGCTAGCGGTCCCTCTCAAAAGCCGAAGTCAATCGACGACAGAGAAGGAGTGCCTCGTGATCATCTTGGCCACTTCTAAGTTCCGCACATACATATACGTTTGACCATTCAAGGATCACCACACGCTCTGCTGGCTGCCTCATTTGAAAGACCCCTCCGGCCGCCTAGCCCGATGGAGCCTATGACTACAAGAATTTGATGTAACTGTAGTCTATAAGTTGGGCCGCAAGCATTCAGACGCAGACTGCTTATCCTGCGCTCCTGTCGACTTTCCCTCGAAGGACGATGCGACGATGCCTTCCTGGGACAATACTGCCTGGGAAGCGCCGGCAGTTTTGCACAATAGCCGAGATCATATTCTAAGCTGAAAGACCAAGCCGATTACTTGGAAGGCAAGACCGCTTCCCGTCCTGCTGTCTTTAGGTGTCAGTTGTTGTCGCTCGCCTTAAGAAATGACGTCCCCGTAAAGAACTTCGCACCCAACAAGACCGCGCCGCTTCTTGTCGTGCCTAAAAGCCTCAGACAGAAAATTCTTCATGCGTTGCACGACGACCCAACTGCAGAGCATCTCAGGTTTGCGGGCACGGCGCATCAAATCAAGGAGTACTATTGGCCGCAACTGCCTGCCGATGTTGCCCATAACGGGAAAACGTGCCGTGAGTGCCAGCGACGAAAGACGCCACCGATCAGTACAGCTGGGCTACTGAAACCGATACCACCCCAACCCTGCCCTTTCAGCAAATTGGTATGGATCTCCTCGGCCCCTTTCCATCTTCATATGCGTGTAACAGGTAGATCATCGCGGCCACTGACTACCTTACCCTATACTTTAGATAGATAGATAGATAGATAGATAGATAGATAGATAGATAGATAGATAGATAGATAGATAGATAGATAGATAGATAGATAGATAGATAGATAGATAGATAGATAGATAGATAGATAGATAGATAGATAGATAGATAGATAGATAGATAGATAGATAGATAGATAGATAGATAGATAGATAGATAGATAGATAGATAGATAGATAGATAGATAGATAGATGGATAGATGGATAGATAGATGGATAGATAGATAGATAGATAGATAGATAGATAGATAGATAGATAGATAGATGGATAGATAGATGGATAGATGGATAGATAGATAGATAGATAGATAGATAGATAGATAGATAGATAGATAGATAGATAGATAGATAGATAGATAGATAGATAGATAGATAGATAGATAGATAGATAGATAGATAGATAGATAGATAGATAGATAGATAGATAGATAGATAGATAGACAGATAGACAGATAGACAGATAGACAGATAGATAGATAGATAGATAGATAGATAGATAGATAGATAGATAGATAGATAGATAGATAGATAGATAGATAGATAGATAGATAGATAGATTTTATTGAAAGGAAAAGCAGAGAGGTAGGTCGGAATAATTCAAATCTGGCCCGCTACTCTGCACTGGGGAAGGGGAAGGGGTGAAGAAAGAAAATCATGATAGGTGACGATGTGGGAGAAGGCATATGAAATATATATACAGGCACAGTAGCTTGCCTCACAAGCGCAGACACTTTGAAGCCAAAGCACTGGCTAAATGTACTGCTTGCAGAATTCGCTAAGTTTTTGCCTAAGAAATTCTCTTGTGACACGGTGCCCCAAATGTGCTCATCACAGACAGGGAAACGGTGTTTAAGGCAGAGCTGAATCAAGCGATTATGGAATACCGCCATACAAGCCATCGACGAACTACTCCGTATCATCCTCAGGCAAATGGATTTACGGAGCGTCTCAGCAAAACGATTGGGGACATGATTGCAATGTACCTCGACGCCGAACACAAAACATGGGACGCTGTTCTGCCCTACATCATCTTCGCTTATAATACCGCCGTCCAGGAGACAACCAAGTTGCCCCATTCAGCCTTTTGTACGTGCAGAGGAAGCCCGAAGACTCGCTAGAAGGCGCATTAAATATCAGCAACGAACCGCAGCCCGACGTTACAGCTTACGACGATGCGATGCTGAGTACAAGCCGGGAGATCAATTATGGGTTGACACCGATTCGCCGCTGCGGACTGAGCGAACAGCTTTTACGCCGATACTTCGGCCCGTACAAGGTGGTTCGCTGACCAGGACAATTGAACTACGAGGTCATTCCCGACGGCGCGACAGCATCTCAGCGGCGACGCGCGCGCCCAAAACTCGTACATGTTGTTCGTCTGATGACGTATCACGCGCGTTAAAGGTTCCGTGTTTAAACTTTGTAATGTTTATGATTAAGTTGTTAAGTTGCTTTGTTTATTTTGGAACATTGAGGCGATGTTTTTAAGGAGGAGTAATGCCGCGAAACCTTGAAAACTGTGCTGTTTTTTGGCAGCCGCGAACATGCGGCGTTATTACCCTGGTTCTCACAGGTATATCAAATCAGTATTCTTTGTTTGTTATTGCTCGGTGTCGCGAGACGAACCTTTATCAGTTTCTTTGTCGCGGAATGCGCTGAGATCTGTCTCATAGATTCCAGCCACTTGCGTACGTTTCTACGATGTTCTAGGTTGTGCCAGTAACAGTTTGCGACGTTAACTAGATGGTTCTGAGCCCCCTTCAAATTGAGCGTTGACGTGCGCAACTGAAATTCCTTGTTTGACGATCGCCGAGCCCGATTGTTACTTTCGCCACCGCCTAATCGCTTAGTCCTTCGCGGGCGCTAGTCAGCCCAATAAAGATTTTCTTCAATGCACTCACAGACGCTTCATTTGTTATATCGGCCTTATCAGCACCATGGGAAAATATTTTGCAAATCGATAGCAAAGAATATTTCTGAATATGTTAACTTTACGGCCACTAAAGCGAGTTCAATACGAATTAGCAGAGCGGTGAACATTAAACCTTCTCCAGCAGCTTTGTCATGAGTGGGCAAATAGCGCTTAACGGTGCGAACTGCTTTATTTGAAATACCTTACAGGCCCATTAGGCATACGTGTAAGACGGGCAGAAAATTCTATATAGTGCTATGTATTGTGGGGTCACACACCACCTTTTAGCGTGTCAAGCCGCGCGGGCTTTTTCTTGTTTGTCTTGGTGTTTGCCCGGGAAGCGCGAGTACACATGAGTGAGCTGCCAGGAGTTGGGGCGGAATGTTATCGAAGTGAAAACGAGGATAGATAAGCCTGTCCGAAGTAAGGCTCGAGGATTTTTGCCCGGCGGGAGGCCAGCGAAGGACGGCCAGCGGGATGTATACTTACACGGACGCCGGAGCGAGGTCCTGCCAGACGAAGATGGAAGCAGTGCCTGCAGGTATGGCTTGGGAGTATTGGCGTGAGTTGTTGCCATGCGAGGAGCAATGTTTTTGTACCGCTGTTAACGCTTGGGGGGGGGGGGGGGGCTATTGGTCGTCCTGTTCGCACCGCAGCGTGTTTTGTGTTGCCGCGATAAGACCCTGACCATCGCTCGGTTTTATTGTTGGTGGTCCATTGTCACGCACCTCGACAGCATGTGTTCAGTGCAGTGGTGTCCGATGTTGTTTCGTTTTATTGAATGCTTTTCTGTTGATCCAGAATAAACAGGTATTTTTAAGAAAGACTTTGTCACTCGTAGGGCGAGACCATGGCTCACTGTCCCGTTTTCTAGAAGGCGGAGCCCTCAATATTATAAAATAAACAGGTACGAAAACAGGTAGAATACAAAGCATGGTAATCAATATATGGATAAACGAAATAGTACAGAAGAGCAGAAGAACGGCACGGAAATAATTATATTAGTAACAAAACAAAATATTCGACATAGATTCAAGCTCCCCCCCAACATGGGAAAAAAAATAAATAAAAAGTAAACGACTGACAGTGGCCGGTATAGCGCTTTTAAAGCAAACACGGAAGTGAAAAAACTAAATGCTTACAGAGGCCAACACAAGTAAATAATAAAAATAAAGAACACTGCAGAACCTGCATTGGAGTAATGTGAAAGTACGAATTCTGCTGTTGGTTGCTTCTGGTTGCTTCTAGTTGCTTAAGTCACTGCTTGTTTACCCATTTTAGTCTTTAGTACTTTCAAATTGCGCGTCAATCCCTTCCTATGCCCTTTTTCGGCTCTACTTCTGGTTGCGTGACGTCACATCCTCTACGCCACATTAATTCATTTCGTGTTTAACTAACAGTACAAAGGGAACTAAATTATGGAAAACAGCTCAGATGCTAGGGCATACCTTACTCATCAACCCTGATAAACCTACGCAGATTGGTAACAGTGTAACCAGCGATACAGGGCACTGTCCTGACCTTATCTTTGTCCAAAAAATCCCCGATTCGAGATGGGAAAATCTGAATACAAACATAGGAAGCGATCACTAAGTGGTAGATATACCACTTTCCGAGCCACGCATTGCAAAATGCGTCGCCAGGAAGTGAAGCACACGAAATGGGACGCCTTCAGATATGTCCGCTCGCAAAAACCAGAGGAATGTGTAGTAGAGTTAATAGACAATGGACTGTTGCAAGACGCCGCAAACACTTCGAAAATTATACATTGGAGGACAGCGGTCCCAGCCCGGGCGCTAAGCTAGCACACTTTATGGAAGCATAAAGGAGTATTCATGCTCGATGGCGTAAAAATTTGCATAATCGACGTTTAAAAATTCGGCTAAGCCGACTTGAAAAGGAAATCGAGGTTTACTCGCTGGACTTAGCCGAGAGCAGTAGCATAAGACTTGCGACAGTCTTAATGGGCAACTGGCCAACAAGAGCACATTGTTTGTACGTTGACATATTGTTACGTGTTGGCATGATAAGCGATGGAGCACGACAACACAACAGAAACAGAACGACGTGATGACATGATGATGAATTATGCATTAATGGCAGGCGGGCCAGGCGCGAGCGCTCCGCCCCACGCCACTGCCCGTTTCGTCATCTTCGTAGAATTACCCGGGGCCACCGAGCGATCGTCCCGATCGATTGCTAGAAATCTAATGCATGACGTGACGATGAACACAGACACAGGATTGGGACATGAAACGCTGGACATCACAATGAATGTGAAGATGGGAGGAATGCTTGCATCGGAGCATCAAGTCCGATCTCCACCGTTTGCTGCAGGCAAAGGCTCATGGAAACGCCGAACGGCTTGAGCGGGGGTGCTGTCTTCGCTCGAGTGGTCGTGAGCTCGCTTCGTCGTGGGGTCGGTAGGATCGGTAGGGTCGGCTTTGAATTCTTCTTGGTCGTCGTGTGTTGTGGTCAAGGCTGGGGACGGGGCTGGGGAGAGCGGCTGGTCGGGTCTGAGCACAAAGGGCTGGGGCTAAGCGGGGCGACGATCTCCACTGGCTTTCGGAAGATGGACCCGGCGTACGGTTGTCTTCAACAGTGCAAGGCGAGGATGGGGATAAACCGCACCTCCAACCAAATGTTACATGATGGCATGGCAAGCGATGGAGCACGGCGACACAACAAAAACAGAACGACGTGATGAGATGACGATGAAATATGCTTTAATGGCCAGCGGGCCTGGAGCGAGCGCTCCGCCCCGCGCCACTGCCCGCTTCGTCATCTTCGTAGCAATATTCTCGATCCTACGAGAACTAAGGCCAAATCCCACAAGAAACTACAGAGGATCTCGCAATCTTTCCAAGGCACCGACGAAGAGCTCATGAACAGATTAAAAGATCGGCACGTCAACACCTCCCAGCATATACTCAAGCCAGATGGGTCCACAGGATTGGCTAATCCTCACATTGATAGCGTATTTACCCTAGCAGAGATCAGAGCTGCTCTTCAGTCAGTCAGTCAGTATTTTTTTATTTGCAGGAAATCACTCCTTCCTGCGGGTGGCAGAGACAAAAGGCCTGATTACCTGACGAGGGCTCTGCCCCCGTAACAAACTAAGCAGTCTACAGCAGTACATCAGAAAGCTGGTACAATACATAAATATGAACATAGAAGCCAAGGAAAACACAATAATATTATTTAAAAAAAACATATACACGCACACAATCATACAGCATAGCTCTATTCTTTCAACCATTATGGACTGGGGCGGCTTAATTCGATTTCATTATTTACATTGAACATTAGCTCATGTCACACAAACATGGAAAAAGCTCATATTGGCATAAAGAAAACATAGATTTATCAGCGTTACTGTACATTGTCAACAGAAAACAAAATTTCTCGGAGGTGCCCTTTGAACGCCTTTGTCGGCAAACAGAAATCCAAAATAGCGATTTAGCATGTCTATTACCTGATATTCAAAATCTTGCTTTCCAACTTTTTTAGTTCTCCGTTTGGGGTTACGAATATCATATGGCACCAAGACAGGCATGTAAATAGTGTGGAATTTCTTTTTATAGATTTGCTGTGCCAGTATCATAAATAGACTTTATCATCATCATCAGCAGCAGGCTGACTATACCCACTGCAGGGCGAAGGCCTCTCCCATATTTCTTCTCTTAACCCGGTTCTGTGCTAGCTGCAGCCACTTGACCCCTGCGAACTTCTTAACCTCATCCGCCCACCTAAGTTTCTGCCACCCCCTGTTACGCTTTGCTTCCCTTCGAATCCAGTTTGTTACCCTGAGCGATTATCGGTTATCCTCTCTTCGCCCTACATGTCCTGCCCATGCCCATGTTTCCTTCTTATATTCTACTAGAATGTCGGTAACTGGAGTTATTTCTCTCACCCACTCTGCAGGCTTCCTATCTCTTAATAGACTTTAATTGCTGGTAAAACATCAAAGGTAGGAAAAAGTGGTTGCGTTGGCAACAATCTAATAGGAGCGGTGTGGTTTACAAAGATTCGGAGGACAGGCTTCTGCAGCATTTGTAGCCTATCATAGTTCCCATTTGTCGTCGTTCCCCAGACTAGAATATCATACAAAAGTTTGGAATAGAACAGCGAGTAATATTGTGATTGTTTTAACCAGAGAGGTAGAAGGAAGGCTATTTTTCTGAGACATCAGACAGACTTTGCGAGTTTAGAGAGCAGGTGATTGACATGAGGGGTCTAAAACAAGGCTTCACTAAACCATACCCCAAGAAACTTCTGCACACTCACTTGCTGTAAGTTTTGTCCTCTGTATTCTAGATGAATCGTTTTTTTTTTCGTGTTTATTGATTGGCTAAATAGCATGCACTTTGTTTTTACTGCATTGAGTTCAAGTATTTTTTGCTGCAACCACGCGGATACTTCGCACAAATAACAATTTGCTGACTGCTCGATGTCGTGCAGTGTGCTATCTATAAATAGAAGCCTGGGCGAGTTGGTATGTATACATTCTAAAACAGCGCAAAAGAACAGGGACGAGAGCGCTCGTGTTGTACGTTTCGTTCTCTCGTCCCTGTTCTTTTGCGCTGTTTTAGAATGCTATCTATAGACCCTCACTAACACCATCTCGGTAATAGAGGAATATTTCATCACCAATAAGGTGTTGCGCAACTTAGAGGACCAGCCAGTAGAGGCCCTTGCGGACCTTTGGACCGATCTCTAACGAATCGAAGCACGGTAAAATTATTTTCATACCTAAACCGGGCAACATACTGGAGATGGGGAACATCCGGCCAATTTCGCTAACGTCATGAATCGCTAAGGTAATGAAACACGTTGTCTTCCACAGGCTCCTCATGCACACCGTTGTGGAAGGTGCGTTTCCCCCATCCATGTTTAGGTTTCGAGCCAGTCTTTCGACTCAGGACATCATCATCATCATCATCATCACCAGCCTGACTATACCCACTGCAGGGCGAAGGCCTCTCCCATATTTCTCCACTTAACCCGGTTCTGTGCTAGCTGCATCCACTTGACCCTTGCGAACTTCTTAATATCATCCGCCCACCTAACTTTCTGCCGCCCCCTGCTACGCTTTCCTTCCCTTGGAATATAGTTTGTTACCCTAAGCGACCATCGGTTATCCTCTCCTCGTACTACATGTCCTGTTCATGCCCATTACTTCTTCTTAATTTCCACTAGAATGTCAGTAACGAGTTATTTCTCTGACCCACTCTGTACGCTTCCTATCCCTTACTGTTATACCTACCATTTTTCGTTCCATAGCCCTCTCGGTTCTCCTCAACTTAAGTAGAACTCTCTTGGTTAGCCTCCACGTTTCAGCCCCATAGGTGAGTACAGGTAAGATGCAACTGTTGTATACTTTCCTCTTGAGCGATACCGGCAAGCTGCTAGTCATAATCTGTGAGTGCTTGCCAAATGCGCTTTATGCTAATCTTATTCTTCTCGTTATTTCCTTTTCATGGTCCGGATCTGCGGTTACTACCTGTCCTAAATAGACATATTCGCCAACTACTTCCAGTACTTCGCTACCTAATGCAAACTGCTGTTACTTCCCGAGGCAGTTGAACATTACCTTATTCTTCTGCATATTGAATTTCATATTGAATTTCTACTTTTCCTGTCTAGGTCATCAATCATTATTTGAAGTTCATCCCCGAGTTGCATAGCAAGGCAATGGCATCAGCAAATCACAGATTACTGAGGTATTCTCCATCTACCTTTATCCCTAACTGCTCCCATTCCAAGTCTCTGAATACTTCCTCTGAGCAAGCTGTGAATAGAATTGGGGAGATTGTGTCTCCTTGCCTAACACCTTTCTTTATGGGAATTTTGTTACTTTCTTTATGCAGAACTATGGTTGCTGTAGGTTCAGCGGTGGCGTAGCTGTAGAACATTCGCCTCGCAAGCAAGAGGACCGGGGCTCAAACCCCGGTGCCGCGCAATTCTCCGCCGGATTTAAAAAAATGAAAAAGAAAATGAAATCCGCCTGTCGATGGAATTGTATAAACAGGTTTGGGGTGCGACCTAATGCCGGTGACACCTTCAACAACGCACTCCCTCACCAGAACAGGAATTGGCCACCCTGGTGCAGTAATTGGCCGCAACCTCTCATGATAAGCTCCATAAAATCGCGGCCCTCAGTCACCAGCGACTGCGCAACAACTGACCACAGCGGCGGTGTGACGCAGCAGGGGGTGCTAAGGACTTCTGGCTCCGCCGGACAGGCCTCAATTGAAGACTGACCCTGGCAACGTTTAACGTTAGAAACCTAGCTAGTGAAGCTAGTTTAGCAGTGCTGTTAGAGCAACTTGAGGGTATGAAATGGGATGTGATTGGGCTTAGCGAGGTTAGGAGGCCGACTGAGGCATATACTGTACTGAAGGATGGGCATGTACTGTGTTATCAAGGTTTACCAGAGAGGCAACCACTAGGAGTAGGTTTCCTTGTCAAGAAGTATATAGCGGGTATATTAGATGAATTCTATAGTACTGATGAGAGGGTGGCAGTCATCGTAATTAGGCTTAATAGGCGGTATAAACTGAAGGTTGTACAGGCCTATGCACCTATATGTAGTTATGATGACCAGGCAGTTGAAAGCTTCTACGAAGATGTAGAATCGGCAATACGAAAAGTAAAGACGCAGTATGCTTCAATACCAAGGTAGGGAAAAAGCAGGCAGGAGACCAGACAGTAGGCGACTATGGCATTGGTTCTACAAATAGCAGGGGGAAGTTACTAGTTGAGTCTGCAGAGCGCAATAACTTAAGAATCATGAATACCTTCTTCAGCAAACGGAAGAACCGAAAGTGGATATGGAAAAGTCCTAACGGGGAGACTAAAAATGAAATTCACTTCATAATGTGTTCAACCCCCGGCATTGTGCAAGATGTAGAGGTAATCGGGAAAGTGCGATGCAGTGACCACAGGATGGTGAGGTCCTGAATTAGCCTAAATCTGAAGAAGAAACGCAACAGATTAGTAAGAAAGAAACCCATCAACGAATTAGTGGTGAGGGGGAGGGAAGAAGAATTCAGGATCTCGATACAGAATAGATATTCAGCTCCAACCGAGGATGGCGACATTACCCTAGAAGGAGATATCATTACTGAGTGCGCGGCAGAAGTAGTGGTAGGATAGTTAGAGAGTATACCAATAAGCTCTCAAGAGAAACGAAAGATTTTATGAAGAAACGCCAGAGTATGAAAGCTTCCAATCCAACAGACCAGATCGAATTGGCCGAGATATGAAAGCTAATCAATAAGCGCAAGGTGGCCGATATAAGGAAGCGTAACATGGAGAAAATTGAGAGTGCTGTAAAGAACGGGGGAAGCCTTAAAGCGGTAAAGAAGAAATTGGGCATAGGCAAAAACCAGATATATGCGATAAGGGACAAGGCGGGCAACGTCATCACGAATATGGACAAGATAGTCAAAGTAGCCGAGGAGTTCTATTCAGATGTCTACAGCAGCCAAAGTAGTCAGGACCGTAACGAGATTAGCGACAGGGAAAAACAGTCAGACGTTCCACCAGTGATGAAGTACGAGGAAAAGAAAGCATTAGAAACTATGAAAAGGGGGAAATCAGCTGGAGAGGATCAGATAATTACAGATTTGCTAAAGGACGGGGGGGATAGCCTGCTAGAAACGCTGGCCACCCTATATACGCAGTGCTTGGTATCATCGACGGTACCGGAACCATAGAAGAATGCAAACATTATCCTCATTCATAAGAAAGGGGACTCTAGGGACCTTTCAAATTACAGACCAATCAGCCTACTGTCTGTTACGTATAAAGTATTTACTAAGGTAATCGCTAATAGAATCAGGACAACCTTAGACTGCAATCAAGCAAAGGATCAAGCAGGTTTTCGTTAACGGTACTCAACTATTGATCATATCCATACCATCAATCAGATGATAGAAAAATGCTCGGAATATAACCAGCCCTTATACATAGCATACATTGATTACGAAAAAGCATTTGACTCAGTTGAAACATCGGCGGTGATGCAGGCATTGCGAAATTAGGGGGTAGACGAGCTATACGTAAAAGTGCTGGAAGATATATATAGTGACTGCACAGCAACCATAGTTCTGCATAAAGAAAGTAACAAAACTTCCATAAAGAAAGGTGTTAGGCAAGGACACACAATCTCCCCAGTACTATTCACAGCTTGCTTAGAGGTAGTATTCAGAGACTTAGAATGGGAGCAGTTAGACAAAAGGGTAATACCTCAGTAATCTGCGATTTGCTGATGACATTGCCTTGCTAAGCAACTCGGGGGATGAACTGCAAATAATGATAGATGACCTAGACAGGAAAAGTAGAAAGGTAGGCTTGAAAATCAATATGCAGAAGACTAAGGTAATGTTCAACAGCCTCGGGAAGGAACAGCAGTTTCCATTAGGTAGCGAACTACTGCAAGTAGTAGGCGAATATGTCTACTTAGGACAGGTAGTAACCGCAGAACCGGACCATGAAAAGGAAATAACAAGAAGAATAAGATTGGGATGGAGCGCATTTGGCAAGCACTCGCAGATTATGACTAGCAACTTACCGGTATCGCTGAAGAGGAAAGTATACAACAGTTGCATCTTACCGGTACTCACCAATGAGGCCTAAACGTGGAGGCTAACGAAGAGAGTTCTACTTAAGTTGAGGACAACCCAGAGGGCTATGGAACGAAAGTGATAGGGGTAACATTAAGACATAGGAAGCGTGCAGAGTGGTTCAGAGAAATTATTCAAGTTACCGACATTCTAGTTGAAATTAAGAAGAAGAAATGGGCACGGGCAGGACATGTAGGGCGTAGAGAGGATAACCGATGGTCGCTTAGGGTAACAAACTGGTTTCCAAGGGAAGGAAAGCGTAGCAGGGGGCGGCAGAAAGTTAGGGGGGCGGATGAGGTGAAAACGTTCGCAGGGGTCAAGTGGATGCAGCTAGCACAGAAGCGGGTTAAGTGGAGAAATATGGGAGAGGCCTTCGCCCTGCAGTGGGTATAGTCAGGCTGATGATGACGATCATGATGGTTGCTGTGCAACCACCGTATAAGATGTTTGAGATAGTCAAATTCAGCCTCAAGCAGCAATAACGACGGCGCGCTTACACATTTGTCGGATGACTCTTATTTTGAATGCCTTCACAATTTCTCGGGCTGTCTTGTCTTTATGTTTCCAGATAATGCATGATTCATGGAGCAGTGGTGGGCAATCATGACCCTTGACATTCTTGGAGAAGTGTGTCCCGACCCGCCTTCGAGTGACCTTGCATGCTCACGTAGGCGCACATTAATACAGTGCCCCGTCTGACCCGTATAGTGCAGGCCGCAGGAAAACCGAATGGTGTTAACCACCCCGCAGGCACACTCTACCCACGGATCAGAGTGCTTAACACCACACCGATTCAACTTCACCCGCGGAGTGTCTCTCCGCTCGATAGCAGGACATAAATGACCTAGTTTATTTCTAGACGAAAACACCATGTTCAAGTCGTAACCTCAAGCCACCTGCTTAAGGCCGTGGGAAACACCGTGAAAGTACGGGATGAGGGCAAACTTTTCCTTTTTCTGACCACTTTCTTTTTGTGTTCTTACGGTCATTAGGCGTAGCTTCAGTTGCTTCAAGATTCTCTGCGCTGCCGCTGCCAATACTGAGTCTGGATATCGTGCGTTTCTCTGCCTGTTCACCTGATCCGCAAAAGCTTTGTTAGTTTGATGGGGACATGACTTGGTAAGGGCTGAACTCAATGCATTAGAAGCAATGCCGTTCTTAATCAACTTCGAACGACTTGACGAAAAACTTTACAATGGCTTACAAGACCTTGGTGAAAAAGACCAGCACACGTGCTGACCTTCAAAAAACAGACAGATCCAAAAATTGTATTCTCCCGCTATAAGGGGCTTCGCAAGTGAAATTCAAACCACCGCCCCTTTCTTTGAAAGCCTTCAAAATATTAACCATAACGCGATTGGGGTTACAACAGTCGAGAAAAACAAAAAAATCATCGACGTACCGAAATAGTTTCGTGACCATCCCTTCTAAATTATGCTCCAGCCACCTATTAGCCGCACAGCAAAAAATATCGCTCAAGACGGGGGCAACCCTTGACCCGATACAGATACCAGATTTTTTGAATGTACACTTGTTGTTCCATCCAATAAAGATTGACGTGAGATAAAATGCCAGCAGTTCAAGGAAAGTGTCGACCTAATTTATTGGATGGAACAACAAGATGTACATTAAAAAATCTGGTATCCCTATCGGGTCAAGGGCTGCCACCGTTTTGAGCGATATTTTTCTGTATACGGTTGATAGGTGGCTGGAGCATGATTTAGAAGGGAGGGGCACGAAAGTATTTCGGTACGTAGATGATTTTCTTGTTTTTGTGGACTGTTGTGACTCCAATTGTGTTATGGTGAAATGTTTTGAAGGCTTTCAAAGAAAGGGGCAGTGGTTTGAATTTCACTTGCGAAGCCCCTCATGACGGGAGAATGCAATTTTTGAATCTGTCTGTTTTTTGAAGGTAAGCACGTGTGCTGGTGTGCTGGAAGGCAAGCACTCGCAGATTATGACTAGCAGCTTACCGGTATCGCTCCAGCGGAAAGTATACAACAGTTGCATCTTACCTGTACTCAACTATGGGGCTTAAATGTGGAGGCTAACCAAGACGGTTCTACTTCAGTTGTAGACAACGCAGAGGTCTATGGAACGAAAAATGGTAGGGTAACATTAAGAGATAGAACGCGTGCAGATTGGGTCAGAGAAACAACTCAGGTTACTGACATTCTAGTGGAAATTAAGAAAAAGAAATGGGCACGGGCAAGACATGTAGGGCGAAGAGAGGATAACCGATGGTCGCTTAGGGTAACAAACTGGATTCCAAGGGAAGGAAAGCGTAACAGGGGGCGGCAGAAAGTTAGGTGGGCGGATGAGGTTAATAGGTTCGCAGGGGTCAAGTGGAAGCAGGTAGCAAAGAACCGGGTTAATTGGAGAAATATGGGAGAGGCCTTAGCCCTGCAGTGGGTATAGTCAGGCTGATGATAATGATGATGATGATGACGACGACGACGTGTGCTGGTCTTTTTCACCGAGATCTTGTAAGCCATTGTTAAACGTTCCATCAAGTCATTCGAAGTTGATGAAGAACGGCATTGCTTCTAATGCGGTAAGTTCGGCCCTTACCAAGTCATGTCACCATCGAACTAACAAAGGTTTTGCGGATTAGGTGACCAGGCTGAGAAACGCAGGGTTTCCAGACTCAGTGGTGGCAGCGGCAGCGCAGAGAATCCCGAAGCAACTGAAGCTAAAACTAATGACCGTAATGACACATGCTTCACCCGGTCCCCCGCTCCGCGTGGCCACTCGCCACCATGAAAATGCAGCTTTCCTGCCTGCTACGTCACCGGCCCCAGACCTGCATGCGCCGCCGCCGCCGGATTACCTTATCCTGGATCGTGCATGGCCATCCCCAGCGAGACAACCATCATCGACTGAAGCATCTATAAATGTGTCGCATCTGTCGCCGCCGCTCTGTGGGCTCGGTAGCTGTGCAAAAGCGCAGACTACTAATCCGTTTGTCTTCATAATGCAGGCGCTTAGAGTCACCGTTCACCTGCTCCTCGTTACCCTGCTGCATGCTTCACCCGGTCCCCCGCTCCGCGTGGCCACTCGCCACCATAAAAATGCAGCTTTCCTGCCTGCTACGTCACCGGCCCCAGACCTGCATGCGCCGCCGCCGCCGGATTACCTCATCCTGGATCGTGCATGGCCATCCCCAGCGAGACAACCATCATCGACTGAAGCATCTATAAATGTGTCGCATCTGTCGCCGCCGCTCTGTGGGCTCGGTAGCTGTGCAAAAGCGCAGACTACTAATCCGTTTGTCTTCATAATGCAGGTTGGTACCAAGTTCTCTCTTTTCGCTAAAAAGGCTAGTAATTACTTCCTAATACAGCTGCCGAGCCTGCAATGCTGCGCTAGTGTTGTTGTTGATTGTTCACGTGCCATTCGTTTACTACTACTCTTGTCGGGAGATGTGGAGACCAACCCTGGGCCCGATAACTCTGAGACTATACTGTTCGAACTGCAGAAATTGACAACTGGACAAGCAACGCTAATTTCCGACTTGCAGAACATCAAAGCACAGCTCAAAACAACTGACATAACCTTAGCCGATTTAAACAAACGCATGATTACCCTCGAATCGCACTACGCCACTCTTTCCGCCCTTAACTCTAAAATAGACCGCCTGAAAACATTATCTGAACTGAGCCAGCAGATCATCAAACTAGAAGAACGCGTTGATGACGCAGAAAATCGTTCCCGGCGCAACAATCTGATATTTTATAATATCCTTGACACTAATGCGTCCGAAAACTATCAGGACTCAGAACAAACAATCATTCACCACTGCTCCAAGCATCTAGATTATGAAATTGACCCGAACCAAATCGAGCGCGCTCACTGTCTCGGCCGTTATTCCACAGATCGCATAAGGCCAATCATTGTAAAGTTCTCATCATCCAAAACCAAAGAAACCATCCTCTCTTATGGCAAAAAGCTTAAAGGCACAAATTATAGCATTGGTGAGGACTTTTCCCCTGCTGTGCGTAACATTCGAAAACAGCTAGTTACCTACGCAAGAACAATAACAGATAAATTCGCCTTGCGTTTTAAAACCTTGCACATCGGTCCTAAGCGTTACACCTACGACGAAGCTTCACAAACCATAAAAGAGATTAAATAGCTGTCATTCCGTCAACATTCGGCAAACAGTCCTAAACATGCACCGCAACCTACTCTGTCTTTATCAGCAATTTTCACTAATATCCGCAGTTTTATTTCAAAGCGCGACATCGTTTCTAATCTGATCTTATCATCATCCAGCAACTTACTAATCTTGAAAGAAACGTGGCTGCACTCTGACAGGGAGGTCCTAGCTGACTTGCCAAATTTTCGTCTTTTCCGCAAAGACCGCAAAGACAAGAGGGGAGGGGGAGTACTCATTGCAACTAGGCAGGAGCTATCATGCACATACATTAACTTGTCATCAGATATCGAAATATTGTGGATCTTATTTCACTCTTTACCACACTCAGTTCGCATTGGCGTTTGCTACAACCCCCCTAATAACAGTTCAGATTTCCCTCGTAAATTTAACAATGGTTTGAATGAAATCAGAATCAAGCACCCTAATGCCACCATTCTACTCTTTGGCGATTTCAATTTTCCTACCATCAATTGGGAGACTCTAACAGCTATGGGTAACAGCGATGCTAACGAATTTATGGATATTTGCCTTAATTTCAACCTCGTACAAATAATATCCGAACCAACTCGTGTAACCCATGACTGCGCTAATACCCTCGATCTCATATTGACGGACCGTCCTGAGTATGTTAAATCTGTCACATATCATCCAGGTATCAGTGATCACAAAATAATACATGCATGTTTCACCATTAAACCCCTTTCTCGCATAATCAATAAGCAAACAATTAAACTATATGATAAGGGAAACTATACTGCCATTAATAACGATCTTCGCGCGTTCCAACTTTTTTTTTTTTGAGTCAAACTATAACCAAAGAACAGTTCATGACAACTGGTCACTATTCAAAAGGAAAATTGAAGAATTGGTTGAAAAATTTATTCCTAAAATGAGCGTATGAAACAACCAACAAAACCCATGGTTCATCGACACATTAAAACGTTTGGAAAACAAAAAGAAACGCCTTTACCGCTCAGCTAAAAAGCAACAGACTGACAACTCATGGAATAAGTATTACGAGGCCGAGAAAGCATACCTAAAGAAAATTCGTGAAGCCAAGCGCACCTTTTTTCATTTCGATTTACCTAAAAGGCTGACCACTAACCCCCGGAAGTTTTGACAACTCATTAATCCACAACATGCGCGTACCATTTCAATCGCTGATGAGTCAGGTGAAACAATCTCTGATACAGACTGCGCCAACATTTAATGAAGCGTTTTCATCCGTATTTACTAACGAATGTGATCCACCTCTTCCTGTACAACAGACATTTATTCAACACCCTATGCCTCCCCTAATATTCTTTCCTGCAGGGATCTTATCATTGATAGAAAACATGAAGCTGTCATCATCTGCCGGTATCGACAATATCGACACTAAAATACTGAAAAACACCAAAGACACATGTGCGTCTTTATTGACATTGTTGTTCACGCAGTCACTACTCACAGGCCAACTACCCAACGATTGGAAACGTGGGAAGGTCGTTCCAGTCTTTAAATCAGGTAACAAGAACTCGCCATTAAATTACCGCCCCATTTCTCTAACCAGCGTACCCTGCAAAATCATGGAGCACGTTATATATACCCATATCATGGCCTTTCTTGATTCTAACAACTTTTTTCACCCCGCGTAGCATGGGTTTCGTAGGGGCTACTCTTGTGAAACCCAACTGGCTATTTTCGTGCATGACCTGCACATTAACCTGGATTCTAATCAACAGTCCGACGTCATATTTTTAGATTTTGCTAAAGCCTTCGATAAAGTACCCCACAAACGCTTAATGATAAAACTTTCCCTATTGAATCTGCACAGCAACATTTTAAAATGGATTGAAGAGTTTCTAACTAATCGCTCCCAGTTTGTTACTATTAACAATAAGTTCTAACTCCCTTCCGGTGACGTCAGGTGTTCCCCAGGGATCAGTACTTGGCCCCCTACTTTTTTTTATATACTATAATGGCCTACCAACACATGTAACCTCTAACATACGTATGTTTGCTGACGACTGTGTAGTTTATCGTACTATCCCCGGTCCCACTGATCAATCAACACTACAAAATGACCTAATGCTGTACATAACTGGTGTGACCACTGGCTAATGGAACTTAACCCACGTAAATGTAAACTTTTATCCTTCCACCGTCGTCGTAACCCTCTTATTTTTTCCTACGTAATCTCTGGAGTGCCCGTACAACCTGTTCAGTCATATAAATATTTAGGCGTAACACTTTCTAGTGATCTTTCTTGGAATTTGCATGTAACTAACACAATATCACCGGCCAATATAACATTAGGATTCTTAAAACGTCATCTACATTGCGCGCCTCAACATGTTAAACTCTTAGCCTATAATTCACTCGTCAGGTCTAAACTGGAATTCGCGTCACCCATTTGGAACCACCATCAAGCTTACCTCATTAATTTTCTCGGGTCCGTTCAAAATCGCGCTGCCTGGTTCATCCATGCCCTGTATTCTTATGATGTTAGTGTCTCTGCCCTAAAAACAGCCTCAGGTTTATCATCACTATCTCTCCGTCGTCGCACTTCAAGCCTTTCTTTATTCCATAAAATATTCAACAGTCCCATGCGGGCCACCCCTTATATTCTTCCCCCAGCACGCATATCACCCCGCACCAGTCATCGCCTGCACGTCGCCCGTCCATTGTCACGCACCGTTACCTTTTCGAATTCCTTTTTTCCCCGCGCAGCTGCAGACTGGAACGGCCTTCCAGGTGACATCGCTGTTATCACCTGCTTATCCAAGTTCCTTGAAAATATCAAAACATATGTACAATAGCTATGTTTTTATAATGTTTCCCACCCCTTATGTAGTACCCCTTCCTGGGGCCTTTAACGAAATAAAATGAAATGAAATGAAAAAGAAAGAGGCCAGAAAAAGGAAAAGTTCTCTGTCATCCCGTACTTGCACGGTGTTTCCCACGGCCTTAAGAAGGTGGCTCGACGTTACGACGTGAACATAGTGTTTGCGTCTAGAAATAGACTAGGTCGATTATGTGCTGATATCGAGCGGAGAGACACTTCGGCCTTAAGAAGGTGGCTCGACGTTACGACGTGAACATAGTGTTTGCGTCTAGAAATAGACTAGGTCGATTATGTGCTGATATCGAGCGGAGAGACACTTCGCGGGTGATGTTGAATGGGTATGGTGTTAAGCACTCTGATTCGTGGGTGGAGTGTACCTGCTGGGTGGTTAACACCATTCCGTTTTCCTCTGGCCTGGCATATACGGGTTAGACGGGGCGCCGTATTAATGTCCGCCTACGTGAGCATGCAAGGTCACTCGAAGGCGGGTCGGGGACACACTTCTCCAAGCATGTCAAGGGCCATGATTGCACATCACTGCTCCATGAATCACGCGTTATCTGGAAACATAAACACAAGACAGCCTGAGAAATTGTGGAGGCATTTAAAATAAAAGAGTCATCCGACAAATGTGTAAGCGCGCCGTCGTTATTGCTGCTTGATGCTGAAATTGACTATCTCAAACATTTCAATCAATCAATCAATCAGTCATGTATTTCAATAAATTTACAATTTGCAAAAAATGTTGGGCCAATAGCCGAAGCTAGTTTAGGCCCGTACATTTGATACGGTGATACGGTTTGACACCAGGTCGGTTTTGATATGAGCCTTGTAACCATAAACCGGAGTGCGCATTGCCTTTTGCTTTATTTGTGTATTCTTTTGGTTTTTTTTTTCATATATATTACATGTCCCAATGAGCACTAGGTCTGTCTTTCTCCATACCTGTCCTCGTCCCTGTGGTGCCACAACAAGATGAATACTTACCAACTCTCCCAGTTTTGTACTCTACCACCATTCGAATGCACGATGGTGTCGGTACTGCCCTTAAAGCGGTCTGATCCACCTGTACACAGTCTAAACATTTTCTGCCTCTCCAAAAGTTAAGAACGTTACGTTCAGTGAAATTTTCACACAAGCTATGGAGGTGGCGGGTGGTGACCCCATTTTTATTGTTGGGTTTTTAACGCTCCGAGCAAGCTCTGGCGATACCCCCGGGAGGACACACGTGGGTGGAAACTTGCGAAACTTCTTTCCACATTCGGACTCACTTTCCCCAATGACCCCGCCAGCCCAGCACGAGTAGGAAATTCGATTCAAAGAGGCACTTACCTCGATCTCACACTTACACGCGACATACGCCATGCCGACTGGCTGAACACAGAGGAAACTCTCAGTAGTGACCACGGTATAATCAACACAACCATATACATGCGTCCGCTGAAACGCACACAAACACAAGCTTGTATCCCGGACTGGACAACTTTCCGCACCCCTCTGTCTATTGTAGACCCCCTCCAGTCGGGATATGACACCCAGTACAAATCACTTCTGTCTGCACTGAAACAACACGAAAAGTAGATACAGCTCACGGAAGCGCAAACGGACGTGGACAACCACCTCCTACATTTTTGGGAGGCCCGCTGCAGCCTCACCAATAAATGTAAAAACCAAACTTAACAGACGCCTCAAGAAGCGCAACCTCGAAGTCACACTTCGAGTCGCGGAATATGCTGCTCAGCTTTTTTAAGGAATAACAGCGCGGAGACGAAGGACAAGGGAGAAGACTGCAGTTAGTGTCGGCTGCTCAGCTAGCCGACACTAACTGGGCGGACAGGTGCAACACGGCCGCACGCCAGAATCTGGACGCAATACCGTGCACTCATTTATCCAACCCAAATACGCACGGAAACCCACCGTCACTTACATAAGGTCATGCACAACTTTACAGGAACGACAACACATCTAGCGCACACACTCAGGGACCGATACCTATGCACCACCAAGGACACCCGGCCGGATGTCTACTTGTATGCAGGCAAAAAGAACACGGAGATGGACACTTCGTTCCAATCCTATGACCTTCGGGCGGCCTTAAGCAAGATGAAGCGTGGCACTGCCCCCGGGCGCAACAAGGTTACTGCAAAGCTTTTGGCCAACCTTCCCGACGCAGCCTTTGCCGTGCTCCTCAAATACATGAATAGTATTTGGGACGGAGAAACTCCTCTCCCTCTCGATTGGAAGTCGGCTTTCGTGATCTTCATCCTGAAGGCCGGGAAATCTATTGGCGTAGAGAACATTCGCCCCATCTTCCTAACGTCTTGTGTCGGCAAGCTAATGGAGACAATGGTTCTTGACAGACTCCAAATTTCTCGAAACACATCACCCTTTCACGACACCATGTTCGGTTTCGGCCCTCAAAATCAGCACAGGCTATAGTCCTTCAGCTCCACCACATCTTAGATCCTGTCGAATATCCCTATAACCATCTCTTTCAGAGCAACTGTGGCCACAAAACATTCAATTACATAAGGCAATTCCTTCCACACCGCCAAACTTACATACGCATACAAGATGCGCAACACGGGCCATACACCATCGGCTCGATGGGAACACCTCGAGGCGCGGTTTTGTCTCCTCTCCTTTTCAATTTGGCCATGCTCTATCTTCCCTCAAATTGGCTTCTCCTCCCGGGATATATCACGCACTTTACGCGGATGATTACACAATCTGGGCCACGCAAGGCAGCCTGAGCCACGTCGAGTTGTGCCTGCAAGCACCGGCGACCGTAGTCGATCACTACGCGACCTACTGCTGATTCCAGTGCGCCTAGGCTAAATCTGAATTTGTGCACATACGCCCCTCCCCTCTAGACACAACTCAGCTTCGCATCAGTCTCGCCTCGGGACCAATCTGGGAGACCAAAGAGATCCGCGTCCTTGGCCACTTCATACACCATGAACGTAAGGCCGGCCGACACCACCCTAGCCAAACTTCGCACAGCGGGAAACCAGGTGGGCCGTATAATTCGCCGGATCTCCAACAAGCAGAGCGTATTACACAGCAAGGATTCACTGCGGCCTGCCCATGCTTTCGTAAAACGAGTAGAGTCCTCTACTCGATCCCGCACTTGTACCTGCGAAAACTCGATGATGGCCAACTAGAGGCCATCCGCCGAAAAGTCATGAAACGGGCTCTCGACCTTCCGGTCAGGACGTCCAACCAGAAACTTCTGGCTCTTGGCGTGATGAACAACTTCCGGGAGCTTCGAGAAGCCCACGTGCTCAACCAATACACGGGTCGTACATACACCACGTCCGGTCGCTGTCTCTTGGACCGGCTACACCTCAAACACAACTACAACATTGAGGAAAGGGTGTGAGTGCCAGAACCCTGGAGATCGCCATCCGGGTCCGACCCCTTCCCCACAACATGTCCACAGAAGACCATAGCGGCCGTCGCCAGGCGCGCGCGAACGCGTTGGAGCAATACTATAGTCACCAACACAACACGTGTATTACGTGGACGTTGCCGGCCCTCAACACGAGAGGTGGTATACGGCTGCAGTCATACATAACACGTACACAATTAATGGGCCACCTTTCAAAGCCTACAACACAACACACGCAGATGAGATTTCTATCGCTCTGGCTCTCAGTATTCCAAAGTCGAAACACATCATCACCGACTCACGAGGGGCCTGTCAGAACTATAGACTGAGGTGAGCTCCCCCGCGTGCCCGGCGTATACTTCAATCTAGCTGTCGATAGAAAGAACCAATCCTCCATAACATCATTTGGGCGCCCGGTCACCAGGTTCTCAAGGGAAACGAACAGGCCGATCTGGCCGCCCGCGCACTCTCTCTCCGGGCTATCTCGCTGTCCTTGGAAGCCTACTACCAATCAGACAATCTGGCCCCTACATTCAAAGATATCACCGATTACAACAAGGAGGAGCACAGGCGCTACCCGTCCCCTTGTAAGGGACTGGATCGCGCTGACTAGCGCCTTCTCATCAAAATTTTACCAACACTGTACTGTGCCCGGCGGTGCCTTAACATTTCAACCTTTCCTTTGATGGTGCGTGCCAGTACTGTGGGGAGGTGGCTGACACCTTCCACATGGTCCGGGCGTGCCAATAAAATCCATCCATTTCCCCCAACCCCAATCCAACCAGAAAAGACTGGCAGGTGGGCCCGCTCGGCTGTCAGGAACGCAAGGCTCAAAAGGCCTTGGTTCAACTGATGCGAGCGGCGTTGCTTGCCGATGGAGCCCCGGAATAGGGGCTCTACCTAGTATTGTGAGCGCACGAGGCCGAACATCTCTAATCCAAACACCTCTCTAAACATTTAATGGTTAATAATGTTTTAACCACCACCACCACCACCGCTCACCTCTCACAGATGAACGTAGGCAAACAGACATACGTCTACATCGCAACCTTTTTTAACGCGCGTACGGCTACGCTCCATTTCGGGAACAAAACTAGCGACAAAATTACACTAGAAACGAGAGGAACACCGCAAGGCACCCTAGTTTCACCTTTTCTCTTCAACATCGCTATGAGCTGCCTCCCGCATCTGTTAGATGGTATCCGACACATACATCATTCCATGTACGCCGACGACATCACCATAAGGGCCAATTCTGGCTCCGATGGAGAGATTACAGAGTCATTACAATGATATATCAAAACATTATAGTCTTAAATGCAGGAAAATGGCCCTACGTGTTCACCGGCTAAATCGGAACTCATAGGTGTAAGGAACAAACAAGCTGCACAGGCAGAACCCGATCCTCGAAAACCCATCCAGTTATACAATGACAACCATCTGAAACTCCCGGTAGCCACGATCAGAGTTCTCGGAATGTTGATTCATAATAATACGCAGAACACAGAAGATATACGCCGGCTACGCGTCACGGCGCGCCAGATAGGTGGGCTGGGCAGGCGCATTGCCACACGTTGCAGGGGTATGAGAGAAGCCGACTTGTGCAGGATCATTGAAGCCTTCATAATAACCGGAATCATTTCCGCCTGCCCTTACTATTATCTGCGTTGTAGGTACGAATATGCACTTTTTAGCATAATTAGAACAGCATACACAGTGGCCCTTGGCCTGCCGGTATACGCCAACTCAGATCGACTACTGCAGTGGGGAATTTTTAACATGCTACCTGATCTAATTGAAGCCCACAAGAGAGCCCAAGTGACCCTCTTTTTACACAGCGTTGCGGGAAGCATAAATCTCGACAAGCTCCACAAACACCACTTAGGAGGTGCACGCAACATCCCATTTATAGGCTGACGTTACTATAAGACTAGTTGTTAAGTCAATGCTACCAGGCAAAACATGCTACCAGGCAGACATGATGCCGGTAGGAAACAAGGGCACAGACCCCTGAGAAACAGTTCCAGACCAATCCGTGGATGCAGCTCAACACATCAAAAACGGAGCATATGTGGTATGAATGGCCACTCCAAAGTCAGCATTCATTAACGCCGTAACATTTCATGCAAGCTCAATAAGCGAGGCAGAGGAAGTAACTGCCGCACTGGCCATTGCGGATCCCCACACCAAAACTACTCTAAGCGACTGAAGGAGCGCCGTTCATAATTTCGCCAAAAATTTTGTAAGCGCGCTCGCGACGCGCAAATTCTGCGCAACCGATCTCTCAATCACATCAATCTTGTATAGGTTCCGGCTCACGTGGGTAACTCTGGAAACGTAGGGGTCGACCGTCTAGCCCGAGGCTTACCCTAACGGGAGACGGGAGATCTATCGAGAACTGACGCGCCCGTCGAGGCGCCGTGCGCATACGCGGAGGTGACAAACTTTTATCGCGAGCAAAGATGCACATACCCCGCCCTTCACCCCGATCTGGACCGGGCGCAAGCCACGACACTCAGACGCCAACAAAGGCAATTCTTAGCCCCAGCCGATTATATTTAATTACGAATGGTCAATACAACCCTGCGTGCCGGCACTGCGGTGACGGGACGCAGGCCACCCAAGACCATATACTGTGGCAATGCGCCAGCAATCCCCCTCCACAGACACTCTTGTCATCTCCCTCAGCGAAGGAATGCACAACCTGTTGGCCAGCCCAAGAAAAACAACGCAACTGGCCCTCGGCACGCGAGCTCAAGAGGTTGCCCCCGACTGGAGGCCACCCTGGTCTCGCCCCAGCCCAAAATATTCCTTGCATTTTGTGGTAATAAAAGTTGTTACCATTAACACCCATTTTAGTATTTGGTACTTTCAAATTTTGCGCCAATCCCTTCCTATGCCTGTTTTCGGCTCTACTTCCAGTTGCGTGACGTAATATCCTCGATGTCACATTAATTCACTTCCTGTTTACCTATTTATTTTACCCTTTGGTACTTTCAAATTTCGCGCCAATTCTCTTTCTATGCCCTTTTTTCGGCTCGACTTCAGCTTGCGTGACGTCACATCCTTGACACTCATTGACTAAATAAACTATTCAGTATTTGATACATCTTAATATCACCATAATTAACTGAGTTAAATAACTATTTTATTTATTATTTCATACATTCAAATGTGGCGCCAAGCCTTTGGCTAATGAGACCATATTCGCCTTTACATTTACATTTTTGCCTCTTTATTTACCTTACTAACTTATTGGCCTAATTATTTTTCTGACACAACATTATGCAACTGTTTATCGATTTAAACCACTCTTTAACCTTTATTGCTTCGCAATTACTCACACCTGCTGCGGACAACTTTTACATTTTTGCCTCTAATTAGTAACCTATTTAATTTATTGACCACAATATTTTGACCGCCTATCGATTGACACCACTAATTAAAATCTATCGCTTTTCAATTACAACTGCTGCGGAAACGATTTCGCGCACGCTGTTTGCGGACAGAAGCCTATGAACATAGCGAAGTAATGCCTTCGCATCAAAACAGCCCGAAGAGCGAGTTGGTGCATGATGAAATGAATGGCGGCGCAACAAGGACACAAATAAGGAAGAGACACCCCATGCCCTCCATGTCTCCTCAGGAACCTTTATGAAGGGCAAGAGGCCACAGTCAGAACTGGGCATGGTCTTACTGATTGGTTTCCGATTCAGAAAGGGGTGACGCAAGGCTGCATACTGTCGCCCTGCCTATTTAACCTATATGCAGAGTGCATCATGAGGAAGGCCGGTCTGGACGAGTCTTCAGCTGGAGTGAAGATTGCTGGAAAACGTATCAACAACCTTAGATATGCGGATGATACCACTTTATTGGCAGAAAGTGAAGTGGAACTCAAGAGACTTCTGATGCGCGTACAAGAAGAGAGTGAGAAGTTTGGGCTTAAACTGAACATTAAAAAGACGAAGATCATGGCGTCTTGCCCTATCAAGTCCTGGAGCATCAATGGACAAGAAGTGGAAGCTGTGACAGATTTTCTGTTCTTGGGCGCCAAGATTACCTCGGAAGGAGACTGCAGCCATGAAATTAGGAGACGCCTGCTTCTGGGAAAGAGAGCAATGGTTAGCCTTGACCGCCTAGTAAAGAGCAGAGACATTAGTCTGCCAACCAAGATCCGTATAACCCGTGCTATGGTCTTTCCAGTTGTGATGTATGGATGCGAGAGTTGGACTGTGAAAAAGGCTGACCGCCGAAGAATTGACGCGTTTGAATTGTGGTGCTGGCGAAGACTCTTGAGAGTTCCTTGGATTGCCAGAAGATCAAATCAGTCGATATTGTCAACCATAAACCCTGACTGCTCATTGGAGGGTCAAATTCTAAAGTTAAAGCTCAGCTACTTTGGTCATCTGATGAGAAGAGAGGAGTCGCTGGAGAAAGATTTGATGTTGGGAAAGGTTGAGGGTCGCCGGAGAAGGGGTAGGCAGCGAACGCGATGGTTAGATGGCATTCTCGAGGCATTGCAGATGAAGCTATGTGATGTTAAGAAGATAGTGAGAGACCGGAAAGCGTGGCGTGACATGGTCCATAGGGTCACGAAGAGTCGTGCACGACTGAACGCCTGAACTGAACTGAACTGAACTGACCCCATGCCCATGTAGTGTCCCTTTCTTTGTTGTGTCCTTGTTGTGGCGCCGTTCATTTCAACAAGTAAATAAAACCCAGCAATAAGACATTTAACCGCTGCAACAAGGTTCATAAAAATATATATGAGAATGGCGGCTATTTGAAGGCCTAAGTTATTTATGTGATGAGTTTGCGGTGGAGTGCATCTAGATTAGAAAGAGAAGCGATATTGTCTGAAAGATTATTCCATAATCTGATGGCTCGTGGAAGTGCTGATGAGTTGAAGGCTATGGTGTCACCATATATTCTTGTAAAACTGAGTTGATTGTGCAATTTTTCTGCTGTGCGGGATGGAAAATCAAGGTGAAGCGTACTTGATCTATTCCATACTTGTGAAATTGTGTTAGGAGAGCTATATATCTCACGCCGTGTGCCTAAAGATTGCAATGAAAGATTATTTTAAATCTGAGTGATGCTTGCATGGTAGCTATAGCTTCGAGATATGAAACATGCTGCCCTATTTTGGATGGATCCTATTACGGTGATCATGTTATGATAGGGAGACAAAATTGATGAGCAATGTCAACTTGTGCAAGAAGTTAAGCTAGTTTGCGAATATTAGCAGAATTCCTGAGATGACGTCGTAGGTACCGAAATCACTTCGAGGCGGCAGCGCATATGGATTTCGTCTGATCCTGAAAGATCGGACGATATTTATAGTGGGATACCTGAGTCAGTAAATCATCTTGAATGCTGTATGAAAAGCTGGAATTGTTTTGTTTGCGGGGCTAAATAAGGTTACTTTGCAGTTTAATACTTTAAGGGTCATCAAACATGGATTAAATCATTCGTTAATAAGATCTAAATGGAGTGCCAGGTGGTCATTAGGAGATTTAGTGGGGCAACAGATGAAGCAATCATCCGCGAAAATGCGCATACAAGAGGACATATTGTCAGGTAAATCATTTATCGAAATATTTAGTAACAAAGGTTCGAACACGCTACCCTGTGGCACACGGGAGATAACTGGGGAAAGATTAGAGCACAGATTAATAAAAAACACTAACTGTTTGCCGATGCGAGAGGAAGAACGAATCCATGATAAAGTTAACGAGTATAACGGAGTGTTGATAGTCTTGAAATCATGTGGCAGTGAGCTGCGCGGTCGAAATCTTTGGCGAGCATAAGGAATATACAACACATTTGCAGGCTTTCATTCATATTGAAATGCAAGTCCGCTCTTAGTTCGAATAACTGTGCTTCTCAGCAAATAGACTTTCTAACTTTTTAAACTTTTTAGCACAAAACGTTGCTCTGCTCAAGATGACTGAAAACATGAGATGAAATTATGTGTTCAAGCATTTTGCAACAGATACATGTGAGAGATATTGGACAATAATTGTAGCTCAATTTTTTTTCCTGTTTTAAAAATTGGTATTATTCTTCCAGTCTGCGGGAAACAACCCACGCATGTACCTTTGCTAGTCCCTCTTTGAAGTTTTCCAGCTGTCGAGGTGAGCTCCATTCCTGCCAAGTTGTGAGGCTCGAGATGACGACGAGGACAATCCTCGGCAGGGTGAGCTTCCAGTCCCTGGTGAAAACCTTGAGAACTTCCTCGATGCAGATGTCGTGTGTCACGCGGATATAAGGGCGGCCCTGCATGACCATTCGAACTAAGATAATTTCCAGAGTGCGCCCAAATCACCGGGCATTCACGAACGTGCGATTTTATCTTCTTGAGAGAAAAGGAGGAATAAAAATTTCAGAATTTATTTCAGGAAACGTATCTCAGAATGCTATCTAAGTAGGAATAAAACTGGAGTTTTAAATAGCGAAACTACTAAAGCCTTCGAAACCCAAGCGTGGTGTTAATTTACTTAGCATGACCAACCCGAACTGGAGCTAATTGCCGCATTTTTCCGCATGCGCAGAACATATGGTTGCGCGCATGGTCTTTTCCATCTGAGCACCAATATATATGAGAAACAAGACAGGCGCAAACTTGCATGCCCCGCCGCGGTGGTGCAGTGGTAAGACACCCGACTATGTGCCGGAGTACTTGGGTTCGAGCCCGACCGCAGCGGCTGCGTTTCGATGGAGGCGAAGCGAAGAGACGTCCGTGTGCTGTGTGATGTCAGCGCATGTTAAAGATCACCGGGTGGTCGAAATTACTCCGCAGCCCTCCACTATGGCTCCTGTTTCTCTCTTTCTACTTTCAATTCGACCTTCCGCCCTTACCCTACGGCGCTATTCAGGCGGCACCATAAACAAGTGTGACAGATACTGCGCCTTTCTCTTCCTGTTAACCAATTATTATTCAAACTTGCATCAAATATAATTTCTCGCGTACACGACATGTATATGCTGGACTACATGTTAACACTTATGACAACGTTAGGGACGTATTAGAAAAGTCATGACGCATTGACCTTTAACGCCATAATTAAGGGTTTCTTTGTGCGAAAAATTAAGCAGGAAGAAATAGAAGACTTTTTCGCGTATTGAATCAAATTCTCGCCCTACTTGAGCATCTCATGAAATGCAAACGATAGGGAGGGAAGGCAGCTTTAAATGTGGCTAGCTCACCTCCGGTTCAAATGCGAAGTTCTTCCAGAAGTGGATAGTGCCTTTTCCGCACAGCTGCCGCGATCCCAGCTCGTCCGGAGGGCTTGAAGGCCGCTGTGGAGGGAACACAAAAGGCGCCGGGGGTCAGATGTTAGGTCTTCCAGCGCGCCTCTTGTAGCTTTTGGTGATGGGGCTTTCCCAGAATTTGATTGTTCCTTGGGGAAAACGCCTCAGGAGTTAAGTGGTATATTCATAATTGTACCAGTTTCTCACCTATATTTCTGCCATGCCAATTCTCATTTGTTCATTTCTTTTCACATTGCTTTATACTTGGTTCACGAGTGGCGTGAGGTTGCCCACAGCACAAGCTGGTTAAAACTTCCGTCGTGTTCTGGGACGAGTGCTTAGGGAGAGAAGCGGCCTCCCAATGAGGGGCTTCATACCGAGCGCATCGGGCCACCGTGGTGGTCACATAAGAATCCTGCCTCGCGCGTGTGAACTTTCGCATTCCTACACATAGGCTCTTCGAGGGAAGGTGGTGAAGGGTGGCAGTTCCTGGCCTTACGGGGCTAGGACGGTAGGTCAACACCGCTTGCGGTGGGGCCTAGCCAGCCACCGATTTTTATCTGTTGTAGGACGTCATTGCACCCGCCACTGCTTCGGTGATGGACGACGGGTCTTATTGCGGCACATCATTCTCTCCCTCTTCTTTTTCCTTTCTTCTCTATTCTCTCTTCTATCGGCACGAGGTAGCGGAGGTGGCTCAGCTACAGAGCCAGTAGCAGGCCCTTGCATTTTCTTTTCCCTCTTCCTACAGCCACAACAACACCATAGGCGCTTCTCAAAAGTGTAACGATTCATGAAAGACTGCTGAAATGAAAAGGCACCGAATACCTAACCTTTTTTTTGTGTGTGAACTCGCAAAAATTAAAGAGCACTGCAGAATCTGCATTCGAGTAATGCGAATGTACGGATGATGCTGTTTGTTGCTTCTGGTGGCTTCTAATGGGCTAAATACCTTCTTTTTGTTTGCCCATTTTAGTCTTTGGTGCTTTAAAATTGCACGCTAATCCCTTCCTATGCCCTTTTTCGGCTCTACTTCCGGTTGTGTGGCGTCACATCCTTGCCGTCACATCGACCACGGCACCCCTTTATTTCTGCTTTCGATGTAGTTTGTAAGATTCAACGATCTCATTGTTATGTGACACCGCAATGTTTTTCTTCCTTGCATTCGGGCTGTTCTACCGCTGCCCGGTGGTAGAGATCTTGGGCCAGTAGGTGCGCAGCTTTGTTACCAGAGACAGACTCGTGTGCTGGTATCCATATGATGGTTGTGTTTCTAGTAATGGGATTTGTGAGAAGAACCTTTTTGGCCTCCACTGAGATCTGTCCATTTGCAAAGTGTCAGACAGCCGTTTTGCTGTCGCTGATTAGAGTTTTGGCCTGCGTGTCAGGGCATGCGAGCGCTATTGCGACCTCTTCTGCTGTGCTAATGTCACAAGTGCATGTTGAGGCCGCAATTTTAGGTGCACCTTCTCTATTTACTACTGCCGATACGGCTGCTCCGTGTCGCTCACATGATGCGTGTACATAAGCAATTTCCTCGAGTGTTGTGTTTCATTCCTTCAGCGACGGCTTTGGCTCTGTGTTCTTTGCGTTCTTTGTTGTAGTCTGGCTACATGTGTTAAGGTAAGGGTGGTACCCGTATCTGTTCCCTTATGTTGGGTGGGTAGATGTTTTCGTCTGTGGGCCTCAGTCTACCCCCCAGATTGGTATCTCACTAACAATGAAGCACGCATCTGGAGGCGGTTACAAGCCGTTAACCACAGCTTCCCGGTCTCGGTTTTCTTAACACAGACCGGGGAGGAAGAAGATTCGAAATGTAAAAATTGCAGCCAAAAAGGCACACTAGATCATATAATATTTGAATGCGCCGAATCCCCAGGCGCCAGCATTCATTGACAGTAGAGAAGCCTGGGAGGTTTGGCTGCGGAGCGGAGATCTCGCCTGGCTGCTGAGGCCGTGAAGAGCTTTTGTAACCTTTCCTTCTTCAGTGGCCAGTGGCGGTACCTCACCTGACCTCAACCTGCGGTGTCTTCCTGACCTGCCCTCCCCCCCCCCCTCCGCCTCCCCCAGACTGCGTTCCGGGGGCGGGAGATGAAGTGTTCCTTTTCGGTGGAAATAAGTTATTCACTCATTCATTCTCTCTACTTTCATTCCCACCTTCCTCTTTCCCATACGGCGTGGTACAGGTGTTCACAGAACAATTGTGTGACCACCCTGGTGCAGTAAATGGCCGCAACCTCTCATGATTAGTCCTACAGAACCCTTGCGCTCATTTACCAAGGGCGGTCAGACACGTGATGCTGTCGGGGTGCTAAGAATCTCTGGCTCCGCTGGAAACTGACCCTGGCAACATTTAACGCTAGAACACTAGCTAGTGAAGCTGGTTTAGCAGTGTTGTTAGAGGAACTAGATAGTTTCAAATAGGATGTCATAGGGCTTAGTGAGGTTAGCCGGCCAAATAAGGCATATACTGTACTGAAGGACGGGTATATACTGTGTTATCGAGGATTAAATGAGAAGCGAGAACTAGGGTAGGTTTCCTTGTCAATAAGTATATAGCTGGTAATATAGATGAATTCTACAGCAATAATGAGAGGGTCGCAGGTCTCGTAAATAGGCCTAACAAGTGTTATAAACTGAAGGTTGTACAGGCCTATGCACCTACATGTAGTTATTATGACCAGGCAGTCGAAAACTTCTACGAAGATGTAGAATCGGCAATGCGAAAAGTAAAAACGCAGTATACTGTACTATTGGGCGACTTCAATGCCAAGGCAGGGAAAAAGCAGGCAGGAGACCAGGCAGCAGGTGACTATGGCATTGGTTCTAGGAATAGCAAGGGGGAATTACTAGTTGAGTTTGCAGAGCGCAATAACTTAATAATCATGAACACCTTCTTCAGCAAACGGAATAACCGGACGTTTACATTGAACAGCCCTAAAGGGGACACTAAATATGAAATTGACTTATTATGTGTTCTAACCCCGCCGTTGTGCAGGACGTAGAGGTAATCGGGAAAGTGCGATGCAGTGACCACAAGATGGTAATGTCTCGAATTAGACTAAATCTGAAAAGGGAACGAAACAGATTTGTAAGAAAGAAGTTTATCAACAAAAAATTTGCGGTGAGGGGGAGGGCAGAAGAGTTCAGGATCTCGCTACAGAATAGATATTCAGCTCTAGCCGAGGATGGCGACATTACCCTAGAAGCAGCGAACAATAATTTCAGAAATATCATTACTGAGTGCGGTGTAGAAGTAGGCGGTAGGATAGTTACAGAGAATACCGGTAAGCGGTCTAAGGAGGCTAATGATTTGATTAAGAAAAGCGAAAGTATGAAAGTTTCCAATCCAACAGACCAGACAGATGATAGATGTATATATTAAAAGGAAAAGGCAGAGAGGTTGGCCGTAATAATTCAAATTTGGCCTGCTACTCTGCACTGGGGAAGGGGAAGGAGAGAAGAAAGAAGGTCATGATGGGTGACGATGTGGGAGAATGCATATGAAATACTTATACAGACATAGTAGCTTGTTTTACAAGTGCGAATCAAGTCCGCTGGCGCACAAAAAACGGCAAAGAGCACGCACTGCCTGGACACCCTTCCCCTTGTCCTGCCAAGCGCCCAGCAGCAGTTCTTCCGACAGAGGCCTCTTGTCTAAAGGCTTCAAGGAAGCCGCTAGCACACTTCTTTCGCGCGAATACGCTGGGCACACCAATAATATATGGTCCACAGTCTCTGGGATGCTACAAGTTGAACATTCCGGCGAGATATCAAAGCTAATCAGTAAGCGCAAAGTGGCCGATATGAGGATGTATAACATGCAGAAAATTGAGCATGCTCTAAAGAACGGGGAAAGCCTTAAAGCAATGAAGAAGAAATTGGGTATAGGCAAAAACCAGATGCATGCGATAAGGGACAAGGCGGGCAACGTCATCACGAATATGGACAAGATAGTCAAAGTAGCCGAGGAGTTTTATACAGATCCCTACAGCAACCAAAATAGTCAGGACCGTAACGAGATTGGCGGCAGGAAAAAACAGTCAGACGTTCTACCAGTGACGAAGGACGCGGTCAAGAAAGCATTACAAACTATGAAAAGGGGGAAATCAGCTGGAGAGGATCAGATAACTACAGATTTGCTAAAGGACGGGGGGAATAGCGTGCTAGAAAAACTGACCACCCTGTATACCCAGTGCCTGGTGTCATCGACGGTACCGCAACCATGGAAGAATGGAAACATTATCCTCATTCATAAAAAAGGGGAGTCTAAGGACCTTAACAATTGCAGACCAATCAGCCTACTGTCTGTTACGTATCAGGTATTTACTAAGGTAATCGCTAATGGAATCAGGACAACATTAGACTGCAATGAAGCAAAGGATCAAGCAGGGTTTCGGAAACGGTACTCACCTATCGATCATATCCATACCATCATTCAGATGATAGAAAAATGCTCGGATAGAACCAGCCCTTATAAATAGCATTCATTGATTACGAAAAAGCATTTGACTCAGTTGAAACATCGGCGGTGATGCAGGCATATCGAAATCAGGGTGTACACGAGCCATACGTGAAAGTGCTGGAAGATATACATAGTGGTTGCACAGCAGCCATAGTTCTGCATAAAGAAAGTAATAAAATTCCCATACAGGTAGAACACTGCACGACATCGAACAATCAGCAAATTGTTATTTGGACGAACTATCCGCGTGGTTGCAGCAGAACAAACTTGAACTTAATGCGGTAAAAACAAAGTGCGTGGTATTTAAGCCAATCAATAAGCACGAAAAAAAAGATTCATCTAGAATACAGAGGGCAAAACTTACAGCAAGTGAGTGTGCAGACGTTTCTTGGGGTATGGTTTAGTGAAGACTTGTCTTGGACCCCTCATGGCAATCACCTGCTCTCTGAACTCGCTAAGTCAGTCGGATGTCTCTGAAAAATAGCCTCCCTTCTACCTCTCTGGTTAAAACAATCACTCTATTACTCCCCGTTTTATTCCAAACTTTTGTATGGTATTCCATTCTGGGGAACTATGATAGGCTGCAAATGCTGCAAAAGCGTGTACTCTGAATCTTTGTAAACCACACCGCTCCTATTAGATTGTTACCAACGCAACCACTTTTTCCTACCTTTGATGTTTTACCAGCAAAGAAAGTCTATTTATGGGTACCGACACAGCAAATCTATAAAAAGAAACTCCACACTATTTAAATGCCTGTCTTGGTGCCATATGATATTCGTAACCCGAAACGGAGAACCAAAAAAGTTAGAACAAACTATAAAAAGCAGGACTTTGAATATCAGGTAATTGACATGCTAAATCGTTATGTTTCTATTTTGGATTTCTGTTTGCGGACAAAGGCGTTCAAAGGGCAACTTCGGGCAATTTTGTTTTATGTTGACACTGTACAGTAACGTGGATAAATCTATGTTTTCTTTATGCCAATATGAACTTTTTCTATCTTTGTGTGACATGAGCAAATGTCAATGTAAATAATTAACAGCGCAGGTGTTGTCTTCTCCCTTGTCCTTCGTCTCCGCGCTGTTATTCCTTAAAAATATGCACAGATATCTGTGAACATAGCGAAGTAATGGTTTCGCATTAATAAATATCGACGCTTTGTAGCGCGCCTTGACCGAGCGTTAGTCCCATCTGCGCGGCTGTGTCTCTGAGAACGCATATTATTGCGGGGCTCAAAGTGAACTACCAGTGGCCGCTTTTAATGCGAGAGCAATGCTACGCTAGGTGATGGTGGTGGTGGTAGTGGTTATTTATTGCATATTTTCACAGAAGCCAGTAAAACTGGTTCAGCCGGTTTACTTACACCTAAGTAAAAGCAGTGGCAAGATAAGGCACGGAACCGACTGGCGGGCGAGCACCGAGAGCGAAAAAGATGAGCGCGTGCCAGTCTCCCGAGCTCGCCACATGGCGGCGCCAGTAAGATAACATTGCGGCATCGACCCTCCCAGTGGAAAAGGCATCGTCCCGATGCCGAGTGGCGAGGTCGAGGATAACCGTAGTCGGCGAGGATGCCGTGTTCACATAACGCAGTTAAAGAATACAAAACAAACAAAAAAAACACATGTAGCTTGACCTAGCGGGAGTAGAAGGGCTTCATCCTATCGACATGTACGATTTCCGATTGTGCTTGCCGTCGGGATGAGCGAACAGTTCCTTGCGGGATCACTTCGTAGGTGACGTCGCGTTGTACTTTGTACGGGCCGAAGTAGCAGCGCAGAAGCTTCTAGGAGCGACCCCGCGGGCGAACAGGTGTCCACACCTAAACCTGATCGCCAGGGTTGTAAGTTACCTCTCTGTGACGAAGGTTATAACGTCGAGCATCTTTAACTTGCTGTGTCCGGACTCTCAGTCTAGCCAGCTGGTGAGCGGCCTCGGCATGCTGCACGAATTGGTCGGCACCGGCAATCGATGAGTGGGCAACATCTGGCAGTAGCATTGCGTGCAGCATGGTGACAGCCTCGCGACCGTACACCAAGCGAAACGGTGTGAAGCGGGTCGTTTCCTGGACTGCGGTGTTATACGCAAATGTTGCATACGGTAGTATCTGGTCCCAGTTCTTATGGTCTTCTTCGACGTACATAGAAAGCATATCGGCGATGGTGTTATTGAGTCGCTCAGTAAGGCCATTTGTATGATGGTGGTATGCTGTTGTGCTGCGATGACAAGTGCCACTGAGCCGCATCACTTCCTGGGTTAGAGCTGAAGTAAATGCGGTGCCTCTGTCAGTTAAAACGATCGCAGGTGCACCGTGACGCAGGACTAGATTAAAGGTGAAAAAGTTCGCAATGTCAGTGGACGTGCCGCAGGGAAGAGCTTTCGTCTCACAATAGCGGGTTAGACAATCTGTGCCGACTATAATGTACTGGTTGCCCGATGATGACGTAGGAAATAGCCTGAGCAAGCCCATACCAACTAGGTGAAAAGGTACTCGCGGAGGAACAATAGGCTGCAGCAGGCCTGCGGGCTTGACAGGTGGTATCTTCCGACGTTGGCAATCAGTGCACGTCCTAACATAGCGCTGAACGATGGCGGCAAGCTTGGGCCAGTAGTACTTTTGTCGTACTCGTGCCAAGGTGCGAGAAAAACCTAGATGGCCGGCAGAAAGCTCGTCATACGTGGCATGCCTGCAAAACGTTGGTACGGAGCGGCGTTGGGACAACCAGCAGATACTGAACGTCTGTGGAAGCGTAGTTTTTTTTTTTTGTAGAGGTCGCTGTCACGCAAGCAGAACGACAGACCACGCGTGAAAAGGCGAGGCGGCGATTAGGCGGTTCCTTCGAGATAATCAATGAGGGGCCGCCGTTCGGTGTTGTCTCGCTGCTTTTGAGCGAGATCTGGCGTAGTCAGAGCGCCGAGAAAAACGGAGTCATCTGCTTCAATTGAAGAACACGGGATAGGGTCTCGGGATAGGCGGTCAGCGTCACTGTGTTTCTTGCCGGACTTGTACACAATAGTGACGTCGAACTCCTGTAAGCGGAGACTCCAGCGGGATAACCGGCCTGAAGGATCTTTAAGGTTCGCTAACCAACAGAGTGAGTGGTGGTCGCTGACCACTCTAAACGGCCGACCATACAAATACGGACGAAATTTTGTTACCGCCCACACAACTGCAAGGTACTCCTTTTCGGTATAGTAGAATGATTCGCTTCGGAACGAGACAGGGTGCGGCTGGCGTAAGCAATTACCCACTCAACGCCTTCTTGCAACTGAACGAGAACTGCGCCGAGGCCAACGTTACTGGCGTCGGTAAGCAATTCTGTGTCGGCCACCTCGTCGAAGTGGCCAAGTACGGGCGTTGTTTGAAGGCACTGGCGAAGCTCCTCGAAGGCCCTTTGCTGCTCGTCGGCCCAGATGAAAGGCTCGTCGTCCTTTGTTAGACGAGTCAATGGTTCCGCTATTCGGGAGAAGTCGTGCACAAATCTCCAATAATATGCGCAGAGGCCCAAAAACCGACGCACGGAACTTTTATCGATGGGAGTCGAGAAAGCAGCTACGGCAGCCGTCTTCTCTGGATCAGGGCTAATTCCCTCAGCATTCACGACGTGACCGAGAAAATTGAGCTGTTGGAATGCAAAGTGGCATTTTTCTGGCTTTAGTGATAGTCCGGCCCCGCGGATGGTATTTAGCACGGACGTCAATCGTTTGAGGGGCTCCTCGTAGGTTACAGAAAAAATGACAACGTCGTCAAGGTAGACGAGGCACATCTGCCGTTTCAGGCCGGCTAGGACAGTGTCCATCATTCTTTGAAAGGTTGCGGGAGCGGAACACAAACTGAATGGAAGCACTTTAAATTCGTACAGTCAGTCAGGAGTAATGAATGCGGTCTTCTCTCGATCACGTTCGTCGACTTCGATCTCGCAGTACCCACTGCGTAGATCGAGCGATGAAAAGTATCTGGCGTGGCGGAGACGGAAGATAGAGCCATCGATTCGAGGCAATGGGTAGACGTCCTTTTCCTAATTTTGTTAAGCCTCCTATAGTCGACGCAGAATCTGAGTGCTTCGTCCTTTTTAGCTACCAGCACAACTGGTGAGGCCCATGGGGTTGTGGACGGCTGGTTCACATCAGCGCGGAGCATTTCATCGACCTGCGCCCGAATAGCCTCTCGTTCTTTCGCCGATACTCGGTAGGGGTGTTGGCGGATAGGGCGCTCGGTGGGATCAACTATAATTCGATGTTTGGCTACTAACGTCTGTTTCACTTTGGAAGTGACGGCAAAACAGTCACGGTAAGTGTCCAGTTCATTTATTTCTCAAGGAAAATATCCCCCGAGCGACGCTGACTTGTAGGCTCAACAATATATTCACGTTCGTTTCCGCGAGGCCTTGCAAGGCGGGGGGGTTGTCGCACTGCACTGTAACAAACAAGCTGGTGCGTGGAGGTAGATTGACATGCTCGTCGCACACTCGGAAAACTGGCCTGCCTGTGTAGTCATCGTTGTGCTGTGTGTACTCGTTGGAAATTGCGCGGTGAGTCGGAAAAGTCGCCATGAAGTCACGGAGGTCGATGATTGCGTCGTTTTCTCTACGAAAATCAAGGCCGAGGATTAGGTCCTTGGAGCACTCTGCTAGCACAGCGAAGTAACACGAGAAAGTTACGTGGTGAATCTCGACGCGAGCGGCGCACACTCCGAGAGGCGTTACCACATGCCCTCCGGCTGTCCTTATCAGGGCTCCGCGCCTAGGAGTCAGCACTTTTTGCAGAATGGTAGCAAGGCCATGACTCATAACGCGAAAATCAGCGCCGGTATCTACAAGGGCAGTCGTGTTGTGGTTATCAACGACGATTGGTATCTCGGCGGAATGTAGCTCACCGTCGACAAAGTGCGGCGTGTCAGGGATCGTCGGGCTCACGGGTCGGTCGTTACGTCGAATTGCGGCGTCGAAGGTAATCTTCTGTGATCGTCGGGAGATCGTCGGACTCGTTGGTCGTGCGGTGCGTCGATTGGGGGCGTCGGAAGATTCGGCGATTGTCGAAAAGTGGTCGGACTGTTGGTCGGAGTGAAGGGTCGGATGTCGGTCTGTGTGATCGAATCGGTGAGCGGAGGATGTTGGTCTTAGTGTCCATCGACGGCGGCCCAAACCCCGAGGGTCTCCGTCTTCAGTTTTCCTGGTGCAGACTTGGGAACTTCCTGAAGGAAGAACGGCGGATGGTGGAAAACTGTCTCGGCGGTGGTGACCTGGACTGGCGTCGCTGGACGTAGGTGGGATGTGGTCGCTGAGGCATTGGTCGATGTCCCCAGGTCGTTCGCCATAGCGCGGTCGAGGGGCATCCGGGGAAAATCCGCGCAAGCCCATCCGACGGTACGGGCAGTGGTGCAGAACGTGACCGGCTTAGCCGCAGTGAAAGGACAAGGTAGATTGTTCGACGTGCGCCACGCGTGTGCTTTGCGAACGGGTGGTCGAGCTTCAGGCACACCAGTCGAAACTGGATATTGGGGTGGAGGACGAGCGGGAGGAGCAGGGTTGCAGGGTGCCGATGGTTCAGGCGTAGGGGTACGCAACACGTCGCTGTACGTCATGATTTGTGGCGCAGGCAGCTGGGGTGACTATACTGATGGCACTGCTTGGCGGAGCTCTTCGCGCACAATATCTGAGATGCCCCAGCACGTGGATATTGTTAGAGAGAGGTCAGCTTTTTCCGCTCTTCGCGCACAATGCTTCGGATAAGTTTGCGAAGGACTTCCCTGTCGTTTCCGGCCATGGGCAAGCAGACGTCTACGGCAGCGATGTTCGCAGAGCGATCAAAATGTACAAATCGCTGATTCAAGGCACGCTCAATGCGTGTTGCTTCTTTCGTAAAATCAGCCACAGTACGTGGAGGGTCACGTACAAGGCCAACGAACAGCTGCTCCTTCATTCCTTGCATAAGGTAGCGCACCTTCTTTACCTCCGACATGGACGGATCCGCCCGGTTGAAAAGGCGAGTCATTTCTTCCACAAACATGGCGACGCCTTCATTAGGGCACTGTGCTCGGGACTGCAGAGCGAGTTCGGCCATCACATTTCTTGCATTGTTGCCGAATGTTCCGAGCAGCTGCCACCGGAGATCCTGCCAGGTGGAAATGGTAGCTTCATGGTTTTCGAACCACAACTTGGCGGCATCCTCTAGTGCGAAATGAAATTCTGCAATTTCCGCTCCTCGTCCCACGCATAAACACAGCGAGCCGGTCGTAGCTGGGCAGCCAGTCCTCAACGTCTTCTAACTTGTCGCCATGGAAAGGCGTGGGCATACGTGTAGTATGGCAGATCATCTGCTGGGCTCTCACGGGAAGCTGAACGGTCTGGATTGCCGCTGTAGTCATCGTGGTTCGCGGTGGGGAGACAAGAGGACCACACTCGGGAGCTAAGCCTCTCAAGCGACGGCTCGTCTTGTGCACAGGTGTCGTGTCCACGGTGTGTAGATGGGCGTAGGGGGCAGCCAGAGGCTCTTCGTACATGGGATCTACCCAGAAGCTGCACCAAAAATGTCACAGAAGCCAGTGAAACTGATTCAGCAGGTTTACGTACACGTAAGTAAAAGCACCGGCAAGATAAGGCACGGAACCAACTGGCGGGCGAGCACCGAGAGCGAAAAAGACGAGCGCGTGCCAGTCTCCCGAGCTCACCACGTGGCGGCGCTAGTAAGATAACATTGCGGCAATATACAAATGGAAAGAAAAAATGTTTGCCAGCCCGGTATCTGCTATCTGATATCTGAAGCACCTGAACTGGGGCGGCGGAAATAAAGGGATAGCGAAGAAAGGGCAGAGGATATCAAAGAGCTGAGCGATAGGGAATAAGAAAGGGGTAGGTAAAAATAAAAAATATATACACTATGGTACTGTATACAGTAGTTTGCTGAGGCCCGTTCGCAAATGTCTTAGGTCACTGAGCACTCGGCACATCGGGCGGGCCTCCGCAGTAGCTCTGCGTCCAAACTGTTCACTACGCACGCACTTGCACGCTGTCGCACTGACGGCTGTCATGGGCGAGCGGCCGTTATTGTGCGAAACAGCACACGCGGAGCATTCAGTCACAGCGCGCACTATCTGGCGAGGTGAAATAGGCGGGTCATCAAGCCCGCCTGTTCGATATACTCACACAGGCTCACGTGTATTCGCTCGGTAGAACCGTTCTTCAGAGTGGCCTATGCTCGATTCGCCAGCTCCCTCGCGCCGCCCACCACTCAGCGCTAGCGCCATGGCAACGCCGCTGCCGTAACAATGCGATGACGATCATTTGCTCTTGCATCCTCTCCGCGGTGGATCCGCAGAGGCGGCTGTGTATATATATCTATAGTATATATATAGGAACGCTGCTCTTCTGTTGTAGGCCGTCATTGCAGCCGCTACCGTTTCGGTGGTGGATGACGGCTGTAGCGAAGCGCATCTTTCCCTCTTTCTTTCCTCTTCATTTTCTCCTTTCCGGACGAGGCAGCGGAGGTGGCTTAGCTACAGAGCGAGTAGCAGGCCCGCGCATTTTTTTTTCTTTGAGTCGTAACAACAACGCTGCTCAAACGCGTTCGCTCGCTCTTCCGCTCGCTCCACAGGAAAACGATCAGGCTGCCTTGGAAAGAAGGAATGAAATAATTATTTAGCCTTATATTATTTTGAAAGTGATCTCAACTGGAATCCCTGGGCTCAACGAAAAGGAGCATCAACAAACACAAGGACTCCTTATTCGTCTAAGATGGGGAATTTCGGTGTCGCTGGGAGCTATGTCCACAACAACCCAAGTCAACCACACATTGAGCCAGAAGCTTGGACTTGGTATTCTGTAGAGGTACACCGGAAATAGCATAGGCCATCAACAAAGTAGAAACCAAGACACACTTCACTGATCACAACAGCGTATTAACTGCAATGAAAAACGTTATCTCGACAAAGGAAACTTTCCCGGCGTGAGTGGGGCCCTCAGTCCAGAGTTTCAGTGGCCTTTGCCGTTTTGCACGATCTGTGGATCAGTGTGAACTGGTCATTAGGCGTCGAGCAGGACAGCGCAGCCTCCCACTGCTCTGGTGTTGGTGTTGTGTTTATTGACGCTACCAGTGTTTTTTGATACACCCATGTGACATGGTAGAGTGTAGGGGGTTCCCCGCATAGTGGGCATTTATTCTCATATGTTGTGGGATGTATTTTACTGAGTAGGCTCAGGCTGGGGGGGGGGGGGGGGTATCTATTAGTCTGTAGCTGTCTCCGGGCAACCTACTACTCTCTATTAAGGTCTTCGTGTGGAGGTGGGTAGATCCTCATTAAAACTCTATGATGTTCAAGAATGGCTCCATAGCGTCTAGGGACTGCGTCCAGTTCCCAGTCGTTGTGCGCCTCCCGGCTGGCATATGCTAGGGCATTGGCGTCGGCACGTTGGTTACCTTTGACAGTCTCATGGCCTGGTGTGCACGTTATGAAGCATCTCGAAAAGGTTGTTTTTATTGTCTTGAGTATGCGGATGGCCACAGTAGATATGCGTCCGCTGCTATACCTTCTGCATGCTTCTTGTGAGTCCGTAATTGTTTGTGTAGTAGCCTCCTCGCCCTGGTGGCTGATAGCGAGAACGATTGCCGCTTCTTGAGCCGCGAGAATGTTGCTCTTGATCGAGGCGCAGTTGATTTTCTCAAGCTGGTGATCAAGCACGCTGGCTACCGACTCCGTATTGTTCTTTGTTATGGTCGTGTCGACGTACAATATGATTTTATTCTGCGAAGCTTCTTTCGTGTGCCTCCGATCTTGCCTCTCTTCTGGCCTTGTGTATTTTCGGATGCATGTTTTTCGGAATCGGGTTGACCTTAATGATCTCTCTTATGCTCCCCGTGCTATTTATTTCTGTGCAAGCATTTCCCATATGCCCAGTATATTCAGCGTGTTCCTTCCCGTTTGCGTCAGCATGAGCCTTATTTCCTGCGCGAAAAGGTGGATCCGATGGGCTCTTGCACTGTGTTGTTTATGCCAAGTTTAGAGAATTTTTCCGTCGAGGTGTTGACCGGTAGTCCAAGAGCGCATTCGTCGGCTTTCCTCAGGATTGCCTCCAATTGTTCATTTTCCTGTTCGAGCGCAATTTGGTAAGGGACACCTATACAATGCGACATACAACGAGGACCTGTACCAGCCTACATCTGTCCTCTTCGGACATGCCTCGCCATCTGTCGGAGGTTCTTACGATCATTGGCGTGATCTGCGCTGTGGTATTTGCTAGCTGCCTGATTGTTTGAGCTATACGGCAATTTCTTTGTATCGGCATGCCTAGGATTTTGCTTTGCGACGCTTCCGGGATCTTCTTCCCCCCTATGTAGACGTCTATGGAGTTTTTCAGACCTTACCTTCTGTGGACTCTGAGCACCTCAGAGTTCTCCGGGGAACATTCAATCCGCAATGTCGGGTGTATGCGTTGATAGTGTCTGCTGCTCCCTGCAGACAGTTTTGGTTTTCTCCTAAGGATCCCCTAGTCGCCCATATCGTGATGTCATCAGCATAGATAGCATGACTGGCTCCTTCAATTTCTTCGAGTTTCTTTGCTAAGCCGATCATAACAATGTTAAAAAGCATAGGGGATATCACTGAGGCTTGTGGTGACCCATTTTTGGGGGTGTAGAAGGTTTATGTCCTGATGCCGCCTATTCCGATGGCGGCTGTTCTGCTACTAAAGAAGGCTTTCACGTAGCTGTTTATTCTCTGCCCGCCACCTAAGTTACAGAGCCCGTCTAGCACTGCCCTGTGGCTAACATTGTAGAATTCCGCTTTAAGGTCGAGTGCGAGGAAGATGTTTTCTCTGTATTTTGGGACAGTGTTAAGCACCTCCTCCTTGATCTGCAGGAAGACGTCCTGTGCTGTGAGGTGTTTTCGGAGTCCGAACATAGTGTGCGGCATGAGGTCTTTGTCCTCCAGGTGGGTCTGCAACTTCTGAAGCGTAATTCTTTTGTATACATTTCCCAAACATGACGTTAACGAAGTAGGTCGTAGATTTTCCAGGCTGGGCGTTTTTTCGGATTTAGGAATCATTACTATTTCCGCATGAGATCAGTCTTTCCGGATGGTCCCCTGCTGCTAATGTGTATTGATGAATTCAATAAATTTGTTCATTGAATTCTTGTCCAGGCTTCCTGGACACCACCCCAGGCCATCCTTGCCTAGGGTGGTGTCCTTTGGGACAGACATCACAGCGTGTCTGACTTATTCTATGGTAATGGGTTCGTCGACAGCGGGATTTGCTTCGCCCGTGTATGGCGACCTGTAGTCGGCGTCCATTTCATCGCTGATGTTCTCTAGCAGTTCCCGGTCTGTACCTTAATATTAGTGCGCGATCCTTTGAAACGTCTTATGGTTTTCACATTTGGTCTTAGTTTGGTCTATGAGAGCCCTTAGCAAGGCGCACGTCTTGGAAAGCCTAGGGTACCTGTAGCTTGTTGCATTTCTGGTCCCAGTCCCGTTTTGAGAGCTCCGTTGCATATTCTTCGGCTTGTTTTGTGACCTCGGCGATCTTATGCGTGAGCTTTCTATTGTGCTTCCGCCTTTTCCATCTTCTTAGCAACCATCGTCTAGCATTTCAGAGGTGTAAGAGATGTTTATCCATGTTGGGCGTGTTGGTGGTGAGAGCGATCTTCCTAGTCACTTTTTTCCAATCCGATTTGATACCCGCGGCCCAGTTCTCAATGTCCGTGATCTTTGTACCTTCGAACTCCGCCGTGGTGTTGCTATGGGCTTCCCAGTGTGTGAGTCTAGCCTGGCTATATTTTTTCCTGATCGCGAGGGTTTCTATCTGGATGCGCAAGATGCAGTGGTCAGTGCCTAGCGTCTCCCCGTCGTTTTTCCTTATTCCTTTGACGAACGGTAAGTCAGGGCACGAATCGTTGTTGATGCTATTTCCCACTCGCGTTGTCAGGGTGTCATCTGTGATTAGGCTGAGCCTTCTGCGATCAGCTTCTCGGGCTAGATCTTTGCCTTTCTGAGTTTCTCTGACATAGATCCAGCTTTTATGGCAGGCATTAAACTCCCTCAGGATGAGAAGACCCCTCTTGCCTGCTGCCTGTTCTGCGTTGCCCAGCAGGTAGCTGAAGCTAGCGTTCTTGTGGCTGGGTGGGCTGTATACGTTAAGCACGAAGATGCTTTCTGGGCTTCTCGTTTGGATAATGACTTCGATAAGAACGTGGTCAATTTCCGTTCCGTCAATATCGTGTCTGATTGCGGTGACAGCTTTGGCAACCAGCGTGGCGGCCTTGCTTTTCCCCTGCCCCTCATATGCGGTGTAGTCCGGAAGAGTGGGTGAGCAGCCGGTTTCCTGTAGGGCGAATATGCCTGGTGGTACTGTGCAATTTGTGATGTGTTGCTTAAGAAGATCCCGCTTTTTGCGGATCCCGCGGCAGTTCCACTTCCATATTTCAAGGGTTTCAAACTTGATCGAGCTCTTACGGTTCTTCGCCAAGCTCGGCCATTGGCCTATTGGGTTTGCCTCTGAATTTCATACTCGTGAATTGTACTAGGTGTTCTCTACCGCTGGGCCCCCCTGCTTGGATGTGAGAAATGAGGTTACCAAAATGCGCTAGTGAGTTGGTCGTGGCTGCCAAGGAAGTTGCGAATTCTTGCCGCCCTCTGGTGGCTGACTGAGTTTCAACTGTTCGCGCGCTGTTGTCGGTCTGCTCTTTTCTCTCGGCCTTGAGCTCTTCTAGAAGGTCGTTAAGTTTCTGTTTCAGTTCAACATTTTCTGCCCTCAGTGTCTGAATGGTTTCTCTTAGTTCTTGCACTTCGTTAGGTTGCCCACTAGCGTTTTTACTGAATTGTGTCTGCGCATTTGTTCTTTGGAGCAGTGGGAGAAGTAGAGAAAAGCTGCGCTGCACAGCTCAACTTACTCTGTTCTCCGTTTTTGTCTTCTTCTGCTGCTGCTTCTTCTTTTGTTTCTGGGGGCTTTCTGGTCCTTCATCTCGAGCACGACGCCAATCTGGACACGGATGGTGAAGTAGAATCTGAGCTTAACCAGCGCTTCCATGGCCAGCCGCTTCCGCCCATGCCGCCATCGCCCTTTGCTCCACTGACGATGTCATCTTTCCTCCTGGTCCATGTCTTCCTCGGTTTTCTTAGGCGATGCTTGCACTTCTTTGCCCCTGTGGGATGCGCTTCCTTGCACAGCGCACAGCTGGGCTCACACGAATGGCGGTCCTCAATGACTGGCTTACCGCAGTTCGAGCAGACAACAGCGTCAGGTGTCGGGCATACGTCCGCCCTATGCCCAGGCTTCAAGCATATATAGCAAACTTGCCAGGATGATTCGTTGGGGTAGCAACGTGTCTGACCGCCGTAGTAATAAACGTATCTCGCCTTCGAATGTTATGACGGCGCTTTGAATTTTCCAAGCAGTCGTGCGTAAAGAATTTTCATTTCTTGGGTACGTAACCTGAGATGGGATAGCAATTCGGTAGGTGTTTTCCCTACGTCCAGTCCATGGATCATTACTTTGCATTAATTGTCCGGCGCGGCAACGTAAGCCGTAACAGCGTAGTCTTTGGCACCGAAGCGTAGACTCGGAATGTTCTATATAACGTTGGCAGTCTCCTTGCTTGGCGTGTTGATCACGGCGATGTTAGATTCGTTGTGCAGCCGTATAAGTAGGCTGCCTTTGTTGAAGGTGTCTGGGTTTCCACATGCTTTGGTTATAGCCCGGGCCATCTGATGCGTGCTCAACTGGCTGATGTTGAGTCCATTCTTCGGTCTATAATGACTTTCAAATCGGCTTTCTGCAGTGGAGGTAGCTTATCTCTGCGAATAGGAGGATTCTCCTATTGCTTGGGCTGGCGCGGTGGTGGTTTGTCCGCCGCTTCGGTCCCGGTCTGCGGAACGGCAGTTAGCCTCGAGTTGTGATATTTTGCAATGAACCATCATCCGCTGTCGAGTGTCTTCTTTGAGTGGTTGGTAGCGTTCTGTGCGCGTGTTGTATTCTATTGAGTCGGTGTCGTGGCTCCGGTCGACGCCGCCGCGTTGTCAGCAGCCATCCTTGGCGGCTCTCGCGTTAGCTTGAGCAGCGTTTCGTCAGGCCGACGGCCCGACGCCGCTAGGCTTAGCGTGATGTTCTCTGTTTCAGATCTGCGAACGGCCAGAAGATGGTGAAATCTGGACTTACGGATGAAAATCTGTTATCAGCGGATTCAGCTGTATTCGCAGAAGTCGATGGAGTATCCCACTTTCTGTAGCGTTGATGTTTCCCGGGTAAAATGTGGCGTCGAAGCAGGAGCTCATGCTAAGCGCGTCAGCTCCATTTGGCCCCCTAGCGATAAATAAAGTAACTACATAAGATGCACCATGGCTCGGCATCACTTGGAGCATGCTCCGGAACTCCAGCACACCTACTAAGGAAAAATTGCTTGACCTCATCAACCAGCACTGGGATACGGGCTGCCTACCACCACATTGGAAACACTCGGTAGTCGTCCCCATTCCCAAGCCTGGAAAACACCCCACGCAACTTGCCAACTTGCGACCGATCTCTCTAACATCAACCGTCTGTAAGCTAATGGAACGCATGGTCACCAATCGACTTACACATTACCTTGAGACCTCAAATTACTTTCACCCGTTCCAGACTGGCTTCCGCCCTCAGCTAGGAACACAGGGCAGCCTTTATCTTCTACACACCAACCTGAACAGAGCACGCCGATGGTGCAAAGGCCGTCCTGACATACTCGCAGCTGTCGATTTACACAAGGCGTTCGATACCATCAGCCATCAGGCCATTGTGAACGTGCTAATCCACACTGGAGTTGGAGCCCGCGCCATCAACTTTGTGAAATCCTTCCTGAGTAATAGAACCTATGAAATTCAAATCGATACCAATCACACGGCACAACATTTTACAAACCGCACGGGTGTGCCTCAGGGCTTAGTCATTTCCCCCACCTTATTTAACATCGTCATGGCGAAAATCGCATGGCAACTAGACAAAATCGATGGCCTATGGTTCACAATATATGCGGACGACATCACGCTCTGGACCACGTACCGTAATACGGCTCGAGAACAAACGGAGACGCTGCAACTAGCACTAGATACAATCGAGATTGAACTTCATTCTACAGGCATGCGTCCCTCCCCAGAAAAAACTAAATTTCTGGTCATACATCCACCGCCTGGCGGCGTGGACGTCAACCTTCACTTCGGCGGTCAAAATATCGCACAACCCCCCGAAGGTTATCTCCGGATACTTGGCGTTCCCATTAATCAGCATGGTACTGCTAAGGATTGGATCCTTCAGCTAAAATCTCAATGGAGGCCAACGCTCCACTTATTCAAACGGCTCAGCAGCAAGAGTGGGGGCGCAGGGACGGAGGTAGCGCGTCGCCTCGCCGTCGCTATTCTGCTCGCTAAGCTCCGCTACGGTGCCCCTTACTTTGACTTGACCGCAGCCAATTACAAGACACTTGGCTTACTTTATAACTCTGCCTTGAGGGTTATAACTGGTCTACCCGTACACACGCGCATCATGGAGCTCCACAGATTCGCTCAGCTCCCACCAGTGGATGCACTTATTGCTACGCACCGAGCCAATCATGAAACTCGCCTGCGTCACACACCCAACGGGCATCGCCTCCTCACTCGAATCTTTGACGAAGCTAACCTACACTTGCCCATATTGGACCACCTTACAGCACCATGGACAGAAACATTGGTAACAGATCCAAAACCCATTCCAACCAACACCAAAGGACCAGGGAGAGATCACCGACAACGCCACATAATTGATACACAAGACCAGCACATCGGTCTCCGCATTTATACCGACGCCGCCCTATATCATGACGATGACACCGGCATCACGTTCGCAACCACTGCTTACTACCAAGAGGGTTCACAGCTGCACGCCACTAGCCACAGTGGTCGCAGGTACTGGTCCGCAACTGAACTCGAATTAACAGCCATCGACGAGGCCCTTCAACACTGCACCAAAGGAACAGATCGTTTCATTCACATCTACACCGACAGTCAAGAGGCTATAAAAACCCTGAAAGCCTGTTCTTACAAGACCTCGGTACAACACAGCATCAAAGAGCGCTGCCGATACCTTCGAGAGACCTCACAAGTCTCGGTACGAATACATTGGACACCTGGACATCACGCACAAGGAACTGGGAACAGAATGGCCCACGAGGCCGCTGGCGCGCAGCTAGAGGAAGACCGCCGGCATAGCCTTGATGCGGGCCCGTCCAACTCGGACCACCCTTACTGTTCTCCCGTCTCCTTCATCATACCGGACTCTGTCATCACGCGGCTTAAACATGAGCGGAGGGGTTTGTTGCGGGACCTTGTCCCCGGTATTAATCCTCCGATCCCTTCCGGCCTCTCTCGTCCAGCCCAAGTTCTAACTCACAAGGCGCGAGCCGGTGCAGCGTACACACCGGACATCCTGAGTCAATGGCGCCGAACCAAGATCAGCTGCCCCAACTGCCCAGCTGACTCCGTTGACCTGCAGCCCTTGGTCTGGACCTGTCCTGGCACGGCTGGCCTCCGCGCACGCTACACATCTGCTCACCACATTCAGAGCTACGAAGACTGGACAGCCCCCAATACCAACGCCAAGCGCAAGCTTAGTGCCCTGCTAGACTTCATGTCGGAGTCTGGCGCCCTCAACCTCACCTAACCCACCCCCTTCCCCTCTAGGCCTCAGGTCATCCTCATGAATATAGGTTTATGAATGAATGAATGGCTCTGCCTACGTCGATAAACCAAGCTAAGCCAATCATTGCTCTCGCAAATCTCTAGCTTAGAGTTAACCCACAGCCGTTTTTTTTTAATTCTCATGCTTTCCGTCACGGTCGCAAAGAAATGCAACTTGAACAGTAGCGTCATTTCAACTACTGGTTTATGTTATGTGGAGAAGGCATCCGCGTTCAATAGATCAATCTGTGCGTACAGAGCTCCCGAAAGGCAACGTAAGCGGTATTAGGACAAAACCAACTGCCATGCACTGCGAAACCTGCTTACCATTGCAGTAATATCGCTGGCGGAAAACGCAGTAGACACAAGAAACACACAGGATGAAACACGGGCGCCCGCGTTTCATCCTTCGTGTTTTTTTGTGTCTGGTGGGTACGTAGCGCTACGCTATACGCTGCTGATTTTCCAAGCCTCATTTGCTGAGGCCCGCCAGTTCAATATCATTAAACAAAAAATTCTAGGGGCCACTTTGGACCACTAAAGTACCACTATTGCGCAGTGGTCCGAAGCCTTCCGCACTATGGCACCTCTTTCTCTATTTTCACTCCCACCTTCCTTTCTTTCTTTCTTACCCCTCAATTAAGGCGTACGCAGAGAATTGTGGCAGATACTGCGCCTTCTCTTTCCTCTGAACCAATTTGAAACACCGCTGATGCCTGCTGTACTACGTCTGCTTCTGTATGGTTTGTGCTCGAGGAAGCTTCAAATGAAGGCGCCGCACGGTCGCCCGGTGGGATCACCTTCGTATATGCGTGAATCGCCTGGTGATGTCATGACCGGATGGGACGTCCACAGGTGATGAAGTCTATCAGTCATCTCGGTCATTATCATCACATTTACAATCAGTAAATAATATTCAGCCCATAACTGAATTGCTATTTACTAATTAAGTAGAAAATGATCGCAAATTACTAATTACAAATTCTCTTGCTTACTGATTACTAATTAACTGCCTCCGGGGTGGCGCAATGGTTGGCGCGCTCAACTACTGGTCCCAAGGATGCGGGAGCGAATCCCGGCCGTGGCAGCCGCTTTTCGCTACGGGCGGCAAGCAAGGCGCCCGCGCGCTGTGCGATGTCAGGGCACGTTAAAGAACCCCAGGTGGTAGAAATTTCCAGAGTACTCCACAATGGCGTCAAACACAACCTGAGTTGCTTTGGGACGTTAAACCCCACAAATGAAACCAAACTAATTAAATACTTACCCAATTATTAACTCTTCATGCCAACCACGCTGGCATGACTCTAGACAAGAACTGTCCGGCGTGGCTGTCAGGATCGTTGACAGCTGTAGTGGGATAGGACACGTGACGTAGGACGCCACATAACCCCTTAAGAGCTTTCGCATTATTTCGTCGAGCCCACCGTTGCCCGGGGCTCGCCAGAAACTTGTATCCTCGATTTGGCTGCACTTTCTGCACGAGTTCACAAGTGCTGCACTTTGGTGCTCGATTTGGCGCGTGCAGGGCGCGCCACTAGCACCGTCGCACTTGATTTGACATCGTGCAGGCATTTTAGTGCACAAGTTCTTTGCACGCTTGCACACGCGCCGTTTTCCCCGTCTTTGATGACATCGGCTTCCACGCCATCGGAAAGCAAGGAGAATTGCTGTATCAGACGGAAGGTGAGTGACACGTGTTTTGCGGATTTTCAGCGCAGGCATGCGGCCCGTTAGTAATCACTTGCGGGTCCATTTAATACATAGACGGCATTCGCGTAAGCGTCGTCTTCGCGGAGGATGACAAGTGCAGCTAAGTAATAGAGGCTGCGGTTCCGGAAGGCGGTCATCCGAAGCAGCTGCAGACCCTGAGGCAAGCGCCAACGCACAGTGGCCGCCCGATAATGAGCGGAAAGTGTGGGAGAAGCGCAGAACGCTTTATTTAATTTCACAGTATGAAGAATTAAATAAGCTTGTGGGGAAAAGGTCAAGCTTCTGTAGTGAACGCTGAACAAAAACTTATTTGCAAAAGCACCCGCATGTTAAACTAGGCCATAAATTTATTTTAACCAAGAAAACTAAATTACCTTAACTTGTAAAACGTAACGTTCGCAGCACAAAAGAAGAGCGGGGGAAGGGGGAGGAAGAAACACACGACAGGACGATGTAGTACTAGAAGAAGAATACTGCGTCCTACGTTCTTTTTCTTTTTTTTTTTACGTGCTGCTAGAGTTTTACGAGACTAAATAATACCAGCGGGCCCAAACATCGGCGTTGCACCTTAAATTGCTTGCTCCATTACATGCACGTGCATTACCCAAGCTGCGGAAACTGTATTATTTATACTCTCTGCTCCAACCCATACAGAACAAAGAATGTGATTTGGGCCAAACTTGCCACACTAATTAATGCGCAGTTTAGGGGCAATCTCACTTATCTGCAAGTGCAAAATAAGTGGAAGTCGCTAGAGCTATGATATCAAAAAGCAAAAATAAAAACCAATTCATCGGGGCACTCGAGAGCGAACTGTGATTATGAGAAGTAGCATTCAATGTTTTCTTCGCCTGTAGCTTATAACTTGTAACACCTGGGTTAAACTTTCGAGCGAGCTGTCGGAGGTGCTTGAAAAGCAGCACCACATCACTCCGACTGTGCTGCTGACGTAGGTAAAAGTCGTAAGTCAGCAAGCTCCGGAACAAAAGGACGCTGGCTCAGAGTGAGTTGCTTTTATTGGCTATAGCATAACAAAAGCTCATTCTAATGAAATTTTCAGTGGAGAAAGAAGACATGCAGGGGGAGCCTGCTGATCCTCAGCCACTGCCAAGCGTCAGCAGAAGGCGCCGCCGCAAGGACACTCCATTGGAGTCTTTGCTTCAGGTAATCATCGAGAGACGCAGAGACTGCAAGGGAGAGACGCCACCAAGACAGAATGGCCCTGCTGCGGGAGCTAGCTGCCGTTCGCGACGATAAAGAGAAGGCGTAAACAACACTCTACTATGGCTACTGCTTCATTGCGCAACTAGGCTGTTTTCAACACCGGTGACGAGCAATCATTTGCCTTCGGCTCTCGCAGCACGCTGGCGAAATTATCCCGACATCTTCATTGTCGTTGCCCACGTCGTCGAGATGAAAATCGGCAAATTCGGTCGTAAAATATCTTTCCACATTGCACTAATTGTGCAGCACGAAGGTGCCCAGCACAAACCTGCAGCACTGGAGAATGATTTTTGCATCGACTCAATAGAGCCGCCTGAAGCGCTGTTTCACAAGCCCGAACGTGTTCTCTATTGATACCCTCTGCTGGCTATTTTGTTATACTTCTTCTTCCATGGTGGAAAGCTTGCTCCGTTATCTCTGTAGGACGTCAGCAGCCATGGAAGATATGGGTATGCAGATATATGCAGGTAGTATATATTCATCTCCACATTTGCCGGCGGCCTCTGAGAAGCACGCGGGCGTCGTGCGCAGAGCCCGGAAACCCTATGAACACATCAAGGAATTTGTTCTTCTCGTTTCAGATTCCCTGCAGAATGATCGATGGCCACTTTTTCGTATTGATATAGGAAGCAGTGGATTCTTCAGGTTTGCAGATTTCCACATGGCTCCCATCAATACAGCCGACAGTGTTACGAGGGCCTTTCCCGCCACTCTTAGCCAGGAAACATACCTTGCTACGGGCCATCTCAGCATCGTCTGGCCAAGCGATCACATCGTCGCTGATTTCGAAAAGCAACTCCAGCACTCTCCGGAGACACAGCACAACAGACGACTCTGTAACGTCAAATCGATCTGCCACGGAGTTCATGCTACTCTGGCTCCCATGATAGCTGAGAGCGATCAAGATGGTTCTGTGGAATACTGCACTACTTGATATACAGAGACAAATGGAAGACGACACACGAATGAAGCGCAAACTTACAACTATTTATTTTTATCGACAAAACACGTACATATATACAAAAGGCATTCTTGTCAAATCACAAACACATCATTCATGCATGTGATCACGCACGTTATCATTTCTACCACAAATCCGCATCTGCACAGCTATCATATCTAGCTCCTCTTTTGTGAGAGCCACAGAAGATGTACTAACGCACGTATCTTTTTCTGCTGACTCAATTAAGAAGGCTTCTACGATTTCTCTTTCAATTCTTTTCTTTTGTTTTACCTACAATTACAGTCCTATGGAATAATGGTTTGCAGCCAGTTTCGCATCGCAAGAAATGTTGCGCAAGATTTCCAGGGTGGCTGATTTTGCCACAGTCATTATGATGTTCCAGGAGCCTCTTATTAACTCATCTTCCCGTTTGTCCGATGTATTGTTTTCCGCACGAAATCGGGATCTTGTAAATGATTTCATCCTGACAAGGTATGAACCTTTTTTGATGTGCAATTTCACATTCCTTCCTCTTGCCACGCTTATCATGCTCATTTACTGCATTACAGAGGCTTATCAACTTTTTTGGCGCCCTAAATATCACCTTCACATTATGTTTGGTTGCTACCTTCTTTAATCCATGTGATACTTTGTGTATATACGGAATTACAACACATCGCTCTCTGTTGCTCTCTTCTCTCTGCACCTGGGTTTTCTTCGTTATGTTTTTCAGCAGCTTTTCTGCCACAGACGAAATGACACTATCTGGGAAACCACTGGCTTTCAGCCGGGTTATTTGCATGCCGATGCTTTCTGTCATTTTGTGATCGCAGGACTTCTTAATGCTCTGCAACATGCACGAGTGGGCAACGCTTCTTTTAACAAGCTTGGACTGGCTCGAATCGAATCTCATGAGGCTTTCTTTCGTTTTTGGTATGATACCACCAGCATGTGTGCATGGGGGTCTCCTGTATTTGTAGATCGAGGAGCCTTATGATACCTTTATCAGGTACTTCATAGGTAAAGTCAAGCCCACACAACTTGCCCTTGAAAAGCGCGACCATCATATCCGCGTCAACCGTGCCAGATCTTTCTGTACTAAAACAAAGCAAAAAATCGTCTACGTATCGAAAGCACGCTACAACACCCCTGCTATCCAGTTCAGGTTTTAGGCTGCGGTCTTCCTTTGCCATGTAAAGGTTCGAAAAGACAGGAGCCAGGAACGACCCGATACAAATGCCTCCTCGCTGTGCGTATATTTTCCCTTCGTACAGCACATACAGGGATCTCAGATACACCCACAGTAGTTCAAGGAAAGCCGCTGACGCTCGTCCCACACTCGTTCTGAAACATCGTAGATCCATAGCTGTCAATACATTCTTCAACTGCTGATATCGCGCCGTCTTGAGGAATTGAATAGAACATGTCTTTGACGTCTACTGACATGCACGTCACAGGTTGGTCTTTCCTCAGAAAGCTGATGACTTCTTCTGAGCCTTGCACCATATATCGGTCATCACAAGTCAACTTAGACAGTTGCCCCTGTGATAACCCATATATGGTGCAAGGCTCCGAAGAAGTCATCAGCTTTCTGAGGAAAGACCAACCTGTGACGTGCATGTCAGTAGACGTGAAAGACATGTTCTATTCAATTCCTCAAGACGGCGCGATATCAGCAGTTGAAGAATGTATTGACAGCTATGGACCTACGATGTTTCAGAACGAGTGTGGGACGAGCGTCAGCGGCTTCCTTGAACTACTGTGGGTGTATCTGAGATCCCCGTATGTGCTGTACGAAGGGAAAATATACGCACAGCGAGGAGGCATTTGTATCGGGTCGTGCCTGGCTCCTGTTCTTTCGAACCTTTACATGACAAAGGGAGACCCTCAACCTACCGAAGCGGTGGCCTTGTGGTAGAGCATCCGCCTCGCATTCGGGAGGTACCGGGTTCGATCCCTGGTGCCGCCGGGTACCCACCGGTTATAAAATGGGTACAAGCTGTCCCCCGGCCTGGTGCTCGGCTCTTCTGGGGTGACATGCTTGGGAAAAGGGGTCACGGCCCAAATAGTTGCGCCGATGTGGCAGTGATTCGTTCCGCCATCGGACAACAATAAGTCCGCCTTGCGCGGCAACAGCCCATTATGTGGCCTTTTTTTTTTTTTTTGTCCTGGAGCCCCTTGCGACTGCTGCCCTACCCGACCTGTGAGAACCAGACCTTTGCAGGTCATTAGTTGTTCGAAACTTTAAGCCCTCTAAGGAGCACAGCAGGGTTAGCAGAGCCTCTTCCAAACGCACACCCCTGAGAGAGCCGGGCGCCGGGCCGGGGGACGCTTGTACCCATTTTACCGGTGGGTGTCCGGCGGTGGGTTTCGAACTGGCCACCTCCCGCAGTCGAGACGGGCGCCCAAACCACTTTTCACTTCAATAGAAAACCAAATACATGACTAAAGTAGATGCGAAATCGAAATGTATTGTGCTATTCCTTTACATTGTTCCAGAGTTTCATAACTGTTGTTACATTTCCTTATGTTTTATTATTGGCACGTGTCTGAATGCGTATTTTGTACTGCGGTAATAGTTTTTAACTCGGTGTTTTTGTTTCATATACGGTGAAGATTGTTATATGTAGTTGAATGTGCATTGCCTGTACTTTGTACCCGCTGCTGTTGCGCCCAGTGGGGCCAGGACCTCGTCAGGAGACTAATTACCTCCTTTTGTCCTGCCCCACGGGCAGTACCATGTATTGCCCACACAATCACTGAATAAATAAATAAATAAAACCTGAACTGGATAGCAGGGGTGTTGTAGCATGCTTTCGATAGGTAGACGACTTTTTGCTTTGTTTTAGTACAGAAAGTTCTGGTACGGTTGACGCGGATATGATGGTCGCGCTTTTCAAGGGCAAGTTCAATGGGCTTGACTTTACCTATGAAGTACCTGATAAAGGTATGATAAGGTTCCTCGATCTACAAATACAGGAGACCCCCATGCACACATGCTGGTGGTACCATACCAAAAACGAAAAAAAGCCTCATGAGATTCGATTCGAGCCAGTCCAAGCTTGTTAAAAGGAGCGTTGCCCACTCGTGCATGTTGCAGAGCATTAAGAAGTCCTGCGATCACAAAATGACAGAAAGCATCGGCATGCAAATAACCCGGCTGGAAGCCAGTGGTTTCCCAGATAGTGTCATTTCGTCTGTGGCAGAAAAGCTGCTGAACAACATAACGAAGAAAACGCAGGTGCAGAGAGGAGAGAGCAACAGAGAGCGATGTGTTGTAATTCCGTATATACACAAAGTATCACATGGATTAAAGAAGGTAGCAACCAAACATAATGTTAAGGTGATTTTAGGGCGCCAAAAAAGTTGATAAGCCTCTGTAATGCAGTAAATGAGCATGATAAGCGTGGCAAGAGGAAGGAATGTGAAATTGCACATCAAAAAAGGTTCATACCTTGTCAGGATGAAATCATTTACAAGATCCCGATTTCGTGCGGAAAACAATACATCGGACAAACGGGAAGATAAGTTAATAAGAGGCTCCTGGAACATCATAATGACTGTGGGAAAATCAGCCACCCTGGAAATCTTGCGCAACATTGCTTGCGATGCGAAACTGGCTGCAAACCATTATTCTATAGGACTGAAATTGTAGGTAAAACAAAAGGAAAGAATTGAAAGAAAAATCGTAGAAGCCTTCTTAATCGAGTCAGGAGAAAAAGATACGTGCGTTAGTACATCTTCTGTGGCTCTTACAAAAGAGGAGCTAGATATAATAGCTGTGCAGATGCGGAGTTGTGGTAGAAATGATACCGTGCGTGATCACATGCATGAATGATGTGTTTGTGATTTGACAAGAATGCCTTTTGTATATATGTACGTGTTTTGTCGATAAAAATAAATAGTTGTAAGTTTGCGCTTCATTCGTGTGTCGTCTTCCATTTGTCTCTGTATATCAAGTAGCGCAGTATTCCACAGAATGATCAACCAACTGGCCCCCGTGTTTGCATTATTATCAAGATGGTCTCTTCTGCAGAAATTTGTCGTCGTCCGCTCACAGCCTCAGGATATGAGGATGAGCGCCTGAAGCGTTCGCACACAGCGTCAAAAGTCTCTCGGGACACTTTAGAGTTTTTTGAACTCGAAGTCGAAGTACCTCGAGGTAATGTTTTCGAAGTAACCACTGATGCGGTTGGGGTCTACACGAAGCTTGCACACCGCGAGGGCAAATGCAGCTTCGAACTCGGCGTGGAACTCATCGTCCAGCACAATTTCCATGGCTAACTGAACAACGTCACCCACGTTCATCCACGAACCACGCAAGTCGCAAACGCAAAATCCGATGCAAACAAAGTAGAGTGGCACCGCGCCGGCGTTCGACTCAGGCCCAGCAGACGACAAGGCTTGCACTGCTGCACTTGTGCACTCGATTTGGCCGCGCCACGAAGAGCGCTAGTGTCGCGTTGCACTCGCACCGCAAGAACTGGCGCTGCACTAGCACGGCCCTTTTGAGAACTAGTGCCGAAAGTGCAGCCAAACCGAGGAGACCTGATAAACTCCGCCCAGAGTAGTCATCCTGCTAAGAGCCGCGTACACAAACTTTTGCGGGTGGTTTCCAGCATAGTCGTATACCACGGCATCAAATGTGCCCCCTGGGACATGTGTAGGGTCATTGCGCTTACAGGGTCCAATGGGAACTCTGTCCGGTTAACAGACATTCATGCCGGAGGTGGTGAAGGGTGGCTGTTCCTCTCTACGGGGCTGGCACTGGTAGGTCAAGGCCGCTTGCGGAGGGGGCTAACTAGCTGCCACCGAATTTTTATCTGTTTTAGGCAGCCACAGCTTAGGTGGTGGACGACGGCTGTTGCGGTGCTCGTCTTTCTCTCCCTCTTCTTTTTCTTTCTTCTCTATTTCTCTCTTCTGTTGTTTTTGTAGTAGCTGCGTCCGTGTGCTGTGCGATGTCAGCGCACGTTAAAGATCCCCAGGTAGTCGAAATTACTCCGTAGCCCTCCACTACGACTCCTCTTTCTCTCTTTCCACTTTAGCTCTCACCTTCCTCCCTTCCCTTACGGCGCTGTTCAGGTGTCCACAGACACAAGTTAAAGCCACCCTAATGTGAACTGTGCTAAAGACCTTTTTCCGAAGTGAGGTGCCCGCATAGCGAGACTCCTTTTAATGTGCTGCACTTTTTCTTATGCAGCAATCAGATAGATAATATAAATGGTTCACAGGAAGGGAAAGCCGCAGTATCTGTCACACTTGCTTTGTGGACACCACAACCGTTGTTGTGGCTTTAGGGAGAAGGAAAAGAAAACGCGCGGGCCTGCTTCTTGCTCTGTAGCTGAGCCACCTGCACTGCCTCGTGCAGAGAGAAGAGAAAATAGGGAAAGAAAAGGAAGAGGGAGAGAAAGAAGCGCGCCGCAACAACAGCCGTCATCCACCACCGAAACGGTGGCGGGTGCAATCACAGCCTACAAAAGATACAAATTCTGTGTCAAGCTAGCCCCCGCCGCAAGCGGCCGTGATCTACATCAGGGACTGGGACAGGTAGATCTACCAGATACTGATTTTAAAAAACTGATTTTATTTATAGGAAGGGAAAGGCGGTAACTGTCTCACTTGATTTCTGTGGACACAGCAACCGCGCCGTAAGGGAAGTGAGGAAAATGTGAGTGAAAGTGGAAAGAGAGAAAGAGGAGCCGTAGTGGAGGGCTACGGAGTAATTTCGACCACCTGGGGATCTTTAACGTGCGCTGACATCGCAACTACCAGATACTTGCGGACAGAAGAGAGAAAGTAGAGAAGAAAAGACGAGGGAGAAAACGTGCGCGCCGCAACTGCCGTCGTCCACCACCTAAGCGGTGGCGGGTGCAATGACGGCCTACAACAGATAACAAATCGGCGGCTGTGACCTACCGTCCCAGCCCCGTAGGGCCAGGAACTGCCACGCTTCGCCACCTCCTTCCTCCACCTGAACCGCGCCGTAAGGGAAGGAAGGAATGTAGCATCAAAGTGAAAAGAGAGAAAGGGGAGCAGTAGGGGAGGGCTAGAGGGTAATTTCGACCACCTGGGGATCTATAATGTGCGCTTACATCGCACAACACACGGACGCCACTTCATTTTGCCTTCATCGCAACGCAGCCGCCACGGTCGGGATCGAACCCAAAAACTCTAACAAAGCAGTCGTGCGTTTTACCACTGCACCACCGCAGCAGGGCAGCAGCAATCTGTGCTTGCATTGCTGCAATTTTGTGTAACGACAGCTACATTACCTGCAGTCTAGACATTTCGTTGTGGCTCTAGCTTCGCCAGTTCTGCGCATGCGTGAGGAGCTGAGTGACGTCAGAGCCGCGCAGCTGACCGTAGAGGCGGCGCCGCTCGCCTCTGACCGAGAATTTTGACGACCGTGTATTCAGACGCGTCTTCGAGAGGAGGACACAACAAAATTGCAGTGGCCACGGTGGTTGATTCGTCTCTACGATAAGGGACCAGCACCTCTATCCGACACTGCACACTAGCAGAGGCCGAGGAAGTAGCCGTTGCTCTAACGGTGGCGGAGGGCTATAGAACTGGGCGGTCGGTTACGATACTCACGGAACTTCAAACAGCCTGTCGAAATTTCATGGATGGTAGGATTGGTCGCCACGCACTCCGTATACTCCTCGAAGCGAGCGACAGAATTAAAACCACGAAGAAAACAAAACCAGACACAGACTTATGTGGGTACCGGGGCATATGGGCGTGGCAGGGAACCAAGCGGCCGACAGGATAGTTCGAGCATACACTCCTTTCCGAGCATCCGACGAGTCCGCGGAACGTTTTCCAGCACCCAAGGCATACTCGGCCATACTAGAAAACTAGAGGAAGAAGAATGCGATATCCCCCACCGCACAGTTCTCGCAACAGAGAGGAAGCGGTCATATGGAGACAATTACAGACGGGTTCATACCGAAACCTACACATACTAAACAAAATGCACTCTACCATACACGCGGACAGATGTCCATGGTGCGATGAAAAACCAGCACTATATCACATCACATGGGCCTGTCAAAACCTAGATGTGGTCCACAAAATTTGAAACCCGAGCGAGGAATAATGGGAGACTGCTGTCCAGCGACCGCTGCGAAGACCAGCAAGATCTGGTACAGCTAGCCCAACGGGCGTCAGTAGCCAGCGGAGCCCTGTACTGAGGGCAACCGGCCATTGTGCAAAAGTGGACGAGGTCGACGGAGAAGACTCTTGTGGATTCAGCAAGCAGACATCTCTGAAGACTTCCCAAAAACCGCCAAGTAATACAGGGCTAAATAAAGTTTTTCCTTCCTTCCTTCGTGGTCTACAGCGCATCTACCAGGCGCCGAGTGACGCCAGAGTTGCGTAGCTACCGGCGCGCCGCATCGACCGCGGACGAGACGCCTCTCGCCTTTGACTAAGGAGTTTGGTTGGTTGGTTGGTTTGTGGGGTTTAACGTCCCAAAGCGACTCAGGCTATGAGAGACGCCGTAGTGGAGGACTCCGGAAATTTCGACCACCTGGGGTTCTTTAACGTGCGCTGACATCGCACAGCACACGGACGCCACTTCGTTTCGCCTCCATCGAAACGCAGCCGCCGAGGTCGGGTTCGAACCCGGGAACTCCGGACAGTAGTCGGGCGTCTTACCACTGCACCACCCCGGCGGGGCGACTAAGGAGTTTCATGGTATACTGCCCATAAGCGCGTCACAAAAGTCTTGCGTGCGCAAGGGGGAGGGTTTGCGGCATCGTATAAAGCAGAGGCATTGATAAAGCGGGGGGAAAGTTATACGGCGGCGTAAACGCGGTTATGGAAAAACAAGGAGATCGGTGCCGACGATGCGCAGCGAAGAAGACAGGAGAAAATCGAATCGTCGGACTCTAAAGTTGTTGCCTCGCAGTTGGCCTTCGAGGCAAGGAAGAACGAGCGGCGCAAGGCCGATACATATGTGGAGACGCCGGAGCAGAGAGAATAGCGCATCGCCATGTGTGTGCAGACGCCAGGATGCGGCCCGGAAACAGCGGCGTGCCATGGCCCAACTGAAACTCCGGAGCGAAGATATGTAGACGGCCGAAGAATAAAACGTGAAGGGCCGTCGCGTGACTGATCACGTGATCAAGCTGAGCGAAGGGTCCGGTGCCACGCGTGCGTTTTAAGCAGACTTCACGAATAACCGATTTGGCTTGCCGTCTGACCGTCTGAACGACTGTCGCATAAGGAACTAACCCCGGAGTGTAGTAGTATGCGTGAAAAACGGGGATTAAGACTTCTTTAGCACTCACATGAAAGATAGGTTCGACTGCACTTGGCCTGAGATTCCAGTATACAGACGACTCAATAGGGCTCAGCCATCGTTTGACATGGCAGACTAACCGACACGTCAGAGTACTGTGTCCGAACCATCGAGAGGGCCACTTGTTAATTTACGAATTACCGGGCCATCTTCCTAGCAGTCAATAATGTTGAATAATGTGGCGCCTTTACCACATGTCTCGTCTTTAATGCTAAACACGTAGCCGTGACAACAACCAAACCAACTTGACGTAACCAGAAATAGCATACCTCTCGCTAGTATAACCTGGCATAGCTGGCAGAACGAGACGAAGAAGATGGTTTACGCGGTATGAAGGAGCACTGAACAAGGGTAAAGGAGGACGCCTCAGTTCGCAGGTCGAGCCAACATTTCGACAAGTGGACTTGTCTAGACAAAGACAAATCCAGGCAAGCCCAGACGAAGACAAGTCCACTTGCCGAAACATTGGCTCGACCTGCGAACTGAGGCGTCCCCCTTTACCCTTGTTCAGTGCTCCTTCATACCGCGTAAACCATCTTCTTCCTCTCGTTCTGCCAGCTATGCCAGGTTATACTAGCGAGAGCTATGCTATTCCTGTTTTTTTTTTTGTTTTTTTAGGACTGCTGCTGCTGCGGCTCTAAGGGAGCACTTCAGGAGAGGCTCAAAGGAAGTAGCTTTGCAAGACAAACAGAGCCACCTTTGCAGGCTGCGAGGTTCGAAACTGGGTTTGGGCCCATTGCGGAGGAGGGGCGCGCAGCGGGGTTTACGGAGCTTCTCCCAAACGCACACTCCTGGAAAAGCCGAGCGCCAGGCCGGGGGACGCTTGTACCCATTTTTACCGGTGGGTGTCCGGCGGTGGGTTTCGAACTAACCACCTCGCGCAGCCGAGACGGGCGCTCTAACCACTTGTGGTAGAGTATCCGCCTCGCATTCGGGAAGTACCGGGTTCAACCCCTGGTGCCGCCGGTTACCCACCGGTTTTTCAATGGGTACAAGCTTTCCCCCAGCCTGGTGCTCGGCTCTTCTGGGGTGAAATGCTTGGGAAAAGGTGTCACGGCCTAAATAGTTGCGCCGATGTGGCAGTGATCCGTTCCGCCATCGGACAACAATAAGTCCGCCTTGTGCGGCGAAAGCCCATTATGTGGCCCTTTTTTTTCTTTTATCCCTACAGCCATGCTACAGCCATGGTGGAAACCCGACCTTTGCAAGTCATTAGTTGCTCGAAACTTGAAGCCCTCTAAGGAGAACAGCAGGGTTAGCAGAGCCTCTTCCAAACGCACACCCCTGAGAGAGCCGGGCGCCGGGCCGGCGGACGCTTGTACCCATTTTACCGGTGGGTGCATTTTATTTTCCTTCTTCCTACATCCACAACAACAACTCTGACATAGTTGTGCTGGTACTCTGGGGCAGGTAGGTCACCGCCGCTTGCGGCGGAGGCTAGCCTGCCACCGAATTTTTATCTGTTGTAGGCCGTCATTGCACCCGCCACCGCTTCGGTGGTGGACGACGGATTCATTTTCTTTCTTTATTTTCTCTTCTGTCTGCACGAGGCAGCGGAGGTGGCTAAGGTGCAGAGCCAGTAGAAGGCCCGTGCATTTTCTTTCCTTCTTCCTACAGCCGCAACAACAACAACGTGCGCTGACATCGCACAGCTCATGGACGCCTCTTCGTTTCGTCTCCATCGAAACGCAGCCGCCGAGGTCGGGTTCGAACCCTGGTAGTCCGTCACAGTAGTCGGGCATCTTACCACTGCACCACCCCGGCGCCGACTGCAGCAGTCGGCTACATTAAGAGTGGTTTCGTCAAACTTTATTTGCCATAATAAGAGTCCTGAAGGACACTCGGCTAGACGCCAGGTGTAGAGGGCAGCTCCCATGTTGACACAGAGAGCCCGAAGCTCTCCACTGTCACGCGGGCCTTCTAGACACCCCAAAGGTGATCGTGTAGTAAAGAACATTTGAGCACTTTGTCCCAATATTCCTTGTTCTTGGCGTAGGCATCGGTAGATGGGCAATCACAGCATATGGTTCAAGTATAATTACATAAGTTGAAGCCGCCCTTTGGGCGAAGCACTATCTTGATGTCTTGCGGCTGGGGTGGCATGCGTGAGGCTCTTATCACCCGGTTCATAATGTTAGGAGGCGTGCGAGAAGACCTCACTTGCCCGTCGCTTGTATGTTGTGCTTGCTGTGAAAGTTGCGCAGTAGGCTGGGCGCGTTCCTTCTTCGTTTTCCGGTTGTTCACCACTTTCCAGCCTGTCTCTTCTTGTCTATTAGCTAGTGCTGAAGTAGTTGACGCTGCTGGTAAATCCTCCGCAGATCTGTCCATTTCATCGGTAGAAGTTACCATTCTCTTTGTGTCTCGCCCAGCTGCGTATTTGGCTTTACTCGGGGCGGTGGCTCTGCGAGAGAGAAAATAACAGAAGAGTCGAGGAAAGCCGGCTGTTCCGACATGTATTATTCGAATAATTTTGGGCACCAGGTCACGCATTTCTTTCTGGCAACGAGCGCGCCCACGCGCTCACTTGCGAACTAACTTGCCGGACACCAGGGGAATACTGAAGACGGCCGATCACCAGCTAATACGGAAACCGGAGAGGAAGATGCTCCGAGGCCATCATCAAGCTCTCTGCTATCAACCACCATTGAACCACTCACGTACACACTTACCCTCGAATACTACAGACAACAACGAAGAACACTGCCCGCACCGCACAAATCCCTCTCCAGAGCAGATGCCACTACCTGGCGACAACTTTAAACGCACACATTCCCGAACCTCTACCACAAACACCTTTTCTTTCTCTCGCGGTACCCTTCGATCTGCCAATCATTCGCCAGCACCAAACCAACACTATACCACCCCATATGGGCGTGTCCAAAGCCGCAAGGCTTCCCGCTCATTCCCCACCCTACCGTCTCATCTTGGGAAGCTGCTTTGTATAGCTCACACCTGCAAGATCAGTAACGGCTGATCGAGCGGGCGCGCGGGATAGCAGCAGCTGCCGGCATCCTGGACTGAGGAGGCCGCCTGAAATGGACACAACCACCTAATCACCTATTGGATTTAAATAAATGTCTTTTCCTCCACCTGCTCTACCGCCCCCAGAGGCGGCGCAAGCTTGCGCCATAGCGCGAAGGGTGGGTGGCGTCTAGCCGAGCTTGCGCGTTCCTTGGCCGGCGTGCAGCTGGCGCGTCGGCTTAGACGATGGCGTGTGGCGTGCACGCCTAGGCTTAGTTCGGTGGCTGCGTTGGCGTGGCAGAAAAGTAGTACTTGTAGATTTGTTGAAAATAATGGCCCACCTCAGAATTTGATATCCACGAATTCCCCGCAACTTCACGAAACTGTTAGTTCAAAAATTGGGGTGAAAATCGATAGAAATCACTGTGGAATCATGTGAAGATAACGACGCCGATGGGAGCACGTCCACACACCTCGGCGACCGCAGCGGCCCTTCGTCGGCTGCGTTTCGACAGAGGCGTCCGTGTGCTGTGCGATGTCAGTGCTGTTGTTGTTGTGGCTGTAGGAAGGATAAGAAAATGCACGGGCCTGCTACTGGCTCTGTAGCTGAGCCACCTCCGCTGCCTAATTGATTTATAGGAAGGCCGGAAAAGGCACGGTAACTGTCTCACTTGTTTTTTGTGGACGCCTCAACCGCGCCGTAAGGGAAGGGAGGAAGCTAGGAGTGAAAGTAGAAAGAGAGAAAGAGGAGCCGTAGTGGAGGGCTACGGAGTAATTTCGACCACCCGGAGATCTTTAACGCGCGCTGACGTCGCACAGCACACGGACGCCTCTTCGTTTCGCCTCCATTGAAACTCAGCCGCCGAGGTCGGGTTCGAACCCGGGTACTCCGGCACAGTAGTCGGGCGTCTTACCACTGCACTACCCCGGCTTTTTTTCTTTATTGCCTGACTTCGGCACAATACACACAACCACTTACAGGGCACAATGAGCATTCATTAATACAACAATCCGCCAGGTGGGTTGTGGCGTCGTCATGCTAAAATTCTCTTAGGATCACTAATGGCTCCAATCTTCCCAGCCACTCGGGAGCTTCAGGAGCAAGTTTCTGAATTTCAATATATCTATTCATGCCTTCCCGAAAATAGATCCGTGCTGGCCGTGCGTCAGTATCGCAGTGGTATCCTGCCATTCTCGAGCGCCAAATACAGTGGAGGGCCATTAGCATAATAAGGTCAAATGGCACCCCATCCTCATTCTCTACTGGCAAGTACCTAATACCATGCGAGTCTAATGGAAATTCCTTTTTAAAGCCCTTTGTAAAATATCCCAAAAGTATACCCCTTCCCAACAATGTAGGAAAACGGGGTCTATAGTTTCTGGCTGTTTACAAATTAAGCAATGCGAACCCCAAGGTAAAAATAAATTCTTCCCTTCGATGAAATTCTTTACTGGCAGTGTTTCCGTTTGTAACTTAAAGAAAAAAGTTTTTGCATTTGACGGCACCTGCATCGCCTTCACCCGCTTAAGTACGTCGCGTCCTGGTCCTCCACTGCATAAGGCCCTGTACATTGGTATGGGAAGAACTACGTCACACAAATCCTTGTACAGCTTCTTCCTGCTAACACAAGATAAATATTCATAAGAAAATCGAACAGACAGGAATCGCACACTAGCGACAACTTCTCTAAAATAACCAAAAATGCGTCCGATACACTTTCGGTCGAGACAACAAAGTCCGGCTGTGCATTTCCGAGCCTTAATTGGCACACAGTACGCAAAAATGGATCTTTTACATCGCGAACAAAAATAAATATGCTGACAATCTGTCGTAGAAATAAATACCCCAAATCCAGTCCACCGTTCTTCGCCCGCCGAAACAAACTGGTCCGGCTACATCGTTCCCATTCTGCTGCCCACACAAAAATTCAAATATTCGGTGCAGTCTCGGTACGTTCATCCTTGCACAATGCAACACTTGCACCACGTACCACAGCTTCGACATAAAAAACATATTGCACACTGTGGCCCTGGCGAAAACTGACAATTGTTGCCCTTTCCACCCCTCCACCTTTTCCCGCATGGCTTGAGTGTGTGCCCTCCAGTACGATTCGCTATCGCGATAACTATCTAGTGGGACTCCCAAGTACTTTACTGGTGTTTTCACCCAGGACATGTTTGCGAACCTCTCGGGCGTCGTTGGCCATTCTCCGTGCCAAAGCCCCAGGGACTTTGACCAATTAGCTTTACTGCCGGAAACCTTTGTGATGAATGTAGACTACAAAGTTTTTATGAAAATTCTAGCCCGTAGACTACAGTCAGTAATTCAACAGTTAGTTGGACCCCACCAGATGTGTGGGATTAAGGGTCGATCCATTGTTTTCAAAGTGCATAAAGTGAGGAGTGTGCTTGAGTGCTGTGATCACACAAACAGTTGTGTAGCCATCCTTCAGTTGGATCTGGAGAAAGCATTTGATTGTGTCTCACATGAAATCCTGTTTTGCATACTCGACCACGTGAATGTAGGGTCCGTCATTCGCGAGGGAGTGGCCATGGCGTACCGAAGCTGCACAAGATTTATTGTAAATAAGAGTTTGGGGGCCCCCATAAACGTGCAGCGATCGGTGCGCCAGGGTTGCCCCTGAGTCCTCTGCTATTCTGCATTTACACCGAGACACTGTGTTTAAATATCATAGAAAACGACAAAATTCGTAGCTTTCAATTGCAAGCTGCAGTGGTTAAGCTGCTGGCATATGCGATGTGGCTGTATTCGCAGTGAATCGCGAAGGGGTAATTGAGGCCGTGTCGTCTGTAAAAGAATTCATTGCGCCACCGCGGCGGGGCACCTCCGCTGCCTCGTGCGGACAGAAGAGAAAATAGAGAAGAAAGAAAAAGAAGAGGGAGAGAAAAACGCGCGCCGCAACAACAGCCGTCGTCCACCACCGGAGTAGTGGCATGTGGAATGACGGCTTACGACAGATAAAAATCAATGGCAGGATAGCCCCCGCCGCAAGCGGCGTTGATCTACCTGTCCCAGCTCCATCAGGGGAAGCACGTTAAAGGTCCCCAGGTGGTCGAAATTACTCCGCAGCGCTCCACTACGGCTCCGCTTTCTTTCCATCATCATGCCCACCTTCCTCCCTTTCCTTGAGGTGCGGTTCAGGTGTCCACAGAACAAATGTGACAAGTACTGCGCCTTTCCTTTCCTGTGAACCAATTATTGTTATTAACCTGCACGCAATAGACACCCGCGATGAAATTAACTGAAAGAAGCCTTCGCCAAAGGAATGTTCCACGCTGTAACGCGTTGCTCGCGATAACGCCCTTCCTTGAGGCAGAGGAAGTCGTATAATTGGATTAACGAGGGATCGTGCGTCTGGAGAGGTTACAGCCATGCTCTTACCGTGCTATCACCCGTCGATCTCTGCAAGTCGGGTGCGCTTGAGGAAGAGCTTTTTCGTGCCGCCATGTCTGTGCAGATTTCGGACGACACTTCTTTCTCCTCGCAACTCTAATGCCCATCTTTCGACGCTAAAGAACCCCACGTTCCGTAATTAGCTTGTCGGCTCAGCTTGCAGCTTTTTACGCGTCTATTGCAGCTCGAGCGTTTGTCACAATTTCGCCTGTCCTTACAGGTTAGCACTATGGGTTGTGTTAGGAGTTTAGTGGTGTGGCAGCTGCGCGTAACTGCCGCAGTGTGGTGTGAGTGTGCTCCACACTTGCAACGATGTGCGGGAGACTCGTGTAGTGTGCCAGCGGCGTTGTGTAGTGCAGTGTGTTTTAATTTTGTCACGGCTGGGGCCGGACAAGGTTCTAATAAAATGCGGTTTTATTTTAATAAAATAAAACCCAACATAACATTGGCGATAAGAGTGGGGCTCTCAGTCGACATCGTCGCTGCAGCTGCCAAGAGAAGCTGACATCGCTAGCGCCCACCTGTGCAGCATGGCCGCCACCCCCAGCGATGCCTACATTGAAGTTTTCGACTTGTCCCGTCTCGAGAACTGGAAAGAATATGCACAGCGTTTCGAGTTATCTAAGATGCGCAAGGTATTACAGCACTTTTCAGGTGGCGAAAGCGCACGTCGCGCCGGCACAGCTAAAAGATACTCCGTTCGAAACAATACTTGCCGTACTCAGGGAGTACCTAGCCCCGAATTCACCGGAGCTCGCAAGGCGATGCGAGTTCCACCGACGCGACCAGGCACAGGGAGAGCCTGGCATACCTTGCTGCCCTTCTAACTATGGCGCAGCATTTGAACAAGTTCTAGTGAAGTGCAAAGCGAGACGTGATGAGGGTCCCAAAGGGGGGCGACATATTGTAATTTATGAAGAGCAAGTGTTTTTTAAAGTAGTAATTTTAAAGAAAGAGGGGCTTTGATGAAGCTACGACGTAAATACCCTAGCATGCGCTTAGCGCCGCTAATAATTACTTCCATATGCGGTTTCCAGGTTAGTGACGGACAGATGAGTACACTCAAGTACCGGTATGAGGTTACACATGCAATCGGAATATTATCCAAAGCGTAGGCGGAGGTAGTAGCATATTGTCTGGAAACTCTCATTAAAGCGCACTTGCGAGGGTTTAGTTGCATTTACAATTTTTTACACCAAAGATAAATGCTATTGAGATCAGTCTGAAGGTACTGTTTGTCGTCTTCGATGCAAAGTTCGCGATATAAAACACAGTTTTCCGCGTATATGTGCATCTTAGAAGAAACTCAATTAGACCAGTAATTGATGTATATCAAGGAAAAAAAGTGGGCCTAATACAGAACCTTGGGGGACACGTGATGTTACTTCAGTTAAAGGGGAATCGTAGGCATTAAGCGTCACATTCAAGCCAGGCTAAAACATTATGATCTAGGTTTAGAGCAGAAAGATTAAGTATGAGTAGTTTGTGGTTCAACTTATCAAATGACTTTGAAAAATCTAGAAATATGTAGTCGGCCTGTGAATTTTAATCGAGGGAATGCGTGAAAATAAGGAGTTGCGTTTCACAAGAATAAGTTCGCCGTAAACCATGCTGGGCAGAATTAAAAAATGAGTTTGATGCCAGGAAGTTGAATATGTTAGAATACACAATATGTTGCATTAGTTTGCAGGGAATGCTTGTTAGTGAAATGGGTCTGTAGTTCAAATGTGAATATCGGTTACCTGATTTGTGTAAGGGAACCGCCTTTCCTATTTTCCAGTCTGAGGGCAGCGTTTCATTCTGCAATGGCTGCTGAAAAAGTTTTGTTAAATAAAGGGATAAGTATATCTTAGTTTGTTTCAAGCAGTTTGAATGAATACCGTCGACGCCACATGAATAATAAATGTTTAGTGAATCTATTTTCCCAATACCTCCAGGATCAATTATAACAGGAAAAATGCAGCAAAACTTATTGCGCGGCACAGTGCATATCGTATTCATATTAGACGAGGTAAAACGGAGTGAAAATACTTTGTTTAGCACAACGGGGCATTCTGCTGGGTGGAGAGGCTCACCAGAGCTGTCCTGTAGTAAAATTGCATTATTTTTATTAGGCTTTCCTCCACTCCACAATTTCCACTCCACAATTTCTTTGGGTTACTTGATAGCATGTTTGGCAAGGTAGTATTCAAAAGTAAAATTTTGTGTCTTGTACAGCTTTCGTGTAATCAGCTTCAGCTGCAAAATAGGCTTCCCAGCGGTCACTTCGGTTATTTGCCTTTGCGGAACGAAAAAGGCGCTTCTTTTTATTCAAGACAAGTTTAAATTTTTGATCGAACACGCACAGGTGCCTCGGTGAGTTCCTGCACTTTTGTCTTGAACAATTCCCAGCTATCCTGTACGCTACGTAGTTCGACGCCTTCCAGATATATGTCTAAATACCTGCCTAGTTCTTTGTTGATAACATTGAAGTCTGCTTTGCTGTAGTCACGAATGACTTTCTGGCGCGAAACGGTCTGTGGGGATGAAACTGTGAAAGTGCAGCATGGACTGATCACTTATACCTGGAAGAAATGTAATGGGAGATACAAGTTACAGATGGGTCGTTTGGATCAAATCTAGAGTGTTAGCCGAATCTGCTGTTTGTCTGGTCGGTGAAGTGACAAGTTGATTTAAATGAAAGAACGCGCACCAATCTAAAAATTGCTGACAAAGTTGGTTTTACAACAGAAACCGGGCCAGACCATGTAATATTAGGGAGATTAAAGTCACCTACTAGGACATCCGGATGCGACGGGAAACAACAGCGTTATTCAGGGCGTTATGCAAACTGTCAAAGAACGCAGCTGCAGAATTTGGGGGGCGGTAGCATACACCCAACGTGATTCTCGTATAACCCAGCGTGACGCAGACCCATACCATTTCCAATTCGAAACATGCGATATCAGGAAAGAGCGGATTCTTTTTGATATCGCAATCAGCGTTCCACCACCGCATCTGCCTTCTCTATCGGAACGGTAGATGTCGTATGTTTTGGGACCATAACACATTTCGCTGCTTTCAAGCCTTACGTTCAACCAGGTCTCCATTAGAATGATTAGGTCTGCGTCAGTGGACCCTATAAGAACATTAAGTCTTTCGCGTTTGTTCAGTACACTTCGTATGTTAGTAAACAGCAGCTGAACGTGCTTCTCGCTACCAGTTAACTGTGATTGTTAGGACGAAGATTGCTGACAGGACGCGCCAGACGTCGTCGCCTGGTTTGCATGCGATCGAGTATTCGAAGCCGGTCCACTGCTTATGTTAGCATATTTTTGTGTCTGGGCAGGGAATTGAGGCCGAGGGAATTCATCCAACGCCTGAAAAGACTCAAGCGATCGTGAAGGCACCACGTCCTGCAGGCAAGACGGAGCTCCAGGCATTCCTGTGGCTCCTCAACGTTTATCATGCATTTCTGCCCCATAAGGCAACTGTGGCAGAACCACTGCACCGGCTCTTAAACAAGAATGCGCCCTGCGTCTGATAACGTGAAGCAGCTCCTGTCATCCAACCAGATCATGAAGCATTTCGATGAAAACAAACCACTTATTCTGGCTTGTGACGCCTCACCATATGGAACAGGGGCTGTGCTAAGCAACATAATACCGGATGGCAGAGAAGCACCAATCGCCTTCTACTCAAGGATGTTGTCTACGACTGAGTGGAATTATGCTGAGAATAATAAAGAGGCACTTGCAGGGGTTGCAGGCGTACAAAAGTTCCATGACTATGTATTGGGCAGGCCGTTTCAGATCCACACAGGCCAAAAGCCACTTCTTGGGTTGTTTGCCTCAAACCGCCAGACGCCGCAAATGTTACCACCTCGGATGCTGCGCTGGTCCATTTTCCTGAATGGGTACCAGTAATCTCTGCTCTACCAACGTGGAAAACAGCTCGGCCACGCCGACAACCTCAGCAGAATTCCCCTGACGAACCAGCAACCCGATGATCCGTCTCCAGCGGAGATTATTATGCTCTTGGACACTCTCCCAGAACCCCCCCCCCCCCCCTCCATGCGGCTCACATCGCAACATTTTCTGCTAAGAAAGAACAAAAGCACCAGAAGAAAGCACCGAAGCACAGCATTAGTTCTGAGGTCACTCTGTTCGTGGCCAGGCAAAATGAACTCTCGGCCCGCAAAGGCTGTCTGCTGTGGGGTGAGTGTGTGGTAATTCCACAGAAGCTACATTCCCGGATTCCTCAGCCTTGCATGCTGAACACCCAGGCATTGTTCGGATGAAGGCACTATCCCGCAATTATGTATGATGGCCGGGAATCGATGCAGCTATTGAGGAATGGGTGCGACGATTCTCTCCATGTCAGGCGACACGGCCAGAGATGCTCAGAGCACCAGTCCATCCGTGGAAGACAACCCGGACAACATGGTCCCGCCTACACATTAACTTTGCGGGGCCGTTCCAAGGACTGACATTCTTGATCGTGGTGGACTCGTATTAAAAGTGGATGGAGGTCATTCCGGTTTCGTCGATGACGTCACTCACTGCAATCAACGCCTTACCGGAACTGTTTGCAACATATGGCCTCCCAGCCACTATCATGTCGGACAACGGGCCTCATTTACTTCTGCGGAGTTCGGGGGTTCCTCGATGCCAACCTGAGTCGCCAGGTGACTTCTGCGCCTTTTCATCCGTCCACAAATGACCAAGCTGAAAGGATGGTGTGAACCACTTAAGAAGCCCTGTCCCGCATTGTTCAGGGAAATTGTACATGGCGGCTAGCAGACTTCACGTTACAGCAACATTTAACCCCGCACATAGGTACAGGGCGATCACCAGCCGAACTCTTGATGGGCCGCCGGCTGTTAACCATACAGGACCGACTGCATCCGGGCAGGGGCCCTTTACTAGCCGCTGGCTATGGGTCCAAGCAGTGTCTGCCTATTTTCCTGTAGCGCACCAAAATAGGTCCTCCCAGCATACAGGAAAGCTGCCGAGGCCACGTTCATTCCAGCCTGAAGACCCAGTGTTTGCACGCAATTATGGCCAGGGTCCTCTGTGGGTCTCCGCTGTGGTAGACCGAGCCACAGGCCCAATTTCCTAGGAAGTTACTCTTCCAGATGGCCGAGAGTTGCGCCGGCATGTGGACGAGCTCCGTCGCCGGGGCGTGATTCTGTTCCCTCAACGGTAGGGTCCTCTGAGCAGCATCACCTGGCGACAGATAGCGGAAATAAATAATAGCAGGTTTAAAGCGGGAAGAAATCTTCGCTTCAGTGGCGCAATGGGTTTGACACCACTTACCTCACTAATAAGCGATTAAAATATATGTTCGAATCCTATAATAGCACATTTTTATTTTTTCGTTTATTTTTTTTAAAGCAACATTACAATAAGCTACCAAGCTCATTCCTGGGGAGTGTTCCCCTTTAGGTTACAATATCTGGTGTTTTTATTTCTTAATAGCCGCAAAACCAGCCTTGAACAAAGCCATGAGGTGATGGCATGACAATGGTAACATTAATCAATTACCTTCACCGTAATCATTTTCTGCCATCTGTGAGTGTATGTTATCTTTAGGTTGCGTTCAGAGACACCTTTCGGTAACTATCGCCACTAACCCGTTGAGAGGTAATATGCAATGAGGAGAAAGAAGTTGCGGGACCCAACCGTTGAGGAGACGGAATTACGCGTCGCCGGGCCGTTACCCCTTGCATTGGTGGGGGCCAGTACACACAGAACCGAAGCCAGAGGTCTTTCCCTCACAAAGAGGCCCACAGGAAGAAGCTTATCCTATTAAGGGAACCCCACTGGAGGTAGTGGGGTTCCCTGCGGCAAAGCAGCGAACCACCTGAGAACAAACCAATGGATGAGCAGCCAACAACTGAACCTTCCTCGGACGATACAATCACACCGCAAATAGTGTTAATGGCTATGCCTCTACCAGTGTCTTCAGAGGAGCAAAGTGAGCCTGCTGAGTAACCAACCCTACGTCGCTCACTTCGAGCTCGGAAGGCCCCATTCCGTCTGCGAGACTTTGTGCTGGTCGTGGCCGACTGTTGAGTCCGAACAAAGGGAGAAGGAGTGTTTTGTTCGGAGTTTAGTGGTGTGGCAGTTGCGCGCCACTGCCGCAGCGTGGTGTGAGTGTGCTCCAAACTGGCAGCGATGTACGGGAGGCTTGTGTGGTGTGCCAGTGGCGTTGCGTAGCGCAGAGTAGCGCAGTGTGTTTTACTGTTGTCATGGCTGGGGCCGGACAAGGTATTAATAAAAGGCGATGATTGACTTGACTTGTCCTTATTCTAACATTTTGCAAGTGTCGTTCTCGCTTTCATCAGATTGGTGATATGCCGGAAGCGGTAGCCGTGGCAGCCGAAGTGGTAACCGTCTCCGTTGTTTTCGCGGATCGAGAGCGAAAACAATATTTTGTTTTTAATTTTTATAACAACGATATAGTAGACGTAATTCATGATGATCTTCGTGATAATGTAATTGCGGATGAGTGCCATTTTTAAGGAAACAGTGTCTAGAAACAATCTCGAATGTTCTCAAAAATGCATTCCGATCTTAACCGTTTCATATAAGAGAAATAGGATTTTAACCAGAATCAGGGACACTCTTCCCCGTGAGTTGCTAGAAGCCTCCTATATAAAAAGGACAGGATCGGAATGCATCAGTGACACCTCAGTATTAGTTTTTAGTAGAAAAAGTCGTATTTTGAATTTTGCTTATATAGGGAAGGCCTAAACTGGCATACATATTTTGCCGACGGTTAGGAGCATTTGTTTTTGCTGAAGAAGTTTAAATTTGGTGCTGTTTAGAAAAAGAAGTTGGAGCCAGCGCCTGGTATGTGTGTCTATTTGTTAGCCCTGTGAATCTTTCCTTTTATGAGGTTTTCCGCTGACGGGGAACCGCACCAATCCCTTCCTGCATAATGAACCTTTGCGGTAAGAAAGCAAACTCTTCAACTATCACCTGTCGAAGACAAGAAGGATTGCACAAAATGCTTTCGGGTGGCTGAAAGCTTGATTTCGCTGGAATATGAAATCAGTGGAGTGCAACATAAGACCTGTTCCCATGATCGTTAAAGCCTGCTGCAGACTAAACAACATCTGTGAGCATTTCGGCGCTCGACTACTACAGCAATGGCCGTGTGATGTTTATCAACACGACACAGTTTTGCGCAGCCTGCTCGCCAGAGAGAAATGGATGTTGACAGTATGACTAATGTTCGGGCCGCACTCGTGCATCATTTTCATCACCAGCAGTTGTAAGGAGACTAGACGGGACGAATGCCGTCTGTTGTATAACTTGCCTAGCCGCAAGCATTGACAAAAACTGCCTTGAGGCTTTCATGCAGCATGTGGATCAGTGGTAGCATATACATATCAGTAACACAAACTCACTTTTCCACATTTCACGTCTTGAACTGAGCTGCTCTACTCCACTTGAGCAGCTCTACTCCACCAGAGACCGGTAGTTTATGGTCAAGCTGCCCACGAACCTGTTCAGCTTCCAATGAAAAATCCAAGGTATGGCACCTTGGCCGGTGAGCTTCTGTGACCACCTCCTGCAACTAACCAGAGTTCAGTGAGCACTAGGCTCCTAGCGACTGGACAAACCAAAGAATTTGTTTCATCCGTTGCCATGTTTTGCTTCTACGATCGAGTTATCAAGGCTACTGGGGCAAGTATGCATTTCCGCATGCTGCATGTGCTGCAAAGGCTAGGTCCAATGCAATGCACTAGCCCTTTTTTTCAAGTGGGTTGAAATTGAGATAGCAGTGTAGGACAAAATTTCGAGAAAGCTAATGCGTTAACACGATTCCCCGGAATATAAGAAAACGAGACTGTATGCACGGCGTCGCCTGCAAGATGGAAAAAAAGCAGCTATGGGGTTTGACCTATTCGACTCCAGATCGTAGCTTGTGATCAGCGAACGCGGCACCACGTAAGCATTGGCTTGTTTCGCTCCATTTTATCCACGTTTCAGTACAGGCGCGAGTAATATTCGGCAGCATGCCCATCTGCAAAAGATAGTGCTGTAAGATAGCGCTTCGCCCGGCAGTGGGTGTAGTCAGGCTGACGATGATGATGTACTTCTTCCTGTGTCCATGTCTTTTATGTAGCGCTGGATAACTGCTACGAAACCAAACAATTCCTCAAAAGCGTTTTTCTATTTTGTTAATTGTACTCATCCGTAGTGAAATGCTACCCGGGCTATCTTTGTTGAACTTCTCCGAGGTTATCTTAAGAAAACAAAACACCGCACTGCTGACACACGAACAAAGAAAGATACTACAACACAGGGCGAAAACAAAAACAGCGCTGAATTGCAGTCTTTTTGTCCGTGTGTCAGGAGTGCGCTGTTTTGTTTTCCTAACTATCAACTAGCCCGTTCTTCCACCCTTGTCCGTGATTATATCACATGACTAACCTTCACCTTGTTCGCCTCAAGTTCTCTTAATCTATTTTGTGACGACGATAGCCACGGCGCATTTACAGCCGCTGATCTGTCCGCTTGGGGCTGCATTTTTTATATTGACCGATTTTAGTAATATTCACAGGGGCTAAATGTGAATACGAGATGTGGGGTGCAGCATCGCCAAACGACTAATGTGCTCGTGATTCATGCTCTCTGGGGTTCTTTATATCAACGGCGTACCGCATGGCACACTCTCGCATTATGAGTTTGTCCTACATTGAAACGTGGCTACGGTGCCCGGAACTGAACTGAGTCACCCTAACTACGCAGCCAACGCAGCCACTGCAGCTTGTATTTGGTAATGGAATCTAACAGCCTGAATACCCGTGATGAAATTGAAAATGTTAACGCCGACAACCTGCCAAGAACAGAGAAGATACGACAGGCGCTCATCATGGTGATTTCGGCGAATAACGCAAGCATAAGCAAATCCATGCGGTGCCAAGGTGCAAGGCGCAATGCCCTTGCTAGTGTTGCCAAGCTTACCAAAAACCGTTTAACCATGCAACTGCTCGGCGCTAGCGAGAAGCTTCGTGCTTACCAGCAACGCTCATTTGCTGCTGGGTGTGAAGGATCGTCTGAAAGTGCGATTATATTTCGAGCGGAATACATCGTACGTGGTTCGCGCGCTGTTTACGAGCTAGAAAAATCCCCGCATGTTTAGTCGACTGAACGCAGTTGCAAGAGTTCGAAGCTTTTTAAGAAGTGAAGAAGGGTTTATTGGGGGTTATTCGGAGGACTGGAGACGGCGACCGGTGACACAAGACGATCGTAGAGCGAGGCACAATGTCGTCCGAACAAGACGGTCCGAGCTCTCAGTGCGCTCGCCAGCTGATCGGCGTCTTCATCGTCGTTAGCTTCGGCGCTGTGTCATCTTCTTCCTTACAATTGCCCCGGCGGAAAGAGGGAGCCATCCTGGCGACTTAGAGCGAGGATATGACAAGGGGGTCGTAGTATGGCTTGAGTCGACTGACGTGAACAACTTCTCGCCCGCGGCGACGGTGGTCTGAAGAAGGCGTTGCCGGCTCCACGACGTAGCTAACTGGTGATGTACGCTCTAATACACGATAAGGGTCATTATACTTTGCAGAGAATTTTGAATCAGCCGGAACACAGAGCCAAACGAGGGTGTTGGTAGGGAAGTCAGCAGCAGACTTGCCATTATCGCTCTCATGTCGGCGAAGACCTTGAATATCCGACGTGAATGAGCGCGCCAGCTGACGGCACTGCTCAGCATTACGGGCAACAGCAGAAAGAGAAGTGTACTTTGAACTGTTGGGGTGGTAAGGAAGTATGGTGTCCAGTAGACAGGAAGGCTCACGACCGTATAGGAGAAAGAATGGGGAAAATTCAGTCGTTGCCTCAGACGCTGTGTCATAGGCATCGGTGATGTACGGAAGCATCTGATCCCAATTAGACGCGTCAGAAGAAACGTACATGGCGAGCATGCCACCAAGCGTTCGGTTAAACCTATCTGTGCGGCCGTTGGTTTGAGGATGGTAAGCTGTGGTGGTTCGATGTATTGTTTGGTTTTCTGGCGGGCTAGTTGGTGCTTGTCGTTCATGATTAAACTGCGCGAAAAAACACGGGCAGAGACAAAAACGACGTACACACACAGAGCGCTCGGCGTGTGTGTACGTGTTTTCTGTCTCCGTCCGTGTTTTTTTCGCGCAGTTTATTCATGAACGAGAAGCTTTTTAATTCTCGACGCCTTCCGCGGTTAATTTTCTGGGCGAAAACAGCAAATAGATCAATATTGCTCATTTTCCCTAGCGTGCAGCTTCGCTTGTGTGCCTTGAACCCACATTCCGTCTGGTAAGGCATGCCGGACCTGATGTAGCACGCCGTATACGTGGAGTTTCTCCCTGTAATTATTTTCTCCTCATGCTGAGGCTCACGAAACACTCACATAGCCTTGCGTACATGAACTACACTGAATGCGGGTCGAGTCGTTTATTCGGGTTAAAGCGCGACTTTTGTATGGGAGACGTGTGAGTGACATTTTTTAATCTTCCTCTGCTTTTTGCCCTTTCCTCGAAAAGAGCACAGGGCTTGGATTTTGTCTGGTGCACATAAACCCCCCGAGTGCATGGTTATTTCGTCTGCGAAAAAGCCGTCTGAACATGACAATAACATAACTTCGACAAGCTCGGCCGCAGTGCCGCTCTAGTGCTTTTTACCGATAAGATCGCAGACGAATGCAGCGCCACCTCGATCGCCTTTTTGTTTATAAGCATGGTTTCTGCTGTCTTCGTGGCGAACTCCCGTCCACGACGATGATGAATGAACCGCCATCTCTGCTACGTACCGTCAGTAGCAGTGCAGACGCATCAAGTCAACACGGTTCCAGCGAGAGTGCCCCCCTTGGAGCTACTAGGATCATACAGCTTCTCCGTCTCAGATGACATGAATTACGACGCTGACGGCACCGGGATGGTGACTTGGCGCCTGAAAAATAATCTCTAAATTATGTTGCAGTATTGTGGGCAGAGTGGGAGTGCGAAACGGCCTTACCAACTCAGGTTGAACGTGACGACAGTTAACGAGGCCAGTGTAGACGTCTATCTATAATAACAATATAATATCAATGCCATCAATATAATACAGATTCTCTCACTCTTTCCCTTGAACGGCTGGCTCCCGATTAAGTAAGGAAGCACGCATAAATGTGATAAAAAATATCCCCTGATCGAGCCACCTTGGAGAAGTTTAAGGCTGTATCACACCTTGGGAGTGCGCTCGTACTTTGCCCATAGCACTATTGCTGGAGTAATTTCTGATGTACATGTCAAGATAAACTATATGGACTTGGGGAACCTACTGTCTCGTTCTCCTAGAATATCTGTAATTCACTGGTGTTATCAATCTAACTGTGCGACATTAGTGTTTGAAGGCCCCAATTTGCCATGGCACATGAAAATTGGATGCATGCAGTGTGTTAGCACCACACCGTCAATATTTAGCGTGAAAACGCGAGAATGCAGCCGTTCGCTTTGGAGCTTTATTCAAATGAGCGGAATGTGGCTCGAGGCAAAGCGAAGCACCCCCTCTCTCTACCTCCGTTAGTTTGCTTTGATGTGTAGCACGCAGCGGCGTTTTGAAGACATCGACCATGTTCACCCTAATACTTTCCGCAGGTCAGAAAGCGCAGTGTGCACGAACTGGGGTGCCGAAATGTGCAAACTATAGCTTATCAGGCCGCCTTAAGACAGTAAGGAGGCGGAAAATTTTCAAGAAGTACTTTGCTTTGGGCTAGTTGGTTCATGCTTGAAGTGGATTATGAAGACGGCGCGAAAGCGACGAGGACAAGGAAGGAACACCAAAATAACAGGACAGTTGAAAGTTGGCGCCTGTCCTGTTATTTTAGTGTTCCTTCCTTGTCCTCGTCGCTTTCGCGCCGTCTTCATAATCCACTTCAAAATTTTCAAGAAAATTGTTGGGTATGACTGCTCTCACAGGGAGGCGGCGCATCACTGGAGAAGGCGCATGCGCAAGCGGCAGAAGACCTCAAACGTAACGACTACGCAGAAACAAGATAAATCTGCTGTGCCTTTGGCTCCATTTACGCAACTGCCTAGTATTCCCAACCATTAGGAGGATTCTGCAGCCAGGTCACCTCTCTAACACAATCACTGGGACACGTCCGCAGGTTATATCCACCACAGATGATCGAACTTAAATCATGCTTATGATCAAGGCTGCTGTGGAAACCCTGATTGCTCCAAATCCAAAATTTAGACGCTGTTTATCGTGTGCCTGTAACTCTAATAGAACACAGCAATCGTGCCTCTCGACACCACCATCACTGCAAGAGCGAATCTCTCGAGGGGCATTCATTCTGTGAAATAATTGAGGTCTGCGAAGCCACCTAGGGAACTTCAATACTCTTTTTCGGCACTTGTAATATGCTAGTCCAATATCTACTCTGTTTCTCGCCTGCTGCATACCAGAAATTTATATTCGAAACGGGTAAAGATCTAAGCAAGGTTCTACGATACATTCGCAGGGAGTTGACGTACGTTAAACTTCTAGTTCCAGGAAGCAGCACTAACAAGTATGTTGCTCTAACTGCTAAACTAAAATGAACACAACTTCTATTATCGGTGGATACGCTTCACCCAGAAATATATTTGACACCACGCGACCAAAAGAATCTTTTAACAGCAATTCAAAGCCCCAAATATTGTCAGATATTTCAATGCGCAAAATGTTTGCCGGTGAAGAGCCGTAGCGAACACTCGTGGTCGGCATGTTGACACATTATTGTCACCAAACTTGAATATGTCCAGCGTGAATGCTCAGGTTCATATACAAGTGTTATTGCTGGAAAACGTTCCCAACAGCACTTTTACAAACAGGTAATTAGAAACCCTGCAGGCGAGGCGATGCCATGGAATATGTTCTATTTGATCTACCACAACCAACGTTTAGGTTCTCTGTCGGAAGAGCAGATGATTGTATTAAACAATGTTTAAACACTGCCCTTTTTCCAGTCAGTGGGGTACAATTAACATTACGCGAAATAACGATGCAAGGAAATAGTTGCAACACACTAGCAAGCTTATGTTATTGTTTGTGAAGTTTGTTACCCTTAAACTACACTTTAGCTCTAAGAGAAACCACAATATAAGGCATCCAGATATAGTTCACCGATGGTAATGAATTTTGAACTTTTTGTAGCTTTGAAAACCCCTTACAGTTCTTAAAAGTTGCTGATGCCAGACGCTTTCATTTCCATCCCCTGCTGCCTCACATGGATACAGAGAAGGGAAACGAGCGCATGAGTGGATATATTTTAAAAAATGACCAAATCCTGTTCGTAGTGACTGGCTGTGTATGGAAAAATGTCTGCTAAAGAGAACTGCAACATGATTATCGCGAAATAGAGCAGGCAAACGAAGAATCAATCTCCATCTCCCAGGTTGAGAACTTCCTGATCTAGGTTTTTAACGAGCACAGACATCGCACGGCACATTGTTGTTTTTTGTATTTTATAGCAACAGAATTGACCTCAGTGTAACGGAGGATATGCACAGCATAGCCTCTGTGCTATATTTAGCAAGTGAATGAACATGAAGCTATATTCAACCAGGTACCAGATGACTATGCAAAGCCTCTGGAAAGGGGTTAACAGAACATCAACCTCCAAAACTCTTTGGCGAGCACTGAAATTGTTAACTGTTTTAAAGTTCACTACTACTAAAATGTTGTTGCAGAGTCGGCAAGCTATCCTGCAACCACAGACTGAGCATATTTAAACAGTTTTGTGAAACGTAAGCATGAGTGGGCGTAGGAACAGAACTGCGATGCGGCTAAACAATTCGCTCTGCTTCTCCATTCAGGTTACAGCTTGAATATACTTCAGCGCTGTACCACAATGTTCATTCGCAAGTGGCACCAGCAATTTGCCCTGTCACTACAACGACGCAAAGGGATCAGCTTGGCAGCACGGCAATTGCATCTTCACGGTAATACCTCCACAATACCTGGGACACGGATCGACGTCAACATCATTAACTTCTCTACATATGAAGAGCTGGCTGAACCTCAGCGCCTTTAGTGGGCGTGGGAACAGCACTGCGATGCGGCTAAACAATACGCTCTGCTTCTTCAATCACGTTAGTTTCGTTGCTTCTCTGTACGCTAAGAAGTCAAATAACGATTGTCTATAGCTGTTCCCACGCCCGGGAGTTTTCCTTTGCGTGTTCCCTGAATGTTTTGATGTTGCAAACCGACTGCTTATGCTGTCTCGGGATATCTAGCCCAACCATGGGCCTAACACGAGGGCCCAGCTGCAGAACCCGGTCTGACTACCCACTTGAACAGTTTGCTGATAGGCTTACAATATTACAAGCTGTAAACACGCGAACTGAAGAAAATGGAAAAGGACTAAGTGGATTTAACCAAATCTGTTGATAACCTTAGAAAAGAACAGGCGAAATTTCAGGAGAATCTGGCGCAGTTCGACAAATATTAACGGAGATTGAGCATAAAACGGTAGCTCTTGAGGCAGTTAAGAAGGAGGTACAGTGTCTTCACCAATCGATCGGCCAACGTAAGGGAGAAAACGTTCAGCTAAGCAAGCTGAGCTTGAAGACAGGCAGCGGCGAGATAACCTTTTATTTTATGGCTTATCTGACACCCTGTCTGAGTCATTTGATTAATCAGAAGGAAAGCTAGTCAGTGTGCTTTTGTCCTGCTGGGAAATGTCACCCTCCGAAATATTCATCGAGAAAGTACACAAGCTGGGCGTTTATACGTAGAATAAATGCAGGCCAATAACTGCCAAATTCTCATTTTTCAAGCTCGAACAGCGTATTCTCGTATATAGTTCTAAGCTGAAGGAAGAAAATATAAATTTTAGCGAAGAGTGTTCTCCCGCTACTTATCTTGTTAGGAAGAAAGTGGTAAAAGTTGGCAAAAAACGACCCTTAACTTTCAAGCTTCGCTTTAACAAACTGTACATCAACCAAAAAATGCTACACCTACAATCGCTCTGATGGCTGCGTGCATGAAATTTCTAGCACCCTTCCACCACCTCTGATTCTATGGATGAACTGTACAATGCCTCCGCGCAATCCGCCACTGAACAGCATTGCGCGAGTGGCAGTGGGTCTAAGTTGTTAACAAACTTTCGCTTTTGTTCACAAATATTCGAAGATTACTTCCGAAACGCGACGACCGATGCTTGTGACGCAGACATAATCTGCCTTACTGAAACATGGCTGTCTGCGAAGGTTGATGACAGCAAATTATTTGATTGTAAAAAACACTACAACATTTATTGTTGCGACAGGGGTGCTCTGTGTGATGGAGGCGTGCTTATAGATATCTCTGATAATGTTTTGGCGTTTCCTATTCATCTTACTAACCCTTTAGAAATCGTTTTGATTCAAATCTGAATGTGCCCGAAGAAATTGATAATGGGCGTTTGCTATCGTCCGCCGTCCTGCTCACCCACCTTTGCCGACGACCTTCATGATGTAATCTACATGATCACAAAAAGGTATTCGAATAGTCCCTTCCTTTTATTAGGCGACTTTAACTTCCCTAATATTGTACGGTCTAATGTGCATTCCTATTGTCATCCTTTTTCCAGTGAAGGAGACAGTTTTATGAATTTGTGCCATGATTTTAACTTGTCTCAGCTCGTAATGCAGGCCACACGAATTACGTCTACTACTTCTAACATCCTGGATTTTGCACTCGCCACTGCACCTGATCTTTTCAATCCCATATTGTACCTACACGGGCTAAGTCATCACTTACTGCTTCATTTTTCCCTGACCTGGTCTGTGCTTCACCAGGGTAACCATAAAAAATATATTCGTGACTATAAGTTTGCTGATTTATCAGCATATTTAACCATCAGCTCTCTGTCTTTATAGATGATAATTTACCTAATTTTCATGGTCGCTCTATGTATACAAGCTGGAATCTATTTAAAGAACCCGTTTCATTACTCACTGATAAATACGTACCAGGCATAGTAATCGTGTCCAACAGGCAATCGTCATGATTCATTAATCATGAAAAAGATTGCATAACGAGAAAAAGCGCAATTTTCGCTCTGCAAAGCTATCAGGTAATTAAGAACGTTGGGCTCCCTATCAGACCGTTGCTACCGAATACAAAAAAAGCACTGAAGCATGCCAAGGATTCATTTTTCAATACTACGTTACTATCACTTTTAATTACTAACCCTAGGCATTTTTGGAGCGTAGTGAACAAAAAAGACAATTCTACTATTACCCTCAAAGACTCGAGCGACCAATTAATTCAACCTGATGAGTGTGCAGATGTTCTAAATGATGCATTTGCTTCTGCTTTTTCTGAATTTGTGTGCCCTGCAATCCCCTCCTATCCCAGTACTGACTTCTTACAAATGGACCCTATTATCTTTGATATCGCTGGCGTAGAAAAAATAATAGAAAAATGAAAAGCTTCTTCGTCATGTGGCGTTGATAATATAAATTCCAAGTTCTTGCTAAGGACTAAAGTATACAGTGCTATAACACTTTCTAACCTATTTCAGCAATCTATGACAGCCTGCATTCCCTAGGACAGGAATGTTAGGAAGGTGATGCCTTTGCACAAATCAGGGGATAAACATTTACCTCATATTATTAACCCATTTCACTAAAGAGCATTTAATATAAGATCATGGAACATGTCATTCACTCTCACCTTGAATCTTTCCTAAAAATTTCTTTTTTACTGATCATCAGCATGGGTTTCGCAAGTCGTTTTCCTGTGAGACAGAACTTTTATCGTTTAGACGTCATCTAAATTCTATTCTCGACAGGGGTTCTATTGTTGACTGTATATTCCGAGACGCACAGAAGCTTAGTTGGGGCGAAACGTTGCGAAAACATAGCGGGAAAAAAAGACACGGACGACAGAGAAGTAATGGGCAGGCACTAACTTACAACTTTATTTTAGGGAACGCCACAACATTGAAAATATAGGAGCCGATAATCACCACCATTAGTCAGTGAGCATGCGCAAAGAATAGCATAATCAGAATAACAGCGTGTGAAAAAGAGAAGAAAGAAAATAATAAAATAACGGTGCTGAGGGGAGAAAACCACCAAGGGTCGGATGAAATATGCAATCAAGAATATTAAGAACAAAATGGAAATGCAAAAGCAATAAAGTATGAATTGTAACGCGACAAAAGCATTAAATACAAGAAAGAAAAGTGAAGACAATCCTAGTCCAAATACAACAGGAAACATTCCTTGTGGGAAACACCGTTGAAGAAATGGTTAACACCTACAGATGTCCGTCCAGGAATTCGACATCATTCTCAAGTGAACTAATAGAAGGCATGCTGACGCACATCTGCCCGGCCTTTCTTATGAAATACTCCTCCGTGACTTCGCGCTCTGTTTTCCTTTTAGGGGATGTTATAAATTCTGTATTATATATATTTGGATAGCATCCATTATCTCCCTCTGTTTCACATGCTTTGCAGTGGTCGGCAAGGTTACTTCCTGAGTTATTACGCACGCAAAATCTATGCCCACTCGCCCTTTCATTGAAGCGTCTTCCTGTCTGCCAAACGTAATCAAGCCCACAGCTAATAGGAGTCCTGTACACAACGTTAGCCGTGAATTTCGTTTCATGTTTCGTCGTGCAAGCATCTCGTTCTTTCGCTTACTTAGTGCAGACATAGGAAAGTTTGCATGGGGCAGAGAAAACGACTTTTACGTTATAATGCGCTGCCAGCTTTTTGAATGTATGCTAAAAGCTATGACAATATGGCATTACTTTTGTTCTCTGTCTTCTTAATTGCATTTCTGATCCGACCCTTAGTGGTTTTGTCCCCTCGGCACCATAATTTTCTTATTTTCTTTCTTTCTTCTCTATTTCCACGCTCTGTCATCCTGATTGCGCTATTATTTGCGCATGCTCACTGACTGATGGTGGTGATTACCAGCTCCTATATTTTCGACGTGGTGGCTTTCCTAAAATGAAGTTACAAGTTAGCGCCTGTCCTGTCACTTCTGTGTCATCCGTGTCTCTTGTTTTTGCGCTATGTTTTGGCAAAGTTATTACCAACTAGCCCAAACTAAGCTTTTTTGCATCACATTTCTCCTACCTTGAGATGGAACGAGAGAAATAAGATGGTTTACACAGTATGAAGGAGCATTGAACAAGGGTAAATATGGCACGTCTCAGTTCGCAGGTCGAGCCAACGTTTCGACAAGTGGACTTGTCTTCGTCTGGGCAAAGCGATCATCACTGGCAGGGATTTAAATACGATTTTGGTTCCAAAGAAGAAAAGCTGGGAAGGGGAAAGTGGGTGAGAAGAAAGTAGGTGTGAAGGTGTGGGGAGGGGAGGATGGGTGAGAAGAAAGTAGGTCATGGAGTGAACAAGAAAAAAATGTTCTTCAGTATGTATTTCTCAGCCTGGAACCAGGGATCCTGTGGCCTGTAAAAGAAGTAAAAGCGGCAGTACTAGGAAAGACTACAATACTGGGTAGATGATTAGTCACCACTTAAGCGGGATTGGTGCAGATACACCTTACAAAGGGACAGGCTTTGCAGAGAGCACTGATAAGACATATCTCTAAGGGGGACAATTCTTAAAATTTGGTGGCTGGCTAGAACCCGCCGCAAGCGGCTTTGACCAACCGCCCCAGCTCCGTAGAACCAGGAACTGCCACCCTTCACCGCCTCCCCGCACCACCCCACAAATGAAGCCAAGAAAATGGAAGAGGAAGAAAAAGACGCGCGCCGCAAAACTTTCTGCAAAGGGGGGGGGGGGGGGAGGGGGGTTAGAAGTACAAAGTCACAGGATAATAGCCGCACAGTGAACCACAGCTGACATGAAAAAAAAAATAATAATTCGAGGACAAACTCAAGCAACAACTGATAAGGAGGAAATGTGTTTAGAGGAGCCCTACATTGGGCTATTTCCTCTCCTCTCCTGCCACGGTGAATCCTGCGATCACCTGTGGCAATCTCATCGCTTCAACCACAAGTCAGTCAAGAGTACTGGCGTTTTGCCTGAAACGCCGACTCGTCCCTTGGGAGGTGCAAGTCTTATTGGGAGCCGTGCCACCATCGTGGGGGCATGCCCGGAGAATCTGAAAGATTTTGAAAGTGAGACAAATTAGGCTCTACCATGATTGGCTCCGAGTCGTCATTTTGGAACAGCCAACGGAAAACGCTAGGAAGCTAGCGGAATTTCAGAAGCTAGCAGCGCAGACGACTGAGTTCTTGTAGCAACGAGCGCGTATTCGCCTACCCCAAGCAAAAAAGTTAATGAAAGAAACAGGAGAAGACGTCACCGTTCTGGGAGACGCTGTAATTTCCCCTGAAATACGGAGTATTTTAGAGAAAGGTGCGAAGTTTGCATACCAGCCCCCAGTGAAAAGGCAAACATTGATCATGTTGGTCAGTAAAACGCCAGCAAGGGTCACAGAAAAGAACAAAGAGCGGTTTATTGAAGATAGAATAGCCTGCCTTAAGAATAATGAAAGTCACTTGATCACTAAGAAACAACCGTTTCAAAAAGTGGCCACTTATCAGCAGCGACAGAATTTAGCAGCGTTGCAATACGACAAAGAAGCTTGCTTTGCCATCATACCTGCAGGCTTGTTCCAAGAAAAAGCCCTCTCTGCCATTCGTGAGAACTTTAACAAAGTCAAGTTTGACCCGGAGCGGCGTCTACGTGTCGCATTTTGTCTAATTGAAGAAGTAGGCCTTGAAACCTTGAAGGAAGGAGTGGACAAAACAAAGACAGGACCCATAGAAAGGTTTTACACCGCCAAAAACACACAAACCTGAATGCCATTTCAGGGTCATAGTATTCGAGAACGGCACATGGCAATAACTCGTAAGCTTGTACCTTCATCGACACCTTAACACATTGAAGATTGAAGATCCGTTTCTCATCCGAAGTTCCAAAGATTTGGTCGACAATTTAGAACAGAATTCCTACTGTGCAGTGAGTGGTTTTTGAATTGACATAGAAAACCTGTATTATTCAGTGCCTCATGGAGAGTTGTTCAAGGTGGTCCGTGATACGAATTCTGGAGGCGGGGAAAAAGCCTTCCAGAACGGCGCTAAAACCAGCAGTGATTCGTTCCTTACCCTGTTGGAATTCTACCTTGCATCAAAGTTATCATTTCAGAAAGACATTTCTATATTAAAAAAAGAGGCATTTGTATCGGTTCTTCGGTTGCGCTTGTGTTATGCAACATATTTTTATCCGCTGTTGGCAAGCGCAATCAAGCCAGCCTTTCTCCCCTTCCTGCTTTAAAAGTGCTCAGATACTTTGACAATTTCTTAATTATTTTTAGAAAATGCCATGCACAAAATGGTGATTCTGTCATAAAAGTACTGCGCACGTTTTCTGAGTACGGTTCCGGATCACATTTCACTTGGGAAGCACCTGCAGATGGCCTCATGTTGTTCTTAGATATTGAAGTGAATTTCAGCGACAGTAAATGTGCTGGATGTACCATCCACGAACCAAAAAGCGTCGGTAGCGCTTCGACAGCGCGCACTTAAAGGTTGATAAGCGGGGTATTGTGTCTTCCTGTTTTGACGGAGCCGTAACTAAATCCTGCACACATCGCATGGCCGATAGCATTCAAGAGCAGTTCAGACGTCTTCAAGAGGCAGGTTTCCCCGTGGGCTTCTTACTAACAGTCAGTGAGAGCGTTTTGCAAAACCTGAAAGCCCCAAAGGGTCACTGTATTGAGCAGGGAACAGAAGTTAATAAAAACAACACTCCTGTTCAAGTAATGCCTTATTTTCATAGGTTTATGCATAATTTCAAAAAGCTGGCTGCGCGTTATAACGTAAAAGTCGTTTTCTCTGCCCCATGCAAACTTTCCCATGTCTGCACTAAGTAAGGGAAAGAACGAGATGCTTGCACGACGATACATCAAACGAAATTCACGGCTAACGTTGTGTACAGGATTCCTATCAGCTGTGGGCTTGATTACGTTTGGCAGACAGGAAGGTGCTTCAATGAAAGGGCGAAAAAGCATAGATTCTGCGTACGTAACAAATCAGGAAGTAATCTTGCCGACCACTGCAAAGCATGTGAAACAGAGGGAGATAATGGATGCTATCCAAATATAGATAATACAGAATTTATAAGATCCACTAAAATGAAAACAGAGCGCGAAGTCATGGAGGCGTATTTCATAAGAAAGGCCGGGCAGATGTGCGTCAGCATGCCTTCTATTAGTTCACTTGAGAGTGAGGTTGAATTCCTGGACGGACATCTGTAGGTGTTAACCATTTCTTCAACGGTGTTTCCCACAAGGAATGTTTCCTGTTGTATTTGGACTAAGATTGTCTTCACTTTTCTTTCTGTTATTCAATGCTTTTATCGCGTTACAATTCATGCTTTATTGCTTTTACATTTCCATTTTGTTCTTAATTTTTCTAATTGCATATTTCATCCGATCCTTGGTGGTTTTTGTCCCCTCGGCACCATGATTTTCTTATTCTCTTTCTTTCTTTCTTTCTTTCCTTCTTTCTTTCTTTCTTTCTTTCTTTCTTCACTTTTCCACCCGCTGTCATCCTGATTGTGCTATTCTTCGCGCATGCTCTCTGACTGATGGTGGTGATTGTCAGCTCCTATATTTTCGACGTGGTTGCTTTTCCTAAAATAATGTTGCAAGTTTGGGCGTGTCCCGTTACTTCTGGGTCGTCCGTGTCTTTTTTTGGCGCTATGTTTTCGCAAGAATATTCCTAGACATCTCAAAAGCATTTGACAAGGTCTCTCATCAACTGCTTTTTCGGAAACTAAGTAAACGTAAACTTGATGCTAAAATTTTTGCCTGGCCTAGCAGTTGATTTTCCCTCTGGATATTATAGAGGGAAATATGTTTATGATGATGGGTTGTAGGATGCTTGACGTTTTTCAGGTTCGATGTTGCTCAATCACATTAGTCGAGGACACTTCCGGAAAGGTTAACTATTTATTAACAAATAATAAATCAAACAGAAAGATACAAGCAAAAAGGAAACATATTTACAATGGACTGACTCGTAGTTTTACCTGACCAAACCAGCCTTTGGTTCCACCAAAACATCTTTTAAGCCCTATGTCCCCACGCTCGGTGGGAACAACAACCAATAGGGCAAATTCACAAACAGTCGCCCAATAAATCATTAGGGAAAGGGCAACATTACCAATCATGAATTGGGGAAAGTAGAACACTGCCAATGAAGGATAAGGGAAAGAAGGCAAGACGTCTCAAATAACACTGTACAAGCATATGCACTTTCCACTATCGGAATATAGGATTCTGCCCTTCTCCCAGAAACTTGGCAATCACTCGCTTCCCCATGGGGGCATCTTTTCCCAGCCTCAGAGTTAATCCGTGCACACCGTTTCACGGAAAGGCAACGTCCGAGGCCCATCTACTGAGACGTCGTCGCTCGCAAACAGACGGGTACGTCTGCACACGGACGAACATGAGGGGTCATTCTTCACGCCCGCTGCCACCATCTCATTGAGAGCGCTTTCTGAAGCTATAGGTTGCAGATACTGAAAAATACCGACGCGACACGGGTTAAAATGCCCCGTCGCTGCTCTCGCGGATCAGCTTATCCCGGAAGAAAGGGGTTCTGCGCGTCGTCAACGCTACAAGAGGTTGACCCCTTGATCCCTCCCGTATTCTCGGTATCCCGCCCGCTCTCAAGCTGCGCCGACGCTTCTCAGTAGAGACTCTGACTCTGCCCCCATTCTCCGCTACTTATTCAGAGGGCAAGAAAAACACTCAATAGTTCTTTTTCTTTTTCCGGGAGCACAGTTGCGGCAAACAAGCCCAACGTCGGAACTTCACTGTAGCATTCCTTCCTCACTGATCGTTCGCAATTTGTCACAGCTAATAATACTTCCTCCTTCACGTCTCTAGTCGACTCGGGCGTGCATCAAGGCTCTGTGTTGAGACCCTTGCTTTTTGTAATCTACAAAACGATTACCAAATAACTTAAGCTGCTCAATTAGCCTTTTTGCAGATCGCGTCATATACCGCGAAATTAGCCATGATTCTGACGTAAGCATTCTTCAATCCGATATGACCATGTTCTTGCTTGAGATAACACGTGGAACATGGAACTAAACACTAATAAATGCATGCACATGCGTGCTTGTCGCTGTAATACTACATTGCCGTCATATCATCCTAGCACTTCTAACCTGGAATATGTGCCTTATTACAAATATCTCGGTGTATTTATTTCTTCGAACCTTTCCTGGAAGATGCGCGTAAAATATGTAACAAGTAACGCTAATCGCAAGCTAGGATACCCACGCCGCAATTTTCAGCTTTCTTCTAAAATTACTGCTTTACAAATCTTTAGTTCGCACTAAACTGGAATATGCTGCATCTATTTAGTCAAGAGACGCTTATCCATCAACTAGAATCTTTACAGAACCGGGCAGATTGCTTCATTCTCTCTAATTATCATCGTAACCAGTCGGGACGGTACATAGCACACCCCTTGTCGAACACAATCAGAATTCTATTGAAGGCATCGATGTTCAGCGGGGTTGTATAATTTGTGTACAGGAAATTAAAGACGGAGTTTGTCACTCGCTGAATTCCGCTCTCACGGTAGACAAGGTAAATTATGATGAGTGTTTGATGATTCGGGGTGTGGCGCAGTTGGTACAACGCTCGCCTGCGGATCCAAGGGATTCTCGGTGGAGACATTGTTTTATTTTTAACTATCTCCCTCGAAAGCGTGAGACCTTCTGCCTCTGCCGATTGCTCCTGGTGACAACGATCAGGTAATAAAGGCTTTCGCCTTAAGATTGAGAGTGACCGGCAGTGCCCTGTACTGCTGTATTATGGGCGAATGTGACGAACGGCCCAATTGTTCTGATTTCGATGATCCGATGTGACATACATGGAGATCATGGCCGTGCGGATGCGATGAAGTCGCTCAGCCAGACCGTTAATCTGGGGATGGTAGCTTGAGGTAGTCTTGTGGAGGGTGCATTATGAGAGAAGAACTTCAGAAACGACTTTCGACACGAAGTTCGTCAGGCGGTCACTAGGAACACCCGAGGTGCGCCATGACGCAATGCTATAGATCGCAAGAAGAAATGAGCAAAACCTTGAGCCGAGCCAGTGGGCACGGGTGCTGTCTCGGCGTAGCGCGTAAGGTGGTTGACAGCTGTGATGATCCAATGATTGCCTCGATCAGAGAGAGGAATGGGACCATATAAGTCGATGCGGACAACTTCGAATGGCGTGACGGGACAGGGATGGGATTGTAGGAGGCCAGTGTGTGCCGACGTCAGCCGTTTGCGACGTTTGCACAGTCCAACGCATGAATAAAAACCGAAATTACCGATTCTTTCTATATAGCTAATTGGGCGACAACTGCGTTGATCTGACATGCTGTACTATAAATAAAAGATATTGAATTCTTAGAAGGATCGATCACAACACTCCATCAGTCTTAATGCACTGATGGATAGCGTCCCGTTTCTATGCCTGCCTCATGCGTCCTTATAAATTAAGTTGAAACCTGCGATCTGTATGTGCGTGCCGGTGTATTTTTTCGTCCCACATCATTCGTGCTATTTTGAATTTTCCGAAACTATGAATCGAATAGCCCAATTTCGGTTCTTGCCCACGAAAGTGTTAGTAAAGGCACCAGCTTCACGTAATGCAGCAAACAGTTGTTAACAACCCTCACTGCCCTCAACATCTTAGCTGTTACATGAGTGCTTTATGGACAGTTCAATGAAAAACGCAGCGTTAAGACAGGACTAGGGAGATGAGGACCGTACAGGTAGCTCGGTCCTGTCCTCGTCTCCCTAGTCTTATCTTAAAGCTACGTTTTTCATTGAACTATATCTGACCAACTGGCCACACAGTATACTCTGCTTTATGCACCCTTCCTTGCAGCTCTGATAAGTATATAGTGAGCCACACATCGGAGCCAGTAAAAGGTTCTAAAGTGCCGGTGGCATTGCGCAAACGCTGTGCCTTGATTTTGAGGTGGATAACCCAAGCTTGAAAGCTGCGTCTTACGCGGACTGCACCTCACAAAAACACGTAGGTTGGGTGCGCAGCCACCGCTACGTTTTGCTGCGGCGGAAGAACAGGCCGCACAATTGGCCGAGCTCCGTTACTCTACATGTTTAGATAAATCTTAAACGAAAGCACAGGGGCGGCGATCAACACGAAACGCAGCTGAAGGCAACAGAGAAATGTCGAGCCCAGGATCGCGCGCACATTGACTGTGGCGCGGGCAGCGTTGGTCCGGAGGCTGCCAGACCGGTCAAAAAGTGAAAGGCACACCACCGCTCGGCCGGAAAAGGAAGGGTGACACCACGGCGCCATAGTGTGCAAACTTAAGGCGTAATCTGATAACGTTGACAGCACGTAAGGAAACTTATGTGCAAGTAAGGAAACTTAAGCAATGGAATGCTTAGTGAGTTCTAGCAAAAATACATCATCATCATCTTCTTCAGCCTGACTATACCCACTGCAGGGCGAAGGCCTCTCCCATATTTCTTCAATTAACCCGGTTCTGTGCTAGCTGCATCCATTTAACCCCTGCGAACTTCTTAACCTCATCCTCCCATCTAACTTTCTGCCACACCCTGCTACGCTTTCTTCCCTTTGGATTCCAGTTTGTGTATCGTATATAGCACGGCGGGGCCCTCGCATCAGCAGCGTGTGTGACGCGGCCGATATCTGTATCGCAATCGAGGCATGCTGGCGAGGGAACACTCCCTCTCCACCTCAGTGTATAAGTAGCCGGCTGATCAATAAACGGGCATTCCTTCTCCTCCCCTTGCTCGGTGCCTCTGGTCACGCTTCGTCCGCGGAACACAACGATACATGGTGTCAGAAGTGGGATGAGCGTCGACGTCCGGTCTGGGTGAACCAAAGATACCACTGCAAGATCGGCCCAATGGATTTCCTGAAGCCACCAACACCGCTGAGCTCGGCCGGGGAAATTTCCAAGAACTGGCAAGCATTCAAGCAAAGGTTCGAATTTTTCCTCGCCGCATCAGAACCAACCGACAAGCCTCGATCAGAGTCGTGCAAGGCGGCACTTCTACTGAGAGTGGCAGGCGAGGAAGCCATCGAGATCTTCAACACGTTCAGCTTCGGCGAGGGTGAGAGCAAGAGTGACTACGCTACGGTCATTAGGAAGTTTGATGCGTACTGTGCGGCTCAGCAGAACGAAGTGCATGAGCGCTATGTCTTCCGCACGCGAGTCCAGGCCCCTGGTGAGTCGTTTGAACCTTTTCTACGAGACTTAAAAACCCAGGCACGAGCATGCAACTTCGGCTCTCAGATGGAGGCAATGATCAGGGACCAAATTGTTTTTGGTACAAATGACGAGAAAGTTCGGGAAAGTTTGCTGCGTGACACCACACTGACGCTACAGAAGGCTGAGCAGACTGCTAAAGCAGCTGAAGAGGCAGCTGAGCAAAAGAAAGTATGGACACGGGAGGAAAGCCACATTGATACGATGCACAAGGAACACTTGTGTAGACAAAGAGTGTTGCCCAGACGTAACACTTGTCGTAACTGCGGACGTATGCACGCGCCACGAACTGTTCGGCATTCGGAAAAACATGCCGGAAGTGCCAACGACCTAATCATTTTGCTATCTGCTGCAGAAAGGCTGCCGAGGTTGGCGAACTTCACGGCGCAGAAGATAACTTCGACATTCTGGATGTATCGCGCAGCGTGGCAAGCCAACACGACTGGACAGTGCGTGCCCAAATCAAGAACATGCCGTTCGAATTCAAGGTAGATACAGGAGCGCAAGCAAATCTACTACCCTTGGGATGCTACCGTAAAATTCGCCCCAAGCCGCCCCTGAAACCCAGCAGCACGGTGTTGCGCTCCTACTGCGGCGGTGTGATCAATCATGAGGGTGTCATTCGTACAGAAGTAGCACTGGGTGACCGCTGTGCTGTCCTCGATTTCTTCGTGGTGTCCAAGGGGTGTCAGGCCATTTTGGGCCTACATGCCAGCGAGACGCTGGGACTCGTGTCACGCGTACATACAGTTTCACAAAATAGCTCCGAGGAGATCACAAAGACGTTTCGCCACTTGTTCACAGGAACCGGGTGCGTGGAAAGGGTCTATCGGATGGTTCTGCGTGACGATGCTACGCCAGTAGTCCAAACAGCCCGGCGAGTACCGCTGGCCCTCCAGGAGCCCCTTCGAGAAGAACTAGCGCGCATTTAGCGCGCCGGCATTATTGCCAAGATCACAGAGCCCACAGACTAGGTAAGCCCATTGGTCATTGTGCGAAAAAAAGACGGGAAGATTAGAGTATGTATCGACCCCAGGCGAATTAACCAGTGTATCAAGAGGGAACATTACACAATGCCGCGACGCGAGGACATCGAGGCAGGGTTAGCAGGTGCTAAAGTTTTCTCGCGCCTTGACGCAAACTCCGGGTTCCATCAAATTCCGTTGGACGACGACACCTCCCGGATTTGCACCTTTGCAACGCCATTCGGGCGCTACAGATTTCTGCGCTTACCGTTTGGTATATCATCAGCGTCAGGGGTATTCCAGAAAACCCTGAATGAAATTGTTGAGGGTCTTCCCGGCGTCAGAGTATACGTCGATGACGTGCTAGTTTGGGGGTCGTCTAGAGAGGAGCATGACATGCGCCTGCAGTCGGTACTGCGAGCAGCAGAAGGCGCTGGATTGACATTTAACCCGGACAAGTGCTCCATTGGTGTCGACAAAATAGAGTTTCTGGGTGACGTAATTGACAAGGACGGGATACAGCCAAGCCCATCACTGATAAAAGGCATGACACAAATGCCACCACCGGCTGATAAGCTCGCGGTACAGAGAATGCTGGGCGTCGTGAACTATTTCAGTAAGTTCCTGCCGTCGTTAGCCCAGAGGACCACCCTTCTCAGAAACATTATCAAGAAAAGTGCTGCGTTTGCCTGGACGCCCAATCACGCTAAAGAGTGGAGGCAGCTGTGCGACAGTCTAAGTACTCCGCCCTTGCTGACCATTTTCGATCCAACAAAACCAACAAAGGTGTCTTGTGATGCATCGCGAAACGGAATCGGGGCCGCGCTATTGGAGTGTCACAACGACACATGGAAGCCGGTAGCGTACGCTTCTCGAGCACTGACAGAGTGCGAACAGCGGTACTCGCAAATTGAAAAGGAGGCGTTGGCGGTTGTGTACGGCTGCGAGAAATTCAATCACTTTGTTTACGGTCGATCGATTATCCTTGAGACTGATCACCATCCCTTGCTCGCTATCTCGCAGAAAGCCATTGGAGACATGCCCCCACGGTTGCAGCGGTTTTTTCTGCGCCTTCTTCGCTACGACGTCAAAATGCAGTTTACTCCAGGAAAGAAGCTACTCCTCGCCGACATGCTGTCCCGGGCAACAACCGAGACCATCGCGGAAAACGACGTCATTAACGACGAGACTGAAGTTCACGCAGTGAGTGTGATCTCTTCACGTGTTACCGAGAGCACTTGGGGAAGGTTGGCAAAGGAAACTAGTCGTGATGAAGACCTAAAGCAAGTGTGTGACGATCTGGCGGCCGGAAAAGCACTTAAAGGACAGTGGAAGCCGTTTGAAGGAGAAGTTTCTCATGTGAAAGGCATACTCTTAAAGGGGTGCAAAGTTGTCATTCCAACTTCCATGAGAAAAGAAACCTTGGAACGAATTCATCAAGGCCATCTGGGCATTAATAAATGCAAATCAAGGGCACGGCATCTGGTCTTCTGGCCAGGAATAAACTCCGATATAGAAGCATTTATACAGACATATTCTGCGCGCAGGACACACGCCTACAGACAGCCACCGGAGCCGTAAATGTTGCGCCCGGTACTTAATCAACCATGGCATCGTGTAGGCATAGACATTTTTGAGCATGGCGGACGGTCATACCTATGCATCTACGACGCACTATCAAACTTTCCTGAAGTAGAGCTGCTGAAAGATACTTCCGCGAAGACTGTCATTGAAGCAACAAGCGCGATTTTCACCAGATACGGCATACCAGTGGAAGTTTGTTCAGACAATGGACCCCAATTTTCTGGCCATGCTTTTGCCGCTTTTGCTCGAACGTATGACTTCAACCACATCACTTCAAGCCCTAGGTACCCCCAATCCAACGGTCTGGCGGAAATGGGGCGTACAAGTAGTGAAGAGGATTTTAAAGAAAACCATTGAAATGAATCAAGATTTTTGGCTCGGTCTTCTTGCTTACAGATCAACGCCAATGGAATACGGGCCATCACCAGGCGAGGTGCTTCAGGGAAGAAGACTTCGGACAACGTTACCCGACGTCCGGCCATCTCCAATCCACAACGTGCAGAAGCGTCATCAGACCGAAAATTCAAACCGACAACTAGCACCGCTTAACCCTGGAGACACGGTCCGCATCAAAAAGGGGGCATGGGCGACGAAAGGTCAAGTCATTCAAGTTTCCGGATATCCCAGGTCCTATAACATAATCACCGAAGACGGCACAATCTTGCGCCGCAATCGCCGGCATCTGCTGCCTACAAGGGAGGCGTTTCGACAGAAAGGCTGCTATCAGCCCGACAACAACCCCTGCCAAGTAGCGGATCACACCTCTTCAGAATCCAGCAGCCGGAATTCCACAGGGTCAACGGCCACACTGCCAGCATTCCTGCCTCCGTCAACTCTCCTGCAACAGTACAACAGCACCAACAATCTGTATGCAGAAGATCTACCCGAGAACGAGGGCCGCCACAGAGGCTTGCTTATGATCGAAACTTTGTGCAGATTTCCTAGGTTCGGTGTTTCATTTCTATCCCATGTTTGTTTTCCTTTGAAAGAAAGGGGGATGTATCGTATATAGCACGGCGGGGCCCTCGCATCAGCAGCGTGTGTGACGCGGCCGATATCTGTATCGCAATCGAGGCATGCTGGCGAGGGAACACTCCCTCTCCACCTCAGTGTATAAGTAGCCGGCTGATCAATAAACGGGCATTCCTTCTGCTCCCCTTGCTCGGTGCCTCTGGTCACGCTTCTTCCGCGGAACACAACGATACAGTTTGTAACAATAAGCGATCATCGGTGATCCTCTCTTCGCACTACATGTCCTGCCCATTTCTTCTTTATTTCCACTAGAATGTCAGTAATTAGAGTTATTTATCTGACACAGTTTATTTCAATTTTCGAGTTGTATGCTACAGGTTCACCTTGCAAAGCCTTGCTTATTCTGTCTAAATTGCGCCACTTCTCTGTTAAAAAAAGTCCTAATATCGGTGAACAGTGCCCACTACGCGCACAGTCAGTCACATATTCCACTCCAGCAGTCACCATCTATGCACGCATTCACTCACAGAATAACACTGTTCACTACAGAAGTCGCCATCTATGCACACATTCACTCACAGTAAAACACAGCTCATTCCAGCTGCCACCATTTACAGACACATTCACTCAAAGTAGAACATAGCCCATTCCAGCTCTCACCATCTCGAGTCAAGATCAGTGTCATGCAAAAATCGTAAAAGAAGGCATGAAGCCTCCCTCCTGCAAGTCTGGTTTCAACTCTGGTAGACAATGTCATGGTGCACTCTGAAGGGCTCCTATCTTTTTGAAGGAAGCGAGTATCACACACCTTTCCGTGTTGTACTCTGGACAGCACATAATATAATGTTCTATATTGCAGCGCACACCACATATAGAATATAGCTGATACGATACCATGGCCGTCTTATGCATTCGGGCAGGAGCACGAGCAGAGCCCAGTGTGAAATCGAAGTAGTAGAGTTGCCTGATGAGTTCTCAGTCCCTTGGTCACACGTGGCTTGTGGGGCGCACTCCACGGGGTACTGAAATGGTTGGGTACCGTTTCTTGAAGAGCTTTTTTATCTTGGGGGACTTTTTTTCAGGAAGTACCTGAGAGTGTTTTATGGGTAATGCTCTCTGCCACCTCGTTGCCTCTGACACCTGGGCACCCATTGGAATTAATGCCGTGATCTATTCGAATCTTTGTTCTTGTTCGACAGCTACTGGCGTGCGGCCTTTTCATTGTATTCTGTCGCGCTTATCGATACTGTATTCCGTGTTTGTTCATGCTCGTATTCGCGAGACGACAATTTAGCTTTTTTTTTTTTTGTCGCGCAAGATGCGTCGGGACGTATCTCGAAGATTCCAGCCGCTCGCGCATGTTTCTACAATGTTTCAGGTCATGCTAGTACCGTTTGTGACTTTATCTAGATCTTTCCTCGCCGCCTTTAAATTCAGTCCTGACAAGTGAAATGGGCATTCTTTGTTCGACGACCGTCGAGCACGATTGTTGCTATCGCCGCCGCCGAATCGCGTAGTTATTTTGCGTCCACAAATCAGCCTAATAAAGAGTTTCTTCAGTGCACTCACCGACTCTTCATTGTGTCGTCGACCTTGTCATCACCACGTGACATCTGTTGAAGGTACTGCCCTTGATTTTAAAGCGAAGACCCCAGCCTTGTTCCTGTCGCCCTGGGAGACTAGACTACAGGTCACCGAGCCAGTCGCCGACTTCAAGGGCTCAAACCCGAATACGGTCTGCTGCCTGACCTCGTTTGATCCCGAAAGGCATCAACATGGGAAATGGTCCAGTCAGTAGCACCGGTTGTCTTCGTGCAGCCCCGGGAGCCCCCCATCTTCCACGGACTGCCGATCGAAGATGCGGAAGACTGGATGTACCTTTTCGCCCATGTGGCAGAATTCAACGGCTGGAACAATGAAACGAAGGTATGGCAAGTCTATTTTGCTCTTCAAGGATCTTCCGTATAAGGTTCGAAAATCACGAAGCAGCTTTGAGGGATTGGGAGATTTTCGGGAATAGTTTTTGACTGCCCTTGTACATATCATTCGGAAGAAACGAGCCAAGGTTATCCTTCAATCAAGACTTCAACTCCCAAATGAGCCTTTCCTGGTTTACGTTGAGAAGATAACGCGCCTGCTTCGCCGCGCTGACCTTAACATGACCGAAGGTGAGGGAGTGAAATTTTTAATTCGAGGAGTTAAACAGTCGCTTTTTGCAGGACTTGTCCGGAATCCGCCGGAAACTGTGGACGAATTTGAAAGTGAAGCGTCGACCATCGAGAAGACGATGGGCACCCGGATGCGCCACTATTATCGACCCCTGTAACCGGTCAGATGCCCTATAGCAGTGCATCTACGAGCGAAAAAAGCTTTCGGGACCTCATCTGTGAGATCGTCCGAGAGGAAGCAGGTGGCGAAGCTCGCAAATATCGTCCGTGAAGAAGTCCAGCAGATGATGGGTGTTCCTCAAACTACAGCTCCGACGGCTCCAGCACAAGAAACGACAGCTATTAATTACGCTGCTGCATTACGCCGTCCTGCGCCCCAAGGTTAAATTTCAAGCCCTCACCGCTACCGTCCTGTTTCTGAAAGCCACCCCTTCACTCCCGTCCGCTGAGCCTACCAACGACCCTTAAGCCCTAGAAAGTGTGTTGCCTGTAGGACTGCGAACAACCGGCCAATATGCTTTCACTGCGGTGAGGCCGGCCACATTCTGCGCCACTGCCCGCACCGACGAATCGGCCTCCGCGGAATTGCAGTCGACGCCCCACAACCCCGCACCAGTGAACGACTGCAAGAAATCGAGAACTACCAGCGTAACGGTGCGCTTGCGCCACCAAACAGTCGGTTCAGGTCCCCATCGCCGTACAGGGCCCGCTTTTCGTCGCCAGGCCGCATCTACAATGACAGTGTGCAAGGAAGGTCCCCAAGCCCCCGTAGGGGAAACTAAAGGTAGCAACCTTTGGAGATGAGGTTGCTATATGAGAAACTAATGAAAATCCTCCACCGCGCAGGATGAGTAACAACGGCGCCGGTATGACGCCGACATTACTTGCGAAGACGCCCTCGACACGCCCAGACTTAAAAGTGACACCGCCGCTGCGCCCAACGTAAACATCCAAGGCCACACAGTGGCGCACAGTTCCGCACAGCGTAGTGACGACAGTGTGCACCGGCCGCGACCTAAGCACAAGACGAAGCAGAGATCGAACACCGAAGCCAACATGCAATACGAGGACGCGAATGAGTGCCCTCGAAGTTGCTGTCAACGGTTACACGGTTACCGCCTTAGTCTGGACACAGGAGCTGACAATTATGTCATCTGTGAGCGTTTGCCGCCCAGCTCAAGAAGGTGGCGACAACTTGTGATGGCCCTCTAATCCGTACCGCTACCGGTAACCTTATTAAGCCGTCGGGGTGATGCACCGCAAGGGTTACAGTAAAAGGACGTTCTTACCCTACCAGCTTCGTCGTCTTACAACAATGCCCGTGCGATGTGATTTTAGGGATGGACTTAATAAATAATCATAGAGCAATCATCCACCTCTGATCCAAGATAATCAAGCTGTCGACGGACAAACCTATACCTACGTCGACGGCGTCAAAGCAATGCGCTTCTCTAAACGATCTCATGGAGTCATGACGGTGCCGCCGCGAACAAGTGTCATCGCCTGCGTGGGCAACGCAGATATCGAAACCGCCGAAGGCGTCGTCGAAGGAAACACTCAGTTTCTCATGGAGCGTAGACTTGGAATCGCAAGAGGTGCCGCCCATTTCCGTCATGGACAAGCTCAAGTGCTGTTGACGAACTTCACCGAAGAATACCGGCACCTGAACAAGGGCACGATGATTGCTTTTCTAGACGAGCTAGCGGACACTCGCGATATCTTCGCCCTCAGCCAACTTGAAGGCGATGCACCCAACCGAGCAAAGCAGCCCACGTTCGATATCAATGCAGTTTTGCCCCAGGACAGAAAAGACCGGATTCGCACTGCACTTGAAAGCTAAAGCGAGCGTTTTTGTCAGCGTCGAAGGTACGGCAAACTCCGTTAGCAAAGCATCGCATCATCACGGAAGAACACGTTCGACCGCTACGTCAAAGCCCCTACCGTGTATCGCCCAGGGGACGTCAGGCCATGCGCTACCAAGTCGAGGAAATATTTCGTAAGGACGAGATCCAGCCATCTAAGAGCCCTTGGGCGGCACCAGTCATTTTGGTGAAGAAAGACGGGACACTTCGTTCCTGTGTCGATTACTGCCGCCTAAACAGCAAAACAAAGAAGTATGTGTACCCTCTCCCTTGCATCGATGACACACTGTAGCGGCTCTGCAATGCGAGGTACTTCTCATCGATGGACCTGAAGAGCGGCTATTGGCAAATTGAGGTCGACGAGAGAGATCGCGAGAAGAGCGCATTCATCACACCGGACGGCCTATTCGAGTTAAAGGTGACGCCATTTGGCCTCTGCTCCGCAACAGCCAATTTGAACGAGTAATGGACGCAGTCTTGGTTGTCTTGAAGTGTCAAATTTGTTTGGTATACTTCGAAGACGTCGTTGGCTTCTCGTCACACTTTGAAGACCACCTAAAACAAATGCGGGTGGTGGATGCCATCATGTCATCGGGACTAACGTTAAAACCAGAGAAGTGCCGCCGCTTCTCCTACGAGGAACTGCGGGTCTTAGGTCACATCGTCAGTAAGGATGGCATTCGTAAAACCCCGGAGAAATTAGCTGCAATCGCACAATTTCAACCGCCTGCTGGCAAGAAAGCTGTGCGCAGATTCCATGGGCAGTGAGCCAATTATCGACTATTTGTCACAAAAGTTTGACGCATCGCCGAACCGTTGACGCAGCTTACAAAGTTGGTTTGGTTTGGTTTGTGGGGTTTAACGTCCCAAAGTGACTCAGGCTATGAGAGACGCCGTAGTGGAGGACTCCGGAAATTTCGACCACCTGAGGTTCTTTACCGTGCACTGACACCGCACAGCATACGCGCGCCTTCCTTTTCGCCTCCACGGAAAAGCGGCCGCTGAGGCCGGGGTTCGATCTCGCTTCTGTGGGCGCGGTAGTCGAGCGCCGTAACCACTGCGCCACCCCGGCGGGGCGCAACTTACAAAGGCTGACGTACCTGGTAAATGGAAAGCGCCGCACGGAGAAGCCTTCGACGAGCTTAAGCGCCGCCTGCAGTCCCCTCCTGTACTTGGCCCCTTTGATGATAACGCCGACACCAAAATTCATACCGACGCGAGCAGTGCTGGTCTAGGAGCCGTTCTTGTCCAGAAGAGTGCCAGACAGGAGAACGTAATCGCCTACTCTACCCTATTGCAAAGACCAGCGTCTCCAGTGCGAAACCAGTAAGATTTTCGCGCTGGTCTTGCACTGATTCTGCTGGGAACGCTGGAGGTCTGCGATATTCCCTGGAGCAGTCACGAGAAGACGCTGGCTGTACTGGTGCGATGGGAGAAAAACGCTGGGATTAGCCTTTTGACGCTGGCATCCGCGATGCACTGGGAGAAGCACTGTATGTGCGCTGGGGCCGCACTGGTCCCAGTGCCCCAGTATAGCCGGCGCGGCCTGCGGCGCCAGCCGGAGTAGCATCCCTCAGGGGCCAACAGGGCAACAGCATACTCGCAATCGACCATCGGGGCGCATATTGTCACGCACTTCCCGCGGTCCTTATTGAAGGAAGATGAGGTTTGGCGGAATAAGCAGAAGAGGACAAGGAAGCTGGGTCTGTCCGCTGTGGTGTGCCAATCTCCAGCGTATCCTACCATCTGTGTAAATAAACGTCGTAACAAGTGTGGTGGAGTTTGCGGGCTACAGATCACCGACGGAACCTCTCCTAATTCACCGGAGCAGAAGAATTGCTGGGCTACCCCCCCTTCGGACGGAGATGGCGCGAGAAGATGGTTCAACGCAGCCCGCGCCAGCAGCTCATCCGACCACCGCACAGCCTTATCGGGAACCCCGGCACTTCCATGGCAAGCCCGGGGAAGACGTGGATGACTGGCTCACCCACTACAATCGGGTGAGCAAATACAACCGCTGGGATGCGACTACCAAGTTGGCGAATGCGGTATTTTTTCTTGAAGAAACTGCGCTAACATGGTTTGACAATCATGAAGCATCTCTTACCACCTGGGATTGCTTCATGGAAGAAATGAGCGCGGGATTTGGTGATGCCGATGCTCGAAAAAAAAGCACCGAACAGACTCTGGCTCAACGAGCGCAAGTACCGGGGGAGACCTGCAGAACTTACATAGAAGAAATCCTCAAGCTGTGCAGAATAGTTGATGCTCGGATGACTGAGGAAGACAGAGGGGGTCATCTCCTGAAAGGAATAGCGCAAGACGTGTACAACTTTCTTATCTGCAAGGACGATCTGAATACCACCGCTGATGCAACACGACACTGCCGCACGTTTGAATCTTTGAAGCGACGCCGTATCATTCCGAAGTTTGGTCGGCTGCCTAATGTGACAACTGTCGCTAGTGTGGATGTGTCTGAAACGACAAGCCTGGCAGATACAATTCGCCAGATCGTCCGAGAAGAGCTTCGGAGGCATCAAGATATTGGGGGCCACGTCAGATCCGTCTACAGTGGCACCTCTTCGTCAGACAATAGCCCATCTTCTACCTGTTATGATCCCTCTGTTACGTCTCCTTCGGACACCCGATGCTCTGCTGCTCATTGCCCGAACATCCAACCTCTCACCATCAACGCCTACAACCGTGAGCACTCTCGTCCTCCTCGTCGACCACATCCAGAGCATGAAACGTTTAATACAAGCGACGATGAGCCTTATTCACCGAATGAACGTGAGCCGCCAGTGTGTTATGCCTGTGGAATGATCGGCCACATTTCCCGCTTTTGCCGCAACCGTCGTCCGTACCAGCAGTATCGCCGACAGTGGGTGAACTCCCGTACAAGGCTTCCTGCTGACAATGATGATTCATATAGAACACCTGGCCGGAATGAGTACAGAGCAACAGCTAGCCGACAAGAACGCAGAATGGCGTCGAACGGAAACGAATCACCGGCCTCTGACCGTAGCCTGACACCACCATCTCGGCGCCTACCACGCTCCCCTTCTCCCCGACGACGGTCGCCACCTCCGGGAAACTAGTGAGTTCGGCCGATGGAGGTGAGGTCGCAAATGATTCTAGCTTACCCATGCCTCTGCCCGTTTCGATGTTGAAGAAGCGAATTGAAGTGTTTGTGGACGATATACGTGCTATGGCGTTGTTGGACACAGGTGCAACTATTTCTATTATAAGTCTCGCTTTTAAAAACTGCCTTGGTCGTAAAATTATGTTTGCTTGGGATAGTGCGACAGCATTATGTGGTGTTGGTGGCGAACCGCTTAACCCACTTGGAGTCTGTTCCGTGAATCTTGTTATTTCCAGACACACATTCCGAACTGAATTCGCACTACTTAATCGATCAACGCATGACGTAATTCTTTGACTCGATTTTCTAGAGCAATGTGGGGCCACTCTCGACTTTCGCAATGGAGACATTTCTGTGAGCACTCGAATTGAATATGCTTTGCGTGAAAATTCGCTGACCCATTAGCACGCTTTCGGTTTCGGAAGACATAGTCATTCCTGCAATGTCAGCATACTTTATACGAGTTAGTTCCAGCTGTGCCAGTGATGCGTTTGACGCTGTGGTTGAACCACTCACCCTCAACTGCGCGAATGAAAGTATTCTGATTCCCCGCTGCATCATCTCAGTCATGAATGGCCATTCTTCTTTGTGGACGACTAACTGCTCTAACGAACCTGTTGTATTACCACGTGGTCTAAAACTTGCCATCTTTGACGAAGACACTTTTAAATCAGTGGCCGTGCTCAGCACAGACAATTCCCAGCCTACCGCATGCTCAGCAGAAGATGAGAAAAATTTCTTGCCATGATTAACAAATCCCTGCCAACAAGTGACCGTCACAGTTTAGTGGAAGTTCTGGCGAAACATACTGCGGATTTCGATTTCTCTCGGGACTCGCCACCACGGATTCCCATTTCCTGTACTCAGCACCGAATGAATACAAGAACTGCTGATCCAATCCGCCAGAAGCCTTATCGTGTATCCCCATCAGAGCGCCAAACAATCGAAGAACAAGTTCGTGACATGCTGCATAAGGGCATCATTCAGGAATCGTCTAGACCATGGGCTGCCCCTGTGATTCTAGTCAAAAAGGAAGATGGCACATGGCAATTTTGTGTTGATTATCGACGTCTGAATACTGTTACCAAGAAGGACGTGTATCCCCTGCCACGTATTGATGACGCCATTGATTGCTTACATTCCGCCTCCTATTTTTCCTCAGTTGACCTGTGATCAGGCTATTGGCAGATCCCCATGCACCCGGAAGATAAAGAAAAGACGTCATTCATCACCCCAGACGGGCTGTATGAATTTAATGTGATGCCGTTTGGATTATGTAATGCTCCAGCCACGCTCGAAAGATTCATGGATACAGTTTTGCGCGGGCTGAAGTGGCACATTTGTATGTGTTATTTGGACGATGTAGTGATATTCGGGAAAACTTTTCATGAACACAAGAGTCGATTAGAGATTGCCTTGGAGTGTATTGAGAAAGCTGGTCTGGTACTCAATTCCAAGAAATGTCATTTTGGAGAATGCCAGACTGTGGTACTTGGACATCTCATAGACAAGGATGGAATTAGGCCTGATCCGAAAAAGATCGATGCTGTCACTTGTTTTGAACCGCCGAAATGGTTAAAACAGCTCAGGAGTTTTGGGGGGCTTTGCTCCTATTTTCGGCGTTTTGTTGCGAAGTTTGCTGATCTAGCATATCCCCTTACTTGTCTTCTGCAAAAAGATGTGCCTTTCAAGTGGACTGCCGATTGTGACTCCGCCATTCGTCAGTTAAATTTTAGTTTGACATCAGGACCAGTACTACGCCACTTCTGTCCATCAGCTCCAACAGAACTTCACACTGATGCCAGCGCAGTTGGAGTTGGTGCTGTGCTCATACAGCGCTACAATGGCGATGAACATGTCGTTGTGTATGCAAGGCGTTCTTTGAGCAAGGCTGAGCATAATTACACAGTAACTGAACAGGAATGCTTAGCTGTTGTATTCGGTGTGCAACGGTTTAGGTCATATCTTTACGGATGTGCATTTAAAATTCTGACGGATCATCATTCCTTATGTTGGCTTGTAAACCTTCGTGACCCCTGTGGACGCCTTGCGCGGTGGGCTTTGAGCCTTCAAGAATTCAATTTTACTGTGTCTTTTAAGAGTGGTCGTAAGCCCGGTGATGCTGACTGCTTGTCACGGTTGCCACTTGCAACTACTGATTGCCACAATGAGGTCTTGGATGAATATATAGCTGCTATCTCTACAAGTTTCCCTGGTGTTGGTGAATTCAAGATTGAGCAGCGGCACGACAACGAGTTGGCGCCGCTTTTTGAGGCAGCAAGTTCCCGGAATCCTACGACCTCATTCTGCATTCGTGACGGTGTACTATACAGGAAGAACTACTCGTCAGTAGGTGGGCGGCTTCTTCTGGTAGTTCCTACAAGTCTTAGGTGTCAGGTTCTTCGAGTAATGCACGACGATGCCACAGCTGGACACTTCCCACGAAACACATAACGTCTAATAAACTTCTTTAAACAGCTCTGGAAGGCTACAAACATCTTGTTCTGGAACAAAACCTCTCACAGACGTCGATGGAAAGAAGTTTCCTGGAAAACTTCGTTAGCACGTCTCAGATATGTTTTTTCAGAGACTTCAATTAGATGTTTTTCCAAAGACCTCTCAGTGATGTTTATTCAGAAACGTTTCACAAATTACTATTGTAGAAAGGGTTTACTAACTTCTAAAAGTCCACAAAAAAATACTTCATGTTTCCCCTGTTCAGAATGTTGAATCCCTATTCAAAGAATGTTCACGAATCACAGCGAACATTTTCTACGCATGGTTTATTGCAGCCACGGAATTAAGCAATAATTACGGCACAAATTGTTAGGCAGCTTTGCATTACTCCAATGTCTCAACTTGATTATTTGATAATAAGGAACAGCAGGTAAGAGACCGCTTTTAAAATAACCTCGAACTTAACTGCGGTTCGTTCTAGCGGGAACCAAAGCCCCGTCATTTACGGTCCAGCTAACCTACCGCTCGTAAGGCAGCACTGGGTTGCACACCGGACCTGAAAGACGAGGGGAGGCACGCGAATGACAACACTTTTTTATGCTACGAATGCCTTTTCATTCCAGCTTGCCTGGCCAACACCAGAAAACCACCGTATTGCCGCTCGTAAGGCCGCACTGGGGTAGCATACGGGTCCTGAAAGAAGACGGGAGACACGCGAATGACATGCCTCTACTCCGGCTTGCTTGGGAGCACGAGATTCGAGAAAACCACCGCATTGCCGGAAATTTGTTGCTAGGGCAAAAGAACAGTCAGCAGGAGAGCCGATTGTACGCTCAAACGTCGTTCCGCGCGCTGAAGCCTGCTGCGTGGTGGCGCTCTGCTCGATGCCGATGATATTTACAATTTGTCAACATTGCTTTATTATTTCAGGTTTTTTTTTCTTGTTTCTTTGCAAAGCATAAGGTTAAATTGAAAAACAAAAAAAAATTAAACTCATAATTGTTTTTGTAATAGTTGGGTTTTGTAGGCAGTTATTGCTTTATTAGCATTTTGGCGTGGCAGTCGCTAGCGACTGCTTGCTACCCGCGCGCACCGATCGTTCAACTCATCTTTTCTCGTCTTTCAACATGCTCAACGGTTGCTCAACGTGCTCTCGATGGGCTGTCTTTGTTTCCCGCGCTTGGACATTTACGCTGATTTTGCAGCTTTCCCGCGCTGTATTTTAAAAACCACTGCTGCGCTGTGATATGGAGCTCATATTTCTCAACAGTGTGTAACTTTCCACTTCTCTTGTATGGTGAATGCAGCGCGCCGAAGTTGAACCGCAGATGCGTCTGACTAGCGCGCTAGAAACACGGGTAGATAGCAATGCGTGTTTGTCTTCTATCTGTCCATGTTTCTAGCGCTGTTTTAACGTACTGTCCAACCAACTCGTCCAACAAGCAACTTAGCTGTATTGTATTGGCTTTGTTAACTTCACTGATGAGTGCTAAGTATGTGCGGTAGCAAATGTAGAACTGAAGTAATATATCTTGAGTTATTTTGTTGCTAATGGTCATGTTGAAGATGTGGAACTATATGAGTCTGTTTGAAAAAATTCCAGCACTTCACTGGCATCAGATGTAGAATATTCGTGTTTTCTTCCAATAAATAGTTTGTAGTTGTGCGCATATGGTGTCCTATTCGTTTTTGTTATCATCTTTGCACCGTAGCGTTTTCAAATCAGTAACCTCAGCTCACTTTAAGGTTTTCTGTGTATATACATGGTGAATAAAACTTTCTTCTCTTAAAACACACTAGAAAAGACTGTTCTTTCAGTTCACGGTAGGTCAATGCCCGAAGCATAAGGCCACTGCTTCGACCTCGTTTTGTGGTGCGAGCTATGAGGGATTTTTTTTTCATGCATGGGGGGGGGGGAGACGGCTACTAGGTGAATGATTTCAATGGCGTTCATGGTAGGTCTGGGCATTTTGAATAGATGCTAGTGGTATCACCGTATTTTGGTGTTTCCTTTCTCCGTGCATATTTTTCTTTAAAAACCCCCCAAAACTTAGGCACGTAGCTCAACTGCCACTGCCTTTGGCTCGTTTGATTATTTTGAGCTTTCTTTGTGTCTTTGCAGGTTGCTGGAATCTTGTCTGTCTTAAAGACCCCTGGAAAAGGCAGAACCTGGAGCTTACGATAAGCCATTGAATTTAGCTCATCAGCCAATGCCTTGAGTGTGCATTAATTTTATATATCTATGCAAGTTATAAAAAAATATTTTTATGCAGAACTTTCTGGGCGGATGGTTCCAGTGAGTTTACACAAGTGCATTTGCATGCATGCCTGTAACTTAACTGTTTTTTTGCCAGTGCAGTTTGTTTGGAATTTACTTTTGCAGAAGAACCTTCAAAAAAGGCTTCTCAAACCCATATTGTCAACAAGTTTATTTGCTGATTGCTTTTACTTTTCTAGATGGAGTGCAATAAAAATTCGGACTGGAGAAGCATGTGTTCTTTATACATTCAGTATGTGCATTCACTATTGAGTGTAGCAATTTGTAGTTTGTGCTCATTGTCCTCAATTCTGTATGTGAGATCACACAATAGTCAGCTTTGAGAGCATTTTTTTCTAAATTTTAAATTACAGTTAACTGAGGAGAGGGTGAATTGTTTAAGGATTGCATTTTTTCAGCACAATAAGAAATAGCTATAGATGGCACATAATCGGTGGGGTGTTAAAGGAGTAAAATTGAAAATACTATAAAAAAATTAAAATTTTAATTCTCTTCAGCCCAACTGATTTTTCGCCATCTCTAGCCGTGTCTTATTGTGTTGTACAAAGTGCAAGCCTTCATCAATTCGCCTTCTCCCCAGTTAACTGTGTCATTTCATTAAATTTAGAAAAAATGCTCTCAAAGCAGAGCACTGTGACCTCACATGCAGAATTGAGGACAATGAGCACAAACTGCAAATCGTTACACATCTAAAACAAGAATAGAAATGTTCTAGCCAAGAGGGTTTAAAGATGTCTGCTAGCACAGCTATAGCAGAGCTACAGCTAGAAGCAATGTCTAGAACAAGTATAAAAACTTTCTAGGCAAGAAGTTTTCAAGACTTCTACTGGCGTAGCGTTAGCAGAGCTAAATCGGGGCTACAGGAAGGCTTGTAGCTCTTGGGTCTACAGAACGTCTCAAATGTGTCTTCTTTTAGAAGTGCCCATTTCTTGGCCTAGATATATTCTAGATGTCAATTAGCTCGTTTTGTGTTTCGTGGGTTGGTTTTCGCAAGGACATTGCACAGGACTAAGGAATGTTTTTATTGGCCGAAGATGCGTCAAACTACTCAACGTTATGTGGCCAGCTGCCTCCAGTGCCAGCGTTTCAAGCACCCAACCTGCTCACCACCGGGTCATCTTCAGCCTATAACGCCACCCCATTCGAACAGGCGGGAATTGATCTTCTAGGACCGTTTCCCCGTTCCTCCAACGGAAACCGCTGGGTCATAGTGTGCGTAGACTACCTTACGCGGTACTGTGAAACTGCTGCTATACCGTCAGCCACTGCTTCTGATGTCTCGGCGTTCCTCCTACGGTCCATCATTCTTCGACATGGGCCTCCTCGCGTGTTAATAAGCGATCGTGGCCGACAGTTTACGGCAGAAGTTGTAGAAGAACTTCTTCGCCTCTGCTCATCCCATTTTCGCCATTCAACTCCTTACCACCCATAAACAAACGGTCTTACCGAACGCACCAATCGGACGCTTAGCAATATGCTCGCAATGTATGTCGACTCCCGCCACAAAAACTGGGATGAAGTCGTTCCGTTTATAACATACGCATTTAACACTGCTAAGCACGAAACGACAGGCTACAGTCCGTTTTTTAACGACCTCCACGAAGCACTTTGGACACGTTTCTGCCTTTCTCACTCCCTGCTGAAACTTCACTAGCGCATACTCGCTCTTTGGCTGAAGAAGCTCGTCGACTCGCTAGGCTTCGCACTCTAGCCTCCAAGGAACGCTACGACAAGCGTCATGGAGATGTTAATTATGTCCCTGGTGACTTGGTGTGGCTTTGGACGCCGTTGCGTAAGCGAGGCTTGTGCCAGAAACTGTTGCACCACTATACTGGCCCTTTCGTTGTATTAGAACGCCTCAGCGCAGTAAACTTTGTAGTCTCTCGCGTGACCACCCAAGGGCGTCGTTCTCGGAAGACTCAAGTAGTCCACATGGCCCGCATGAAGCCCTTCTATCAACGTGACGAACCTTGACTCGCCCGGCGGGCATCGTCTGCGAAGGGGGCAGTGGCACGCACTTCCCGCGGTCCTTATTGAAGGAAGATGAGGTTTGGCGGAATAAGCAGAAGAGGACGAGGAAGCTGGGTCTGTCAGCTGTGGTGTGCTAATCTCCAGCGTATCCCACCATCTGTGTAAATAAACGTCGTAACAATATGAAAAATATGGTTCAAGCAAGCGCTTTTTGCTGCAAAGTCATTGCGCATTTGTAAGAAAACAAAGGAGTATCTTTTTTCTAGAGTTTCCATGTTTCGATAGGTCGTTTCGAACGTTTCAAGAGATACCACGACCGCTGCGCCTCTATCTCATGACACACTGACGATTAACGCACAACTAAAGCTGGAATTGAATAATGTGGGCTATCATGCATAACCAACTTCACAGCTGATCTTAAGGGCGCTCTAACACAATGATTACTGCCAAAATGTTCAATGCGGGCTCAATCGCAGGCGAGCGTAGCCTGCACCACGGCCCAGTATAAACAGCAGGAAGAACAATTAAAACGAGGAAGAGCGTAGTTCACCGAGCGATGGACCCATTAGAGAAAAACAACAACATACAGCGCTTGTAATGCGTAATATTTGGCGTGTTTCTCAAGTTTTTGCGCTCCTCCTTACTCTGCGTATGAAGCAGCCGAGCCCTCGGTCATCGCAACGCTTCCCGAAATGTTTACATATAAATAGGGTTTAGTTACACGCAATATAGGGTCATCGCTGCTGCGCTTGCCAGTATTGAAGCTTTGTCGCACTTTTTTCCTTGAAGGTTTGTATTAAAGCTCCGTGTTCAGCGAAAATTACGCCCACGGTAGCAGAGCACCACCGAAGAGCCGGCGTTGGTAAATTTGCCAGCGATGTCAAACTCCACATGTTAAAACAATTCTAGTGCACAAAATAGCGCGCATAGGCACCCAGAACATTAGTTGCCAGTCGTGAGAGCAGACAGCAAGCTCCAATGATCAAGAAGTTGTAATTGTTAGAGCGGTAGCAATGGGCCTGTAGAATGCGAAACATAAAGTCCCAACCTTATAAATGCGGGTTATGACATAAAATGCAAAAATGTTTCAAACGATGCCAGTTCTCGAAGCAAAAAAAAACAAAACACTGTATTTGGCGCTTGAGAATGGCAGGATACCATTGCGATCCTGACGCACGGCCAGCACGGATCTATTTTCGGGAAGGAATGTATAGATATATTGAAATTCAGAAACTTGCTCCTGAAGCTCCCGAGTGGTTCGGAAGATTGGACCCATTAGTGACCCTAAGAAAATTTTAGCATGACGACGCCACAACCCACCTGGCTGATTGTTGTATTAATGAATGCTAATTGTGCCCTGTAAGTGGTTTTGTGTATTATGCTGATGTCAGGCAATAAAAAAAAAACTCAGCGTGGCCGAGTGGTTAGCGTGGTGAGCTAGTGATTGATTATTGCCTAGGGACTGAGTTGGAAGCACGGTTGGTGCTCTCGTTTTCTTTTTTTAAGGTTTTTTATGTACCTGACTTGTTTCGTTACTTTTTACTTTTTAAATTTTATCCCACGCCTTTTTTCTCCGGGTGAACAGTGCCGCAAGTGCGGAGCGTCCCAGTATGCCGCGTCCCAGTGCGCCCAGTTTCCTGCGTCATACTGGGACAATAATCAGGTATGGCGCTGGGGCGCTGGGACCCAGTGGCACTGGTTTTGCAATAGGGTAGCAGGTATATCCCTCACAAAAGCCGAAGTCAATTACTCGACGACCGAGGAGTGCCTCGCGATCATCTGGGCCACTTCTAAGTTCCCTCTATACATATACGGTCGACCATTGTAGGTGGTAAGCGACTACCACACGCTCTGCTGACTGACTAATAATTTGAAAGACCCCTCCGGCCGCCTTGATCGATGGAGTCTACGACTTCAAGAATTCGACGTGACTAGTCTGTAAGTCTCGCCGCAAGCATTCCGATGCAGACTGTTCATCCCGCGCTCCCGTCGACGCTCCCCCGAAGGACGATGACGGCGACGCCTTTCTAGGACCAGTAAGCGCCAGCAGTTTTGCACAACAGCAGCTATCAGATATCCAGATGAAAGATCTAGCCGATCGCTTGGCAGGCAAGACCGCTTCCCCTGCTACTCTGTTTAGGCGTCAGTTGTCGTCGTTCGCATTAAGCAATGACGTCCTCGTAAAGAAGAACTTCACTCCCAACTAGGCCGCGCAGCTTCTTGTCGTGCCTAAAAGCCTCAGACAGGAAATTCTTCATGCGTTTCTTCGGGTTTGCGCGCACGTTGCATCGATTCCAAGAGAAGTATACTGGCCACGACTGCCTGCCTACGTTGCCCATTACGTGAAAACGTGCCTTGTGTGCCAGTGACGCAAGACGCCGCCGATCAGACCAGCTGGACTACTGAATCCGATACCACCCAGCCCTGCCTTTTCAACAAATTGGAATGGATCTTATCGGTCCCGCAAGTGGATCATCGTTGCCATCGACTACCTTTCCCGCTACGCACAAGCAAAAGCACTGCCCAATGGTACTGCGGCAAAAATTGCCAAGGTTTTTGTCCAACAAATTCTTATGCGACACGGCGCCCCCGCAGTGCTCATCACAGACAGGGGAACGGCATTTACGGCAGAGTTGACGCTAGCCATCCTGGAATGCAGTCATACAAGCCATCGACGAACTACGGCGTACCATCCACAGACAAATGGACTTACACAGCTTCTCAATAAAACGATTGCGGACATGATTGCAATGTTCGTCAGCGCCGAATACAAGACATGGGCGCCATTCTACTCTAAGCAATCTTCACTTGTAATACCGCTGTCCAGGAGACAACCAGGTCGACCTCGTTCAGCCTTGTGTACGGTAGGGAGCCCACGACGACGCTCGACGTAATGCTGCCGCACGTAATTGGTGAGGAGAACCGTGGACGTTGCCACCTACCTTCAAGGTGCAGAGGAAGCCAGAAGACTCGCCCAAATGCGCATTAAAGATCAGCAACGAACCTACGCCCGACGTTGCAACTTACAACGATGCGAGGCTGAGTACAAGCCGGGAGATTAAGTTTGGGTTTGGGCGCCGATTCGTCGCCGCGGACAGAGCAAAAAGCGTTTACGCCGATACTTCGGCCCGAACAAGGTGCTTCGCCGACTAGGACAATTGAACTTTACGAAGTCGTTCCCGACGGCGCGACAGCATCTCAGCGGTGCCGAGTGCACTCAGAAATTGTGCATGCTGTGCGCCTTAAGCCATAATACGCGCGCTAAAGGCTTTCATATTTGCTTTGCAATGTTTATGTTAATTCAGGTCTGTTTATTTTGAAACATCAAGGCGATGTTTTTAATGGGAAGTGATGCCGCGATCTATTTGAATCTTTGCATGTTCTTGTTCGACAGCAACTAGCCTGCGGCCGTATAATTGTGATTCTGTCGCGCTTATCAATTCTGTATTGCGTGTCTGTTCATGCTCGCCTTCGCGAGACAACGCTATATCATTTTCTTGGTCGCAAAAGATGCGTCGGGACGTAATTCGCAGATTCCAGCCGCTCGCGTATGTTTCTATAATATTCCAGGTCACGCGAGTACCGTTTGCGGCTTTATCTAGATTTTTCCACGCCGTCTTTTAATTCAGAATAACACGATCTGTCGGGCTAGTTGGTAACGATCCATATGTATCAGCAGCGCGAACACAATCAGAGGAAAAGAAGAATAAGAAGGACAGAGCGCTGAACTTGCAACTTTATTAGAGGAAACTGATACCCGCACTTATATGCACACCGAGAAAACACCCACCAGGGGGAATTATCACGGCGACGTGACCGTCAGGGCGCACGAGTGAACTGATAAAAAACACACGTGTCCGGGACATCAAAAGATTACACGAGGAGCATCATGAAAAACACGCAGACCAACCTTTTCGTGAAATGACGCACTACGGGCATGTGTAAACAAGAATGGAAAAACAGGGTTGGGGGCGGGCAATGACGGAAGGTAACAATGGAAAAAAACAGAGAAGAGGGGCGCGTTTTATTAAAAACATGGGAAGGCGAAAAGCGGTAACAAAGGTTAGCAATATGAAGGAAGGGCGCCAACAATTAACACGGCTAAAGGAAAAAAAGTGAGGGGTGTGCTTCTAAAATCTAGGTAAGATCAAATGCCGCCAGAGAGAAAGGTGAATTCTTTCTCAGATAGCGAGATAGATGGGGTGCTTACGCAGCCTTCCTTAAGACCTGAGATGTAGGCGGCTTCAACAATTTCGCGCGTCAGTTGATTCTTATGTTTCTTCAGGATGGTTGTCTTCTTGAAACTGGGGGTGCATTTCTTTTTGCTGTCACATCCCCGACAGTGGGCGGGTAAGTTTTTTAAAAGGGCCCCGGATAAATCGTTCTTATGCTCCATTAATCTCTCATTTAAACATCTCCCTGTTTGGCCTATGTAAGCCTTACCGCATGTTAAAGGAATTGAATAAACGACGCCCTCCTCGCAGGCCGCGAGAGGGTCGCGATGCCTGGTTGTACAGCCACTAATCTTTTTCTTATTATTGACTTTGTTACACAGGCTTGAGAGGCGCAGTGGGGCTGAAAAGACTACTTCGACGCCTGATTTTTTACCAATTTTTTTCAGATTGTGTGATATTTGATGCAGGTACGGCACAACAGCAACCCTTTTGTTCCGCGGTCGGGCCTCATTTGGAACGTCACATTCGTGCTTCATACCTTTCAGGATTATTTCTGCTACAGATGCAAGGAGAGATTGCGGGTAACCTGATTGCGTCAGCCTCAACACTTGTTTGGAAAAACTAGCCTGCAGCTTGTGTTCGCAGGATTTTGTGAGTGCGTTTTTAAAGGTTGACTTTACTATGTTTCTTTTGACCAGTTTTGAATGTGCTGAGTCGTAGGGCAGAATGGGTTTTTTGGCTCTTGGTTCAAATGACCAGCACACGTGGTTCTGTCCGAAAAAAACTTTTAACTCCAAAAACCTGATGGCGTTGTGTTCTGGGAATTCATGCGTAACTTCAAGAGGGGACATAGTCCTCGAAACAACTTGGAGAACTTCATCTGCTTTTGTTTGAAATGCTTCAGGGATGCAATCTAAGAGAACCATAGCGGAAAATTTTGAGAACGCTTGAAGACTCGAGCTGGTCCTTCAAGGATCTGTCATGCATGGCCAAGAATAGGTCACTCAAAATGGGGGCTATGCATGAACCTATACATATGCCTTTTTTGTGAATAAATCTGCAGCCGTCCCACTCAGTAACTGTTGATTTTAGGTAAGTGCACAATACTTCAATGAAGCCGTCCACAGTTGCACCACACTCATTTTGGAAGGCCACCACACCGTGTCTATCTATGGCATCACGAACACATTCTATGAGGTCAGCCTGCGGGATGGAATAAAACAGGTCTTTAATATCAATGGAGAAGCCATTGAACGTCTTTGTGCTGTTCTCATGCAGGAACCCGATTACTTCTGCGGTGTTTTTTACAAGGAAGGGGTCATCAACAGTGAGCCGCTTAAGGTTGCCTTGTAGAAACCTGGCAACTTCTTTTTGCCAGGTCAATCTTTCGGACACAATCACACGTAAAGGGCATCCAGCTTTATGCGTTTTTGCTGTAAAAAACATTTCCAGACAGCCTGTCTTTTTTCCCTGTATTGAACGAGAAAGGTTCTCTAAATTCAAGCGTTGGCATAGCTTCTTTGCATTACTTCTTAGTTTTGTTTCAGACGTTCTGCATTTTACAAAATTTGTTTGGACTGCTTCCGCGGCCTTTGACATGAATACGCGTTTCGGTAGGACGGTAAACCCTCCTTCCTTGTCAGCGGTTAACAATGACAAATTCTTCTTAATCAGGTGTGAAACAGTCTTCTTAATTGGGAACCTATGCCTATCGGCGTTACACCGCGTGATCAGGTCCACTCCGTCCGCGGTACAACGATCCGCTTCCGCCGCTGGGGCGAGGCGAGAAACTTGCCTGACCATGGTCAACAGTTCCGGTGCTGTCCTCTTGGGCTCCACGGCGAACTTGGGTCCGTGACTAAGAAACCGCTGGACTTCTTCAGGGATGCTCTTGACACCTCCCACGAGGTGGACGGGGTTTCCAGTCTTTTCTTTCTTGGCGGGCACGAGTGCACGCAAGCCTGGGAGCACATGCTGCCAGAGGCACTCTGTCGTCCGGTTGACTTGTGACTGAACCTCACGCCATTTTCTGGCTGCTGCTGACACCGGCGATGATGCGAACACCATCAGCCGCAGATGTTCTCTGTGTAGGCTCGCCTGGTGCTGCCATTCCGAGCGCAGAATTTTGCAAAGGCGGGTAGCATGGCCGACAGTGGGGTGGAAGCCGCCGAACAACTTCAGAAGGTCAGGAGGAAGTACCTTGCGCCGAATGCAGAAGCCGAGGATTCTAGCCTGGCAGGAGGATTCCGCGGCGAGGCGTACTACGTGGCAGGGATCAGCTTGAGAAGAAAGGAAAGGGCCCGTAGAACAAGAAACATACTTGAATAACACGATCTGTCGGGCTAGTTGGTAACGATCCATATGTATCAGCAGCGCGAACACAATCAGAGGAAAAGAAGAATAAGAAGGACAGAGCGCTGAACTTGCAACTTTATTAGAGGAAACTGAAACCCGCACTTATATGCACACCGAGAAAACACCCACCAGGGGGAATTATCACGGCGACGTGACCGTCAGGGCGCACGAGTGAACTGATAAAAAACACACGTGTCCGGGACATCAAAAGATTACACGAGGAGCATCATGAAAAACACGCAGACAAACCTTTTCGTGAAATGACGCACTACGGGCATGTGTAAACAAGAATGGAAAAACAGGGTTGGGGGCGGGCAATGACGGAAGGTAACAATGGAAAAAAACAGAGAAGAGGGGCGCGTTTTATTAAAAACATGGGAAGGCGAAAAGCGGTAACAAAGGTTAGCAATATGAAGGAAGGGCGCCAACAATTAACACGGCTAAAGGAAAAAAAGTGAGGGGTGTGCTTCTAAAATCTAGGTAAGATCAAATGCCGCCAGAGAGAAAGGTGAATTCTTTCTCAGATAGCGAGATAGATGGGGTGCTTACGCAGCCTTCCTTAAGACCTGAGATGTAGGCGGCTTCAACAATTTCGCGCGTCAGTTGATTCTTATGTTTCTTCAGGATGGTTGTCTTCTTGAAACTGGGGGTGCATTTCTTTTTGCTGTCACATCCCCGACAGTGGGCGGGTAAGTTTTTTAAAAGGGCCCCGGATAAATCGTTCTTATGCTCCATTAATCTCTCATTTAAACATCTCCCTGTTTGGCCTATGTAAGCCTTACCGCATGTTAAAGGAATTGAATAAACGACGCCCTCCTCGCAGGCCGCGAGAGGGTCGCGATGCCTGGTTGTACAGCCACTAATCTTTTTCTTATTATTGACTTTGTTACACAGGCTTGAGAGGCGCAGTGGGGCTGAAAAGACTACTTCGACGCCTGATTTTTTACCAATTTTTTTCAGATTGTGTGATATTTGATGCAGGTACGGCACAACAGCAACCCTTTTGTTCCGCGGTCGGGCCTCATTTGGAACGTCACATTCGTGCTTCATACCTTTCAGGATTATTTCTGCTACAGATGCAAGGAGAGATTGCGGGTAACCTGATTGCGTCAGCCTCAACACTTGTTTGGAAAAACTAGCCTGCAGCTTGTGTTCGCAGGATTTTGTGAGTGCGTTTTTAAAGGTTGACTTTACTATGTTTCTTTTGACCAGTTTTGAATGTGCTGAGTCGTAGGGCAGAATGGGTTTTTTGGCTCTTGGTTCAAATGACCAGCACACGTGGTTCTGTCCGAAAAAAACTTTTAACTCCAAAAACCTGATGGCGTTGTGTTCTGGGAATTCATGCGTAACTTCAAGAGGGGACATAGTCCTCGAAACAACTTGGAGAACTTCATCTGCTTTTGTTTGAAATGCTTCAGGGATGCAATCTAAGAGAACCAGGAAGTCGTCAACATAGCGGAAAATTTTGAGAACGCTTGAAGACTCGAGCTGGTCCTTCAAGGATCTGTCATGCATGGCCAAGAAAAGGTCACTCAAAATGGGGGCTATGCATGAACCTATACATATGCCTTGTTTCTGAATAAATCTGCAGCCGTCCCACTCAGTAACTGTTGATTTTAGGTAAGTGCACAATACTTCAATGAAGCCGTCCACAGTTGCACCACACTCATTTTGGAAGGCCACCACACCGTGTCTATCTATGGCATCACGAACACATTCTATGAGGTCAGCCTGCGGGATGGAATAAAACAGGTCTTTAATATCAATGGAGAAGCCATTGAACGTCTTTGTGCTGTTCTCATGCAGGAACCCAATTACTTCTGCGGTGTTTTTTACAAGGAAGGGGTCATCAACAGTGAGCCGCTTAAGGTTGCCTTGTAGAAACCTGGCAACTTCTTTTTGCCAGGTCAATCTTTCGGACACAATCACACGTAAAGGGCATCCAGCTTTATGCGTTTTTGCTGTAAAAAACATTTCCAGACAGCCTGTCTTTTTTCCCTGTATTGAACGAGAAAGGTTCTCTAAATTCAAGCGTTGGCATAGCTTCTTTGCATTACTTCTTAGTTTTGTTTCAGACGTTCTGCATTTTACAAAATTTGTTAGGACTGCTTCCGCGGCCTTTGACATGAATACGCGTTTCGGTAGGACGGCAAACCCTCCTTCCTTGTCAGCGGTTAACAATGACAAATTCTTCTTAATCAGGTGTGAAACAGTCTTCTTAATTGGGAACCTATGCCTATCGGCGTTACACCGCGTGATCAGGTCCACTCCGTCCGCGGTACAACGATCCGCTTCCGCCGCTGGGGCGAGGCGAGAAACTTGCCTGACCATGGTCAACAGTTCCGGTGCTGTCCTCTTGGGCTCCACGGCGAACTTGGGTCCGTGACTAAGAAACCGCTGGACTTCTTCAGGGATGCTCTTGACACCTCCCACGAGGTGGACGGGGTCTCCAGTCTTTTCTTTCTTGGCGGGCACGAGTGCACGCAAGCCTGGGAGCACATGCTGCCAGAGGCACTCTGTCGTCCGGTTGACTTGTGACTGAACCTCACGCCATTTTCTGGCTGCTGCTGACACCGGCGATGATGCGAACACCATCAGCCGCAGATGTTCTCTGTGTAGGCTCGCCTGGTGCTGCCATTCCGAGCGCAGAATTTTGCAAAGGCGGGTAGCATGGCCGACAGTGGGGTGGAAGCCGCCGAACAACTTCAGAAGGTCAGGAGGAAGTACCTTGCGCCGAATGCAGAAGCCGAGGATTCTAGCCTGGCAGGAGGATTCCGCGGCGAGGCGTACTACGTGGCAGGGATCAGCTTGAGAAGAAAGGAAAGGGCCCGTAGAACAAGAAACATACTTGAATAACACGATCTGTCGGGCTAGTTGGTAACGATCCATATGTATCAGCAGCGCGAACACAATCAGAGGAAAAGAAGAATAAGAAGGACAGAGCGCTGAACTTGCAACTTTATTAGAGGAAACTGAAACCCGCACTTATATGCACACCGAGAAAACACCCACCAGGGGGAATTATCACGGCGACGTGACCGTCAGGGCGCACGAGCGAACGAGTTCAGCGCTCTGTCCTTCTTATTCTTCTTTTCCTCTGATTGTGTTCGCGCTGCTGATACATATGGCTTTTAATTCAGTGCTGACAGGTGAAACGGACAGTCTTTGTTCGCCGACCGCCGAGCCCGATTGTTGCTATCGCCGCCGCCGAATCGCTTAGTTGATTTGTGGCGCATGCCAGCCCAATAAAGAGTTTCTTCACCGATTCTTTATTGTGTCACCAAACTTGTCACATCCACGTGACACGGCAGTAAAGCCTGACAAGATAGTAAAGGTAGTAAAGCGAAATAGCAAAAATATAGCCAAGCTATGCAGATTCTGCACCAAGCGTAGAGAGCCTATAGATGAGACAGCAGTAAGGAACCCGCGCTCTAACCTTTTAACCTAACCTTTTAAGGGCAGGTTTTAAATTTCTTAGGATGACAACAGGTTGAGCCGAACCAGACCCTAGCTTCCGTAAAACCATATCAATAGCAACTCTTTCGATAGTTGTGGAGGATACGACTTCAGTAAAGCGTGCAGACCACGTATAGTCCATCGAACGAATGTAAAAAAGCCGCCGAGCTACATTTTCTCACCTTGTCTACAGAACCATAAATGAAATTTTAAGATGGAGGGCATACTCTATTTTTAAACGTTCTAGTACGAGCGAACGCGTTGCCACTAAAGGAGAACTTCACTTTGCGCTTACATGAGAAATTGTGACCTTAAAGTCGACCGCTGGAAATGACCAGGGTGGCCTTCGAACATTACTAGAGAAGGAAGAGTATTAAGTGCCAAGTAGGTTCTCGAGTTTGCAGAGCGCAATAACTTAAGAATCATGAATACCTTCTTCAGCAAACGGAAGAACCGGAAATGGACATGGAAAAGTCCTAACGGGGAGACTAAAAATGAAATTGACTGCATAATGTGTTCAACCCCCGCCATTATGCAAGATATAGCGGTAATCGGGAAAGTACGATGCAGTGACCACAGAATGGGGAGGTCCCGAATTAGCCTAAATCTGAAGAAGAACGCGACAGATTAGTCAGAAAGAAACCCATCAACGAATTAGCGGTGAGGGGGAGGGCAGAAGAGTTCAGGATCTCGCTACAGAATAGATATTCAGCTTTAAACGAGGATGGCGACATTACCCTAGAAGCAATGAAGAATAATTTCAGAGATATCATTACTGAATGTGCGGTAGAAGTAGGCGGTAGGATAGTTAGAGAGGATACGGGTAAGCTGTCTAAAGAGACGAAAGATTTGATTAAGAAACACCAGAGTATGATAGCTTCCAATCAAACAGACCAGATCGAATTGGCCGAGACATAAAAGATAATCAATAAGCGCAAGGTGGCTGATAAGAGGTAGTATCATCATCATCATCAGCCTGCTTATACCCACTGCAGGGCGAAGGCGTCTCCCATATTTCTCCACTTAACAAGGTCCTGTGCTAGCTGCATCCACTTGACCCCTGCGAACTTCTTAATCTCATCCGCCCACCTAACTTTCTGCCAACCCCTGCTACGCTTTCCTTCCCTTGGAATCCATTTTGTTACCCTCAGTGACCATCGGTTATCTTCTCTTCGCACTACAAGTCCTGCCCATGTCCATTTCTTCTTCTTAAATTCCACTAGAATGTCGGTAACTTGAGTTATTTCTCTGACCCACTCTGCACGATTTCTATCTCTTATTGTTACCCCTACCATTTTTCGTTTCATATCCCTCTGGGTTGTCCTCAACTTAAGTAGAACTCTCTTGGTTAGCCTCCACGTTTCAGCCCCATAGGTGAGTACAGGCAAGATGCAACTGTTGTATACTTTCCTCTTGAGCGATACCGGTAAGCTGCTACTCATAATCTGCGAGTGCTTGCCAAATGCGCTCCATCCCAATCTTATTCTTCTTGTTATTTCCTTTTCAAGGTCCGGATCTGCGGTTACTACCTGTCCTAAGTAGACATATTCGCCTACTACTTCCAGTATTTCACTACCTAATGTAAACTGCTGTTCCTTCCCGAGGCTGTTGAACATTACCTTAGTCTTCTGCATATTGATTTTCAAGCCTACCTTTCTACTTTTTCTGTCTAGGTCATCAATCATTATTTGCAGTTCATCCCCCGAGTTGCTTAGCAAGGCAATGTCATCAGTAAATCACAGGTTACTGAGGTATCCTCAATCTACCCTTATCCCTAACTGCTCCCATTCCAAGTCTCTGAATACTTCCTCTAAACAAGCTGTGAATAGTACTGGGGAGATTGTGTCTCCTTGCCTAACACCTTTCTTTATGGGAATTTTGTTACTTTCTTTATGCAGAACTATTGTTGCTGTGCAGCCACTATATATATCTTCCAGTACTTTCACGTACGGCTCGTCTACCCCCTGATTCCGCAATGCCTGCATCACCGCCGAGGTTTCAACTGAGTCAAATGCTTTTTCGTAGTCAATGAGTGCTATGTATAAGGGCTGGTTATATTCCAAGCATTTTTCTATCACCTGATTAATGGCATGGATATGATCGATAGTAGAAGAAGGAAGTATAACATGGAGAAAATTGAGCATGCTGTAAAGAACGGGGGAAGCCTTAAAGCGGTAAAGAAACTGGGCATAGGCAAAAACCAGATGTATGCGATAAGGCACGAGGCGGGCAATGTTATCACGAATATGGACAAGATAGTCAAAGTAGCCGAAAAGGTTTATGCAGATCTCTACTGCAACCAAAATAGTCAGGACCGTAACGAGATTGGCGGCAGGGAAAAACAGTCAGACGTTCCACCATTGACGAAGGACGCGGTCAAGAAAGCATTAGAAACCACGAAAAGGGGGAAATCAGCTGGAGAAGATCAGATAACTACAGATTTGCTAAAGGATGGGGGGGGGGGGGGGATAGCGTGCTAGAAAAACTGGCACCCTGTATACGCAGTGCCTGGTGTCATCGACGGTACCGGAACCACGGAAGAATGCAAACATTATCCTCATTCATAAAAAAGGGGAGTCTAAGGACCTTAAAAATTACAGACCAATCAGCCTACTGCCTGTTACTTATAAGGTATTTACTAAGGACAACCTTAGACTGCAATCAAGCAAAGTATCAAGCAGGTTTTCGGAAACGGTACTCTACTATCGATCATATCCATACCATCAATCAGGTGATAGAAAAATGCTCGGAATATAGCCAGCCCTTATACATAGCATTCGTTGATTACGAAAAAGCATTTGACTCTTTTGAAACCTCGGTGGTGATGCAGGCATTGCGAAATCAGGGGGTAGACGAGCCGTACGTGAAAGTGCTGGAAGATATTGTAAAAGAAGGCTAGGTCGAGACGCCGAGGTCGTGACGGCAAGGACAGCGAAGCCTTGTCTAGCGTTTTAATCCGATCACGAACCCACGCACGCGCCGGAGCCGACGCCGCGGGACGATGATGCTGGTATGTACAAATGAAAGAAGAAGATGATGGCATGTACAAATGAAAGAAAGTCCACAGAAGGTTCACAATATATATAGTGGCTGCACAGCAACCATAGTTCTGCATAAAGAAAGTAACAAAATTCCCATAAAGAAAGGTGTTAGGCAAGGAGACACAATCTCCCCAGTGCTATTCACAGCTTGTTTAGAGGAAGTATTCAGAGACTTGGAATGGGAGCAGTTAGGGATAAGGGTAGATGGAGAATACCTCAGTAATCTGCGATTTGCTGATGACATTGCCTTGCTAAGCAACTCGGGGGATCAAACTGCAAATAATGATTGGTGGCCTAGAAAGGAAAAGTAGAAAGGTACTGGAAGTAGTAGGCTAATATGTCTACTTAGGACAGGTAGTAACCGCACATCCGGACCATGAAAAAGAAATAACAAGAAGAATAATATTGGGATGAAGCGCATTTGGCAAGCACTCGCAGATTATGACTAGCAGCTTACCGATATCGCTAAAGAGGAAAGTATATAACAGTTGCATCTTACCTGTACACACCTATGGCGCTGAAACGTGGAGGCTAACCAAGTGAGTTCTGCTTAAGTTGAGGACAACCCAGAGGGCTATGGAACGAGAAATGGTAGGGGTAACATTAAGAGATAGGAAACGTGCAGAGTGGGTTAGAGAAATAACTCAAGTTTCCGACATTCTAGTGGAAATTAAAAAGAAGTGGGCATGGACAGGACATGTAGCGCGAAGAGAGGATAACAGATGGTCGCTTAGGGTAACAAACTGGATTCCAAGGGAAGGAAAGCGTAGCAGGGGGCGGCAGAAAGTTAGGTGGGTGGATAAGGTTAAGAAGTTCGCAGGGGTCAAGTGGATGCAGCTAGCACAGGACCGGGTTAAGTGGATGAATATGGGAGAGGCCTTCGCCCTGCAGTGGGTATAGTCAGGCTGATGATGATGATGATGATGATAAGGTTCTCGCCTCAGATCTCTTGCGGGTCCGCTAAAGACCAGATTACCCAGCTTCCGTTTCTCCGAGGCGGTCAAGTTGCATTAGTAGCCTCTGTGAAGCGACAAGGCTAAGAGGTTCGATATTGACTCGTAAAGCACTGCACTGGTTGGTGCCGCCTGAGGAACTCCAATGGCTCTTCTTAGGCCCTTTCTATGAATAAATTCGAGATATTCAAGCTGTGATGCCGAGGGGGAAATTAAATGTATTTGGTACATTATGCGACTGATCACCAACGCCCTGTGAAGTTTGACAATTGAAAAACGGCGGTTTCCGCCATTGCTCACTTGTAATTCTGCGGATCACATTGAGTCGCGAAGATTGAGATGAGACAATCGCGTCGACAGCTTTTCGCTACTGTGAACAGGGTCAATAATGACACACAGAAAACGCTTGTGATGGAATTGGCGAATGGTGTACCTTTAACCGCGCATGACGTCTTCTTACGCCAGGGAACAGACCAAAGCCAGATTTTTCCACTGTTAGAGACCCACACCTTGAAACCTCGAAGGTAAGCTTATACCGAAGGTAGAGTCTGTCTAACTATCAGGGCTAATCACTTGTGTTGGTAGCCAGAAGCTGAATGCAAATGTCGTAAGCATACATAGACATACGCACTGGCCTGCAATTTTTTTTGCAATGAATCCGGAAGGCCAGCTATTACGACGTTAAAAATTATGGGGAAAAGAACGCTTGCTTGAGGCACACTTCGTAATACAGTCCTTTCGATGCTTATAGTACTCCCTAACCGTACACGAAGCATACCACCGCTGACGAACAAGCAAATGAACCTTAGCATATAACCTATTATGTCCACACTTCGCAATCGGTTCAAAATAAAGCTCTGAAGCACTCTGTCTTTTGCAACGTCAAGAAAAATGGCTAAGGTGGAAAGGCCGAAAGCTCTCTAGTGTTCAGTGTGACTCACCACATTTAAGACCCTCTCTAGGCACTTACTCCTCGGCGGGTCCTGTCATACATCTTGGCAGTGCCTTGGTGGCCTGAAGCTACCATGATACACATTCATTCGTTAGCTTCTCCACCAACGGGAGGTCAGTGACAAAGGATACTACGAGGCTCAGAAGAGCGTATTCTCGGGCTAGTTGGTTGTGCAAAGTATATAAGAGAAATGCGCAACAACTTAGGACACAGGAAGAAACACATACAACAGTTCACGAGCGCAGTTGCGCTCGTGAAATGTTGTATGTGTTTCTTCCTGTGCCCTGTCTAAGTTGTTGCGCATTTCTCTTATATACTATGCTACGAGGCAATCCGTCATATCTTCGCCAGGCTTCAGCACTGGAACTACATATGCCACCTTCCATGACGGAGTGATGGAATAAATTAATGTTGCCAGTCTTCCAACTTCGATTGGTGAAGTTTAGGAGCTCCTTCCCGAGTTCCAGGGCTAGGTTCTGCAGCACTTGGTTGATGATACTGTCAGGACATGGTGCACACCGGCGCCGCAGGTCACTGAAGCTCCCTAAGCGAGAATGCCATGATAAACTTGGAGGAAACAGATGGTATGGTATAGGTGATTTCCAGTATTTGCTGATACTATTGCATTTGATAGTGCCTAGACAAAATGAATTTTTCCTTGCGCATTACAAGAGCTTCAAATGGCTTCAATGGGCGAAGTTCTCCAGAAAAACTGCCAATTACTCGCGATATTCCCGTCATCGGTAAGAATACAGTCAAACTAGAGCAAAATGAGGCCCAACCTGTAGAGCTTGTCCCTATGCCTCCAAAAGGCAGAATTCAGCCAAATAAGGCAAAAGCCTTTAATTCCTCATACTATCGTTAGCAAATGTGTCCGCGTTTCGAGGGCGAGAGTTACAAATAAATTAATAAACCTTGTCTCCACCGGGGATCGAACCTCGATCTCTTGGATCCCCAGCCGAGCTCTTTACCACTGTGCCATGCCCCGGTTTTTTTATTTTCTTTATTTTCTGACCGAGGACGTACAGAAAAAAGACACATGTGACATCAATAACATGACAAAATAACAGATCAAGCATTGACTTAAAGCTTCAGCCTTCCTTAGCTGAAGTTGTCGGATTAAAAATCCCTCATATGTGACAACCCCTCAAAACTAACTAACCATTTTGGCTCTAGTTTTAAAGCTTTCTGTTTCTTCCACATATGCCCGTATGCTCTTTCTAAAGAGCTGTCTCGTTGAACGTGCATCGACGTCACCGTGCTCTACAGCCATTCTGCTTTTTCATATGCTGTGGAGAGCCAGTAGCATCAAAAGATCCAACGGTGTATCATTGTTCGCTTCTACTGGCAAGAATCGTATACCATGTGGGCTTATGGGTAGTTCTTTTTTAAGCGTCCTCTGGAGCACGTCCCATAAAAATACGGCATCCCAGCATTCGAGAAACACGTGTTCAATCGTCTCCTCTTTCCTGCATATTATGCAGTGGACACCCCAGGGTATAAAAAGCCCTTTCTGTTCCTTCCATTTCTTTACCTCCAATGTTCCAGTGTGCAGCTTAAAAAAGAACAATTTCACCCCTGCCGGCACCATCATCCTCTTCACTCTTTTAAGAACATTTTTGCCCCCTGTGGACGAGTACACAGCTCTGTACAACGGTTCTGGAAGCACCACATCGCACAAGTCTTTATACAATTTTTTCCGGTTTACGCTCCACAAATAGTCTAAAGTAAACCGCACCATCAAGAACCTGTACGCCAAGACCACTTCCCTTAGATACCCGTGGACACCTCCTGACATGCGGTCAGAAGAAACGACAATTCCCGGGAGAGCTTGACCCAGGCGTAACTGACAGACCGTAAGAAGAAATGGATTTTTCACATTCCTCAAAAACATGAAACGATTGACTAACTGGCGCAGAAACAGATGTGCCATACCAAGCCCGCCGTCCTTCACCCGGCGGAAGAGATTTGTCCGACTTGTCCGTTCCCACGAAGACCCCCACACAAAGACGGCAAAGATACGATGCATCTTTTGGACATTAGCTCTTGAAAAATATAACACTTGAAGCACATACCAAACTTTTGTCACTAAAAACAAATTACAAATCGTGGCCTTAGCAAACACCGACCACTGCCATCCATTCCATTTGTGCACTCTATCTTTCAATTTACCGACTTGGTTTTTCCAGTATGGGTCACTGTCCCGATACGATTCAAGAGGGGCACCAAGGTAGCTGACAGGGTTGGTAACAAATTTCATGTTAGCAAAAATGCCTGGGGTCGCTGGCCAGTCACCGTGCCAGAAGCCCAGGCACTTGCCCCAGTTAACAGCACTGCCGCTTACAGCGCAAAAATCTTTTACAGTTTTCAGAACCTCTACGATGCTTTCGTATTCTACACAAAACATCGCGACATCATCGGCATAAGCCAAAAGCTTCACTTCTGCTTGATGCAGCTTGAAGCCCAGCATTTTCTCATGCTTGATAACTCTTAAACATAAAGGTTCAAGATAGATACAAAAGAGAAGAGGTGAAAGGGGGCAACCTTGACGAACTGAGCGTTGGACAGCAATACTGTCACCGACAGATTTGTTCACAATTAGCCTAGTTGTACAAGCACTGTAAGCCATAGCCACTCCTTCTCTGATGACGCATCCGACCTTGACATAGTCTAATATACACAAAAGCAATTCGTGGGGCACTCTATCAAAAGCCTTTTCAAGATCTATTTGGAGCATTGCTCCCTCAAGTTCACCAGCATCGCAACATTCAAAAATGGCCCTCGCGATGTGAATGTTCGTAAAAATGGACCTGTCTTTAATACCGCATGTTTGGTGGTCTCCAACAATATCTTTAATAACTGTTTGCAGCCTTTTAGCTAGTATTTTCATAAAAACTTTATAGTCGACATTGGTTAAACTAATCAGCCGGTAAGAGGTAACACTGCGTAATTGACCTCGGTCCTCCGTTTTGGGAATTAGCCCAGTATGAGAAGATGCAAAGGACGGCGGCAGCACATTAAGCTCATATGCTTCATTATACACTTTTTCCAGTATCGGCGAGAGAAAATCCTGGAAAGCTTTATAAAATGCGGCGCTAAGTCCATCAGGCCCAGGCGATTTGCCGGGGTTCAAATTCCCAATAGCGCATTTCACTTCGTCCTCCGTGATGGGGGTCTCCAGCACACGTGTCGTTTTTTCGTCGAGTTGTGGCATTAAAGGTAAATAAACTCTCTTGAAACTCTCGATATCAACTGCACGCCGTGCGAACTGCTGACGATAATGCTCGAAGAAAGCTTGCTGGATTTCTTTCTTTTCGTTGGTAATGGTCCCTTGGTATTCAATTTCATCTATCTGATTCCTTCGAGCGTGCCACTTTTCTGTGCCGAACGCCCTTTTTGTCGGACCTTCACCCCTTATCAGCCGTTCGGCTCTAGCTCTGACAAGGGCACCGCGATATCGGTCAGCGTCGAGTAGTTCAAGCTTGCCCTTAAGGGCTCGTATGTCGTCTATGAACAAACCGGGGTTATTGCTTTCCACATCGATTAGACGCTGTAGATTCACGTGAAGGGACCTTTCTTCGGCCCTTTCTTGTCTGGCTATAGCGCTCGATCTTTCCAATGCTGTCATTTTGACATCGTGAAACGCTCTTCATAATTCCGCTTGTCTACCGCGAGGATGATAGCGGGATTTCCAAAGTAAGATACTGCATGGGCTGTCGAGCAGTGCGGACGTGTGTCACATGGGCTCCCGCCTCGAAGCCAACTTTTGGTGGAGTGCTTCGGTTCTTGAACCTGCCACCTATTGCAACATCTCCGAGGGACCACCCGGCACCCGTGGGTACCGATTCTTGGCAAGTCGACGCGCAGCTTCCGTATGTTTCGGACGTTTTACCTGAATCAAGTGATGGAGGCAGCTAGGCCTAGCGCGTAGGCCTTGCTCGGCCTTCTGCCGACGGGCTCTGTGAGCAAGCCCGAGACCTTGCTAACCCTGAAGATGCATTACCCCGTCGAAGGGGAAGATATAACGCCAGTGCAGCTAGAAAACGGAGTATGGGAGACCGTCCTCCGTCTTCAAGATCGCGCCAGAGGCTTGAAGCAAAGCGCTAATTAACAGCCACGTCGACGAAGCTAGGCTTAGGCCGGGTCAGGCCGACGGGAAGTCAAACTCTGACACTAATGCCAAAAAGAAGTGTGGACCATCCACCACTAAAACATGGGTACGTCCCCGAGACTACCAATGGACGACTTCAAAATCCTGTGCCGACCGAGAAATTGGGACCTGAGCAGCGTCGCCCCATGTGACCTCGAGCGTTCCATATGAGAGGCAACGAACGTAGTGCCATTGGAGGCACAAGACGTGGACACTACACGTGTAAACATCGTGAACACGTTTCACCGTTAGTACACCGAACCGCCAAAGAGCATCAGCTTACGCCGGTAGGGAAGTCTTCAAGCTTGAAGGGCATGACAAGCAAGTGGCATCGTACGTCGCGGCGCCGGACGACTCGATTAAAGGAGCAATCTACCGAGCGTACGATGGATCCTCGCCTGATAAAGTCCGAGAAGGCTTCATGAGGAGAAACAAGGACGTCAGCATCGTCGACGCAAGACAACTAGGCAAGTCAAGAGCCTTCCAGATTACTTTCATAGAGAACACAATTCCAAGACAAGCATACCACTGGAACACAGTATTTTGTGTGTTCCCATACAGAGAGCAAGTGGAAACTTGCTACAACTGTCTCAAGGTCGGGAACTGGGCTGACGTCTGCTACCAACCAAAGGCAAACTTATGCCGCCGCTGCGGTAATGACCACCCGGTCCCTCCAGAAGGGGAACCTTTAACATACATTCCAGCCCAGTAAACACCAACCCATCTATGAGACGGCTATAAACTGTCTTGCCAAGACAAGCAAGATGCCTGATAGATGTCTCAGTAGACCTCTGAGATGGCTAATTAACGTATATAATATGTCTCGACGAGATGCAAGACATTGACAGATGTCTTGATATTTCTTGTAGTGATCTTGTAGCTCAGCTAATGCAGCCACTTTTTTAGCCTACAAGACGTCTTGCAAGATATCTCCTAGTAATCTGGAAGACAAATAACATACTAAACGTCAGTCTAGCAGATAGCTATAAGGCATCTTGCCCAAGATAAACAAGTCTCCTCATAGATATCTGAAGTGGCACCCAAGACAGCTGATAGACATTTAAAAGATGCATTTGCAAGATATGAAAGATGTTTTTATACGTCTTGGTACATCTTGTAGCTGCCTTCTAGCTCAGCTAATTCACCCACTTTTTTAAGCTACAAGACGTCTTGCAAGTCATCATCTAGAAATCATTAAAATAGATTCTGAATGTCTAAAATGAGCTCTAGAATCTCCTGCAATGCTCTAAATTATTTATTCCCTGCTATTTCTCGCAAAACTGTCTGAAATGCTTTTGTATTTGCACAGGTTTTCAACACCGCTGCCAGACATAAAATATAGGCTCATGATGCTGCTACAACTACAGCTGCATTGCCGTCACACACCCACAATGCTCTTTCACACATTCAGTTATGATGCAAGCTAAACTGATGTACAATTGTAAATCATTAATTCTCACACACTACAACTGTTGTCTAGTAATGAGAACTGTATGTTTTTTATTACAAAGCGTGCCACATTTCACTGTTAATGGCCATCAGGTGCTCTTTGGAAAATTTGGTAGTAACTGCACCCAATGCTAGAAAATGACATGAGTAAACTACAAAACTCTTTAAATTCCTCAGCATTATACATTGCAAATAGGCAACTTAAACAATCTCACGCTTGTTAAAAGCAAGGAAAGCCACAAGCAACAGTATGCAAATGACAAAATGTGGTTCTCTGAAGCCTAATATTGTACCAAGGAAGAAAACACCAGAAAGAGCCAACTCATGAACACATGACATGAAAAAAATGATGAACATTGTCATTCATTCTCACAGACATTAAAACTGCGAACAGTAAGTGAGATCTGTACACATTCTTTGTTACAAAACATGCCACACTGCACGGTGGACATCCATCGTTGGGTGCTCTTTGGGAGATTCGGCAATAACTGCAAAAGGTCCTAAGAAACAAAATGTGTAAATCATATATTCGATTTTTTTTTCAACAATGCACTACGAAGTTAAAAGCACAGAAACTAGACACTACAAGTGGTATGAAAATGACAGAATAATAATGAAGTTCTCTCCAAGCTTAAAATGATCTCTTTACAAAAAAAAATAAAAACATCAATACTCCAAACAAGAGCAGGAAATGACTAGAAATAAACAGGGATAGGTATGCAAAAGTGTACCAAACTGGTTCAGTGGTTAAACGAACTATCTGCATAATGTTTGTACAAAATAAAACAAAGCAACAAATTCGATTGAAAAAGCTTCAGTATACAGAAAATGTGCTTTCACAAAGGACCATCATCACCAGTGTTGCATTTCATAATACTTTATGTACATACATGTCACGAACTGAATGCTAGTTATACATACACCTTGTAGAAACTGTATAAACACTTGAGCATTAGGCACGACATCAAATCCATTGAAAAATCTACGTTGCAAAAAAGGAAGCCAAGACTGCTTCACTGCTGCTGTTCCTGTTAGCATGACTAGAATGCACTGAAAAAAAATGCAATGGCTGCATGCCTGTCATAATTACATTCTACAATCATAACTAAAAAGCACTTAGGAAAAGGTAGCAGGTAAGGGTCGTACATCACTATACAAGAAACACTAGAAGGCACCATAAGGAAAAAAAGGAAGGAGCAAAAGATTTGCATCCCTGTTATTGTACATACCAACCTCTATATTCCATCTCAAAAGCTGTTTGCAGCACTACAAAAGATAAGGGCATCATGAACCAGTCATGAAAGCACAAACTGCCCTTACCTTTTGTAGTGCAGCAAACAGCTTGCGAGGAGTACAGAAAGCACAGCAAAAAAAAAAAAAAGAGAATAAAATTCAGTGTTGGATACGGTGCTGCTCTTCACATTCTGCTGGTATAAAAAGAAGGAAGTTAACTGCTGAGATAGTTGGTTTTCAGAAATAAAAAAGGTATTTAGCATAACACAGACACACACAAGAAAGAAGACACCACGTGTACTTACTACAACTGTTTATTTAGGGGAAAGCAGTCGATGCATAGCTTTCACTGCTGATGTGCACTTGTACAAGGCAACAGGAAAACAGCACCAATCTTATCAAAGCAGGTATGAGAAATATCTGTTCAGCTTTAAAGAATAACTGAAGTGTCACTGACACAGCTTGAACCTGTTTAATGTACAGATGGTATCCTCTGCTCCCTGAAAGCTTGCTCAGCTAAGCCATCACATAAGCTACGAAAGCAAACAGGTCGGCTGTCAGAAGAGACATGGCCAGCATTTCGTAAAGTGCACCACCGTCTATAAAATTCTACTGTCATGTAGAAAAACTTATTTTGCACAGGCAGGATTCTGCGTGAATAGCCAACTTAGGGAACATGCAAAAGACATTACAATGAAGGTGAGCGACTTGCCTTGCACCGTAGGGTTTGCACCAATTGTGAAATCTGTGGGTAATGGCTCATGAAACACTAGAAGCCCTTAGTATAAAAAAGCAGGTTTTAGCTGTGTCAGCAGCAAATTGGTTTTTCTTATGAGACTGAAGAAAAATTTCTCACGCATAGTTTGACAAAATTGGTGCTGTTTCCATGTTGCCTTGTACCCGTGCGCCTCACCTGAGTAGGCTATGTATATCGGCTGCTTTCCGCTGAACAGTTGTAAGTGCTGGTGGTGTCCTCTGTCTTGTGTGCGACTGTGTTATGCTAAATAGCCTGTTATTATGCAAGGATAAAAGGCATTGAAAAAAGAACAAGGTCTGAATACCACTGCCAACATTCTGGCATGAAAGCATTGTAAATTGAGGGAGCTGGCATGGGTTGTGCATCTGTTATTCTGTACAACCCCTAGAGAGCAGAGAAAATTGGAAAAAAAAGAAAACTTTCGGGGCTATCAGATCCACTGCAGTCAGTTACAAATTAAGAATGAAGGGGCGAATATCCCTCAAAGGAGGCTTTTCTGCCAATCAGATCGTTCTCAACACTGGTACCACTCCAGCCCTTGTCCAGCGGCGAGCTCGTGACCCAAAGGGCCTTAGTGCAGCACGCGACTGATGCAGCACGACTCAGTGGATCCTTGGAATAGAGGCCCACCCTTGCTGACGAGAAGCTTCAATTCGCCAGCGCCAGAGAAGACGACGGAGACTACACAACCGCGAAACCCTTGAAATATCCAATAAAGTTTTCACTCACTCACTTATCGGTACTGACCACCAGCTGCACCGCCTCTTTTTTGTCACCTACTGCCATGAAAGGGGGAATTCCTTTGTGGCTCAATTGATTGGGAGGCTCTTCTCTGTCAATTGTTGGAGGCCTATCTGTGCAAAGTTACAAAACTTCAAACTTGAGTTGTAACTGAGCACAGAACGTGTTTTGATCCCAGCTGCTTGCTATTGTGGCACTGTTCATGGTGGCTGCGCAGCGCCTTTAGATGTGGACTTGGTCTTCGTCACAAGGCAAACACCAAACACTCTTTTGTGACGTCGGCAAAACTAAGTTTTATTGGTGTTGAAGGCTTTCCCTGTCATACCTGACAGGATTAAAATCAAAAGCACGATTTAGATATATGAGCTCCCAGACAGAAGGAAAAAGTCCCACTGCTGGCAACTCTAAGTTTTTGGCACAGTCAAGACATACCTGTGTATTCAGTCAGTAGCCCGCGACTGCCCAGTGAGAGGTCAGTCCCGTAACCCTCATCGCTAAGTTGGGTTTGCAGCACAGACAGGAAAGGGATAGTTGCTAGGCAGCTGTGGAGGTGGTGGCAACCTGCAAAGTGTTCCAATGCTTTAACGATTTCTTGTGGTGTTTAATAAAGCAAATCACTGACTACAAAACACTGGCACAAATTCCACTATGGGACAAGAATTTAAGCCCCGCCGGGGTGGTGCAGTGGTAAGAAGCCCGACTACTGTGCCGGAGTTCCCGGGTTCGAACCCGACCGCGGCGGCTGCGTTTCGATGGAGGCGAAACGAAGTGGAGTCCGTGTGCTGTGCGATGTCAGCGCACGTTAAAGATCCCCAGGTGGTCGAAATTATTCCGTAGCCCTCCACTACGGCTCCTCTTTCTCTCTTTCCACTTTCATTCCCACCTTCCTCCCTTCCCCTACGGCGCGGTTCGGGTGTCCACAGAGCAAGTGTGACAGTTACTGCGCCTTTCCCTTCCTGTGAACCAATTTAACTTTAACTTTAAGAATTTAACCTCAAAGTATGTCACATAAGGTTGAGAGTACTGAGTACACTATAGAAATATGTTTAACCAAGACACGCACTAGCAGCACAAAATAGTGCTGAGTATAATATATGTACATCAATAACTTGTTGATGACCTCGAAGGCTAAAACAATGTCTTCACCAACAGACACACCTGAAAAGAACCAACATTTTCCTGATTTATACATTCCTTTTTTTATTGAGAGTCACTTTCTATGCTGGGTAAGGTTTCTGCCTCTGAGTTTGCCAAGTGTTTCGTTCGACATATGTAGAGAAGAAATAAATCTATGTATCATGTATCTATGTATTGATGCATTACCTATGTAGGTATCTATGCATGTATATCTGTAGGTACCTATGTATGTATGCATCACCAGTTTTTCCTAGAACAAATGAAAGCAATATTTTAAACAGTGAGCATGCACCCAGAGCGAAAAAAAAGAATGCATAGCTCACTTGCTTGAGCTGTTGGGTAAGTATTTTGTTTACATGAAAATTCGCGCAGACACAAACAAACAAGGGCACCAAACACAGACACAACAGCACAATGTGAAAGCGAGCATTAAATTAAATGAAGGCATTTCACCTTTGATGCCAAACACCTTCACTTCGGGAGGAGTCTATATGCTATAAAAAGGTTTGCGTGGAGTCACAGCTTTGTTGTTGAGGACAGCCAGAAGGCATACACTGAACCCATATTAAAACATGGCTACATTTTATACGCCTTAAAAGTACGTTAAGATTCAATACTCTGTTTTCTTTTCCCAGTTCTGGATAGGTAGAGTCTATTGGCCCTGAAGTAAGAAAACAAATGAAATTGATGTTTTTGTGTATTAATAATAGGCTTTTCGTTATACGAGGTCCCTCCGAAAGATTTGCTTTCGACTTCCTTCTGTACCAACTGAACTGAAGCTTAATTTCTTGAAACACTTCTGCCAACAAAAAAAAATACCTGAGGACCAAAGCAAATAGAGCACCAGCACATCACACAGCATGCAGTTCGGGAACTTAAAAAGAACTAAATTGTGCTTTCTGACTGTATGAAAATGTAAAATAACTTAATCACTGAATATATACGGACTATAGTATTGTTGTGGCAATGTAATGCCTGACTGTAAACATTTTATGAACTATTAAAATTACATCACTGCAGAATGTTTGTATGCCGTTCCTATCTCGCCATGTGTTTCAACTTGTGCCTGTGAACAGGCCGAGAGTATTTTGCTAGCAGTTGGGAGAGGCGCTGTGGCCAGAATGCACCTTACCCTCCCCTCTAAGGCGGCTTATTGAGATCGTTCTTTTTCTTTTTCGCAACCGCGGCATAACTTAGCCTGCAGCTTAGAGCTCTGCAGGCTGCCATAAACAATGCACGGCTTCCACTTGACGGTGCGTATTTTCTGTATCTTGCTGCAGTGTGAAGGCCACACTAAGCATGCAGACTTTCGTGCCCAGTTGTGTTTCCTGGGAAAGTGTTAGAACCAGCGGCAATCAAAGAAAGACGTCGGATCGCCAAGCTCATTTTGAAGAATTACATCGCGAGGTTCCGCCGCCAATGGCAGTTCACGAAACGCGGCGAGTGGAATTACAAGCGAAAAACCTTCCTGCATGCACAAAACTATAGATGCGCCATAAAACACCGCCTTTCGTACTGACTAAACGGTCCGCGCGCGCTATCTTGCTCGCCCATACAGCCTGCGCCGGCGGATGCAAACAACGGTCCTTGCAGCATTTTTATCGTAAAAAGAAAACACTCAGTCACTTTACTGCTCCATTAACTGACTCATTTAGAAGAACCAATTTCTTACTCACCCAGCGAAGCTTGCCTTGCAGCCAGAAATAGCAGCCGCTGTGAGGGATACATTTTCAACACAGTCACAAACCAACGGCCTAACGTGCAGACACGACTAGACACGACGAAATGGCCAGCGGCCGAGCAGCGCATTGATACAGTAATTTTAAAACCAATAGAAATGTGAAATATATCTCATAAAACAAGCTATACAAGTAAAATGTAACTGTTGCTTATGACGTATTTGTTTCAAAACGGTAAATACAACCTGCGTCTTGCGTAATTAATTTGGAGCACTATTTTCTATCTCGCTGTAAAGTGGAGGGGTGCAAAAAGGCCACGGCGCGCGAAGTTTGGGAATAGCGGATCGTGCATAGCTGGCGTTCCGTATTAACATCGGCGCAGCAAATCGTTCCTCTGTGCGAACTACTGGCTTTTATCCCACACGGATACATCGCTAGCTTACTTTGTCGTAGTGAACTCAAGGAGTTTGGAGTCTTCCGGCGGACTGGACTGCGTTCAGCGAGGTCGAACACAGGTGTGGCTATGGGCTGCACCAATTACACCATGCAGAAAAGAAGGTGTCAGCGGCTTTTATACATCATGTTCAGATACCCATCGCCTAAACAGCATTTCTTGGTGCCATATTGGTCCTGCATGCTGGAAACAGCCCAGATTGCAAGCTTAATTCAAAAGCGCAGGCACTTTTGATACAGCATTTTGCAAGCTGAAAAATTGCTAGAACATACCTTCGACAATTTGTACTTAGAGTATGCAGAACAGTGTCGTCCAGTTAAATTGTGTACATATTGCACTACAGGCGCATATGTGACCCTGAAACGTCTTGTGAGGAAGTATGGTATACTTCTGATGCAGAACTCTAGAAGACATCTTGCGTAAGCCGCGTAATAACTGTCTTGCGTAGCTGAAGACATAAAAATTCTTCACAAGACAGATTCGAGACATCTTGCCGATGATGTCTTCTAGACTAGCACCAAGCGAAGTCTTGTAGATGTCTTTGATAGCTCAAGATATATGTGACCAATATAGACATATCAAGACCGCTACAAGATATTCTGTGCTCAGTGGGAGACTGCATAGTGAGCCATGGGGCTCATCATAGTAGGAGCCGGAACTGCAAACAACGTCTTGTGGTCCGGAAACAAGCGAACAAACAAAACGACAACGCGGGGCTACGCCACACGGAACATCAACCAAGGGACAGAAAGGTTCTGGAGCCGGACGAGACACGACAGCAAGCCCCGAGACCGATGCAGCTCCTTCCCGCCGCTACCGAACAAGGAAGGGGGCAGTTGCAACAGCAAGCAAAGAAGCTCGAGCCGCAGAAGTGGAGACAAGCTCGATAATAAGGTAAGCTGGACGGATACGGCCTCCCATACTAACAACACTCAGGAGAAGGAACTACGGATACAGATACAGGCACGTGATGATAAAATCGCCAAACTAGAAAAGGAGATGGCGGAGCTCAGCAAATTAATCAAGAATACTCGGGCACTAGAACACCCATTAAACTAAGGAGACGCGAGCCCCGCCACCGGTTCCGCCATTAGGGGTGGTAGCGATGAAAACGGACGATAGAGCCCCGATCAAAAGGCCACCTCCCCCGAGCGGAGAGAACAGTAAACATGTAGCAGAAGCCTCAGAAACTGATATGCCGCAGCACACGAGAGCTCCGAACAAACTCAGGACCGATTTAAATACACTCACAGAAAGGGTGGGCACCGTGGAGGTTAAGTAGACACCCTCTCGGCTAGGGTGGACACACTCACGAATAGGGTGGACGCCTTAGCGAACGAATTCAGGGTGCTCCAAAATCAGGTAACTATGTCGTTCCAACAAATGATGGAAACACTAAGCGCAGTGGAGGCGCGCCTTCTTCCGTTGCCTGGTCAGCAGCCAATACACACAATTGCTACTCATCATCATGGCCCCCAGACAGCAAATTGAAGTGTGACAGTGGAACTGCAGAGGCTTCCGCCGTAAGCGGGGGAACTTGCAGCTCCACATACAAAACCTACAGTGTCCACCAGACATTATTGCTGTAGTGGTGCCGTAAAACTTCCGGGCTACAAAGCATTCCTACCACCGGGATACGACGCCGGTACCGTCACGGGTGCGTTCACGCAAACGCTGGTGCAGCGTAATGTCACTGGAATACAGCCCAATTTGACAGCTGCAAGGAAAACTACACCCTTCTCGAGGTAGTGCCAAAACGTCGAGATAACAAAAATCTCTTTATTCTAAATCTATACAGCCCGCCTAGAGATAGAGGAACGGGTATTCCAGAGCTACTGGTCAGAAGCCTAAGGTTGGCAGCCAAGCGCAGCTACTAGTTGTTGAAGACTTGAATGCCCCGCATCCGGAATGGGGATACGTTAAAGCCAGCCAAAAAGGCAACTTAGTACGGCAAGCGATACAGAACACGGGTCTTTCCGTGTTAAACAACCCACAGGAATGCAAGAGGCTAGGCAATAGCATCAGCGTCGACACGTCACCGGACCTCAGCCTTGCTAGGAATATAATGGGAGACGAATGGCTAAACAGATGTCACACACTAGGTAGTGACCACTATATTTGATCCACCACCTTCGAAACGGCTAAGAACAAAACAATAATTAGGAAGACACATATTACGGATTGGGATAAATTCAGGAACCTAAGAGAGCAAACAGCCGAAGCAGAAATCATGAATCTCGATGATTGGATCGAGTCACTTAAAAAGGATATTAAGCAAACCACATCGGAGGTGCCGATAGAACAGGAGGGCCAAATCTCCGACCCGCAGCTACTCCATATGTGGGGAGCCGACCTCAGCTTGCAAAAGATACTGAGGAAGCGCAAACACCTAAGAAGGCTAAGGAAACATATAGCGAAACTAGAAAGACAGATGGAAGCCTACGCTGGAGCTTCAAGAAAAGCAGTGAGGTCAGATAGGCGACCGCATGAATGGAGAACTAGGATATAAAAAAACGGGGCAAATGCAAACGGGGCAAAAAACGGGGCTGCGGGCATCAGGGTCGGTTGTGGAAAAACCTGCGGAAAGCACGGAAGAGGCAGCTGTGGCACTAGCCATACCTAACACCGACGCGGATGCAATCTTCTCTGATTCTAAATTTACTGTCCGTAGCTTTGCGGGGGCAGAATCACAACTGCGGCACAGAAAATACTGAAACTGACCAGGCACCCATGCAGAGAAATTGAGGTGATATGGGTGCCGGCTCACTCGGGGAATCCGGGAAATAATGCGGCCCACAACATCGATCGAGGTTTCGTGAACCGAGTCAGTGGGTCCTTCGTATCTATGGGTTATACTTCAAGGAGGGGCTGGCATCTTTTCACGATACCACAAGTCATTACAGATTGGAACGGCACAAATTTCCACCACCTGACAAAACGTTGCATAAGGCACAGGAGACCGCTTGGAGGAGGCTCCAGACGAGATCCTTTCTTAACCCATATCTATTAGCAGAAATGTACCCGGATCACTTTAACCCCGCGTGCAGGTTCTGTGGCGAAACAGCCACGTATGATCACATACTATGGCAATGTTAAAAAGAACCTCCACCAAAAGATCTAGTACAAATTCCTTTTCTTGAACGATGGGAGGCCGTTCTGTTCCGCTCGGACCCGGGCATTCAAGCCTTGGCCACCGAGTGGACCTCTAAGGTCGCCGCCTGCCATGGACTCGAGGCATCTAGAGCGGACCGTCTGCATCTGAATTTTGACGAAATAAATGTTTTCCAATCCAAACAGATAATCGGCTTTCCTTTCCTCTTAAAGAATTATAGAACGCCGGTGAAGTTTGATGCGTTCAATGGAATGCTGGTTGTGTTCGACAAGGAGCGCGTGATGTACCGCCACGACAGGTCATGACGTCAACAGGCGATTCATGCATGTACGAATTGCTGACCCCGCTGGGCATCCGATCCAGGCGTCCGGGCGGCGCCTTTAATTTGCTGCTTCCTCGAACGCCGCACCACACAGCAAACAGAATCAGACCGAGATGTCTACGAGGCGTTAGTACAGCAGGCATCAGCGGAGTTGGAAATTGATTTTTGGGTTAGAAAAGACGCAGTATACGTCAAAATTCTCCGCGGACACACGTACCGCGCCATAAAGGAAGGGAGGAAGGTGGGAGTGAAAGAAGAGAGGGAGATAGAAGTGCCGTTGTGGAGGTCTACGATTCACCGCGCTATAATGCCTTTCGCCTCGTCGCAATTTGAGGTCCAAAGTGCCCTCTAGAGCTTTTTTAGGCCGTCTTCAAGTCTCTGTCGCACTTCTTCCGAGTTTTCTCTCCGCCCTTCTCGCTGCGCAAAGGTTCCAGAGTTTTAAATCCGGAGCCGGAAAGGTAAGTTGACCACTGCAGTTGCTGCATCTTATTAGAAATCATTTTCTCAGTAACATCACCAGAAACGTGCTCTCGTACTTGTCCCAGTTGACAACATGGCTGATTTTAGGACCACCCATACGAAAGTCGGCAGCAAACACAAAAATCGGGTAATGATCACGTCCATTATTGTGGTCAGGTGCTCAGGTGAATGCAAAGTCGGGTCTGTAGCTGTCGCTGATGCTTGAGGCCGTAAGAAAGTGGGGCTACCGTCATTGGCAATGCACTGGTCCGAACTGTCAATAACGTTTACGAGTTTGCGTCCCCGGGAATCCGTTTTCCTCTCACCCTACACAGATTGATTTGTGATGAAATCACCGCTGATGATTCGAAGATCTGTGCAGCAGTCGCAGAGATGCTGCAGAAACAAATCAATTTCTACCGTGCGAAGATCAGTAACGTTTAAAGAAACGTGAAAACTCCCTTCGTATTTAAAGTTCGGCGCAGCCTGCAGGAAATGACTTTATGCGTCAGTTTTTCATGGGCGACACATCCAGTCAAATATCTCCCGATTGGCAGGCCAGCTTCGGACACGGCCAATATTGCAAAACAAGTCTCTCAAGTATAGTTTCAGTTCAGCTAACTGGCTTAAAATCCCAGGCAAGTACCATTGTAATATAAACGGCACGTTTCGATGGATTTTAGATCCATGAGGTTGAACAGCAGCCATATTAGGTCGCAAGGAAGTAGGCTGCGAAGGCGGTAATCATGGACTCCAGTGAAAGCCCCAGTTGAAGAAAGTTCTTCAGGTTACCGGCGGCATCGCTGAAACGCACTCACTCACAACGACAATAAATGATGCCGACGGGGACACTCTTTGCCACAGGAGATGGTTTTCTTGCCGCTTTTGAGGCATATTAAGTCTTCCCTACGGTCGAGTCTGGCTATGATTCGGTCGCTCGGAACCTTGGCCACTTTTTACTGGAGGTCGAATAGCCGACTCGCACTCAGTGGACCTTGATATCTTGCTGTACTCAGGTCTCTTAAGCACACTAGACTCGACAACATCCGCCTCCAACGCTGGGAACTCTTCAATGTTTGGCACAGCATTCTCAGTCGGTTGGATTTCGGGACCAGCAACGGAAGATATTCGACGGTGCAGAGTGCTCACAGAGAAGCGGCAGCCAGCGAAACTCGCTAGATGATCACCACCGCAATCACAACCGCAGTTGGCACAAGCGAAGTATGCCTTGCAGCCTTTAAAATCCTGGTCGCCACCGCAACGCTTACAGCGTCGATCTTTTGATTAAACTTTGGCCGCATGCCAAAACCGTTGTCATCTAAAACACCGTGCACGAGTTTCAATGAAATCAGCGACTGTGTTTTGTGAATCCAGGTGAGTTTGTTTGGGGTGCTCTTAGTTGAAAGCGAATGTTAGCATGACAGAGTTGGTTGGTTTCGCAGCCCCTTCCATTTCTTGAGACTCCACACGACGCATGAGTCGCTTCACGTCCAGTACACCATGTGGTTTCAAGTAACCATGTAGGTCGCTTTCTGAACGCCACTTTGGTACAATCTTAAAACACAGGTGCTCTACATGGGTGTCACCAATCTGAGAGCACTGCAAGAGCTTGTCAACCTGCTCTTCCGTTGAGACATCAAGCTGAAGGGCGCCTTGCAAGTGAACCGGCAATGAATCGGAGCTGATCCGAGCAGGGATTGAATGGCCGCGAAAATTAAGATGGGATTCCTTTCTCAGTGGGCAAAATTACTACTTTAATCCCGACCATTCTCTGCTTTCGGTGACACATCAACTTGAAGCCCTCGTTGTCCACTTCAGCCATATCGGCCACAGACTAGTCATCGTCTACGAGTGTTAACTCATCCGTACTGAGCGATTAAGTCTCGCTGGACGGGCTGTCGTCTCCATGTTCTAGTGACTCCATGACCTGGGAAGCCATGGCCACCTCTTCCGTGCTATGCTCCTTAGGTTGATAGGGCCCCTTTAAAAATGCCGGTGCCGGAGCAGCCGCACTCTTCTTATAGGGACAGCACCACTTTGAAGATGTGGCCGTCTTCGAATATTCAAATAAAAATAGGAAAATTAAGCGAAAGTAGGTAAATCACTCGAGTTGAGGCGACAGTAGATCGAACATCGTCTTCCTCTTCCTAGCTCCCCTCTGGTCCACTCGCACGCTTCCTATCTCTTAAAAAACACTTAAAGGGGTCATGCAATGCCTAAAATGGGGTAAAGCAAATCGATCGAGAGATAGGTACTCCCTCACAGGTCAATTCACCGCAAGAATGTTTTAGCTAGCTTCATTAACACCAGAGATATCGGCGATTAAAAATGGTGCTCCTCCTCGCTCCCCTCAACTCAACACTCGCAGACACCAGAAAAAGAACGAAGAAAACAGCTCGGGAACTCCGCCCCGCTAGCCCCGCCCACGAAGCGTCGTCGGGTGACACTCGGTTCTCAGACTTCCGGTCGTCGCGCCTGTTTTCCCCGAGCGTTGCCCCTGCATTCACGGTCTCTGCCTTTCCCGTCCCGTCTGCGCTTGCATAGCTTTCAACCTTGTCTGCTGCCTTCCTCGGCCGCCAGTGTCTTCAGTTTCTTGACCTCTCGGAATTGTGTGCGACAGCGGCCCGAACGAGTCGGGTCGTTCGCGTGCTCATACCTGCAGGTGGCAGTCCACACATACCGGCGGCCGCCGCGGAGGGAGCACTTTCCTTCATATCCCTGTCCCATTCAGCGCAAATTAGCGTGCACTCCTGCCGAGCACGGCTTCCTACAAGACCGCTTTCTTCTCTCGCGCTGCCTGGGTCAGTCTCTTTGGTACCGCCTTCTGCAGTTTGACTAAAGGCGGCCTGTGACCCCTCGCGGAGTTGACGTGATAGCATCGACTCTGCATGGATGCTGGCAGACGATCGAGCGTGCGAGTTGCCCGCGTGCAAACATACGTCGTCGTCGCTTTTACTCCGGAGCTGCTTTCATTATGGTCGGTGTAAGGCCGCAGTGAAAAGCGACTCGCACGTGGAGTCGAGCTGGCGGTCGGACCCCCCCCCCCCCCCCCCGCGCCGAGGCCAAGGAGCGAGCGCCGTTGTTTTTTTTTCTCCTTTTCTCCCCTTTTCTTGGGCGCGGGCTCGCGGGGCGCGCGGGAGGCCTGGTTTGTTTCGTCCTTTCACCCCGAGGCGTCGCCAAGAAGCGAACGACAGACGCATCCAATTATCAGTCGGGAACAACAGTGGCATGTTTCTGCGAACCACTTTACGGCCAGCTCGTCCAGCAATCTCAGCGATCTCCCGCCGTGGCGCCAAGCATGGGTGCATGGAGACGCCGTTATTGAAGCTTTTTGCACTGCCACAAGCGCTCGCTAAATGTCCTGCAGAAGGCGACAATAGGCGCGGCACTTAGCCCCCACGCAGCGGCTCATCGGGTGCGAGCAACGGCTGTACACTGCTCTGGCACAGTGCCCCCCCCCCCCTTTTTTTCCTCTAACGGGACGGCGGGGTGGTCTAGTCTCCAGACAGATCCCTCGCGGCGTTTCTTTCACAAAGGCGGCAGCTGCAAGGTCGCGTCGCAAACACGCCGGGGAGAGGATGGCAAAGACAGGCGCCGTGTGAGGGGGTTTGGGGACCAGCGAGTGGAAAGAGTGTGTGTTTTGAATGTTGTATTTTTATTTGACGTAATTAAGGACCTGGTTCCGAGATTATTCCCAACGCACGGGGGTTGTGGCATGTTTTTCAATACTTTGATTGGCTGCTTTATTTTCGGGCCGGATCACCGAAGGTGACCACCCTCGGGTCTTTGTTGATGGTTGTCATCAAAAAGCGGTCCTCGGACCATGTTTGGCAGTCAAGATTGAGGCTCCGTGCTTAGCACGTATTTACTGTCCCTAGGCTTTAACCGAAATGCTCGGTAGAAAAGTAAGGGCTTGTAGAGTGACTTCTCTGTTTGAGAGTCTATTTTGTTTTAAGTTGCAGTTCTCTGTGTGACTCTTGTTACTGTAACTTACAGATTGCCAATGTATAATATTTTGCTTCTCATGTAAAAATACATCCTCGTTGAACGCCATTGGATCATCGGCTCCCCAGTCGAAAAAAACTACAGAAAATTTCTGATGGTCTTTAGTCTTGTCGTATTTTTGACCTGTAGTCTGACGTTCATTGTTTGTAGTTGTATATTGTGACGTTCATTGTCTGTAGTTCTGTATTGTGACACTCACTGTCTGTAGTTCTATATTGTGACGTTCATTGTCTGTAGTTCTGTATTGTGACGTTCACTGTCTGTAGTTCTATATTGTGACTTTCATTGTCTGTAGTTCCGTACTGTGACGTTCATTGTCTGTAGTTCTGTATTTTGACGTTTTGTAGTCTATTGTTATATTGTGACGGCATGCATTCTGATGTCCCGCAATCTGACATTCCGTACTCTGATGTTCTGTAGTCCGAGGTCACATGTTCATTTCTATACGGTTGTGACTTTCTTTTCTCCTATTGTGAGAAACTTCACACATGCAAAATTTAACCACAGCCAAGTTGGAAAAATTAGTCGCATGGGATCATAGTCATTAATTGGGCTATTTTGCAAGCATGTAGACCTGGCAGCTCTGCACAAAAAAAATGTGCAAGCATGCCGAAGAGATGCGAAACAACACCTGTGAGAAGCCGCTTTTATTTGGAATCCATGAAGCTATATTTCCAAAAGGCGCTTGAACGGGAACCCCTGAATGACAAAAAGATGCAGATTTCAAATAAACACCTATTTAAAATGCATTTTTATATAAAAAATGGTTTCGATGAAGGGAAATTGATGTTGGTTAGTTTGAAGGTAACTGAAAAATGAAAGAATTATTTTGTGGTTTTCCATAGACATTGGCTATGGAGAATGTTGTAGTGGCAGGCACAAGAATATTTTAAGCCTCATTGTGCTCATTATGTGGATTGAAAATGGACAGCACTAGGCCATTTTTGTATTACCGTTTTATCAAATCATAGCCTGTCTCTCCTACATAAAGCCCACAACTTTAACGTAAGTGGTAGAATGCCAAAGTAGTAAGCCTTCATATCGAGCAATAAATAAATGTTTACAGAGTTTAATAAAGCTCATTTAAAATGACTAAAAGATTATACGTGTTTAACCTAACCATTATTGCACACAGATATGCTCAGGACCAGTAAATATGTAATGCTCTTATAACTGCGGCCTATGGAAATCTTTCTCTGCTAGGAAAATCTCCTGAAATTGCAATAGCTTTTATTTCCTACTATAAGCCTATAAGCTTTTATGTTAGAGAACTGGGCAACCTGTGACACCCGCTGATTAGCTACACCTTGAAAGCAAGCATAACTCCGCTGCAAAAAAAAAAAAATCTGTGCATACATTACTCTGTCACCCACCAGAAGGAATACACTGTAAATCTTACCTTAGAGGAAAAGGTGCAGACATTTCTGTGCCATGTACTGCGGAATCATTTGTAGCGCTTGACCACTTCTTCACTGCAACTGACCTCCTTCAGCAAAAGCCAGGTGTCTGCACAAATCAAATCATTAATTATTTCCTAATCAATTATTCATCCGATTTTGCAAAAACGACAAAATCCCGATTTGGATGAAAACTTTACATATTTTCCAGAAAAATTATTGCTCAACTGCAAGCATTGATTTACTACTGAAACACTGTTTAGCATAAAATAGAATGTTGCAAGGGTTAGCATGCTGCAATACAACTGCTGCTCTGACCATGGTCAAGCAACTGCTGTATACATTTCCAAACGAGCAACACATGTTGTTTAGTATTGTTAAATTTGCAGCAAATATGGCTTTTTTTTTTCGTGCTAGCCCAGTTCAGCTATGAAAGTGACTCAAAACTGCTAGCATAATTGTTGGTTTCTAACAACCAACTCGCACATTGAGCCAGTCATCCATTGATAATGACAACACCGTTTTGTGATATCTCATCCTCTCTGCTTTTCCTTTCAATAAATTCATCTATCATCAGCATTCCCCTGCACTGCATTTCATACAGCAGCCATACTCCTTAAGCAGCATGGTTTGCAGCTTGTTGATAGCCACAGTTAAACCATCACGCCAGCTTCAGTTTCCAAAATACCAAAAACAATACAATTCAAATTATATTGTATACAGCCACCACAATGAAATCTCTTCTGTAGTTCATGGAAAGATGTTTTTGTTTACCTGACATTGATGCCACTCTAAAAGGGTAGGGTGGAGGGAACACTCTTGGGATGGCTCTGCTACAAAGGCTTCCTGTCACGCTCCTTGTACTTCAGTCCCCCCGAGGTAAACGGACATCAGCTTGCAGAAGTCGGAATCCGATCGGAGTCTGAATTGGTTCATACAATTTCCATGGCCAAGGTGGACCTGTAGAAACACAAAGGTAAATGTAACAAACGTGGCTGATTCTTTAGATAAATAAGACAATGCACCATTCAAAAGAAGCACACATTTTGTTATAGTTGTTGAAGAGACAAAAGCACCTGACTGAATAAAGTTTGAAGCAACCAAGTGCAAGTTATTTAGAATATACTTTAATCAGTAACGCTAACCTATATGATTTTACAGTGTGATCATAAATTGAGGACAATGCAGCAAACTATATGGAAAAGAAAAACATAGGTACACCCTTGTTGGCAGAAACAGAGGAGTTGGTCATAGCAAAAATGCAAATGCAGAAAATGTAGTTGAATCAATAATGGGCATCAGCAGTATATATATTATAAAGCCAAGATAATGAAAGGTTGTTATCAACTGCGACGTGATCGTAACGCTCTTATCCGCCAGTTGGCAAAGCGCTGCCAGATTTGAGCTTTCTGCGCTGCTGAGGACAGAACTTTGCTTTTCTGCAGGTTAGAAGTAAGTATGAACAGCTGCGGACATAGCACCTTTAAGTTGTCTCGGCTGCAGCTGCTGGAGGTTATCTCCGAGCCAGCAGAAACATATGTACTGTTGTGGGTATCGCTGAAGGCGCGAATCTGGCCGCGCTTTATGAAGCTACGGATGACAGCGCTGTAATCACGGAGAATTCGGGCACGTGCAGCAAGCTGTCACGTAGTATTTTTAAATTTCGCCAGCTTTCATTTGTGCGGAATAAAAAGGGCCATGCTAAGGCTACCTGAGAGGAAGCATCTGGGTCAGGTCCAGCAGCTCTTATTCAGACCTGAGCAATTGAACGATTCATTTATAAGGTCAATTAACTACAATTGGCTAATTAATCAAGTAAGCAGATCAAGTTAATAGCCGGTGTCTTAACATTTAACAGCAAATTCAATTGATTTTGCTTGGGAAGTACGCTTTCATCTTTTCTTCTTTATAATCTGCAGTGGTGTCCACCTCAGCTGATATAACCTGTACATAGCCGGACTGAGGTCAATGCCACATAGGGGTATCTCCTTTCCCAGAGCAATATCTCATGACCTGATGCATCGCCGTTTACATATATGCCGCATCGTGGTAGCTTTGCGTCGTTAAAGTGGCGCCACGTGCTGTCACATATCTTGCGACCAAGAGCGCGAAGCACAGAAAAGGGATCAGGCAGTCATATAGTGCGCATTTTGCCTTTTTCGAAACAACCTAATCATGACGCGACATACGACAATAAAATGACGTTCACCAAACTATGGCTACAACACAATCATTATTGAGGTTACGGTCAATAACATTGCATCCGCACATTTTTACATGAGCTATAATAGGCCACCGCCCAGCTGTAATAGCTCTCTAAAAAAAAAAATGTAACGGGAGAGTATTCCTGGACCACTATTACCTGTCATGCCTAAAGCGGATTTCAAACTAAACTGACAAACGCTGAAAGCAGATAAAAATTGAGAGCATTCCGCAAAAAAAGAAAACAAAAACATGCATGTCAAGAGCAGCTATTCACAGTGAAACTGAGGGTGAATAGCACGACGAAGACGACGGAAAAAATACGAATTTAGAAAACGAATGAGAAGGTAGGCACCGAGAAGGAACCGAACATATGCGAAGCGGCGTACAATGAGAAGAAATAAAGTACACACAAAACCAGGAAAATATGCCTAGAAAATTATGAGGGTGTGATCAAAAACACAAGCGCCGGGACAGCACAAAGAAATGCATCAAAAAAAAAAAGAAAGAATGACAACAAAAAGACAATAGGCGAAAAATAAAAATAGTAAAAAAGAAATAACGGAAAAGTAACGTGAGCAGGGGAGGAAAGAGGCAAAGTATTGATATTTTTGCTTGAGGATGACCAAACAGAGAGGAAGAGGATTAGCTAGTGTGTTTCTGATGCAAGCAGAACTTTAGTATTTTTTTTAGGGGTGAAGAACAGAAGCAAAGTGCTGAATTTATTATTGGCTTGAATGAGTAAGAAAGATTGTAGCATTAAAAATATCAAGGAATAGATAAAAGACATGAAAGGGAAAGCTCTTGGGTTGGCACATGACAAAAGCGGAAAAAAAAATGTTTACAAAAGCTTATTTTAATAAAGAAAATGAGAATAAGCAAACAATGGAGATTGGGAGCGAGGTGGAGGCAGTTTATGCTTAGTTCTGGTATATTATCCGATTATGCCGGTAAGGAGAGGGTTGCGGCCAGCATATCGGAAAGATGTGCCGCAGTGCCCAGCGTAATCCGATCTGTGACGCGTGACCTTCACTCGACCGAAGGAGCCATATCTCAAAGTCAAATTCACTACGCTAATGTTCTAACTGTGCGATGTAAGCTCAGGAACACCCTCGCCTATTGACGTCATTCATCTTAGGGTTGCCACTATTATTCCCCTACCCATGACTATTCTTGACCCTTCTAAACCATAGGAGGTCGCATATGCCAAATATTTTTTGGTGAGATAATATGCAGGCGCCAATTCGTCTTTCCCTTCGATCGCATATATCACCGCTCGAGCGCTGTAGACAAACGGGCTCGTGACTGCATGTACAAACACGAGCGCACTTGTCGGCAGGTTTGGAGCATAGACTGCTTTAGTAAAAACAGATTATGGCTGGAGTCGTACGCGACGGAATGAGGATAAATATTAGCGCATTTGTTTCGTTGAGGACGCGATGATCATTCCGTCTTTCTCATTTATATACTATGTGATGACACTGTAACGCGAGGATTACAGTTCACTAAGTACATCAAAACATTGCATATTGTCACTTGGCGGTGACAATGCCGTAAGCACAAAAGAACACAGGCTTGGCAGTACTAAAATTAAGTCTTTACTGGGCTGACTTGCTCCCTGAAAATAAGTGAACATCTCGGCGGCGGCGATAGCAGCAAACGTGCTCGCTGGTCGTCGAATGACTAATTCCGGTCACACCCGTCAAGCTGAATTTAAAGGCGGCGAAGAAACATGTAGATAAAGCCGCAAATGGTTACTAGCATAACCTCAATATTGTAGAAACAGACGAATGGCTGGAATACTGTGAGACACATCTGGGTACATCTTGAGCGACAAAGAAAATGATAAAGACTGAGCTACATGCGAGCGAAAAAGAGAGCGAGAGCAACGCGTCAAGTCGGCGCGGCGAAAGCGATCATGGATCGCTTCGTCGCTTACTGGGGAAGATACATGCTCGCGAATCGACGGCAACGCGAAACAGCGACGACGCTCTGTGTTGCTGGTATAGTACACCGCAAACTATTTGCATATGCAAGTCACAACAATTGCAAGAATTGAAGTGTTTTGCGATAACATGCAATAAAATGGATTTACACTTGCGCTATAAGAGTAGTAACTTGACCTTTCATTTATTTATTTATTTTTGTTGCGATTATACATTCGTAGAATCCTTGCCCCTTCACCATTGTTCGTACAAAGCGAAAAATTTACGCGGAAGTGCACAAACACGATGCAACACTGCAAAAAAAAAATGAGAGAGAGAGAGAGAGAGAGAGAGATACGAAATGAGCGGCAGTGACGTACGCTTCGCGTTCATGCTGTTGGCTGATCGTGCATGCGATTCCGAGGAACGAGCGAAATTTTTTATTTCAGCAGTTCGGAGTGACGAGCCAATCGACACATACATTTCTGTTTCGCGCGATGTGTGCCGCCATCGCGTTCGCGTAAGTTTTCGCGTACATGTAGCTCAGTCAAAGAAGCGCGTTTAGCGATAAGCATGAACAGAAATACGGAATCGATCCGCGCTCTACAAGGCGTTATCATTGAAGATCTGAAAGCTTGGCGGCAATGTTTTGCGACGCACCGCACAGCTCGAGTTCTCCAGGCAAGACTAATAACGTCCGTACTTGGCTGCTCGCAAACTATAGTCTGGCGCCTTTGTGCTTTTCATGCTAGGAGGCTAGAGGCAGTGCTCAAGATCAAGGTGGTTTCTTAGGGTAACAGGGGGGGGTTAAGAAACTTCACCCGTCGTCGTAGCTACTAAAAGTAGAAAACAAAGACAAGCATCACATTACGTACCTTCTTCCGCGCATCAGGCTCGTCATGGCGTTTCCGGTTCAGCCTGCTAAGCTCTCTGCTCCATCCTTCCATTTCTTTGTCTGCGGTTAAGTGTCAGCGTTACGATTCGTTTCTCTCTTCAGAATACAATTCAAAACACATCGTAGCAAAGAGACGCTTACCTGTAATATGAAATATAGGTGCAATGTGGTGGGCCCACGCGGATTTTCTTCGCCTTCCCCAAATCTTCAACATCGTTCTGTCGAAGTTTCCAATGTCCCGCGGTGAGGACTTTTGCACTTTCTTCTCAGATGATATAGCACTTGTGCTGGTTCTCGTGCTAAATGAGCAGGAACAGAAATGTCGCAGATCAGCATAAAGTCACCGAAGGAGAAAGACGACTGCACGGGCAGCACTGCCGTGATCCGCGAGACAAACAACGCCGCATCTTGCTTACTTGAGTGGACGAGGAGGAAGCGGCGAAAGAAACAAAAAAAAAAGGGGGGGGGAAGGATAGATAATGGGAGAAGGAAGAGGGGAGGAAAGAAGAGAATGCAGATGGTCGCTCGCGTCACTCTGCCGCCAACGCGGCATCCATCTTGGCCAACTGGTTTTTCGTGGGGAGGGAGAGAGAGCTATGAAGGGCAAGGGCCGGACTCGAGGGAGAGCGCGCTCTCCCTCGAGACCGGCTGTAGAAGGGCGAAGGGGAAATTGCCGCCTTGCATTCCCGTAGACAGGGAAGCCTCCCCCGGGCTTGTGACAATGGGATCCGGCCACGGGTGTAACATGCGCGAGCATGGTCGGATTCAAGAGCGGCGGCTCTACTGGCGGCCCATACAAACTTAGCTAGCGCTAGTGACCTGTGACATATTCGAGAATATTTCCTTCAGGCGCGAACGGTGGTAAAATTTTTGTACTTTAATTATCGTAAGGAGCACGAAAGAATTGTGGAAAAGGCCAAGCTTCGCTTTTGAATACACAATGCACTTTTATCGGGGTCTTGAAATATTACATCGTGAACGAGCGCTATTTGGAAGGTCTTAATTGAGCTTCTTTTTAATATTGCAGTAATAAAACATCGCCAAGTAAACAAATCAACATATTTTAGGCAGTTGAATATAGTTATGCAAGCAAAATGAGAAAGTAAAAATTGATGTTTGTCGAAAACATACAGCTGTGCTGCCTTAAATCATTGAGGCGTGCATGCTCAGCCATCTTTTTATAAAGCACAAATTCCTGCGGTCATTTTGCTTGGCTCACTCGATACCTGCATTCAGTCACGTGATTTTTCTAACTACTGTCCATTTTACTGCGCGTACATTTGAGGGAATTCTGCCTTTTCCAGACGAGGTTTAGTTTTGTTCGCGTAACATCCGCATACACACAGCCACTGAAGAGCAGGGGCATAATGCAATTCTAAAGACCGAATTTGATGCTTCGTTCTTATGTACGCGAAGCACCACAGATAACTAAACTACATGCTGCACTGTCACGTTTTTTCTCGTGTTTAGTACTGGCCTCAGTCACACGATTAAGGTTTCGGAGGCCAGTTTCACTTTTTGGGCAGCACGTATCTACTATCAGGAGCTTGTAAATTCTGCCGCTGGTATTGCGGTGAGGGGTCGTCACTAAACCTTCGGAATCGCAGGTGCACAGCTCAGATATAAATGAAATTCAGCCACGCCTTTGCAGCACTTGTACGCAAACGTTATGTTATCGCCTGTGGTGCTAGCACACATTCGTCTTCAACATTTTTCTCACCGTTCGTGATGTACACTTTCTTCTCATAACTGCCGAAAGCTGCTAATCACCATTCTATATGGACTCTTACTTCCAACGTACCGACGCTTCAATCGATATTGTTATGCGGGAAGTTTCCTCAATTTAACATTTTGGTAAAAGGGGCCGGGTGGTTTTCTTTGACAAAGATTTTGAGGTAAAACTTCGTAGTGTGCGTTTTTAACAATATAAAACAATCCGAATTCAGCGTATAACACCGTGATGTAGAGGCAAACAAATTTGACGAGACAGCAATATGAACCGGAGGAAGCACCCGGCTATGATTGAAAGTGGTTGGAACCTACATTCACGGGAGGTCAGAACGATTCCCGAAAACAGTCACAACAGAATTCGACATGCGTGAAGAAAAAAGGGAGAAACCCTTCACACCAAAATTCACCGCAGTGCACAAGAATGTCATTCAACAACATGGAAGAAATTAAGTCTATACAACGCCGGGATGAAAACAGTCTCAACGGTTACAAATATAGATCTTTGCATCATTTACCTATGGTATACAGTGAGGGAATTAGCCTAGAAGAGTGTGCATAGAAGAGAAGGCGTATGCATCGGCTTCTGTATAAATCAAGTCAGCAATGATTTAGTGCTGACCTTTAATGACAGGAGGTCATTGACCACCACCGCCTGCCAGGACTGCTAGTGATTTCCGGCGTACTGATTTTTACTTGCTAATCTTAAGGAAGCGAATCGTTTCATCTGTAAATTTAAGGAAATCGATTTTTTACCGCCTACTTTATCCTGCCTCCGCAGTACCTCCAAGATGCTGGTATGCAATATTATAAGCTTTATACCTCATTGAAATCGAAAAGGAAGGGGTTCTTTCTTTCTTTCTTTCTGCTAACTCTTAAATTGCCAGAAAGGGTCTCAGTATTGCTGTGCCTAGGAGGTCCCCCTTCAGGTCATCTGCAATTAAATCCACCGAAGTTTAAATTGACTACTGCGAATGTCTAAAACAAATGCTATCCCGTTATTATTTCTAGTGTGACTGAGACCGAAAAGAAATTCGTTAAGACTACGAGTTAGCGTCCGTCTTATTTAATTTCGGCGCTAGTTCCCGCCTAGCAGCAGCCGTCCTTTTATCACGAGTATCAGTCATCTCGACATTAGATCTCGATCGAGATGTTCGTCTGAGACCATCCGCCAGCCGTGAGCATGTGCGCAACCAGAGGAATCGGACTACCTCCCTCTGTGCCCGGCGCCGTTTAGGTACTGTATTTTTTTTTTGTTTAGCGTGTGGTGTTTTTGAGCTTTCGCGCGTAGCGTCTACAGTGGCGATAGTGTGACCTTAATAACTAGTTAAAAGTGTGCACTGTGCCAGCGAAGTGTTGTGAAACTGCGATCCTTTCGAGTGAAGTGCGTCAACGAAAGAGTTTGTATTCTGTATTTCGTAATTTACTTTTTTGTTAAAAAAGGTCATAATTCTTTTACAGTCTGCTTTTTCCGCCGTCATGTATATTCTTTAAAACCCTCTTTTTTGCAACAATTGATTCTGCAATACTTCGGAAGCCGCACCATTCCTACTTTTGTGGGCTATGCCAATGACTCAATCAAACAACAAACCGGAGTGATAATTCTCTTCCTGAGGCAGGACTGTCACAAAGGTCTTTACAGGAAGGTAAATTTATATCAAATTCCGCTAGACCACTGCCCCCGACACATCAGAGCCCTTTGACCAACCGTGGCCTGAATGTCATCAACAGCATAACTGTAAGATATGGCAATCTTATAATGGGGGAGCTGTATTAGGAGGCACGTGAGCGATCTATTTCGTCTAAGGGTACCCGAGAAAACCAATAAATTAAGTTATTGCCTGAGGCTGAATTTTCATCACACGTTGCCTTCATTTTGTTGGGCGATCGTTTGTTCAACAACATTTACTTTCGCATGGGCTACGCGTGTCCCAAGATTCATTCTCTGGGCGACCATGATGAAGGCACAGCAGAACTTCTACATAGTGTTGCCACCATTTCATCAACCTTGCTCACAGCGACTTTATATATCTGGAAATTTGATTTCTTCAATGCCTTAGTTATAACTTTCGTTTTCTCTTCTTCCATCTTTATTTCGTTTTTTTTTGTTTTTTTTTATCCTCAGCCTAGTTCGCTCGAGCTCCGGCCAGTTTTTCTACTGCCCACTTTACCAGTAACGCTTCTTGTCGTTTAACCCCACTCGCCTTTGTGGGGCCGCCTAGGTAAAGAAAATACACAGCAGAAAACAGCTTTGTCTGCAGGCCCGCAACTATCCTTTTCCTTTCTTTCTGGGGCCATCAGTCCCCTTCCATGTCCCTACCTCGTTTGTCACGTTTCCCAGTCTTCACTCGGCCGGCAGCGTCTTTTGCATAGTGCCGCCGTCGACGCTCGTTTTGAGCAGGCCCGGAGTGTCGGGTCGGCGGGTATCTTGTGCTATTGATCACCGTGTCTGTACAGGCTTTTGGCCATTTGGCTCCTTTTAAAGTTTTTTACCTTTTTGCTCTTTTCAGCCACATTTACTCTTCAAATTTTGCTTATGCGGAATAAGCGAACAGGTTTTAGTCAGCGCATTTTTGGTCTTCTCCTGACTGCTTCATTTAAACAAGCCGACTTTTTTTTCTTTTTTTACTTTGATGCACCGCTGAAAAAGTCCTTATTTTCTTCAGAGTGCCCCGCAGACGACCGTGTCGCCTTGCTGTCTTGCAGTCCTGTCTCGTACCTCCCTGTCTGCAGTAAACGTGGCTTGGAATGCCGGTGGCTTCTTCTTTTCTTTTGTTTTCCTATTTGAGCTGCCTCTTCTAAGCAAATATTGTAAACGCGCGAGGGGTTCAGCGATGGGTGCGCACACAGCCACCGCGTCACGTGTACTGCATGCAATTGTGGTCCTTGAGATTGATGGTTCATGGATCCATTGAGCTGTCCCGTCGAACGGTTTCTGACAAAAGAGGCTAAACGCGCGCTTATATGAGTTCGCCTAGCATTGTTCGCAAATGTCGCAAAAGGCCTTTGGACGTGAGCGCGTATGAGAGTTAGGGATGACTCGCAGATAGAGATAAAGCGTTTAAGATGCCCTCCCTGCTCGACTGAGTGTTTCATATTCAAGCCGTGTGGGTATGGGTGAAATGCATCGCGTACGTGCACTTAACGCTAATTTAATACGAATCCATAGTGTAATTTGTGCTTTGTGCTGTTTAGGGATGTTATTTCTTTACGAGGTATGTGGTGCTAGGCGCTGCCTATGAGTGGTCTATCTTCCTTGCATGCTGTCTTGTCTCTTTCATGCTGGTCGTTTCTCGTAGCGAGTAGTTTAACTTTTTTCTTTTAGAATGCCGATGTTCGGCAGCGTCTCGTTGCACGACGGATGATGATGTTATTCAAATTGAGTGCCGTTTCTGCTGCCCTATCGATCATGGTTCGCTTTCGCCAAGTGCTCAAGTCTTCGACAATCATTCATTACACCTTAATCCTAATTTACTTCTTCATATCAATACATCGTTTTACTATTTGGCCATGAAGAAAGTGTCTGATAGCGCATTCACCAAGTCCAATCAAATCTGAGGCCCTGAACCGATATAAAGATGCAATATCGAATCATTTTAAGTCAAAACAATAAGAGAAAGATCCAGACAATAAATACGAGCGAAAATGTCAGATTTTAACATCAGCGTGGTTCGACGAACACGGTAAGGTGAAGGAGCAAGCGGTTCAACGTTTCCACAGCGCCGCATGTAACCATCACATGCACTGCCTGTCGCGAGGCCGTAGTTAACTATTAAATAGTACAAAAGCAAAACGACTTTTTCCAGCCGCGGTATCTGCCATCAAATGCAGCGGCGCCCGAGCTGCGGCACGGAATAGAAAGGACGGCGAGAAGACAGGGATTGGAAAGAAAAGAAGGGACATACGAAAGAAAGGACGCGGCAGGTTATAATGGTACAAAATCAGTCAGTCACATGGAAAGTGTACAATAGCATGATGACCGCCGCCCATTGTACTGATAGGTATCAAATGGCGGCACAGCACCGCCACGAAGGCCACACAGGCTGCCGGATACAAGAAACACACTGCCGGAGCGAAGACGCACCCTCTCTCCTAGCAGCGAAGAGCCCTATCCAGCCATCTGGTCGGAAGGGGAAGTGGGGGGAGGCGTGCGCGTGAGATGGGCGGAAACCGGTTGCTGGCCAGTTCCCGAATCCGATTCTCCAGAGAGGCGGTTTGCCTGCAACCACTCCCAAACGTAGTTTGCAAAACTTGTCTCTTCGCCCCGTTGTCCACCGCGGAGGAATGGGTGCCTTGCAGCGAGCTAATTCGTGTAGGTGGGCAGGTTACAGTGGAAAATCAATTCCCTTAAAACGCCGTACCATTATCGTACTGAAATTAGCGTGTCCTTCTACCGCAATAAAATTTACAGAAAGCCCCTTTTTCCCCTGAGACAGCCCGTGCATCTTCCGCGTCTGTAGCGTCGGTCCCGCCGAGCTGGGCGCGAGCCAGCAAGTACTGCGCGCGAGTGCTGGAGACGTGCGGGGAAGTTGCGTGCGGGGAAGTTGGCCAAGAACGTGTGATATCAGGTTGCTCCACGAGAGTCAAATCTTTTGTAGTGCTTAAAGGATGGAATGTATCATCGACGCGAGAACAAGGATAGATCATTTGAAGAGATCGCTACAAATTTGGAAGCAGATTTCACAGGTGAGAAAGATTTATTCATCCGGTTGTCTTAAGGGCTGAGATAAAACAGAAGTAGCTTTGCGATTGTTCCTGTGAAACTCATTCGCACTCATCGAGAAGATATAATCCCTGCATGGAACTAAACATGAGTGTTACGGTCGCGACTGCGCCGGCAATTGCCCGTGATGCTACTTGACGTGCGCGCGAATGGCGCAATTAGCGGTATGCATGCACGGCAGCAGATAGACACTCAAGGGGAACTGTTTTGGCACAATGAGTTGATTTTAAGGTTGTTCGAAGGCGACTGAGGGCAGAGAGGTAGTCGCGCAGAAAAAAAAATGGCTGGTAAAAAATTTGCCTCTACATGGAACTCTCTAACACTGTTCAGTGTCTTTACGAAGTTTGTATTTTGAACTGAAATAAACATGTTTATACGCAACAAAGAAAAACCTAGTGTTTTATTTGGGACAAGAAAAATATGGGTGGTTCTACATGCGCGAAAAAAAATTTCTTGCCACTGCAGAACACATTATAGTATTTTTCTTGTGACCTCGCTACCTGACGTCGCTACATATCTTGGATTGTCGCTACAATTACGTCAGAAGATTTTGTTACGTTAGAACATTTTGTTGTTGCGACAGGACGTTGTGTTGTTACGTCAAAACATTGTGTTGTCTGCGGCGACATCACAAAGTTTTGTTGTCGCAACTGACAGAACATTGTGTCGTTACATCAAAACATTGCGTTGTCTGTTGCGACAACACAAAGTTTTGACGTAACAACACAACGTTCTGTCGAAACAACAAAATGCTCTGACGCAACAACACAACGTTCTGTTGTTACAACACAATGTTTTGTCCTAACGACACAAAGTTCTGACGTAACAACAAAAGTTCTGTTGTCGCGACAGAAATATCTGTAGTAACATCAAACATTTCCGTAGTGCGATAAAAATTTCTGTAGCACAACAGAAATTTCTGTCGTCTTTTTCGACTGGGTCCTACTTTCTCAACTTGCGGAACCTGTCGAGTGCTTCACTGCCTGCCGAAGACAGCTATTCATTACTGTCGGCGAGAGGTATCTCTTCTCTTGTGCATAACGAATGGAATGTATACGCGTACGTATCACCGACGAGAGCACGGACTGATGATCGCTACAGAGTTTCGATATCGGATGACAGGTGAGCACGAATTATTCATCCGCGAATCTTAAAATTGAGATTAACAAAAAGGATAGTGTAGTGTCTTTTTTTTTACGTCTTTTCGCACATCGTTTAGTAAGTGCCAATGCGCAACGTGCACGCGTGTCTATCTCATGTGTACGCATCGTCCGAGCCAGAATCGACGGCGCAAAAGATCAGCAAAAAAGCTCGGCACATTCAATTCGGCAGCGCAGGTTGTCACTGATTTTCGCAGCGACACGCAAGAATCGCGCACATGAGCATGCGAGCGGCTACGCTAGAGACGCAGCGAAGCGGGTGATTCCAAAACGCGGTCCGCCGTGGCTTCGACGCAAATAAGGCCTATCGACGACCAGGGAGCAGCGCAAGATCGGAGTGCCGTCGGCCGCAGCGCCCGCGGACGGCATCTCTGCGGTAACCTGGCGACATCCGGTGCTGCACATAAGCGGTGCGAATTTGTGTACTTTCGCGATGAAGCTGCGGACAGACCTTTTTTGACGCGCGTTTCATTTACACGATGGTTGATGCTGCCTTTTTAATCGGTACGGTGTTGAATCCGACCTGCTCGTGCTCTTTTCGCACTGCTGCACCGACGCGCACTTTCAGTCGGACGCACATCGTTTAGGAAGTGCCAATGCATGCACGCGTGTTTTATCTCATGTGTACGCATCGGCCGAGCCGGAAACAACAGCGCAAAACACGAGCAAAGCAGCTCGCCACATGCAGTTCAGCAGCGCAGGTTGTCACTGTTTTCCGAAGCTACACGCAAGAATCGTGCACAGGAGCACGCGAGTGACTACACTAGAGACGCAGCGAAGCGGACGATTTTAAAACGCCGTCCGCCGTGACTGCGATGCAAAAGAAACAAGGCCTAGCGACGAGCAGAGAGCAGCGCACGACCGCAGTGCCGTCGGCCGCAGCGCCCGCGCCTGGCGGCATCGGGTGCTGCACTTAAGCGGTGCGAACTTGTGTACTTTCGCGATGAAGCTGAGGGTACGCCTTTTTTGACGCACGTTCCATTTATTATTAACACGCCGCACAAATGGTCGATGCGGCAAAGACGAGACGGGACCAGTACGCTGCTGCGCCGTCGGTCGGTACATGAAGGTTGATGCTGCCTATTTAATCGGTACGGTGTTAAATCGGACCAGTTAGTGCTCTTTTCGCACTCCTGCACCGACGCGCACTTTCAGTCGGACGCCACCACCTTTTCGGTTAACATCGCGAACCGAAGCGCCAAGCTCGGGTTCACGCATGCATTGCAGCACTCGAGCAGACGACTTTCGCAGCTACCGGAAGTGTATCAGTGACGTAGAGGGCGTCGCGGCTGCAGCCAATGGCAGCCTGTCGTGGCCTGTCACTCTGTGACTTGCGACGTAGGTAATCACGGCAGAATAGTCCCAAATCTCGCCGCCACGCGGAAATGGCGCAGCCCGCGAATTTCAAAAAAACGCTGTTTTTAAAAATTAATAATAAATCGCTGGATTTTTTCCGATGAGTTTTACTTTGATCGAATGCTCGGAAGCATTTATTCTACACATTGAAAACGTTTGTCAGTGACCTTTCTAGTTGTTTCATGCCCCCTTTTGCCCGCTACCATTTTTTGTTCCGTAGACCTCTTTGCCTCCAAGTTTCAGCCCCATATGTGACTACCGCTAAGATTAAAAATGTTGTATACTTTCCTTTTGAGCGATACTGGTACGATGCTAGTCATAATATGTGATTGTCATAATAATCTAGTCATAATCTTCCAGGATGTAGAGGTAATCGGGAAAGTGCGATGCAGTGACCACATGATGGTGAGGTCCCGAATTAGCCTAAATCTGAAGAAAGAACGCAACAGATTAGTAAGAAAGAAACCCATCAACGAATTAGCAGTGAGGGGGAGGGCAGAAGAGTTCATAATCTCGCTACAGAATAGGTATTCAGCATTAACTGAGGATGGCGACATTACCCTAGAGGCAAGGAACAATAATTTCAGAGATATCATTACTGAGTGCGCGGTAGAAGTAGGCGGTAGGATAGTTACAGAGGATACCGGTAAGCTGTCTAAGGAGACGAAAGATTTGATTCAGAAACGCCAGAGTATGAAAGCTTCAAATCCAACAGACCAGATCGAATTGGCCGAGATATCAAAGCTAATCAATAAGCGCAAGGTGGCCGATATAAGGAAGTATAACATGGATAAAATTGAGCATGCTGTAAAGAACGGGGGAAGCCTTAAAGCGGTAAAGAAGAAATTGGGCATAGGCAAAAACCAGATGTATGCGATAAGGGACAAGGCGGGCAACGTCATCACTAATATGGACAAGATAGTCAAAGTAGCCGAGGAGTTCTATACAGATCTCTACAGTAGCCAAAGTAGTCAGGACCGTAATGAGATTGGCGGTAGGGAAAAACAGTCAGACGTTCCACCAGTGACGAAGGACGAGGTTAAGAAAGCACTAGAAACTATGAAAAGGGGGAAATCAGCTGGAGAGGATCAGATAACTACAGATTTGCTGAAGGACGGGGGGGATATCGTGCTAGAAAAACTGGCCACCCTATATACGCAGTGCCTGGTGTCATCGACGGTACCGGAACCATGGAAGAATGCAAACATTATCCTCTTTCACAAGAAAGGGGACTCTAAGGACCTTAAAAATTACAGACCAATCAGCTTACTGTCTGTTACGTATAAGCTATTTACTAAGGTAATCGCTAATAGAATCAGGACAACCTTAGACTGCAATCAAGCAAAGGATCAAGCAGGGTTTCGGAAACGGTACTCTACTATCGATCATATCCATACCATCATTCAGGTGATAGAAAAATGCTCGGAATATAACCAGCCCTTATATATAGCATTCATTGATTACGAAAAAGCATTTGACTCAGTTGAAACCTCGGCGGTGATGCGGGCATTGCGAAATCAGGGGGTAGACGAGCAGTACGTGAAAGTGCTGGAAGATATATGTAGTGGCTGCACAGCAACCATAGTTCTGCATAAGGAAAGTAACAAAATTCCCATAAAGAAAGGTGTTAGGCAAGGAGACACAATCTCCCCAGTACTATTCACAGCTTGCTTAGAGGAGGTATTCAGAGACTTGGAATGGGAGCAGTTCGGGATAAGAGTAGATGGAGAATACCTCAGTAATCTGCGATTTGCTGATGACATTGCCTTGCTAAGCAACTCGGGGGATGAACTGCAAATAATGATTGATGACCTAGACAGAAAAAGTAGAAAGGTAGGCTTGAAAATCAACATGCAGAAGACTAAGGTAATGTTCAACAGCCTCTGGAAGGAACAGCAGTTTACATTAGGTAGCGAAATACTGGAAGTAGTAGGCGAATATGTCTACTTAGGACAGGTAGTAATCGCAGATCCGGACCATGAAAAGGAAGTAACAAGAAGAATAAGATTGGGATGGAGCGCATTTGGCAAGCACTCGCAGATTATGACTAGCAGCTTACCGGTATCGCTCAAGAGGAAAGTATACAACAGTTGCATCTTGCCTGTACTCACTTATGGGGCTGAAACGTGGAGGCTAACCAAGAGAGTTCTACTTAAGTTGAGGACAACCCAGAGGGCTATGGAACGAAAAATGGTAGGGGTAACCTTAAGAGATAGAAAGCGTGCAGAGTGGGTCAGAGAAATAACTCAAGTTACCGACATTCTTGTGGAAATTAAGAAGAAGAAATGGACATGGGCAGGACATGTAGTGCGAAGAGAGGATAACCGATGGTCACTGAGAGTAACAAATTAGATTCCAAGGGAAGGAAAGCGTAGCAGGGGGCGGCAGAAAGTTAGGTGGGCGGATGAGAATAAGAAGTTCGCAGGGGTCAAGTGGATGCAGCTAGCACATTACCGGGTTAAGTGGAGAAATATGGGAGAGGCCTTCGCCCTGCAGTGGGTATAATCAGGCTGATGATGATGATGATGATGATGAATCTTCCAATTGCGCTCCATCCCAATCTTATTTCCTTGTTGTTTCCCCTTCATTGTCCAGATCTGTGGTTACAACATATCCTAAGTAAATATATTCGCGTACTAGTTCTAGTGTTTCGCTACCTGACGTAAACTGCTGTTCCTTCCCGAGGCTGTTGAACGTTCTTTCCCGAGGCTGTTGAATCATCTGCATATTGATTTTCAAGCCTGTCTTTCTACTTTTTATGTCTAGGTCATCAATCATTTTTTGCAGTTCATACCTTGAGTTACTTAGGAAGGCAATGTCGTCAGCAAATTTCCGATTACTGAGGTATTCTCCATCTGCCATTATCCCTAATTGCTCCTATTCGAAGTCTCTGAATACTTCCTCTAAGCAAGCTGTGAATACTACAGAGGAGATCATGTCTCCTTGCCTAACACTTTACTTTATAGGAATTTTGTTACTTTCTTTATGCAGAATTTTGTTACTTTCTTTATGCAGAATTATGTTTGCTGTGCAGCCACTATATGTGCCTTCCAGCACTTTCCCGTACGGTGCATCTACACACTGTTTTCGCAATGCCTGCATGACCGCCGAGGTTTCTACTGAGTCAAATGCTTTTTCGTAATCAATTAATGCAATGAATAACGGCTGGTTATATTCTGAGCATTTTCCTATAAACTGATTGATGGTATGGATAAGATCGACAGTAGAGTGCCCTTCCCAAAAACGTGCCTGACCTTTTACTTGATTGCAGTAATAGTTTGTCCTGATTCTATTAGCGATACCCTTAGTAAAATACCATATACAGAACTGAAGAAACTGTTCATTCTAGCAGTTTTCTAACTTGTAATCTTGCCCCGCCGGGGTGGTGCAGTGGTAAGATGCCCGACTACTGTGCCGGAGTTCCCGGGATCGAATCTCGGCCTCGGCGGCTGCGTTTCGATGGAGGCAAAACGAAGTGGCGTCCGTGTGCTGTGCGATGTCAGCGCACGTTAAAGATCCCCAGGTGGTCGAAATTACTCCGTAGCCCTCCACTACGGCCCCCCTTTCTCTCTATCCACTTTCACTCCCACCTTCATCCTTTCCCTTACGGCGCGGTTCGGGTGTCCACAGAGCAAGTGTGACAGATACTGCGCCTTTCCCTTCCTATGAACCAACAAACCAACCAACTTGTAATCTGGCCACACGTGTGAAAATACTCGCTCGACAAGGAGCAGCCTTACGGCAATAAACACCAGTCGTCCTTTACCGCTGAAACAATGATGGTGGTGCAGTGGTAAGACGCCCGACTACTGTTCCAGAGTACCCGGGTTCGATCCTGACCTCGGCGGCTGCGTTTCGATGGAGGCGAAACGAAGAGGCGTCCGTGTGCTGTGGGATGTCAGCGCACGTTAAAATATCCCCAGGGGGTCCACATTACTGCGTAGCCCTCCACTACGGCTCCTCTTTCTCTCTATCCACTTTCTATCTCCCACCTTCCTCCCTTCCCTTACGGCGCGGTTCAGGTGTCCACAGCTACAAGTGTGACAGATACTGCGCCTTTCCCTTCCTGTGAGCCAATTATTATTAGTATTAAACCCGGGACTAAAACGCTGCAACGTTCTGTAAACATCAAGATCATCAAGCGTCGGTGAGACAACGAATCCTGAGCCATTACCGCAACGACCCTTGGAGGTGAAACCGCCTAGGACTGAAAGGTTCCAAGAACGAGGTCTCTGAAAGCCCCGCCCGACGCTCTAACACGAGGCCTGGAGACGCCATACCCGAAGCCAAGCTTGGGTCTACGAAGACGATCGACACTACAACGATACTGAAATGTATCGGCTGAAGAAGGAACTAGGAGCTCTGAAATCCCAGGTGACAAAAGTGATTTCCGAGGTGCATTCTTTGTTAGAGACGCTTGCAGACGAAAAGGCTCTGAACGTACTGTCAGCGAAGCTTAGCGCCCTCCAAACACAGCTTAACGATGTGGACACTGCTTTCGAGCCACTTGTGCCTGATAAAGAAGCCGAGGAGAACTACACCCCTATACTCCGATCGGTTGGTTGGTTGGTTGTACAGCTTTTAACTCCATCGGAAATGGGCTTCCTCTTCCCCGCCCCCGGCAAGCGTGCCGGGTAAGACGGAGAGTCGTGCGCCCGCGGATTAGAGGCTGGCAGGTAGCCCTTGGCTTGTTGCGGCCTCTTCCGCCAGATGGACGGTGCTGTGCTGGATCGCAGGGTCCGCGGTTCGCAGCAGGGTATCCCAGGCTTCTCTACTTGTAATATTTTTTCCTATCCCTGGAGATTGTGGGCACTCCCAAATTATGTGGTCGAGGGTCCCTCTCACCCCACAGTGTGGGCACAGATCATTGTCCCTAAGGTCTGGTAGCGCATGAAACGCCCAGACCGGGTTCATGAACGTATTAGTTTGTAGCCGCGTCCACACGACAGCTTCTCTATTATTTAGTCTAACATCTGGCGGGGGTACCAGCCTACGTCCCAATTTTTAATTTTCGATGATTTCCCCGTAATTTTGCAGACGCTCGTCGTATGCCCAGTGTTAGGGGGCTCGACGGCTACCCGGAAGTAAAGAGCTCGGGCTAGCTCGTGAGCCGCCTCGTTACCAGGGATGGCAGCGTGAGCGGGTGTCCAAATTAACTGAATTTTCCTATTCAGCGTTCTTTGGGTGAGAATTTTAGCCTGCTCCGGCGATATCCTCCCCTTCCCAAACTTTTGAATGGCAGTTTTGCTATCGCTAATTATGAACTTGGCTTCCGTTCATACGCAAGCTAGCGCTATCGCAACTTCCTCCACGGTCTCTATGTTGCGGCCTCTGATGGCTGCCGCGGATACCGGTGCTCCTCACTCACCGACTAGGGAAGCTACCGCCGCACCTGTTCTGCCACTTGCCGCATCAACATAGACTACTTCATTTGCTCCCATGTTCTTGAACCGTCACTCTGGAGCTTCGGCTCGTTTGGCCTTTCTTTCGACATTAACGTCTGGATACATATTTCTAGGGAAGGGGGGGGACTACCAAGGCATTCCTGATTTCACTATTAATTTTGACTTTTGTTTGAACTCGCGTAGCTTTCGATTTCCTTGTTATGCCTCGCGATTCGTCTTCTAAGATTCTTGTTCCACTTTTGTTTCTTCAGCCTGCGTTCCATGCTTTGTTTAGCGTCCCACATGTGGAGCAGTCGGCTATCTGCTATACAGGAGCGTCGTCTCCTACCAGCGTCTTTGTCGCCTCACCAACGTGGCGTTAGAGCGCTTCCGTCCATTCCTCAATGTTCTCAATCTGTTCTAATTTCTGATTTCTCTAAATTGATCCCATTCCGTAACGGTCGGTTGGCATGCGCTGTGCGTCTTGACGCCCTCTTTGAGGACCGAAACGACAATGAAATTGTCACTGCCAAACGTTTGCTACGAATTTTGCCAGTGTAAACCCTGTAAGTTTTTTTGAAAACGTCACGTCTGGGTATGTGTCTGCGCATACGCTGTTACCCGTCCTCGTTGGATGATCGGGATCCGTATGGAGGGTGAGACCTAGCTCGTGCGTGTCCTCCCATAGCTGACAACCTTTGGTGTCCTGTATATCATAGCTCCGTTCTTGATGTCTGGCGTAAAGTCACCCACGATCAGCAAGGGATTATTCCCGGCCACCTTGATGGCTTTGCGCATAAGGGCCCTAAATCTAATTTTCTTTTGCTTGGGTGAGCTAATAATGTTAAGAAGGAATAGACTAGGATCCTTCTTTCGTCCCGTTAATATCTCGAGAAATACGTTCCCGATATCTCTCAAATTTAAATCGTGTTCTATCACCGCTACGTAGCGCTTGACAAAGCTCGCCACCGTCGATTTCGCGCCTCTATCGCTTTTGAACACCTGGTATCCCATTAGTTTGGCTCCCTTCCCTGTTTCCTGAAGGGCGATCGCGAGGTTGGTTGGTTGGTTGGTTGGGGTCTTTGGGTTATTCTCGGGGGGGGGGATACCGGACACGGGTTATGCCGGCCTTAATTCGCGGCGGCACTCTTGGTGTCCGGGGGGAAGGGGAGATGGGATGTTGGGAGGGGAGGGGGGTCATCTTAGTCGTGGAGTCGCTCCGTCGCCAGCGCCGTGGCTAGCAGGTCAGCAGGCCCGGTGGTGGACTACAGTCGTGCAGCCAGGCCGGACTCCTCCAGGAAGGCCAGCAGGAGCCGGTGGGCTGCCAGGGGGCTCCTGGCCGGGAAGAACAGGTGGTCCTCAGTGGCAGCAGGAAGTCCGAGGGCCCGGTAGCCTGCCTCCATCTTGCGACGGTGGTGGGCGTGTGCCGGGCACACACAGAGGAGGTGCCCCAGCGTACCTGCATCACCGCAGGAGGGGCATGCTGGGGAGGGGGCCCGGCCACGGACATACAGCTCCGTGGGCGTCCAGGAACCTCCGGTGCGGAGGCGTAGGAGGAGAACTCGCTCCCTGCGGGCGAGCTTGTCGGACAGGCGGTGGAATGTCCTCCCCTCGGCGATCCGCCGATCGGGATGCAGGGTCCTCACGGCCTTCTTGAGGGGGAGCCTGGAAAAGTCAAAGGCAGATACATGATTAGTCATACTTACCTGGTTGGAGTGGGCCGCCTTGGCAAGTGCGTCGGCCTCATCATTGCCCTGGATGCCCGCATGGCCCGGGATCCAGTGCAGCGAGATGACGAAGCCGGCATCCTCCAGGGCCTGGAGGCGCGCTCGTAGATGGCAAGCCGATAGCTGGAAGCAGGACGGCTTGCGCAGGAGCTGCAGTGCCGGCCTCGAGTCGCACAGGATGGTGTAGAAGCCTGGGGGCTGACCAGTCTCCAGGAAGTCCGCTGCTAGGTGGAGGCCCGCCAGCTCGGCTGCAGTAGAGCTACCTGGAAAGGAGAGCCTGCAAGAGCTGGACACCCCCACCTGTGGAGCCGTCATAGCCGCTGCAGCCTGGCCCGTGGAAGGCAGGACCGAGCCATCAGTGAAGAGGAGGGTGCTCCCTTTGCACTCTTCGATCAGGGCTGCGGCAGCCTGGCCCAGGGCAGCAGCTGGGGAGCGGCGCTTGCTTACCCCCTCCAGGTCAAGGGTGACCTGCAAAGGAGGACGTGTTGGTGGAGGAGGGGGGATGGAATACCCTGGGGCATCTCCGATGAAGTCCCTGTATACAGCCGTCAGTTGTCCCATCCGTGAATGGGGGGCGCTGCACAGCCGTGCCAGGAGGGAAGCTCTGTCAGGGGCATGGTGAAGGCGGTCCACATGAGTGAGGCCTCTCTGGAGGAGCTGCAGGGTCAGGGGGTAGACACCAGCTTCCGCCAGTGTTGCCGCAATCCTAGAGCACTGCGTTGCTCCCAGCAGGCGTCGGATCTATTTCCTGCGTGCTCCGTACAGGATGTTCACTCTGGTGGGCCTGAGGGAAACAAAAGGGAGGGCATAAAGTATGGAAGAGGTGGCGGCCGCCTCAAACAGCCGGATTGCCCAGGATGTGGAGCAGCCGTTGCCCCCTGCAAGAAGACGTTGGGCTGCTCGGCCAACCTGGTTCAGATGACCCAAGTAGGCCTTGTCTGCAGGGATCCATGTAAGGCGGTGATCGATCACCAGCCCCAGGAGGCACCATGAGGGCCTCCGACTTTGCGGCAGAGAGCTTGAGCCCCCTGTCGCGAAGGAATTGCTGCACGGAGTCGAGGGCTCGTTGAAGGGCTTTCCTGGCAGAGATCATCCTCCTCCTTGGGGCCCGGACCCAGAGCGCCACGTCATCAGCGTAGATCGAGGTCAGCACTCTGTGGTCCCGACCCTGTTTGATGGCGCTCGGGAGACCGGCCAGCACCAGGTTGAACAGGAAGGGGCTGAGAACAGACGCCTGGGGCACTCCGGTGTTGATGGGGCGAGGCGAGCTCAGGGTCTGTCCAACCCGGACCTGCAGGGTACAATTGGAAAGAAAGGATGTGATGAAACGCCGCAGGTTACCTGTGACTCCCAGGTCATCCATAGCCTGTTGGATGGCCTGGTGTGGTAGGTGGTCGCAGGCAGACTCGACATCCAGAAGGGCAAGAAAGGCGACGTCGCCCATGTACTGTGCCTCTTCCAGGGTGGACACCACGTCCGCGATGGAGTCCGCTGTGCACCTGTGTCTCCGGAACCCGGACTGGCTTTCAGGGAGAAAGTTCTTCACCCGTGCGATCCAAGAGAGGCGCTCCAGGACCACGGACTCCGTGGCCTTGCAGGCTGCAGATGTCAGGGACACGGGGCGGTAGGACGAGAGCTGCTGGGGGGGCTTCTTCCCCTTGAGGATGGGGACCACGATGGCCGTAGTCCAACTCTCGGGGAGGATGCCGCTTTCCCAGATCCCCTTGAACACCTGCAGGAGGCGGGCCTTTTCTGGGGAGTCTAGGTTGCGCAGCATTTGGAGGGTGATCCCATCTGCACCTGGAGCCGTCTTTTTCTTGGACCGGTTGAGGGCCCGAAGAAGCTTGTGGGTGGTGATGGGATCCGAGCACTGAACAGCGACCATGGAGGCTGCTGCGGGAGGAAGGGGGTGGCGAGTCTGAAGCTCACGTAGTGGAGGGCTTGGAAGAGGGCCGACTGCAGGACGGGCGGCCTTGGACAGGTGGTCGGCCAGCTCCTCGGCTAACACCTGGTATGACACCCCTCTGGCAATGGCGGCGCCCAGGACAGGATGGCGGTTGACGGTCACCTGCAGGAGAGATCGGAAGAGACGCCGTGCTGTCGCTGACTGTCGGGCGGTTTGAAGCTTGTGGCAGAGGCTGGCCCAGCCTTCTCGACCCCGTCGGTTGGCTTGTCGGCGGCAGCAGGCGTCGACCTTCCTCCATTTGGACCAGTCCTTGGGAAGCTCCGTCCGCTTGGCTGTGCGTTCCGCCCTTCGCCTAGCTGCTCGAAGACCCAGTAGCCGGAGGTCAGGCACCGGGGTCAGTCTGGAGACATGGCCAGTCACGGTGGCACTCTGGGCACATTCTCCTAAAAGGGTTAGGAAGTCACCTGCGTGCGTGATACCCTTGGTCAGCTCCCTGAACTGAGACCACCTCGTTACCCGATACACCCTGTCTCGTTGTCGACGCTGCTTGGTAGGTGTCAGGTAGATGGGGAAGTGGTCGGAGCCAAGGGAGTCTGCCGCTCGCTCCCAGGTGTAGAAGCAGGCCTCCGTCAGCAGGGCCAGGTCAAGGATGGACGAGCATCGAGGCCTGATGAAGGGTGTCTCAGTTATGAATAGAAGGTATTGCTGCAGCAGCGCTCTCTTGCGCTGGAAGCCGCGACAGTTCCACTGCCAAATTTGGTTTTCATTTACGCGCCTGGCCATTTTGCAGCTGGGATAGGGTTTTTTCGACATTTTGCTGCCACGTGTTGACGGCTATGAGCTCGGTTCGAACTCTGCACTTCCCCTGCAAGTGCCTGTACCTGGCTCTGAATTTGGTTCATGAATTGGGTCATTTGGCTCATGAATGAATTCAATTTTTCGTCAAGCCTATTTTCGAGTGCTTGGAACGGGTGTTTAATTATTTTGCGCTTCTACGGGGGCGGGCGAGCCGCCTCAGTTACCATTTGCTCATTCCCTTTCGCCTCGGGCGCCGCTTGTGGCGGGGCGACAGGTTGAGCATGTGGCAGCTGCTTCGCGGTAGTGAGAGTCCCTTACTTTTCCATATGCTGTTTCGAATTTTGATTTTGCGTTAGCTTTTTATTCACCCCCTCAAGCTCCTCGATTTCTTTTTTAAGAATTTTGACTTCCTCGTCTTTCTTATCTTTCCTAGGTTTAGCTTGGGAGGCCCCGCTGTTGAAGCTTACATTTCTCCGGTCTCCGCTGGCGTTCGGCTTGGTCCATGGGTTGGCCGCGTCCCTCGAACTCGAGCGTCTCCTGGACCCAGACCTGGAGCGTCCCATGGTGCGAGAACTGGACGCCCTCGCTGCTGCGGTGGCGTCTCGTTGGCGGTAGATTCTAGCCTTGGGAAGGAATCTTCTCTAACGCGGAAGTCTCCTCCTCCTTGCTTGACTTTCGGTCGCCCTCTGTTGTCGTCGTGCGCTGGCTTCTCTTTGACTTTTCACTCTCATTGCTTCTTCTTCACCTCGTACGAAGTCCTGTATATTTCCTTACATTTTCGGTCACCAAGCAGGTGGCCCTTCCCGCATAGCTGGCATTTTGCCTCGCACTGGTGACCTTGCGGTGGCCTCTCCATTCGCAGCTCTTGCACTTGAGGTTGCTCGGGTCCGGACAGACATCCTCCCTGTGACCGAGTCTTCCGCAGGCATTGCATACTTCATATTTTTTGCGGTAAAGTTGACACCGCTGCGCCATCGGAGTCAGGCGAACCCACCGTGGTACTTCTCTCTCTTCAAAGAGAATTAGTACAGTTCTTGAATTTTTGCCGAGTCTCCGCACACCCAAAACTGGCGGGCTGCCATGGATTCTCAGCCTCTTCATGATGATCTCGCCGGTATAAATAAGTGGCACGTCATGTACCACGTCCTTGCCGCAATCTTCCGGCGTCGCCACGTAGGCTGTCAATTCGATCTTCTCCCCTCTAACATGAGGTGGGTTAGGTTCGCGGCGCGTCTCTTCCTTTCGGCGCTTGTAGTTGCCACGAGGATTGAGTGCTGCTTAATATTCGTCGAGATGACGTCCTCCCCGGCCTCGCCCGGGGAAATACCAGCTGCCACGATTATTGCGTCAGCCAAGATTGCGTTGCCAAACTTGAGCAGACGCACGAGACCGTCACGTGGCCTCAAAATGATCTCGGCGCCATCGGGTAGGCGAGCATGCTGCTTTTCCACTAATTTCGCACCTATTTTTCTTCCAGCATGCTTCTCAGCAGCTCGCTGCTTCTCAACTTGTTGCATGCTCTTCTCGAGCGGCACGTATCTTTTCTTCTTGGTGGTATACCATTGGCCAGGCACTTGAAATTCCTCCGGATCTACCGGCGTTCCTTTGACAATTTTCATTTTTTTAGCTTTAGTCGGCTTCGCGAGGCTAGGGGTGGGTATCCGACGGGGCCGCCGCGATCCCAGGCTGCCGCGAGACGCTAGGCCACGTTAGGCCTAGCTTCAGCACGTAGTCCACCGAAAAAAAGTCCGAAAAAATCGGAAACAAGAGTCCCACTTTGGAAAAACTGGTATTCCTGTGGACCTCTTGATGCGTTCCGTCGATTAGATACAAAATTCAAAAATGCCGAGCCGATGAATTGCCCAAAGTAACAGAAATTGGCGGAGCCCATGGAAGGCATGTCCGCTCGATTCCCTGGCCACTAAACAGCCCTATACTCCGATCGGATGATTGATTTGCATGTCAAAATCGCTTCGGACATCCACCAGAGTTTCCTCTGGCCTCGTCCTGCCCGGGCATAGTTGATCCGACAGATGAACTATGCCCGCTCTCGCTCCACCCCGGAGACAAGAGAGCGCCTGGGACGGGTCGTTGCTAAGCCCACACCCCTGTGCGGTGCGGGGTCGCAACGCAGCCCGCGAAGGGTCTTCACGTTTCATTGCGGCATTGGGTTTCAGGAGACCTATTGACTCACGCACATGTTAGACACCTTGTTAGACTCTTTGGTCCGTCTTTCAAGACGGGCCGGGTGGGTTACAGACCTACTCACCGCAAGCCACGATAGCGCCTCCGCAAGAGAACTCCCCACTCGCCTGGCTTCTTGCCGCCAGCTCGATGCCATGGGACCAACCCGGACAACAGGAGACGACAAGTTGCCCAGCGGATCCTTCGCTCCGATTTCAGAGGGCGTCATTATTCGGGCCTCCCAGCAGCCGGGAAAAGCCCATGGGGCCTGGACGGGGTGACGAACTCTTCGTGCACGGAAGAGTTCCTCGAGGGGGCGAACCGTCCTCGAGGGGGCGGGCAGGTCACCTCCACAGCCGGACTCAAAGTCGTACTTTTCCCACTGACCCGCGTCCATCGCGCCGTTCTACCAGCGGTGGGAAGTCTGCATCCCGGAGACCGCGTCCGCGCACTGGCAACCGAAACAGCTCCCCGAAAGGAGCTGTTTACCAGACGTCGCCTGCTCGGCAGTCATTCGGAGACTGAATACCATCGCTTTCGAGCTTCGAGGGCCCACCCGTTTTTCTCTAAGCGGTTTCACGTACTTTTGAACTCTCTCTCTTCAAAGTTCTTTTCAATTTCCCTCACGGTACCTGTTGACTATCGGTCTCTCGGTCGTATTTAGCCTTAAATGAAGTGTACTGCCCACTTAGGGCTGCACTGTCAAGCAATTCGACTCACGGGATGCTTCGACCCGGGTGCGCAACGGCGGAGACGGGCCTGGCACGCACTTTGGGAGCGTGAATGTCAGGCTGACTTACGCCGTCACAAACTCCCCGGAACGTTGCCTCCCATACACCACATTTCCCGACCACCTGCAAGCACGGGGGATTCGGTGCTGGGCTAGGTCGCGTTTCGCTTGCAGCGATTCAGGGAATTCCTGTTGGTTTGTCTTCCTCTGCTTAGAGATATGCTTAGATTCTGCGGGTTGTCTAGCCTAATCTGAGGTCGGTAGTAGTAAATGCATTATCTTCGAACTCGGTCCGATAACTTTTCGGCGCGGTCGAGCGCGCTTCGCTCGTCCTTCCTTTTTGCGCGGCCCGCGCCTTGCGCTCATTCCTCGCTTTTTTCGCACTCGCCAACAGCGTCGGCAACGCGCAAGCGAGACTTGAAGGCACCGCATGGCCGGCGCTCGGGATGGCGCGCGTATATTGGTTATGCCTAAAACGAACCATTGAGTAGGAAGAAACCTCCGACCGCTGCGGTCGAATAAATGCCGCCTCTCGTCTCCTTCCCTCGAGCGAGAGGCGAACTACAACCTTGCGTAGGGGCATCGTCAAAAAAGTTTTTCGTCACACCCGCCCCAACTGGAGTGGCCCAGTTTTTTTTCGGGACAGAGACTGCAAAACAATTAGACCTACGGCGGACAACGCTCGTAACGAGAACCGCGTTCTTTCGACCTGCACTAACTTGCTTGAGGAGGAAGAATAATTCCTCTCGGAGTCCGCGAGGATCCGTTTAGCACTCCGCACGGCAGTGTGCGCCTCTGGGCCTACAAACTCTCCTCAAGCGTCAACGCGTTCACGCCCAGTCGTTTCCCCCGAACAAGCCGGCACAAGATCTCCCTTCTTCTAGTGCGGGGGTGCCCGGACCAGGAGCTCCTGCCTCTTGCGTTTCGCGAAGTTTGCTTCCACTCTCTCTGTAGGCTTAACCTAAACTAACCTATGTAAATGCCGCTCTGTCGCTCGTCCTTCTGGCCTCGTCTCCCTTGAGCAACCGCGCTGCAGGTAATTCCTTCCTACGGTAGCTGCCTCTCCGAGACACGGACGGTGCGCAACTGACATCCTGCGCGGCCCTCGGCTCAAAGTGTCGCGTAGGGTCACCCCGACTTGACCGATTTTTCGCACGGGTGCAGGATTCGACCCACTCTCCTTCTCAATGTACGTAATGCTTTTCGAGGGGTCTTCGGCTGTCATTGATGCCGACACGGTGAAAACGAGCCGTCGGCGACGCCATCCCCTGGCGCCGGCGCCTCTCCTGATATATTATCCGACCCTCAGACAGACGAACCCAAATAAAGACCCAAGGGCGCAATGTGCGTTCGAACAACCTGTACTCGGTGTGCCCTGCAATTCACACCAAGTCTCGCAACTGGCTGCGTTCTTCATCGACCAGTGAACCGAGTGATCCACCCGCTTAGAGTCGTGCATTTGGTTTGTTCAGCTCTGTATATTAGTACAACAAAGGGTTTTAGACACCGAGGCTTTCCCCCTGGTCTCCAGCCAGTGTTGCAGTTTCGTCCAACTCCTGCAACATATCGCAGCGTTTCATTCGGCCTCTGGGCCAGCCTGCAAGCGGCTCGAATGCTGCGCCTCGCGAAGCCTTGAGCAGTGGTAGTGCTGTTAGAGAGGAAGTGCATGAGCAGCGTGCAGCCGCCTGTTCTCTCCTTCTCCGTGGGGCTGTGAACCAAAAATCGTGTGCGCGTCACTAAAAGGATTACGAGGCAATTTGCTATCATAAAAGAGAGTCAACCAGTGGGTAACACCACAGAAGACATTTTCGATGAGAAAAATCCTGTAATTTCGAAAAACTCGTTTCCGTGATCATCAACCACCGCTCCCATGCACCTTCGCCCCCTGGTGGAGAGCCCCGGGTAGAGCCATACAGCGACGCTCCTCAAGGGTGGCCTCTTGGACCGACCACTGTCAACGTCACGCCGCCGTGATCTCATTCTCCACCGTCTACCACATTTTGCACAAAGGGGCCCCTATCCACTTCGCATCGGAGGCCATGCGCATTGGAGCCGGACAGGCGTACTTGACAATCCGGAAGAAGAGAGTCAGTCTGACTACTCCTGCAACGGGAGCCCCCCAACCACAAGTGTCTCGGACGGCTTTTTTGGCGGGGCACCGACAGACTACTCAGAAACTGGGAAGGACGAGGCCGCGGGAGAACCCCAAGGCCGCGAATGTGTTCGAGTGCGGGATTGTAACCCCGTCGTCCTTTTTGGTTTCAATTTCTCCTTTCGCGCCATTGAAACGGCGCCTTGCTCGACTTGCAAGCGTCAGACTCTCAACGCACCAGAACGAAGCAAAAGGCATCCAGAGTCAACGAGCCGCGTTTCTTCTCGTACTTCGCAGCAGCGCCGCCGTTCCCTTGGTGGCGGGCAGGCCTTTTCCTCGGTCCGCACTACAGACTCTGTGCGTCACTTTGGGAGCGCATGAGTTCGATAACCGAAATCCCACCGCCATAGGGGCGTTACGCCGTTTGTACCCGCGGAAGCCGACCGTCCGACACTTCCTTGGTGACGGAGCTCCAGCCGGGCGTAACACTGTGCAGAGAAATGGCTTCAGAATCTCGCAACTCCACGAACAGGAGCCATCCTCCGCTTAAAAGTTGCGGCGGCGCCGGGTGTGACAAGCACAGTCCGGTAATAATTCTTCCGCAGGTTCACCTACGGAAACCTTGTTACGACTTTTACTTCCTGTAAATGATCAAGTTTGGTCATCTTTCCACCAGACCGGCGCAACCGAAAGGCGGCGCCGGACATCGATCCGAAGACCTCACTAAATCATTCAATCGGTAGTAGTGAGGGCCGGTGTGTACAAAGGGCAGAGACCTAATCAACGCGAGCTTATAACTCGCGCCTACTGGGAATTCCTCGTTCAAGGGGAATCGCAAGCCCCTATCCCAATCACGAAAGAAGTTCCACGGGTTACCCAGTCTTTTCAGGCAGGGATAAAGACACGCTGCTTCCTTCAGTGTAGCGCGCGTTAGCCCCGGACATCTAAGGGAATCACAGTCCTGTTATTGCTCTGTTTCGTGGGGCTGGGAGCCGCTTGTTCGTCTAAGAAGGTTGTAAGGTGCTGAGAACCCGGCACCAAGTTAATAGGCTAAAGTATCGTTCGTTATCGGAATTAACCAACCATATTGCTCTACCGACTAACAATGGCCATGCACCACCACCCACCGAATCAAGAAAGAGCCCTCAGCCTGTCAATCATCCCAGTGTCCGGGCTAGGTAAGGCTTCCCGTGTTGAGTCACATTAAGCCGCAGGCAACACTCCTGGTGGTGCCCTTCCGTCAATTCCTTTAATTTTCACCTTTGCAACAATACTTCCCTGGAACCCAAATACTTTGGTTTCCCGGTCATTTGAGTAACTCACACGGATCGCTGGTTGGCATCGTTTATGGTCAGAACTAGGGCGGTATCTGATCGTCTTTGAACGTCTGGCTTTCGTTCCTGATCGAAGAAAAGCGCAAGTGCTTGCTTCTTGGCAAGTGCTTTCGCAATATTTCGTCTTGCGAAGGTTCAAGGATTTCATCTCCAGCGCGGCAACACGAATGCCTCCGTCTGTCACTCTTAATCATTACCCCGTATTCCAAAAACCAATAGAACAGAAACATGTTCTTGTTCTATTATTCCATGCAGTCTGTTCAGGTGATTCGCCTGCGTTGAGCGCTCTAATTTTTTCAAAGTAAAAGCACAGGCCACCTCGAGACGAACCAAAAAGGGCACTTAGAGAGGACCAGCATGATGTTCTGTACGAGCCGTCGCATCGTGTAGATGCACTACTCGTCTGGAACTCAGATCAAACTACGAGCTTTTTAATCGCAGCAGCTTTAGTATACGCTATTGGAGCTGAAATTACCGTGGCTGCTAGCACTAGACTTGCCTTCCAATTGATTCTCGTTAAAGGATTTAGAATGCACTCATTTCAATTACGTGGCCTCAAAAGAGCCCGTATTGTTATTTTTCGTCACTACCTCCCCGTGCTGTTAGTGGGTAATTTGCGTGCCTGCTGCCTTCCTTGAATGTGGTAGCGGTTTCTCAGGTTCCCTCTCCCGAATTTAACCCTGATTCTCCGTTACGCGTAACAACCATGGTCGGCAAGTAACCTACCATCGAAAGTTGATTAGGCAGACGCTTGAAAGAAACGTCGCCGGCTCATGGTCATGCGATCAGCACAAAGTTATCCTGAGTCACCACAGAGTACGGGCAGAACCCTGTAGGTCTTGGTCTAATAAAAGCGCCCGTCAGCCAAAGAACTTCAGGCTCAATCCATGTATTAGCTCTAGAATTGCCACAATTGTCCAAGTAGAAAGGAGCGATCTAAGGAACCGTACCTGATTTATTGAACCATTCGGGGTTTCGTCTTATTTAAGCATGTACTTATACATGCATGGCTTAATTTTTGAGACAAGCATATGATTACTAGCAGGATCAACCAGGTAGATGCATAGGCGAAACTCCACCACGGGTGCCTTTGTCGCAGCGCTTTCGAGGCCGCATTCGGGCGCCCAAGCGCGCGACGCATCCTATTTTGTGCGTCATTCGAGCTCGCTGCGACGTGCCCTGTGGGGCCGGATCTCGTCGCGCGGTAAGAGAGCACGTGCCTTAAAGCAGAAACATATGTAACGCGCTCACCGCTGCGCACGCAGGATGAGGCCGCAGCGTTCGTGCACCGGATGGCACTTGCTGCGTAGCCGAGACGGCCAAGCCGCCAGACGACGTGACACGCCCGCATCTTTGGTGCAATCGCACGGATTCCAGCTCCGAATAGCACGAAACACACCTCAAAATATAGCGGAAACAGCATCGTCCGGCAACCAGCCCCATCGCAGACACGGATGAGGCCGCAGAAGAATGCCGTGGGGTCGAGGCAGCGTGTTGGTCCGCCGCCTCTAGACGCCCATATAATAGCAGCGATAAATACCCAGACATCCCTGGGTAAACGACTGGCCGTACTCAAGGACGATGTGCCGTAAAGTAGGCATCGAATCGTGCGCACCCGTATGCGGCATTATGACGCGCTCTCGGCACCCGAAATATTTCAGTTTGCCGCCGTACACGAAAAACGATCACCGAACAAACGGCCCGATACGCGAGCCCATCAATGCGGGATCGACACACCGTGGTGCGTCTCGCCGGCTCTACACGAGGACTCAGCCGTCGCAGCGCACGCGAGCGTCGTCCTGCTAGAAGAGACTGTGTCGCAGAAGGCGCTGAATCGTGCCCGACCTACAGTGGCACGCCGCGGCGCCCCGACCGTGCCCGTACTCGCGGATTCTGCCACCGGTGCGTGTGCGGCGGCTACCGGCAACCAAATATTTTGTTTTTATTTATTTATTTATTGGATACCTTTTTTGTAGGGCATTCATTGGAGGGCATTACAGCAGAGGGACTACAAACGTTAACTATGACTATACATATCATTTGTGCACGCTAAAAAGCATCGTTCATCGGTATATTGCCGCGAAACCTTCAAAACTGGATTTGGTGTTTTTAACAGCCGCCGGCATGCGGGCTTATCACTGTGATCCTGGCACGCATATCAATTCTGTATCTCGTGTTTGACCATGCTCGTTGTCGCGATACGACGCGTTATCATTTTCTTTCTCGCGGAACATGAGCCGAAACCTGTCTCGAAGATTCGATCACTTGCGTATGTTTCTACAATGTTCCAGGTAGTCCTAGTAGCAGTTTGCGACGTTATCTAGATTGATCTGAGCAGCATTTAAATTGACCGTTGACGAGTGTGACGGGCATTCTTTGCTCAACGATTGATGAGCACGTTTGTTGCTATCGCTGCCGCCGAGTTGCTTAGCTCCTTTGCGGGCGCAAGTCAGGCCAATAAAGAGTTGATTTCAGTACCAACAAGCCTGTGTCTTCTTTTGGTGTCAAAGGCCTTGTCACCACTACGTGAAATCTGGTGAAGATGCTGCTTTTGATCCTTCAAGCGAAAACCCCAGCCTTGTTCCTGTTACTCTGGAGGACCAGCCAACAGGAGACTGAACCAGTCACCGGCTCCAAGGGCTCCAACCTGAACACGGTCTGCTGCCGGACCCCATTCGATCTCGGATGGCATCGACGCTAACAATGGTTCAGCCTACATCACCAGGGCCACGAGCACATCGTTGAACGGAAATCCATCAAGGTGAACTGTCTTGGAACTGTTCGCCAGAAAAACCTGCGTGATCAGCACAAGACTTATAAGGTTCACTGCCATCTCGCTGGCTCCACGCCCCATCGTCACAGTGCTTCTCCAGTGACTTTTGTAGCCGACACCTGGCAGAGTTGATGCCCACTTGACAACCTTGTCAGCTTGGAAACGCAAAATGTCCAAATTCGTCGCTGGCTGGACAGAGTTGCGATTCGCAGGTATCGAACAACTCAGCCGAACATGCCGAATTTCGGTGTACAAGGGCCACGTGCACATCGTTGAACGGAAATCCATCATGGTGAATTGTCTTGGAAATGTTCGCCAGAAAAACCTGCGTGAGCAGTAGAAGAAATATAAGGTTCACTGCCATCGCGCCGGCTCCATGCCCGGTCGTCGCAGTGCTGCTCCGGTGAATTTTGTAGCCGTCACCAGGCAGCGTTGACACCCACTTGACAATGTTGCCAGCTTGGAAATGCAAAATGTCCAAATTCGTAGCTGACTGGGCACAGTTGCGAATCGCAGGTATCGAACAACTCAGCCGAACATGCCGAATTTCGGTGTAAAACCCAGGTAGCACAAAAGTGGGGCCCCAGTAGGTCCGATGTAGGCAAGTGGGGCTATGGTAACCATCATAAAACCTGCATCGGTCCTTGATGGGCCAAAAGTGGGCAAGCCCCATTTGGACTTGTCCCTATTCCTCCTGCATGGGTCATACTCGGGCCAATGCAGAGCACATTCCTGCATCCAGACCACAAGGGTCCCTTGTAGGGTATTTGACGGCAATCCAACCTATATGTGGGCCCTTTATGGGAAAGCCCTCATAGATCCGAAATGAGGCCGCCCCCATTAAATCTTTGTGGGACCAACATCGGCCGTAGTAGGGGAAAAAAGAAAAAAACGGACATACCCACATGCTGCCCCAATCGGTCCCTTGTAGGTTACTTGAGGGCGGGTGAAATATGAATAAGAGCTCAATTTGGGCAAGCCCTCTTGAAGCCCAAATGAGGCAGCCTTAGCTAAACCGGCTTAGGTCCCACATAGGCTGTAAAGGGGCTGCAAGGCGGGCGTATCCGCATAATACCAACATCTCAGCCCCTTGAGGGGAAATTGAAGGCACGTGCAACAGCAAGTGGGCTTTAGGTTCAAAAAACAACCCCCAGCCTAATTGGAGCTACCCACACAAAACCGCTGTAGGTACCACATCGGCCGTAATGGGGCTAGAAGGCGTGCGTGCAATTGTGTAATCATTCTTTCCAACCTTTCTTTGCATTAGATGTTGCCATAAATTACTTTTATAGATGATTTGTATAACAGTGGTTGCCGTGTTTAGTTGGTTAGAAATATTATTACGTGGTGGCGTGACAAGCGATGAAACACGGCAACACAGCAGGTACACAACGACGAGCTGACATGACCATGAAATATGCTTTAATGGCCAGCGGGTCTAGCGCGAGCACTCGGCCCCGTTCCACTCCCGCTTCGTCATCTTCGTAAAAATATTATATGGCTTTAGTTCTCGCGCTCATGAAATTGCGCTAAATATACTAAAACAAACTGATTGGTAACTGTTGATCCTTATGTGGTTGCTGTGGACAGCCTGCAACTCTCGGCACAATATTACTGCTCAGAACACACATCTCCATAGCCTGAACAAGATGTACATGAAGTCATTTAGGCTTGAACAAAGTTATCAATTATTGTAAAATTTAATATTGTGGCTGTTTAGAAAGTGCTGACATATATAAAATACTTATATGTGCATAAATATTGATTGGGAAAACTTTGACTGGGGCTTCCCATCAACTTCCTGCATCGTACCCCTATGAGAATAATGTGGGTAAGGCCAAGTGCGGCTCTCGTTATAGAGCCCGCATCGGTCCTATGTAATTATCTGAGGGGCTAACCGAAATAAACAAAAATGTTCGTGCAGTGCGGCTGTTCAAATCTGTCCAAAGTAGGACCATCGTGGGGAGTTGGCGAGATGTGCCCTTTTAGCAGTGCAGGAAAGATATGGGCAGCCCTGCTGAGCTGCCCACATCGGTTCCTAGTAGGGCCCATCGGGACTTTGTCGACAGCCCCCTTCAGGCCTACGTCGGCCCCTCTTGCAGCACCCACATTGAGCCCATCGGGGCCATCCTGTATTGCCCACATCGGACCCACCTGCGCCTACCCCTCATATCCTACTTTGTGCTACCTGGGAAGCGCCACGTGCACATCGTAGAACGGAAATCCATCAGGGTGAACAGTCTTGGAAAAGCTCTCCAGAAAAACCTGCGTGAGCAGTAGAAGACTTGTAAGGTTCACTGCCATCTCGCCGCCTCCGTGCCCCTTCGTCACAGTGCTGCTGCGGTGAATTTTGTAGCCGACACCTGCAGCATTGGCGCCCACTTGACAACGTTGCCAGCTTGGAAACGCAAAATGTCCAAATTCGTTGCTGGCTGGGCACTGTTGCGATGCGCAGGTGTCGAACAACTCAGCCAAACATGCCCAATTTCGGTGTACAAGGGCCACGTGCACATCATTGAACGGAAATCCATCAGGGTGAAATGTCTGAAATGTTCACCAGAAAAACCTGCGTGAGCAGTAGAAGACTTGTAAGGTTCACTGCCATCTCGCCGGCTCCACGTCTCGTCTTCACAGTGCTGCTTCGGTGAATTTTGTAGCAGACTCCTGGGAGCGTTGAAGCCCACTTGACAATGTTGCCAGCTTGGAAACGCAAAATGTCCAAATTCGTTGCTTGCTGGGCACAGTTGCGATTCGCAGGTGTCGAACACCTCAGCCGAAGATGCCGTATTCGGTGTACAAGGGCCACGTGCACATCGTTGAACGGAAATCCATCAGGGTAAAATGTCTTGGAAATGTTCGCCAGAAAAACCTGCGTGAGCAGTAAAAGACTTGTAAGGTTCACTGCCATCTTGCCGGCTCTGCACCCTGTCGTCACAGTGCTGATCCGGCGAATTTTGTCGCCGATACCTGGCAACGTTGATGGCCACTTGACAACGTTGTCAGCTTGGGAATGCAAAATGCCCAAATTCGTCGCTGGCTGGCAAAGTTGCGAATCACAGCTGTCGAAAACTCAGCCGAAGATGCCGAATTTCGGTGTACAAGGACCACGAGCACATCATTGAACTGAAGTCCATCAGGGTGAACTGTCTTCAAATGTTCGATAGAAAAACCTCCGTGAGCAGTAGAAGACTCGTAAGGTTCACTGCAATCTCGCCGTCTCCATGCCCCGTCGTCGCAGTGCTGCTCCAGTGAATTTTGTAGTCGACACCTGGCATCGTTGACGCCCACTTGACAACGTTGAAAGCTTGGAAACGCAAAATGTACAAATTCGTCACTGGCTTGGCAGAGTTGCGATTCGCAGGTGTCGAACAACTTAGCTGATGATGCAGAATTTTGGCGTACCAGGGCCACGCGCCCATCGTTGAACTGAAATTTATCAGGGTGAACTATCTTGGAATTGTTCTCCACAAAAACCTGTGTGAGCAGTAGAAGACTTGTAAGGTTCACTGCCATCTCGCCGGCTCCACGCCCCATTGTCACAGTGCTGCTCCGGTGAATTTTGTTGCTGACACCTGGGAGGGTTGAAGCCCACTTGACAATGTTGCCAGCTTGGAAACGCAAAATGTCCAAATTCGTCGCTGGCTGGGCATGGTTGCGATTCGCAGGTGTCGAACAACTCAGCCGAAGATGCTGAATTTCGGTGTACAAGGTCCACGTGCACATCGTTGAATGAAAATCCTTCAGAGTGAAATGTCTGGAAATGTTCACCAGAAAAACCTGCGTGAGCAGTAGAAGACTTGTAAGGTTCACTGCCATCTCGCCGGCTCCACGCCCAGTCGTCACAGTACTGCTCCGGTGAATTTTGTAGCTGACACATGGGAGTGTTGAAACCCACTTGTCAATGTTGCCAGGTTGGAAACGCAAAATGTCCAAATTCGTCGCTGGCTTGGCAGAGTTGTTATTCACAGGTGTCGAACAACTCAGCCGAAGATGCTGAATTTCGGCGTACCAGGGCCACACGCACATCGTTGAATGGAAATCCATCAGGATGAACTGTCTTGGAAATGTTCGCCAGAACAACCTGCGTGAGCAGTAGAGGACTTGTAAGGTTCACTGCCATCTCGCCGGCTCCACGCCATGTCGTCACAGTGCTGCTCCGCTGAATTTTTTACCCGACACTTGGCAGCGTTGACACCCACTTCAAAACGTTGCAAGCTTGGGAACGTTGAATGTCCAAATTCGTCGCTGGCTGGGCACTGTTGCAATGCGCAGGTGTCGGGCAACTCAGCCGAAGATGCCGAATTTCGGTCTACAAGGGCCACGTGCACATCTTTGAACGGAAATCCATCAGGGTGAACTGTCTTAGAAATCTACGTTAGAAAAACCTGCGTGAGCAGTAGAAGACTCGTAAGGTTCACTGCCATTTCGCCGGCTCCGCGCCCCGTTGTCACAGTGCTGCTCCGGTGAATTTTGTAGCTGACACCTGGGAGGGTTGAAGCCCGCTTGACAATGTTGCCAGCTTGGAAACGCAAAATGTCCAAATTTGTCACTGGCTGGGCACAGTTGTGATTCGCAGGTGTCGAACAACAAAGCCGAAGATGCCGAATATCGGTTGCGATACGCAGGTGTCAAACAACTCAGCCGAAGATGCCGAATTTCGGCGTACCAGGGCCACGCGCACATGGTTGAACGGAAATCCATCCGGGTGAACTGTCTTGGAAATGTTCATTTGAAAAACTTGCGTAAGCAGTAGAAGACTCATAAGGTTCACTGCCTTCTCGCCGGCTCCCCGCCCCGTCGTCACAGTGCTGCTCCAGTGCATTTTGTAGTCGACACCTGGGAGGGTTGAAGCCCATTTGACAATGTTGCCAGCTTGGGAACGCAAAAGGTCCAAATTCGTCGCTGAATGGACACAGTTGCTGTTTGCAGGCGTGGAACAACTCAGCCGAAGATGCCGAATTTCGGTGTACAAAGGCCACGTGCACATTGTTGAACGGAAATTCATCAGGATGAACTGTCTTGGAAATGTTCGCCAGAACAACCTGCGCGAGAAGTAGAAGACTTGTAAGGTTCACTACCATCTCTCTAGCTCCACGCCATGTCGTCGCAGTGCTGCTCCGGTGAATTTTTTACCCGACACTTGCAAGCGTTGACGCCCACTTCAAAACGTTGCCAGCTTGGAAATGCAACAAGTGCAAATTCGTCGCTGGCTGGGCACAGTGGCGATTCGCACGTGTCGAACAACTCAGCCGAAGATGCGTATTCGGTGTACAAGGGCCACGTGCACCTCATTGAACGGAAGTCCATAAGGATAAAATGTCTTGGAAATGTTCGCCAGAAAAACCTGCGTGAGCAGTAAAAGACTTGTAAGGTTCTCTGCCATCTTGCCAGCTCTGCACCCTGTCGTCACAGTGCTGCTGCGGTGAATTTTCGCCGATACTTGGCAGCGTTGATGCCCACTTGACAATGTTGCCAGCATGGGAACGCAAAATGTCCAATTTCGTCGCCGGCTGGGAAATTGCAATTCGAAGGTTTCGAACAACTCAGCCGCAGATGCCGAATTTCGGTGTACAAGGGCCACGTGCACATCTTTGAATGGAAAGCCATCAGGGTGTGAACTCTCTTAGAAATTTTCGTTAGAAAAACCTGCGTGAGCAGTAGAAGACTCATAAGGTTCACTGCCATCTCGCCGGCTCCACGCCCCGTTGTCACAGTGCTGCTCCGGTGAATTTTGTAGCTGACACCTGGGAGGGTTGAAGCCCTCTTGACAATGTTGCCAGCTTGGAAACGCAAAATGTCCAAATTCGTACAAGAATGCTAAATTGGGCGAGTTGGTGCATTCGCATTTTAGGAAAACGTAGCGCAAAGAAGACAAGGGCAAAAAAAGGAGACACACACAAGCAAATTCGTCGCTGGCTGGGCACAGTTGCGATTCGCAGGTGTCGAACAACTCAGCCGAAGATGCCAAATATCGGTGTACAAAGGCCACGTGCACATTGTTGAACGGAAATCCATCAGGGTGAACTGTCTTGGAAATGTTCGCCACTAAAACCCGCGTGAGCAGTGGAAATGTTCGTTAGAAAAACCTGCGTGAGCAGTAGAAGACTCGTAAGGTTCACTGCCATCTCGCCGGCTCCCCACCCCGTCGTCACAGTGCTGCTCCAGTGAATTTTGTAGCCGACACGTGGCAACGTTGACGCCCACTTGACAACGTTGCCAGCTTGAAAAGGAAATGTCCAATTTCGTCGCTGGCTTGGCAGAGTTGCGATTCGCAGGTGTCGAACAACTCAGCCGAAGATGCTGAATTTCGGCGTACCAGGGCCACGCGCACATGGTTGAACGGAGATCTATCAGGGTGAACTGTCTTGGAAATGTTCGTTAGAAAAACCTGCTTAAGCAGTGAAGACTCCTAAGGTTCGCTGCCTTCTCGCCGGCTCCCCGCTCCGTCGTCACAGTGCTGCTCTGGTGAATTTTTTAGCCGACACCTGGTAGCGTTGACGCTCATTTGACTACGTTGCCAGCTTGGGAAAGCAAAAGGTCCAAATTCGTCGCTGGCTGGGCACAGTTCCGATTCGCAGGTGTCGAACAACTCAGCCGAAGATGCCATATTGGGTGTACAAGGGCCACGTGCACATCGTTGAACGGAAATCCATAAGGATAAAATGTATTGGAAATGTTCGCCAGAAAAACCTGCGTGAGCAGTGAAAGACTTGTAAGGTTCACTGCCATCGCGCCGGCACCACGCCCCGTTTTCACAGTGCTACTCCAGTGAATTTTGTACCCGACACCTGGCAGCGTTGACGCCCACTTGACAACGTTGCCAGCTTGGAAACGCAGCATGTCCAAATTCTTGCGCTGGCTGGGCACAGTTGCGATTCGCAGGTGTCGAACAACTCAGCCGAAGTTGCCGAATTTCGGTGTACCAGGGCCACGCGCACATTGTTGAACGGAAATCCATCAGGGCGAACTGCCTTGGAAATGTCCGCCAGAAAAACCTGCGCGAGCAGTAGAAGACTCGTAAGGTTCACTGCCACCTCGCCGGCTCCCCGCCCCGTGGTCACAGTGCTGCTCCAGTGAATTTTGTAGCCGATACCTGGCATCGTTGACGCCCATTTGACAACGTTGCCAGCTTGAAAACGCAAAATGTACAAATTTGTCACTAGCTTGGCAGAGTTGCGATTCGCAAGTGTCGAACAACTTAGATGATGATGGAGAATTTCGGCGTACCAGGGCCACGCGCATATTGTTGAACGGAAATTTATCAGGGTGAACTATCTTGGAATTGTTCTCCACAAAAACCTGTGTGAGCAGTAGAAGACTTGTAAGGTTCACTGCCATCTCGCCGGCTCCCCGCCCCGTCGTCACTGTGCTACTCCAGTGAAATTTGTAGCCGACACCTTGCAGCGTTGCCGCCCACTTGACAACGTTGCCGGGTTGGAAACACAAAATGTCCAAATTCGTCGCTGGCTGGGTACATTGCGATTTGCAGGTGTCGAACAACTGAGCCGAAGATGCCAAATTTCGGTGTACAAGGGCCATGTGCACATCGTTGAATGGAAATCCAATCAGGGTGAACTGTCTTGGAAATGTTTGCCAGAAAAACCTGCGTGAGCAGTAGAAGACTTGTATGGTTCACTGCCATCTCGCCGGCTCCATGCCCCGCCGTCACAGTGCTGCTCCGGTGATCTTTTGAAGCCAACACCTAGAAGCGTTGATGCCCACTTGACAACGTTGCCAGCTTGGAAACGCAAAATGTCCAAATTCGTCGCTGACTGGGCACAGTTGCGATTCGCAGGTGTTGAACAATTCAGCCCAAGTTGGCGAATTTCGGTGTACAAGGACCACGTGCACATCGTTGAACAGAAATCCATCAGGGTGAACTGTCTTGAAAATGTTCGCCAGAAAATCCTGCGTGAGCAGTAGACGACTTGTAAGGTTCACTACCATCTCGCCGGCTCTCCGCCCCGCCGTCACAGTGCTGCTCCGGTGAATTTGGTAGCCGACACCTGGCAGCGTTGACAACGTTGTCAGCTTTGGAATGCAAAATGTCCAAATTCGTCACTGGCAGGGCACAGTTGCGAATTGCAGGTGTCGAGCAGCTCAGCCATAGATGCCGATTTTCGGTGTACAAGGTCCACGTGCACATCGTTCAATGGAAGTGCATCAGGGTGAACTGTCTTGAAAATTTTCGCCACAAAAATCTGTGTGAGCAGTAGAAGACTTGTAAGGTTCACTGCCATCGCTCCGGCACCACGCCCCGTCATCACAGTGCTGCTCCAGTAAATTTTGTACCCGACACCTGGCAGTGTCGACGCCCAGTTGACAACGTTGCCAGCTTGGATATGCAAAATGTCCAAATTCGTCGCAGGTTGGGCAGAGTTGCGATTCGCAGGTTTCGAACAACTCAGCCGAAGATGCCGAATTTCGATGTACAAGGGCCACGTGCACATCGTTGAACAGAAATCTATCAGGGTGAACTGTCTTGGAAATGTTCGCCAGAAAAACCTGCGTGAGCAGTAGAAGACTTGTAAGGTTCACTGCCATCTCGCCGGCTCCACGCCCCGACGCCACATTGCTGCTCCAGTGAATTTTGTAGTCTACACCTGGCAGCATTGATGCCCACTTGACAACGTTGCCAGCTTGGAAACGCAAAATGTCCAAATTCGACGCTGGCTTGGCAGAGTTGCGATTTGCAGATGTCGAACAAATCAGCCGAAGATGCCGAATTTCGGTGTACTAGGGCCACGCGCACATCCTTGAACGGAAATCCATCAGGGTGAACTGTCTTGAAAATGTTCGCCACAAAAACATGTGTGAGCAGTAGAAGACTTGTAATGTTCACTGCCATCGCGCCGGCACCAGGCCCCGTCATCACAGTGCTGCTCCAGTGCATTTTGTAACCGACACCTGGCAGTGTTGATGCCCAGTTGACAACGTTGCCAGCTTGGAAACGCAAAATGTCCAAATTCGTCGCAGGTTGGGCACAGTTGCGATTAGCAGGTGTCGAACAACTCAGCCGAAGATGTCGAATTTCGGTGTACAAGGGCCACTTGCACATCGTTGAATGGATATCCATCAGGGTGAACTGACTTGGAAATGTCCGCCAGAAAAACCTGCGTGAGCAGTAGAAGACTTGTAAGGTTCACTGCCATCTCGCCGGCTCCACGCCCCGACGCCACAGTGCTGCTCCAGTGAATTTTGTCGCCGACACATGGCAGCGTTGACGCCTTCTTGACAACTTTGCCAGCTTGGAAACGCAAAATGTCCAAATTCGATGCTGGTTTGGCAGAGTTGCGATTCGCAGGTGTCGAAAAACTCAGCCGAAGATGCCGAATTTCGGCGTACCAGGGCCACGCGCACATCGTTGAAAGCAAATCCATCAGGGTGAACTGTCTTGGAAATGTTCGTTAGAAAAACCTGCGTGAGCAGCAAAAGACTCGTAAGGTTCACTGCCACCTCGCCGGCTCCCCGCCCCGTCGTCACAGTGCTGCTTCATTGCATTTTGTAGCTGACACCTGGCAGCGTTGACAATCACTTGACAACGTTGCCAGCTTGGAAACGCAAAATGTCCAAATTCGTCGCTGGCTGGGCACAGTTGCGATTAGCAGGTGTTGAACAACTCAGCCGAACATGCCGAATTTCGGTGTACAAGGGCCACGTGCACATCGTTGAACAGAAATCTATCAGGGTGAACTGTCTTGGAAATTTTCGCCAGAAAATCCTGCGTGAGCTGTACAAGACTTGTAAGGTTCACTGCCATCTAGCCGGCTCCACGCCTCACAGTCACAGTGCTGCTCCGGTGAATTTTTAAGCCGACACCTAGCAGCGTTGATGCCCACTTGACAACGTTGTCAGCTTGGAAATGCGAAACGTCCAAATTCGTCACTGGCTGGGCACAGTTGTGATTCGCAGGTGTCGAAAAACTAAGCCGAAGACGCGGAATTTCGGTGTACAAGGGCCACTTGCACATCGTTGAACGAAAATCCATCAAGGTGAAATGTCTGCAAAACTTGGCCAAAAAAAACTGCGTGAGCAGTGGAAGACTTGTAAGGTTCAGTGCCATCCCGCCGGCTCCACGCCCCGTCGTCACAGTGCTGCTCCAGTGAATTTTGTAGCTGACACCTGGGAGGGTTGAAGCCCACTTGACAATGTTTCCAGCTTGGAAACGCCAAAGGTCCAAATTCGTCGCTGAATGGGCACAGTTGCTATTTGCAGGTGTCAAACAACTCAGCCAAAGATGCCGAATTTCGGTGTACAAGAGCCACGTGCACATCGTTGAACGGAAATCCATCAGGATGTAATGTCTTAAAAATGTTTGCCAGAAAAACCTGCGTGAGCAGTAGAAGACTTGTAAGGTTCACTACCATCTCGCCGACTCTCGCCCCGCTGTCACAGTGCTGCTCTGGTGAATTTTGTAGCCGATACCTGGCAGCGTTGACGCCCACTTGACAATGTTGCCAGCTTGGGACCGCAAAATGTCCAAATTCGACGCTGGCTTGGCAGAGTTGTGATTCGCAGATGTCGAACAACTCAGCCGAAGATGCCGAATTTCGGTGTACCAGGGCCACGCGCACATCCTTGAACGGAAATCCATCAGGGTGAACTGTCTTGAAAATTTTCGCCACAAAAATCTGTGTGAGCAGTAGAAGACTTGTAAGGTTCACTGCCATCGCTCCGGCACCACGCCCCGTCATCACAGTGCTGCTCCAGTAAATTTTGTACCCGACACCTGGCAGTGTCGACGCCCAGTTGACAACGTTGCCAGCTTGGAAATGGAAAATGTCCAAATTCGTCGCAGGTTGGGCAGAGTTGCGATTCGCAGGTTTCGAACAACTCAGCCGAAGATGCCGAATTTCGGTGTACAAGGGCCACGTGCACATCGTTGAACAGAAATCCATCAGGGTGAACTGTCTTGAAAATGTTCGCCAGAAAAACCTGCGTGAGCAGTAGAAGACTTGTAAGGTTCACTGCCATTTCGCCGGCTCCACGCCCCGACGCCACAGTGCTGCTCCAGTGAATATTGTAGCCGACACCTGGCAGCGTTGACGCATTCTTGGCAACGTTGCCAGCTTGGAAACGAAAATGTCCAAATTCGACGCTGGCTTGGCATAGTTGCGATTCGCAGGTGTCGAACAACTCAGCCGAAGATGCCGAATTTCGGCGTACCAGGGCCACGCGCACATCGTTGAACGGATATCCATAAGGGTGAACTGTCATGGAAATTTTCGCCAGAAAAACCTTCGTGAGCAGTAGAAGACTTGTAAGGTTCACTGCCTTCTCGCCGGCTCTCGCCCCGCCATCACAGTGCTGCTCCGGTGAATTTTGTAGCCGACACCTGACAGCATTGACGCCCACTTGACAACGCTGTCAGCTTGGGAATGCAAAATGTCCAAATTCGTCGCTGGCTGGCCACAGTTGCGATTCGCAAGTGTCGAAAAACTCAGCCGAAGATGCCGAATTTCGGCGTACCAGGGCCACGCGCACATGGTTGAACTCAAATCCACCAGGGTGAACTGTCTTGGAAATGTTCTTTAGAAAAACCTGCGTGAGCAGCAAAAGACTCGTAAGGTTTACTGCCACCTCGCCGGCTCTCCGCCCAGTCGTCACAGTGCTGCTTCATTGCATTTTGTAGCTGCAACCTGGCAGCGTTGAAAATCACTTGACAACGTTGCCAGCTTGGAAATGCAAAATGTCCAAATTCGTCGCTGGCTGGGCACAGTTGTGATTCGCAGGTGTTGAACAACTCAGCCGAACATGCCGAATTTCGGTGTACAAGGGCCACGTGCACATCGTTGAACAGAAATCTATCCGGGTGAACTGTCTTGGAAATGTTTGCCAGAAAAACCTGCGTGAGCAGTAGAAGACTTGTAAGGTTCACTGCCAATGTGCCGGCTCCACGCCCCGTCGTCACAGTGCTACTCCGGGGAAATTTGTAGCGACACCTGGCAGCGTTGCTGACCTCTTGACAACGTTGCCGGGTGAGAAACACAAAATGTCCAAATTCTTCGCTGGCTGGGCACATTGCGATTTGCAGGTGTCGAACAACTCAGCCGAAGATGCCAAATTTCGGTGTACAAGGGCCACGTGCACATCGTTGAACGGAGATCCATCAGGGTGAACTGTCTTGCAAATGTTTGCCTGAAAAACCTGCGTGAGCAGTAGAAGACTTGTAAGGTTCACTGCCATCTCGACGGCTCCATGCCCCGCCATCACTGTGCTGCTCCGGTGATGTTTTGTAGCCGACACCTGGAAGCGTTGTCGCCCACTTGACAACGTTGCCACCTTGGAAACGCAAAATGTCCAAATTCGTCGCTGACTGGGCACAGTTGCGATTCGCAGGAGTCGAACAACTCAGCCGAACATGCCGAATTTCCGTGTACAAGGACCACGTGCACATCGTATACGGAAATCCATCAGGGTGAACTGTCTAGAAAATGTTCGCCAGAAACTCCTGCGTGAGCAGCAGAAGACTTGTAAGGTTCACTGCCATCTCGTCACCTCCACACCCCGTCGCACAGTGCTCCTCCAGGGAATTTTGTAGCCGACACCTGCAGCATTGGCGCGCAGTTGACAATGTTGCCAGCTTGGGAATGCAAAATGTTTAAATTCGTCGCTGGCTGGGCACAGTTGCGAATTGCAGGTGCCGAAAAACTCAGCCATAGATGCCGAATTTCGGTGTACCAGGGCCGCGCGCACATTGTTGAACGGAAATCCATCATGGTGAACTGTCTTGGAAATTTTCGCCAGAAAAACCTGCGTGAGCTGTAGAAGACTCGTAAGGTTCATTGCCATCTCACCGGCTCCACGCTCCGTCATCACAGTGCTGCTCCGGTGAATTTTGTAGCTGACACCTGGCAGCGTTGACAATCACTTGACAACGTTGCCAGCTTGGAAACGCAAAATGCCCAAATTTGTCGCTGGCTGGGCAGCTGCGATTTCAGGTGTTGCACAACTCAGCCGAACATGCCGAATTTCGGTGTACAAGGGCCACGTTGAACAGAAATCCATCAGGGTGAACTGTCTTAAAAATGTTTGCCAGAAAAACCTGCATGAGCAGTAGAAGACTTGTAAGGTTCACTGCCAATGCGCCGGCTCCCCGCCCCGTCGTCACAGTGCTACTCCAGTGAAATTTGTAGCCGACACCTTGCAGCGTTGCCGCCCACTTGACAACGTTGCCGGGTTGGAAACACCAAATGTCCAAATTCGTCGCTGGCTGGGCACATTGCGATTTGCAGGTGTCGAACAACTCAGCCGAAGATGCCAAATTTCGGTGTACAAGGGCCATGTGCGCATCGTTGAACAGAAATCCGTCAGGGTGAACTGTCTTGGAAATGTTTGCCAGAAAAACCCGCGTGAGCAGTAGAAGACTTGTATGGTTCACTGCCATCTCGCCGGCTCCATGCCCCGCCGTCACAGTGCTGCTCCGGTGATGTTTTGAAGCCGACACCTGGAAGCGTTGATGCCCACTTGACAACGTTGCCAGCTTGGAAACGCAAAATGTCCAAATTCGTCGCTGACTGGCCACAGTTGCGATTCGCAGGTGTCGAACAATTCAGCCGAAGTTGGCGAATTTCCGTGTACAAGGACCACGTGCACATCGTTGAACGAAAATCCATCAGGGTGAACTCTCCAGAAAATGTTCGCCAGAAAATCCTGCGTGAGCAGCAGAAGACTTGTAAGGTTCACTGCTATCTCGGCGACTCTACGCCCCGTCGTCACAGTGCTGCTCCGGTGAATTTTGTAGCTGACACCTGGGAGTGTTGAAGCCCACTTGACAATGTTGCCAGCTTGGAAACGCAAAATGTCCAAATTCGTCGCTGCCTGGGCACAGTTGCGATTCGCAGGTGTCAAACAACTCAGCCGAAGATGCCGAACTTCAGTTTACCAGTGCCACGCGCACATCGTTGAATGGAAATCCATCAGGGTGAACTGTCTTGGAAATGTTCGCCAGAAAAACCTGCATGAGCAGTAGTAGACTTGTAAGGTTCATTGCCATCTCGCCGGCTCCACGCCCCGTCATCACAGTGCTGCTCCGGTGAATTTGGTAGCTGACACCTGGCAGCATTGACAATCACTTGACAACGTTGCCAGCTTGGAAACGCAAAATGTCCAAATTCGTCGCTGGCTGGGCACAGTTGCGATTCGCAGGTGTCGAACAACTCAGCCGAACATGCCGAATTTCGGTGTACAAGGGCCACGTGCACATCGTTGAATGGAAATCTATCAGGGTGATATGTCTTGGAAATGTTCGCCAGAAAAACCTGCGTGAGCAGAAGACTTGTAAGGTTCACTGCCAATGCGCCGGCTCCACGCCCCGTCGTCACAGTGCTACTCCTGTGAATTTTGTAGCCGACACCTGGCTGCGTTGCTGCCCACTTGACAACGTTGCCAGGTTGGAAACACAAAATGTCTAAATTCGTCGCTGTCTGGGCACATTGCGATTCGCAGGTGTCGAACAACTCAGCCGAAGATGCCGAATTTCGGTGTACAAGGGCCACGTGCACATCGTTGAACGGAAATCCATCAGGGTGGACTGTCTTGAAAATGTTCGCCAGAAAATCCTGCATGAGCAGTAGAAGACTTGAGGTGTGGGAGGTTGCCCTATACAGCTTTAGACTAGAGGCCCAACGAGCCCTCGTGACACAGGTGCGGATAGCAGCGGCAGCATCTGGAGTCCTGGACTAGGGACCCCCACCTTCACATCCCTATTGCATAAACCAGCGGCTCCAGTGCGAAACCAGTAAGATTTTCGCGCTGGTTTTGCACTGGATCTGCTGGGCACGCTGGAGGTCTGCAATATTCACTGGAGCAGTAACGGGAAGACACTGGCTGCACTGGTGCGATGGGAGAAAAATGCTGGAATTAGACTTTTGATGCTGGGTGTGTCGCTGGCATCCACGATGCACTGGGAGAAGCGCTGTATGTGCGCTGGGGCCGCACTGGTCCCAGTGTCCCAGTATTGCCGGTGCGGCCTGCGGCGTCAGCCGGAGTAGCATCCTTCAGGGGCCAACAGGGCAACAGCGTACTTTCAGTCGACCATGGGGGGCATATGAAAAATATGTTTCAAGCAAGCACTTTTGCTGCCAAGTCGTTGCGCATTAGTAAGAAAACAAAGATAGTATGTTTTTTCTAGAGTTTCCATATTTCGATACGTCATTTCGAGCGTTTCGAGAGAGACAACGACCGCCGCGCCTCGATCTCATGACACACTCACGATTAACGTACAACTAAAACTGGAATTGAATAATGTGGGCTACAATGCATATCCAACTTCACAGCCGATTTTAAGGGCACTCTAACACAATGATTACTGCCAAAATGTTCAATGCGGGCTCAATCGCTGGCGAGCGTAGCCTGCACCACGGCCCAGTATAAACAGCAGAAAGAAAAACTAAAACCAGGAAGAGAGTAGTTTACCGAGCGATGGGCCCATGAGAGAAAAAGCAACAACATACAGCGCTTGTACTACATAATATTTGGCGTGTTTCTCAAGCTTTTGCGCCCCTTCTTACTCTGCGTATCAAGCAGCCGAGCCCTCGGTCATCGCAACGCTTCCCGCAATGTTTACATACAAATAAGGTTTAGTTACACGCAATTAGGGTCATCGCTGCGGCGCTTGCCGGTATTGAAGCTTGGTCGCACTTTTTTCCTTGAAGGCTTCTACTGTAGCTCCGTGTTCAGCGAAAATTACGCCCACGGTAGCCGAGCACCACCCAAGAGCCGGTGTTGGTAAATTTGCCAGCGATGTCAAACTCCACATGTTAAAATGATTTCAGTGCACAAAATAGCGCGCATAGGCACCCAGAGCATTAGTTGCAAGCCGTGAGAGCAGACAGCAAGCTAAAATGATCATGAAGTTGCATTGTTAGAGCGGTAACAATGGCCTGTAGACTGCGAAACATGAAGTCCCAACCTTATAAATGCGGATCATGACGTAAAATGCGGAAATGTTTCATGTAAATCCCCTTCTCGCTTAGCGTGCTGAGCTAGTGATTGATATGTGCCCAGGGACTTAGTTCAAGGCGCGCTTGGTGCGGTATTTTTTTTTCTTTTTTCTTTCTTTAGGTTTTTTTATGTACCTAACTTGTTTCGTTACTTTTCATTTTGTAATTTTTATCCCACGCCTTTTTTTCTCCGGGCGAACAGTGCCGCCAGTGCGGAGCGTCCCAGTATGCCGTGTCCCAGTGCGCCCAGTTTCCAGCGTCATACTGGGACCATAATCAGGTATGGCGCTGGGGCGCTAGCACCCAGTGGCACTGGTTTTTGCAATAGGGATTCTCCTCCCTTATCTCTACTCAAGAAAGTTTTTCACTTCCTCACTCACTGAAGGTGTTCGCATCGCCGGGCTCGGCGCTCACCACGTGGGCGAGTGGCGCGCGTTTGCAAATTCTGGCGCCCTGCTACCTTCCTCCAACATACTGTAGTAGTTGCGCGCCTACTTGTCTTGTGCGCCACGCCCCTCAGTGATAACGGCTATATATGCCGAAGCGCCGCGTGCTGCTGCGCACTTCGCCCTGGCTTATCACGGACAGCGCCCAGCTCTGCTGGCGCTCACCAGTAACTTGTTTCCGGGAATAAAGAAATTCCCACCGCGTGCTTCACGGATGCTGTCTTCGTTTCCTGCCTGCACGGAAAAACATCACATAATGGCGACGAGAATTAACGCATCGACTGCAGGACCCTGGAGCAAAGCCCTGGTGCCGATACTGCAAGATGGCCTCCCAGCTCGGACTAATGGAACATTTTGACGACTTGACGAGTGACTGGGCGTCATACGACGAACGCCTCGCATCGTACTTGAAGGCGGACAAGGTTCCGGACGACATTCAAGTCGACGTATTCGTGAGTCTCATCGGTCCCAAAACTTACCAATTCTTAAAGTCTTTGACTGCTCCTGACAAGCCTACTTCGAAGTCACTAACCGAGTTGAGGGAAATTTTGAGCAAGCATCTGTCACCAAAGCCATCCGTTATTGCTGAGAGAGCGAAGTTTTATCGCGCCGTGCAGCGTGAAACGCAGACGATAGCCCAGTTTGTGGAAGATATACGCAAATTGGCTCAAACTTGCGAATTTGGCTCTTTTCTGGACGATGCGCTTCGCGACAAATTTGTCTGTGGCTTGCGGCGAATTGACATTCAGAGGCAGCTGTTTGTTGAGGACAAGCACCTAACATTTCAGAAGGCAATTGACCGTACTTTGGCCGCCGAGGCCGCAATCAGCAATGCAGCGACAGCAAATGACTTATCGGATGGCGCTGAAAACGTTCACCGAATGCAGGGTGGGAAACAGAAGCCTAAGTACGCTAGCAAAAGTGGCAAATCCCAGCCGTGTTATCGTTGTGGTTCTTTCAAGCATGATGCACAAGCATGCCCGCACGTACGAGCTACTTGCTTCGAATGCAACCGACAAGGGCACATACGAAGAATGTGCAAAGCTAGAAAGGAACAAAAAAAAAAGAAGCAGTGCATGCGCACGCTTGAGTGCAAGGCTCAGCTCGACCTAACTAAGCTAAATAGTGTCGACGTGTCCAGAACGTCACCCATAATGGTTGGAGTGAATGTAGAAGGAACTATCATACGAATGGAGCTTGACACAGGAGCAGCAGTGTCGGTTATGTCGCACCATCAGGCTAAAGAGTGCTTTCCCGGTATCCGTTTGCAACGTACAACAATGCAATTGAAAACATACACAGGGGAAACTGTAAAACCTGTTGGCGTAATGGATGTGCTCATCCGCCACAACAACCAAGAGGCACGTCTGGCGCTGTACATTCTTCCGCAAAACGGGACACCGCTCTTAGGTCGCAACTGGCTACAGCATGTCAGACTAGACTGGAGTGGAATTCAAGGTCTTTGTAAGGTGTCCGCTACACCAGGCAGTCCGCCGGCAGCATTGGAAGCGCTGCTACGGAGAAACGCAGACTTGTTCAGTGACGAGCTAGGAACCATACAGGGAGAAAAGGCAAGTCTCCAGTTCAAAGATGACCAAATACCACGTTTTCTGAAAGCACGAAGTTTACCTTTCGCTCTTGTGGAACGGGTAGGGGCAGAGCTAGAAAAGCTCGAAAGGTTGAGAATCATTTCTCGCGTCGCCAGTAGCAGGTACGCTACACCAATTGTTCCTGTGATAAAGCGTGACGGATCAATTAGAATTTGTGGCGATTACAAGCTCACTTTGAATCCGATTCTAGACGTCGAGACATACCCGCTTCCTAAGTTGGATGAGCTTTTGGCAGCATTAGCCGGAGGTCAGAAATTCTCGAAAATTGATCTTAATCGGGCTTATCAACAAGTCGAGATGGACGAGGAGTCAAAAGCCTACCTAACCTTGAACACGCACAAGGGCCTGTATGTTGTTAACCGGTTGCCTTTTGGCATCGCCTCAGCACCGGCGATCTTTCAGAAAATCATGGACAATATATTGAAAGGACTTGAAGGCGTTACTTGCTACATCGGCGACATAATGGTCACCGGAAAGACTGAAGAGGAGCATCTAAGACATTTAGAGGCAGTATTGAAAAGATTCTCTGAGAGAGGCATCAAAATAAAGAAGGAAAAATGCGAATTTTTCAAAGACAAGCTGCAGTACTTGGGACATGTCATTACCGCGCACGGAATTCAGCCGGCTACTGACAAGCTAGAAGCTATAGCACAGGCTCCGCGTCCTACAGACAAGCGGCAATTGCGTTCGCTGCTGGGCTTGATCAACTACAACGGGAAGTTTGTTCCTAACCTGTCAAGAGTTGTTTTGCCCCTCAACAGGTTGCTACGCCTCAATGTTCCCTGGTCCTGGAATGACGAGTGCGAAGAAGCCTTCTCGAACATCAAGGAGCTGCTAACCCAGCCACCAGTTGTCACTCCCTACGACCCCGGTGCGCCCCTGCAGCTGTCGTGTGATGCATCGGCATACGGTATAGGAGCTGTCATCTTTCATGTGCAGCCAAACGGTCAGTGTCATCCTGTGGCGTACACATCTCGCACCTTATCTGCAGCAGAAGTCAATTAGTCAGCTAGAAAAAGAGGCACTAGCTTTAGTTTTTGGCGTGAAACGCTTCCACTACTACGTCTTTGGTCGTTCTTTTGTATTATTTACGGACCACAAGCCCTTGAAGACAATTTTTGGTCCCAAGACGGGCATACCAACTATCGCCGCAGCACGACTTCAACGCTGGACTTTAGTTTTGTCAGCTTACAACTTCACTCTTAAGTATAAGCCGTCGTGTCAAAACGCCGACGCAGACTGCTTATCTCGACTGCCTCTGCAAAGTGAAAGCGAAGAATGCTCGGATGATCAATTTTATCTCCTACGCTTGCAGTTCTTGCCAATCAACTATCGTGACGTTGCACGCGAAACTTCCAGAGATCCGATCCTTAGACGCGTCATGCAGCACGTAATGAACGGGTGGCCTGAGCGCGTTGACGGTGAAGAAATGAAAGTTTTTTCACAGACGCTGTGAACTTTTGTCACAGCTAGGATGTCTCGTTCTTGGTATGCGTGTCATTATTCCTGCTAAACACCAGCCTCAGATGCTCGATGAATTGCATCAGGGACACCCTGGAATCGTGAAAATGAAAGAGCTAGCACGCAGTTACGTCTGGTGGCCAGGAATTGATCGCGACATTGAGACTCAAGTCCGTTCGTGCAATGCTTGTTTAACGCAAAGCCCAATGCCTTGTCCTGCCCCTTTGCACCCATGGGCATGGCCAACCAAACCATGGCAGCGCCTGCACATCGATTTTGCAGGACCTTTCAAGGGAACCACGTTCTTGGTGGTTGTTGACGCTCACTCCAAGTGGCCGGAGGTGTGCCAGATGCGCGACACATCTGCGGATAGCACAGTAAATCGACTCCACGAACTCTTCTGCAGGTTTGGTTACCCTGAAGTCTTGGTATCTGATAATGGACCGCAATTTACCTCAGCGGTGTTTTCAGAGTATCTTAAGAGCACTGGCACGTGGCATGTACGAACATCAGCCTACCATCCTAGTAGTAATGGACAAACTGAACGATTTGTCCAAACTTTGAAAGCGGGACTACGGAAAAGTACTGCTGCAAGTTTAACCACAACATTGGGAGAGTTTTTGTTGTCTTACAGAAACACCCCACACCGGACGACGGGCGAGGCGCCGGCTACTCTTCTGCTCAACAGGCGACTGCGCACCCGGCTGGACGCAGTCAAGCCCTCGCTGCAGCAGACTGTTTCGACAAGGCAGTCCCTGCAGACAGTGCGTCGCAAGCAGCGCACACGTGAATTTTTTGTTGGTGACAGTGTCCTAGTGCGCAATTTTAGGCGGGGTGAAAAGTGGTTGCCTGCTGTCGTGTTAGAGCGAACGGGACCTGTTTCGTACCGACTTCAAGTGGAAACCGGTCAAGGAGTGTTCATCTGGAAGCGCCACCAGAACCACATCATTCAGGCCGTGGGCTTGGACTCCAGCTACACTCCTGAAGATCAGGGTAACTCTGAGCAGCCACGTCCAGCGACGACGCCGGTTCAGCCAACTTCGTCCCGTCCTCCATCCACGACACAACGGCGGTATCCGGAAAGGCAGCGCCGCCCTCCAGACCGCAATGTGCCTAGAACTAGTCTGTGTTGATTTTTCTGTATTGACTGTATGCACCCTATTCAAATAAGACTGGGGGAGTGTATTAGTTGCGCGCCTACTTGTCTTGTGCGCCACGCCCCTCAGTGATAACGGCTATATATGCCGAAGCGCCGCGTGCTGCTGCGCACTTCGCCCTGGCTTATCACGGACAGCGCCCAGCTCTGCTGGCGCTCGCCAGTAACTTGTTTCCGGGAATAAAGAAATTCCCTCCGCGTGCTTCATGGCTGCTGTCTTCGTTTCCTGCCTGCACGGAAAAACACCACACATACGTTCATAGCCCGGCGTGCATCGAAACGCGAAAACCGAGTTCCGTGGCTCTCTCGCCGCGCTGTTATGCGGACCTATGTCCACGAAGCGTTGAGATTCCGCGCTCTGCAGGGGCGAGATTTGCTTCTCAGTCCGCTTTTCTTGTGTAGTTGTGGCCAAAATCAGTATGACTTTCCTAGAAAAGATTGCTCTCCTCAATGCAAACTCTTCAAAAGACGAAATACCAAGTTTAATGGGAACAAGTGTTCTACCAATAATATACTTGCACTGGAGAAATCGGAGATCTTAAATATCTGCTGTGAATTATCTCAATGTGAATAAATTTGAACATTATGCTACATTTAATGATATATCATTGGATAGCTTACGTCAAGTAGGATTACGCTGTACTAACTGTTGGTACTAATGAGTTGTCACTAATTTGTAAATTGCGAATAAATATTTTGCTGAACCTTCAAGTAATAAATTGTTGGATAGTAATTGCGCTGGACTAGCTAATAGTACTTTTGAGATAATTATCGCACTCTTTTTAATTGTAACTAAATATGCAATATGCATGGTTGGGAAACTTATATAAAGTATTATATTAGGTAAATAATGGGAGGCGTTAATTAATTATCACTAATTTGTTAATTGCGAATAAATATATATATATATATATATATATATATATATATTATACTACAACCTCAAGTTACATATCATTGCATAGCTTATGTCAAGTATTACTGCACACAACTAATAATATGGGTTAATTATTTATCGCTAATTTGTTATCGTCATAGACACAGTTCGCCACAATACACCAGGTTTAGCCTAATTCAGAGCAAGATACTGTAATCCTTACTGATCTTTCTTGATAGTTGGGTACAATTATACACAACATAAGCTATTCAAAGATATATAACTTGAACATTTAGCTACAAGCAGATTAATTAAGGGGAAATGAGGGTGCTCGTTATAATACACGAAGGAAAGAAGCCAACAGTCGGCGAGGCCAAGGGAAGCATTGGGGATGGTACTTTTATGTCTTTTTTTTATTACTTTTTAGTGTTCGCTTAGATAATCACAGAAATTAGTAATGTAATCTGCTTAGGGGAAAGATAATTAAACACAAAGTAGAAGGAAAAACAACGTGCCGATGGTGGGGACCGAACCCACGACCTCCCAATATCGCGTCCGGTGCTCTTCCAACTGAGCTACATTGGCCGCTGTCCCCCCTGCTACTTGCTTGGGTATTTATGTTGTCTGTATACCAACCTTGAGTGTTCACCAGCGCCACCCTTAGCCATAGCGGCGGACGTAGAACGTCCTTTGTTACCGCCAGCGTCACGTAGAACGTGATAAAGAGCGAGGGCGAAAGCTGTGCTAGAACCCTCTTACACTACCTATGGCTTCAAGACTGCCAGAACCGAGACCCCCTTAAGCTACAAGCAGATTAATTAAGGGGAAATGAGGGTGCTCGTTATAATACATGAAGGAAAGAAGCCTACAGTTGGCGAGGCCAAGGAAAGCGTTGGGGATGGTACTTTTGTCTTTTTTTCCATTATTTTTTTAATCTTTGCTTAGATAGTCACAGAAATTAGTAATGTAATCTGTTTAGGGGAAAGATAATTAAGCACAAAGTAAAAGAAAAAACAACGTGCCGATGGTGGGGACCGAACCCATGACCTCCGAATATTGCGTCCGGTACTCTTCCAACTGAGCTACATCGGCCGCTGTCCCCCCTGCTACTTCCTTGGGTATTTATGTTGTCTGTATACGAACCTTGAGAGTGTTCATCAGCGCCACCCTAAGCCATAGCGGCGGAGGTAGAACGTCCTTTGTTATCGCCAGCGTCACGTAGAACGTGATCAAGAGCGAGGGCGAAAGCTGTGCTAGAACCCTCTTACGCTACCTATGGCTTCAAGACTGCCAGAACCGAGACCCCCTTAAGCTACAAGCAGATTAGTTAAGGGGAAATGAGGGTGCTCGTTATAATACATGAAGGAAAGAAACCAACAGTCGGCGAGGCCAAGGAAAGCGTTGGGGATGGTAGTTTTATGTCTTTTTTTATTATTTTTTAATGTTTGCTTAGATAATCACAGAAATTAGTAATGTAATCTGTTTAGGGGAAAGATAATTAAACACAAAGTAGAAGAAAAAACAACCTGCCTATGGTGGGGACCAAACCCACGACCTCCGAATATCGCGTCCGGTGCTCTGCCAACTGAGCTACATCGGCCGCGTTCCCCCCCTGCTACTTGCTTGGGTATTTATGTTGTCTGCATACGAACCTTGAAAGCGTTCACCAGCGCCACCCTCAGCCATAGCGGCGGACGTAGAACGTCCTTTGTTACCGCCAGCGTCACGTAGAACGTGATCAAGAGCGAGGGCGAAAGCTGTGCTAGAACCCTCTTACGCTACCTATTGCTTCAAGACTGCCAGAACCGAGACCCCCTTAAGCTACAAGCAGATTAATTAAGGGGAAATGAGGGTGCTCGTTATAATACATGAAGGAAAGAAGCGAACAGCGTAAGAGGGTTCTAGCACAGCTTTCGCCCTCGCTCTTGATCACGTTCTACGTGACGCTGGCGGTAACAAATGACGTTCTACGTCCGCCGCTATGGCTGAGGGTGGCGCTGGTGAACACTCTCAAGGTTCGTATACAGACAACAAAAATACCGAAGCAAGTAGCAGGGGGGACAGCGGCCGATGTAGCTCAGTTGGAAGAGCACCGGACGCGATATTCGGAGTTCGTGGGTTCGGTCCCCACCATCGGCACGTTGTTTTTTCTTCTACTTTGTGTTTAATTATCTTTCCCCGAAACAGATTACAATACTAATTTCTGTGATTATCTAAGCAAACATTAAAAAAATAACAAAAAAAGGCATAAAAGTACCATCCCAACGCTTTCCTTGGCCTCGCCGCCGACTGTTGGCTTCTTTCCTTCATGTATTATAACGAGCACCCTCATTTCCCCTTAATTAACCTGCTTGTAGGGGGTCTCGGTTCTGGCAGTCTTGAAGCCATTGGTAGCGTAAGAGGGTTCTAGCACAGCTTTCGCCCTCGCTCTTGATCACGTTCTACGTGACGCTGGCGGTAACAAAGGACGTTCTACGTCCGCCGCTATGGCTGAGGGTGGCGCTGGTGAACACTCTCAAGGTTCGTATGCAGACAACATAAATACCGAAGCAAGTAGCAGGGGGGACAGCGGCCGATGTAGCTCAGTTGGAAGAGCACCGGACGCAATATTCGGAGGTCGTGGGTTCGGTCCCCACCATCGGCACGTTGTTTTTTCTTCTACTTTGTGTTTAATTATCTTTCCCCTAAGCAGATTACATTACTAATTTCTGTGATTATCTAAGCAAACATTAAAAAAATAATAAAAAAGACATAAAAGTACCATCCCCAACGCTTTCCTTGGCCTCGCCGACTGTTGGCTTCTTTCCTTCTTGAACATTTAGCATGGCACTCAATGTTTGATTCCAATTAACAATTTAGCGATAATTAAGTGTTCACCTATTATCAGTTCTGTGCAATAATACTCGGCATAAGCTATCCAATAATATATAAATTCAGGTTGTAGCGTCACATATATATTTAATTACAATTAGCAAATAAGCGATAATTAATTAACGCCTACTAGTAAATCTGTGCAATGATACTCAACATATGCTATCAAGTGATATATAAGCTGAGGTTGTAGTGTAGTATATATTTATTCGCAATTAACAAACTAGTGATAAATAATTTAACCATATTATTAGTTCTGTGCAATAATACTCGATATAAGCTATTTAACGATAAGTAACTTGAGGTAGTAGTGCAACATATATATTTAATCGCAATTAACATATTGGTGATAATAGTTTAGCGCCTACCAAGCATTATTTGCTATGATACTTCATACACGTTTTCAAACCATGCATGACTTCATGGTGCAGCATATTACATACTTAGTTGCAATTAACAAAAGAGCGATGAATAATTGAAAAGTACAGTTAGGTAGTCCAGAGCAATTATACTCTGCATAGCTATCCAACAATTTATAACTTGAAGGTATTGGCCTCGAGATCGAGCAGAGTCGCCAACTTGCGGCTCAGTGGCGAAACCTACTCAGTGTGGATGCGTCTTCGCGTCGCGTGCCAGCCCGCAGTGATTTACGCGCGCGCATGCGGCGTGTACAGGAGTGTTTTTGTTTGTTTCGCAGTTACTGTGAGCTTTTGCTTACCTATATGCCTCTTGCAAAATAAATATCTTCATTAAAAAAACTTGTCCGTATCGAGCATGTCATGCTTGGATAAGAACATCATCCATCGTGGTCTTCGGCGCTTAAGATCCTTTGACATGCAATGTCTCAAACGAAGTGGTACTGTCGTTGCCGCCGTGTCAAAGCAAAACAAGTCGCTGCCGTCAATAAAAGTTAATGCAAACGCTCAGAAATCGCATATTCCCGTTTCTGTTTGGAATACCGCAGCTACTAAAGCATGCCACCGCAGACTGCTTTATGTAGCAGAATGCAGTTTGAACAGACCACTCGATGCCTACTATGCTGTCTGTATGCACGATAGAGTTGTGTGAGTACTTTTTTTTTTGCTTTTAAACATGTCGCGGTGTCTCAATGGTAAGGGCGCTCGACTGCTGATATTGAACACGGGGGATTCATTCACAACCGTTTCAAAAGGCGTTCCTCTGCTGTGGGATTTGACTGCGCAACAAAAAAATCCCACATGGTAAATGTGGTGTTAAAAATGAAAAAAAAAAAACGACACCAATACCAGCCTCCGCAATCATCCGTCATAGCCGATGTCGCTTTCATGCGTTAAACCCGGGCCAATATGCATTTCTTTTCTTTTTTTCCTTTTTTGTTGAAGGCTTCTGTGCATCCGTAAAAGTTTTAGTGAGCACATTTTGCTTTAGAGAAATGCCCGAATGTTTGGGAAACATATTCCCTGCACCTAATTGTTACCCTAAATATTACATAATGTACCTAGATCAATGTACTTTACTGGTAGCCTATTATAATCATCATAATCCCTTTTCGTCCAAGTGCTGTTGTAAGAGCAAACTCCTCGTTTCTGACAAGGGGAGTAACACAGCTTCATGTGGGCTTAAATATCAGAGTTTAGTTCGGGAATAAATACATTTTTATAGTAGCATGATAAGATGCCCTCCATTTCTTTCGGAATAGTTTTATATCCAGCACCTGTTATGGAAGCAACCTTAATATTTTACTTTGCATAAGATTTAGTCACTGCTAAATAATTAGTGATAAAGAAATTTTCAGCCTGTAAAATTGCTTCCCAGAACATGACAGTGCCTATGCGCAGTTTATAACGATGTCTTCGCAGCGAGTGATTCGTAGCTTGCACTTTAACATTACTGAAAATTAATCGCTGATTATTGTAAACTCTGTCAAGTGTGTAAAAGTTCTCTCACACGGTGAAATTTATTGGCATTGCAAAACTAAATAATTACACTACTAGTTTACCATTAAATATTAACATCACACAACTCAGAAATTCCTTATACTTTCCTCGCTTTCAGGAAATAATTTAGTTAGTGGCGCATGCAGTAATACACTATCACATTCTATGACAGTGGCCGCAAAAAGCATCTCGGCAAATTCAATCCACTCAGCGCTGTACACGTGAACAATCAGCTTTCCCTGTGCGGCGAGGTTTCCTGTATAGTGTCGGCGTGATCTCATTTTTGGGGAATACTTGAGCGTGTTTGTCTGGGCCAGAGTTGATGTGCACTCAGTCTAAAGCAACTCGCCATGCAGTGCGCTGCCAATGCTACATTTAACCTGCTTAATCTTCGAGTCAAGTACGAATAAGGAACCAGGTTTTCTCGATTCAATCTAAAGTACTGCAGGTCAGAGCACGAACCTTGTATCTGCGTGGGCTTGACACTAAATTCGCCGGTCTCACTCGCATGAGACACGCGCAAGCTGTTAAAAAGTCGATAAGAAAAACAAATCTGTCATTAGGCAGGCCCAAGCATTAGGCGAGTGAGAGCGGTGCAGCGCAAGAAACGTGCAAAGTAAATCTAGACGGCTGGTGGTTGCGTGCTTTGTTTTCCTAAAATCCGCTCTTCTTTTGCTGCATTGGCGAAATCCTTGGATTTTTTCTGCAATATTGCAGAAATACTGCAGAGGACACGTTTTCATCGCCAACAAACCCGCCGTAAACTCGGAAGCAGACCTACGCAGCGTGCGTTTCTGCGAGCGCCGGCGGCTGCCGATCCACACTACCGGAGTGACGGTGGCGCCACCTCTAAGTCGATCTCGCGGCGAATAGCGAAATATTTAATCGCAAATTACAAATTATTAAACTCATTAATACCCATAATTAGTACAGTGTTATCATACTTGACAAGCTATCCAGTGATATATCATTAAATGTAGCATTATGTTCAAATTTATTCTGACTGACATTATCCGATTTGTCAAGTGCAACTCTACTAGACAAAATGGCCAATGGTTCCCATTAAACTCGAAATTTCCTCTTTCGAAGAGTTTGCATTGAGGACAGCAGACGTCTCTAAAAACGTCATACTGAGTTTCGCCACAACTGCACAAGAGAAGCGGACTGAGTAGCAAGGTCTCGCCACTGCAGAGCGCGGCATCTGAACGCTCCGTGGACATAGGTCCGATAACAGCGCGGCGAGAGAGAGGCATGACACACATTTTTAGCGTCTTGATCCACGTACGGTGATGAACGCATGTTGGAGGAAGATAGCAGGGCGCCAATATTTGCAAACGCGCGCTTGCAGAGTCCAGACGCCCTCTTTCGTAGCGAGCGGCAGCGGCGAAACCATAGAGGAAGAAAGGCGAAGCGGACGAACGCCGCACATAGAGTTCCGAAGGCGTGTTACTTTACAGCGCGAGAGGGAGGGAAAAAGCTGTCGTCACATAGGGCACCCTCGTACCGAGCGCCGGGCAGAGATGGAAGCGCCGTGGTGCGGCCGGGCAGCCGCTCCGCGGACTGAAGCCATGGGCCGTGCATTTTTTAAAACCACTGTACGTCGTTGAAGACCATAAGAATTGGGCCAGATACTACCGTATGCAACATTTGCGAATAACACAGCAGTCCAGGAAACGACCCGCTTCACACCGTTTCGCTTGGTGTACGGTCGCGAGGCTGTCACCATGCTGGACGCAATGCTACTGCCTGATGCTGCCCACCCATCGATTGCCGGTGCCAACCAATTCGTGCAGCATGCCGAGGCCGCTCGCCAGCTGGCTAGACTGAGAGTCCGGACACAGCAAGTTAAAGATGCTCGATGTTATAACCTTCGTCACAGGAAGGTAATTTACAACACTGGCGATCAGGTTTGGGTGTGAACACCTGTTCGCCAGCGGGGTCGCTCCGAAAAGCTTCTGCGCCGTTACGTCGGCCCGTACGAAGTACAAAGCAAACTCAGCGACGTCACCTACGAAGTGATCCCGCAAGGAACTGTTCGCTGATCCCGACGGCAAGCACAATCGGAAGTCGTACATGTCGCCAGGATGAAGCCCTTCTACTCCCGTTAGGTCAAGCTGCATGTGTTTTTTTTTTGTTCCTTTAACTGCTTCATGTGAACGCGGCATCCTCGCCGACTACGGTTATCCTCGAACTTCCGCTTCGGGACGATGCCTTTTCCACCGGGAGGGGCAATGCCGTAATGTTATCATTATCGCGGCCAGAACAATGGACAAGTCCAAGTCGGCCCTCATTGCCTTTGAGGGGCCAATCGTACCGAAGTGGGTGTACTACTATGGGGGAGAGATCCTGTGCGATCCGTACAAGCCAACGAAGCAATTTTGCTACACCTGCCGAAAGCCAGGACACCGAACAGACGTATGCCCGAACCCGTCTATCAGGGCATGCAGAAGATGCAACAAGCAAGATCCGGAGGAAAGTCACGAGTGCGAACCCCAATGCGCTCTCTGTGGAGGAGCACATGAGACTGGAGCCACCGGCTGCCGAAGCAAGCTCAAGGAGATCCCAAAAAAAACAAAGGGGCATCCAAAGTGACGTCAGAGCCGCCCAGAAAGGAGGGGCATCATGAAGACGCATCAGAGGTGGTTCAGTTCGGACAGGGAGGTGGAAACATCGCGTGAGCGGTCCAGGTCCCAGTCCACGTCGGAGGCCAACGCGGAACCCAAAAAGCCAGCGAAGAAAAGCAAGCCAGGCGCCTGGGAGAAGAAGAAAGAAGAGAAGAGACAAGACCTTGATCAGCTGAGCTGGCCAGCATTGCCCTCCCAAAAACAGCTAGAGGAGGAAAGAACAAAAATTCTAGCCGAGCTAAAAGGAATAAGAAAGGAAAACGCAATGAATAAGCAACGATTAGATCAGATGCAGAACCAAAATAATATCACACAAAACAAGTTCGAAAAATCCGCACCATCGGTAAATCAGACACCCCCTCTGACTGCTGAAGACGTACTGGAAGAATAGTAGAGAAAAACCTAGCGCTGCGGCTCCCACACATCATTGAGCAAATCACAAAGAAAGCCATGGAACAAGTCACAGGCTATATAGAGCAAAGGTTTCTGGCGATGCAAATCGAGATGACCAAATTGATTAGGAAGCAAACAACAGCCATCACAGTAAGAGAAAGGGCTGAGAAGCCGTATCACAGGCCCGGACTGACCAGCTTGCAATCTGAGACCGATCATGACTAGACACCAGAAGGCGAAGCAAGACCGCCTAGAGATTTGGCAGTGGAATTGTAGAAGCATCAGACGCAAGAAGGCGATGCTGTCACAGCTACTGGCCGCACAAACGAAACCTCCGGCTGTGATAGCCCTACAGGAGGTTGGCAGTTCCCCTTCAATTAGCGGGTACGAGGTCTTTGCTGCCGATGAGGAGAGCTGGAAGGTGGCGGCAATGGTGGAGAAGACCATTAAACAATTATGAATGACCAATTTAAAAGGATTGAAACACCCCATATCCTTGTGAAGGTGGCCCAAAAGAGTGAAAAAAACAGGGCACTTTTATCCTAAATGTATACTGCCCCCCTCCCAACGAAAGGTCGACTTCTACAGGCTTCTCGGAGAAATATTAACCTTGGCGAGGGAAAATCAGCTAATTATATTAGGCGACTTTAATGCAAAAGACCCGGCCTGGGGATACACGCGACAGAACAAGAGAGGCCGCATTATTAGAGAGCTAATAGACAGACATGAATTAATACTGGTAACGGACCCGGGAGTGCCCACGAGAACGGGCAACAGTGTGAGCAAGGACACTACCCCGGACCTTATGATGATCAAGAACTGCGGCGATGTTGAGTGGATAAACTTGCTTAACGATCTGGGCAGTGATCACTATATAGTGAGCACGACCATGCGCACCTACAAGATCAGGTGTCAGGTTGGCGCAGCCAGGATTACCAACTGGCACAAGTTCAGAGAAGCGCATAAGGAGGACCAAGGCGAGATTGAGGATCTTGGTAGCTGGTGCGGAGCGCTGCGGAAAAAAAAGCAGAGATATACGCAAGATTTACTCTCCCCTTAAAAAGAAACCATTGTTGCGATGTTTAAAAACAAAGCAACTTAAACATAAACACTGCAAAGTTTAAACACAACAAATTCCATAACTCGCGTATTATGGTTTCAGTCGTACATGTACAATTTCTGGGCGTGCGCGTCGCCGTTGTGATGGTGTCGTACCGTCGGGAATGACTTCATAGTACAGTGGTGCGACGCGGCGAATGATTTTGTACGGCCCAAAGTATCGACGCAACAACGTTTCACTTAGTCCGCAACGGCGAATTGGTGTCCAGACCCACACATGGTCTCCCGGATTATAGTCTGCCTGGCGTTGTCGTAAGTTGTATAGTCGGTTGTCGGTGCGCTGTTGGTCTTCAATACGGAGCCGTGCGAGTCGTCGGGATTCCTCTGCACGCTGCAGGTAGGCGGCAGCGTCAAAGTTGTCCTCGCTGGTTACGTGCGGCAGCATTGCGTCAAGCGTCATCGTGGGCTCCCTTCCGTACGCAAGCTTGAACGGGGTCGCTCTGGTCGTCTCCTGGACTGCCGTGTTATACGAGATCACGTACGCAAAAGATGGCATCCCAGATCTTGTGTTCAGCGTCGGCATACGTGGCGATCATGTCCGCGGTCGTTTTGTTCAGGCACTCCGTAAGGTCATTTGTCTGGGGATGGTGCGCAGTTGTTCGTCGATGGCTTGTATGACTGTATTCCAGAATGCCTTGCATCAACTCTGCCGTAAACGCCGTTCCCCTATCCGTGATGAGCACTTATGGGGCGCCGTGTTTCAAGAAAATTTGTTCGACAAAAAATTTGGCGACTTCTGCCGCGGTGCCATTTGATAGCGCTTTTGCTTCGGAGTAACGGCTAAGGTAGTGGTCACAATGATCCACTTGTTATCCATAGACGAAGATGGAAAGGGGCCGAAGAGATCCATCCCATTTTGTTGAAAGGGCAGGATTGGGGGCGCAATCGGGTTTATTAGTCCTGCTGGTCTGATAGGCAGCGTCTTGCATCGTTGGCACTCACGACACGTCTTCACGTAGTGGGCAACTTCGGCAGGCCGTCACGGCCAGTAGTACTTCTCCTTGATTCGACGCAACGTGCGCGCAAATCCAAGATGGCCTGCTGTGAGCTCATCGTGCAACGCCTGTAGAATTTCCTGCTTGAGGTTTTTGAGGCACTACAAGAAGCTGCGCGGTCCTGTTGGGTGCGAAGTTCTTCACTAGGAGGCCTCTGCTTAACGCAAACGATGATAAATGTCACCTGAACACACTGGGATAGGAAGCTGTGTTTCCCTCTAAGTAATCGGCTAGCGCTTTCAGATCACGGTCTGACTGCTGTTCTGTGAAACTGCTGGCGCTTACCGGTCCCAAAAGGCATCGTCGTCATCGTCCTTCGGGGGAGTGTCGACGGGAGCGCGGGATAAGCAGTCAGCGTCGGAATGCTTCCGACTCGACTTATAAACTACAGTAAAGTCAAATTCTTGAAGTCGTAGGCTCCATCTGGCAACGCGGCCGGAGGAATCTTTCAAATTAGCCAGAGAACAGAGCGCGTGATGGTCGATTAACACTTTGAATGGTCGGCCGTATAGGTATGGGCGAAATTGAGAAGTGGCCCAGATGATCGCAAGGCACTCCTTCTCGGTCGCCGAGTCGTCGACGTCGGCTTTTGTGAGGGACCTGCTAGCGTACGCGACTACTTTCTCCTGTCCGGCGCTCTTCTGGACGAGAACGGCCCCTAAGCCCACACTGCTCTCGTCGGTGTGAATTTCGGTCTCGGCGTTTTCATCAAAGTGGCTAAGTACAGCAGGGCACTGCAGGCGGCGCTTAAATTCGTCGAAGGCTTCTCTTTGCGGTGCTTTCTATTTAAAAAGTATGTCAGCATTTGTAAGCTGCGTCAACGGTTCGACTATAAGCGAAAAGTTTCTGACAAATCGTTTATAATAAGCGCACAGCCCTAAGAATCGGCGCACAGCTTTCCTGTCGGCAGGTGGTGGGAATCGTGCGATTGCAGCTGTTTTCTCTGGGTCTGGGCGAATACCATCCTTGATAACGATGTGACCTAAGAATCGCAGTTCTTCGTAGGCGAAGTGGCACTTCTCTGCTTTTAGCGTTAGTCCCGATGACTTGATGGCATCCAGCACTGTCTGCATTCATTTTAGGTGGCCTTCAAAGTTTTACAAGAAGACAACAACGTCGTCCAAATATGCGAAACAAATTTCCAACTTCAAGCCTGCCAGGACTGGTCCATTACTCGTTGAAACGTGGCTGGTGCGGAGCAGAGGCCAAATGGCATCACCTTGATCTCAAAAAGGCCGTCCGGTGTGATAAATGCGGTCTTCTGGCGGTCTCTTTCGTCGACCTCAATTTGCCACTATCCGCTCTTCCGGTCCATCGATGAGAAGCACCTTGCATTGCAGAGCCGGTCGAGAGTGTCGTCGATGCGTGGAAGCGGGTAGACATTTTTTTAGTTATGCTATTCAAGCGGCGGTAATCTACGCAGAAGTGAAGTGTGCCGTCTTTCTTCTTCACCAAAACGACTGGTGCCGCCCAGAGGCTCTTCGATGGCTGGAATACGTCATCACGCAACATTTCCTCAGCTTGATCGCGTATGGCCTAGCGTTCTCGCGGCGATACACGATAGGGGCTTTGGCGCAGAGGTCGGGTGTGTTCGTCCGTTATAATGCGGTGCGTTGCCAGTGGCGCTTGTCGTTCCTTCGATGATGACGAGAAGCACTCCCTGTAGCTTCGAAGAAGACTGTGAATCTGGTCTTTCCTGGTGTGGGTCAATGCCAGGTTGATCTAAAAAGTGGGCTGACGGAATGGGTCCGGTGCGTCTTCTAGGGGTTGGTCGTGCAGGGCGAGTACATCTTTGAGGTCTGCTAATTCGTCGACAAAAGCATCGTCGTGCCCTTGCTGAGATGCCGGTATTCTTCGGTGAAGTTTGTTACCAGCACCTGAGCTTGTCTTCTCCGGAATTTTGTGCTGCCTCTTGCGATGCCGACACCTCGTTCCAAGAGAAATTGGATATTTCTTTGGACGATGCCTTCAGCGGTTTCCATGTTTACGCTAGCTAGGCAGACTGCGACGCTTGATCGTTGCGGCACGGTCAATTCTCCATCGAGGACGTGTAGAGCGATGTGTTGCTTCGACGTCGTCGTAGCAGGTATGGCTTTCTCTGCAGAGAGCTTTATGAGCCTGAATGGCAGGTCGATGAGAGCCCTATGTTCATTTAGAAAGTCCATGCCTAAAATCACGTTGCGCGAGGATTGCTGTAAGACCACGAAGCTGGTGGGGTAAGTACGCCCATTTACGGTTACTCTTGCAGTACATCGTCACAATGGAGTAATCAGGTTGCCACATGCGGTGCGAATCAGCAGGCCATCCCAAGCGGTCGTAACTTTCCTGAGCTGGGAGGCTAACGGTCCTCTTATAACTGGTTAGTAAGCTCCGGTGTCTACTAGGGCAGTGACTCTGCGACAGTCGACATCAACGTCGAGGTCACTTGCTCGCGTCCTCGGATTGCACGTGGGCCTTGGTGTCCGATCTCGGCTTCGTCGTTTCGTCAGGTCATAGCCGGGGCATACCGTTATTACTTCGCTGGGCGGCGGTGTCGGCTTGCACTCTGGTCGTGTTGTCGTCGATGTCGTCGTGCGGAGTGGCAGTGAAAGGGCTGCGTCCTCGTTAGTGGTCGTCGGCGGCGGAGGATCTTCGCCTTTTCTCCGTTGAGCAACCTCACCTTCAAAGGTTGCTGGCTTTAGTTTAGGAGGCCGTCCTTGCATGTAACCGCGGCCAGGCGACGCAAATCGGGCATTGTACGGCGATGGGGAGCGTGACCGACGCCTTGGCGACGAGTGCTCTCCGCTGAGCAGGAAGTTGTTGATTTCCTGTGGTCGCTCGCCAGAACAGGGTCGTGGAGCGTCGACAGCGACCAGATGCCTACTGGAAATGGTCTGTCCTATATTAGCTCCATACCGGATCGGACCGTCCGGATTAAGATTCATACCGAACATTGCCTGTCCTGTATAAACCTTTTTAAGCTCCATATAGGGCTGGTAACGCCAATATGAAATTTATACGGGATAATACAGTACCGGTCAAAACCCGTTTGGCGCGATATGGGATTTTTCACTTGGGATTGAGCGCGTTGCGGGCGATATCTTTCCGTACCCCGAAAAGCTCGCCTCTATAGTAGGCGAAGGAATATTGACTAATCCTACCTTTGCAGGGGAAGCCACATTTACCGTAAAAACGGGGGAATCAAGTAAACATGGAGCCTTTATACCCGAAACAGTGCCATTTATCACATCGTAAAGGGAAATGGATAGGACTTGTGCAATGCTCTTGCCCGAGAAGTATGATGACGATATCACCATCTCTGCCTCTGGAACTTCAATGTTAGTTCCATGCGCCATGGAAAGTATTGTACTTTTACCTGTAAGTGAATTCGCAGGTACAAGAGCCTCACGCACATCAATGCTATTACTGCCAGTTTCTCGTTATACGGAAGCTGACTATCTGAACACCTTCCCTTCCATCACGGCATTTCGGCATTCACCGGGGTTGAAGTATGGACCACTTTTTCCAGCTGAGTATTTAGGTGCCTTATCCCTGGAGATGAGATGGGGGAAGATCGTCGACGAGTCACGCAACAGTCTTGAATGCGTAAGAGTTCAGGGACCGAGTGGACCCTGAACTCTTACGCGTGCAAGTCTGTGCAATATGTCCTGACCTATGACAGAATGTTCAGTACGGTTGATTTGGTTTCATACGGCAATCTGCAGCTCTGTGTCCGGTCTTCACGCAAATGAAGCACCGAACCTGGGACTTTGAGCGAGGGGCATAGGTTTTGCGTCTCACTTCATCCTTTTTCTTACTTCTCTTTAAAAAGCAGTAGATTACTCCGCCGCTGTGCCTCGAGGAAGTGATCGGCCGCCTCTGTCAGTTTGTCATCCGTCTTACAACCCCATTCACGTAAAAACACCAGACGATGGGAGTTACCGTTGTTTATGAAATGCTTGGCCACCACCATGTCAGGAACATTCTGAAATGCATGGTCCTGTCCCAGAATTTCGACACAGTAGTCAAAGAAGCTGAAAAGCCTAGCAGTGAAATGCGACGCCGTTTCGTCATCCTGGGGCTTGCTTTGGCGAAACTTCTCGCGATAACCCTGAGCAGTAAACCGAAATCTCTGCGGTAGCTAACGAAAGCTTAGCCTTATTATTATCAACCGAATCCTCAGGCGAGAACTGACCACATACTTCTAGGCGTTACCCCCCCCCCCCTGAGGCGTAAGCTCAAAGCTGTGGCCCACTTTTCTCTTGCCCAACCCTGTCCTTTGGCCACATGTTAGAATTTCTTTAAATAGGCATCTTATTCATCTTGGCTTTCATTGACCTGCGGTAAAAGGCTCTGTGGCTTTATAGAAGGGTCGTGGATGACACAAAGTATTAGAAGGACTTGAGCCAGCTCCCTTGAGCCTTACGTGCAACTCCGAATTACCTGCCTCTAACAACAGTTTCTCCTTCGCAGCTCGTTCTAACTACAATCTCTCCCTCATAGCTCGTACCTTTAACTCCAATTCTCCTCATAGCTCGTGCATCTACCTCATTCGCAAATCGTACTAACTGCAGTTTCTCCTTGGTAGCTTCGTGCTCAACGATTCGCTCTTCCTACGCCTTCCAAAGCTCTTCTTGCACCTACTCTCGCAACTCTGCATCCTTAATTCCCATGCACTCGCCTAATCGCGCATTTGTGCCTCCAAAACGCCTTTCTTTGTCTAGCCTATAGACCGGCCTGGTCCTGCCGTTGATGCATAAATTGTGAGCAGGCTCTTTAAAACGCACCAATCAAAGAACACACGATACACCGGTCAAACTAGGAAAATAACTTTTTGTGCAGGATCCCCAGACAAGACAAATAACAACAGATACAAATAACGAGCTTAGCAAACAAGACGAACACGAACACGTACTAGTAAAAGTCATCGCATGTTAGAAAAATGAAGTCAATGCGGGCGCTCAATAAAATTGGCTGTGTGGATAGTTGGTGCATGTTCTTTTGAAAAAGATGTAGCGATGGGAAACGATAATAGGAAGCTGTTTGGAATTCACTCGCTTACAGTTTTAGACATCAACATAACTCTCGACGAAAGCGTTTGCTGGATGTATTGTCCTCGCACTCAGAAAGGATTATTACCGTTGGGTCTGCCCTTTCGAAAACTGTTAAGAGCGCGAAGGCTAGAATGGGCCTTGATGCCTCACAGAAAAAGTCATGCTGCCATAAAGTATAGGAAAGCTTTCAGGAACAGATTCAGAAGTTCGAACGGGCTGGCTATCTAACTTCGATGATAACTGTAATCGTTAGAGCCTTAATGAATACGTTGAGAAAAGATAGGTTTAAGTATAGTATTCAGGACGAGGCTATAAAACAAAATAGGGCAATGATAACCCCTTATACCCATAAGGTTGTGCATAATTGAAAGCACGTTGCAGCAATGTAAAAAATGCCTGTGGGTATTTTGTACTTGTAAAAACATGCTGTCTTTTGTTGTAAAGCTGATCCCAATAAACTCAAGAAACAGCAGTGTGAAAAAAGCATGCAGATCCGTTCTTGAAGTGTGCTGTCGGCATCGTCTATCCGATACCGTTCACATGCGAGAAGGTGTACTTCGGCCTGTCTTGACGACATATTAATGATCGCCTATCAGAGCACGCACGAACGGGATTGGAAGAATAGTACTGGATCCCGTTTACCGCGCCACTGCAAAGTATATGTGGGAAAAGACGGGAACTTGTGCAAAGCAAGGCCAAAGGAGACAAACCCCGGAACTGGTGGAAGCATTCTATACCAATGAAAAAAAAAAAAACGCTTGGTTTAGCTCTAACTAAGCCTGGTCGAGTTGTGAAAGCAACACGTGCATGGCTACGCTTGTGGTTACCTTGTTTCATTTCATTTCATTTATTTGTCCCTTAAAGGACCGAAGGCATTACATAAGGGGGGGGGGGCGTACATACAGGTTGGAGGGTAGTAGCAAAGAACACAAAAGAAAGAAAGGGGGAAAAATACACGGGGTACCAAAAAAGTGTAAAATAATATACAAACTAAAAGCAAGAAATAAACATACAAAAAGAAAACAAGGAACAGTTGGCACTTCGGTGTCGCATTATGAATATGTTTATGAGAAGTGATTAGCCAGTTTCTCGCGGAAAAGGCGGCGATCGGAGCATGTAATTACGTTGTCGGGAAGGCCATTCCAGAGCATTATGGCGTCGGGAAAAAATGAACTGCTAATTGCGGAGGCGCGGGTTTTAATGCGTGCGATTGGGTTACTGTGGTTTAGGCGGGATGACGTACGTGGGGGTGGCTGCAGCAACAAATGTCTTGGTGAGCGATAAAAGAAAGAGTGAAAGAGGCATAGCCGGGAAATAACACGGCGAGTTGCTAGTGTTTGAAGGCCGAGGGATCGTTTTAGTAATGTTACGCTGGTATTTCTTGAGTACTGCGATGTAATAAAACGGGCGGCGCGATTTTGAATGGCTTCAAGGTCGGAGATGAGATACGATTGTGATGGATGCCAGACAGATGACGCGTACTCCAATTTAGGACGTACGAATGTTATGTATGCCAACTTTTTTACTTCAGGTGATGCAGATTTTAGATTGCGCCGGAGAAAACCAAGTGTGCGTGATGCTTTGGAACAGATGGTCTGAATGTGTGTTGTCCATGAAGCGATGATGTGATGTGTACTCCTAGGTATTTATAAGATGATGTTCTCGTGACGGCGACCGATTTTTGTTGATATTTTATAGCGGCAGCTATCCCTATATCAAGAATGCGAAGCATGGTCAGGACAATCTTCTACGTCTCCAGTCTCAACAATTAAACCGGCAGCGGCCAAATACCGCTTCATGCTTTCTCTAGACTTGCAGCCCGCTCTTCATCCGTTTCTTCCGCACGCTGTCTCCAGCGGTGTTCTTTGCGTCTACGTCTGGCTTCTGGCGCACCATCGGCTCGTTTAGCAGCGGCGTCGGCCCGCCGTTTCTCGAGTCTTTTGGTACATTCTTCCTCCGTTTCCTCGCACGTAGTTTGCATTTCGTCTCATGCCGACTTTGTTAGGGATTCAACCCGGAATCTTCCGTAGTCGGCGTGGAGTCACTCTGGGAATTAGCAGTTCTGGCTGCATCTTCTTTTCGACGCTTCGGGAGTCGTGCAGCATGCTCTTCTGCTGTCTCTTGAGCACGTAGTCCTTAGCTTCGTTCTGTCATTGTTGCCTCTCTTTAGCGCTCTCCATAATGCTCTACATGCTTATATTCACGAAGCGTCACCACCTCTCCTCTGCCCGCAGTACACCCATCTGGCGGGAGCGAGCGGCAGCCGCCCGGCGTAAAGTTCCTGTGAAGATAGCCTACATGTCCGCCTTTTCCAGTCATGTCCGGGAGCCGTGGCGCAACATGTAGTCTTCCTACCCCTGGGCTTTAGCGATGGTGGATGGATGGAATATAGGAGCGTCCCCTTTGAAACTGGGTGGTAGCAGTAGCTATCATGCTCATTTTTCTCCATATATCTTAATTATTGATTTAGAATGGTTAACAACTATCATTCTATTTATTAAATTTTGCTCCTACATTACTACCATTATGTCACTTCTCTGCTTTTAAGCCACCAATCTTCCAGCCGTTTTTTGCTAGTTTCCACCGCCGGTTTATTCACCCGGGCACTGTTATCTCTAAACCCCAGAGCTTCAGGAACAGTGATTGCGCCTGCAAAATCTTCCGGATGGATACCATTACATTCGAGTATAATATGGTCAATTGTTTCACTGAAGTTTCCACATACAGCACATGCGTCATCTCCATTGTTAAACTTCTTTTTGTAGCTGCGTGTTCTAAGGCACCCTGATCTAGCTTCAAAAAGTAGGGCACTTCCTCTTGAGTTATCAAAGAAATCTTCCTTCCTGATCTGCATTTTCCGCTTTCGGTATAATTCCACACTGTGTTTTTTTCCATCGAATTTATCCAATTTTTACTTTCTGCGTTTTTCACCTTTTGCTTAGCTCTTTATTTCTCCGGCTTTGTGACTAGCATACACACTAGTTAGTTTCCTGGTTCTTTTCCTCCATTGAGAGTCAACGCTTTTTAAGTATAGGTATTTAAATAATTTAGCTGCCCATCTGTTACTGTCCAATTTCCTCAGGCGTTCCTCATATTGTCACAGAAGCCAGTGAAACTGGTTCAGCAGGTTTACTCAGAGCTAAGTAAAAGCACCGGCAAGATAAGCCACGGAACCGACTGGTGGGCGAGCACCGAGAGCGAAGAAGACGAGCGCGTGCCAGTGTCCCGAGCTCGCCACAAGGCGGCGCCAGTATGATAACATTACGGCATTGTCCCTCCCATTGGAAAAGGCATCGTCCCGATGCCGAGTGGCAAGGTCGAGGATAACCGTAGTTGGCGAGGATGCCGCGTTCACATAAAGCAGTTAAAGGAACAAAAAAAAAACCATGCAGCTTGACCTAACGGGAGTAGAAGGGCTTCATCCTGGCGACATCTACGACTTCCGATTGTGCTTGCCGTCGGGATGAGCGCACAGTTCCTTGCGGGATCACTTCGTAGGTGACGTCGCTGAGTTTGCGTTGTACTTCGTAAGGGCCGAAGTAGCGGCGCAGAAGCTTCTCGGAGCGACCCCGCGAGCGAACAGGTGTCCACACCCAAACCTGATCGCCAGGGCTGTAAATTACTTCCCTGTGCGAAGGTTATAACGTCGAGCATATTTAACTTGCTGTGTCCGGACTCTCAGTCTAGCCAGCTGGCGAGCGGTCTCGGCATGCTGGACGAATTGGTCAGCACCGGCAATCGATGGGTGGGCAGCATCTGGCAGTAGCATTGCGTCCAGCATGGTGACAGCCTCGCGACCGTACACCAAGCGAAACGGTGTGAAGCGGGTCGTTTCCTGGACTGCGGTGTTATACGCAAATGTTGCATACGGTAGTATCTGGTCCCATTTCTTATGGTCTTCGTCGACGTACATAGAAAGCATATCGGCGATTGTCTTATTGAGTCGCTCAGTAAGGCCATTCGTCTGAGGGTGGTAAGCTGTAGTTCTGAGATGACAAGTGCCACTGATCCGCATCACTTCCTGGGTTAGCGCAGAAGTAAATGCCGTGAATCTGTCAGTTAAAACGATCGCAGGGGCACCATAACGAAGGACTAGATTAAAGATGAAAAAGTACGCAATATCAGTAGACGTGCCACTGGGAAGAGCTTTCGTCTCACAATAGCGGATTAGATAATCTGTGGCGACTATAATGTACCGGTTGCCCAATGATGACGTAGGAAATGGGCCGAGCAAGTCCATACCGACTTGGTGAAAAGGTACTCGCGGAGGAACAATAGGCTGCAGAAGGCCGGTCGGCTTGACAGGTGGTATCTTCCGACGTTAGCAGTTATGGCACATCCTAACATAGCGCTGAACCATAGCGGCAAGCTTCGGCCAGTAGTACTTTTGTCGTACTCGTGCCAAGGTGCGAGAAAAACCGAGATGTCCGGCAGAAAGCTCATCGTGGCATGCCTGCAAAACGTCGGTACGGAGCGGCGTTGGGACAACCTGCAGATACTTAATGTCTGTGGAAGCGTAGTTTTTTTGTAGAGGACGCCGTCACGCAAGCAGAACGACGACAGGCCACGCGTGAAAAGGCGAGGCGGAGATGAGGCGGTTTCCTTCGAGGTAATCGATGAGGGGCCGCAGTTCGGTGTCGTCTCGCTGCTGTTGAGCGAGATCTGGCGTCGTGAGACCGCCGAGAAAAACGGAGTCATCTGCTTCAATTGAAGAACACGGGATAAGGTCTCGGGATAGGCAGTCAGCGTCACTGTGCTCCTTGCCGGACTTGTACACAATAGGGAGCCCAAGCTCAAGTTTCGCCGCGCGACGGCAGCGCTGCATTCCTGGCATGGTGGCGAAATGTGAAACGATGGGGCTTCGCCGGAGCAGACGCTCCGCTAGATTCCTGTGCACGCGCGGCGATCGCGTTGCGTCTGGCGGTTATTTGGCGATAGAAAAACGCTTCCGCTGATGCGGAACGGATGTACTAACTAGCATTGTGTCATGGGAAGCCACAATAGTAGGCGAAGCACAAAAATTCGGGGCTCACGTGTGAAACTTTGCAGATTCCTGTGGAAGCGTGTCCGTAAGACCTGTTTTCCAACACCATGACAGCGTTCTGAGAAGTCTCGCATTCTTTGTGGAAACGAAAAGAGCCAATTTCCCCTTTCTTCGTAAACTCAAAAATGTTGAAAGTTGACAAAGACGGCTTGGAGAGCCATCAAAAAAGTACAGTGGTTAAACACCATGCATAAAAAGGAAGAGGATGGAAGATTATCCTGCTCGTCGCTCCCCGCGTGTCTAGTTTTGTCGATTTTTTGTGCTCTCTCCCTGCTTTGTGAGTGCTCTGAGAGCAACCAAATCAACAGATGTGACGTCCACAACCGAGACTGATGTGTGAATGTGCCCTAAGTGTCCACAGCTGCCTTTTCATTTTTAGATTGACCAAGAAAATATCTAGGAACGAGGCCTTTTTTTTTTTTTTTCGGGGGTGGGGGCGGCGTTGGAAAACATGCCTTTCTGAGACGCTTTTACAGATTTTCGCAAATTGGCCAATAAGTGAACCAGTTATTATTATTATTATTATTATTATTATTATTATTATTATTATTATTATTATTATTATTATTATTATTATTATTATTATTATTAACGAAGATATGTCGGAAGTGCAGTACAAAAGTGATCCTAGCTATGGCTCGACCAACACTACTCGCACGGAGCATCCCATTCGCGTCACAAAGTTCGTGAATGGAAACCAAATATTATCATAAATGAAGCGCAACCATTTAATAAGAACCGAAATAAAACACTGTGTAGTACAAGCTTGGATTTCACCTGCCTTCCGAGCCAGCAAGCCGGTTATATCGCGTGTAGCGCACGGAGCACGCATGTGCTTATCAGATTGCTAGCGTTCTTGTCTGATGAAACACCTCCTTCGAACTATATAGTTATTCTTCTACTGCGAAATTTCCTTTGCTAACGTCGTAATAATAAAAAGCAAATCCGTATATAGATCGCATGCTACAGGCCAAAACGATGGTCAATGAGCGGGCCACTTTATTCCACAGTACTGATGATACTTTAGCAGTTTTTAAAGATATTATGTACGACAATATAATTACATAGCGGACTTACCTCGAGATGCATTCCTACCCTTTTGCTAACGTGGGACGCATTCACAATCAATATTTACTCATCCCCGTCTGTCGTCTGCTCTACAGTGCAGACGTGAATAAAAAGTTTCCCGCTTATATTAAAGTATCCTTCATGGAAGTACGCGTCAGGTTGCCCAATCAAGACGGAATACGGTTTGCATGTCGCGGTGCGCCTGCGGGGGCGCGTCAATTCGCGTGCTCGTGCGAGAGAAAGCGCACGGCGTACGCCGTGAAGGCAGCGAGCAAGCCGGCGGCGTCCAGTAGGTGTTGGTCCAGTGAGTGCCCGCGCGACAAAGCAGCGCAAGACGTCGGCACGTGCGCTGAAGCGAGCGAGCGAAAGGAGAAAACTTGCACGGGATGCCTAGGTGGTGCCGCCGCGTTTATCCCCAGTTTCTACTTTTCTGTCAGAGATGGCGCTCCCTGTCAGGAGCAGCAGCGCCGCTCGACGGTGCTTTGGAAGCCTATAGTGACGTTGAACTCCTGTAAGCGGAGACTCCAGCGGGCTAACCGGCCTGAAGGATCTTTAAGGTTCGCTAACCAACAGAGTGAGTGGTGGTCGCTGACGACACTAAATGGCCGACCATACAAATACGGCCGAAAGTTTGTTACCGCCCACACAATAGCTAGGCACTCCTTTTCAGTAGTAAAATAATTCGCTTCGGAACGAGACAGGGTGCGGCTGGCGTAAGCAGTTGCCCGCTCGAAGCCTTCTTGCTACTGAACGAGAATTGCACCGAGGCCAACATTACTGGCGTCCGTATGCAATTCTGTGTCGGCCTCCCCGTCGAAGTGGCCAAGTACGGGTCTTGTTTGAAGGCGCTTGCGCAGCTCCTCGAAGGCTCTTTGCTGCTCGTCGGCCAAGATGAAAGGCTGGTCGTCCTTTGTTAGACGAGTCAATGGTCCCGCTATTCGGGAGAAGTCTTGCACAAATCTCCTGTAATATGCACAGAGGCCCAAAAACCGACGCACGGAACTTTTATCAGTGGGGGTAGGGAAAGCAGCTACGGCAGCCATCTTCTCTGGATCAGGGCGGTGGAGCTTCTGGGTAGACCTCATGTACAAAGAGCCACTGGCTGCCCCCTACGCCAATCTACATACCGTGGACACGACACCTGTGCACAAGGCGAGCCGTTGCTTGAGAGGCTTAGCTCCCGAGTGTGGTCCTCTTGTTTCCCCATCGCGAACCACGATAACTACAGTGGCCATCCAGACCATTCAGCTTTCCGTGAGTACCCAGCACCTCCACCAAAAATGTCACAGAAGCCAGTGAAACTGGTTCAACAGGTTTACTCAGAGCTAAGTAAAAGCACCGGCAAGATAAGGCACGGAACCGACTGGCGGGCGAGCACCGAGAGCGAAGAAGAGGAGCGCGGGCCCGTCTCCCGAGCTCGCCACATGGCGGCGCCAGTAAGATAACATTGCGGCAATATAATATTTTACTCTGAGCTTCCCGTACTTCGAAAGATGCCCAGCCCATATCTCCCTCTACAGCCTCATTTGTGGTTTTGCAGTGGGCACCTAGTGCTAATCATCCAATGGCTCTCTGATTTATTTCTAATGTCGACTGTATACCTCTGATTTTAGGCACAAAACCGCATTTCCGAAAGTAAGTCCGGAGCGACGCGTGCGCCACGAGCGGCGGCGCGCGCATCCAGAGTGAGAAGGCGACGCGAACTCGCCACAGTGGCTGCATGATGACTACTCAGCTGCGGTACGCCGGCGAGGTGGTTTCGGACAGCAATGGACCCTGTGAAGAGTTCAAGAAATTGCTGCGTCGCTGGTTAACACCAAGAACTAAGTTTTACAGCTTCCCGACCTGACATTGGGCGCAGGAACGACACCTATACATTGGATTCAGCAAGTTCGCCGTCCGAGCAGAAGTAAGCGTTACTTTTCCGCAATTACTTTCACAGCATACTTTTGCTGCTCTTATAATAACTGTAAAAGGCTGCTTGCTTCTTACATGTTGCAGAGATTTCTGACTGCAAACAATATGCCGTAATATTTTTAAGTGGTGACGTGACAAGCGATGGAACGCAGCGACACAACAGAAACAGAACGACGTGATGACATCACGATGAAATAATGAAATATGCTTTAATGGCCAGCGGGCCTTGCGCGAGCGCTCCGCCCCGCGCCACTGCCCGCTTCGTCATCTTCGTAGCATTACCCAAGGCCACCGAGCGATCATCCCGATCAATTGCTAGAACTCCAATGCATTATGTGACGATGAACACACACACAGGATTGGGACGTAAAACGCTGGACACCACAATGAATGCGAAGATGGGAAGAATGCTTGCACCGGAGCATCAAGTCCAATCTTCACCGTTGCATAAGGCCGAGGCTCATGGACACGCCGAACGGCTTGGGCGGGGGTGCTGTCTTCGCTCGAGTGGTCGTGAGGTTGCTTCGTCGTGGGGTCGGTAGAGTCGGCTTTGGGTTCTTCCTGGTCGTCGTGTGTTGTGGTCAGGGCTGGGGACGAGGCTGGGGACAGCGGCTGGTCGGGTCTGAACAAAACTGGCTGGGGCAGAGCCGGGCGGAGATCTCCACGTGCTTTCGGCAGATGGACCCGGTGTACGGTTGGCTTCGACGGTGAGAGGCGAGGATGGGGATGAACCGCACCTCCAACCAAATGTTACGTGGTAGCGTGACAAGCGATGGAATGCGGCGACACAACAGAAACAGAACGACGTGATGACATGACGATGAAATATGCTTTAATGGCCAGCGGGCCTTGTGCGTGCGCTCCGCCCCGCGCCACTGCCCGCTTCGTCATCTTCGTAGCAATATCATCGTTTCTTCTTCCCGGGGATCATTTGTCAGCGGCCTTTGGCAAGCGGCGCCGCTTATTCGTATTTTATTCTTTGGCTTTATGAATGACGGAACAGAAAGGCAGCCTTCAATCCACTCAAGAATATGTAGCAAACAATTTTTTGGAGACGCGAATGCCAATGAAGAGGCTTCTACAATATGCCTGGTCGGCGACAGCTGAGTAGGAAAAAGGAACATGTAAAATATTTAAAACATGTAAAACAGCGAACTAAGGAATATTACTATCAGTTTGGTGGATTTCGAGGGCGCCGAGACGTACGTCTGGCGATGTACCGGTTCGAAACTTCGTTGCCGTTTTCTGTCGAAAATTCTTTTACATCGTGAAAGTGTCCGGATTCAAACAGTTTGATGCCTTTGGCTATGTTTGCACCTCAACAAAAAAAGAACTTGTCAGCCCGAAGGCAGGCTGCAATCCGGCGGCTATCACCAGCGGCAAGCAGGCTCCCGTTGCCCTGGTGGCAAAAATCGTCTGCTACAGCGCTCAATCGGGACGCCAAACTCGCCACTGATGGCGCTGAACGCAGCGCCGCCGGCGGAGGCTCCTGGCGGGCGCACGGTACCTATATGAAAAAGGCGGTGAATGATTGAGCGTCTGAATCAAAACGTTTAACATATCGGGGTAGCCGTCGAGCCCCCCGAACACTTTGCATACGACGAGCGTCTGCAAAATTACGGGGAAATCATCGACCTTTATAAATCGGGACGTAGACTGGTACCTCCACCAGATGTTAGCCTAAATAATAGAGAAGCTGTCACGTGAAGGCGGCTACAAACTAATACGTTCATGAACCCGGTCTTGGCGTTTCACGTGCTACCAGACCTTAGGGACAATGATCTGTGCAAACACTGTGGCGTGAGAGGGACCCGGCTTCGACCACATGATTTGGGAGTGCCCACAGTCTCCAGGGATAGGACAAAATATTACAAGTAGAGTAGCCTGGTATACCCTGCTGTGAAGGGCGGAATCGGCGATCCAGCACCGCACCGTCCATCTGGCGAAAGAGGCCGCAACAAGCTAAGGGCTACCTGCCAGCCTCTAATCCGCGGGCGCACGACTCCCCGTCTTCCCCGGCACGCGTGCCAGACTGCTGAGTGTTATAGACGGCGCATAACCGCCGAGATGGAGGCTATGGAAGACATCAGTCAACGGGAACAAACAGAATAGGATGTGAAGGCACGTCGTATGACTGATCACATTCGAGTTTCCCAAAGTGCATCTGCGACCCGGACATTTGCAGCAGACGTCGTGAACGATCCGTTTTGACACACGTGCAATGTGTGCGAGTGCCAGGTAAACATACAGTGAGTGACCACTACAAGCTCTCTCAGGAAAACGTACAGTCATGAGCAAAAGTGGTATACAACGCTCAGCTGGTGGCGGAGCTCGAGAAAATGTCATTTTTATATAGCAACAGCTATCCATGCTTGAGACAATACTGGCAGTGCCTCATTTTGTACACAGGCGTGTGCTGATGCCGCTGTCCCTTACGCTCTCACTAGATGGCATTTCGACGCAGTTTTTCTGAGCTCTTTCACCAGCCGAGTATTGTATATCACTTTTTCTCACGACTGTACATCTCGCTATTTAAATCCTGGCATAGCCAAGATAAGTCATTACCTTTTTTTATCGCAAACAGATGGTGTGTCAATATTAGATTAGCTCTCTTTCAGTTTGATTTATTTAAAGCACAGAGGAGGTCATGCTTTGTGGAATAGATTTATGTTCTTCATAAACCACTGCATTGAGCGTTTTGTTCGTCGAATAGCGAAAAACAAAAGTCGAAACCCATTCATTACTCGAGGGACTTTGCAAGTGAAAAGTTAGAGCGTCCGAAAACTACTGCTAAAGACCTGCCTGCCCCACTCAAGAAAGTTTCCGAGGTGTTATTTCAACTAAAGGCTCAGGTAGTTTCCGACCAACACAAACAGTATGGCGAAAAACTTTGTAATTTCATTTCATCGTCCGCGGAAAAATTCTTAAGGCTCATTACACCTTAAATTAGTGAAAGAATTGCATCGAACCATATAGACCGCATCAAATTAAGACGACGGACAGGCGCTACTCCGAATTAAATATTGCTGAACTCAGGAGGCAGCGTATATAATGTGAAGTTTAAGGAGCAAGAAGGATGGAATGGAAGAGAGGGTGAGCAAGGAAGTGAACAAGGAGCAAGGAAGGTTGAACCAGTGAAGAGGGGTTTATTGGGGGTTATTCGAAGGACTGGAGACGGCGACTGATGACACGAGACGATCGTAGAGCGAAGCACAATCCCGTCCGAACAAGACAGTCTGAGCTCTCAGTGCGCGCGCCAGCTGATCGGCGTCTTCATCATCATTAGTGTCGGCGCTGTATCATCTTCCTTACAATTGCCCCGGCGGAAAGAGGGAGCCATCCTGGCGACTTAAGGCGAGGGTATGACAAGGGGATCGTAGTATGGCTTAAGTCGACTGACGTGAACAACTTCTCGGCCGCGGCGACGGCGGTCCGAAGAAGGCGTTGCCGGCTCCACGACGTAGTTAACTGGTGATGTACGCTCTAATACACGCTAAGGGCCATTATATTTCGCAGAGAATTTGGAATCAGCCAGAACGCAGAGCCAAACGAGGATGTTGATAGGAAAGTCAGCAGCGGGCTTGCCGTGATCGCTCTCATGTCGGCGAAGATCCTGAATGTCCGACGTGAATGAACGAGCCAGCTGACGGCACTGCTCAGCATTACGGGCCACAGCAGAAAGAGAAGTGTACTGTGAACTGTCGGAGTGGTAAGGAAGTATGGTGTCCAGTAGACATGAAGGCTCACGACCGTAGAGGAGAAAGAATGGGGAAAACCCAGTAGTTGCCTGAGACGCTGTGTTATAGGCATAGGTGACGTACGGAAGCACCTGATCCCAATTAAACGCGTGAGAACAAACGTACATGGCCAGCATGTCACCAAGAGTTCGGTTAAACCTTTCTTTGAGGCCATTGGTTTGAGGATGGTAAGCTGTGGTGATTCGATGTATTATTTTGCAAGCTTCCAACAGCTGGTGGACCACCTGTGATATTAAGACGCGGCCGCGGTCACTGAGAAGTTCACGAGGAGCCCCGTGACGTAGAACGAAGTGATGTAGGATAAAGGAGGCGACGTCACGAGCACTAGCCGTAGGCAGGGCTGCAGTCTCCGCGTAGCGAGTGAGGTGATCCACGGCGACTATTATCCAGCGGTTGCCTGATGTCGAAGATGGAAGAGGGCCATATAGGTCGATTCCGACACGATCGAAGGGTCGCGCTTGACAAGGAAATGGCTGTAATGGGCCGGCGGAGGGGCGCGGAGTAGACTTCCGCTGCTGACAAGCAGTACAGGAGCGAATATAGCGGCGGACAAAGTTGTACATCACCCGCCAGTAGCACCGCTGGCGGAGACGCCCGTATGTCTTCAACAAGCCAGCATGTGCGCTTTGCGGGTCGGCATGGTTATGGGCACAAATTTCTGTCCGAAGATGGCGAGGAATGACCTAGAGTCATTTGCGACCATCCGGGCGATAGCTTTTGCGATACAGCAAACCACCCCAGATCATAAAATGGGAAGCTTGGCGACGACGGGCTTGCGAGAATGAAGATGTTGAGGACGCGGTGAAGACGTCTAGGAGGGAAGATAACCAGGGATCCCGGCGTTGTTCAAAAGGAAGATCGTCGGAAGTAAGGGCTGCAACAGAGGTTTCGGATATCGAGTCCGAGGGTGCCGGAGAATGCAGCGGCGAGCGCGACAAGGCGTCAGCGTCAGAGTGTTTGCGTCCCGATCGATATATCACGTCAAAGTGAAAATCTTGAAGGCGAAGAGCCCAGCGGCCGAGGCGTCCTGAAGGGTCTTTCAGAGAAGCCAACCAGCAGAGTGCATGGTGGTCGGTTTTAACGTTCAAGCGGCGGCCATATAAGTAGGGGCGAAACTTTGTTAATGCCCACACGATTGCAAGACACTCCTTTTCCGTGGCGGTGTAGTTAGATTCAGCTTTCGTTAGCGCTCGGCTAGCGTAAGCAACTACATATTCAGAAAAGCCGGGTTTGCGTTGAGCGAGGACAGCACCGAGACCGATGCCGCTGGCGTCAGTGTGCACCTCTGTAGGAGCGGATGGGTCGTAATGGCGGAGAATGGGCGGCGAAGTTAGTAGACGTCGGAGCGTAGTGAAGGCATCATCGCAGAGTGGGGTCCATGTAGACAAGTCGGCGGGACCATTTAGCAATTTTGTAAGCGGTGCAATGATGGTAGCGAAATTGCGGACAAAACGGCGAAAATATGAGCATAGGCCGACGAAGCTGCGCAGCTCTTTAACAAAAGTCGGCTTCGGCAATTCAGTGACCGCACGTAGTTTGTCCGGATCGGGCAGGACATCATCTTTGGACACAACATGACCCAGTATTGTCAGATTGCGGGCGCCAAAACGGCACTTCTTCAGGCTATGTTGAAGACCGGCGCCAGTGAGACCGCTCAGGATTTGGTCCAAGCGCACGAGGTGCGTCAGAAAATCAGGAGAGAAAACGACGATATCATCCAAATAACAAAGGAAATGTTCCACTTGAGGCCGCGTATGATGTTGTCCATCATTCGCTCAAACGTAGCAGGAGCGTTGCAAAAGACTAAACGGCATCACAGTGAACTCATATAGTCCATCAGGGGTAACAAAGGCTGTCTTGGGGCGGTCAGACTCAGCCATAGGGACTTGCCAATAACCAGAGCGCAGGTCCAGGGACGAAAAGAACTCGGCTCCTTGTTAACAATCGATGGCGTACTCAATGCGGGGTAATGGGTATACATCTTTAAGTGTAATTTTGTTAAGACGGCGGTAGTCAACACAAACTCTTATGGAGCCATCCTTCTCTTTCACCAGTACCACTGCAGACTACCACGGATTAGATAAAGGCTGAATTACACCACGTTGTAGCATGTCGCAAGGGATTCCAAGGGAAAGAAAGCGTAGCAAGGGGTGGCAGAAATTTAGGTGGGTGGATGAGATTAAGAAGTTCGCAGGGGTCAGGTGGATGCAGCTAGCACAGAACCGGGTTAAGTGGAGAAATATTGGAGAGGCCTTCGCCCTGCAGTGGGCATAATCAGGATGATGATGATGATGATGTAGCATGTCGTCGACCTGCTCAGCAATAACACGGCGCTCCTTAGGCGAAACACGGTAAGGGCGCTGGCGAAGAGGGGCGTGACTGCCGGTGTCGATGTGGTGAACAACCTCGGTCGCACGACCCAAGGAAGTCATCTGCACTTCAAACGCAGACCGGAACTGGTTGAGGAGAACAAACAGTTGCTCACGGTAAGTCGGGTCGAGGTCACTGGCCACAGATGATTGGAAAAGGTCCCAACTCGGTATGTCGGAAGACGCAGTAATCGTCGTTAGGGAGGCTACGTGGGCACTCTGTGTTAAATACCCGTCAACATCAAATAGCGAGATGAGGTCAGCAACTTCAATATGGCCAAAGCATTCGTCACGAAGTAGCGGAACCACAGCGGTTGAGGCATTGGCAACAACAATGTCAGCAGCGCTGCGGTTAATATCGATGATAGCAAATGGAAGAAGGAGTTTACGACGAGAAGCGAACATGGGAGAAGGCGCAAAAAGAACAGTCGCGTTTAAGGAAAAGGGTACACACACGGGAACAATCCCAGAACAATTGGGCGGAATGTCGGTGTCGTCGGCGACAACGATTTTGACGCAAGAAAAAGACGGCGCATCGTCAAAAACCGCATCACAGAGCGCAGAGAAGGAAACGTGGGTGCGGGCGCAGTCAATAACAGCATTTTGGCGGGACAGGAAATTCCAGCCAAGTGCTTGCGTCATGCGAGCATGACGCAAGCACTAAAAACTCGACGATGTATAAGACGTCCGCGATAACGACACGCGCTGTGCAAGCAGCAGACGGACGAACGGAATCGGCGCTGGTGGTGCGAAGAGAGAGTTCAGAAGGCGAGGTGGTGACTTTATGCAGCGAGCGACAAAAACTTTCGCTAATGACGGAGAGAGTGGCCCCTGTATCGACGAGTGCAAGGGTATGAACGCCATCAACAAAAACTTCTAGAATGTTCGGCGGAGACAGACGAGGACTTGTGGTAGGCGATATGTGCGCAGTTCGTGCCCCAGGAACTGCGGCCGCTAGTTATCCAAGTCTTGTCACGCTGCGACGCCGCATTGGAGACACAGACCGACGGCGAGGGGACGGCGAGCGGTGCAGTGGAATGTGCTGGCGGCCAGACGAGTTGTGCGGCTGCCCTCGAGATGTAACCGAAGGTGGGCGCAAGGTGTCGTATTGATAATTGCAGTCATCCATAGTGCGTGCAGGGGCAAAGCGCAGAGTGCGACGGCACAGGCGGGCGACGTGGCCGGGAATACCGCAGGCATAGCAAATAGGCCGGTTGTCATTGGTGCGCAAAGGATTGTAGGGAGGCGTCGTAGATCGGAGCCGTGGGGCGACAGATGGTGGCGCCATATTCGGCACGTACGCAAAGGACTGTGGCGGCGGTGGGCGGGTGGTAACTTGTGCATACGTGGGAGGCATCTGTACTGGCACAGGTAGAGGCGGCACGACAACAGGGGGGCTGTAACTTAATGGTGCAGCAAGAGGTGTGGGCTGCAGTGCAACAGGGTCGGCATGAGGTGTGACAGGCGCTGGCAGGCCAAAACTGGGAATGGCATCAGCAACCTCTTGCGTGATGGTGTGTCCGATAGAAGGGTTAAGCAGCTGGACTGTAGATGATGGGCGTGGGCCAGACAAAAGCCCAGACCTCATCCCGAACGAAGCCGTTGATGTCAGCCAAAAGGTCGCTGCTCACAGCCAGGCCAGATATGGACGCAGTAGGTGCGGGAGAGCGACGAGTGCAGAGGCGTTGTTTGAGCATTCCGTCGAAACTTTGGCAAATGTTGTATACTGATGCCACCGTGGTTGGGCTCTTTGCCGACAGCATGTGAAATGCATCGGCATCAATGCCCTTCATTATGTATTTTATCTTGGCGGCCTCATCCATAGATGGGTCGACACGCTTGCATAAATTAACGACGTCTTCAATGTAGCTTGTGAAGCTTTCCCCTTCATGCTGAACGCGTACGCGCAGGGCTTCTTCAGCGCGTAGTTTCCGAACTGTGGGACGACCGAAAACGTCCGTGAGCTTTGCCTTGAAGTCGGCCCAAGTTGGCATGTCGGTCTCATGATTTCGATACCAGAGGTTAGCAACGTCGCTCAGGTAGAAGATGAAGTTGTTGATTTTCATGCGGTCATCCCAGTTGTTATGACGACTCACCCGTTTGTAGGAGGCCAACCAATCTTCAACGTCCTTGTCGCCCTGCCCGCTGAAAACTGCGGGATCTCGCTGCCGAATGGTACCGGAGCATGAGATGGACTGCGAAGGGGCTGCCACTGGCTGTTGGCATACCTCGTTTGTCGCCATAGGTATCGTACGGCTGCGGAGCTCCACGGTCGGTGATCGTTTAAGGGTCGTACCTCGGCACGTTCCACCAAATAAAGAGTGGTTTATTGGGGGTTATTCGAAGGGCTGGAGACGGGGACCGATGACACAAGACGATCGTAGAGCGAAGCACAATCCCGTCCCAACAAGACAGTCCGAGCTCTCAGTGCGCGCGCCAGCTGATCGGCGTCTTCATCGCCGTTAGTGTCGGCGCTGCGTCATCTTCTTCCTTACACCAGGAAGGTTGCTTCCTTGCCTCTGCGTTCCTGATTGTCGTCTTTGTTCACCCTCTTTACTATTTCACCGTTTTCCCTTTAACATCGGCTTATATAAGGTGCCTCATAGGTTCAATAAAATTTACTTGTAAGTAGCGCCTGTGTGTCGCCTCTTTCCTTTTATGTGGTCCGCATGGCTTACCACAATTTTTTCACCAAGTATGCACAACCTAGCCCACAAGTCAAGTCATCTTTATTTCAACATCACAGAGATGTTAGGGGCGTAGCCAAACAGCCTAACAAAGGCTTGACGAGGGGCTACGCCCCCATAAACACACTTGGCAACTTCGGTGCGACAGATAGCAATACAGATGTACATTTCTTTGTCTTATTTTCTTTTTTTACAGAAACAGCAACACGGCAAAGCGACACTTACAAATAATGATGAAACAAGAACTTACACGCAAAAGAGGTGTTAATGGTTGCACCTACATGCCGAATAAACGAGGTGTTTCACATTAATGCTGTGGAATGTGAAGGCTGTTGTCAGACTGCAAGTGCTTTTAATTCTCATTTTAAATCTGTGTTCACAAATACAATGGCATTCACTTGGATGAATTATATCCGCCAATACAATTCGCCGCGAGATCGACCTAGAGGTGGCGCCACCGTCGCTCCGGTAGTGTGGATCGGCAGCCGGTGGCGGTCGCGGAAACGCACGCTGCGTAGGTCTGCTTACGGAGGGTTTGTTGGCGATGAAAACGTGTCTTCTGCAGTATTTCTGCAGTATTGCAGAAAAAAAAATCCAAGGATTTCGCCAATGCAGCAGAAGAAGCGCGGATTTTAGGAAAACAAAGCACGCAACCACCAGTATTCTAGATTTACTTTGCACGTTTCTTGCGCTGTACCGCGCTCACGCGCCTAATACTTAAGCCTGCATAGACAGCTTTATTTTTCTTATTGACTTTTAAACAGTTTGGGCTTGTCACATGCGAGTGAGACAAGCGAATTTAGTGTCAAGCTCACGCAGATACAAGGTTCGTGCTCTGACCTGCAGTACATTAGATTGAATCGAGAAAGCCTGGTTCATTATATCGTACTTTACTCGAGGATTAAGCAGGTTAAATGTAGCATTGGCAGCGCACTGCATGGCGAGTTGCTTTAGAATGAGTGCGCATCAACTCTGGCCCAGACAAAAACGCTCAAGTATTCCCCAAAAATGAGATCACGCCGACACTATACAGGAAACCTCGCCGCACAGGGAAAGCTGATTGTTCACGTGTACAGCGCCGAGTGGATTGAATTTGCCGAGATGCTTTTTGCGGCCACTGTCATAGAATGTGATAGTGTATTACTGCATGCGCCACTAACTAAATGATTTCCTGAAAGCGAGAAAAGTATAAGGAATTTCTGATGTGTTTGATGTTAGTATATAACGGTAAATTAGTAGTGTAATTATTTTGCTTTTCAATGCGAATAAATTTCACCGTGTGAGACAACTTTTACACACTTGACAGAATTTACAATAATCAGCGAATAATTTTCAGTAACTTTAAAGTGCAAGCTACGAATTACTCGCTGCGAAGACATCGTTATAAACTGCGCATAGGCACTGCCATGTTCTGGGAAGCAATTTTACAGGCTGAAAATTTCTTTATCGCTAATTATTTAGCAGTGACTAAATCTTATGCAAAGTAAAATATTAAGGTTGCTTCCATAACAGGTGCTGGATATAAAACTATTCCGAAAGAAATGGAGGGCATCTTATCATGCTACTATAAAAATGTATTTATTCCCGAACTAAACTCTGATATTTAAGCCCACATGAAGCTGTGTTACCCCCCTTGTCAGAAACGAGGAGTTTGCTCGGAAGACAGCACTTGGACAAAAAGGGATTATAATGATTATAATTGGCTATGAGTGAAGTATATTAATCTAGGTGTATTATGTAATATTTTGTGTAACAATTAGGGGCAGAGAAGATGTTTCCCAAATATTCGAGCATTTCTCTAAAGCAAAATTTGCTCACTACCACTTTTACGGATGCAAAGAAGCCTTCAACAGCAAAAAAAGAAAAGAAAAGAAAGGAAATGCATATTGGCCCGGGTTTAACTTATGAAAGCGGCATCGGCTATAACGGATGATTGCAGTGGCTGATTTTGGTGTCGTTTTTTTTCTTCATTATTGACACCACATTTGCCACGTGGGATTGTTTATTGTGCAGTCAAATCCCACAGCCGAGGAGCGCCTTTTGAAACGGTTGTGATTGAATCCCCCGTTCTCGAAATCAGCAGTCGAGCGCCCTTACCTTTGAGACACCGCGACAGAGGTTTAAAAGCAAAAAAAGAAAAGTACTTAAAACTCTATCGTGCATACAGAAGGCATAGCAGGCATAGAGTGGTCTGTTCAAACTGCATTCTGCTATATGAAGCAGTCTGCGGTGGCATATGTTTTAGTAGCTGTGGAATTCAAAACAGAAACGGGAATATGCGATTTCTGAGCGTTTGCATTAACTTTTATTGACGGCAGCGACCTGTTTTGTTTTGACACGGCGCTAACGACAGTACCGCTTCGTATGAGACATTGCGTGTCAAAGGATCTCAAGCGCCAAAGACCGCGATGGATGATGTCCTTTCCAAGCATGACATACTCGATGCGGACAAGTAGATATTTTTTTTATTGAAGCGTGGGGTTATAGACCGTTCATATTTATTTTGCAATAGGCATATAGGTAAGCAAAATTTCACAGGAACCGCGAAACAAACAAAAACTCTCCTACACACGCCAGATGCTTTACGCGCGGTGATTTACGCGCGCGTAAATCACTGCGGGCTGGCACGCGACGCGAAAACGCATCCACGCTGAGTAGGTTTCGCCGCTGAGCCGCAAGGTGGCGACTCTGCTCGATCTCAAGGCCAATTCATTGACATCACTCATCAAACCATCCTTAATTTACTTTTAAAACTAGATGTTAAAACATCACCCGTGCCTGATGGCATCCCAAATGAAATTGGGAAAAGTTATACTCCCTGGATTTCAAGTATTTATGTTTATTCTCTAAATCTATGTCTTTCCAAGCATCTGGAGAACAACGAAAGCCGAGCCTCTTCGTACGAGAAGTAACAGAAATCAGATTACAAACCACTGCTTTCTCTCATTAACTTGAACATCATATAAGCTCCATAGACATATAATACACAAACATATCTCTGAATTTCTTCACAGGCTCAATATTCTATCGAGCGCTGAACACTGTTTCAGAAAAGGTTTCTGTTAGTTGCCGCACATGACTTCGCAGCTCCAGTTAAACAAATCGATGCAATCTTCATGGACATTTTCATAAAGTTACACATAAAGAGTTACTTTTTAAGTCACATTGGGAAAAAAAGTTCATCAATTGGATTTCAACCTATCTTTCAAATAGACAACAGCATGCTGCTTTCAAAGATCACAGTTGCTTTAAGATTTCTGTTGACCTGTCGTGCCGCAGGGGCCTATTATCGAACTCTGTTATTCTTAATTTATACTAATGACATTGTAAATAACCTGTAAGCCGATGACTGCGTCAGCTATTTTGAAGTTAATAGCACTAATGATCAAGTACAGTTAAATGAGGCATTTAAAAGAGCTGTTTCTTGGCGTGAACAATGGCAAAGTGAGGGTAATTTTCAGCAACCTGTATTTATGAGAACAACTCGCCAAAAGAGCCCTCTTCATTTTAGGTATTTTAGCTCGGTGTATTTTCTGTAAGAAGGTGAACACTTTAAATACCTCGGTCTTTGTATTTCTAAAGATCTCAGCTAGACAGCATATTATGTATTTATGTAGCAAGTAATTAATCAAGAGCATTTTTCCTATGAATTTTGAACAGCGCGATTGACAAGGAAGATTTAATGCGATGAATGCGCCAGCGTTTTAATTCTTGTTTTTTTTTTTAAGAGACACTGGTACAGCACTTTTTGCAAAAGTTGGGCTTTCATGAGAAAGCCATTGTTTTTCGTGCTGCGAACGTGAACATCAGATTAAAATTAGGAAGAAGAAAGCAGAAATAGCCTTTTTTAAGCAGAAATACGCAGCACGCGCGACGGGGCTCACCCGTCACCACCGAGATTCTAACAAGGCCGTTGCATCACCTTCTTTCCCATCAGCAAACATCACGAGGAGCGGATGAGCGGTGAATGATCAGCCACTGAATCTGCGCGTACGGCCTTGGGTAAATTGGCGAGAGGATAACACGTGACACGACTCAGATCCACGCTCGCACTTTCATTTGCTGGTACTTAATCGCCTATCCGCCTGTCGTGACGCAGGCTGCAGGGGTACGCAGGCCTTGTCAAGATCTCGGTGGTGACGGCTCACCACGGGTTGCGCTGCCGCCCGTGATTGGCCAAGACGTCCCGTGACGACATTCTGAGGACCGGGGAAGCTGCTGATGCGGCTCCTTCACTACGCTGTGTTGATCGCAGCTCTCTACGGCTTTGTGAATGTCATTATGGCATGCCATTTTCACACGAATGACCATCGGGATTTTTACCGCATGTATCCGTACAAGATACGCCCAAAAACGATGCAGCACTTCCGTTGCGGGGAGCGTAGATTTGGCACGAAAACTTGCTTTGGTTACAGTGAGACATTTTGAAAAGTAGTGTGTGTCATTATTAGCAGAAACTACATGGCCCTCAGCGAAACTTCGGCCAGCATATTGCTGGGAAGGAAGGGCAGCGAACAATGCCCTAGCCGACTACCTCTGTCTCAGGCCTCTCGCCCCTCTAGAAAGGTCATTGTTGTGAAAAATGAATCCAAACTTTGGTGTACCAAATCCTGCTTTGAATGCCAGTCGTGGTACCTTGAGAAAAATGAAGAATTTTGCAGAAAGGGTGAAGCAGTACAAAGCTGGCGCCAGACAAATGAACAATAAGCTAAGCGCATTTGCGGAGCTCTGGAATGCATATGAGGCATTGACGGGGCCATTATGCTGGAGACCAAGTCTAATGCGCGCAGAATGCTGCTTGAATCATAGGACATTTAACAGACGTTGAAAGCCTTTCCTTTTTATCGTACGGTCACAATACACATTTAGTGAATTGACGGCTGACGTATGTTGAAAGCCAAGCTGCAGCTGCTCCGCACTCATACCTTCATGACAAAACCGTGCTCCGAAATGTGTTTTCTTACAAGGGCTTCGTCGTTTTCATTTCCAAAGTAATGCGCATCAGCAAACAAGACAGGACTATATAAAATGACGAGGCAGCAAGGGGTGCAAAATCGCAAGACCATGCATGAACAACTTCGATGATTGATTGCTTGGTCGCCCCGAAGGAAACCTCGCTCTTTGAGCTCCTTACCTGAATGCGCCTATACCCAGTTGAGCGGTACACTCCTATCTTCTAATAATGCTACCGTAAGGGCTCCACGAACATATTCAGGCGCGTGCCGTGCTGGAAAAGATCTCGCAATCTTCACAACCTAGCTCCGACACAGCAGTGGGCTCGTCTTAGTCATCTGCTAGTTCGCAAAAAGCATCAGCGCGTGCTACTGGAGAGTTGTCCGTGTTTAGCACAGAAGCCGTAGCGCGAAGTTTTTGCGCAAAAACAAAAAGAAAAAGCGAGACATGCGAATACAACCCTGCGCCGATGCTGTCCAACCATCCCATCATGAAATTGCGGTCCATGAACGAATAGGAGATGACTGTCCAGACTGCTTTGTACAAAGAAACAGAAGGAATCGCTTCATGGCTCGGTCATGCGTTTTTGTCAAAGCCCTATAGAAATCGCATTAGGAACAAACTGCATGTAGTCACAGTTACGAAAATGCTTTGAGTAAAATGTTTACATTGGTCGGCTTGAATTTATCTCTCTTCCCTGCAACGCCGCATAGCGCCGCGAGCTTTTAATACAATGGAAGATTACATCGTCGCGTCCACAGCTGTTCGTGCATCCGAACACATGCAGAGCTGTGTTGTATCAGGTGCACAACACTAAGTTGACGTGTTTTGTACGTCCGCAACGCACACAAAACGAGGAACAGCGCACGCCGAAAACCCCCTCCGTTGGCTCTGAATGCCTCCGGCTCCTCACGGTGGCATCACGACGGACAGAGATGCGAGGTTTCTCCCTCTGCTTTCGTCCTCTGTACCAGTCGCGCAGGGCGCGGGAAATTTGAATTGCGCGCTTTCAGTCGACGATTGCGCAGGTGTTTTATGCACAATCGAAAAAATAACTTCACAGGCATGATCAGCAAATAATCTACTTCAAAACCTATAGTATTGGTAGATTTGAAAACCGCTGCAGTGTCCCTTTAATGATGAGCATTAAAATCCTCCACACACGTTCTTCGGTTGCTTGTTTATAAAACCATTATCCTTCCAGCTATAGAATACATTTCTATTATCTGGTATCCCTACACCCAAAAATATATGAATAAGCGTGAAAATAGCAGAACAAAGCAGCCAGTTATATTTATAATCGCCTTGGACGCACGTCAACGAAATCACTTTTAGCAAAGGCTAAACTATCTACCCTTACCGAAAGGAACAGAACATCTCATGTGCAATTTTTATTTCAGTTAATAAAAGCTGATCATAAAGCAGGCGTTTCGATTATAATTTTTTTTCTATAGGTTATGTAACAAGACAAGGGTACGCCCAGACAATAGCTTACTCCACTCGCAATAACTGCTTAAAGCACTCTTTCTTCCCTAAGACTATTACTTAATAGAACAAACTAAACGATGAGACTGTTTTACTGCCATCTCTAAACATGTTTTGCTCACGTCTCGATCTGTAAATTTTCTGTAATCATTACAATGTTGCTGTTGGACATGATTTATTTTCAGTTCTTTCTTTTTATTGAACTTTGTATCCTTGAACCGGTATCGCTAAAGAGGAAAGTATATAACAGTTGCATCTTACCTATACTCACCTATGGGGCTGAAACGTGGAGGCTAACCAAGAGAGTTCTAATTAAGTTGATGTCAACCCAGATGGCTATTTAACGAAAAATGATAGGGGTATCATTAAGAGATAGGAAGCGTGAAGTGTGGGTCAGAGAAATAACTCCGGTTACCGACATTCTAGTGGAAATAAAGAAAAAGAAATGGGCATGGGCAGGACATGTAGTGCGAAGAGAGGATAACCGATAGTTGCTTAGGGTAACAAACTGGATTCCAAGGAAAGGAAAGCGTAGCAGGGGGCGGCAGAAAGTTAGGTAGGCGGATGAGGTTAAGAAGTTCGCAGGGGTCAAGTGGATGCAGCTAGCACAGAACCGGGTTAAGTGGAGAAATATGGGAGACGCCTTCGCCCTGCAGTGGGTATAGTCAGGCTGATGATGATGATGATGATCCTTGAAGGAATACATTGTCTCCTGGTGGCCTATACTACTATGCATCATACTGTATCCTACCCTTCAGACATCCCGTATGGGTTTGCGGTATTTATAAATAAAAGAAAAACGTTGTGAGTAATAATGCGAAACCCACAGGGGCGTCTTGTATTGACCTTTGTTGGCCTGTGATGCAGATTCTGAATTGCATTATTGGCATTATTTATATAGCCAATAAGGCAATATAGCGAATTAATCGTGACTTGATTTGGTCTTTTCTTGTTATGTATACATTCTGGATTGAATTACTGTGTATGACTACAATTCTTGTCCATAATCTTATTGGATTCAGGATATGACAAATGTTTCAAGTCATTATACATTGTAATTAAGACATTATAGTCAATTAATCGTTGAATAAATTCGGTCTTGCCTTGTTACGGTGGTTTTCTTTTGGATGTTTGGCTATGACCTCGATTCGCGCTATGAATAACGCGGTACGTCATTATGCAATGTAATTCAGACATTACAGGCAATTATTCATGACTGGAATCGGCGTTTTGAAATTTTGACTTTGGATCTGTCTTCTGCTCGTTCATTCGGCGGACAGGTACGCTCCACACACGCCACTTATGAGCCAAGAAAGAACTTCACTTCAACTTAATTAAGCACTTATATGGCACTGGCAAGTGTTTATCAAGGGATAAGGCCATGGTTGGCACATTTAATGAAAACAAGATGACTGAATCATTGCTTATGTAATGGTTGTGAATGGTTAGTTTCTGAAAGGATGCAACCCCTGTGCCTTCTGACACACTCGCCATGATATAAAACCTAATCTATTAGAAATTAGAATCTATTAGAATCTATTAGAATCTATTAGATCTATTACAATCTATTAGAATTAGCCGAGAAATTTGATTTAAAAAAAAATGAATTTCTCTGTGGCGAATTTCAAAGCTTCAGCAACAGCCTTGATGATCAGGAGAAAACAGGCAAAGCAGTTGAAAGCGCGACTTGGCCTTATCTTTGAGTTTCAAGGGATCTAGCAAAGTGAAAAGGAGGATTTGCTATCTAAATTACTGAAATAGGTTCAAAGCCCACCCGCTCACTCCCACAGACATTACGGCTATTCATAGGTTACCCGCTAAGCAAGGCAACATTCCTGGTCCTATTGCCCGATTTTGTCGTCACGAAGATAGGATAAATAGCTGGCCCAGAGAAGTGCCTTAAGGCGCTGAAGGACAAACCAGTATATTGCAGAGAACATGACCGAAATGATCGCAACCTCCTTCGGATGGGCAACACTCTGCCCATGAATTTCTGTGGTACTCAACAGTACGCGTCCTTCTCAGAAAACAGTAATGCAATGTAGCTGTGGGGTTGTGTAGTGAAGCTGACCTTACCGATATCTGTCTGTGTGTGTACCAACCCATACGAGCCTTTTTCTCCCCAGCGAAGTAAACAACTGTCCTGAACGGAGAAACAACTTCTCAGTGTTAAATTTCATTGCTGCCCACTCCGCTCGAAATAATTCCAGAATTTTCCACCGTAACGGCTTGCATGAAATGCTTATTATTAGAGCTTCAAACAAAACTTCAGTAGCCCCGCCAGGGTGGCGCAGTAGCTACGGCACTCAGAAATTGTTCCCAAAGATGCGGGACAGAATCCCGGCCTCGGCGGCAGCTTTTCGGTGGAGGCGAAAAGCAAGGCGCCCGAGTGCTGTGCGATGTCATGTCACGTTAAAGAACCCCATGTGGTCAAAATTTCCGCAGTCCTCCACTACGGTATCCCTCATAGCTTGAGTAGCTTTGGGAAGTTAAACCCCACAAAAACAACAGACAAAATTTCAGCAGTTTATGGATAACAACTTGAGTAACAACTTAGTAATCGTTGCTACCTTCCATTAACTACCTCATTGGTGGTTAATGTAAAAAAATCACTTTTTTATCTTTACCTGTTTTTTCTGGCGTGAATTGAAAATTTTGGCTCTAATTAATTACCTAACTAAGCCACATCAACCATTTAGCATTTGCACACCTCTCCTTCCGGCTTTATCAGATGGCACCATTCCTTTTTCGGATATAGTAAGTGTAGCCCATCTATTACAGCACCGACAAGGTCACCCCTATGCGAAACCCACTTACATAGCCATACAATGCTAATAACAATGCAATAAAAATTAATAACACAGCGCCTAACCGACCCGTGCTCTTTCCGGAGTCCGCTAGGAATCTGTGCTTGGACCCCTTCTTATTTTCATTATTGATCTCCCTCCATGAGTAAACAATAGCATTCGCCTTTTTGCAGATGGCTGCGTTATTCATACTAAAATAAATAATTTTGCAGGTAGTCTCAGCTTGGAACGCCGCTTAGTACCTATTGGAGCAAAAATATGGCAAAGGTAGTTAAGCACTACTCATTGTAAGGGGATGCACTTTCGTACGAGCTCAAATTTAATTGAACATAAGTATACATTTTGTGCGACTCTCATTTACAGAATACTAAAATATTTAAGTACCTAAAACTACGCCTCTCTACGACCTTAAGTGGTTAACCCAAATTAAGCACAGTTCAGCATCGAGCCGACCCCTACTCTCCTAAACAATCCATGAAGCTCGCTCCAGCACACGAAAAAATTATTAGCCTGCACCACAGTAATACGCTATGAATTAGAATATGCCGCTGCCGTTTGGAGCCCACATCAACGGGGCCTTTCTGGCCGCATCGAAACTATCCAAAATTACAATCTATCTATTCAGATATTTCATCCTACGCTTGTGTAAATAGGTTAGGCGCACCGGCTTACCCCTAATAAAGCACCGCTGAAATTGAGCAAGTTTTGCTCTTCTTTATCGATTCTACAATTCCCTGCCAGTATGCACAGACGTCACAAACCACTCTGCGCTTTCTCCTTGTCAGAAAAAGTAAACAGGTGGCCTGTCGTTGTGCAAAAACAATCATTCGCTCAGTCGGTCTCCATAGGGACAGCAAACAAAAAACGGCGTTCCCACATTTCTGCAACCATTGAAGATTTTACTAAGCATAAAGGCATGCTGGAATCTACGTAGATACCATAGTTTCCGGTATCTTAAAGCTGAAACATCGATCTATTGTACGTGCACTTGAATTTTGTACAGTTTCTTGCCTTTATTTTCGCACATTTTCTTTGTGTACCAATGCGTTAGGCAGTTTCTGATCCACACTTAGCCGCCCACCTATTTTATCTTTTATCTGTTCTCTGTTTACTTTGTAACCGCTAGAGCGCTTTGTAATTTGGTACTGTGAGCTGTTTGCCTATATGTCTAATTTTTATTTAGTCGGTCTATGCAGGCAACCTGCAGAATACGGTCTTTTTATTTTTTTTTATGAATACCTGACCCTCATGTAATGCCTTTAGTGGAGTATTTCAGGCCCCAAAATTCAACAAATGAAGATAGGTAAATAATAAATTACTCAACACTTACATAACCGGGAAATGCTGCTCAAGCATTGATGTCAAGGTTGTCATACGTAATGAAAGCAATATGAGTGAATCACTCACTATATAATGGTTATAAATTAAAATCACAATTATGGTACAAATGGACACAAAGCGAGTGCAGTCAGTAAATTCAACGGATTATACGAGCCTTTCATGCAAAACTAAGCACATATTATTTTACGATAATCAGCTGGCAACAGCCTGTTGAAGGGCATTCTTGTAATCGCAATCGTCGCAATTGGGATCGAGTTCGAATGAAGCTGGGTAGCGCATGTCCCTAAAGGAGCCAAGAAGGCGGTAATGCCTTCGCCGTTGGTAGTTTTTCCACTGGTACCAACCGACTACAGATAGAACAAGGAGAATCGGCACAGTAGATCCGTAGACGGCGCATGCAAACCTGCTGAATGCCCCACCACCGAAGACTTGTTTGCTGAAAGGCTTCTCGCGAAAGTATGCCTTTTCTTCGAATGTCTTGTTTATAGTGGACGTAGCTGGTTTTCCCCTGAAGAACGACCGCCCGCCAAACACTTTCTGGGGAGGAGCAGCAATCGATCGGCCGCCCGTAGAAAAGAGGTTCCTGGTATTTGATACGTTGTATGGCTTCGGAAAGCCTTCTGCTGCAGCGTAGCTTTTGCCGGGACCTGGCCTCACGGGGGAGGCAGGCTGGCCCCTGTCGTTGGGGCCCTTGACCATTTCTTGGCCCGTGTCGACGAAGCAAGACTTTCCTATCACGGTGACGCACTTTGTCGGCGGCGGCGAAAGAGTAGTGGTTTCGTCTTCACAGGGCTCCTCCTCAGTCGGCTTCTGGGCTGGCAATGGCTGTGGGCGTAGTGGAGGAGCAGGTTGCATCGGCGGTCCTGGCCACGCTGCAACAGGAACTTTTGGCGGAGGGACAGCGAAGGGCCTTGGAGGCAGCGGCCGTGGTATCTCTCCCGGCACCCCAGGCCGGGGAAATAGAATACTTGGCTGACCATCAGGGAACCCTGGAGGATGTTCTAAACGTGGCCTGGCTACTTCTACTGCGCTCGGAGGAGAAACACGAGGCGGCGCTCCCGGTTGAAGCCTATCCAAAGGAATAAGTGGTTTTTGTGGATGAATTACAGGCCTAAGGTATGCTGAAGGAACTGGTAGAGGCCGCTGCCCCAGAGGTAGCCGTTCGCCCGACTGATGTGCGAGCCCTTGTCGGGCGAGAGGGGGCTGCGGTAGCCCGTTGTAACCCGGTGCATGAGGAGATCCCTGCAGCAGAGACTCACGGGGTCCCGATGGAGCAGGGAGCTGAGGCGGCCCTGGACCGAACGACCAAATAAAGAAAAAGTTTCCACATAGCATGAATATCTGCTTAACAAAGGTTCTTCTCTAACATAGGTATGAAACTATGTATCAGCGAGCCATTTGGGTGAGACTATAAGGCAATGCTCATAAAATACTTCGCCGCAATCATGCAATCAAACCCCACTGAATGAAACCTAGAACAAAGCGTGTACAGAATCTGTAGTTTTAAACCATGGTCAAAGCTTGCGAAAATGCTTTTAGCGATTTATTGATATTAAGCGAAAGCCTTACTTGACTCATGGTGAAAATCTAGCGTGGGCGAGATTGTCACCATGTCCGAGGGATTCCACGGGATGTCAGCATTAAGAAAAAATTATTCTCCACCTGGTCCATTTAGAAACTGCGCACATAAAACAAGAAAATACAGAGAGAACAGGGCTGACAATAACGCACTAGCAACTGAGGCGCAGTCGAAGAAACACCGCTCACTCAGTGAGCACGCGGCAGAAACTTGAGAGGTGTCAACAACATAAAAACCAAATCAAACCATGACGTAGCTGCACTATAAACATGCAAGAGATACCGAGACAAAAAGTAAAATCAACGGGCAATTGAAACAAACAATCTGCACATGTTAAACGTGAAGCCTCCATGAAAGCACTAAAAAAATTGGCTATGAGATACAGAGGAATCTGTGTTCTTTTTCCAGCAAAAAACAAAAAAAAAACGATGAAGAACTGAAACACAAATCATTACCTGCATCAGACATGTTCGAAGCCTCCAATATCTCCTATATCTACTCATTGTCTTCCGCGGCCTATAATACTTGTCGCAGCCAGGTTTGGGACACAACCGCCGTAGCAGTCTTTGCATTTTTGCAGAGCAGGGGAAGGTCCTTAGCGACTTAACATAGTCGCCAAACCGTTCGTTCGAACATTTATATGTGTGGCCTCTGTAAATCCCGCCGCAGGTAGGAGAGTGCGATGCTCAGCTGTCTTTCAAGGAACGAACCTATTCTGGTGGCTGACCCCGCAGTAAGTTTTATTTTGTGCCCTTCCGCAACAAGCCTGCATAGCTTGAAAAGCTTATGGTAATTGGAAAACACGAGACAGACACCAGCCTTCTGGGCTGGCTTCTTAAGATTGTGAGACAGCCTATGCATGTACGGTATCAGCTCGAAGGCCTCTTTAGAAGGATTCAGCATTTGAGTACACAGATCATTAACCGGTTTCTTCTTCTTTCGGTAGCCCTTCAGTAATGAACCAGATACGGCGCTTATTAGTTCCAAAGGGAAACCTGACTACTTAAATCTGCTAACTTGAAGAGAAAAACTTTATTTAACCCTGTGCGCGCACGACTGAGACAAGGCCGACCGCAGACACGAAGACGCCAAGCTCTTTTTTACTAACTTACACTGGAAGGATGTGAGAGATAGAATTGCCTTCTTTGACCTCGGCATCTAAGCCCAAGAGACGCGGTCCACCCAATGAAGGCACACCCGAAGGTCAAGAAACAGAATACACTCATTTTCCGGAAGTGTAAAAGTGAAACCCACATTCCAACGCCTCAGACGCGCTCCTAAATGCGAGCCATTCCCGCTATCCCATGAGCTCTCTCGAGCAGCACGTGCTTCGAAGGTGATTCGTTGGCCAGAACTTTCACCTGTAAGCGGAATCCTCGGCAGAAGCTTTGCGGAGTAGTTCGATATTCTCGGGACAGACTTGTCGTTAATGTTGTCTGGCAAATAATGTTGGCTTCAGAATGCTTCCCACCCATTTGTACAAGATGAAGGCGGTTGAAGCCATTAACAAGCACTTCAAGACTTCCAGGCTAAAACATGTCAAGGCTAACTTTCGAGCTGTGGCTCTATTGTCGGACTTAAAACTGGACAAGGTGGTGCATGAAGTGAAGGAATGCAAAGTCAACACCTTGCAATTGTTTTTCTCTGCCAAATCTCATAAGGAGTAGCGCCCTTTCAGAACAATAGTCACGGAACGCGGGAACTGGCAATGGCTGGTCAACAGGTACTGACAGCGTCACTTTAAGTGTCTCACACCAGAAGACCTCTAAAAAATCGCTAACTGGGGAGTGGTTGTGGCTCTCATGGATGAAGGCATTGTAGCGGCCAGCAGCGCAATTTCTATGGATGTGGACGAACTCTTTGGTTTCATACCACATGATGAGTTGTTTTATGCTGTGCGTGAGTTGATATGAGCACGAGATGAATAAGTTTTCAGAACGCTTGTGATGTGTCTGTGGATTCCATTTTCTAGTTGCTAAATGCTACTTGTAATCCACAATTTCCAGTTACGTCAACATGTATGTGTAAAGCAGGGCACGTGCATAGGGTCCTGTGTGGTGCCAGGTCTTGCCGAAATTTACCTGGCCCAATTTGATAGAAGGCTGAAGCAGCAAGTAAACTCTGTGGTTCTTAGGATGGCGAATATTGTCACGTAGTGATGACAAGCACCGTGGCCACAAATCGAGACACTGGCATGGTACTTCACTGAAGCTCTTTATTGGGCTGACTTGCGACCGCAAAAGAACTAAGCGAATCAGCGGTGCCGATAACAGCAAAAGCGCTCGTAGGTCGTCGAACTAAGAATGCCCGTTTCATTAATCAGCGCTGAATTTAAAAGCGGGGAAGCCACATCTAGATAAAACCGCGAACTGTGACTAGCATAACCTATAACACTATAGGAATGCAGGCGCGTGGCTGGAATCCTTCGAAATACAGTCGCGATCAATATGAAGGTGATCGCGCGAGCGTCGAACAGCGGGCGTTTCGAGCTGCATAGCGGCCGATATCGGAACTGCAACGATAAAGATTGCGTTGTCTTCTTTCCCTCGTAGGCTCTTCCGGGCTACAGCCGTCACCCCTATGACTACCTCGTCACCTTTTTCTTGTGTTTGTTCTCTGGGCTTCGGTATATCTGCATTGTATATCATTTATTTTCATTTTTGCCGATATAGCAGGGGCGGGCTTTTCTGCGCTCACAGGTTGTGATAACACTGTCACTGTTTCTACGGCCCACATGCACCGGACTAGTAATGCATAGGAAAAAAAGAGTCACCGGGCGTCCTCACAAGATTACGACACGTGCGTATCTGTCTGATGACACGTAAAAAAAATTGGGACTTGCTAGAAGGGAGTGACAGCATCTCAAGGAACAGCGAAAAGAGAGAGGGAAGCTACTCTGATGTTCCCCTTGCCACGGAGGGTGATGACGTAACGTGGCGCTGCTCCTTGCCTCGGTCGTCGCTAGAGCGATCACCTTGATATTGATCGCCACTGTACAACATCTCATAGCATCTGCCACAAAAAAGTAAAAGCCGCATCTCTTGAAAACGAGCATGAACAAACGAAACATATATATTTGATCCACTCCCTAGGTTCATAATCATAAGACCGCATGCAAGTGGCTGTTGAAAAAGAACAAATAAATATTTGAATATATAGAAGCGTTACTCCCCTCTGAAAAGGCATCGCCTGAACGCTTACGAAATAAACACATAAAAGTAAACGAAATACCAGAACTCAAAAGCAACTAGAGACTTTAGCGCGCGTAATAAGGCTTTAGGCGACCAACATGGACGATTTCTGCGCGCGTCCTACGTCGTTGGGATGTGGTCGTGCCATCGGGTATGACTTCATAATTAAGCGATCTTATGCGCCGAATCACTGCATGGACCGAACTACAGCCGCAAGAGCTTTTCGCTCAATCCGCGGCGGAGTACCGGTCTCCAAACCGACACTTGGTCTCTCGGCCTGTACGCTGTGTCGCGTCGTCGCAGCTTGTACCGGCGGGCGTCGATGTGGTGCTGGTCTTACATGCGCAGGCAGGCAAGTAATCGGGCGTCATCTGTACGCTGTAGGTAGGCGGCGATGTCGGTGTTGTCTTCTGTCACGTGCGGCAGCATCACGTAAAGCGTCGTCGTGGGCTCCCTTCCATACACAAGCTTGGAACGGCGTCACTCTGGTTGTCTCATAGATGGCCGTATTATGCGCGAAGACCACCTACGGCACGATGGCGCCCTAGATGTTGTGTTCGACGTCGACTTACATAGCAAGCATGTCCGTAATAGGCTTATTCAGACGTTCTGTAAAGCCGTTTGCGTGCATGTGTGAGCGGGCATCCTCTTGTGGCTTGCCTGGCTTCAGGATTGCTTGAGTCAGCGCCGCCGTGATGTTGTTTCCCTGTCTGTGGTGAGCACTTCTGTAGCGTCGCGTCGGAGGAGACTTTGGTCAACGGAAAACTGCGACTTCCACAGCAGAACCGTTAGGCAAGGCTAATTGCCAAGAGTCCGAGGAGGCTCATCCCTATTTGTTGAAAGGGGTTCGTTGGTGTGGTATCGGGTTCAATAGACCATGTCTCCTCGGAGGTTTCTTGCATCGCGGGCAGTCAAGGCACGTTTGACGTAATAAGTGACATCGGCAGCTAACCTTAGCCAATATTACTTCTCCTGGATTCGGTGCAACGCGTGCGAAAGGCCGAGATGTCCTGCCGTTGGCTCACCGCGACACGGCTGTGGAATTTCCTTTCTGACCTTTACGGGCACAAGAAGGGGTGCAGTTCTGTTGGATGCAAAATTCTTCTCAAGGACGTCATTTTGTAGCCCGAAGGACGACAGAAGTCGTCGCTTGAACATAGCGGAAGCGGTCTTTCGTTTTAATAATTCGGCTAGCTCCTTCAGCTCAGTGTCTAATCGCTATTGTTCTCCAAAACTGCTGGCGCTTACAGGCCGCAAAAGGCATTCCCGTCGTATTCTTTGGGGGAGCATCGAAGGGAGCACGGGACAAGCAGTCTGTATCAGAATGCTTGCGGCCAGACATGTATACTACAGCCACATCAAATCCTTAAAAGCGTAGGCTCCATCGGGCAAGGCGGCTGGAGGGTGCTTTTAATGTTTCCAGCCTGCGGAGCACGTAGTGATCGATTACCACCTTGAAGAGTCGGCAGTAAAATTACGCACGGAACTTTGAAGTTACTCAGATAATCGCGAGGGCTCTTTCTTGGTCATCGAGTAATTCGCTTCTGCATTCAACAGTGGACGGCTGACGTACGCTATAACTGTTTGCTGTCCTTCACTGCGCCTAGGTCAACGCTTCTTGCGATGTTTTCTTCGCTGTGACCGACGACAGCAGGGGTCTGTGAGCTGCGCTTAATATCCTTGAAAGCTTCCCTTGCCGCGCTACCCATTTGAAAGACACATCAGCCTTGGTTAGTTGCGTCAACGATTCGGCGATGCGGGAAAAGTTCAGGACAAATCGGTGGTAGTAAGCACACATCCTAAGGAATCAATGCATGGCTTTTGTGTCGGAAATCTGCGGAAACGGCGAGCGCAGGTGTTTTCTGTGGATCTGGCCGAACGCCATCCTTGCTCACGATATGGCCCAGGAATAGTAGCTCCTCGTAGGAGAAGTGGCTCCTTTCTGATTTTAATGTCAGTCCTGATGACTTGATGACATCCAGCACTGCCTGCAGCCTTTTCAGGTGGTCTTCAAAGTTTCATGAGAAGAAAACGACCTCATCCAAGTCACCCAAACAAATCTGCCACTTCAAGCCAACCAGGAGAGTTCATTACACGTGGAAAGCGGCTGGTGCGGAGCACAGACCAAATGGCATCACCGTGAATTCGAAGAGGCCGTCTCGTGCTATGAACACCGTCTTCTCGCTTTCTCGTTCGTCGACTTCAATTTTCCAGCACCTGATCTTCAAGTCTCTTGATGAAAAATGCCTAGTGTTACAGAGACAGTCTAGAGTGTCGTCGATGCGAGGGAGCGGGTAGACATCTTTCTTGGAGTTGTTCAAGCGGCGGTAATCAACGCAGAAGTGAAGTGTGCTGTCTTTCTTCTTCACTAGGATGACTAGTGCCGCCCATCGGCTGTTTGATGGCTGAATACGTCTCCGCGAAGCATTTCCTCAACTTTAAATCGGATGACTTGACATCCGCCTGGCAATACAAGATAGGGGCTTTGAGGAAAAGGTCGGGCGGGTTCATCCGTGATAGCTTGGTGCATTGCCAATGGAGTCTGTCCTATCGTTGCCACTAAAGAAAAGCACTCGCTGTAGCTTTCAAGAAGATGACGAATCCGGTCTTGCCTGCCTCAAGGTAGTGCTGTGTTGATGTCGAACGGTGGAAGCTTATTGAGGTTGGGCGTTTCTTCTTTGGGTTGGCCGAGAAGATCGAAGACATCTCGGCTGTCCGCTAGCTTGTCGAGGAAAGCGATGGTCGGGAGCCCTTGTTAAAATGCTGGTATTCTTTAAAGAAGTTCGCCACCAACAGCTAAGCTTCTCCTCCTCGTATATGGGTGACACCCCTTGCGAAGCCTCCAAAAGGAACTGGGTGCTTCCTTCCACGATCCCTTCGGCGATTTAGATGTCTGCGTTGCACATGCTGGCGACGATGCCTGACCGGGGTGGCACAGTCAATTACTCGTCGAGGACGTTAAGAGCGATGTGATTCGTCGGTGCCATCGTGGAAATGATGGCGTTGTTTGCCAAGAGCGTGATGAGTTTTGAGCGTAGGTCGATTATTGCTCGATTCTCGCTCAGAAAATTCATACAATTTATGCCCCGAGTCACGTCGCGGGAATACTGCTGCAGGACCACAAAGCTTGCAGGATAAGTGCGTCTATTCACTGTTACTCTTGTGGTGCAACATCTTGACGTCGTAATAAGGTTGCCCGCAGCGGTACAGATCAAGGGCCATATCTAGCGGTGGTTAATTTCCCGAGTTGGGAGCAAACGGTCCACTGATGCCTGAATAGTCAGCTCCGGTGTCTACTAGAGTAGTGACTGTGCGAACATCGACTGCAACCTAAAGGTCGCTTGTTCGCGTTCTCGCATTGCACGTGGGCCTTGGTGTCCGATCTCCGCTCCTTCTCTCATTAAGGTCATGGCCAGGGCACACCGTTCTCACTACGCTGAGTGACGGTGTCGATTTGCACTCCAGTCGAGTTGTCGTCGATGTTGTCGTCGTACTCAGCGTCAGTGTAACTTTGACGTCTGGCCGCGTGATCGTCGAGGGCGTCTTCGCACGGAACATCAGCGTAATGCCATCATTGTTATCATTGGTCGTAAGCAGCGGAGGATTTTCGTTTGCTCGCTATATAGTAACCTCAACTTCAAATTTTGCTCTTTTTAGTTACCCCTGCGCAGGCTAGGGGACCTTCCTCGCACGTAGCTCTGCCCGGCGACGCAAAACGGGACCTAAACGGCGATGGGAAGTGTGATAGACGACTTGGCGACGCGTGCTCTCCCCTCCTCAGGAAGTCATCGATTTCCTGTGGTCGCTCGCCAGGACAGCATCGCGGGGCGTCGATTGCGAAGCTACACATGCCGATACGACTGTACGGGCAGTGCAGAAGGCAATGGCCAGCCTCACCGTAATGAAAGCATAGTGGGTGGTTGTTGGAAGTCCTCAGGTATCGCATTTTTTCGGGCTTCAGCTTTGCTTGTAGGCTTTACGTGCGTAGGCCAAGCGGCGGCATTCCGGAGGCGACGGGGGCTGGGCGTCGCACACCGTGGAAGCGAGCTATGTAGCGCGCAGGTGTAGCTCTCGGTTGGTGGTTGCCCAGTAACGGCCTTCTGGGTTGGCTTATCAAGCGCCTGTTACACCTATTCGCGGGCGAGGTCCGTAAGCGTCGCTATTTAGGGCTGTTCAGGCGACGATAGCAGCCGGCGAAGCTCTTCCCGTACGACTTCGCGCATAAGTTTTTTTAAGGCATTGGTGGCGGTTGACGATTCTAGGGGAGCTATGCTAAGTTGTGACGGGCGATTGTAGTGTCGAGTCCGGGCGTCAAGGGTTCGGCGGTCGTCGAATAAAGAATGCCCGTCTCACTCATCGTCGCTGAATTTCAAAGCGGGCATGAAATATCTAGAAAAAACCGGAAACAGTGACTAGCGTATCCTGGAACATTGTAGAAATTAAAGCGCCTGGATGGAATGGACCCGGAAACCTCTTTTGTGCATCTGCTTCAACAACCTGTTTTCAAAGATGTTCCTGCTGCTGTTGCAGTATCACCTGCTGTCTCCCCCGCTATCCTTACCGGGCGACCTGCACTTCGAGGGTTGGTACACCGAAACCACATCCTGCACTGAAGCGTCATCAAGCAGCTGCAGCCTTTCAACTGGCCACCTAACAGCCGACCCACCACCAATTTTGGACTCATCCTGGCTGATCGTCAGGCAACTGGCGACAATATCAGCGGACCACCCCCTTCATAAGCGCCATTTTAACGCTTACGCCTTCGGCCATGGCACCTATTTTGCGCATGCGTCTCAACCAGCTATGTTTACACAGGGTAATTTGAAAACCAGCTGTTATCGCAACAATAAAGTATGTCTTGTAATAGTGTCATGGCCTCCCAATGTACAAAATTGGTTGAAGCGAACTGGTGCGCACTTGTTGCATCTTTGGCGCTTGCTCCTGCTCGGCGGCGACGTTGAAGCTAATCCTGGGTCGATGATGAAGGCCCAGGAAGAAAAGCTTGATTCCGCCTTTGATGCCGTTGAACGCCTTGAGACTAATAACACCAGTATTCTTGAGGCTGTTAATAAGGTTCTTGTCATCCATTGAGCAAACGCGCTCAAGAACTTGAAGCAAAGGCTGAGTCCATTTCAACTAAGCAGCCTTCAAGCGACGGTAACGGTAATTATACCAAACTACAGCAAAAACTTGACGATCTAGAAAACAATTCGCGGCGGTTGTCATGAAATCGGCGCACATTTTTACTAAGCAAACGCGGCGCGAGGCCCGCGCGTCGCCGCATGGTACCTTCCTCATTCGTGTGTCGTCTTTCACTTGTCTCTGTCTATCAAGTAGCGCAGTATTCCCCAGTATGATCAACCAACTAGCCCCCGTGTTCGCATTGTTGGTTACCTTCCACATGATTCGAGAAAAACCTCCTCACCCGCGCGAGCAAGCGCGTAGCTTTGTACGCGTCGCAGTCGCCCTCTTTTTCACCCCCCCCCCCCCCCCCCGGCGATGAAGGTGACTCACCAGTCCGGAAAACGCCAGGCGTCTCTAGAATATCCTACGGGACCTAGCCAATGACGACGCGCGGCTCGACGGGAGGAAGAGAGCGCTCTAACCAGCGAAGCTAAGTGTGTGTGCGCGCTAGCTTTGGCGCATGTTAACAGACAGACGCGGCGCGCCCCATTTAAAGAGACCGCGCCGCTTGTGTAGTCCGCCAGTCAGTCAGCCAGGGGTTGTGGCGTGTTTGCTAGTGCTTCGACTGGATTCCCGGGGATCAACCGCTGCTGGCAAGCCCACGGACCTGCGAGGGAGCGGCGCTCGTCTTGCATGGCGGTCACATTGTGACTCTCGAAGCGTAGGACTGCAACAGTGCCCAGTGAACTGTTTGGTGTTTGTGTTTGTGACTCTCTCCTGTTTGATCTGTGTTGTAAAGCCTCTGTGTTATTGAATACCTTTGTAGTTGGAGGCTTAGCTTTGTTTTTGTGAACCTTTCGTCTGTGCAATTTTAAGTGTTCTTGTGTATTCCTCTGTATCGTCTCTTGCTGTATATAAAGTTTGTTTTGTTTGTTACTTCTGACTCCGAACCTTACTCTAGCTTGAACCGGCGACAGCTGGGCACCAAATGGCCACCCCCTTTCGTGACTAAAAGGTAGTTGAATTCCGGCTGAGCCTGCCACGCAGGTCGAGAGCATCTTCTTTGCGACCGGAACAGCTACCCCCACACACTCTAAGGGTGTCTGAGAGTGTGCGCACCGTTAAGGGCGTATCGTTAATAACACCCTCTAATTATTACCGGGTGACAAATATTCTGGCGTCCGCGACAGGACGTTTGGTGCACTCAAGCTCAGAGGACGGAGAACGAGTTGGAGGAGTTTACGAACAGGTCGTAAGCTGCGTAGCAGCAGAGCGACAGCGAGAGGTAGTGCCGCGCGGAAGCGTTTAGGCGAGGTTCGCTAAGCAGACTTTAGGCTACGCCCAAACTGTTCGCGCCTCAGATATGAGTGTGAAAGAGTTGATTGAGGCTGGCACCCAGCTGGGGTTGGCCGGTGCCGAACTGCGCAAATGGGTAAGCCAGAGAGAAAAAGAGGAACGAGAGAGAAAAAGAAGAAACAGAGAGAGAGAAGAAAAAGAACGAGAGAAGGCTCGAAAGGAGCGAGAAGAGGAATTTCCGCGGGAAAAGAAATTACTATGAAACTTCAGCTCCAAAACTCAGGGAACAATGGTTTTGCTGAAGTGCATAGCTCCAGTGAAGGACATTGCAGCTTGCGGATAGACGCAAGTAAATTGATCCCGAAGTACGACGAGAGAAGAGACGATCTCGACGCATTCCTCTTGCGCTTCGAAATGATCGCCATTAATGCAAATTGGACAGACAGTGAATGTGCTTCCATCTTGAGCACTTGCCTTAGCGGCGAAGCATTAAGTGTATTTGGAAGACTCCCTCCTGAGGATGCAGGCAGCTATAACAAGGCGAAAGCTGCATTACGTAAAAGGTTTATATTTACGACGGATGGGTTTCGTGAGCAGCTCAGGACTGGAAAACCTATGGAAGGTGAAAGGACAACACAGTATGTTGCGCGATTGAGTCATTATTTTGACCGCTGGACAGAACTCTCAAACATTAAGCTAGAATAAAGTCAAGAATGCCTAGGCCGTCGTTGATGCAGGTAGCCCAAGTGTTTTTCTTCCTTATGGGGGCATTACTTGGGATATTTCACCTTCAGCGGAAGGAATACCGGTGCCTAGGAAATAGCACTACTGCAGTGATTGTTTTTGTTGGTCTGTGCGCGTTGGCACAGGTTCCCGTGTATCCGTCGACGCTACTGGTTGTAGGGGCATTTATCGGCACACATTGGTTGTGTCATTTGAAAGGTGACTATCAAACATGCCTTAAGGAATTTGCAGTAGCCCGATCTGGGAACATGGAAGCACCTGCAATGCGAGAGCCTAGAGCGAAGGTAGAATCCCTGGCGGACAGAAGCGTGTCACGCACTGATCGCCGGTTGGAATTAAGCTCGGAAATTTAGGTTTGTGCGCTTCGCATTTGAAAAGCTGTGTGTTGTTGATTCCTGTGTGTATGCGACAACAGTGGGTTGCTGTCTGTGAATATCATGTAGTGATGTGTGAAAAAAATTGTCATCAGAGTCCGAGAAACTTGTGACACTTCTTATGTGTGCATTGTATTTGTGATTGCAATGTGTGAAATTTGTGCAATGTATGTGCGTGGCGTGGACATTTGCCCAATGTGGATTGTGAGCGTATGCCTGTGCGCGCGATGTTCGTGGTCATTGTGAATATTGTAGGACAATATTCTTTAAGGGAGGGGCAGTGGTCACGAAATCGGCTCACATTTTTACTAAGCCGGCGCGGCGCGAGGCCCGCGCGTCGGCGCATGGTACATTCCACAAGATTCGAGAAAAACCTCCTTCCCCGCGCGAGAGAGCGCGTAGCTTTCTACCCGTCGCCGTCGCCCTCTTTCTCACCACCCGGCGATGAAGGTGATTCACCAGTCCGAAAAACGCCAGATGTCTCTAGAACATTCTACGGGACTAGCCAATGACGACGCGCGGCTCGACGGGAGGAAGAGAGAGCGCTCTAACCAGCGAAGCTAACGCCCGTATTCACAAACGCGCCTCGACTCGACGCTCCACCTCTACTCCTTGGAGCGGAGAATACAGCCGCTACTCCACTCCAGGGCCGATTCGGATTCAAGAACGCCCCTCGGCGTTTCCTCCGACAAGTTCTCCTCGAGAATACCTCCTCCATTCGGAGCAGCGCAAGTGGCATATGGGGACCAGATTAAGATGAACTTTTGGACCGAAAACTGCGTGTGAACTGTGTAACATGCTCAGTTTTTCATGTCAAGTCTTCTATACAACTTTCGCGAGCAACCTCGATATTAACAGCATAGTGTAACTTGTTTTGTCAGCTGGATGTAAAGGATGGCTGTGAAAAATGGCCGAAAATGTTTTTGCATCTGGCAACAGTCGCTGCTGGTGACGTAGGCTTCGAGAAATGGTGTGAATACTTCGGTTTATTTTTTGGTGTGAGATTTACGCTCGGCCTTTGCCGCTTTGCCTTTTTATTATTGCCAGGCTTTGAGCGACTTTTTTTTCTTGCCAGGCTTTGACAGACTTTTTTATTGCCGGGAGTTTACAGGCGTCAAAATATATAGCAGGAAAAAAAAGTACAAGCCGCGAACTCCTACGGGCATGGCTCGGAGGCGAGCTAAACTGCTAAACATGCGTGCTGATTCGCAGCGCATTGCAGCTCATGTACACTGAATCCGACTCTCCAGAAGAAAATGCCACGTGCGGTTTCCAAACAAGTAGGGAGCCCTAATTGAAAACGTGCTTGAAAAGCCATGCTCTTCGTCGGCCGCGAATATCTCTCCGTAGGACAAGCACACCAACGCGCTCCCTCGACAGCGCCGCGCGTCCGAAGACGTACTACGTACCCTCGGGCGACGAGCAAGCCATTGATGCGCGGGGTGCAGCACAGATGTCCGCACAGTCCCACCGCGTCTCTGGTGCTCGCCAGCTTACTACATACAATACGTTGTTCTCCCACAAGTTCGGCGCCGTCTGTGGAAGCGCGCGGGGCGAGCCATGGAGAGAGCGCCGCCGCCGCCAGACTCCGGCCGCGAGGGAGCTCACCATTTACGGTCAAATCACGCCTCAACTCTGCCCTCGGTGGGCTCAGAAAAGGTTATCCATTTATCCAGTGACGACTTCAAATGTGCCCGCGCCCCACAAGCGCACTGCGATGATGCGAAGATCAAACAGCACAGATGTCGGTGGCTGATCACGGTTATCCATGTTCGGCGTGAGCGGCAGGGACGGCCGTAGGCTAGCCATGACCACATTCGTAAAACGATAGCGTGCCAGAAGTCCCGGGTCACTTTCACTCTCAGCTGATGCTTTAGAGAAAGGTTCGGTGCATCCTTGTCGTATCTTCTTTCGTGAAAAGTTTGGTATACCGTTAGAACGAATTCTACACAGCGAGCGAGCGATGCGATGTCGGCCATGTTTACAAGCGGAGTGGGGCCGGCATGGTTTACTGGGTGCATGTTGCGGGGTAAGGGTGGTATATGTATAAGAGGCAAAGCTTTCCAAGGAGGTGGTTTTGGTGGAATCGGGGGAAGGTCGTTGACGTTGTAGTGAAGAGAGCTGAAAATCTGTCGGCCATGATGCGTCAGGCGGAGGCGCGATTGCTGGGCTAGGAGGTGCATGTCGATTCTCGCGTCGAGAGGTGTGTGGAGGGCGGTTTCTTCGAGTTTTGAAAGCGGGGTGTAGCGGGGCACCCCGAGTGCCAGGCGTGTGGCGTGGCGCAGGAGTCTGTGAAGTTTTTGTTGTTGGGAGGGGGTAAGTCGTATGTATGGGAGGACATACATGACTCTAGTGTAGAGGAGGGCCTCTGTGAGGCGGCGTATGTCATGCTCCTTGAGGCCTTGGCGTCTACGTGTCATGCGTCCGATTATGTGAATAAGTAGAGTGAGCGTTCGTTGGCATCTGATAAGCCATTCGGTGGCTCTGCCATCCTCCGTGAGGTCGAAACCGAGTACTTTGATTTTTCGCTCACGGGGAAGGGGTGTATCGCGTAGGGTGAGGTGGATAAGATTGCGATCGGCTTGCGCTCGAGCTCGGTGAGGGTGATTAGTGACCACTACATATTCAGATTTAGTAGGAGAGAGGGCTGGCCCTACCTGATGAGAGAAGTTGACAACTATATCAATGCCTTGTTGAAGGGTAGATGAAATAGTGCCGGGGTTGCCTGTGGACGTCCAGAGAGTTACGTCGTCCGCGTAAAGCCGAAAAGAAAGTGACAGCCCCCTTTCAAGGAGGAGGGGTAGAGGGCGAAGAGCAAGATTGAAGAGGAAGGGTGAGAGAACAGAGCCTTGAGGAACCCCGCGAGTGGGTGTCCAGTAGGGTTGAAAGTAGTTAGGCAGCTTTATAGCGTGGCGACGTGTCGTGAGAAAGTTGTGAATATAATTGTACAGGCGGGAGCTGCAGGTTAGACGTTTAAGTTGTTCAAGAATATCAGAATGGTAGATCGAATCGAAAGCTTTTTGGAAGTCGAGACTTACAATGCAGCGGAGTTGATGACTGCCAGTGTATTGATATACCTCTTGCTGAATACGGAGCATCGTGTCTTGCGTGCAGACATGAGCTCGAAATCGAGTCATGGTCCAATGGAGTCGGGATTATCTGTGAGCCAAGTGAGGCGAGCGAGAACCATCTTCTCCATAAGCTTGCCCACACACGACGTGAGAGAAATCGATCGAAGGGTGTCTAGGGTTGCTCTTTTGCCGGGCTTCGGAATGGGAACTATATGAGAAGTTTTCCACTCCTTGTGGAAGATCCCTGTACGCCATACTTCGTTTATGTGACCGAGCAGGGCTTCTAATGCAGTGTCAGGGAGATTGCGAAGGTGGCCATATGTTATGCCGTCGGGGCCAGGGGTCGTTCGTTGTCGAGACTGAAAAAGAGCCGTGCGGAGTTCAGCCATGCTGAAATCCACATCGATGGGAAGGTCAGTGGGATTGCTTTTAGGTGGGTCTGGCACAGGAGCTGCAGGATGGGGCGGAAAAAACTTAGTGTGGAGTTCGGAAGAAAGCGTGGAATCAGAGAGTACGGTAGATATCTGTAACTGCGGAATGTGCGTGTGAACACGTGCCTGCCCAATCATTGCTTTGAGTATGTGCCATACTCTGGCCGTGTGCAGCTGGCCGCCAAGCGAGTCACAGAAGTGGATTCAGTTGCTGGTCTCCAGCTGGCGTGCGTAGTCCAGGGCCTCTGCTGTATGGCCTCTAGTTTAGATCTGAGCAGACGGTTCTGCTTATTTCGCCTCCACTTCTTTTGCAGCGCGTGGCGTTTGTCCCAAAGATGGAGCAAGTGCGAGTCAGTGGCAGGGACTTTGTCAGTTATTTTAATACATTTAGTCGTTTCGTGCGTGGTCTGTGTGACATTTTCTTGCCATTCGGAGTAATTTTGAGAGGACATCGATTTCAGAGGCACCTTCTGAAAAGGGCCCTGTCCGTCAAGTGAGCTCTGCGGGCGCTTTTTGTACGTTTAGAACATAGAGGAAGGTGGTAAGTGATAATAACGTGATCGCTGCCAAAGGTGCATCAGTAGTTTCCCATACACCACCTGGTGTTCTCAGGGACCATGTGAGGTCAGGAACCGTGTCGCGCTGGACGCTGTTGCCCTGACGTGTTGATGATGTGAGGTCGTTACAAAGGCTAAAACCGAGAGTTTATGTCACCGTGCGTAGGATGCGGCCCGAGTGAGTAGTACGCGTGTAGAGCCAGTCGGGATGGGGAGCGTTGAAATCACCAGCCCATACGACTGGACATAGAGCATACTGCTGAAGAAAAGGAGTGAGCCATTTGAGAGAAGGCTTTGCGGATGGTGTCCAATAGATATTGAGTGTTAAAATCGGCTCAGGCATGTGAGGAAGCTGGGTTAAAGTGCATACATATTCTGTCTCTGACGTGTTGTAGGGACTGGTGTCGATTTGAACGGTTGGCAGGCTTTTGAGAACATAAGTGACGGTGTAGACAGGGGAATGTGCTTGCCGTTTGGTACGTATGCTTTGTTGGATATATGAGGTATATCCTGGAATATTGTAACGGCCATGCGCTTCTTGCAAGATAATGATTGCAGAGAGATCGTTGAGGGATCCTAAGTACAAGCGAAAGGCAGCGGCCTTCTTGCGAAGTCCCCGGCAATTCCATTGTAGTATGTAAGGGGAAGCCATGATCTAAGGTGTAGTAGCATGTGCGGCGGGTGTTATAGGTCGACTTGGGGGAGACTCAATGGGCAATCGCTCCATGATTACATTTAGCTGTGCTTGGAGCTGAGTTTGCACAGTAGTTATGTGTTCGAGAGCAGAGTAAATCTGCTCCATGCGTGTGTTCGGCTACTCTTTCGTAGCATTCAGTTCTTGGATGGTTTGTTCCAACCTTGTTTCGACGGTGCTGACACGAGTGGTGAACTGCTCGATAGCAGCGAGGACGGTGGCTAGTGTGGAAGGGGTCGACTCGACCTCCATGTTTGTAGTGACAGGGGGAGGAGGGGGGAGTGTCTGAGTGACTGTGAGTGAGGCAGGGGAGTAGTGGTGCTTGGATAACTTTTTGGGGGGCGGCGACTGATTAAGTGGCTCGCTCACCTGATTGGTCGTGCAGTGCTCTGCGTATGACACGCGGCGTTTGGGAGCAGCAGGCTGCACAGGTTTAAGGGCCGGCTTGAGTGGTTTCCGGGATGGTGACGACGACGGCGACTTCTGGCCCTTTCTGCGGCGCGATGATGAGGATGAAGTGCGGGAGGCAGGGCCAGGAGAGTTGTTTACAGAGTTGCTGCGGGCTTTGTCGGTCAAGACAGCAAAACGGTTGCTAGTGCGGATGGCGGTGCGTGAGAGGTGTGATGAGTTGGAAGGATCATCTTGTGCATCGGATGCGCACTTGGAAGAGTCTTGGTCTTGAATGCTGCCGTGGCGTTCTATGTAAGTTTTCTTTCTTGCTTCAGTGGCGACTTTCCTTTGAGAGCAGCGGAGGTCTGTGGAGGGTGGTCGTCTCCGCAGTGGTGGCAGTGCGGTTCACAAAGGCTTTGGCTATGGCCTTCATCCACTGGCCGGCTGCAGACGGCGCAGATCGGTGCTAGGTTTATGTTGGGGCAAACATCCAGTCGGTGTCCGATTTGGTAGCAGAGCGTGCACAGCTGGCTCTTTGGCTGAAGGGGGTAGCATCTGTAAGGGCACCTATTGACCAGTATATGGCGTGGGACCACTTTACCATGAAAGGTGATTTTTATACTGTTCGTTCGGCCCATCTGGTGGGCATCGAGTACGATATGCCCGTCCACTTGCAGCATTGCTTGCAGTTGAGGTCGGGTGGCTTCGCTGATCCCGTGATTATGCCGTGGCAGGTATTGTATCCCGAGGCAGCGTAGGTGTTGACGGGGACAGCGCTGTTGTCCGGTAGCTTGATTTCAGTAAGCTTTAACAGCTTGGTTTTGGCGGAACAGGTACACACATCTGCCGCTATTAGGTTCTGCGTTGGTCGTAATTTGAAAATAGTTTGGTGGACTTCCTTCGGTGTGAGTGCCGCGGCCGGGGCTATGAGCGTGTGAAGGGGGCCCGGGATGGTACGGACGGAGAAGCCTCCCTTGGGTTGCCATTTCCTTCTGGGGAGCGTGACGTGGCGGAACGGTCTTCCATTCCACAGCGGGGCAGAGGGCGGGCGAAGCGGAATTCTCTGCTGTCATGGCTTGAGCTTCAGTGGGGTCAGAGGGCACCTGTAGGCGTCTGGTCTGTTTCCCTCAGCGGGAGCGGTGCGAGGCGGCGGGTGAAACTGAGCAGCACGGGCGAGGAGGTGCTGGGACCGACGCTCGCAGCCGAGGAGCTACGCGCCTGCGGCCCAGCGACGCTGCGGTGGTGGTTTTTCGGCGTCTCACTCGGAATTCTCGATGTCGCGAAATAAACTGCAATTTGCGGGTGAAATTTGGTGCGAATCTTGCCGGTTTTGCACTGGGGTGATCCCTGTAACTTGCGCCAGGCGGTGGTGATGCTAGTGGAAGCGTGAGTGGAGATCCGTTTGATATGGGATGAAGAAGCGGAGCTCGATATGGACGCATCCGTATCGTGCGCCGACCGCTGCGCCCCTCTGGCGGTCGAGGAGCGGCCAATGTAGCGTCGTCGCAGACTCGAGATTCTCGAGAAAATTCAAGTTTTCTCCACCGCTGGAGGAGCGATTCGAGTGGAGATCGCTCTCTGAAACGAAAAACAGGCCTCGAGGGCCGCTTGGAGTAGACGTTTGAGTGAAGGCGTGTTTGTGAATACGGCGGTGTGTGCACGCGCTAGCTTTGGCGCGTGTTAACAGACAGACGCGGCGCGCCCTATTTAATGAGACCGCGCCGCTCGTATAGTCTGTCAGTCAGTCAGCCAGGGGTTGTGGCGTGTTCGCTAGTGCTTCGACTGGACTCCCGGGGATCACCTGCTGCTGGCAAGCCCACGGACCTGCGAGGGAGCGGCGCTCGTCTTGCATGGCGGCCACATCGTGACTCTCGAGGCGTCGGACTGCAACAGTGCCCGGTGAACAATTTGGTGTTTGTGTTTGTGACCCTCTCGTGTTTGATCTGTGTTGTAAAGCCTCTGTGTTATTGAATACCTATCTAGATGCATGCTTAGCGTTGTTTTTGTGAACCTCTCGTCTGTGCAATTTTAAGTGTTCTTGTGTATTCCTCTGTATCGTCTCTTGCTGTATATAAAGTTTGTTTTGTTTGTTACTTCTGACTCCGAACCTTACTCTAGCTTGAACCGGTGACAGCTGGGCACTAAATGGCCACCCCCTTCTGTCACTACAAGGTAGTTGAATTGCGGCTTAGCTTGCCACGCAGGTCGAGGGCATCTCCTTTGCGACCGGAACAGCTACCCCCCTCACTCTAAGGGTGTCTGGGAGTGTGCGCACCGTTAAGGGCGCATCGTTAATAATACCCTCTAATTGTTAACGGGTGACAGCGGTATAATTTGTTTTTCTACGAGGACACTGGTAAGTCTGAATCTTGTGAAACTTTTGAGCAGCTCGTGACAGATTTCTGCAGTCGCGAACTTGAAATCAGAGTTGGTTCAATTCAACGTGCTCATCGCCTAGGACGTCATTTCTGAGATAAGAACCGACCTATCATCGCTAAATTCAAGAGAAGGAAAGAAATTGAAAACGTGCTCAGTAATGGGCACAAGTTAAAAGTTTCAGGTTTTAGTGTTTCGCATGATTGATCTGCTGCCGTTCGCGAAAAGCGCAAGAACTTGCTGAAAATTGCTAAAACGACAAAGAAAGAGGGGGACAAACCCAAGCTGGTATTTGGCAAACTAAAGATCAATAGAGATTTGTATCAGTGGGATCGTAACACCAGCAGTGCAGTTTTTATCTTCCTTGTCACAAGTAAACGAAATCTTTTAAGCGGTCCTTCTACTCATGTTCTTTCATATTCGTTCCCACCTAGCTGCTCGGAGCGTTCAGTTCAGTTCACTTCTTTTCTTTACACTAACATCAGAAGCATCATTCCTAAGGCCGCTGCTCTTTCTTCCCTCATTGACCCTAATTCTGCCTCGATTGTTGCCTTAACGGAGACATGGTTACACGATGCCATTTCAAACAGTAATGTTCTGCTGAGTAAATCGTGCCTTAAAATTTTTTGTTGCGACAGGAAGTTCCGGAGAGGAGGCTGTGTTCTCATTGCGATGCGGAAATAAATTAGTGCTATACCCGTAATAGTCACCTCTTTTATTGAATGTGTTTTTTTTAAATGCGGCATTACTAACCTTACAATTGCAGTGTTTTACCGACCTCCTTACATATGTGACGGTTTTGCTGATGAATTACATCGCCTATTGGGTGAAATGTGCGCGTTTCTCGAATTCTGTTTTGCTTAATCTTGGTGACTTCAGTTTTCCTAAGAACAATGGTTTGGTTTGGTTTGGTTTGGGGGGTTTAACGTCCCAAAGCGACTCAGGCTATGAGAGACGCCCTAGTGGAGGACTCCGGAAATTTTGACCACCTGAGGTTCTTTAACGTGCACTGACATCGCACAGCACACGGGCACCTTGCTTTTCGCCGCCATCGAAAAGCGGCCGCCGAGGCCGGGATTCGATCCCGCGTCCTTGGGAACAGTGGTCGAGCGCCGTAACCACTGCGCCACCCCGGCGGGGGTTTCCTAAGAACAAGTGGGATATGCTGTCTGCCCCTCGTAGTGACAAAGAAGCTCATGCTTTCATACAGACGTGTCTTGACATTTCGCTATGTCAAATTATTTCTAAACCTAATCGGTCATCGGTGCATTCCTCAAACATTCTGAACCTCGTCCTTACCAGTGACCCAAATATTTGCTCAGATGTCCTTCATCATGCAGAGCTTTCCGATTACATTTTCACCGGGCACATCAACTATCTGTTCAGCGAAAGAAAAACTGTTCCAAAAAAGATAAGATTTTACAACACGGCTAACTTTCAGAAGATGAACTCCGAAGTAACCACCTTCTCAGTGCAATGCCTTTCTGATTGGTCTTCTCATTCTGTTGAGGAGAACTGGAAGTTATTCAAAACTATACACTTACGGACCTCATCAATCAGTGCACTCAACTATTATTGATGAAGTTCAACCTAAGTGTACCCTGGTTTGAGCATAGGCTTCGTAGAACTAATAACAAGAAAAAACGTCTGTAGAGACAAGTCAAAGCGCATAGAACTAACTACTCATTCACTAAGCGATAAAGAATACCAAGTTTACTAAAAACAAACCGCAGGGAATTTGTACGCAATGTTTTGCCAACAATCATCTCAAATAACCCACGAAGATTTTGGCTTGTTATCAATCCCCGCAGTTTTGATGACATTATCCTGACTCGAACACCCCAATTCCTGCATCCGAATGTGCACAGGTGTCTCTTTCAGCATTTTCATCTGTATTTACTTTCGGAGACATCACTTCAGCTCCCCGCCTTGATATATTTCTTGAGCTTTCTATGCCCCAAATAGCGATTTTTGATTAAGGAGTTAAATCTGTCCTGAATAATGTTGCACTGACTTCTAGCTCTGATCCTCTGTGTTTTAACAAGATTTCACTGAGAGCATTTATCCAGTTTTGTCATCAATCTTTTCTCGAACACTATCATCATGATCGATTCCTAGCGATTGGCGCGTAGCTAAAGTAATACCCATATTCAAATCTGGTGACCACTCTAATCCTCTTAACTATCGTCCAATATCCTTAACTACCTCCATATCTAATCTCATAGAACATGTTTTCACTAATATTATCAGCTATCTTGAGCACAACATCATATTTAAATACCAGCATTGATTTCGAAAGGATTTCTCATGTGACACTAAACTTTCCTGTTTACTCACGACCTTTCTTCCTCAGTTGACGCAGGAAATCAAGTCGACATGCTATTCCTTGACATTTCTAAAGCTTTAGACCGGGTCCCCCTCACAGACGTTTGCTCAAACTAACCCACTGGAAATTTCATTCTGACGTTATTGCCGGGGTTAAGGCATTTCTTGCATGTCGATCTGAGCTCATATCTGTAAATAGTCATCTGACTTCCTCCTCATCTGTTTCGTCTGGTGTTCCCCAGGGGAGTGTTCTGGGACGTTTACTTTTTCTAATCTACATAAGCAACGCCAAGATACATCGTTCAAACCAATTTTCGTTCGCAATCTAGGTTACGCTTGGCTTCCTGCTGACGTTTTCCGGTCCTTCTTCGACGACTTCTTCAGCAAGCAATTCAACGACGGTGCTGGACGGGCTGCCTGTGGCCCCTGGTCATGACTGGCACTTTCATCAAACACCAGATGAAGCCAACGTCTACCTTCCGCCTAATACCCTTGTTACACGGTCAGAGTTAACCGCGGTTACGCTAACCGTGGTTACCGAACTGAACCGTGGTTATCTCAAATCGCCGTTCGTTATTGTTACACAGCACTCCACAATCTTCGGGTATTGGGAGCCTTACTCGGTTATGGCAGCTAACGACGCCTTGGGTGGAAAAGACGAACTGACGCAACAATTCGGAGGAACAAAATTTCGTACGCAAATATGTGCGTTATTTAGAAGATATTTGTTATGAAACATGACATCGATGAGAAGTATGTTCTGTGTCACAAAATTATTCCTTGGTAAAGTTTATAACACGCACACGGACGCTGCCGACGCGCTGCCTCCCTCTTGGACGCCGCCATCTTCTCGGTTAACGACGCAAACCGAGGTCGCCAAGCTCGGTTCGTGATAACCGCGGTTAGTGACGTAACCACGGTTTGGTCCGCCGTGTAACATGGGCTAACCACAGTTTACCGTAACCGCGGTTAGCATAACCGCGGTTAACTCTGCCCGTGTAACAAGGGTACAAGAGCGCTACGTTATCTGAGGAAACGTCCACAAAGTTACGAGATGGCTATTTAAAGGACTGTCCTTGCGAGGAGTTCTTCAGTGGGTCTGGTGTTCCCCAGGGGAGTGTTCTGGGACCTTTAATTTTTCTAATCTACATAAGCAACGCCAAGATGCATCGTTCAAACCTATTTTTGTTCGCAATCCATGTTACGCATAGCTTTCTGCTGACTTTTTCCGGTCCTTCTTCCACGACTTCTTCGGCAAACAATTCAACGAGGGTGCTGGACGGGTTGCCTGTGACCCCTGGTCATGGCTGTCACTTTCATCACACACCAGATGGAGCCAACGTCTAGCTTCCACCTAAGAGTGCAACGTTATCTGAGGAAACGCCCATAACGTCACGAGATAGCTATTTAAAGGACTGTCCTTGCGAAGTGCTCTTCAGTGGGTGCGGCGGCAACGCCAAGATACATCGTTCAAACCCATTTTTGTTCGCAATGCAGGTGATAAAGCGCTTCGGCAAATCTTTTCGCAGCAATAATGTCTGCCTCGTTTTGCTCCCGTGCCCCCACCTTTTGCTTGAATGGTTTTATGAACTTTCGGTCTCCTTACGATTTCCGTTGCTGCTAGCAGATGATGTCGAGTCTAATCCTGGGCCTGATGACACAACGCTTGTTGAACAACTTACAGCAATTGCAAAAGACATCCAAGAGATAAAGAATGAAAAAGCGGTGACCAATCAGAAACTAGGAGCAATAGATAAAAAGCTAGAGAAAATTGAAAAGATGGAAAAACAGGTATCAGAATGTGTCCAAAGGGTTCACAAACTCAAACAACTGATTCTGTCCCTAACAAATAAATTTGACTATTTGGATAACAGAAGTGCAAAAGTGCAAGGATAACAGAAGCCGCAGATCTAACCTTATCATTTATGGTATACCAGAACACGAGAACGACACGTGCCAGGACCTGCATGATGCGGTGAAGAACACAATCTTTGAAGATAAGTTAGGAATAAAAACAGATGGCATCGAAAGAATACATCGCCTCCGGCGAAAGCAAATGACTGACGACCCCAAGCACAGACCTGTGATTATGAAGTCCTTCGACTATCGTGAAAAAGCAAGCATACTTAGCAATTGTAAAAAGTTAAAAGGGACGTACGGATTACTCGGTGAATGAGGATTTTTCGCGAAATACAAGGGACGTTAGGAAGAAGCTATGAGAAAGAACAATAGTAAATCGTGATCAGAAAGAGAAAGCTTTCTTGACTCACGGCAAAGTCAAAATAAATCAGATCCGTTCAGTTCAGTCGTTCAGCCGTGTCCGCCTCTTCGTGACCCTATAGACGATGTCACGCCATGCTTTCTGGTCTCTCACTATCTTCCTAACATCATATAACTTCATCTGCAGCGCCTCGCGGATGCCATCTAACCATCGCATTCGCTGCCTACCCCTTCTCCGGTGACCCTCAACCTTTCCCACATCAAATCTTTCTCCAGCGACTCCTCTCTTCTCATCAGATGACCAAAGTATCTGAGCTTTAACTTTTGAATTTGACCCTCCAATGAGCAGTCAGGGTTTATGGTCGACAATATCGACTGATTTGATCTTCTGGCAGTCCAAGGAACTCTCAAAAGTCTCTGCCAGCACCACAATTCAAACGCGTCAATTCTTCGGCGGTCAGCCTTCTTCACAGCCCAACTCTCGCATCCACACATCACAACTGGAAAGACCATAGCACGAGTTATACGGATCTTGGTTGACAGACTAATGTCTCTGCTCTTTACTAGGCGGTCAAGGCTAACCATGGCTCTCTTTCCCAGAAGCAGGCGTCTCCTAATTTCATGGCTGCAGTCTCCTTCCGGGGTAATCTTGGAGCCCAAGAAGAGAAAATCTGTCACAGCTTCCACTTCTTGTCCCTTGATGCTCCAGGACTTGATAGGGCATGAGGCCATGATCTTTGTCTTTTAAATGTTCAGTTTAAGCCCGAACTTCTCACTCTCTTCTTGTACGCGCATCAGAAGTCTCTTGAGTTCCACTTCACTTTCTCCCATTAAAGTGGTATCATCCGCATACCTAAGGTTGTTGATACGTTTTCCAGCAATCTTCACTCCAGCTGAAGACTCGTCCAGACCGGCCTTCCGCATGATGCACTCTGCATATAAGTTAAATAGGCAGGGCGACAGTAAGCAGCCTTGCCTCACTCCTTTCTCAATCGCAAACCAATCAGTAAGACCATACCCAGTTCTGACTGTGGCCTCTTGCCCTTCATACAGGTTCCTGAGGAGACAGATGAGGTGAATTGGAACTCCCTTTTCTTGGAGAGCTTGCCACAATCTACTGTGATCTACTTAGTCAAACGCTTTCGCATAATCAATAAAGCAGAAGTTTCTGGAACTCTCTTGCTTTTTCCATGATCCAGCGAAGGTTGGCAATTCGGTCTCTTGTTCCCCTGCACTTGCGAAACCCAGCTTGCACGTCTGAAAGCTCCCGATCCACATACTGCTGCAGCCTACCTTAGAGGATTTTCAACATCACCTTGCTAGCATGCGAAATAAGCGCTATGGTGCGGTAGTTGGAACAATCTTTGGCACTGCCTTTCTTTGGAATGGGGATGTAAACCGACCTCCTCCAATCCTGTGGCCACTGCAGGGTTGTCCAAATCTTCTGACATAATGAATTCCGAATGTTAACAGCGTCGTGGTTGAGGTTTTGAAGCAACTCAGCTGGAATACCATCATTTCCGCTAGCTTTGTTCTTAGCAAGGTTGGCTAAGGCCCATTCAACTTCACTCTTCAGGATGCCCGGCTCGAGATCAGTAATCACAACCGTCTTATGTTGGGTTTGCACATCCGGGTCCTTCTTGTACAGTTCTTCTGTGTATTCCTGCCATCTCTTCTTTATCTCTGAGGCTTCAGTCAGGTCCGTGCCTCGTTTGTCCTTTATCACGCCCAGCTTATGACAGAAGCTTTCTTTGATATCTTTGATTGTCTTATACAGAGCTCTTGTGCTCCTTAATTGGCTGTTGTCCTCAACTGCTTGGCACTGTATGTTCAGGAAGGCATTCTTATCTCTCCTTGATATTTTCTGAAAATCCGCATGGAAAAACCTTGTATCTTTCTCTTTCCCCCATAACGGTTGCCATCCTCCTTTTTTCAGCTATTTGCAAAGCCTCTTCAGATAACCAGTTTGCTCTCTTGCATTTCTTTTGCTTTGGAACTACCTTAGTAACAACTTCTTGTAATATATCACGAAGATCAGTGGACATCTCTTCAGGCTCTCTGTCTTCTAGATCTAATTCTTGAAATCGATTCCTCACTTCCACAGCATATTCTGATGAAATTTGATCCAAATCATACCTGAAAGGCCTTCTAGTTTTCTGCGTTTTCCTCAATCGAAGCTTAATTTTGGCAACAAGAAGCTGATGATCGGTGCCATAATCGGCCGCAGGCCTTGTTTTTACTGCTTGTATAGCGCTTCTCCATCTCTGCCGGCAAATAATATATTCGATCTGATTCCTGTACAGACCGTCCGGTGAAGTCCATGTGCACAGGCGCCTCTTGGGCTGTTGAAAATGAGTATTCGCTATGGTCAGGTTGTTTTCTTGAGAAAACTCTACTAGCCTCTGTCTAGCTTCATTTGGCTCACCAAGACCGAACTTGCCTGTAATTCAGGATATTTCTTCACTCCCAACCTTAGCATTCCAGTCTCCTATGAGAAAAACGACGTCTGATGATGGTGTGCGGTCTAAAAGGCATTGCAGTTCCGCATAAAATCTCTCAACGTCAGCTTCTTCAGCAGTAGTGGTTGGAGCATAGACTTGGATAACTGTTATGTTGAAAGGGTGACCTTGGATCCGAAGTCAAACCATCCGGTCGTTTTTGGGGTTGTACCCTAGCCCTGCTCTGCCCATTCTTTTGTTTACTATGAGAGCGACCCCATTCCTTCTCTTGAATTCGTGCCCACTGTAAAAGACATAATGGTCGCCGGAGTTAAATTCTCCCATTCCGGTCCACTTGAGCTCGCTGATACCCAAGATATCAATGTTCAGTCTGTTCATTTCTCGCTTGACGACATCCAGTTTGTCTTGTATCATAGATCTTACATTCCGTGTTGCTACGTGATATATCTCCTTGCAACATCGGACTTCCCGGTCGCTTCCCGACACATCCACAACTGAGCGTCCTTTTGGCTTTAGCCCAGCCGCTTCAATCGTCCTGGAGCTACTAGGAATCGCCCTTTGTTCATCCCCAGTAACATGTGGGACGCCTTCCAACCTGGGGGGCTCATCTTCCGGCGTCATATCATTAATGCTATTGTGACTGGCCATAGGGTTTTCTTGGCAGGAAATACTGGAGTGGGTTGTCATTACCTTCTCCAGTGAATCACATTTTGTCAGAACTCTCTGCCGTGACCTGTCTAATTGGGTGGCCCTACAAGCAGAGCTCACGACTTCATCGAGTTTTGCAAGCCCCTCCGCCACGACAAGGCAGTGATCTATGAAGGGGCCTCAAAAGCAAATAAATTTGAAGCGGTTATTTATTTCTGTGGCGAGTGCTTGATAAAATTACTGAGCGTTGTACTAAAAAAGCGTTGCTAGGCTATTTTTGTTTTTTCCTTTATCAATCTGTTCAATGACCGTCGTCAAAATAAATAACCGCTTGGAAACCTGGGACGATCAAATCAACGACATAGTGGAAGTTGCAAAAACCGAAAGCTTGAGCGACGGACGAGCCAAGCGGACTGGAAACCGCGGATGGACCTAACTGTTGTCAATGTTAATGTGTGCAGCCTTGTAAACAAAAGAGAACAGCTGAAGGCAATGCTGATCGCCCATGAACCGGACAATTTTTTGCTTCACTGAGACATGGCTGCACGCTGGCATTGCAAACGATGATTTAGCTTCTCCGGGCTATACCATTGTGCGAAAATAGAGAAAAACTAGAGGAGGTGGTGTTGCTTTGCCTTTGAGGCAAGCCATACACTACTCTGTAATGCCTGATGTTCTAGGTGTAGAGGCGGTTTGGTGTAAGATCCGATCAGGACGAAGCCACATCATGTTGGCGCCGTGTACATACCCCCCCAAGCTGAGGTGACTTACCTTGATCAGCTTCTAGAGTACATGCACAAGCACATGTTGGGAAGCGCCATACTAATGGCAAGGGACTTCAACCTCCCTCATATAAACTGGAGCTCCTTGAGCCCATCTAATGTAACAAGCAATATCTTGCTCAGTTTTTTGTTTACCTTCAACCTTACCCAATTGGTTTCTACGCCTACCCGTTGCAGGGCACACTGAGTTCCATCTTAGACCTTATTTTCGTAAGCAATCCCGTTTTGAAAGAAAAGAATAATGTTGATGTTCTTAAGGGTTATCTGACCATGATATGGTTCTGTGCACGCTATTGATCCAAAATCAAATTCGCCAGTGTAGTACTAGTAACACGTGTACGTATTCAACAAAGCAGATGATAATGCCATTATGAGCTACCTTGCTCACGAATACTACGACTTCCATGAGCTGTTTACTGAGGGCTCCGCCAGTTCAAGGCTCATATCATAAACTGCTTGAGGCACTTTGTACCACTAGTAAAAAAGACTATAAATAGGCACAATCAGCGGATTACACGCGAAGTGATAAACTTAAAACGTAGAATTAAAAAGTTCAGGAAATGCAACAAACTACGCCCCCTTCCAGACTACTGCCAAAACGTCAATTCATTGAACAGATTCATTGAAAAGCTAAAGAGTTCCAGAAACCCATGTACTTCTGCTTTATTGATTATGCGAAAGCGTTTGACTGCGTAGATCACAACAGATTGTGGCAAGTTCTCCAATTCACCTCATCTGTCTCCTCAGGAACATGTATGAAGGACAAGAGCCCACAGTCAGAACTGAGCATGGTCTTACTGATTGGTTCCCGATTCAGAAAGGAGTGAGACAAGGCTGCATACTGTCGCCCTGCCTATTTAACCTATATGCTAAGTGCACCATGAGGAAGGCCGGTCTGGACGAGCCTTCCACTGGAGTGAAGATGGCTGGAAAACGTATCAACAACCTTAGATATACGGATGATACCACTTTAATGGCAGAAAGTGAAGTGAAACTCAAGAGAGACTTCTGATACGCCTACAACAAGAGAGTGAGAAGTTTGGGCTTAAACTGAACATTAAAAAAACAAAGATCATGGCGTCTTGCCCCATCAAGTCCTGGAGCATCAAGGGACAAGAAGTGGAAGCCGTGACAGATTTTCTCTTCTTGAGCTCCAAGATTACCTCGGAAGGTGACTGCAGCCTTGAAAATAAGAGAAGCCTGCTTCTGGGAACGATAGCCATGGCTAGCCTTGACCGCCTAGTAAAGAGCAGAGACATTAGTCTGCCAACCAAGATCCGCATTACTCTTGCTATGGTCTTTCCAGTTGTGATGTATGGATGCGAGAGTTGGACTGTGAAGAAGGCTGACCGCCGAAGAATGACGCGTTGGAATTGTGGTGCTGGCGGAGGTTCTTGAGAGTTCCTTGAACTGCCAAAGATCAAATCACTCGATATTGTCGACCACAAACCCTGACTGCTCATTGGAGTGTCAAATTCTAATGTTAAAGCTTAGCTACTTTGGTCATCTGATGAGAAGAAAGGAGTCGTTGGAGAAAGCATTGATATTGGGAAAGGTTGAGGGTTACCGCAGAAGGGGTATGCCGCCAACGCGATGGTTAGATGGCATCCTCTATGCGCAGCAGATGAAGTAATGTGACGTCAGGAAGATAGCGAAAGACCGGAAAGCGTGGCGTGATATGGTCCATAGAGGCACGAAGGGTCGGACACGACGGAACGACTGAACTGAACTGGTCTAAGGCACCCTGATATAGCATCAAAAAATAAGGTACCGCCTCTTGAGTTATCAAAGAAAGCTTCCTTCTTGATCTACGCTTTACACTTTCGGTATTTGCCTCGATGGAATATAGGAGCGGCCCCTTTGGAACGGGGTGGTAGCAGTTGCTATCATGCTCCTTTTTCTCCCTCTATCTTATTGTTTTAGAATGGTTAACTATACCATCGTTCTATTTATTGAATTTTTGTTTTACATTACTAGCATTATGTCACTTTTCTGCTTTTAAGCCACCAATCTTCCAGTCGTTTTTTGCTAGCTTCCGTCGCAGGTTTATTCACCCGGTCACTGGTATCTCTAAATTCCAGAGCTTCAGGAAGAGTGACTGCGCCTGCATCGACTTCTGGATGGATACCATTACATTCGAGTATAATATGGTGCATTGTTTCACAGGAGTTACCACATACAGCACATGCGTCATCTTCATTGTTAAATTTCTTTTTGTAGCTGCGTGTTCAAAGTCACCCTGACCTAGCTTCAGAAAGTAGTGCGCTGCCTCTTGAGTTATCAAAGAAAGCTTCCTTCCTGATCTGCCTTTTCCACTTTCGGTATAATTCCGCACTGTTTCTTTTCCATCCATATTATCAAATTTTTACCTTCTGTGTTTTTCACCTGCTGCTTAACGCTCTTTATTTCTTCATCCTTGTGACCAGCATACTTACACTCCGGTCAGACGAGCAAGTTTAGTGTCACTTTCAACGAGTGCACTCGCGTTTAGTGTCATTCGCATCGTGTCACACGATGAACTTTAATGACAATCGCTGCCGAACACACTCGGCGTGAAATGAGTTTGGCGAACTCACTACACTTTGTCCGGCAGGCGAGTGTGTAGTCTCGACAGCAGGGCGCTGACATATCACTCATACATTTTTGAAAATTACAGCGTTTTGAGATGTTTATCTTAATTTCATGAGTGTTTCAATTATCGGCAAGAGATTTAAGTTGTCACCAACTAAGAACGATGCGCAAACTTGAATAGCTACCCTCGCTCTCAGTGCTTTCGCTAAGGCGAAGGCGTTCGTCTGCTGCTGCACATTGATATGGCATTGAGCGGCCGTGGATATAGTATGCGGTATCTCAAGCTGCATCAACGAAGTTGGAGTTATTTGTAACCCAATCTCTAGAAAGTCGTCGCTTGACAGGCAGCATTTCGCTCAAGCGCCGGCTGGAGACACCACCGCTTTTCCTCCCGCAAGCCGCAAGCGCCAAGCCAGCACCTGTACGGCGCATCCTGCCCCGCTGTCACCGGCGTCACAAAAGTGTGCGAGAATTTGTTTTTCCCGTAAATAATAATCCCTGAAGTAAAGCAATGTCAGTAATTAATCCTTCTTGGGGATCGTTGACCTATACCGGGTCGCTAATAGGTGTAATTGCTGCGGCACAAGCAAATTTGTGCTCACAGCTACATAGCCATTGTCGCCGGCGGCGCGGCGCAGCTCACCCTTGCAGTACAAGTACACGCTAAGTCGTCGATTTGAATTGCATCTGTCACTTATTATGAACAGACAGCAAGGTTGACAATAAGGCAGTGTCACGAGTGAGCCATATATTCTATTAAGCTGGCCATACGAAAGCGCCGCCCGCTGATACTTCGATGCGAAACAAACTATAGGCCTAGCGACGACCACGGAGGAGCGCACGGCCAAGCGCTACTTGCACCGCGCGCTCTGCCTTTCACGGGCGCTCGATGGGCGGTACTACAGCGGAAAGCTAGTAGCATCCGGTGCTGCGAACTTGTCGCCTACTTTCGTGATACTGTGGAAACCGGATCTTTTTCGACGTTGTGTACAACGGCAAGCAAACGCTATGAAGACTTGACGATGCTGCTGTACGTGGGTGCTGCGCCGCTGAACATTTTAGACTGCATAGAAGCGCCGTCGTACATGATTTCGTGTGAAAAATGCATGCTGCTCTGAATCATACTAGCTCGATAACTTTTCGCGCTCGAACACCGGTGACTCCGCTCCATATGTATACTCGCTACCGGCATTTTCTCGGGTAACGATGCAAATCGGTCGAAAAGCTACGTTCGCGATAACCGCGGTTAGCAAGCGCGTAACTATAAACGAGGTCGGTTTTTGCATGTGAACAGCAGTAACCATGCACGTTAGCGAAAAGCACGGTCAAGCTAACATGCCCGGTGCGACATCGCGATGTTTTTTAGTCAAATACATGTACTCAAATGCACAAATAAACTGAATATTAGCTTGGGGTCATTGTGCTTGCAATAAAATTTATTTTAAGGTATTTTCGTGAAAACTAATTATTTTCCACGTAGGGGTGCAGCATCCGCATCGGCACTGCCGTCATTTCAAAATGACACTATTTTGCCGTGTGACAGCGAGCACCGAAAGTGTCACTCTTCCTATGTAAGTGCACTTCGTGAAAGTGTCACTAAACTTGCCCGTGTGACTGGGGTATTACTGGTTAGTTTCCTTGTTGTTTTCCTCCATTGGGAGTTAACGCGTTTTAGGTAAAGGTGTTTAAAAACTTTACCTGCCCATCTGTTGCTGTCTTATTTCCTCAGGCGTTTTTCTCTGAGCTTGTCGTACTTCGAAGATGCCCAGCCCATATCTCCCTGTACCGCTTCATTTGTGGGTCTGCTGTGGGCACCTATGTCTAATCGTCCGACGCCTCTCTGATTTATTTCTAGTATCGGCTCTACCTCAGATTTTAGGCACAAAACCGCATTTCCGAAAGTAACCCCGGGCACCATAATTCTTTTCCGAATACCCCTCAAAACCTCATACCTGTTGTAACCGCACAACGCCCTAAGCTTCATTATCCCGGAATTTCTTCGCCCTTTTGCCTTAAGTGATTGCTCATGCTTTTCAATGTATGCCAGTTATTCGTTTGCCCAAACCCTGAGATATTTATAATGTCACGTAGTGGTGACAAGGCCGCAGACACATGCTTGATGGTACTAAAATTAACTCTTTATTGGACTGACGTGCGCCCGCGAAAGAACTAAGCAAGTCGGCGGCGGCGATAGCAACAAACGTGCTCGTCGATCGTCGAGCAAAGAATGCCCGTCCCACTCGACAACGCTCTATTTAAAGGCTGCTCAGAACAATCTAGAGCACGTCGAAAACTGCTACTAGTACAGCCTGGAAAATTGTGGAAACATACGCAAATGATCGAAATCTTCGAGACAGATCTCGGCGCATCTTTCGCGACAAAGAAAATGATAACGCATCGTATCGCGATAACGAGCATGAACAAACACGGAATACAGAATTGATATGCTTGCCAGAATCACAGCGACAAGGCCGCATGCCGGCGGCTGTTAAAAAAACAATAAATAAGTTTTGAAGGTTTCGCGGCATTACTCCTCCCTTAAAAACATCGCCTCGATGTTTCAAAATAAACAAATCAACTTAAATTGAAACATTACGAAGCTTAAACACCACGGATTCATTAACGCGCGTAATAAGGCTTTAGACGAACGACATGTATGATTTCTGGGCGTGCACGTCGCCGTTGTGATGGTGACGTTTCGTCTGGAATGACTTCATGGTCCAGAGGTCCGACGCGGCGAATGATTTTGTACGGCCCAAGGTATCGACGCAAAAACTTTTCACTTACTCCGCGACGGCGAATTGGTGTCCAAACCCACACTTGGTCTCATGAATTGTACTCTGCGTGGCGTCGTCGTACGTTGTATCCTCGGCTGTCAGTGCGCTGCAGGTCTTTAATACGCACCCATGCGAGTCGTCGGGCTTCCTCTGCACGCTGCAGGTAGGCACGAAGTCAAGGTTGTCCTCGTTGGTTACGTGTAGCAGCATAACGTCGAGCGTCGTTGTGGGCTCCCTGCCGTACACAAGCTTGAACGGGGTCGCTCTGGTCGTCTCCTGGACTGCCGTGGTATACGCTAAGATCCCGTATGGCAAGATGGCATCCCAGGTCTTGTGTTCAGCGTCGACGTACACAGCGATCATGTCCGCGATCGTTTTGTTCAGGCGCTCCGTAAGGTCATTAGTCTGGGGATGGTACGCAGTTGCTCGTCGATGGCTTGTATGACTGTATTCCAGGATGGCTTGCATCAACTCCGCCGTAAACGCCATGATGAGCACTTCTGGGGCACCGTGTCGCAAGAGATTTTGTTCGACAAAAAAATTTGGCAACTTCTGCCGCGGTACCATTGGGTAGTGCTTTTGCATCGGCGTAACGGGTAAGGTAGTGGCCACGATGATCCACTTGTTACCCATAGACGAAGCTGGAATGGGGCCAAGCAAATTCATCCCAATTCGTTGAAAGAGCAGGTCTGGAGGCGGAATTGGGTTTAGTAGTCCTGTTGGTCTGATAGGCGGCGTCTTGCGTCGTTGGCACTCGCGACATGTCTTCACGTCGTGGGCACTTTTGGCAGGCATTCGCGGCCAGTAGTACTTCTCCTGGATTCGACTCAACGTGCGTGCAAATCCGGGATGGCCTGCTGAGGGCTCATCGTGCAATGCTTGCAGGATTTCCTGCAGGAGGTTTTTTGGCACAACAACAAGTTGCGCGGCCCTGTTGGGTGCGAAGTTGGTGTTCACGAGGAGGCCGTTGCTTAACGCGAACGATGATAAATGTCGCCTGAACACACTAGGAGGGGAAACGGTCTTCCCTTCTAAGTATTCGGCTAGCGCTTTCAGCTCAGTATCTGATCGCTGTTGTTCTGCGAAAGTGCCCAGCGCTTACCGGTCCAAAAAAGGGGTTGTCATCATCGTCCTTCGGGGAAGCGTCGGCTGGAGCGCGTGATAAGCAGTCTGCGTCGGAATGCTTCCGGCCCGACTTATAGACTACAGTCAAGTCAAATGCTTGAAATCGTAGGCTCCATCTGGCAGGCGGCCGGAGGGATCTTTCAAATTAGCCAGCCAGCAGAGTGCGTGATGGTCGCTTACCACCTTGAATGGTCGGCCGTATAGGTATGGACGAAACTTATAAGTGGCCCAGATGATCGCGAGGCACTCCTTTTCGGTCGTCGAGTAATTGACTTCGGCTTTTGTGAGGGACCTGCTAGCGTAGGCGATTACTTTCTCCCGTCCGGCACTCTTCTAGACGAGAACGGCTCCTAGGCCCACACTGCTCGCGTCAGTGTGAATTTCGGTCTCGGCGTTTTCATCCAAGTGGCCAAGCACAGGAGGGCACTGCAGGCGGGGCTTGAGTTCGACAAAGGCTTCTCCTTGCGGCGCTTCCCATTTAAAAGGTACGTCAGCCTTTGTAAGCTGCGTCAACGTTTCGGCGATGTGCGAAAAGTTTCTGACAAATCGTCGATAATAAGCGCACAATCCAAAGAATCGGCGCAAATCTTTCTTGTCGATAGGCGGTGGGAATTGTATGCTTTCAGCTGTTTTCTCCGGGTCTGGGCGAAGACCATCCTTACCAACGATGTGACCTAAGAATCGCAGTTTTTCGTAGGCGAAGTGGCACTTCTCTACTTTTAGCGTTAGTCCCGATGACTTGATGGCTTCCAGCACTGTCTGCAGTCGTTTTAGGTGGTCTTCAAAGTTTGACGAGAAGACAACAATGTCGTCCAAATATACCAAACAAATTTGATACTTCAAGGCTGCCAGGACTGTGTCCATTACTCGTTGAAACGTGGCTGTTGCGGAGCAGAGGCCAAATGGCATCACCTTGAATTTAAAAAGACCGTCCGGTGTGATGAATGCGGTCTTCTCGCGATCTCTTTCGTCGACCGTAATTTGCCAATATCCGCTCTTAAGTTCCATCGATGAGAAGTACCTTGCATTGCAGTGCCGGTCGAGAGTGTCGTCGATGCGGGCAAGTGGGTTGACATCCTTCTTAGTTGGTTGGTTGGTTTGTGGGGTTTAACGTCCCAAAGCGACTCAGGCTGTTGCCGCCCAGGGGCTGTTCGATGGCTGGATTACGTCATCAAGCAGCGTTTCCTGAACATGATCGCGTATGTCCTGGCATTCTCGCGGCGATACACGATATGGGCTTTGGCGCAGAGGTCGGGCGTGTTCGTCCGTTATAATGCGGTGCTTGGCCACTGGTTTTTGTCGTACGTTCGATGATGACAAGAAGCATTCTCTGTAGCTTTGAAGAAAACTGCGAATCTGGTCTTTTCTGTTGTGGGTAAATGCCGGATTGATATCAAATGTGGGCTGACGGAATTGGTCCGGTGCGTCTTCCAGTGGTTGGTCGTGGAGGGCGAATACGTCTTTGATGTCCACTAATTCGTCGAGAAAAGCGATCGTCGTGCCCTTGTTAAGATGCCGGTTTTCTTCGGTAAAGTTTGTTACCAGCACCTGAGCTTGTCCTTCCCGGAATTTCGCGATTCCTCTTGCGATGCCGACACCTCGTTCCAAGAGAAATTGGATATTTCCTTCAACGATGCCTTCAGCGGTTTCGATGTCTGCGCTACTTACGCTGACTGCGATGCTTGATGGCGGTGGCATGGTGAATTCTCCGTAGAGGACGTTTAGAGCGACGTGTTGCGTCGAAGTCGTCGTAGCAGGTATGGCTTTGTCTGCAGAGAGCTTGATGAGCTTGGATCGAAGGTCAATGATAGCACTATGTTCATTTAGGAAGTCCATGCCTAAAATCACGTCTTAGGAGCACTTCCAAGACCACAAAGGTGGGGGGGGGTAAGTACGCCCATTTACGAATATTCTTGCAGTGCATCGTCCTGATGGAGTAATCAGGTTGCCTCCTGTGGTGCGAATCAGCGGGCCATCCCAAGCGGTCGTAACTTTCCTGAGCTGAGAGGCTAACGGTCCACTGATGACTGAATAGTCAGCTCCGGTGTCTACTAGGGCAGTGACCCTGCGACCGTGGACATCAACTTCAAGTTCGCTTATTCGCGTCCTCGCATTGCACGTGGGCCTTGGTGTCTGATCTCGGCTCACTCGTTGCTTCAGGTCATGGCCGGGGCATACCGTTGTTACCTCGCTGGGTGGCGGTGTCGGCTTACACTCTGTTCGTGTTGTCGTCGATGTCGTCGTTTGGAGCGGCAATGAAATGGCTGCGTCGTCGTTAGTGGTCGTCGGCGGCGGAGGATCTTCGTCTTTTCGCCATTGAGCAACCTCACCTCCATAGGTTGCTGCCTTTAGTTTCTGCTACGTGGGCTAGAAGACTATCTTTGCAAGAACCACGGCCTGGCGACGCAAATCGGGCATTGTACGGTGATGGGGAGCGTGACAGACGCCTTGGCGACGAGTGCTCTCCGCTGCGCAGGAAGTCGTTGATTTCCTGTGGTCGCTCGCCCGGACGGGGTCGTGGGGCGTCGACAGCGAAGCCACGGAGGCCGATCCGCCTGTACGGGCAGTGTAGGAGGATGTGTCCTGCCTCACCACAGTGGAAGCAGAGCGGCCGGTTGTTAGATGTCCTCCAGGCGTCGCATTTCCTGGGTGCTTGGAGATTGTTGGTAGACTTGGCGGGCGGGGACAAGGGGCGGCTTTCGGGGGCAGGATGGTTGCGGCGAGGGCTTGGGAGGTCGCGTCGGGGTGCAGAACGACGTAATGCAGGAGCATAGTTCATCGCTGCTGATTCATGCAATGGAGCCGTCAGTCTTCTCTTGAGGAACGCTCAGTGCCTGCTGTACTTTTCACGGACGACGTCCGCGAGCGTCGCAACCTGGGGTTGTTGCGATGATGGCAGCAATCGGTGGAGCTCCTCTCGCACGATCTCCCGGATGAGGTCCCGAAGGTTCTCTCCGCTTGCAGATGCGCTGGGGTAGTGGCTTGAGTAATGTGGTTGGAATGGTCGCTCGTAGTGGCGCATCCGGGCGTCCAACGTCTTCTCGATGGTCGATGCTTCACTTTCAAATTCTTCAACAGTGTTCGGCGGGTTCCGGATAAGCCCTGCAAAAATCGACCCTTTAACACCTCGCATTAGGAATTTCACTCTCTCACGTTCGGTCATATTAGGGTCGGCGCGGCGAAACAGGCGCTTCATCTCCTCTACGTAGACCAGGACGGGCTCATTTGGGAGTTGAATTCTCAATTGGAGGAGGGCCTGAGCTCTTTCTTTTTGGACAGAATTTGGAAAGGCCATCAAAAACTGTGCTTTGAGTATCTCCCAATCCTTGAAAGAGGCCTCGTGATTTTCGAACCAAATTCGGACATGTCCTGGAAGAACAAAGTAGACTGGCCTGAGTTTTGCAGCGCCGTTCCAGCCATTGAATCCTGCCACACGGTCGAAAAGGGCCATCCAGTCTCCCGCATCTTCATCCTGTCGTCCATGGAAGCAGGGGGATCACGGGGCTGGACGAAAACAACAGGTGCTGTAGGCTGGGCCATTGTGAGCGTCGATGCCTTGCGAGATCGAGTGGGGTGCGGCAGCAGACCGTGTTCAGGTTGGAGCACTTGAAGCCGGCGACTGGTTCGGTAGCCAGTTGGCTGGTCCTCCAGGGTAACAGTAACAAGGCTTAGATCTTCGCTTGAAGGATCAAAGGCAGCACCTCTACCAGATGTCACGTAGTGGAGACAAGGCCATTGACACCGAAAGAAGACACAGGCTTGATGGTACTGAAATTAACTCTTTATTGAGCTAACTTGCTCCCGCAAAAGAACTAAGCAACTCGGTGGTGGCGATAGCAACCAACGTGCTCGTCGATCGTTGAACAAAGAATGCCCGTCACACTCGTCAACGCTCAATTTAAAAGCTGCTCAGAACAATCTAGATAACGTCGCAAACAGCTACTAGTACAAGCTGGAACATTGTGGATACATACGCAAAAGATCGGAATCTTCGAGACAGATCTCGGCGCATCTTTCGCGACAAAGAAAATGATAACGCGCCGTATCGCGACAACGAGCATGAGCAAACACGGGATACAAAATTGATGCGTGTGCTAGAATCACAGCGATAAGGCTGCATGCCGGCGGCTGTTAAAAAACAAGAAATACAGTTTTGAAGGTTTCGCGGCAATATGCTGCTGCTCTGGGTATTTCACGGCCTCGTATTTTAAGACCCTGATCAGTTGAGCCGTTGAAAATCATTAGAGCCGACTTAGAAGCGCTAAAACTGAAGACTAGAGCGTCCCCATCGTCTCCGCATTACTTAACTAGAGTTTGCAATTCTTCCTGACTTTCAGCTAGCGGCACAATATCGTCTGCATGCATCAAACCGGGGAGGCGCTGCTCGACCGACTTTCGGACAGGTTAAAAACTAGGTTACTTTCTTGTATCCTCCGTTCCAGGTTTATCATATAAAGCATGAACAGCAGCGCTGATAGAGAACAACCTTGTCTTAATCCTTTGCGTACCTTAAAAGCTTCCGTACTTCTTATCCCTCCACATCTAATTTCTACTTTGTTATCCCGGTTTATTTCCTGTACGAACTCTGTGATCTCACAACCGATACCTTTTTCTTTATTTATGTTCCACAGGAGTTCCCTGTTTACGTTGTCGTACATCCCGTTTATGTCAAGGAAGGCCAAATACAAAGGCCTATTTTGAAAGTAACCTGTTTTGAAAGTAAACGATAGAATCGCTGCAAGTCAGTGCTCAACAATAATTACAGTAATAAAGAAATCATCCTTCAAAACTTCTTGCCAGAACATGACAGCGACCGCAGTTTTTACAATGTCGTCGCAGCTACTGATTCGTGACTGGCACTTTAACGTTACTGAAAATTAATCGCTGATAGTCCTAAATCTTGTCAAGTGTGTAAAGGTTCTGCAACATGATGAAATGCATTGTGATTGAAAATAATAATTACACTATTAATTTACCATTTATAAACATCACACATCAGAAATTCCGTATACTTCCCTCAGTTTCAGGAAATCATTTAGAGTCATTTCCCAGTGCAACGCCAGATTATCTGCCTGGTTGTCTAGCCATAACTAATGTCCACTCAGTCTACGGCAACCCGCCGGGCACTACGCTGTCAGGGCTGTATTTCGCCTACTTAATCCTCGAGTCAAGTACGATATAATGAACCAGGCTGCGTCGACTCTTTCTAAAGTACTGCAGGTCACAACATGAACCAATTGATCTCCCGAGGCGCCCACTGCTGTAAAGGCGATAAGAAATGTCACGTTCAATTCCAAGTATCAGGCCTGTGAGCGCCGTACAACGCAAAAAGCGTGCAAAGCAATGCCAGTAAATCTAAAAGACGGGTGGTTGCGTGCCTTATTTTCCTAAAATCCATGCATTTTTTTTTTGCTGTATTGGCGAAATTCATGGATTTTTTTCTGCTTTCTGAGGTACTAGAACACTCTAAACAGTAAATTGCTAATGCATTGCATAAGAAGCGTTTTCATCACCCGCCGTAAACTCGGAAGCAGACGTACGCCGCGTGCGTTTATGCGAGCGTCGCCTATCCCCACTATTGGAGACACGGTGGCGCCACCTCTAGGTCGATCTCGTGCAAATAGTTAGATTTCTTTGTGTAGTTGCGTGTTCTAAGGCACCCTGATCTATCTTCAAAAAGTAGGGCACTGCTTCTTGAGTTTTCAAAGACAGCTTCCTTCCTGATCTGCGTTTTCCACTTTCGGCATAATACCACACTGTTTCTTTCCCATCGAATTTATCCAATTTTTACCTTATGTGTTTTTCACCTGTTGCTTAACGCTCTATATTTATTCGTCCTTGTGACCAGCATACGTAATGGTTAGTTTCCTAGTTATTGGCCTCCATTTTTAGTCAACGTTTTGTAGGTATATGTATTTGAATACTTCAGCTGCCCACCTGTGACTATCAAATTTTGTCAGGTATTCCTCATATAATATTTTATTCTAAGCTTCTCGTACTTCCAAAGACGCCCAGCCCATATCTCCCTGTACCGCCTCAACTGTGGTTTTGCGGGAACCCAGGGACAGTCCTCCGATAGCACTCCGATTTATTTCTAATATCGACTGTTATATATATATATATATATATATATATATATATATATATATATATATATATATATAATTGGTTCGCAGGAAGGGAAAGGCGCAGTATCTGTCAAACTTGTTTCTGTGTAGACCTCAACCGCGCCGTAAGGGCAGGGAGGAAAGTGGGAGTGAAAACCGCATTTCCGAAAGTGATTGCTTATGCTTTTCAATGTATGAAAATCCTTCGTTTACACATACCCTGATATTTATATTCTGCCACTCTGTGGTTTTCATGGCCATGTATTTAAGACCCTGATAAGTGCAGAAGACCTCTGCCGCTGCATAGTTACAAACACAACACACACAGAAGAGATTACAGCAAGGCGTTCACACCGATGATGCGCTCACTGCCAATTGGCTGTTATTTGTGATATGAAGAAGAAGAAAGCATTACAAAAAGACGTAATGGTACAATAAGAAGAAGAAAACAGAAAAAAAATTGAAAAATGCTCTGAAGTAGAAATGAAATGAAAAAATTGGCAGCGGCTTATCTCTGGTAAATCTTGGTAAATTGCGTTAGCAATGACCACATGGCCTACGCTTGTGTGTTCGCTTGTGACGCAGCTTGTGTGGTTCGATAGTTTGGCTACAGAGTAACACATGACACGCAATGGTTGCGACTGTTCTTCAGAGCGCTGTCTTCGTTTGATGGCATTCCTGAGCAGTCATCAGTAGCCGACGATGTGGAAGCACTCGGAGATCTAGAACGTAGTCGCCGAACTTCATCTTGTGCGCGATGCTTATCACGACGTTCTTCATGTTCTTCCACTGTCTCTTATACACGTTGTCGCTTCCTTGCCGCAGCTTGTCGCCGAAACCTCTCTTTCGCAGCCTGCATAGCAAAGCAATCACGGCGAGGCCGAAGCAACGGCGAACTAGCCAGCCATCTGGGGCCGAATTACAGGCGGCTCACACTCACACTCACAATCTTCCTATTGGCCAGCGGCAACACGGCGGGAGTGGCCGTTCTTTACATCATCGACGTCTGCAGTTTACGTCATAAACACACTTGAAGTGATGACCTTGGCTACGGGCCAATTGTGAGCTGGGGTTGTGAGCGACGCGAGCCGCTCACAACTCGTTTGTGAGCGCTCACAAAGGGAAAATGGCGGCGATCTATGCGGCAGCCGGCGTTCTCGTGAGGCGGCAGCGGCGGCGCCCCGACGCGGTCATCGGCGAAGGATGGTGTACGAAGACTGACGTGCCCGGCGAGATGTTACGACACATGTTGCTGCTCGAGACGGATATAGTACAGTGACTGTGCGAGGCGATGAACTGAGATAGGTGTGTGCGGCCGAGCGCGCTGTCTGTGCGGCGGCAGATAATGTGTGCACTGCGCATTTTCCGAACTGCTAGTGGCTTCCAAGCCGCGACTGGCAACGAGGCGAACACCGGCCTCGCGTAGCCGACAGGTCGAAAGCGTTTGCGGCGTGCAGCTAGGGCGGCGGCGAAGAAAGGCTTCCTTCCTCACGGCAGCATACCCGGCGTCGTCGGGTTTGTCAACGGCAAAGCGCGCGTCTACGAGTAGCCTTGTGATGTCCCTGTTTCAGATATGAGATGCCAACATGATTTTGGCCATGAAACCTGGGATCTTGGCATGATGCTTTCTTCTGGCGACATTCTCGGCTGCACACAGGCATGACACAGGTCGAGGCAGGCCTGCTGCGAAACGTCGAATTCACGACACTACGCCGCGCTGCTCTTTGAAAGATAAGTTACAGTAGGCTCCACATGCCTCACATGTATTACCGTTCTTGGGCTTTTATAAAAGCTGAAACATAAGACACTAGTACATTGTTGAAATGTCTACGTAAGAAACGAAGATGGGAATGCGTGTGTTTGATGCCTGTATTGAGTAGGAATGGGGCATCATTTATACCGTTATGAACTGCAAGGCTGCCCTTACAGCAGTGTGGCTGAAACGTTCAATTATTCATTGTCTGCACGCTCATGATTGTCATCGTCAGCAAAACCTGGCAGTGAGCTACTTGATGCGACTCTTCCATTGTGTCAGTAAGGCTGTTAGTTTATGAGGCTGTTGAGGTCGGCAACGACGTGACGAAGAATGTGCTTAACAGCGTGCCATTTTCGGTTATGCTGGTGAGAGGGGCACCTGTTGGAGACATGGCTGCCAGTGCCATGGAATCCCGGTCCGGACTCTCCATAACGGTTATAGAACAAGGCATACACCTCCACAATGTAAATGGTGGATAACTGCATCGGCGTGCTGAAGACCCGCTTCCGATGCTTGCAAAAATACTAGACGTTCCTCTACCAGCCAGAGCGTGTAGCATGTGCCTTGTTGCATAACTTCTTTGGATGTCTTCCTGCCTGCCTGCAGACGAGGAGGGTGCTGCTGGCTTGGACAAGAAAGGGTCACATCTGTGCACTGGCTACTTGGAAGTGGGATCACTGTTGCCATGCATACCTCTAGGGAAAAGCCATGCAGGATCATGCTGTGAGCCTGTTCTACAGAGCCTACCACCTGAGGCTGGCACAGCTGCCCATGGTGCGGCAACCGCTTTGGCGTCAATCCCAGCACAGCAATCGGTTGTGGTATACCACACGTAGCTGACCAACCCATCACAGGCAGCCAAGTGCAGCGTCTTCTCGTTTCATTTCTGTGCCAGAAACCTGTTGTGATAAAGATGCATCTTCTCGAACCATGCGTTAAAACACCTCATCTGTCAAGTCAAATTTGTCTTCGTACACCCCCCTTCACTGTTGCTTGCAACCGTGCATGCTGGTGTTTTTGTGTGTGTGCATGTGTTTTAGGACATAATTAAAGTGTTCTACAACGAGGCAGCAATTGTGAAGCCTATCAGAATGGGAAAGTCTCACAGAAGTTTTTTTAGAAGCACGTGTATCCATTGTGCACCTTTTTTTTCCTGCAGCATTTCACACGCTTGAATATGCAGCAGCGAAACTAACTGTCTGCAATAGCATCGGCAGTTATTTGACGTGCTGCACAATGGTGCTACACTGTGAGGACACACCAAGAATAATTTTTAGAGCCTGTAAGCTGGCACAGTACTCATCGCAAGTCTGACACACTTCAGAAGCAAGAAATTAAAATATTGCGCATAAAACTGCGACACAGAGGCAAGACACAAAATAATAGTTGCTTAAGGATTACAGGCTTGCATAGTAGTTGTCATAGGTGTGGCACATTTCAGAAGCAGGAAACAAAGCATGGCACTTAACAGTGCCGAACATGACACAAGTAGTGCTATGTACAATGCATTTGCATAGGGCAGTCTCCATTAGTGAGCCCTTCAGGACTACAGGTCAGCATATACTGTTAGGATGCATAGAACGCATTTGCTTAATGCAAACAGTGTAAAGCTGACAAATTGAATGCATAATATTGCGAGTTTTAGCGCTCAGTAATTTTAGCGTACGCAGAAAAACATCACATGCGCATCAAGCAAATGGTGTGTGGGCAGAAGGTATCGCTCAAAAGCAAAGCAACCCAGTCATGAAGAACAAAAAAAAAAATACAGAGCGCACTACAATGAACGCTATATCGAAAGCCCTGTCACGGTGACACTGCAGTGAGTGAAGGCACAGATGATCATGCAACCACGGAGCTTCATTTTGGCCTACACTACATGCTTCACAGTCGTCTTGCATTCCCTAAAGAGAAAAAAATAGAACCACAGAGCTTGCACGTTGCACTTTCAGCACTTTTCTCATCGATACTAGTAGGCGCCGACCGAAAACACCTCTGCAAGTTGTCTTTGTCCATTTCTGTGTCAAGCGCTCCGTGAAATTCTATCGCAGCAGGCTCTGAACTTCGACTGCATTATATTAGATTTTCAGCACGCTGACGGCATCCACACTGTACTTTGATTTAGGACGACGCTTAAAAAAGCAGCACCTACTCGGGGAATCAGCTGTTTGCTTGCAGGCCGCCATGTGCACGCTATGACGCCGCCGGCGCACTCTCGCGGCAACCAGAGTTACCTAATAACAAGTATAATTACAAACCTAAGAACGCTTCTACTTGAGCTTAATGTTATTCAATATTAAAAATAGTACTTTGCCAAAATAAACGTTTGTCTGTTTTATTTATTGCGTATTAATTGCGTTGTGTTACAAAAAGTTAGGAGATGGTCCCTGCTCAGTTTTGTGCCACACAGTGGCAACAGCGTTTGCCGAGGATTCAGACTACCGGGGCGGAGCCACGCTAAAGGTCACTGGTAATTGGACGATTTCGTATACTCGTCACGATTGACGTCTCAAGGCTGCGTCACAGCTCCAAAATTTTGACGTCACGCTCACAAACTTGTGAGCGGAGTCCGTAATTCGGCCTCTGTTCGGCCACGGCCGGTCTCGAGGGAGAGAGCGCTTCTCTTCTCTTACGGCCTCTCCAATGGGGTCTGTTTCCACCGCCCGCCACGCCTCGGTGGGGTCGCCACCGCCCCACTGCTGCTTTGACTTTTGGCAATTTGTATATTCTGAGAATTCGTAATAGATATAATTCAATCGATGAGCGCTTAATATGTGGAATCAAAAGAAGGTAAAGTGTACTCAGTGTGAGGCGCAGGTTAATCTCAAGGAAACGCGTTTTGACTCTGTAGGTGAAGCGGAAGGCAGCGACTTTTTGTGTCCGTGTTCCGTACTGAGTGCGCGTCTAGATAGATTTGATCAAGAAAGGGGCAGTTTAGTGTCTCGTGTGGATGATTTAGAAAATGAAGTACGTTTGTTAAGGGCGGGAAATAAGAAACTGCTTGGACAGCTTACTCAAATTGAAGAAAAAGGGGCCGACTTTATCCTTGGAACCAACGAGGACGAACATTCCAATGCGGGCCACGTGGCTGGGGCCAGCACTGGCATGGAAGGCAGAAGCAAAGTAGGTCAGGCGGATCCGAACCGTCAGAGTTATTTAGAAGCAGCTAAGACGCCGGAAAAAAAAGAAGAAGTAAGGAAGAATGAAAATCCCAGAGATAAGGATACAGATAACCGAAAGCAGGAGCCAACAGTTTGGAGAGGGAGAGAGAAGGCCCAGGTGCTTATCGCCGGAGATTCTAACATGAACAGGTGCAAGCGAGATATCTTGGAAGGTGTAAGGGGTGATAAGAGAGTGTTGGTTGGAGCCTTCCCAGGGAGAACAATGAGGGCAGTGCTAAAAGAGAGTAAAAATAGGCTGTTGAAGAATTCCGCAGCGCGCAGTATGGTAATAGTAGCCGCGGGGCTAAACGATGTCCTAAATGGTGACGCTGCAGGAGTGGTGGAACGTTTAGCTAAGGGAGTTGACGAGATCAGGGAGATAGCACAGCAGACGCAGATAGTTGTATGCACAGTACCAGAGGTACTAGGATTGAACGGAAAGATGGAAAAGGACGTGGTGACAGTTAATCAGGACATAAGAAAGTAAAGCCTGGAGAAGCGTTTCGAAGTGGTTGAGGTAAACAGGGAGGTACATAAAGCAGGTTTTGGTAGGGCTTTTCAGCGATATGGCATTCAGTTTAACAGAGGGTAGGAGCAGAGATCGGCTGGCGCCTGGCAGGCAGGGCTGTAGCTTTTTTAGGGGGTTCGCGAGGACTCCGTGCACAGAGGTAGTTAGAAGTGAAGCAGAAGAAAGTGTAATAATGGAGGCTAAGCCCCCAAAAATGGCAAAGTGTAGGTCGAGCAAGAAAAGTACAAAAAAGAAATTTAACACTAGGATCAGCTACATAAACATGCAGCGATGTTGAAAAAGAGCGAAATGGCTAGAGATAGAACAGCAGTTGAAGGATGACAAAATAGGTGTGTACGCTCTTTGCGAGACTCATCTCAGGGATCTAGAAGATCCGCCGTTTATTGAAGGCTACGTCTGGGAAGGGTGCAACAGAACGAGAACGGAAAAAAAGGGTGGAAGGGTAGGTATGTTGATACACCAGGGAAAAAATTGGCAAAGAATTAAATAATCTTGTAAAGAAAATATCTGGGTTTCAGGAACAATTGCCTGCACGAGGACATGGCTAGGGGTAGTTTATTTAGGAACAGGACATCAGTACAGGCAAGAAAACATGGATCTTGTTGAATGTCGCAGTGACGATATAAGTCAGTTTGGAAACGGGGCCAATATTATTCTACTGGGGGCATGAACGGCCACATCGACGATCTGGATGGATACACGGATTGTAACGGCAAGCTAATGCTAGATTTCTGTGAGCGACACGATCTCGTTATAGTAAATAGAGAAACAAAATGTGAAGGCCAAATCAGGTGAGAATTCCGCAAAAGGCAGACAACCACTGACTATTGTCTAATGTCACAGGAAATTTATAGCAAGGTCACAAAAATGGAAATAGACGAAGAAGGGGAGTGTAGTCTGGGAAGTGATCATAAACGCATTAGTCTGCAGATGGGGCCCTTGATGAAAAGAGAAATGGAACTTAGACAAAACGTAAACGCAAAATTAAACGACGATCAAATAGCGCAGGTAGCAGCAGACATAGAGGAAGCAATAGAGAAAAGCCCCATGGAAGACTGGGATTATGAACAGGCAGAACTACTCATAAGGAGGAAAATTCAGGAGGTTAAAGTAGCAAACCGCTGGAATGGAAAGAGGAAGCCACGGAGCTGGTGGAATAAGGAAATCAGGGAAGCTATTGAACAACGACGGGCTGCTTCAAGGGAACACCGAATCGCAAAGAAAGCACAGGCTTCTCAGGAGGAAATCGACCAAAAATGGGAATCATATCGACAAAAGAAAATTCAAGTGCAGGCCCTCGTCCAAAGTAAAATAAGACAGTCAACCGATCGCTGGATCGCTGATATACACGATGCCTCTAGAGGCGGAGCAAGAAAATTCTGGAACCATATAAGCTGGCTAGGGAAGAAGAATCAAAGAAAGCAAGATCGGATTCAAGATAGCAAGGGAAATTGTTTAAAGGGAGATAACGCAGTGAACTACATTACATCAGTTATAACCGAGTCATTTAAGAGCGACGATAGGGTAATCTCCGCAAATCGGGAAGCAACACAAGGTAGCAGAATACAAAGCAGCTTAGAACTGACCAATCTAAACTGAAAAAAAAGCAGAAAAAAATATTCCTAAAAACACATCTACCGGAATAGCTGGAATTCCGATCAAGCTGGTTAATGAACTCGGTCCAAAAAGTAAGAAAACGTTGTTAAAAGCTCTGGAAACAGCCATAACGAATAAGCAAATTCCGGACAGCTGGCGGCAGAGTAAAATTAATTTGATTTATAAAGGGAAAGGAGACAGGATGCACATAAAATCCTACAGGACGATTAAAATAACATCTGTTATGTACAGGTTAGCCATGCAGGCGGTGAAATTAAAGGTGCAAGCATGGGTTGAAAGTAACAAGATATTCGGAGAACTTCAGAACGGCTTTAGAAATGGTTGGCGCTTAGATGATAGCCTGTTCGTGCTTACCCAACGCATCGAAATATCTAGAGTGGAAAATAGACCTTTGTATTTGGCCTTCCTGGACATAAACGGGGCGTACGACAACGTAAGCAGGGAACTCCTGTGGAACATATTGTTACGAGGCACGTCGAGATATTAGGAGGCGATGGTACGTCGTAGCCGCAACAGTTCACAGTCAGGGACACACTCGCAGGAGAACCAGACGTAGCTGCAGCGTCGTCTTTTTCTACCAGCCCAGCACTTCGTCATCGTCTCTTTCACTGCGTACCGTAACAATACCCCCCCGCGGAAGAAGCACAGTCCCGGTGCGTAGACTACACAGGTGAGCGCGAGATATAAGGTTTGAGACGGGCGACATGCACGACTTCTGGATGATGGTTTGCCGGAGAGTGGCGGTTCACAGGCATAATCTCGTACGTCACGTCGGTAAGTTGCCGCAAGACCTGGTAAGGGCCCACGTAGCGGGGCAGAAGTTTCTCGCACATGCCTACACGTCGAGCAGGGAGCCAGAGGAGTACGAGGGAGCCAGGAGGGTAGTAGGCGTCTCGGTGCTGGAGATCGTAACGGTGCTTTTGAGAACGCTGGGACGCACGAAGCCGGTCTCGAGCAATATGACGGGCGGCATCAGCGCGGGCGATGGCATCAGAAGCGTAACTGCAGGAGGAATCGTCAAGAGGCAGTAAGGTGTCGAAGGGAAGTAGAGGGTCGCGGCCGAAGAGTAGATAAAAAGGAGAGTATCCGGCGGTATCATGTCGTGACGAGTTATAAGCGAATGTTATGAAAGGTAAAGAGATGTCCCAGTCACGGTGATGGTCAGAAACATACATTGACATCATATCGGTCATGGTACGATTAAGGCGCTCCGTAAGACCGTTCGTTTGTGGATGGTAGGCCGTTGTGAAGTTGTGGCGCGTAGCGCATGAGCGCAGAAGGTCATTAACAACTTTAGAAAGGAAGCAGCGACCGCGATCGGTGAGCAGTTGACGAGGAGCACCATGAAGCAAGATGACGTCATGCAAAGGAAAGTCTGCAACGCCCGAGGCACAGCTGGTGGGGATAGCTCTGGTTATGGCATACCGGGTGGCGTAATCGGTCGCTACGGCAATCCATTTGTTCCCTGAAGTCGATGTGGGGAATGGCCCGAGCAGGTCGAGACCAACTCGAGAAAAGGGCTCAGTTGGAACTGCGAGTGGTTGCAGGGGCCCACTAGGGTGAAGAGACGGGGTCTTCCTGCGCTGGCACAACTCACAGGCGGCGACGTAGCGACTAACAGAGCGGTAGAGGCCAGGCCAGTAAAATCGCCGTCGAACATTGTCGTATGTGCGGGACACTCCTAGGTGCCCTGCTGTAGGAGCATCATGAAGGTGCGCAAGAACAGCAGAGCGTAGATGTGTCGGGACAAGAAGCAGAAGGTCTACACCATCTGGGCGCATATTGCGTCGGTATAATGTGTTATTAAGCAGCACAAACATACTGATGGGCGGATTGGTGCTGTCGTTGCGCAGGTGATCAATAATGGGGCGCAGGGAAGGATCACGACTCTGTTCGACGCCGATGTGGAGAAAGTTCGAAATGGACAAAACGCAGTCGTCAGCAGTATTGTCAGGAAGTTCAGGAGGGTCGACGGGGTGGCGGGACAAGCAGTCGGCGTCTTGATGTAGGCGGCCTGACTTGTACACAACAGTAAACGTGTATTCTTGTAATCGCAAGGCCCAGCGACCTAAGCGGCCAGTAGGGTCCTTAAGTGATGACAACCAACACAAGGCATGATGGTCCGTCACTACGCTGAAGGGCCGCCCAAACAAATAAGGGCGGAATTTGGTCAACGCCCAAACAAGTGCAAAGCATTCGCGCTCCGTAATTGAATAATTGCGCTCGGACTGAGATAGAAGGCGGCTGGCATAGGCAATCACACGAGAGTGGCCGTGCTGGTACTGGGCAAGGATGGCGCCAATACCATGTCCGCTAGCGTCGGTGCGCAGTTCTGTAGGAGCAGACGGGTCGAAGTGCGCCAGTACAGGAGGAGCGGTGAGCGCGGGAATGAGCGTTGTGAAGGCCTGAGCTTGTTCATGGCTCCACGAGAAATTCACGTTTTTCTGCAAAAGGGAGGTAAGGGGACGTGCTAGGTCAGCGAAGTTCCGAATGAAGCGACGGAAGTAGGAGCAGAGCCCGAGAAAACTTCGCACATCACTTGTATTACGTGGTGTAGGGAACTCGCGGACTGCACGAACTTTATCAGGGTCGGGCTGCACACCATTTTCGTCAACCAAATGTCCCAGGATTTTGATCTGGCGGCGGCCGAAGCTGCATTTTTTTGCGTTGAGTTGAAGACCGGCGCGGCGAAAGACTGCCAGTATCGTAGAAAGCCATTCAAGGTGACTTGTGAACGTGGGAGAGAAAACGACAACGTCATCTAAGTAGCATAAGCACGTTGTCCACTTGAAGCCACGGAGAAGCGAGTCCATCATGCGCTCGAAGGTCGCAGGAGCGTTACAGAGGCCAAATGGCATGACCTTGAATTGGTATAGTCCGTCAGGGGTGACAAATGCGGTTTTCTCTCGATTCCGTTCGTCGACAGCTATTTGCCAGTAGCCGGAACGCATGTCGATCGAGGAAAAATAGCTGGCACCATGCAAGCAGTCGAGGGCGTCGTGAATTCTCGGTAGCGAATAAACGTCTTTTTTAGTGATCTGATTGAGGTGGCGGTAATCTACACAGAATCTCCAAGTCTGATCTTTCTTTTTGACTAAAACGACAGGAGACGCCCAGGGGCTGCAGGAAGGCTCAATAATATTTGTCAACATCTTGTCGACCTCCTTCTGTATCACGTGGCGCTCAGCAAGAGAGACTCGATAAGGCCTTCTGTGAATAGGGCTGGCATCACCAGTATTGATGCGATGCGTTACGACAGATGTCTGGGCCAAAGGACGGTCTGCAAAATAAAAAATGTCCTTGTACGAAAGCAAAAGGTCGGAGAGAGCACCGGCTTGCTGAGGTGTCAAATCCGGTGCTATCATGGGAGTAAAAAGGGTCGAACGAGAAGATGATATGGGGGGTTCAGACAAAGGCACAGGCTTGAGGGCAGAAACTTCGCAGTCAGCCAACGGAAGCAAGTCAGCGAGTGCAATGCCATGGGGCAAAACTTGGACAGAGCGGCTAAAGTTAAGGACGGGAAGATAGGTTCTGTTATCCGTGACGGTCAGGACAGTGTGAGGGAGTATGACGTTACGGTGGAGAACAACATCGGTGATTGGACAAGAGACGTATGTACCATCAGGAATAGCAGGAAACGGGGCCAAAGGAACATACATAGCAGCTTCGGGCGGTAGGCGAACAAACTCGACGGAGCAGAGGCGTGGCTTGATATCTGTGCGGTCGGAGCAGAAAGGCAGGTCTAAGCGAAGGAGGCCACTTGAACAATCAATCAGGGCAGAGTGCGCCGTTAAAAAGTCGATGCCGAGGATCACATCGTGGGGGCAGCGGTCGACTACAGTGAAGAACACAGGGGTAGTTCAACCACAAATGCTCACGCGCGCAGTGCAAAGTCCCACGACGGTAGCGACGCCTCCGTCGGCGACACGAACGGCTGATGAAGAGGCGGGTGTGACAACCTTTTTGAGTCGGCGGCGAAACGAAGAGCTGAGGACGGAAATTTGGGCACCAGTGTCAATGAGGGCGGTAACAGGCACACCATCTACACAGATATCTCGAAGATTGCGGCGATGAGCGAGGGTCAGCAGAGGATTTTCAGGCCGGGTCGTCAATGCAGCTTCACCTCCGGGAGCTGCATTGATCAGTTTTCCGGGAGCGGGCCAGAGAAGTGAGGGTGAGGGGACAAGGAACGCTGAGGTAGGGGCGAGCGGGAACGGCGGGTTTGGGGAGACGGCGATCGGCTGGACATGCGCGGGGATGGCGGGTTAAAGTCACGAGAGGGCATATCACGGAGAGAGGTTGGGTGTGGTCCGTAGGCGGTGCTGCGATCATGATAGTCGCGAGGTCGAGGTGGCGGAACCCAACGGCTGCGGCAATGGCGAGAAATGTGGCCGGCACGTGAGCAGTTGAAACAGATCGGTCGGTTGTCGAAGGTCCGCCATTCTTCTGGGTTGCGTTAGCGTCGGGTAGATTCGGGGTATCGCGTCGGGAAGCGCGCAGTCGGAGCCGCAGCAGCTACCACTGGAACGGTGGGCTGGACAGATGGCTGTGCGGACGGCTGACCAGAGCTGGGGCTTACGCTCGCATTAAGGCCCACGTTCGCGAATTCTTGCCGAACGACAGCTTGGATCAGTGCTATAGTAGCATCCGCCGGCTGAGGTGTGAATGCGACAGGGGCCATTGCCTCCAGCTCTCTGCGAACGATCCTGGTCAAGTTTGGCTCATGGGACGGCTGCTGCAGTGTTGGCAGGTCTTCGCACGAAGACGTAGCAACTGTGTTTGGCAAGCGGTCGAAGCGGGGAGCAATACGACGATGTTTAGCTTGCTCAAACCGCCGGCATACCTCGAGGACGGAGTCGACCGTCGTACAATCTTTGCAAAATAGAAGGCTAAAAGCGTCGTCAGCAATGCCCTTTAAGATGTGGCCCACCTTGTCACACTCGGGCATGGCGCTGTTCACTTTGCGGCATAGAGCTAGTACGTCTTGTATGTACGACAGATATGATTCGGTCGACGACTGTGCTCGCGATGCCAGGTCCTTTTTAGCGCCGAGCTTGCGTCCGATTGGCTTGCCAAAGAGATCCCGAAGCTTCTCTTTGCACATGTCCCAGGATGTTAGATCTTCTTCGTGCGTCTCGAACCAGACGCGCGCCGTACCAGCCAGGTAGAAAATGACATTTGCAAGCATCAACGTTGCGGCCCATCGGTTGTGCTTACTGACTCGCTCGTACATAGCGAGCCAGTCTTCGACGTCGATGTCGTCGGTGCCGCAAAAGGTTCCCGGATCACGAGGCTACGCAACGACGACAGTGGGCGCTGGTTGTGCCGCTGTAGAGGTAACTGCGTCGGACTGCATAGTGCTAGCACCAAGTTGGCGGCCATACGGAGATCCAGCTTGCGGTATTGGTGTCTAACCCAGCAGCTCCACCAAGATGTTACGAGGCACGTCGAGATATTAGGAGGCGATGGTACGTCGTAGCCGCAACAGTTCACAGTCAGGGACACACTCGCAGGAGAACCAGACGTAGCTGCAGCGTCGTCTTTTTCTACCAGCCCAGCACTTCGTCATCGTCTCTTTCACTGCGTACCGTAACAATATTAAAAGAAGAAGGTATCGGTTATGAGATAATAGAGTTCCTACAGGAAATATACCGGGATAACAAAGTATAAATTACGTGGGAAGGGACAAAAAGTACGGAGGATGTCAAAGTATGCAAAGGATTAGGACAAAGCTGTCCTCTATCACCGGTGCTGTTCATGCTTTATATGATAAACCTGGAACGGAGGATACAAGACAGTAACCTAGGTTTTAACCTGTCATACAGATTAGGTGGAAAGGCGGTAGAGCAGCGCCTCCCCGGTTCGATGTATGCAGACGATATTGTGCTGCTAGCTGAGAGTCTGGAAGAATTGCAAACTCTAGTTAAGTATTGCGGAGACGAAGGGGACGCTCTAGGCTTCAGTTTCAGCGCAGTTATATCGGGTCTGATGATTTTCAACGGCTCAACTGATCAGGGTCTTAAAATTCAAGGCCTTGAAATACCTAGAGTAGTAGGATATAAATATCTGGGGTTATTGTTGAGCGAAGTATTGGCATACATTGGAAAGCATGAGCAATCACTTAAGGCCAACGGGCGAAGGAATGCCGGGATAATGAAGCATAAGGCATTGTGGGGATACAATAGGTATGAGGTTTTGAAAGGTATTTGGAAAGAAATTATGGTACCCGGACTTACTTTCGGAAATGCGATTTTGTGCCTAAAATCAGAGGTACAGCAGACATTAGAAACAATCAGAGATCCGTTGGACGATTAGCACTAGGTGCCCAGGGCAAAACTACAAATGAGGCGGTACAGGGAGATATGGGCTGGGCATCTTTCGAAGTACAGAAAGCTCAGAGTAAAATATTATATGAGGAACGCCTGAGGAAATTGGACAGTAACAGATGGGCAGCTAAAGTAATTAAGTACCTGTACCTAAAAAGCGTTGACTCACAATGGAGGAAAAGAACCAGGAAACTAACTAGTAAGTATGCTAGTAACAAGGACGGAGAAATAAGGAGCATTAAGCAACAGGTGAAAACACAGAAGGTAAAAATTGGATAAATTCGATGGAAAAGAAACAGTGTGGAATTATACCGAAAGGGGAGAATGCAGATCAGGAAGGAAGATTTCTTTGATACCTCAAGAGGCAGTGGCCTACTTTTTGGAGCTAGATCAGGGTGCCTTAGAACACGCAGCTACAAAAAGAAATTTAACAATGGAGATGACGCATGTGCTGTATGTGGAAACTCCAGTGAAACAATTGACCATATTATACTCGAATGCAATGGTATCCATCCGGAAGTTTTTGCAGGCGGAATCACTGTTCCTGAAGCTCTGGGGTTTAGAGATAACAGTGGCCGGGTGAATAAACCGGCGGTGGAAACTAGCAAAAAACGACTGGAAGATTGGTGGCTTAAAAGCAGAGAAGTGACATAATGTTAGTAATGTAGGAACAAAAGTTAATAAATAGAATGATAGTTTAGTTAACCATTCTAAATCAATAATTAAGATATAGGGAGAAAAATGAACATGATAGCTACCGCTACCACCCCTTTTCAAAGGGGACGCTCCTATATTCCATCCATTCATGCATGCTCCTCCGCTACAGCCGTTCACGCGCAAGGGAAACGCGCGCTCACTTTTAGCTTCGCCCGCGCCAGTTGCAACCGGCAGGTCCTGCCATTTCGCCACTTATGGTTTATACAAAGTCCGTAATCAATATCGAACATTTATCGTGTACGAGGAATAAAATACAGCCAACAATCCGCTCACGCACGCGCTCCTTCGTCAGTGCGGCCGTGCACGGTCGAATGAAGCTTCGGGTACACTTCAACATTTTTTACCCCTAAGTTTCGTACAAAAAATAAATTTGCCAGGCTAAGCAATGTGCCTTTGAATGTTTTAAGCAGGTGTAGCGCGGCTTGACGTGAGTTCATGGTGAACTGTTGGGTGGAGATTCTGTCAACCGCTACCGTTTTCGTTTAGATCAGAAGAGGAACGGCAAAAATTCATGGCTCGTCTCAGATTCATAGTAAAGAACAAAAATTTACTCATATAGTAAAATTTTCACTTGTCTAGTGGAGTGCGCTGTTCTAGCTTCGTTCAAAACATATCAGTCGGTTGAAAGACCGCGAAGATGTATATGTAGTCTTGCGACTACTTTTAATCAAGGAAATTGACATAAACAGTTAAGCAGAATCGACAAGAGCGGCAAACAATAAAAACATTGTCCTTCAAAGTTACACATTCCACTATATGTTCATCAATTCATCAAAATGCGACCTGCGTCTAGAAAATTGAGTCTCAAAATCTTCCTGCACGGCTTGTGCACATAAGGAGTTGGCCTCTCGGTCTTCTCTGTCACTTTCCTGATATTATTATTTGAGAAGAATAATTCTGAGAAATGTTTCAAATATCAAAGAAACGGACCTAATAATATAGCTGTTGTCAATTCCTTTCGGGCAACTTAGTGTTGAATTCTGAAATGCTGACTGAATCAGGATCTTAAGTACTTCGAGAACATTTGTGTGTATAGTAGGTGCACGGCAGCTTTTTCGAAAAAAAGGAAGAAGCTTGTCCAATAGGGAAACAAGCTCTTTTTTCGGACAATGTAGCCCACTAGAATATTGTCCTCGTAGAAGAGCGTACTACATGGGGCTGCTTCTTTCACTAGTTTCAAGAAGAATAGCGCAAGCGTCACACCCGAAGTTGATTAACTAAACGATATATCCAGCGGCGTAAGGTAAAGCGGAATATGTGACAGTGGGAAATGGGATGGTAGGAGATGCCATCACTCCTTTCAGTGCCTTGATTTTGCTCTCAGATAAAACATCCGTCTTGGCAATATAGTCATGTGCGGCTAGCTGTTACGGCCCTCGCATCTAGCATATGTCATTCCCTTCCGCACATTAACCTTACTTTCCCGAAGAGAGCCTCAATGGGTCGCTATATAAGGCTTGAAATGTGTCTTCAGTGAGAGTGTCCTTCTTAACCGCTGTAGAAGTTTGTTGCATACTTTCGATATAGAAGGTGAACTCATTTGTAAGTCACTGCATCGAGTATCACCTTCATCATTTATTGGCCTCTTTTTACCACTTCGAGCACAAGTGCTGTAATGAATATCAAACCATTTTTTATTGCTTTCATAATAATATCATGTAAAAATTTCATTAAAACAATGTTTACTTCCAAAATAAAATAATATTTATAATACCACACATTGGCTGATATATGAATTGTAATAACATTTAAAACACAACCCTACAACGTTTCCTTTGACTGTTATACTAATACTTTATATCATGCAAGCATTTGGCAATTTACATTACATTTTTATGAAATTATTTTCATCTTCGGTGTTACATGGATGGTTTCACATCTAGCGCTAAAGGCGGTTTTGCTGTAGCAAACGAGTTTCTGTCATGTTAGCCTTGAAGAAGCTTCGATGTGATCACTTCTCATTCAGTTTTTCTTTTTTTTTTCCTATTCTTGTAGAAGCTTGGGAAAAATTCGGATTAAAATGGACAAAAGTAGCTACCATGCCGCAATGTATGCCATGCTTGTCGAACGTTTGCTGAACGACAGTGCTTTTTATTTCCGTTCACGTGTGTAGTAAGTTGACGACATGCCGCTGCAGCATCTACCTTCTGTGTTCTTTAATTTCGGGGCTGCACTCACCACGAAACTCAAGGAGAAACGTTCCCATTGTTCCCGCGGCGATTGAGAAGGCCGTAAGAAAGAGCGCGCGCTCTCTCCGAGACCGGCCGTGGTTCGGCGCGGCCACGGCGCCGCTGCTGCGCGCGGCGCTCTGACGGTGCCGCCATCTGGCAGAGCTCGGCTGAAGCGGTTACTACCCAACGGCGCACCACCTGCTTGGCTGTTCAAGGTCAAGCGTGCCGTCCGCCGGGGACACGCGACGGCTCGAAGCCTGGCGCTGTATTGCTATTGCAATAATAGTGGTAAATTTTTTCTATCTTTATGTCATATTGTCCGAACGAAGCAGTATCACTTCCTTCCTGCTGAGCGCCGCAGACGAAACACTCACCCATTACCCTTCTTCATCCGAAATCATCTTAAGTGCTTCCAATTCCGATCAAGATCAATGAGCTTGATCGGAATTTCATCTATTCCTGTAGATGTACTTTTAGGAATATTTTGTTCGGCCTTTTTCCAGTTTAGATTCGTCAGCTCTAAGCTGCGTTGTATTAGGCTCTCGTGTTTCTTCCTGGTTTGCGGAGATTCAATCACTTTTTTTTTCACTCAATAAAGTTTTACTTCAATTCAACAAAACCAACACAAGTGACATTGCAACAAGCATCTGGATCCCTAGCTCGCAGGCTAGTTGGGATCCAGATGCTATCGTCGCTCTTAAATGACTTGGCTATAACTGATGTACAGTAGTTCACTGCATTGTCTCCTTTTAAACAATTTCCCTCGTTATCTTGGTCCCGGTCTTGATTTTTTTATTATTTTTACCTAGCCAGCTAATATGGTTCCAGAATATTCTTGGTATGCCTATGCTGGCATCGTGTATTTCAGCTATCCAGAGATTGGTGGACTCCTTTATATTACTTTGGACGAGGGCTTGTACATAAAGCTTCTTTTGTCGATGCGATTCCCATTTTTGGTGTATTTCCTCCTGAGTTACCTCTGCTCTCTTTGCTTCTCGGTGTTCCCTTGAAGCTTCCTGTCGTTGTTCAATGGCTTCCCTCATTTCCTCATTCCACCAGCTCCGTGGCTTTTCTCTTTCCATTCCAGTGGTTTGCTACTTTAACATCCTGAATATTTTTTTATTATAAGTAGTTCTACTGTTCATAATCCCAGTCTTCGATGGGAAGTTTCTCTATTTCTTCCACTATGTCTGCTTCTATGTGCGCCATTTGATAGTCGTTTAATTTTGCATTTACTTTTTCTCTAAGTACCATTTCTGTTTTCATCAAGAGCGCCATCTGCATGGCGCTCTGCATGGTCACTGCATGGTCAGGCAGTAGTGGATCGAGCCGGCATATAAAGAAAAGAAAATGTCTGTGCTGTCACGGCCGGTCTCGAGGGAGAGCGCGCGCTTTTTCTTACGGCCTTCTCAATCGCCGCGGGAACAATGGGAACTTTTCTCCTTGAGTTGCGCTCTCCACCACCGCAATTGGCGCGACCTGCTCACTGTTCGCTCCGCGTCTGCTTCAGCGGCGGCGGGTGGTTTTTGCTTGGTTTCGCGCTGTCGCTCACGAGTTTCGTGGTGAGTTCAGCCCCGAAATTAAAGAACACAGAAGGTAGATGCTGCAGCGGCATGTCGTCAACTTACTACACACGTGAACGGATATAAAAAACACTGTCGTTCAACAAACGTTCGACAAGCATGGTATACATTGCGGCACGGTAGCTACTTTTGTCCATTTTAATCCGAATTTTTCCGACGCCTGTACAAGGATAGGATCAAAAACAAACAAAAAAAAAAACTGAATGAGAAGTGATACATCGAAGCTTCTTCAAGGCTAACATGACAGCAACTCGTCTGCTACAGCAAAACCGTCTTTAGCGCTAGATGCGAAACCATTCATGTAACACCGAAGATGAAAATAATTTCATAAAAATGTAATTTAAATTGCAAAATGCTTGCATGATATAAAGTATTAGTATAACAGTCAAAGTAAACGTTGTAGGGTTGAGTTTTAAATGTTATTACAATTCATATGTTAGCCAATGTGTGGTATTATAAACATTATTTTAATTTTGCAAATAAACATTGTTTTAATGAAATTTTTACTTGATATTAAGCTTGTTATGGAAGCAATAAAAAATGGTTTGATATTCATGACACCACTTGTGCTCGAAGTGGCAAAAAGAGGCCAATAAATGATGAAGGTGATACTCGATGCAGTGACTTACAAATGAGTTCACCTTCTATATCGAAAGTATGCAACAAACTTCTACAGCGGTTAAGAAGGACACTCTCACTGAAGACACATTTCAAGCCTTATATAGCGACCCATTGAGGCTCTCTTCGGGAAAGTAAGGTTAATGTGCGGAAGGGAATGACAGATGCTAGATGCGAGGGCCGTAACAGCTAGCGGCACATGACTACATTGCCAAGACGGACGTTTCATCTGAGAGCAAAATCAAGGCACTGAAGGAAGTGATGGCATCTCCTACCATCCAATTTTCCACTGTCACATATTCCGGTTTACCTTACGCCGCTGGATATATCGTTTAGTTAATCAACTTCGGGTGTGACGCTTGTGCTATTTTTCTTGAAACTAGCGAAAGAAGCAGCCCCATGTAGTACGCTTTTCTACGAGGATAATATTCTAGTGGACTGCATTATTCGAAACCAGAGCTTGTTGTCCTATTGGACAAGCTTTTTTTTTTTTTCGAAAAAGCTGCCGTGCACTCACTATACTCACAAATGTTCTCGAACTACTTAAGATCCTGATTCAGTCAGCATTTCAGAATTCAACACTGAGTTGCCCGAAAGGAACTGACAACAGCTATGTTATTAGGTCCGCTTCTTTGATATTTGAAACATTTCTCAGAATTGTTCTTCTCAATTAATTATACCAGGAAAGTGACAGAGAAGACCTAGAGGCCAACTCCTTATGTGCACAAGCAATGCAGGAAGATTTTGAGACTGAATTTTCTAGACGCAGGTCGCATTTTGATGAATTGATGAACATATAGTGGAATGTGTAACTTTGAAGGACAATTTGTTTACTGTTTGCAGCTCTTTTCGATTCTGCTTAACTGTTTATGCCCATTTCCATGATTGAAAGTAGTCGCGAGACTAGATATACATCTTCGCGGTCTTTCAACCTACAGATACGTTTTGAACGAAGCTAGAACAGCGCACTCCACTAGACAAGTGAAATGTTTACTATATGAATAAATTTTTGTTCTTTACTCTGAATCTGAGACGCGCCATGAATTTTTGCCGGAGCCTCTTCTAATCTAAATGAAAACGGTAGCGGTTGACAGAATCTCCACCCAACAGTTCACCATGCACTCACGTCAGGTCGCACTACTGCTTAAAGCATTCAAAGGCACATTGCATAACCTGGTAAATTTATTTTTGTACAAAACTTAGGGGTAAAACATGTTGAAGTCTACCCGAAGCTTCATTCGACCATGCACGGCCGCACTTACGAAGGAGCGCGCGCGTGAGCGGATTGTTGATTGTGTTCTATTCCTCGTACACGATAAATGTTCGATGTTGATGACGGACTTTGTATAAACCATAAGGGGCGAAATGTGAGGACCTGTCGGTTGCAACTGACGCGGGCGAAGCTAAAAGCGCGCTTTTTCCGTGAGCGTGAACGGCTGTAGCGGAGGAGCAGCAGTGGGGCGGTGGCGACCCCACCGAGGCGCGGCGGGCGGTGGAGACAGACCCCATTGAAGAGGCCGCTCTCTCCCTGGAGACCGGCCGTGGTGCTGTCTGTACGATGTTCCGCACGCCGTCGTCTGCCGTCGGTCGGAGCGAGGTCGGCTCCTTTGTCGCCGTGTCGAGGCTCCGCGCCGAAGACGCAGCTGCGGGTGGTCGGCGCCAGGTTTTTGCGTCGTTTGTTTTATTTTCCATGCTTGCTATGCATAGTTTTCGCAAGTGTCATTACAACAAGGCGAATGTCAAATGCTTAGGCCATTCCGCAGCCAGCCCAGCAGAAAACAAATTCCAGTTTGGTTACGTCCCAACAGCACCGACTGCTGCTCGTCGTATGCTCTAAACGGGAAACAGATTCCTTGAAAAATTAAAACCACTTTTCACAGCATGAATGGTCAGCGATGCGGCTTGCAGTAACCACAACATAAATGAGTCAATGAACGAAATACGGCCTGCGCGTGCATGTGGCGCGTTGAACATATTGGACAGGTCAAATGGAAGAAAATAAATGATAAATCAGAGAACAGGAGGTTGAGACCAGTTGTTATTCCGTACAACCACTGTGCAGCACATAATTTGAACAAAGTTGCTAATAAGTTCAAGGTGCCTGTTGTGTTTTGCGCCCCTCGTAAGCTGGCTACATTGTGTTCCAGGATCAACACGGAACGCCCAAAAGAGCAAACCTATTGTGTAAAGCATGCTCATATGTTTGTCGGTTGCAGAGAAGGGGTTATCTACCAGATTCCTTTGACATGTGGCAAGGTGTATATAGGGCAAACGGGAAGATGCCTGAATGAACGTTTGAGGGAACACGAACGCCTGCTCGGAAAAGGAACTGGATCAAATATTGCGGTTCATTGCAGCAAATGTAAATGCATGCCTCGGTTACTTGAAACAGTGAAACAGACGAGACAGCATAGACCGTGAGTGAAAGGAAGCTTTCTTTATAACCCAAAAAGGCTCAGTGTGTGTGAGTGAAGCCTCTAAAATGCTTTATGAGAGCGAACGTGCCTTCTTAGAAGCCCTGTGTAAAATTTTAGTTTTTGACTGCGCATCCCTGACTCATTCATCGCCCATATGTACTATCATGAGCAATATGAGCAAGAACACACGAGCGCGAGGCAGATAACCTCGAAATCCACTTGGGGCGATACGGTGCGGCCGCTGTGGGAAACAAAGTGGAAAGGGAGCCGTGGTTCCGTTAACTGAACCCTTTCCCTTTTGTTTCCCACAGCGGCCGCACCGTATCGCCCCAAGTGGATTTCGAGGTTATCTGCCTCGCGCTCGTGTGTTCTTGCTCATATTGCTCATGATAGTACTTCTTGATTGTATACTTTGGCAGGAACGGAATCTATTTAGTTGCCATCTTCTTTAGCTTTTCACCCTGTTTTCGTTGTACCGCTCTTATGACCTTTTACTTTGTCGCGTTTACTCGTCTCGGTTTTTTCTGACAATGAATCCTGATTAATGTTTGTCCATGTTTGTTTATTGTTAAATGCTTCGTGTAGATCAACTGAATATCTTGACATTATATTTGCGTTCCATCACCTTTTACTCTTATCACCTGTTTTGTGTTTTATCACTTTTAAGGCCCTTTACACCATGTGGCATTAAAAAAAAAAAACGCCATCTGACTGCTCTGCATCTGCATGTGACTGTTCTGCCACCGCTCTGGCATTTATTGTCCACGTTTTTCCTCAATAAAGATTAGTTGTCAGTCAGCGGTCTTTCCTGTCCCTTCTTTTCGCCTTCGGGCTATTTCATTTGCTCTGAAGTTTTTTCACATCCTTATCTATATATTAGGCATAATTTTCATTGTAGCGCATCTATGTGGATTAATTTTATTCTGATAATAGTGAAACGATAGGACAAGTCATGAACGAAATCCTTTCTTGGGTAATGTGTGCACCTCCGTAAATATAGTGGACTTGGAGAAAGTATCGCCCCGGAAAAAAAAAAAGCAGATATAGCTGTGCACTGCTATTTTGTAGTCACCACGAAGGGGAATAGATTGGCGAGTTCCACACTTTCGTTGACGACGGGACTTCTTTTCAACTTGAACTGAGTAGTGATGTACATGAACAAAACGCGGCATGCACGAGGCACGCCCGAACACGTGTAATGACCCGTTAACAGTACACTCCCGTAAGCATAGGCGCCGACCTCGGAGAGGATGGAGGCTCAAGCCCCCCCCCCCCCCCCCCCCACACACACACACACATTTTGCTCATGCATAACAGAGGTTGAAGAAACATAAATGCATTACTTCATAACCGTGTTATATGTATTTTGACTGATACGTTTCAACGGTTGCACCACCAGACGATGCACGATCAGTGAGAGTCACGATGCATCAATGTAAGGCGTCATACTTTGCAAAATCTGGCTCTGAAGAAAGGCTCGGCACGGCTCACTGAACGGGGACGGCGAACGGGCTCGCCAAAGTCCAAAAGAACCCCCGCTCACTTTTACTAAACTACGGCTCAGTTATAACAGCGGTTGAAAATATAGCCGAAGGTGCAGTGCTCTAGTGAGAGAGTGGTTACGACTCTTGCGAGGAAGGGCGGGAGAGCAGTTGCTTTGTCGCGCCGCTAGCAGAAGCGCGGAAGTCGCATTCAGCCACCCGGCTTCAACGGAACGGTTCGGAAGGTCGATTGGGTGCGTATCAGTGAACGAGAGGGAGATGGACAGAGCCGCCTTTCTCCCTCTCCACTAGGACCACGAGCGACACAGACTTAAGTGATACGGTGAGCCGTTCAAATGAGCCGGCTCACTTCAGTGAGCTGAGCAGTTCTGAGCCGCTCACAAAATGAGCCGCTTTGCCCATCTCTATTTCGCCCTTCTTACCTTGGGCCTTTTGTAAGCTGTTAAAATTGGTTGCCTTGTTTTACCGCTTCTCCCACCCTTCTAAGGTTCTCAGCGTACTCGGTGTTTGTGGTCAAGGCCACGCAGGCTTCGCCTTGATGACGTTACATTTTATGTCTTTTTTTTTTGTAGGTTCTTTGCTGCATGTTGTTCAGACCTTATCGATGTTGTGTGTGGATAAATGCGCCCGTGTTTTTGGTTTTCCTCTCATGTTCTTGTGTTCAGGTAGATGTTTTTTTTTTTCACTTGATGACTGCAGAGGTTGTAAAAAGACTTCTTGTAACTATCCGAATAAAAGTTGGGAGTGTGCGCCTTATGCGTGCTGTGTCCGCGCTTTGTCTTGTTTTATTCGCCCAGTTTTGAAGATAGTTTTCCATTCAGCTCTCAGTGATGCCAGCTGGCAACCTGTGTACGTGCGTTTCTTTCTATGTGGTGTTTTTCGTTGGCTGTGGTTTCTTACTATCACAATCTTCCAAGTAGCTAAGAAACAAATGCTTCTCTTCCGCTCATTTCTCTAGTGGGCAAAAATGAGGTTTTATTCACTTCTACATGCATTTATTCTCTTGGATCTTCCAGTGATTATCAAGTCGTCTAGAAATAGGTTAGGTTCAAGCAGGTACCGGTCTTTATTATTGCTGAGCTTTCCAAAATAAGTGCGATATATGGTGCAATTTGAAATGCTATCTGTGATGAGCTAAAGATTTTCTTTCGAAGCACGGTTGTCTGGGCTAGTTGGTTGCAATCCATGGTGAAAGAATTATAGACACAAAAGCAAGGAACAAACAAGACAGGTGCTACAATTCCAACTGAATTTTATTCGAAAAGGTTTGATTCCCTAAAACGAACAACGCTCGTGGCCTGAAGTTTATTCGCAGTTGTCCAAAAAGGTCACTTTCTTCTCCAGGAAAGATTACGACGGCGTGCTGACGCAATTATCACTAGCCTTTCTGATGTGAAAAGCTTCTATTATTTTATGCCCTAGCTTTTCTTTTGCATGGCCAAGAAACTGTGCTCCCAGCCATGGGTTTGCATTTCCAGCAGTGGACGGCAAGATGCCCCCTTATTCCGTCACTAACTAGTAGTGTTCAAGAGCTCTTTCATTGCGTCACCACGCCGTCGTTATCTTTACTAGAAAATGAAATGGCCAATTTAAAGAACAGCGATTAGACTTCAATCCACGAGCGATGTTTGTTTTTAAGAGTCAATCTTTTTCAAATAATATTCAGTTAGGAAGTGTAGCACTTGCCCTGTCTTATTTCGCGCTTCTTTCGAATTTTATCACCATAAAGATTACCAACCAAAACGGTCTTCAAGACATGTCGCACTAGTTGAAAAGCGTATTGCCAGACACAAATCTGGCGGCATTATTTTGGACTTGTTTGAGAATGCCAGGTAAGCACGCGAACTTGGAGACCCGCACAGGGCATGCATATTGACGAATTGGTCTAATGTAAGTGGTGAACTGCGCTTTATTAAAATTATGTTTTAAGAAATTGGGCATTATGCAGATTTTGAATGTAACAGAGTTAGAATCAGGTTTTATTTTCCAGTAATCACATGCTGGATGTATGAACTAGCTCCGTACACGTAAGCATAGATGTGAAATATGCGCCGAGATACTTATATTCGGAAACATATTGAAGGCGAACATTAATTAAACGAGTAATAGGCCTGTATGGAATTCTTTAGAGTAAACGAGACAAGGTGGCATCTTGAGGCGTTCTAAGCAGCAGCACTGAATATAATCTCTTGCGCTGTAATTGCAATACTTTCCACAACATTTTACTTGTCACCGTCGTCTGCACATAGCGGGTCTTTGCAGGCAATGTCACCCGTTAGTTTTCATCCAATTCTTCATTTATTAACTACTGATGCGTGGAGCTCAAATAACAAGAACGATGAAATTTCAAAGGGGTGTTTATTTACAGTGATATGGCAGTAGGATAAGGTGAAGCCTACTAGCCCCAGGCACCAACGCTTTCTCCTCTTCTTCTCCTAGACCATCACAATCCTTCATCGTCGTCAGTGGCGTGACTTTTCCCCCCTACTCAGCCTAAGCCCTCTGGGCGTGTTCGTGAGTCGTGCGAGGCTGACACGGCTTCAAGCGGGCAACATGACATAGTTCGGTTTTGGCAGACCGACGACCCGATGCTGTCAGGCGGGCTATTGCATAAGTTAAGTCACTGATGCGTTTGACAACCACATATGGTCCGTCATAGTGGGCCAAGAGTTTTGATATAGGCCACGGCGCCGAATTGGACGCCACAGCCAGACTAAATCACCTACAGAGTACGTGACCCGCGGTGACTGGCATCGTATCCCACTTTAGAACGTTCCTGTGAAGCACCAGACCGTAATCGGCCGATTCTCCGAGTTTCTTCGGCGAGACAGAGGGTCTCAGCCAGGCAGGGGTCTTCACGGCTTGTGAAGGGCAGGATAGTATCCAAGGGGTAGCGTGGCGGTCTGGCATAGAGCAGGAAAAATGGACTGTACCCACTCGTTTCATGCGTGGCGGTATTAAACGCATACGTGATGAAGGGTAGTATGGTGTCCCAGTTCTTATGCCCTGCGTCCACATATATGGCTAGCATGTTGATAAGCGTTCTGTTGACGCGCTCAGTCAAGCCATTTGTCTGGGGATGGTATGGCGTCGAGTGTCGGAAAGTTACGGAGCATAAACGCATGAGCTCTTCAATAACACCAGCAGTGAATTGTCGGCCTTGATCAGTGGTGACAATTCGTGGCGGCCCTTGTCGTAAGATGACTGAGTGCAGCAAGAAAAGCGACACCTGATGCGCCGTAGCATATGTAAGAGCGGCGGTTTCACAGTAACGTGTGAGATAGTCCACGCAGATTACAATCCAGCGATTTCCATCCACGGACTTCGGAAACGGACCTACGAGGTCAATGCCTACTTGATCAAACGCAGCTGTCGGGGTCTTCACAGGGTGCAGCAAGCCAGATGGAGTTGCAGTTGGAAGTTTGTGGCGTTGACATTGCTTGCAACTGGCAACGTATTCTTCAATCGTTGAGCGCATTCTGGGCCAGTAAAATCTTTCTTGAGCACGGTGGAGTGTTCGAACCGATCCCAAATGCCAAGAAGTTGGATCATCATGCATAACATGCAATACGTCCGTGCACAGCGTCTTGGGAACTACGAGTAGGTATCGCTGGCGGACAGGCGAATAACTCTTTTTCCATAAGAGATCATCACGCACACAAAAACGGCTTGTAGGTACGCTGGCTTGGGCGGTGGCAAAGAGAGGCTGCAGACTGCTATAATTTTGCTGTTCCGTTTTGAAAACATTCGTGTCGAGGAACGCTGGCTCGAGGGTCGATATATAATTGTCGAAATCGTCACTGTCAGGTCCAGTCGTCGCCATTGGCATCCTAGAAAGACAATCTGCGTCTGCATGACGCCTCCCGCTTTTGTACACCACGGCAAAGTCATATTCCTGTAACCGGAGGGCCCAGCGTGCAAGGCGACCACATGGGTCTCGAAGGTTCAGCAGCCAACAGAGTGAATGATGGTCAGTTAGGATAGTAAACGACCGTCCGTACAAATATGAACGGAAACGCTGCACAGCGAAAACTACAGCCAGGCATTTCTTTTCGGTGACTGTATAGTTTCGCTCCGGCTTGCTCAAGGTACGACTTGCGTACGCGATAAAATGCTCTCGTTCATCGTGCCGTTGGACAAGGACTGCCCCGAGACCGATTCCACTAGCGTCTGTGTGAACTTCTGTCACTGCAGCAGCATCAAAGTGACGTAGGATGGGTTTCGATATTAAAAGAAACTTCAGTTGACGAAATGACGCGTCGCAGTCTGGTGTCCTGTCAAAAGTGGAGTTTTTGCTGAAAAGGCACGTCAATGGGTAAGCAACGTCAGCAAAGCGATGTATAAAGCGTCTAAAGTACGAACACAACCCTAGAAACCTGCGCAACTCCTTCACTGTCTGCGGGGGTTTAAAAGACTCAACAGCGGCAGTTTTCTGGGGATCCGGCATTACACCATCACCATTGACAAGGTGTCCTAGCACCAGCGCTTGGCGCTCTCCAAAGCGGTACTTTTTCGAGTTTAGAATTAGGGCGGCGTTGTGCAGACAATTCAGGACGCGTTCTAGACGGTCATTGTGTTCTTGGAAGGATTTCCCAAATATGATGACATCGTTCAGATAGCAAAGACAAATGTCCCATTTTAAGCCGTGCAAAACTGTGTCCATAAAGCGTTCAAATGTGGCTGGCGCATTACACAGCCAGAATGGCATAACATTAAACTCATGAAGGCCATCTGGCGCTACGAAGGCTGTTTTCTTCTTATCCGCATGGTTCATTGGAATTTGCCAGTAGCCAGATCTGAGAGCAAGACAAGAAAAATAGGTCGCACCAGAGAGGCAGTCGAGGGCATCGTCTATGCGACGAAGAGGCTAGACGTCCTTTTTCGTAACAGAATTTAGACGCCGATAATCGACGCAAAATCGCCACGAACCGTCTTTCTTGCGTACAAGAATAACAGCAGCGTGGTTTTTTGGGCTTGTTGGTACATGATTCCAATACACTATAGCGCAGCAAAAGACGAGGACACAAGAGCGAGAGACGAACACCACGAGGTTGGAAGTTAGCGCTCGTGGTGTTCGTCTCTCGCTCTTGTGTCCTCGTCTTTTGCTGCGCTATAGTGTATTGGAAGAATAACAGCGGCAGCCCAGGGACTAGATGACTCCTGTATCACCTTCTTCCGTAGCATGTCCTCCACTTGCTCATGAATGACTTTGCGCTCAGATGGGGACATGCGATATGGCTTTTGACGAATGGGACGAGCCGAACCAGTGTCGATACTATGATGGGTCCGATGTGCAGGGCGAGAGGTCGGTCCATCTGCTTGAGAAAAGTCAAACATAGGCGAAAAGGGTAGAAGAATATCCACAAGAGTACGACGTTGAGGTGAGCTGAGATTGGCGCTGATCATGCGGAAGATCAAAGTTTCATCAGCAGGCAGAGGTACGGTGGCACTCGTAGCATCTGTGACCAAAGCAACGACGTGGGGCGCATCGGGTCCACAGGAGGCAAGCTTCAATCCCGTTGGTAAAACTGCGGGCTCGGACGATGGATTGATTGTCCATAACGAGGCACTACCGTGATGTACGGAGATCATACAGTGAGGGATAATAACATTTTTCTTCAGGCGTGCTGAGTGAACAGGGTGCACCGCGGCCTGAAATGAAACCTGGTCAAGAAGTGGAGCGGACACGGGGACGAACATGGCAGACAAAGGTGGAACTACTGTGTCTTCGGTAATACTAAAAACTGTTTCTTCATTGCGGCCACTTTCAAAAAGATTCGGCAGATGCGAGCCATCAAAATGAACCTCTTGACTTCGGAAGTACACGGTAGCGCCACAAAACATCAAGAAGTTCATTCCTAAAATTATGTCATGCGTATAGTGGGGTAAGACTACGAATTCGGCTTGAAAAATTGCACCACCCACAGACACTTGCGCACTACACACACCCAGTGGCCGCAACGCCTCTCCACTCACACCACAAAACGTTGAAGCACGGTCATATTGAAACATCACTTTGCGTCCCAACAACCGCCGAAACTGATTACTCATCACAGACACAGTCGCACCCGTATCCCCCAAAGCTAATGTACACACACCATCAATGAACACACGAATTTTGTTTTTGAGCATTGTAGTTGGAGGGATGTTGGCACACAGCACATTTCCAGCGGCCTCAACCTCATTGGTCGCGCTGGTTAGTTTTCCTGCTGAGGATGCTGAGGCGACATGGAGCGCCGTCGCGGTGAAGGAGAACGACGCGCACGGAAGGTGGGTGGAGGAGTAACACTTCTATCAGATGCAGGGGAGTGGTCGCGGAGATTCTGGTTATGAATGTTGCGGTAATACCCATGCTGAGCATTTGATTGTTGAAAAACGGGACTGTATTGCCGATTGTTGGGTACCGTTGGAAGCGCATGACGGTTATAGCGAGGTGGGAACCTACTGCGGCAGTATCTGGCGATGTGACCTTCGACGCCGCAGCGGTAGCATATCGGCGGGAAAGGTAGAAAATGCTGTTGGGGATAAGAGCAGGGAACAGCTGGGCGCGTCGTATGTCTGGCTGAATGCTCATACTGCTCAGGAATCCTCGTAGATCAAATGGAAGATCTATGTGCACTTGAGGTGACGTCATACCTTGGGGCGTCAGGCATCGACGCATTCCGTTTGGTGAAATGCATAGGAGGATAGTCAATAGAAGCTGCAACTTCGGGAGCTTGTGGGAAAGGCTGCACTGTAATTGCTTGTGGTGGTGAAGCCGGCCGTTTAGCTACCCTCTGGACAGAGACCCCAGCAGATTCGTGCAGGGGAAGCGGGTTGAGCCGCAGGAGTTCTTCCCGCACGATTTGCCGGATCGTAGACGGATGATCTAGTTGGGCGTGGTCATCAAGGCTGGCCACGGTAGGCACGTTGGCCAGCCGCCCAAAGTTTGGCGCAATACGACGCGTTTTGAGAGCTTGAAAAGCGCGGATGTGTTTAATAACATCGGAGACGGTTTCAAGGGTGTCTTTGGCGATTAAAAAGTTGTACACGTCAGCCGCGATGCCCTTCAAAACGTGGCCGACTCTGCCTTCTTCGGGCATGTTGGAATTCACATATTTGCACAATCTGAGGATCTCTTCTGTATAAGTTGTACAAAATTCTTCCGGCAATTGAGCTTTTGAGCAAGGGGCTGCTCAGCCCGCTTTTTGCTCGGTACAGAGTCCCCAAGCGCTGTTTGGTCTCGGTGGCAAACCGTTCCCAAGTTGTCAAATTGTCCTCGTTATTCTCGAACCAGGTCATAGCCGTGTGAGTTAGAAAGAAAACGACATTTGTGAGCATGGTGATAGGGTCCCACCGGTTGTACCGACTAACTCTTTCATAATGAAGTAGCCACTTCTCAACGTCCTCACCTTCTCCTGCAAACGTTCTTGGTTCCCGGTAAGGCTGGCAGGGAATAGAGCTGGAGGGGGCAGGCCTGTCACCAGCCTGGCTTGCAGCATCGCGGCTGGCATGGCTAGATTCGGTGTTGTCCATGATAGTTGCAAGCGGTGGCAGTCCAGCAAGGCGGCGACTACGTCGAAACTGCAGTTGGTCTTGCTGCGCCGTACTTAGGGATCGAATGGAGCACCTTCCGCCAAGTTGTTACGATGAAATAGCAAAGGGCTGTTTATTTACAGTGATATGGCAGTGGGATAAGGTGAAGCCTACTAGCCCCAGGCACCAACGCTTTCTCCTCTTCTTCTCCCAGACCATCACAATCCTTCATCGTCGTCACTGGCGTGACAATATAATCTATGTTCTAGCTGAGTGAGCCAAAGTGGTCGCGAGTCTGGTCTGGAAAAAGTCTTTATGCTACAAAGGCGAAATATGTACCGAAGGTTGACAAGTCGGCTGTTGGAATACTTGTGTCATGAATCACTGGCTGAAAGGTTACTCCAAAGTATACCCTTCATCTGGTTTTATTTATGAGCTGGTTACCATTTATGAAAAAAAGGATAAAACGCTAAAATGCGACGACTGCAGGCGCATAGCTCATACCCAATGCAATGCAAAGACTGGTCAGGGAGAGCGCCCAAAAGGAATCTTGTTCTCAGACATGTGTTCGGACACTCGAACCTCTTACATAGGCTCTGCGTGTTGATAATTATAACGCATTTCTCGCCTCATGAGTCCTGTGCACAATCTTTGTACAGTGCGCGTTCGCATGAACTGTAAATCGAGAGAACAAAATTTCCGCCACTGGGTTTTGGATCCGAGTGAAAACAAATCTGCTTCCCAAGACACGCCAGCACTATACTATAGCCGCAGTCCATCAAGCCTAGTGCAAAACTGCAACTGACATTCGTGCTGTGCTATAAACATTGTCCTCATCAAATTCTATTTGCAACACACGCTCGCGCTTTACAGTGAACTTCGTCGTCTCCCTAAAGTTCCATCTACACCTCTCCTTCACTAATTAACCTAGATCCCATACGCAAACGCCACCTGGCTGAGTTTGATCGAGGTCCGCTAGCCTAGTGTCTTTTAAGAAGAAATTGGTGCTAATACTTGGACAGCGACTGAAGAAAACACACATGACGAACGTAGTGGCGCTAAATAACTCTCAATGCTTTCGCATTACTACAACTAAGCAGACATTATAAGTGCACCCATAGAAATAATGCTGGACACGTTGCTGTGCCGGGCATGTCGATACGCTGCGTATCCGGAGGTCGGCCACTGCCCCAGGCCGACGGCGGTAACTTCATGAGCGATCGATGGCAAGAATTTCGGCTTAGCCAGCCAATACCTACTTGCGCCGAACTATTCTGTCACCGTCCAAGTATTAGCGCTAAATTCTTCTCAGTTATGCAGAACCAACTAGCCCGACAACACGCACTCCTGTAGCGTATACGTTTAGCGGCACTAAATATCTTTATATTACTGCACCTAAGCGTGTACATAAGTGCACCCCTGGAATTAATTCTGGACACGTTGCTGTGCCGGGCATATCAAAACGCTGCGTATCCGGAGGTCGGACGCTGCACCAGGCGAACGGCGGTAACTTTATGAGCACTCGATTGCAAGTATTTTGGCTTAGCCAGCCGATACCTCCTTTCGCCGAACTATTATGCCGAAGCTGCTGGCAGCTCGAGTTCGTTCTTGACAAGACAAACGTCAAGCACAGACTGCAGGGAGTGAAAATTACACGACTAATAAGAAACGGGCTTACTGTGCAGGAATTCGCCTAACGTGCCCGTAACACTATAATATTATAGGGGAGTATTTACCTGGAAGTAATGGGTGCGAGAACTGTCCTCCTGGCCCAAAAGCAACGGGTGGTTTCCTAGGTGCTTCGAGTTGCGATGGCCCAGGACGTGGCATTGATTGTGGCTGACCAGGTGGCCTAAGAAGACGAGGTTGCAATGCCTGAGGTGACCGTCCCTCAGCGGAAAGCACGCCTACTCTTTGTCTTGGTAGATTTTCTGGTGGAGGAGGTAATCCCGGCATCTTTGCTGGAGGTTGGGCTCGCACTGGCGGCAAAGCAAGCACACTGGGTGGCCCTGGAGATTTTGGCGGTAGAGGCTGCAACAGAGGAGTGTTAAATATTGTTGCGAAGAAGAAGATCGGCCGTGGAGCGAGAGGAGCGCCCAGCCATTAAATATCCGTCACCATGTCATCATGTTGTGCCATCCTTTTTGCTTGTCGCAAAGTAACAATACCTTTGCAGAACTGAGTAAGAACCCATGTGTTCTATTTTCTCAACCCTGGACGTTCACATAGGAAAAGATCAATATCAGATGATGCCCTTAGGTTGATCTGTGCTTGGTTATATCGGGCACCATGTGCTTGAGTTGAAATTACGAGGGACTTTAGCGACTAAAGTAGCGAAACGCGAAAGCCTGAGTGCCGCATTCTACGCAACTGATAATATATATAAATAATTAATTAGTCATTACTAATTAGTTATTCATTATTAAGTATAGGTAATGTGAAGAAGAAGATGGACCCCTTCGCTGGACGCTGCTGATAAAGAAGCAGTTGTGGAATTGCTATCACGCAGATCGTGTTAGTCTTGATGGCCCCGCTTCGCCGTCGACCTCGACGCCTTCCTCAACGTCCTTCTAAATTTTGTGGAGGTGCGGCCTGATATCCTTGCCTCAAGCTGGAGCTTCACACCCGCACGCTCCCGTTAACTCGTATGGGTGACGACGAGTACGCCCCGGCCACCCCGATAACCCCGCCGATTGTCAGCTCTGGCTCCTTAAGCCAGCGAGACCCTGCGCTCTTTAGCGGGGTTGACGACACTAACTGCAACGACTGGCTTGCTTCGTACGAGCGAGTGAGTTCCTACAGTAAGTTGGACGACGCCACGAAGTTAACCAAAGTCATCTTTTATTTGACCGGCGTTGCCAACTTGTAGTGTAGTAACCAGGAAGCCGATATCATGACTTGGGACGCATTCAAGGCTAACCTTACAAGCATCTTTGGTCGTCCAGCTGAACGCAAGCTCCGCGCCCAACAACGCCTGCAGGATCGATCACAGCGGCCCGGCTTACAAGTTATATTGAAGATGTGCTCCACCTGGTGCCGTCGCGTCAACGGTCCGATGTCCGAGCCACAAAAGATAAAGCACATCCTGAAGGGCGATATGACGCCTTTCAAATGTTAAACACCCGGGATTTGACTGTTGTTGCTCAAGTTGTCAATCTTTGCCAGAGCTACGATGAGTTGCGCAAGCAGTGCATCCTACTTCGACAGCCTTCCGCGCCTGCAGTGTTACTTTCTGGCCTCTCCGCTACATCTGAGACCTCCTCGCTGCTGCGGCAGCTCAGACTTCATCCGGGAGGAAGCTGCTCGCCAAGTATCTCTGCTGCCCACAAACTGCGAGCTGTCCAGCAATTTGGCGCCCCTTCGACAGGTAACCGCCGACCGCGTGGCGGAGGCCCTTCCATCTGCCCCAACACCAGCGCCCATGCTTCAGACCGCGCCGGCCGTGGAGCCCCTCGCATACGCCGACATCCCTGTCTCTCCACCTTTCACATGCGCCCACACTCCTGTCGCACCGCTGACGTACGCTGCCGTCGCTGCCCGACCACGGCCACCTAGCTACCCTGTGGTGTACGCTACGCCTCCAGGGCCTGTGCAACAATTTATTCAGCATTGGTTCTTCAGAATTCCTCAGAATGGCTTCAGAATTTGGAGCCTTTGGTTCCACCTCGTCCGCAGCGCCGCAATCTATGGCGAACCAGTAATAACCGTCCCATCTGTTATTCCTGCAGATTTGCTGGCCATATTTCCCGGTACTGCCGAAATCACACTCCCGATTACATTCTACCGCGCCGAATATCAGCTTCCTGGCAGCCGCCCCGAAATCAGTACGTGGCAGGCGATCCATCTGCAAGTTCCGTCGCGGATGATCGTGCCACCTTTTCTCCTCTCCGCTCAAACTTGCCGCTCAAACTCTATCTCCTCTGAGACGGCGTCCCAATCTTGCTCAAGAGGAAAACTGAATGCCGCAGTTCCTGAGGCGAGAACTGCGCGACGAGCGATTTATCAAACGCCTCACATATCTCCCGCAAATCTTCTTGAAGTTTCTGTTGAGGGCGTTATAGTACTGGCTCTGGTCGACACCGGCGCTGCTGTTTCTGCCATGGCTGCACGTCTGCCGTTCATTGCGCTAAGTGACGACACCAATTTCAGGATTCTCGCTATGCACGGCAAATGCCCAGCCTGTAGAACCTATAGCGGTGTGCACAGCACGAGTCATCATTCAGGACGTTGTGTACGCAATAGAGGTCGTCGTTTTGCCTTCCTGCTCGCATGATCTTATCTTGGGCTGGAATTTTCTGTCGCGCCACAATGCGGTGATAAACTGTGCTCATGCCGAACTAGAGATTTTTGCGCCAGACGAACCCTCGCCGGAAGTTTCTCTTCACAAAGTCGTCGTTGCCGAAAATACTGATCGCCCTGCGTGCTCTTTTGTTCTTGTGCCCACCGCTCGTGCTTCTTCCCGCAGTACAGATGTACTTTTCACACCATCACCTACCTTTCTAAACCGAAAAAGTCTCCCCCTGCCTTACGCCGCACTTTCTATATCAGCTGGCCTCACCGCGCTCTGGATTTCTAATCCGTAGTCATTTCCCGTATTCCTCCGTCGCGGTGAATGCCTCGGCACCATCCAGCTCATAGATTTTATTCTCACCACTGACGAAACACCCTCTTCGCAGCCCGCTTACGTGGCTGCACTCACCCCGCCTGTTCTTGCGCTGGACCAGCCTCCTGCCGACGTTTTTCTCCGCTCCATCGATGCCAGTCTTCCTGCGCCTCAACGCTCTGAACTGCTCGCACTGCGTCATTAGTTCTTCTCTTCATTCGACTCTCATCAGTCTGCTTTGAGCCGCACATCAACTGTTGCCCATTACATTGACACTGGTTTCCATGCTCCTCTGCGCCAGAAGAGGAGGACGGCTGCAGCTGAGGCTCAAAGTTGAGCACTTCAAGTTAGGCTCAAAGGAAGTACCTTTGCAAGACAAACTGAACCACCTTTGCAGGCTGCGAGGTTCGAAACTGGGTTTGGGCCCATCGCGGAGGAGGGGCGCGCTGCGGGGTTCGCGGAGCTTCTCCCAAGCGCACACCCCAGAAAAGCCGGGTGCCAGGCCGGGGGACGCTTGTACCCATTTTCACCGGTGGGTGTCCGGCGGCGGGTTTCGAACTAACCACCTCCCGCAGCCGAGACGGGCGCTATAACAACTAGGCCTATAGAGTTTCTACCACCAAGCGCCAAGTTATTGAAGCCCAAGTTCATACTATGCTTCAGGATGGCGTGAATGAGCCGTATAACAGTCCGTGGTCCTCTTCTGTTGTCCTGGTGAGGAAGAAAGACGATTCTATACGCTTCTGCGTCGACTACCGTCGCCTAATAAAAATCACGAGGAAAGGCGTCTACCCCCTTCCGTGTGGAGGTGATGCATTGGACTGCTTAAATGTACTGAAACCTTTTCTTCGCTCGATTTACGATCCGGGTACTCGCAGGTACCCATGGCTGCGGAAGATCGCCCTAAAACCGCATTGGTCACCCCCGATGGGCTCTTTGAATTTACCGTCATGCCTTTCGGTCTCTGTAATGCCCCTGCTACATTCGAGCATATGATGGATACTATACTGTGTGGCTCATTCGTAAGAAAGGGGACTCTAAGGACCTTAAAAACTACAGACCAGTCAGCTTACTGTCTGTTACGTATGAGGTATTTACTAAGGTAATCGCTAATAGAATTAGGACAACCTTAGACTGTAATCAAGCAAAGGATCAAGCAGGTTTTCGGAAAAGGTACTGTACTATCGATCATATCCATACCATCAATCAGGTGATAGAAAAATGCTCGGAATATAACCAGCCCTTATAAGTAGCATTCATTGATTACGAAAAATCATTGCGAAATGAAAGGGTAGACGAGCCGTACGTAAAAGTGCTGGAAGATATATATAGTGGCTGCACAGTAATCATAGTTCCGCATAAAGAAAGTAACAAAATTTCCATAAATAAAGGTGTTAGGCAAGGAGACACAATATCCCCTGTACTATTCACAGCTTGCTTAGCGGAAGTATTCAGAGAGTCGGAACGGGAGCAGTTAGGGATAAGGGTAGATGGAGAATACTTCAGTAATCTGCGATTTGCTGATGACATTGCCTTGCTAAGTAACTCAGCAGATGAACTGCAAATAATGGTTGGTGACCTAGACAGGAAACGTAGAAAGGAAGGCTTGAAAATCAATATGCAGAATACTAAGGTAATGTTCAACAGTCTTGGGAAGGAACAGCAGTTTACGTTAGGCAGCGAAGCACTGGAAGTAGTAGGCGAATATGTCTACTTAGGAGAGGTGGTAACCGCAGATCCGGACCGTGAGGAGGAAATAACAAGAAGAATAAGATTGGGATGGAGCGGAGTTCGCAAGCACTCGCCGATTATGACTAGCAGCTTACCGGTATCGCTCAAGAGAAAAGTATACAACTGTTGCATCTTACCTGTACTCACCTAGGGGCTGAAACATGGAGGCTAACCAAGAGGGTTCTACGCAAGTTGAGGACAACCCGGAGGGCTATGGAACGAAAATTGGTAGGGGTAGCATTAAGAGATAGGAAGCGTGCAGAGTGGGTCAGAGAAATAACTCAAGTAACTGACATTCTAGTTGTAATCAAGAAGAAATGGGCATGGGCAGGACATGTAGTGCAAAGATAGGATAACCGATTGTCGCTGAGGTGAACAAACTGGATTCCAAGGGAAGGATAGGGTAACAGGGGGCGACATAAAGTTAGGTGGGTGGATTAGGTGAAGAAGTTCGCAGGGGTCAAGTGGAAGCAGCTAGCACAGAACCGGGTTAATTGGAGAAATATGAGAGTGGCCTTCGCCCTGCAGTGGGTATAGCCAGGCTGATGATGATTATGATGATGACTGCGTGGCTTGAAGTGGAAGACGTGCCTCTGTTACCTTGACGACATCGCGGTGTTCTCACCGGACTTTGCGACCCACCTCTCTCGCCTGAAGCAGGTCTTGACATGTATTGCGAACACCGGCCTGCAGCTCAACTTAAAGAAGTGTCGTTTCGCTGTTCGTGAGCTTGTGTCCAAGAAGGGTATACGTCCTGATGCCGCCAAACTTTGAGTTGTGACCGAGTTTCCGAAGCCTGCTACTATCAAGGAGTTAAGAAGGTTTTGGGCCTGTGCTCATACTTTCGGCGTTTTATACGGAACTTTGCTTCCATTGTCGCCCCATTGACTCAGCTCCTCGGCAATACCTCAGATATTTCGCTGTTGTCACCATCATGCGACGGCGCTTGCAACTCATTGCACCGACTCCTAACAGTCGCGCCCATCCTGCGTCATTTTGACCCTGAGGCGCCCACCGAAGTGCATGCAGACGCCAGTGGTGTCGGCATCGGCGCTGTGCTCTCTGAGCACCCCTCAGGCTTCGGTGAATACGTAGTTCCGTATGCCAGCCGTACTCTCACAAAAGCCGAAGCGAACTACTCTTTAACGGAAAAGGAGTGCTTGGCATTCGTCTGGGCCCTCACAAAGTTTCGCCCTCACCTTTACGGCTGTTCGGTTGATGTAGTCACGGACCGTCATGCCCTCTGTTTCATTTCATTTTATTACTCTCAAGGCCGGTCAGGCGTTACAGAGAGGAGTGGGAAAAAAATAAGAAATAAAAAGAAACAAACAAATAAACAGTTATAATTCGTAAGCATTAACAGTATCCTTGAATTTTTCAAAGTCCTTGATGACGACGACAGTGGAGGACAGGTGATTCCAGTCCGAGGCAGTTCTGGGGACGAAGGAATTATGATATTGGACAGTCCTGCACTGTGGGATGTGCACCTTTAAGTGGTGATCTCTGCGGGACGATATGTACACCGGAGGAGTAAACAGGGACTGCTTTAAGTTTTCGTTGCCGTAATATATTTTATGAAATGTGCAGAGGCGTGAAAGGCGGCGCCGTATGGCAAGATCTGGAAGATTAAGCGTTCTTTTGATTTCTGTAACACTGGCACGGCGGGAGTAATTAGACATCATGAACCTTGCAGAGCGATTTTGGATGGATTCTAGCCACACAATGAGAGAGTTAGTGTATGGGTCCCACACTGGAGCAGTGTACTCACTTTTTGAACGGACGAGTGTTTTATAGAGCAGTAGTTTCACAAGGATAAGGGCAGGGGAAAAGTTGCGACGGATGAAGCCGAGCATGCGGTTGGCATCCTTAGTAATATATTCAATGTGAGCCTTCCAGGACAGATCATCAGTTATTTGAACACCAAGATACTTATACTTGTTAACTTGGGTCAGCGGGGTGTCATCGAGAAAGTATGAGCACGGAATGTTGTGATTACTAGTGCGCGTAATTCTCATTAATTTACATTTGTTAACATTTAGTTTCACAAGCCAGGTATTACACCAAGTTCCAATTATATTCAGATCATTTTGAAGAGCGCATGCACCATCTTGGTTAATAACTTCTCTGTATAAAACACAGTCATCAGCGAAAAGTCTTATTTTGGGAGTAACTGAGGAAGGAAGATCATTAATATAGATAAGGAAAAGAAGAGGTCCTAGAACTGATTCTTGCGGAACGCCAGAGGTTACGGAGCAAATGGGGGAGTCATGATCGTTAGCATTGACATACTGACTTCGATTACTTCAAAAACACTCAATCCACTTTAAATTACCATAATGAATATTTAATTTACTTAACTTATAAAATAATGGTTGGTGTGACACGGTGTCAAACGCCTTTGCAAAGTCAATATATAAGCAATCATTGAGAGAAGAGTGGTCCAGTGCAAAAATCAAGTCATTAGTGAATGCAAATAATTGGGTTTCACCTGAATGATGCTTACGAAAACCATGCTGTGAATCTGTAAAAAACGAATTAGTTTCCAGATAGTCAACAAGGTGTGAATAGATAATATTGTCACGCGCCTTCGTAGAACGTCGACGGAAGATGAAGAACGGTCGGGTAGATCGGTGAAGAAGAAAGAACAAGGACAGAGGGACGTTTGTACGCTTCGCCGCAGTCCTGTTTGGACCGATCCCTGTAAATAAACCCCCCGTGCGTACCAAGCCCGTAACAATATGTTCAAGTAGCTTGCATGGAATAGATGTTAAGGAAATAGGCCTGATTATGAACATCACCAGACTTGTGGACTGGAACCACCTTGGCGATTCTCCAGTCGTCAGGCAGTGATGCGCTGCGGATGGACTGCGAAAAATTTTGGACAACACCATAGATGAATACAAACACGTACTCTTCAAGAACTTATTACTAATACCGTCGACCCCTGCAGCTGAAGCAAGCTTTCCTTTCTGAATAACCCTGGCAACACCTTCATCATTGATAGTTATAGGCTCCATCTGAATCGATTCAGAAACCGCAATATCGGGTAAGGTGGAAACCACGGAATTACTAAAGGAGGAGAAAAATGTATTGTTCAAAGTAACGCAGAACTCGTGAGGGGGAACCGGGAATTTATTTATAGAGCGAAGTCGGACCTCTTTTGTTTTGCGCACATTAACGACGTTCCAAAATTTTTGCGGGTTGGAAACGAGCAAATGAGGCAGTGTGTCGTGATAAAAAAACATGCTTAGCGCTCTGCAGCGCCTGCTTGTGCTGTGACGCGACAGGACGATAAAGGGGGCATTTATCAGCAATTTTTAAATTTTGCAGCTGCCGGAAAATGCGCGTTTTCTTATTTAGGAGGCGCTTTAGCGATATGCTGAATCAGGCTGCTTGTTTGGAGTAGGAAACGCGACGAGTGGGAATATATTCATTTATGAGATCATTCACCGTCGTTTTAAATGTGCCAGTTTTCTTGAATGAAACGACTCCAGAACTGCGGGAAGCAGGTGTCGGAAAAGCGCTCAAGCTCTGCATTAATAGCTTGAAAGTCAGCCTTGTTGTAGTTCCTAAGTAGCTTGTATCTTTTTGGAGAGCGAGCCGAGCGTGAAGGCATAGTTAGGTGGATTGCACTATGGTCACTTAAGCCCGGAAGAAAGCTGATTGAAGATATAGTTTCAGGAGAGGTGGTTAGCACAGGATCAAGTATGTTGGCAGATGTCTGAGTAACACGGGTTGGTTCTTTAACGATTTGATCAAGGTTGAAAGTAGAGCACAGTTCAATGAATGCAGAACATTCTGAGAAAGGACGTAAGAAATGATAAGAGGGGCTGTTCCATGAAATCGCGGGAAGGTCGAAATCGCCAAAAATATAAAGAGCAGACCTCGCAAACTTAGAAAGGACCGAATTAATGGCGTCATGTAGGTCATCGCAGAAGCAAGGCTGTGAGCTAGGTGGTCGATAGCATAATAAAATGTCCTTGTGGTTCAAACGTAAGCAAATGCACAGAAATTCCAGTGAAGAATTCACGGGAACGCTACAGGAAGCAATTTCATCTGATACGTCAATCAAAACATCACCACCAACGCGCTCAAAGCGATCAAATCTATAAATGTTGTAATTTTTTTCACAAGTGAACAGTTCCCGAGAATCAACTTTTTCAGACAGCCACGTTTCGGTCAGGACAATCACATCGGCAAGACACGTGTCGGCTAGGGCTGACAATGAGTCTCGTTTATTTGTAATGCTGCGAATGTTAGTGAAAAGAATCGAGTAATGTGGATTCGGTAATGCCTGAACGGCTGCGTTTTCCTGTGGCGAACCTGAGAAAGAAGTTGATGCAGGCGTGTCTGATGCAGGCAGGGATGATGCAGGCGGGGCTGTTGCGTCTATTTCAGAGGCACGTCCGCCAGGCGCTTCAACTTCGCATACGGCATCTCTGTCGGCAGAATATACGTAGCATTTTTTGTTTACGTACAGCCTGTTGTAACGCAGGTTGTATTTATGGCCACTTGCTTTACCATAGTCCATGAGCTTTTTCCGCGAAAGCCTAGTTGCTCTGCAAAAGTCCTCCTGTATAGACACGCCTGTATTCTTCAGTTTTGCTTTTCCCGCGAAAGCCTAGTTGCTCTGCAAAAGTCCTCCTGTATAGACACGCCTGTATTCTTCAGTTTTGTTCTGTGAGCCCAAACGCCATCTCTAACTTTAAACGACGCGAACTTCACGACGATCGGTCGGCATTTCTATTCAACGAAAGCTCCAAGGCAATGTGCCCATGCAATGCCTTCATCGGTTAGTTCCAGGGAAAATGAGCTCAGAAGGCGTCTCCGTATCTTCTGCTCAGATTCCGCCCATGTTTCATCTGCTGCATCATCGACACCGTAAAATATAAGATTATCTCTTCGAGACTGATCTTCAAATTCATCAAGGCGTGTCCGCAGAAGATAGCTTTCATCAAGAACAGCTTTAGTTACGAAGTGTTTCACGTCAGCCCCATCCAGAAGAGCTGTAGAATCGATTTCCTTTGCTTCGAGAGCTGCCAGTCGATGTAATGCGTCTGACACTGTGTCTTCAAGCTGCTTTTGACTGGCCTCTAGCTGTTTTTGACCGGTCTCTAGCTGTTTTTGACTGGCCTTTACCTCGCTCAAAAATGCCATTACTTCTCCAAGGAGCGATTCTATAAATTTTTTCAGGACATTAATTGCAACTAATATATCCTCGTTAATTAATCACAACCCAACTTAAGGCGGTTGTGATTACTGATCTCGAGGAGGGCATCCTGAAGAGTGAAGTTGAATGGGCCTTAGCCAGCCTTGCTAAGAACAAAGCTAGCGGAATTAATGGCATTTCAGCTGAGTTGCTTCAAAACTTCAATCATGACGCTGTTAACATTCTGCATACATTATGTCAGAAGATCAGGACAACCCTGCAGTGGCCACAGGATTCGAGGAGGTCAGTTTACATCCCCATTCCAAAGAAAGGCAGTGCCAAAGATTGTTCCAACTACCGCACGATCGCGCTTATTTCGCATGCTAACAAGGTGATGTTGAAAATCCTCCAAGGTAGGCTGCAGCAGTATGTGGATCGGAAGCTTCCGGACGTGCAAGCTGGGTTTCGCAAGGGCAGAGGAACAAGAGACCAAATTGCCAACCTTCGCTGGATCATGGAAAAAGCAAGAGAGTTCCAAAAACCCATCTACTTCTGCTTTAGATTATGCGAAAGCGTTTGACTGCGTAGATCACAGCAGATTGTGGCAAGCTCTCCAAGAGATGGGAGTTCCCATTCACCTCATCTGTCTCCTCATGAACCTGTATGAAGGGCAAGAGGCCACAGTCAGAACTGGGCATGGTCTTAGTGATTGGTTTCCGATTGAGAAAGGAGTGAGGCAAGGCTGCATGCTGTCGCCCTGCCTATTTAACCTATATGCAGAGTGCGTCATGAGGAAGGCCGGTCTGGACGAGTCTTCAGCTGGAGTGAAGATTGCTGGAAAACGTATCAACAACCTTAGATATGCGGACCATACCACTTTAATGGCAGAAAGTGGAGTGGAACTCAAGAGACTTCTGATGCGCGTACAAGAAGAGAGTGGGAAGTTTGGGCTTAAACTGAACATTAAAAAGACAAAGATCATGGCGTCTTGCCCTATCAAGTCCTGGAGCATCAATGGACAAGAAGTGGAAACTGCGACAGATTTACTCTTCTTGGGCTCCAAGATTACCTCGGAAGGAGACTGCAGCCATGAAATTTGGAGACGCCTGCTTCTGGGAAAGAGAGCAATGGTTAGCCTTGACCGCCTAGTAAAGAGCAGAGACATTAGTCTGCCAAGCAAGATCCGTATACTCGTGCTATGGTCTTTCCAGTTGTGATGTATGGATGCGAGAGTTGGACAGTGAAAAAGGCTGACCGCCGAAGAATTGACGTGTTTGAACTGTGGTGCTGGCGAAGACTATTCAGAGTTCCTTGGACTGCCAGAAGATCAAATCAGTCGATATTGTCGACCATATACGCTGACTGCTCATTGGAGGGTCAAATTCTAAAGTTAAAGCTCAGCTACTTTGGTCATCTGATGAGAAGTGAGGAGTCGCTGGAGAAAAATTTGATGTTGGGAAAGGTTGAGGGTCGCCGGAGAAGGGGTAGGCAGCGAACACGATGGTTAGATGGCATTCTCGAGGCACTGCAGATGAAGCTATGCGATGTTAGGAAGATAGTGAGAGACCGGAAAGCGTGGCGTGACATGGTCCATAGGGTCACGAAGAGTCGGACACGACTGAACGACTGAACTGAACTGAATATGTCCTCGTTACTCAGGCCTTGCTTGTTGAGACCAGGGTTCGACTTTACATCTCCTGACAACAAAAGCAACTTTACAACATGAATACACTCGGCAACGGTGCATCTCAAGGTGTGTGGGCATGGGACAAGCAGTAAACAGCGATTACTAGTACGCTTAGAATATAATGAAAGTGGGCAACTGACCTGCGTAAGCAAGTAGAAAGGCTTTAGCACGATCATCGCTGCTGTCCTACGCTTACTGACGAGCGGATGCATCGGTCGAATATTTATACACTGCACGCTAGTTGATGACGGTGGCAGTGTGTCTTGCTTGTCGTAGCGCAGTGGCAGCGCGCTTTTGTGGTCCAACGGCGCGAAGTTCAATGTGGCAGGACAATAACCGGCTGAGAAGAGCCCGTGGAAACGGGCAGCATTTGGAAGCAAGGGTTGTCCTCCAGGCAAATCCAGGCAAAAAGCAGGGAAGTTGTAGTCGATCACGAGCAACTGCGTAAGCAAGTAGAAAGGCTTTAGCACCATCATCGCTGCTGTCCCACTCAAAGCTCAAGGATCCCTCCGGCCGCTTGGTACGGTGAGCTCTTCGTCTACAAGAATATGACATCCGTGTTATTTGCCGATCTTGTCGCAAGCATACAGATGCCGACGCTTTTCATCACTCACCGCTGCCAGCCGACCTTGCCAGCCTCTCCGTCTTGGACTCCGCGGCATCTTCGCTCGACATCAGTGACATGCCCGCCGAACAACGAAAGGATCCATGGATCGCATCCCTTATTGACTACCTTTCCAACAATTCAGCGATTATTTCCTCACGCGCCCTTCGCCTTCAAACCTCCCACTATGAGATTCGGGATCACCTCATTTACTGGCGCAGCTACAACTCAAGTAGACAGAAATGGCTCCTCGTGGTTCCGCACTCAAATATGTGCAGCTTTTCCCGCCGATCCGCAGTGCGTTCACGCCGGAGTTTTTAAGACGTACACTCGAATCCGTCTTCGCTACTATTGGCGCGTTATTTACAACTCAGTTCTTAAGTACGTTCGATTGTGCTTGATTTGCCAACGCCGCAAACCTGCCTCTCACCGTTCAGCTGGTGAGTTATAGCCTCTCACATGTCCGCATAGACCCTTCGACCGCATTGGAATTCACCTCTATGGACCTCTTTCGTACACAGCTGATGGCAATCGCTGGTTCATTGTCGCCGTCGACCACCTGACGCGATATGCCGAAAACGCCGTGCTCCCAGCTGCAACAGCCCGAGATGTGGCCGGTTTCTTATTGAAGAACTTCATTGTCCGTCACAGTGCTCCTCGTGAATCGCTCAGCGACAGAGGCCGTGCTTTCTTATCTGACGTCGTTCAAGCCCTGCTCACTCAGTGGAAAATCATTCACCGTACTAGCGCCGCCTACCACCCGCAGACAAACGGCCTTACTGAACGATTTAATCGCACCCTCGGTGACATGCTCGCGAAGTACGTCGGATACAACCACACAAACTGGGACATAGTCCTTCCTTACATCACCTACGTGTGCAAACCAGGTACACAATCCAGCACGGGCTTCTGTCCGTTCTTTTTGCTTTACGATCGGCATCCATCTGCCCCGCTCGATACTGTCCTCCCCTACAACCCTGACGCATTAGAATGTAGCACAGTGACCGAAGCTGCACAGCACGCAGAAGAATGCCGCCAGATTGCACGGACATTCACAACCGACTCTCAGTGGCGCCCAAAATACCGCCATGACAGCAATCAGAAGAATGCACCACACTTCGAGCCTGGCTCACTCGTGTGGCTATGGGTTCCATGCGGCAGCCCCGGCCTCTCAACAAAACTGATCTCCAAGTATCATGGGCAATACCGCGTCGTCGAGCGCACTTCACCAGTGAACTATATTGTTGAGCCGCTTACGCCATGTTCCGATTTGCGACGCCGTGGCCGTGAAACTGTTCATGTGCATCGCCTCAAGCCGTTCTACGACCCCATTGTATCTTCGTCCCCTTAAGTTGCCAGGATGGCTCTTTTTTTCCTGGGGGGCATCGTGAAGAAGATGGACCCCTTCGCTGCACGCTGATGAGAAAGAAGCAGTTGTGGAATTGCCATCGCGCAGATCGTGTTGGTCTTGATCGCCCCGCTTCCCCGCCGACCTCGACGCCGTCCTCAACGTCCTTCTTCTACAGTACTAATATATTACTTAATTATTTATTAATTGGTCATTATTGTTTAATAATGTATTACTTAATTAGTTATTTATAAGTAATTAAGTATTTACTAGTAATTATTCAGTAATTCATCATTGATTGTCATATGACCATATAAGGAACGCATTCGCGCATACTGTGGTGGTGCTCTGTGATTGGTCGAGACATCTATGACGTCATCGCTCCTCGGCCGATCAGAGCCGCCGCAAAAGCGGGGCACATTTTTTCGTCGGTGGCAGCTTGATCCATAAAGGCTTTCGCCTTAAAACAGGATTGCGTGCTTTGGGAGAACTTTTGGTACCGGCTATGTCCCCGGCTTGGTCAGTGGGGGATAGCCTCAGGAACCCATGAAAAACATTTTAGCTTTCGCACTGTGTGTACGATGATGTCTCGTCTCGAAGAGTTTCATTCATTTTCAAAGAGTCGCATTCATAGCATTCATTGATTACGAAAAAGCATTTGACTCAGTAGAAACCTCGCCGGTGATGCAGGCATTGCGAAATCAGGGGGTAGACGAGCCGTATGTGAAAGAGCTGGAAGATATTGCTACGAAGATGAAGCGGGCAGTGGCGCGGGGCGGAGCGCTCACGCCAGGCCTGCTGGCCATTAAAACATATTTAATCGTCATGTTGTCACGTCGTTCTGTTTCTGTTGTGTCGCCGTGTTCCATCGCTTGTCATGCCACAATGTAGAATTTGGTTAGAGGTGCGGTTCATCCCCATCCTCGCCTTGCACCGTCGAAGCCAACCGTACGCCGAATCCATCTGCCAAAAACCCACGGAGATCGCCGCCCAGCTCTGCCCCAGCCCTATTTGCTTAGACCCGACCAGCCGCTGTCCCCAGCCCTGACCACAACATACGACGACCAGGAACAGCCCAAAGCCGTCCCCACCGACCCCACGACAAAGCGACCTCACGACCACTATAGCGAAGACAGCACTCCTGCCCAAGCCGTTCGGCGTGTCCATGAGCCTTGGTCTTCGGCAAACGGTGAAGATTGTATTTAATGCTCCGGTGGAAGCATTCTTCGCATCTTCGCATTCATTGTGGTGTCAAGCATTTCATGTCCCAATCCTGTGTCTGTGTTCATCGTCACGTCATGCATTGGATTTCTAGCAATAGATCGGGACGATCGCTCGGTGGCCCCGAGTAATGCTACGAAGATGACGAAGCGGGTAGTGGCACGGGGTGGAACGCTCGCGCCAGGCCCGCTTGGCATTAAAGCATATTTCATCGTCATGTTATCACGTCGTTCTGTTTCTGTTGCGTCGCCGTGTTCCATCGCTTGTCATGCCACCACGAGACAATATATATAGTGGCGGCACAGCAACCATAGTTCTACATAAAGAAAGTAACAAAATTCCCATAAAGAAAGGTGTTAGGCAAGGTGACACGATCTACCCAGTATTATTCATAGCTTGCAAGTCCCATTCCAAGTCTCTGAATACTTCCTCTAAGGAAGTATTCAGAGACTTGGAATGGGAGTTGTTCGGGATAAGGGTAGATGAAGAATACCTCAGTAATCTCCGATTCACTGATGACATTGCCTTGGTAAGTAACTCAGGAGATGGACTGCAAATAATGATTGATGACCTAGACAGGAAAAGTAGAAAGGTAGGCTTAAAAATCAATATGCTGAAGACTAAGGTAATGTTCAACAGCCTCGGGAAGGAACAGCAGTTTACAATAGGTAGCGAAATACTGGAAGTAGTAGGCGGATATGTCTACTTAGGACAGGTAGTAACCGCAGATCCGGACCATGAAAAGGAAATAACAACTAGAATAAGATTGGGATAGAGCGCATTTGGCAAGCACTCGCAAATTATGACAAGCAGCTTACCGGTATCGCTCAAGAGGAAAGTATACAACAGTTGCATCTTACCTGTACTCACCTATGGGCCTTAAACGTGGAGGCTAACCAAAAGGGTTCTACTTAAGTTGAGGACAACGCAGAGGGCTATGGAACGAAGAATGGTAGGGGTAACATTAAAAGATAGGAAGCGTGCAGTGGGTCAGAGAAATAACTGAAGTTACTGAAATTCCAGTGGAAATCAAGAAGAAGAAATGGGCTTGGGCAGGACATGTAGTGCAAAGATAGGATAACCGATGGTCGCTTAGGTGAACAAACTGGATTCCAAGGGAAGGATAGGGTGACAGGGGGCGACATAAAGTTAGGTGGGTGGATTAGGTGAAGAAGTTCGCAGGGGTCATGTGGATGCAGCTAGCACAGAACCAGGTTAATTGTAGAAATATCGGAGAGGCCTTCACCCTGCAGTGGGTATAGTCAGGCTGATGATGATGATATGTTTTATTTCAGTCCATGGATTCAATTACTGATCTCCAATTTGCGTCCTCAATATGTCCGCGAAAGTAGTTGAGTGTTCTAGGGTTTATATTGCGAAGAATTAAAAACGTTCGATGATTGGTAAACATTATTAAAGTGTCATTTTCTTTGCGAATGAAATAAATGGGTAAATATTCACTTTGTCACATCTAATTTCACGGCGCACACATGAGGAGTGGTCATTCATTCTTGGTGATGGTTCATTCGTGTTCTTGGCGTTATTGTGGGCGTTATTGACGCACTCTGGTAGCAGCGCCAACTGGCGAACAACAAGCAGATTGCGTTTCTTGTATGCTTGCAGGTTCACTTCTTGCTTCTGTTAATCAAAATTCTGTCTTTGCTGCCAATGGTCTTTATTTCTTCTGCTCGTGTATTTTGCGCATAATTTTTGTCGCATAATGTTGCGTTGCTGCGTTTGCAGAGAACACCTTCCGAAAAATGTACTCCCTTTGAGTTTTCGTTAATGTTGTTTCTTATTTCATCTTGGAGACTATGGTGACATGTCCGAAGTTCTTAAAAGCAAAGCACAATAGTTCAAAAATCTTGGAAGTGTGGCTCTTGCCGACACAGTTTCGCAAAGGATATCAGCGCTGAGCCTTCTGGCTCGACTGTCTGTAATATGAAATTCATTCTGTTGGAATTCAATCCGAAGCAGACCTTCCTTCTCTGTTTTCCAGAGAAAGTTGATCACAAAAATATGTTGCAATTCTCTCTGGCGAATTTCACCACTTCAGCAACCGTCTTGATGATCAGGTGAAGAGAGACAAAGGAGTTGAAAAAGCGATTTGGGCTTAACTTTGAATTTCAAGGCATCGAGCAAAGTGAAAACGAGGATTTACTATGTAAATAAATGAAATCGGCGCTGAAGGCCTCGCCTTAAGAAAACGGGTCCGCAAGCCATGGTCTCGCCCGACGAGTGACAAATCCAGTCTCTTTTAAAAACACCGAGTTATTCCGGATTAACGAAAAAGAAACACCATCGAGTAAACTGAATGAGGGTCAGGGCTTTACCGCAAAAAGACAAAACACACTGCGGCGCGAATAGCGCAAGTGACAGTCTCAAAGCGCTAAAGGCGGCATAAGAAACACTGCTCCTCGCGTGGCAGCAATTCACGTAAATACACAAAAAGCCATCCCTGCAGGCACTGCTTTTGTCTTCGTCTCACAGGTATTGGTATCGCCGTCCGTGCACATCACGCTGGCCCATGACGCTCACTGGCCGCCTCGCGCCGGCTTCCCGCCGAAAAAAATCTGAGCCCATAGGCTTCCAAAGCACCGTCGAGCGGCGCTGCTGCTCCTGACAGGGAGCGCCACCTCTGACAGAAAAATATAAACTGGGGATACACGCGGCGGCACCACCTAGGCATCCCGTGCAAGTTTTCTCCTTTCGCTCGCTCGCTTCCGCGCACGTGCAGACGTCTCGCGGTGCTTTGTCGCGCGGGCGTCACTGGACGCCGCCGGCTCAGCTCGCTGCCTTCACGGCGTGCGCCGTGCTGCGCTTTCTCTCACATGAGCACGTGCCTTGATGCGCCCCCGCAGGCGCGCCGCAACATGCCACCTATATCCCGTCTTGATTGGGCAACCTGACGCGTATTTCCATGCAGGATACTTAATTATAGGCGGGAAACTTTTTATTCACGTCTGCACTGTAGAGCAAACAACAGACGGGGATGAGTAAGTGAATGCATCCCACAATAGAAAAAACGTAGGAGGTGCATCTCGAGGTAAGTCCGCTATGTAATTATATTGTCTTATATAATATGTTTAAAAACTGCTAAAGTGTCATAGGTACTGAGAAATAAAGTGGCCCGCTCGTTGACCATCGCTTTGGCCTGTAGCATGCGATCTATATATACATTTTTTTTTTTTATTATTACGGCGTTACCAAAGGAAATCTTGCAGTAGAAGAATAAGTGTATAGTCCGAAGGAGGTGTTTCTTCAAAGACAAGAACGCTAGCAATCTCATAAGCACATGCGTGCTCCGTGCGCTGCACGCGACATAACCAGCTCGCTGGCTCGAAAGGCAGGTGAATTCCAAGCTTGTACCACATAGTGTTTTATTTTGGTTCTTATTAAATGGTGATACTTCATTTATGATATTTGGTTTGCACGCGCGAACCCTGTGACACGAATGGGGTGCTCCGTGCGAGTAGTGTCACTCGAGCCATAGCTAGGATCACTTTTGTACTGCACTTCCGACATATCTTCGTTAGTAATAATAATAACAATAATTGGTTCACTTATTGGCCAATTTGCGAAAATCTGTAAAAGTGTCTCAGCAAGGCATCTTTTCCAACGCCGCCCCCACCCCCGAAAAAAAAGCCTCGTTCCTAAATATTTTCTTGGTCAATCTAAAAATAAAAAGGCAGCTGTGGACATTTAGGGCACAATAACAAATCAGTCTCGATCGCGGACGTCGCATCTGTTGATTTGGTTGCTTTCAGAGCACTCACAAAGCAGGGAGAGAGCACAGAAAATCGGCCAAACTAGACACGCGGGGAGAGAAGAGCAGGATAATCTTCCATCCTCTTCACTTTTTATGCATGGTATTAAGCCGCTGTACTTTTTGATGCCTGTCCAAGCCGCCTTTGTCAACTGTCAACATTTCTGAGTTTACGAAGAAATTGGCTCTTTTCGTTTCAATAAAGAACGCCAGACTTCTCAGAACGCTGTCATGCGGTTGGAAAACGGGTCTTCCGGACACACTTCCAAAGGAATCTGCAAAGTTTCACACGTGAGCCTCGTCTTTTGGTGCTTCGAATACTATTGTGGCTTCCCATGACACAATGATACTTAGTACATCCGTTTCGCATCAGCGGAACCTTTTTTTGTGCAGCCAAAAAAACCGCCAGGCGCAACGAGATCGCCGAGCGTGCACAGGAAGCTAGCGGAGCGTCTGCTCCGGCGAAGCCCCATCGTTTCACATTTCGCCACCACGCCAGGAATGCGGCGCAGCCGTCGCGCGGCGAAATGTGCATCGAAATATCTAGAGTGGAAAATAGACCTTTGTATTTGGCCTTCCTGGACATAAACGGGGCGTACAACAACGTAAGCAGGGAACTCCTGTGGAACATATTAAAAGAAGGTATCGGTTATGAGATAATAGAGTTCCTACAGGAATTTTACCGGGATAACAAAGTAGAAATTACGTGGGAAGGAATAAAAAGTACGGAGGATGTCAAAGTATGCAAAGGATTAAGACAAGGCTATCCTCTATCACCGGTGCTGTTCATGCTTTATATGATAAACCTGGAACGGAAGATACAAGACAGTAACCTAGGTTTTAACCTGTCATATAGATTAGGTGGAAAGCCGGTAGAGCAGCGCCTCCCCGGTTTGATGTATGCAGACGATATTGTGCTGCTAGCTGAGAGTCTGGAAGAATTTCAAACTCTAGTTAAGTATTGCGGAGATGAAGGGGACGCTCTAGGCTTCAGTTTCAGCGCAGTTAAGTCGGGTCTGGTGATTTTCAACGGCTCAACTGATCAGGGTCTTAAAATACAAGGCCATGAAATACCTAGAGTAGCAGAATATAAATATCTGTGGGTATGGGTAAACGAAGGATTGGTATACATTGGAAAGCATGAGCAATCACTTAAGGCCAAAGGGCGAAGGAATGCCGGGATAATGAAGCATAAGGCATTGTGGGGATACAATAGGTATGAGGGTTTGAGAGGTATTTGGAAAGGAATTATGGTGCCCGGACTTACTTTCGGAAATGCGGTTTTGTGCCTAAAATCAGAGGTACAGTCGACATTAGAAATAAGTAAGAGATCCGTTGGACGATTAGCACTAGGTGCCCACGGCAAAACTACGAATGACCCGGTACAGGGAGATATGGTATGGGCATCTTTCGAAGTACGGGAAGCTCAGAGTAAAATATTATATGAGGAAAGCCTGAGGAAATTGGACAGTAACAGATGGGCAGCTAAAGTATATAAATACCTGTACTTAAAAAGCGTTGACTCACAATGGAGGAAAATAACTAGGAAACTAACTAGTAAGTATGCTAGTCACAAGGACGGAGAAATAAAGAGCATTAAGCAACAGGTGAAAAACACAGAAGGTAAAAATTGGATAAATTCGATGGAAAAGAAACAGTGTGGAATTATTCCGAAAGTGGAAAATGCAGATCAGGAAGGAAGATTTCTTTGATAATTCAAGAGGCAGTGCCCTACCTTTTGAAGTTAGATCAGGGTGCCTTAGAACACGCAACTACAAAAAGAAATTTAACAATGGAGATGACGCATGTGCTGTATGTGGAAACTTCAGTGAAACAATTGACCATATTATACTCGAATGTAATGGTATCCATCCGGAAGTTGATGCAGGCGCAGTCACTGTTCCTGAAGCGCTGGGGTTTAGAGATACCAGTGACCGAGTGAATAAACCGGCGGTGGAAACTAGCAAAAAACGACTGGAAGATTGGTGGCTTAAAAGCAGAGAAGTGACATGTTAGTAATGTAGAAACAAAAATTTCATAAATGGAATGATGGTTTAGTTAACCATTCTAAATCAATAATTATGATATAGGGAGAAAAATGAGCATGATAGCTACTGCTACCACCCCGTTTCAAAGGGGACGCTAGTATATTCCATCCATCAATCCATCCGAAACTTGAGCTTGGGTTCCCTATAGAGAGATTGGTAAAGAGCGGACACTCAGCGAAAACTGGCGCCAGGAAATGACGCGCGACTTGGTGCGCTGCCGCCGTTTGATGGATGGCGCCACCAGCGCAGACGACCGCGAGGCGGCACCCGCTGCAGCGGCAGCCCACCGGAGCAGGCGACAGAAAATTGTCGAAGGGGCTGGCTGTCGGCGCGGGTCTTTTCTGTGCGGCACAGACCGCATATTTGTATCTCTCGTGGGCTGCTACGCGGAACCACTATAGTTTGAAACGACGGCAAGTTGAGCAACGTTTTTTACTGAACTACGCTGCACTTCAAGCAGTTTACGCTGACCACGCCGGCCGGTGCCAATTAAGTTTCGCAGCTCGTGAACAGGCGCACCGGCTGTTCAGGCATAATGAAGTTCAGGCGCAGTTTGTGAGGTTCCGGCGGTTTACAACCGCGGCGAGGTGTAATATGTCGTGTTCCTTTGAAACTGGCTTGCATTTCAAACAGTTTAGCTCAGCACGCTGGACAAAGTGGCATTTAAAGGCACCGAGGCACGCCGTCGCACCAACATGGCGTGTTCGCAGGCCGATGTGGCCAGGCCTGAGTTGGTTTGCCGAATGACTAGTTTGCGTAGAGTCGCTTTTAAAAGGGCAACCGAAAGGTGAGAAATATTTATTTCTTGTCAAACTGCGCAGCATTGCAGGCACTTTAGCTCAGCCCGGCGGTCTGCGCTTCACAAAGTCGCGTATGAAGGGCAAGCCAACATTGCGTGCTCTCCGGCCGCGGTGAGGCCAGGCCGCGTTGGCCAAGCCTTTCGCGGTTTTGCAAACGGCTAGTTTTGCATGGTATAGCGTTGCATTTAACGAGACAACGTTAAAGGGAGAAAGGTTTTAATGCGCTGCAAACCTCATTGCTTGAGCTGTTCAGCGCTTTTGAGGAACGTTTTTAGTTTAGCGGCTGTTATTTCACTCGCTGTAGAAATGCATTTTCAGATACTTTCGGTTAGCCTGCATTTCCTTACGTGTACGTTGCAAAAGCCTTTTGTACCCAATTTTACGAATGACAACTTTCCTATTCAAGACCATAACTGCTGCTCACCAAGCTTCAATACGCTCTCACATGCGCAGATGTGTGCACGGTGCAGTGCCCTTACAGTTCTTTGCAACCTTCTGCATCATGTTCATTCCTTTCCAACAGCGCTGCTTGAACCCATGGACTGCAGCCGAAGCACGGCAAATGCGACGAGTGAACGGTGTGGCCTTCCCCCAAGCATCGGTACTCCCCTCTGCTCTGAACAATACAAGTTACACTTGCTGAGGTAGCCGCGACTGTGATTATGTACGTTATGTATAATGCCTCTGTTGTTACATAGCATTTCCCATAGTTCGAAAAACAACGTCATACAATTTTTTATCTCAAAGTGTTGTTTCTCGCCTTGTGTGCTCGTTTGTTTGTACTGTGCACATCGCATAACGTGTGCCAAGTTTTTTCATTGTCTCCGTCTACGTCTGTTGGATCTGTTAGGTGTTTTATATGGAGCAAAACAAATGTTCATTTCACAAAGCACTATGCATCTTTTCTGCAATACTATTTTGCAAAGGCTGCTGCGCAGCTGCGTTGATGGTTAGCTTAGAGCACTGGGAATCTATTTTTCATGTTGTTATGCATGCTCAAAATAATACAAGCACAAGTAGACCATGTAAAACCAATATAATGCCCCAAATGGTCAGGGCGCAGCGCATGCTAACATTCAAATTGCGCGTCAACCGGAAGTAGTTGACACCGGCCGCTTGGTGCGCTACAGTCAAATGGGCCGCTGAGCCCTATGGGAGTGTCCGCTCTTTCCAATCTCTTTCTCTATGCCGAGCCTTGATTTCGACGCGCTTATCTGCCCTGTCTTTGCGCCGCTAACATGCCACCCTAAGCCTGGCAGTTCGCTCATGCGCACTCACACTTCCCGCACAAGCACTAACACAAATGGGAAAAAACGCGCGTTTGGAAACGCGCGGACAAGCGCCTTTGTCCCGTCCTCTGTCTTGTGGTGTGTTTATTTCGGCGCAGTTTTTCACAATAGAAATGGAAACGCTAAAAGGGGCTGCAGAGCCCCACACTCCCCCCTCCCCTCTCAGGACGCGAAATCTCCCTAGGCGTAATTCCATCTCCTCAACGGCAGGCTCCCGCAATTTCTTTCTCCTCACTGGTTGCCTCTCCGCGGGTTAAACGGAGATTGTTACCGAGAGGTGTCTCTGAATATGATCTAAAGGTAAAATACACTCACTAAAAGCAGGAAATCATTACGGTGAAAATAATTAGGGTTACCGTTGTCATGCTGTCACCTCGTGGCTCTGTTCCCGGCTGATTTTTTTGTAGCTATTAGGAATTAAAAACATCACATGATGCAACCTAAAGGGGAACACCCCCCCCCCCCCCCCCGCCCCAGCAAATATATTGGTAGCTTTTTTTAAGGTTGCAATTAAACAAATTCAAAAAAGAGTCGCACACACAGGATGCGAAAATACGTTTTAATCGCTAAGTGCTCAGGTAAGCAGTGCTAATCCATTGCGCCACTGTAGCTTTTTTTTTCTTTATTGCATGGAAGTACTTCGAGCAATTTAATCACGTCGAATTTCACAACCTGTCAATACACAATTACACCCGCATCGAGTCCTAATTTTGGCCTCACATCAAATTTCCGGGCGACATATACATGTATCTAGTAAAGGTAACCAGGCAGGAGGTTGATCCTGCGCAGATATACCCCCCGCACTATATGCACATTGTTCTCTGAACAGAGACTTCGATGAATTTGAAGTCAAGAATTTGACGGAAGCCCGTCTGATCGGGATGGGACATGACGAAAAATAAACGGCACCGACCAAAAGAAAAATAATGGAGTGACGTTTCGGCTCCCACACGGGGAGCCTTGTTATTGATTGTGAACAATTGCTCCCGTGTGGGAGCCGAAACGTCATTCCATCATTCTTCTTTTGGTCGGTGCCGTTAATTTTTCGCCAAGACTTCGATGAACGTGGTGGCTCCGCGTGGCGATCTGTCATGCGGCTCTTCCACAGGCTAAAAAGTCCCATGAGGAAAAAAAGGCCACGTGGCGCCTCAGAAGCTTCCATAGTAGGCCAAAATCTGATTTTCTTCCTTCCTGTCAACAATGAAATTTACAGTGGGGAAAAGTCAAAGTGCAATACCACGAAGAGCTCTAGCAAATGTAAAGTTACAAAAACGCTTTAGGTTAGTCAGTTCGCTCAAAACTGATTTGGGTATAATAGATGGCGATCAGGTTGTTGACACTTTCAATGAAATACTTCCGTCGCGGAGCGAGTATCCACGTCCGCGTGTCTCACAGCCATTCTCTTTTCCATACACTGTGGAGGCATGAATAACCTGCACATGACGAAGGATGTAAGCGAGCCGCGAAAGGCCCTGAGTCACGAAATCGGCTCACATTGTTAACAAGCCAGCGCGGCGCGAAAGAAGCCCGCGTGGTGTCTGCGTCGAACGTTCGACGACATTCCAGAAACGCCCTCCCCGCGCGAGGAGAGCGCATGGTCTTGTGCGCATCGGCGGTTACTCAACCGGCAGGAAAATGCTCGTCTTATCTCGAATTTTTGACGGCGCCTGAGCGATACGACGCGCGGCTCGGCGGGATGACAAAGGAAAGCTTCAACGAGCGAAACTCAGTGTATTTGTGAGTCAGCGTTGTGTCACCCGTTAATAATTATGGTGATTAATAACGATGCGCCCTTAACGGTGCGCACACACCAGACACCCTTAGAGTGAGTGGGGGTAGCTGTTCCGGTCGCAAGGAAATGCCCTTGACTTGCGTGGCAAGCTCAGCCGGAATTCAACTACCTTGTAGTGACAGAAGAGAGTCGCCGTTTGGTGCCCAGCTGTCGCCGGTTCAGGCCAGAGTAAGGTTCGGAGTCAGAAGTAGCAAACAAAACAAACTTTATGCTCAGCAAGATACGATACAAACGAATACACAAGAACACTTGAAATGCACAGAAGAAAGGTTCACAGAATACAAACGCTAAGCATGCAACTACAGCGGGATTCAATAGCACAGAGGCTTTACAACACAGATCAAACACGAGAGAGACACATAAACAAACACCAAATTGTTCACCGGGTACTGTTGCAGTCCGACGCCTCGAGAGTCACGATGTGGCCGCCATACAAGACGAGCGCCGCTCCCTCGCAGGTCCGTGGGCTTCCCAGCAGCGGGTGATCCCAGAGAGTCCAGTCGAAGCACTAGCGAACACGCCGCAACCACTGACTGACTGACTCCACAAGCGGCGTGGCCTCAATAAATAGGGCGCGCCGCGTCTGTCTGTTAAGGCGCGCTAAAGCTAGCGCGCACACACACTTGGCTTTGCTTTTCCTCCCGTCGTGCCACGCGTCGTCATTGGCCACGACCCGTAGAACATTCTGGGAAGCTCTGGCGTGTTCCAGACCGATGATTTACCGTCATCCCCGGGCAATGGGAAAGAGGGTGACCGCGACGCGTACAAAGCTACGCGCTCTCTCGCGCGGGGAAGGAGCCTTTTCTTGAAATTTGTGGAACCGTACGGTGGAAGTGCTGGAAGATATATATAGCGGCTGCACAGCAACAATAGTTCTGCATAAAGAAAATAACAAAATTCCCATAAAGAGAGGTGTTAGGCAAGGAGACACAATCTCCCCAGTACTATTCACAGCTTGTTTAGAGGAAGTATTCAGAGACTTGGAATGGGAGCAGTTAGGGATAAGGGTAGATGGAGAATACCTCAGTAATCTGCGATTTGCTGATGACATTGCCTTGCTATGCAACTCGGGGGATGAACTGCAAATAATGATTGATGACCTAGACAGGAAAAGCAGAAAGGTAGGTTTGAAAATCAATATGCAGAAGACTAAGGTAATGTTCAACAGCCTCGGGAAGGAACAGCAGTTTACATTAGGTAGTGAAATACTCGAAGTAGTAGGCGAATATGTCTACTTAGGACAGGTAGTAACCGCAGACCCGGACCACGAAAAGGAAATAACAAGAAGAATACGATTGGGATGGAGCGCATTTGGCAAGCACTCGCAGATTATGACTAGCAGCTTACCGGTATCACTCAAGAGGAAAGTATACAACAGTTGCATCTTGCCTGTACTCACCTATGGGGCTGAAACGTGGAGGCTAACCAAGAGAGTTCTACTTAAGCTGAGGACAACCCAGAGGGCTATGGAACGAAAAATGGTAGGGGTAACATTAAGAGATAGAAAGCGTGCAGAGTGGGTCAGAGAAATAACTCAAGTTACCGACATTTTAGTAGAAATTAAGAAGAAGAAATGGACATGGGCAGGACATGTAGTGCGAAGAGAGAATAACCGATGGTCGCTGAGGGTAACAAACTGGATTCCAAGGGAAGGAAAGCGTAGCAGGAGGCGGCAGAAAGTTAGGTGGGCGGATGAGATTAAGAAGTTCGCAGGGGTCAAGTGGATGCAGCTAACACAGAACCGGGTTAAGTGGAGAAATATGGGAGAGGCCTTCGCCCTGCAGTGGGTATAATCAGGCTGAGGATGATGATGATGATGACGGCGACGCGCGGGCCTCGCGCCGCGCCGGCTTAGTAAAAATGTGCGCCGATTTCGTGACACTGCCCCTCCTTTAAATAATATTGTCCTACAATATTCACAACGACAACAAACATCGCGCGCACATACATGCGCTCACAAACTACATTGGGCAAATGTCCACGTCACACACAGATATTGCACGAATTTCAGAAATTGCAACCACAAAAAACAATGCACACATCAGAAGTCTCACAAGTTTCTCAGACTCTGATGACAAATTTTTTCACACATCTCTACATGGTTTTCACAAACATAGCAACACACTGTTGTCGGATACACATAGGAATCAACAACACACAGCTTACCAAATGCGAAGCGCAGAACCTAAATTTCCGAGCGTAATTCCAACCTGCGATCAGTGCGTGACACGTTTCTGTTCGCCAGGGATTCTGCCTTCGCTCTAGGCTCTCGCATTTCAGGTGTTTCCATGTTCCCAGATCGGGCTACTACAAATTCCTTAAGGCATGACTGATAGTCACCTTGCAAACCACACAACCAATGTGTGCCGATAAAGGCCCCTACAACCAGTAGCGCCGACGGATACACGGGAACCTGTGCCAACGCGCACAGCCCAACAAAAAGAATCACTGTAGTAGTGCTCTTTCCTAGGCACCGGTATTCCTTCCGCTGAAGGTGAAATATTCCATGTAATGCCCCCATAGGTAGGAAAAACGCTTGGGCTACCTGCATCAGCGACTGCCTAGGCATTCCTGTCTTTATTTCCTGTGTCGTTTCTTTCTTTTCAGTTTCCTTTTCTTTTTTCGTTTCACGGGGCTTTTCCTCTGGCTTCTCGTGGCCTTGCTTGCCTCGCCTTGCCTTTTTCTGTTTAAATTCACTGAAGTGCACAGGCGCGGAACTTTGACCAGGATCCTCGGGAAATGTTGCGCCCTTGATATTGCCCAACATCAAATCGTAGATTGCCCAACATCAAATCGCTAATGCTTAGCGTTCCATGCAAATGGCTGTCAGTTTTCGAGAATAATATTGCGTCTGCACTTCAAATTTTGCCTCAGGTAGCAACTGAATTGACTCGTCAATTAGCCTCACAGGGCACTTCTCACCAGTCAGGTGATTCTCCTGCATCAAACTTTGTTTAACAATTACGGCACGGCTAGCTGTATCTCGTAGCACAGAAACTGATTTTCCTCCTATCTTTCCCCTCGAAACTGGCATCTGATTCACCGCAGATCTAGGTTGCGCATGTATTACGGCGTTCACCACACGGCTTTTCTTGTCCTTCTTCCGATTATCAACTCTGCTTCCTCCTCCTCTAGGCGGTGCACCACGCGGACTTTCTTGCCGTTCTTCAGCTCAACAAAGCCATCGGCATCTTCTTCCTCCAGGCGACATTCCGATTCTGACAGAGCCCTCGCGCATGCCGCCTGGGGAGCCGCCTTGTCAGCGTCGGGACACGACATCATTTTGTGGCCCTACTGTAAGCATTTCCAACACGTGGATGGATTGTTGGTTGCGAGATTGCGGCAGTTAGGTGCATAATGGCCAAGTTGTCCGCAGAGATAGCACCTCGGGGTGACTTTACGATAGGTTGTGTCTGCCGGAATTCGAGCTTTCGAGGGGTTTCAGAATTTACAATCTTGCTCAAATTTTCGCCTCCCTGGGCTTCCAAATATTCGTCTGCGAGATCCATCATTTCGTCCAAAGTATTAGCTTTTCTTTCTTTTAAATACAGTGACAGACCTGCTCAGGAATTGTTCGTTAATTAGGAGTTCGCAAAGTGCGCCATACTCTAGTTAAATTTTTGAGAGTTCAGTCCAGCGGTCAAAATAATGACTCAATCGCGCAACATACTGTGTTGCCGTTTCCCCGTCCATAGGTTTTCCGGTCCTGAACTTCTCACGAAACCCATCCGTCGTAAATCTAAAACTTTGAAGTAATGCACCTTTCATCTTGTTATAGCTGCCTGCATCCTCAGGAGGAAATCTTCCAAATACACCTAATGCTTAGCCGCTAAGGCAATTGCTAAAGATGGTAGCACATTCACTGTCAGTCCAATTTGCATTTATGGCGATCCTTTCGGAGCGCAAGAGGAACGCCTCGAGATCGTCTCTTCTCTAGTAGTATTTCTGGATCGATTTACTAGCGTCTATCCGCGAGCTGCTATGTCCTTCACTGGGGCTATGCACTTCAGCTAAACCGTTGTTGCTCCCTGAGTTTTGGAGCTGAAGTTTCATAGTAAGTAATTCCTTTTCCCGCTGAAATTCCTCTTCCCGCTCCTTTCGAGCCCTCTCTCGTTCTTCCTCGGCTTCTTTTCGAGCCCTCTGTCGTTGTTTTCCTTCTCTCTCTCTTTGTTCTTTTTCTCTCTGGCTACCCCATTTGCGCAGTTCGGCACGGGACAACCCCAGCTAGGTGCCAGCCTCAATCAGCTCTTTCAGATTCATATCTGAAGCGCGAACCGTTTGGGTGTAGCCTAAAGTCTGCTTAGCGAACCTCGCCTAAATGCTTCCGCTCGGCACAACCTCTCGCTATCGCTCTGCTGCTACAGAGTTTACGACTTCTTCGTAAACTCTTCCAAATCAATCTCCGTCCTCTGAGCTTGAATGTACCAAACTTCCTGTCGCGGACGCCAGAATAATTGCCACCCGTTAATAATTAGGGGGATTATTAACGATGCGCCCTTAACGGTGCGCACACTCCCAGACACCTTTAGAGTGAGTGGGGGTAGCTGTTCCGGTCGCAAGGAGATGCCCTCGACTTGCGTGGCAAGCTCAGCCGCAATTCAGCTACCTTGTAGTGATAGAAGGGAGTGGCCGTTTGGTGCCCAGCTGTCGCCGGTTTAAGCCAGAGTAAGGTTCGGAGTCAGAAGTAACAAACAAAACAAACTTTATGCACAGCAAGAGACGATATAAACGAATACACAAGAACACTTGAAATGCACAGACGAGAGGTTCACAGAATACAAACGCTAAGCATGCAACTACACAGGGATTCAATAGCACAGAGGCTTTACAACACAGAATAAACACGAGAGAGACACATAAACAAACCCCAAATTGTTCACCGGACACTGTTGCAGTCCGACGCCTTGAGAGTCACGATGTGGCCGCCATACAAGACGAGCGCCGCTCCCTCGCAGGTCCGTGGGCTTGCCAGCAGCGGGTGATGCCCGAGAGTCCAGTCGAAGCACTAGCGAACACGCCGTAACAACTGACTGACTGACTGACTCCACAAGCGGCGTGTCCTCAATAAAAGGGCGCGCCGTCTCTGTCTGTTAAGGCGCGCTAAAGCTAGCGCGCACACACACTTGGCTTCACTGGTTAAAGCGCTCCCTTTTCCTCCCGTGGAGCCGCGCGTCGTCATTGGCCACGACCCGTAGAACATTCTGGAAAGCTCTGGAGTCATCCCCGGGCAATGCGAAAGAGGGTGACGGCGACGCGTACAAAGCTACGCGCTCTCTCGCGCGGGGAAGGAGCCCTTTCTCGAACTTTGTGGAACCGTGCGGCGACGCGCGGGCCTCGCGCCGCGCCGGCTGAGTAAATTTGTGCGCCGATTTCGTGACACCTTGGCTCATCCTGACAGACGCGGCGCGCCCTATTTTTTGAGATCGCGTCGCTTGGGTGAGTCAGCCAGTGTTTGAGCTATACTTGCGGCGAGTTCGCAAGTGCTACTGCTCGGCTCCCGCGGTTCACCCGCTGCTGGCAAGCCCATAGATCTGTGAGAGAGCGGCGCTCGTCTTACATGGCGGCTACATCATACCTGTCCAGGCATCAGTCTGCAACAGTGACCGGCGAACAATTTGGTGTTTGTTTATTTGACTATCTCGTGTGTTGTGCAGTTTTGTCAAGTCTGTTACTGTATGCAGCTTTAGTTGCATGCTTAGCATTGTCTTTCTGTGAGACTCTTGTCTTTGTATTTCAAGTATTCGTATGTATTCCTCTGTATTGTTTTTTGCTGTGTATACAGTTGTTTTTGTTTGTTAATTCTCAATCCGACCCTTACTCTGGCTTGAACCGGCGAAAGCTGAACATCAGACAGCCACCCCCTTCTGTGACTGCGAGGTAGTTGACTTCTGGCTGAGCTTGCCACGCAAGTCAAGGGCATCTCCTTTGCGACCGGAACAGCTACCCCCACTCACTCTAAGGGTGTCTGGGAGTTTGCGCCCCAATAGTGGCGCATCGTTAATAACTCATAATTATTAACGGGTGACACCCAGTCCACCGAGGTCCGAGAGAGGCGACAAACCCTTTTTCGCCATCACTTAGTGGGTGCGAGCGACGGAGTACTTTATCCGCAATCTCGAATCGCAAATGACGCTTGCTCCTGTACTGTTGTCGTCTGGTCGCTGCGCTCTAGGCTGGCGAGGTCCAAGTTCTCCCCGGCCTCCTTTATGGTTCCAGCGAGACGACTTGGAAGATCCTGGGTGAACCTAGAGTAACTGGGAGCCTGCAATTCAGAGGCATGTACAAATGCATGCTCAATACGAAACCGGGGCTCACGAGCAAAGTTAACAGTCGCCGGCGTGAAGCCCACTCATCGGTTTACCGTTGCCCTTGTAGCGAAGGCCATCTCCTGCTCACGGGAATCCAAGTCTTTGTGGCGCTCCGTTAAAAACAGGAGCATGTTTTTCAGGTTTCTGTTGACCCGTTCTGCGATGTAGGCCTGAGTATGGCAGGGTGTAGTCTTTTTGTGCTGCACGCTAAGCGCTTTGCAGGTGTCAGCAAATATCATGCCTGTAAAATACGTCGCATTTTCAGTGATTACCTTAGTCGGGAAGCTGAACCAGCTGAATACGTCTAGGAGCTTATCCCAGATTTCCTTCGAGTCCAGTTTACGCAGCGAGTATATTTCTAACCATTGAGAGAAATGATTACTGAACATTAGCAAGTAGTGGTTTGCTGTCACTGATCTATGATAAAGGCCCATCCTAGCTAGCTCAGTCTGAAACTTCTGAAAGCTAAAACTTCAGCCGCTCACTCCGACAGACGTTACGGCTATTCATAAGTTACCCGCTAGTCAAGACAACATTCCTAGCCCTATTGCGCGATTATAGCATCACGAAGTAAGGGATAAATAGCTGGCCCAGAGAAGCGCCTTAAGGCACCTAAGCAGAAACCAATAGATTGCAGAGAATGTGACCAAAAATGATCGCAACCTTTTTCTGATGGGCAAAACAACTGCTCATGAATTTCTGTGGCACTCAAACAGTACGTGTCCTTATCAGAAAACAGCAAAGCAATGTAGCTATGGTGATGTGTAGTGAAGCTGACTGTAAGGCCGCGGTGGGCTATTCTCAAATGCTTCGGCGCGCGCACCGCCGAAAGCGGCGCGCACGGACCTCATGGACCTGGCCTTCCTTCTTACTTCGAGTGGAAAGGCCGCGGGTGCTGAAGATGGCTCGAATAGATTCCAGGTCTTTCTAACGAGCCAAGGGGAGAGGCATAGCCTTGGAAGCGCTAAGCTGTTTCCGCCCCTCCTCCGCTTCTGAACAATTAGGTGGCGGTTACTTAAGAGGGCGCCACGGGTTATTGGCGGTTCTGGTTCTGATTCTGTTCGTCGACGAAGGTAGCAGGCAGGCCCCGGCTTAGAAGTCGTAAAAAGAGCATTGTACTCATGTTGCTGTTAGCGTGTCAGCTCATGGAGCTCTCTGTTTTAAATACGTTTTCTAGATCTTGTGTTGTTCTATAAATTTATGTTCGTCTTTTACTGCAAGTCGTCGTCCTTCGCCTCATTTTGAGTGTGTGTGTATTAACTACACGTCGCCTGCCGAATCGATGAGCACCTTGGAGAGGTGCGGAAGATTTGAAGAATAACAAGACTCCGAGATTTAAAAAAGGGAATTGCGCTAAAAAAGACACGGACGAGAAGAGGACATGGATGGGCGCCCGTACATGTCCTCTTCTCGTCCGTGTCTTATTTAGCGCAATTCCCTTTTTTAAGCATGTATGACCGACTAGCCCAACAACGTGCTCTGTTCTGAGATTTTACTGGCGCAGCCGACAGTACGATTCGGAAACTGCAGCACTCCGCAAGCCCAGCCCGTTACTCGATACATCGCAACGTTTTCGGCGCTCACCGAATACGTCCGATCGTTCAAGGTGGGAGAGCGTCGCCTCGAGCAAGGATCTAGGGACCCCAAAAGGGGACGGTCAGAGGCAGCGGCAAGTGGGAGTGTCCACACGTGAGGAGCGACGCGGAAAGGAAGGAGCAACTGTTGCCGAGATGCCGAGATCTCCCGGTTGTTCGGGGTAGGAGCTTCATCGACGTTTGCAAGGAAGGGGCCATCAGCGGGGACATCCTGAGGCAGCGACGATCGGAAGTGCCCCACAGCGAGGAATGCGTAACCGCTGCTCAGGTGAGCGGGATTGCTTGCGTCCGTAGGTGTGCGTGGCTCAGGCATTCGAAGCGGGAGGTGCCGGGTGTCGACGTGTAGTTTGATTAGTAAGCATGAACACTAAAAAGTCAGTGTTTCAGATGAACCAACGTGTTCATAAGAGACCGTAGCAGCACTGAGACGGAAGGATCACTTATCAAAGATAAAATGTAACGACCTATTGAAGCGTCGAGAGACAGAGGCGATAAGAGAGACTGGAACGCGAGAAACTGAATTAGAAATCAGAAAGATGAAGATAGCACCTCAGTTGGAAATCAGAAAGATCGAGGCAGAAATGAGAAAGCACGAACTGGAAACTCAAAAAACGTTAGCTGAGGCAGAAATAAATTATTAGAAATAAAACAAGGGCATCGTGGACGCCACATCGAAACAGATGCTTTAGTTGAAGGAACTAACACGAACGCTAAAGAGCGGCCCCTACCAGTACTCTCAAGCTACGTGTCTGGTGACGCAGAAGCCTCACAGTCGAATGCTACAGCGAGCGAGCCGGCGGAGACGACCTTCGCCGAGGGGAGCGATTCAGTCGGCGTGCGCGGTGCGTTGCCGGCCAGCGAAGTAAACAACGCCAAAACAACCGCGGAAGCCTCAGCAGCAGAAGTGCCCGCGGGCGATCAAATTACCGAGGGCGTCAGCGTTCCTACAGGTCTACCGGAAGGCGCGCCGCAGCAGGAGACCGAACCGAAATCGCTGTAGACAAGGCAATCATAGAGCCGAAACCTGCGGCATGTAAACAAGTTTATTCTGACGCGTAAAGTGCAACTGCGGGCGGTATATCGACACTAGATGCGATCGAAAATGGCGAACAAGGCGCTAAAGCTGATGATTCAGAGACAGCGATCGCGAGCAATAAAATCGCCGAGATAAGAGATTATGCGTTGACTGCATCTGTAGTCTCATCATCTGGCGAACCTGAGACGCTTCGTGACGCGATGGGTATCCCACTCGAAGGCGAGCGTTTAGCATGCTTCATTTTTTAAGAACTGCACGAGCCTCTCGATACGGCGCACCTGCAAGCTCTAGCGAGGGTCGAAGCAAAAGCATAGAGAAAGAGATTGGTAAAAAGCGGTCACTCGGCGAAAACTGGCCCCAGGAAATGTCGCGCGACTTTTTGCGCTGCCGCCGATTGATGGATGGCGGCACCAACGGGCTCATGCGCGGACGCGCGCGCGACGGCACTCGCTGCAGCGGTAGCCCGCCTGAGCACTAGCAGACGACAAGAAGTTGTCGAAGGAAGCGGTTGTGTGCTCGTGCCTCGCCGCGCTTGTGCGGTACAGACCTCTTGTGGGCTGTTGCGCTTAACTACAGCGGTTTGGAACGACGGCAAGTTTAGCAACGTTTTTTGCTAAACTAGGCTGCATTTCAAGCAGTTTACGCTGACCATGCCGGCCGGTGCCAATAAGTTTCGCGGCTCGTGAACAGGCGCGCCTGCTGTTCAGGCGCAGTTCGTTACGCCCTAACTCTGGCTGTTCCCAACCACGGCAAGGTGTAATATGTTGTGTTCCCGGGAAACAGCTTCATTTCGAACAGTTTAGCTCATCACGCATGACAAAGTGGCATGTGAAGGCACCAAGGCAGGCCGTTGCGCCAAAATGGCGTGTTCGCCGGCCGGTGCGGCCATGTTTACGCAGTTTGCCGAACGGCTAGTTTTGCTAAGTGTCGCGTTTAGCAGAGCAACGGTATAGTGAGAAACGTTTCATTCTTGACTTTCTTGTCAAACTGTGCAGTATTTCAGGCAGTTTAGCTCAGTACGGCGGCGACTGCGCTTCACAAAGTCGAACGTGAAGGGCAAGCTAACAGGCATGACAAGGCGTGCTGACCACCGCGGTGACGTGACATGGCGATTTTGCGAACGGCTAGTTTTGCGTGGTGTCGCGTTTAACAGGGCAACCGCAAGGTGTGAAATGTTTCATTCTTGTCAAACTGCGAGGCATTTCGCGCAGTTTAGCGCAGCACGGTGGTCTGCGCTTCACAAAGTTGCGTATGAAGGGCAAGCCAACATGGCGTGCCGCCGGCCGCGGTTCTGCGAACGGCTAGTTTTGCGTGGTGTCGCGTTGCATGTAACGGGACAACGTTAAAGTGAGAAATGTTTTATTATGCAGCAAGCTTCATTGCTTCAGCTGTTCAGTGCTCTTGAGGAATGTTGTTAGTTTAGTGGCTGTTATTTCACTCACTGTAGAAATGTATTTTCAGATAGGTTCGGTTAGCCTGCATTTCCTGACCTCTACGTTGCAACAGTAGCTTTTGTATCAATTTTACTAATCACAGCTTTTCTGTTCTGGACCATAACTGCTGCTCACCAAGTCTTCAGTACGCACCCACATGCACAGTTGTGTGCGCGGTGCAATGACCTTACATTTCATTGCAACGTTCTGCATCATGTTCATCCCTTTTCCAACAGCACTGAATGGACCCACGGACTGCAGCAGAAGCGCGGCAGATGGGACGAGTGAACGGAGTGGCCTTCCCCCAAGCTTCAGTACTTCTCTCTGCCCTGAACAATACAAGTTACCCTTGCTAATGTAGCCGCGACTGACACTGTGTAGTTTATGTATAATGCCTGTTTTGTTACATTTCATTTGCCATAATTTGGAAATCAACGTTACGCTATTTTTTGTCTCTACCTAAGTGCTGTTTCTCTCCTTGTGCATTTTTATTTTTCTGTATTTTTCACGTCGCCTAATGTGTGCCAAGTTTTGTAGATGCCTCCGTCTATATCTGTTGCGTCTCTTGTGTGTTTTATATGCAGCAAAATAAATGTTCATTTCACAAAGCACTTGGCGTCTTTTCTGCAATACTGTTTTGCAAAGGCTGTGGCGCAGCTGCGTTGATGGCCAATTTAGAGAACTGGGAATGTATTTTTCATGTTGTTATGCATGATGAACATAAATATAAACACTAGCAGACCGTGTAAAACCAAATAATGCGCCAAAAGGGCAGGGAAGGGCGCAGCGCATGCTAGCATTCAAATAACGCGCCTTTCAGCAAGACCGGAAGTAGTTGCCGCCGGCCGCTTGGTGCACTACAATCAAATGGGCCGCTGGGCCCTATGGGAGTGTCCGTCTTTACCAATCTCTTTCTCTATGGCGAAAGTAATTCGCTATCTTGAGCCTGAGCAGCATTGCGCCGGCGGGCGTGAGCGGTCTCGCTCTCCTGAGCACGGACGCGTGTGCGCTTGTTTGCGACGATTGACCACCAAAGTGTTCCAGCGGAGATGTGCTAACAGAACCTCCGTGAAGTGTACAGCGGGCAGAACTTCAGGAACTGAGATCTGCTGCGAAAGTTTTGTATGCTGTGCAGTGACTGCGGACGGCAAACTGCTTGAGAACTTTGTGTGACAAGAAATGCGACCCATCACAAATATAATTGGTGCCACCCAAGGACGGTGAGCAGAAAGTGCGCATGTAGACTTTGTTCTAGTGTCTGGAAAGTCGTGGTCTTTTGTATGTGTTCGGCTTGGCTGGGCAAAAAAGCCCAGCAATCCTCTTATGGTGGGGCGTGTAAGGCCGCGGTGGCCTATTCTCTAATGTGTCGGCGCGCGCGCCGCAGGAAAGTTCGACCAGCTTCCATACGGCAACGCGACCGATTGCGCAATGTCGGCCACTGCGCTGCGCTTCCTCGCCCTCGTCGACATGGGCTGACTCACGCGTACATCCCTTCGCGCGGACCTGGGCCTCCCCACTTCGCGTGGGAAGGCCGCGCGCACTGATGATGGCTAGAGTAGATTCCAGGTCTTTCTAGCGAGCCGAGGGGGGCATAGCTCTGCAGCGCTAAGCTGTTTCCGCTCCTCCTCCTCTTCTGGAGAATTCGGCGGTGGTTATTTAAGAGCGCGCTGCGCTGCCATAGGCGGTTCTGGTTCTGATTGTCGCTCGGAGCAGCTAATTATAGCACGCAGGCCCCGACTTAGCAGTCGTAAAAAGAGCGAGGCGCTCATGTTGCTATTAAGCTACGCGTCCCAGGTAGCACAAAATGAGCTATGACGTGGGGGCCCACGTTAGGCCCGTGGGGGCAGCCCATACGGGCCCCATGCCGGATTTGCAATACGTACCCAGAGGGGGCCCGCGTGGGCTGCCCAATTTTGCCGCGATTGGTCCCAATCTGTACCCGTGTGGGCAGCCCAAATAGGGCTGCCCGCATTCAGCCCAGATAGCTGAATATGGGCAGCATACCAGAATCACTAATCGGTCCTACGTTTATGAAGGCAGTGCCGCCCCATTGATCAAGGTTTTCATTTCTATGTCGATTAATCTCTCCAATAGCTCAATTGTTCCGGCGCGGGCTTTGCAGAGGCCATTCCGTTGCAAGCTCGCCCCGTGTTGCCCTCATATGTTGAATCTAGTATTTTCAGGGCTGCCCAAGTTCCATTATACATCAAGTGTGAAACATTAAGCACTATTTATTTATCTTGTATTCGACACTCAGTAACAGAAGAAGTTTATTCCCAATTCACTACAATTATGTGGGCTGGTCCACATCACCCCCCAAATGTTGGTCTCAATATTTATTTCGGTGGTGTATGTGGAATAACAATGGCGCAGGAAAAATGTTGAGGTAGTTCAGTACATACTCGTAAAGCGGAACAGTTATTGCTGCATATTTGCTGCCAATACTGCATGATTAACGTAGCTTTTAGAGTAAAATTAGATAGTATTTATTGATGGCACGAATATCCATAGGATGGTTGTGTGAAAAATGCAGAAGATGCAATTAGAGGCCGGTATAAGATGAATTACATAAATAAAATGGTGCCTGAAATATAAGGTGAAGACGTTTCAGAGCGGTAAGCCCGCCTACGTCCAATTTGAGGCCCACTGCGGCCTTTCATGGGCAGCCTCAATTGGGCTTATCTTATTTTTACCGCTTGGAGTACGAATATATGTTGCATTTGCCGGAAATTAACCCAAGAAATACCCATGTGGGCAGCATGGAGGCATGCCCGCTTTTCAGCCTGGATGCGAACCACGCGGGACCTATTAAGTTTTTGAGTGGGCAGCTCCATTTCGGCTAGCCCGTCTACTATTTGCTTTAAGCCCACATCTGCATCGGATGTGCCCTAAAGTGTCCCGCAAGATACCGATGCGGGCAGAAGCGCGAAGGGGCACTTTCCTGGCCCGCTACAGGCCATGCGGAAATTATCTAGGTTTTTGATGGGCAGCCCCATTTGAGGCTGCCCAGGAATTTTCTGCATGAAGCCTACATTTCCGTTTGACTTTCCCTCGAGAACTCCTCAAGGGTCCCATTTAGGAAATGTGTAGGTATACCCGTATATAGCCCCGTCGTGGCCCATGCGGGAGCTATTGCGCTTTTGAGCGGGCAGCCCCAATTAGATTAGCCCAGGCGTTTTCCACACAATGCCCAAATTTTCTTTGCATCGGCCCTAAAATTCCCCGAGCGGGATCCTTGAGGGCCAGATGTGGGAAAATGTACTCAGTTAGCCTTTTCCACGCCTATATAATGTCCAGATGGAAAACGCAGGGGCAAGCCCAAATTGGGCTTTCCCACTTGATCCTTAAAGGGGGCCCTCATGGGTGTTATCGTGGTTGCCCAAGCCCAACTAGCCCATACGGGCCCCAGGTGGGCCACGTGATGTGTGCTACTTGGGTAGTTTGCATCGAGTCTCATCCAGTTTTCATCCACTCTCTTAGTGTAGTAGCTTCTCTTTTAAAATACGTTTTCTGTATCTTGTGTTTCTGTTATATAAAGTTAATTTTCATCGTGTTACTTCAAGTTCGTCGTGCTTCGTCTCTTTGTACGACTGAACAACACGTCGCCTTCCAAATCGACGAGCAGCTTGGAGAGGAGCGGAAGATTTGAAGACAACGAAGCACCTGAGATTTTACCTTCTGTGAATGCCAGCACGCCATGAAGTGTCTGTGAAAAAGAGTTATGCATATAGACTGTGTCAGGGGACAAAAAGTAGCGGCCTTTTGTATGTGTTTGGTTTTGCTGGGCGAAAAGGCCCAGCAATCATTTTATGGTTGGGCGTGTAAGGCCGCGGCGGCCTATTCCTAAATGTTTCGGCGCGGCCGCCGCAGGAAACGGCGATGGAAATTTCGACCAGCTTCCTTACGGCGGAGCGACCAATTGCGCAGTCTCGGCCACCGGGCTGCGCCTCCTCGCCTTCGTCGACATGGGCTGACTCACGCGTGCACCCCCCCCCCCCCCCCCAGGACCTGGTGCTTCTCTTCACTTCGCGTTTGAAGGCCGCGCGTGCTGACGATGGCTCGAGTAGATTCCAGGTCTTTCTAGCGAGCCGAGAGGGGAAGGCATAGCTTTGGCAGCGCTCAGCTTTTTCCGCCCCTCCTCCGCTTCTGGAGAATTCGGCGGCGGTATTTTCGATTCTTGGGCGTAGCAATTTTAGTTTTATGGTGGCGGCCCGTATTAGCCAAACTGGGAAAGTCCGCTCCGGCTCCTCTTGAGCTGTGATGTGGTGTTGATGCTGCGATGCGGCAGTGTAAAAGTGTTGTTTCGCGGTGCTTGTGAAAGCTTTCCGACACCTTGGTGCTATTTTGGGTTATGTTTGGGCGCGCCAGCAAACCGTATACCATCCGCTTAGCATGGCGGCAGCTGTTGGAAACAGCACAAGTGGCCGGGGTGACTGAGAAGGACTGCGCTCCGCTTTCGCAGGCCGAACTGGTCAGAGGTAACTGTGAGGATTTATCTGTTGTACCTTTCACAATACAGGTATTTTCAATTATTTTTTATGATCGCAGTGCTAACTGTACACAAAAATACACATCGAATGAATCGTATGGGCAGATACCAAACGCAGAATACAGATACTACAAAAGATGCTTTCCAGTAATCGCCGCATTGATTTGTGATATGCGACCCATTTTATGTCATGTATTTTCGCTCCACAGTGCCTATTGATATTCGACGTTGCGCTGCTTTCATTTTGCATTAATGGCACGGGCAGCGTTCACAGCGGTTACGCAGCTTACCGCTGCTATCGCGTACCGAGCTTGGCGAATGCAAGTGTGTCTGTGACGCGCCGGCGATCGAGTGCGAAAAGCATATGATCAAGCTGTCCTGCTACAACAATGTATACTTTCAAGCTAAACCACGGTTCAAGAACAGCACATAAAAGAAGTAGTGTCTAAAGTACCATCCGTCGAGATTTTATGCATCCTTGGTGTATGTCCGGCGGCACAGAAACATCATATACCGGTCCCGTCCTAGCAGTATCGTTTGCGCGATGTATTGTTGAGCAAAACTTCGAAAAATGTGCACTGTGTGGTGTCCCTCCTTCATCTTTGTCCCGTCTTTTGCGCTGTAGTTATGGTGCGCTTTACGCCGCTCTATGAATGAAGGCGACAAATTCGCAGCACATACAGAAGCGCTTACGAAAGCAGCGCCGCCCGCTTGTGCGGCGGACGACAGCACTCTCGTCGAGCGCTACTCCCTAGTTGTCGCTAGGCCTAAATTGTTTCGTATCCAAGGTATATCCGACGGCGCTTTGTAATTGCTCAACGCTAGAGCAAATTGTCACTTGTGTAACAGCCCTGCTGCCGATCTCATTGTACCACCCTATTGAAAAAACCTATATATAGGACCTATTCATATCGGGTTATTGGACATGGGAGTTGCGGGAGTTGAGGGAGTGGTAGGAGTAATAGGAGTCGCAGGCAATGTGCGTTGTAGAATGGGGTCAGCACCCCTCGTTGTGGGGAAAATGAGGATGCAGGCTAAAAAGACGTTCAGGTAAATAAAAAAATGCACGTAAATAAAAAAAATGAAAAAAACCTTGCTGCATCAGGAATCGAACCAAGATTTCACGGATTACACCGCATACCAGCCCAGCACGCTAAACACTACACCACGGCTACTTTTTTTTTTCTTTATTGCTTGACTTCAGCACAATACACAAAACCACTTACAGGGCACAATGAGCATTCATTAATACAACAATCAGCCAGGTGGGTTGTGGCGTCGTCGTGCTAAAATTCTCTTAGGGTCACTAATGGCTCCAATCTTCCGAGCCACTCGAAAGCTTCAGGAGCAAGTTTCTGAATTTCAATATATCTACGGCGACAGATGGTTTGTATGCTTATATTCGTCGTTTTCCTTTGGGATTTTCTGTTTCGCACTTTGCTTCTTTTTTTTTAAGTGCGGTCGTCCTTCGACGATTGCCCTGTAAACACGCTGAACCTTTTTCTTTTCTATCAATACACATAGGCAATATCATCTATCATTCAAACGTATCAGTGTTTTGCACGTACATCTAAGAATATGCGAATATGTTACGTACTGGCTATTTTTTCACCGTGTTACAGCGCATTTTTGGTTCTACTACAGAGATATCTCGTACAGATCCGCTTGTCATATATATGACCTTTTAACTTCACATGCTGCCAGCGGAGAAGCGGCGGGAGTATTTTACTTCCTATCACTCCTTTTGAATATGCAAACCCTTCAATAAGCATCGCAGCTATCAATGAATGTTTCGGTGGGCGGCGACGTGTGTTTTGAGTTATGCTCGAGCATACTTATGTTCATGCGTAAAGGCAAATTTATTCCCTGCACTTCCGTATTGCAGACTCGTCATCAGTTACAGATATGAACGTGCGCCATAAGGTCGGAAGACGTGCAGCGATTGTTGATTTTAATTACCGCATGTGCTCACAGCAGCGCATGCAGAAATCGAAATTCAAAATAAACTTTCATGTTCATTTCATTCAAATTTGAAAAAGGCTTTCTTGTTTTTAATTCTTGATTCAATTTAGCGCGGATACCGCATGCGTATATCAAACTTTGCCTTTTCAAACTTGCATAAACAAATCCTGATTGAGGAGCCCATCCAACTCCTGTATCATGGTACACAGGACCTATTCACAACTCCGATAACTCCTAATATATATCCCCCATGTGATATACAGGAGTTAAAGGAGTCTGAAAAGGAGTAACAGGACCTATATGCATATCCTGCGAGTCCTCCTACTAGTCCTGAATGCGTCTTTAGGGGTCCTTTATGCCCCATTTCGGCTCCTGCATACTCCCATATTATTTCATACAGGACCCATTAAAACCGCAAATAGGTTTTTTCAATAGGGCAGTAAAAAAGATATACATTTTGGTGACGCCTTAGCAGCGGAGCCAGCGTGTAGACGCTCAGCCGCGCGCCGCACCAGCGGCAGATGGCTGTGTTGAGAAACCTGTTTGTATTGCAATTATCATCAACATGATATGGGTCAGAGATCCGCATGACAGGTTTTTGTTTTTGCTCTTGGCTTATTGTTTAAGTGAAGAACAGATTTTAGCCGCTCCTCTGGCGCTGGCGGATGAGATCCACCGTATCGTTGGCGCTGAGGGCTTGCGGGTGGCACGGCCTGCCCAGCGTGTGTGTTTACACAGCGGAGGAAGAAAAAAGGGGAATCATAATCGTGAGTACGTCATTGGTACTAAGTCTGTCTGGTTTACACAAAACATTCATAGGCGAAATAAATAAGGATGGACTGGGAAGCGGTAAAGCAGAAACATATCACAGCCGCACTCGGACTGTCGTTGCATGCTTCCCGCATACGCTCTAGGCAATCATTTTTCGATTTCTTTGATTGTTTATGCACTCCACGAACACACAATGATGTCTAGATGACCTTACCATAAAAGAGGCGCTACTAAAGGTATTGTCGTGGAGATCAGGAGCAGCCTTGAAGGCCGAAAGCGGCTCTGTGAGCGAAGCGACGAGTACCGGCCTGTCGTAGGTCGTAGGCCGCTGCTGGCCGGAGCATCCTTTCCATCGTGATTGTCTGCGTAAGAAACTCGGCAACCGTGGTCGGCGGATTGCGCACGAGGCCAGCGAACAGTTGCTCCTTAACGCCGCGCATGAGATGAAGCACTTTTTTCTCTTCTGGCATGGCCGGGTCAGATCGTCGGAACAGCCTGGTCATGTCCTCCACGTACATAGTTATAGTCTCGTTCGGCATCTGCATGCGAGAGTGCAAAACCCTTTCCGCTCGTTCTCGGCGCTCCGGGCTGGTGTAGGTGTCCAGGATGCAGCGGCAGAACTCGCGCCACGATGTTAGGGCGCCTTCGCGATTCTCGTACCAAGTACGAGCGCCATCTTCCAGGCTGAAGAAGACGTTCCTGAGCTTCGCGGCGCCGTCCCACTGATTAAACGAGGCGACCCGTTCAAACTGGACGAGCCAGTCTTCGACGTCTTCATTCTGACTGCCCTGAAAAGGCTTAGGCACTCGTGGGTTCTGTAGCGTGTAATAAGTTGGAGCTTTCATGAGGGGCGGCTGCGGTGATGAATTCTAACGGCCCGTGCTCAGGGGATAGGCCTACGTTCCTCCGGCTAGCGCGGTGCACAGGAGTGTCGACTGGCACAAGACCTGAATCCTGGACGTCCGGTGGAGTGTGAGACATATACTGAGATCGATACCCTGCGCCCACACCATAATATGTCGCTGACAACAGGGAAAGACGTGAACTACAGAGCTAAGCTGTAGGAGCAGACAGCGTTCCGAACACAGCGTGCGAGCCGACTTCAGTGTCCTCTTCTTCCAGGCGCAGCAAGAACAGGGACACCAGCTGGCACTATTTAAGTCTCTCAAACGACAATATAACGAGGTGCAAGACCGCTCTGCTATGCATGAAGCGTGCAAAAGTACAGCCCACCCGGTACCGGCAACAATGGGCAGGCGCAACGAATTTGGTTAGATAGTGTTTTCCTGGTTGGAGAGTACAGTCTATTTAAGAGCGCGCCGCGCGTCCATCGGCGGTTCTGTTCCTGACTCTGTTCGTCGACGAAGGTAGCAGGCAGGCCCCGACATTGAAGTCGTAAAAAGAACATTGTGCTCATGTTGCTGTCAGCGTGTCAGCTTGTGGAGTTGCGAGTAGTTTTATTCAGTCAGCCTCTTTTGTAGTGCAGTCGCCTGTCTTTTGTAAATAAGTTTTCTGTATCTGGTGTTGTTCTATAAAGAGTTTCGTCTTTTACTGCAAGTCGTAATCCTTTGTCTCATGGTGCGTGTATGTGTGAACTGTACGTCGCCTGCGAAATTGACTAGCACCCTGGAGAGGTGCGGACCATTTGAAGAACAACAACGAACCTGAGATTTTACTCTGACCTTGCTGATGTGTGTGTGTGTGTGTGTGTGTGTGTGTGTGTGTGTGTGTGTGTGTGTGTGTGTGTGTGTGTGTGTGTGTGTGTGTGTGTGTGTGTGTGTGTGTGTGTGTGTGTGTGTGTGTGTGTGTGTGTGTGCGTGCGTGCGTGCGTGCGTGCGTGTGTGTGTCAACCATGCGCTAATACAAACCTTCGTGTTATCAACCCTTTTGCTCTGCCTGGCATGAAAATTAATTAAATAATCACTGCAATAGTTAGCCTTTTGGCTCGCAAGGCGGCAGGACTTGTTGCAGTACCCGTTAGACTGAAAAAACAATAACATTGATATACTCAGTTCAGTTCAGTCGTGTCCGACTCTTCGTGATCCTATGGACCATATCACGTCACACTTTCTGGTCTCTCACTATCTTCCTAACATCACATAACTACATCTGCAGTGCCTCGAGAATGCCATCTAACCATCGCGTTCGCTGCCTACCCCTTCTCCGGTGACCCTCACCCTTTCCCAACATCAAATATTTCTCCAGCGACTCCTCTCTTCTAATCAGATAACCGAAGTAGCTGAGCTTTAACTTTAGAATTTGATCCTCCAATGAGCATTCAGGGTTTATGGTCGACAATATCGACTGATTTGACCTTCTGGCCGTCCAAGGAACTCTCAAGAGTCTCCGCAAGCACCACAATTCAAAAGCGTCAATTCTTCGGTGGTCAGCCTTCTTCACAGTCCAACTCTCGCATCCATACATCACAACTGTAAAGACAATAGCACGAATTAATTATACGGATGTTGGTCGGCAGTGTAATGTCTCTCCTCTTTACTAGGCGGTCAAGGCTAGCCATGGGTCTCTATCCCTGAAGCAGGCGTCTCCTAATTTAAATGGCTGCTGTCTCCTTCCGGGGTAATCTTGGAGCCCAAGAAGAGAAAATCTATCACAGCTTCCACTTCTTGTCCCTTGATGCTCCAGGACTTGATAGGGCTAGAGGCAATGATCTTTGCCTGTTTAGTGTTCAGTTTAAGCCCAAACATCTCACTCTCTTCTTGTACGCGCATCAGAAGTCTCTTGACTTCCACTTCACTTTCTGCCATTGAAGTGGTATCATCCGCATATCTAAGGTTGTTGATACGTTTCCCAGCAACCTTCACTCCAGCTGAAGACTCGTCCAGACCGGCCTATTTCATGATGCACTCAGCATATAGGTTAAATAGGCAGGGCGACAGTATGCAGCCTTCTCTCACTCCTTTCTCAATCGGAAACCAATCAGTAAGACCATGCGCAGTTCTGACTGTTGCCTCTTGTCCTTCATACAGGTTCCTGAGGAGACAAGTGAGGTGAATTGGAACTCCCATCTCTTGTACAGCTTGTCACAATCTGCTGTGATCTACGCAGTCAAACTTCGCATAATCAATGAAGCCGAATTAGTTGGGTTTTTGGAACTCTTTTGCTTTTTCCATGATCCAGCGAAGGTTGGCAATCTGATCTCTATTTCCTCTGCCCTTGCGAAACCCAGCTCGCACGTCCGGAAGCTCCCGATCCACATACTGCTGCAGCCTACCTTGGAGGATTTTCAACATCACCTTGCTAGCATGCGAAATATGCGCGATCGTGCGGTAGTTGGAACAATCTTTGGCACTGCCTTTCTTTGGAATGGGGATGTAAACTGACCTCCTCCAATCCTGTGGCCACTGCACGGTTGTCCAAATTTGCTGATATAATGTATACAAAACGGTAACAGCGTCGTCATGGTTGAGGCTTTGAAGCAACTCAGCTGGAATGCCATCAATTCCACTAGCTTTATTCTTAGCAAGGCTGGCTAAGGCCCATTCAACTTCACTCATCTGGATGCCCGGCTCGAGATCAGTAATCACAACCGTCTTATGTTGGGTTTGCACATCCGGGTCCTTCTTGTTCGGTTCTTCTGTGTTTTCCGGCCATCTTATTTTTTTAAATTTTTCATTATCCCCATCCATGGCCATCAGCCTTCCCATTCAATAAAGGACATTCAGTCAATCAATCTTTATTTTGAACTACTGTAGGCTGAGCGGCCAAGCAGACATGGCATTCATTTCCATAAAATTCAAAAAAGCATGGAAGCACAAGGTCCAAAACACACCAACACATCGAGTAGACCAGTTGGATCGGTTACTGCTGCACATAAAATATAAACACCACAACAGTAAAAAAAAACTAACACAATCAAAACCGACACCCAAGAACTGACAGGACGCAATATTTCATAATTCATTACATACCTAATTCAAGCATATCTAAAGACTGGAAGGAAGAAGCAGGCAAGCTATTCCAGTTCCAGCTATTCCAGCAGGCTATTCCAGCTTAATGGTGCCCATCTAACCAAAGTTGCATCTTATAAATATCTCGGCGTGCACATTACTGATGACCTTTCATGGAAAACTCACATCGACTACGTAACAAAAAATGCCAATCGCACACTAGGTTACTTACGCCGGAATTTTTCTCTTGCTCCTACTAATATAAAGTTGATGCTTTATAAAACCCTGGTCCGACCGAAACTCGAGTATGCGTCATCAATCTGGGATCCGCATATCAATACACTCATTAACAATGTTGAAGCCATCCAAAATCGATCTGCACGTTTCATACTATCAAACTATCAGCGTACTGCCAGTGTCTCCATAATGAAGTCAAACCTTAATATACCTGATCTGTCTCTTCGCCGAAAAATATCACGCCTCTGCTTATTTCATAAGACTTTTCATTTCAATTCCACTCTTAGATCCTCTCTGTTTCAGCCACCATCATATATTTCATCCCGCACCGACCACAAGTTCAAGGTTGCCATACCCAACTGCCGGACGAATCTACATTTTAATTCTTTCATACCAAAGACTTGTTCTGACTGGAACCACCTTCCCGCCTCCCTCGCTGCCATTATTGACACCAGTCTCTTCAAAACAACCATTTCTAATACCATTTAATGTACCATTGTTTATATTGTATAATGTATTCAGTTCCCTGTTCTTGTTTTTGTTCAAATTGTGTTTATTAACCCACTCCTCTCTGTAATGCCTTGGCCTTGAGAGTAAATAAATAAAATAAAATAAAATAAAATCTGCAATTGTATTAGGGAAAAGGGAGAATAGGGAAAATGAGAAAGGAAAGGAACCTCGTGTTTATCAGAGGCTTCAGTGAGGTCCCTGCCTCGTTTGTCCTTTATCACGCGCAGCTTAGCACAGAAGCTTCCTTTGATATTGTCACGACTCAAGACCCGACTTAAGACAGGGAGCGGTGAAGGTACACGGTACCGTGAAGGTAAGACCCGAGAGTGAGGTTTTCTTCTAGCTGCGATGATAGTCTCCAGCACCAGCGCGCTTCTCGAGCCAACCAACGCTCCGTCGTCGTCGGCACCAAGGACGGCAGTCGCGCGGCGCTAGGCACGTGGCATTATCCCCCCCCCCCCCCCCCCGTGAAAGAAAAGCATCGTCCCGATGACAAGGTGAGAGGAGACAAAAAAAAATAGGTGTAAGTTGAACTCTACAATAACTCAAGGTCTCACTTGCAGGAAGCGCTCAGTCACGCGAAAAGTACGGCTTTAAGCGCACCACATGCACAATTTCAGGCCGCTGACGCCGAACACTGAAGGTCACAGTTCCATCTGGAATAAATTCATAATTAACGCTGTTTAAGCGGCGCAGGACTTTAGGGGGTCCAAAATTCCGTTGGAGCAGTTTCTCGCAAAAGCCTTTGTGGAGCACGGGGGTCCACACCCCCCCCCCCCCCCCCCCCCCCTTGGTCTCCTGGTTCGTAGTGGACTTCCCTGTGTCGAAGGTTGTAGTGTCGAGCGTCGGTGGCATGCTGCCCTTGATGTGCAAGCGGGCCAGCTGACGGGCTTCAGCGAAATGGGCGGCATCAGGTTCGACCGCTTCATCCCCGCACGGCAGCATAGCGTCCAACATCGTGCGGGCCTCCCTGCCATATACGAGACGGAACGGCGTTAACTTCGTGGTTTCCCGCGGCGCCATATTGTAGGCGAAGGGGACATGCGGCAGGATCTCGTCCCACATTTTATGTTCAATGTCGATGTACATTGAGATCGTGTCCGCCAAAGCTTGGTTGAGTCGTTCGGTTAGGCCATTTGTCTGAGGGTGATACGCTGTTGTTGTGCGATGCTCGGTATGGCTGATAATTAAGGTGTCCCGCAGTAGCCATGCTGAAAACGCCTTTCTTCGGTTAGTAATGATGGTCGACGGTGCACCGTGTCTGAGAACAATGTTGTTCATAAAGAATCGAGCAACTTCGCCGGCAGTACCTCGGGCAAAGGCCTTCGTTTCAGCGTAGCGTGTTAAGCTGTGGCGACTAAAATCCACTTGTGTCCGTTCGCGGATAAAGGAAATGGGCCTAAAAGGTCCATGCCCACTTGCTCAAAGGGTGTGAGGGGTGGTTCGATAGATTCTAACACGCCGGATGGCTTGAGCGCGCCTTTTTGTCGCCGCTGGCATTGACGACAAGTCTGTACGTAACGTCTAACGCTCGGAGAAAGATGTGGCCAGTAATAGTTCTGCCGGACTCGATTTAGGGCGCGTGTAAAGCCAAGATGACCTGATGTTGGTTCGTCGTTGCAGGCCAGGACGATTTCGTGCCTTAGATCAGCCGGAATGGCTAGCAGGTATGTTTTTGCAATCTACATAGAATTCTTGTAAAGCACCGCATTGCGGAGGCAATACGACGACAGCCCCCGAGCAAGATACCGGGGTATTGAAGGATGCCCACCTTCAAGGTGGTCAGTAATCAGTCGCAACTCGGCGTCGGCACGCTGTTTGGAAACGAGGTCAGACGTAGTGACCGCTCCAAGGAAGCTATCGCCGTCGGTGGCATCTGACGAAGGAGGGCCGACGGGCGCGCGGGACAGGCTATCAGCATCGGCGTGCTTTCGGCCAGACTTATAACATCGAAATCGAACTCCCGCAGGCGCAATGCCCAACGTGCTAAGCGGCCACAAGGATCGTTTAGGTTTTGCAGCCAACACAATGAGTGATGATCAGTGATGACACGAAACGGTCGGCCATAAAGGTACCGGCGGAACTTGGCAGCGGCCCATACTACCGCCAAACACTCTTTTTCAGCCGTGGAATAGTTACACTCATCACGGGAAAGTGCACGGCTGACGTAGGCAATTACTTTCTCGACCCCGTCTTGGTGCTGAACTATAACGGCACCGAAACCGACTTTGCTCGCATCCGTGTGTAACTCTGTGTCGGCATCGTCGTCGAAATGTGCCAGCATCGGGAGTGACTGGAGCCGGCGTCGTAACTCGTCGAAAGCCATCTGCTGCTCGGCGCCCCAGGAAATGATGCGTCATCTCGAGTCAGGAGTGTCAGAGGGCTGGCCATCTGTGCAACGTTTTTGATAAAGCGACGATAATAGGAGCACAGGCCCAAAAACCGTCGGACTGCTTTTTTGTGGACGGGGACGGGAAAAGCAGCAACGGCAGCATGTTTCTCAGGGTCAGCTCGGATGCCATCAGCACTTACTATGTACCGAAGAAACTTCAATTCGGTGAGCCTGAAGTGGCACTTTTGAGGCTTGAGGGAAAGGTTGACAGACCGGACGTCTTCGAGAACAGTTCTCAGGCGGTGCAGGTGTTCCGTGAACGTCGGTGAAAAGAATATCACGTCGTCGAGATAAACAAGACATGTCTGCCACTTAAGACCTGTGAGCACAGTGTCCATTATCCACTGGAAGGTGGCAGGCAGGAGCACAGCAGAGCCCAAAAGGGAGGGCGCGGAATTCATAGAGCCCATCTGGTGTTACGAAGGCAGTTTTCTCACGGTCCCTTTCATCAGCTTATATTTGCCAGTAACCACTCCTGAGGTCAATGGAGGAGAAGTACTTGGCTTGGCGATGTCGGTCGAGAGAGTCGTCGATCCGTGGCAGCGGATAGACATCCTTCTCTGTCATCTGTTAAAGGGACACTAAAGACAGCCAAAGATCGTATGAAAATCTAATAAACTACATTTGGTGACACTGTCGCCGCATATCCGGCAGCAAAAAATCGAATAATTGCTGAGATATTGCGATAAGAAGTTGGTTTTTTCTTGTTCCCGCCGGTCGAATTCAAACTGTGGCCTCCAACTACGTAGTTGGAGTTGAGTGACGCACACTATGACGTAAGCGGAGACTCCGTGATAGCTAGCGAGCCGGCGCGGCCCGCGGCGTCGCATCCCTCAAGGGCCAACTTGGCAACAGCGTACTCGCAATGACGGCCTCAGCCGAAATAAATAAAACGATGAAGAGAGTAATTTACCGAGCGATGGGCCCATAAAGGAAGAAAAAAAAACATAGAGGACTTGTAATGCACAATACTTTACATGTTTCTCAAGCTTTTAAATAAATAAATTGGTTCACAGGAAGGGAAAGGCGCAGTAACTGTCACACTTGCTCTGTGGACACCCGAACCGCGCCGTAAGGGAAGGGAGGAAGGTGGGAATGAAAGTAGAAAGAGAGAAAGAGGAGCCGTAGTGGAGGGCTACGGAGTAATTTCGACCACCTGGGGATCTTTAACGTGCGCTGACATCGCACAGCACACGACGCCTCTTCGTTTCGCCTCCATCGAAACGCAGCCGCCGTGGTCGGGTTCGAACCCGGGAACTCCGGCACAGTAGTCGGGCGTCTTACCACTGCACCACCCCGGCGGGGCTCAAGCTTTTGCGCTCCTTCTTGCATTGTGTATTCGGTCATCGCAACGCTTCCTGACATGTTTACATACAAATAAGATTTAGTTACCAGCAAAACAGTGTCCTCGCTGCTGCGCTTGTCAGTTTTGAAGCTTCGTCGCACTTTTTTCCTTCAAGGTTTGTCCTACAGCTCCGTGTTCAGCGAAAATTACGCCCCCGGTAGCAGAACATGACCGAAGTGCCGGCACCACTACATTTGCCAGCGCTGTGGAATTCCACATGTTAAAATGGATCCAGTGCAGAATATGGTGCGCATAGGCATCCAGAACATTAGTTGCAAGACGTGAGAGCAGGCAGCATGCGCCGATGATCAAGAAGTTGTAATTTTTAGACCGGCAGCAGAAACACTTTATTGTAAATGGGGCCATGACATAAAAACTATAAATATTTCGACGGTACTTGTGGCGCGAACAATGATACACCGTTGGATCTTTTGATGCTACTGGCTCTCCACAGCATATGGGAAAGCAGAATGGCTGTAGAGCATGGTGACGTCGATGCACGTTCAGCGAGACAGCTCTTTAGAGAGAGCATACGGGCATATGTGGATGAACAGAAAGCGTTAAAACTAGAGTCAGAATGGTTGGTTAGTTTTGAAGGGTTGTCACATATGAGGGATTTTTAATCCGACAACTTCAGCTAAGGAAGGCCGAAGCTTTAAGTCAATGCTTGATCTTTTATTTTGTCATGTTATTGATGTCACATGTCTCTTTTTTGTGTACGTCCTCGGTCAGAAAATAAAGAAAAAAAAAAGTGGCGCGGCGTCGCCGAGCGGTTAGCGCCGAACGTTACGGAGCAAGCAGTAGCGAGTTCGAGTCTCACCGCTTCTGGCTTTTTTTTTTTACAAATCGATTTTTTTTAACCTTTTGTAATGTATTTCTGGTGCTTCGTTATTTTTAGTTTTTACTTTTTGCCCGAGGCTCTTTTTTTTGCCGGGCGACGAGCGCAATATATCGACGCTCTCCTTGGTTTGAGCGGCAAGTATGCCCCTTTTGTTTACAACGCCTGCAAATAGCAGGTTGAAGGTCTTGTTGACGCAGTATATGTTGGTCATATGTGCCATGATTTAGTGAACAATTGAATGATAATGCGTTTTTCCTTCGGCGCTTAGCATATGTATGCTTTTCGTGGCGTACGTAGCTGCAGTCAAGCGGTCAGGTCGCAGTCGAAGCGGCAACGGCGGCGATATGTTGGCGCAGAAGTGTGAACAATTGAATGATAATGCGTTTTTCCTTCGGCGCTTAGCATATGTATGCTTTTCGTGGCGTACGTAGCTGCAGTCAAGCGGTCAGGTCGCAGTCGAAGCGGCAACGGCGGCGATATGTTGGCGCAGAAGTGTGAACGAAGGAGTGTGTCGGCGGTAGCGGATTTCGCTCGCTCGTGCCTCCGAATGCTCATATGGGAACCATCAAGGCGCATCTGCTGCTCCAAGCTCGTAATTCAGGCGCTGCAGGTTCAAGCAAACTATCCGAGTGCGCACGAAATGCCTGAGCCGAAACATAACCAAAACTGAAGTGGGCGCCTGTGGCGCCTCCAAGTATATTTTTGTATTTGCCTTGCAACGTTTACGTTGCCTTTTCGCCGTCGTTTACGTATGATAAAAGCGTGTTATCATGTTTGAGAAAAAACGTACTACCGCATTCAAACATTCAACGTAATTCGCATTTGTCAGCCTCCGGGATCCCTAGCGCGTCACGTGATTTGTAGTTGCGAGCCTCGGCCGTTTGGCTGTGGTGGCGATACCTGTATTTCTGTTATTCTTCTTTACTACCTTATAACAGCTCTGTTTTCAGTAAGAGTGGTCTTTTTGTAATCAGGAACTGGCATTCTATCGATGCAAACCCACTTCATTTCTCTCTTTAGTGTCCCTTTAAGTTTCCGATAGTCAACTCAGAAACGAAGTGTTCCGTCTTTCTTTTTAACGAGGACTACAGGCGACGACCATGGGCTGCTTGAAGGTTGAAAGACGCCATTGGTGAGCATCTCCTTGACTTGCTGTTAGATAGCGTCTCTCTCCCGAGGAGACACACGATAGGGCTGCTGATGGATGGGTCGAGTGCCTTCATGCCTGATTATCCGGTGTTTAATGACCGACGTATGCTGCACTTTAGACGAAGACGTGAAACACGCACGAAACTCCAGCAATAGATCCTGGAATTGCCTCTTTTCAGGTGAAAAGGCTAGAACTGATGTCGACTGCGTGTACGCCATCATCCGGTTCGGTGCTAGGCGTAGCTTCCTCGGAAGCAAAACATTCGGTGACTCCCTGCAGATGGTCGGCGTAATCGATGACAGTGCCACCGAACAGATGTCGATGTTCATTGGAGACATTGATGACAAGCACCTCCGTCTCTCTGTCATGAAGGAAACAAAGATCTCTTGCCACAGAAACTCCCAAGGCGAGTGAGAGAGACATTAGGCTCAACAACCCAGAGGCCGTGATGTGGCTCGATCGTCACAGGTAACTCTGGCTAGGATGCTGGCGCGTGGCGGCACTGTGAGACTATCATCAGCGACTTGCAGCGTGGAGTGGAACCCCCGGTACTCATGCTTTTCGGTGGCCAGTTTGGCGGAAAACGTAACCAAGCAGTTCGGGAGATCTATAATGGCACCGTGCTCACTAAGGAAGTCGATTCCAAGAGTAACATCGCGAGAGCATTCGCGTAGAACAAGAAAAGTCGCGACAAATGTGCATCCTCGCACCGTAACCCAGGCTGTACACATACCCAGTGGTGCAACCACATTTCCGCCTGCCGTACGTATGTCTGGTCCGTTCCATGGCGTCATCACTTTTCTCAGTGTCCTTGTAAGCCGCCCGCTAAGGGTAGAAAAATCGGCTCCCATATAAACTAAAGCGCTGACCTCCTTCGTGTCGACGATAACAGGGATGTCCAGGGAGACCCGGCAAAGACCAGGGACTGTCGACGTCGGTTCGGAGTGAAGAGAGCGGTGTGGCGGCGCAAGCTGGACAGCAGTTGGGTGGTCGGCGTCGGGACAATTCAATGTCGACGGCAGGTCGGCTTGAAGCAAGCGGTGCGGCGGCGGAAGCTGGGCGACAGTTGTGTGGTCTGCGTCGGGGCGATTTAAGCGACACGGCGGTGATAACTGGTCGGCGATGCGGACGATGTCGGGGCGATCTGGTCTGTGCGGCGAAACCTGCACAGGAATTCGGCGTTCGACGTCGGGGCGAATCCACTTCAGTTCATCGCACGTGGCGCGATGAACTGTTGGCATACGTACCGAGGAGCTGGCTTCGGAAGGCCGGCCACGTAGAGAATGTGGCGTCGCGGTTCTCGAACCACGTCCGAGCAGCGCCTTTAAGGCTGAAGTAGACGTTTCGCATTTTTGCAGCATCGTCCCAGCCGTTAAATGTCGCTACCCTATCGTAGTGAGCTAGCCAGTCCTTGGCATTTTCGAACTGCTCGCCGTGGAATGGCTTATTGGTACGTAGGGTCTGAAGGATGAGGCAGGACGAAGGGGTGGAAGGAACAGTCACGGTATGGGCGGCCGGTGTCGTTGCCATAGCTAGGGTAGAAACTAGGGGCTCTTCGCCAAGATGGAAGGTCTAGAGGGGCAAGCCTCGGAGAAGCCGGCTTGCACGATGAACTAGAGTGGTCACGAGAAGCGGCCACGTCGGGTCGTCCGCAGGAGAAGGGATCATCAATGGCACCTCCACCGGTGTCACGACTCAAGGCACGACTCAAGACAGGGAGCCGTGAAGGTACACGGTACCGTGAAGGTAAGACCTGAGAGTCAAGTTTTCTTCTAGCTGCGATGACAGTGCCCAGCACCAGAGCGCCTGTCGAGCCAACCAACGCTTCGTCGTCGTCGGCACCAAGCACGGCAGTCGCGCGGCGCTAGGCACGTGGCAATATCTTTGATTGTCTTATACAGAGCTCTTGTGTTCCTCAATTGGCTGTTGTCCTCAACTGCTTGGCACTGTATGTTCAGGAAGGCGTTCTTATCTCTTCTTGCTATTTTCTGAAAATCCGCATTTGGAACCTTGTATCTTTCTCTTTCCCCCATAACTTTTACCATCATCCTTTCCTCAGCTATTTGCAAAGTCTCTTCAGATAACCAGTTGCTTAGTAGCAACTTCTTGTATTATATCACGAACATCAGTCCACATCTCTTCAGGCTCTCTGTCTTCTAGATCTAATTCATGAAATGATTCCTCACTTCCACAACATATTCTGATGGAATTTGATCCAGATCATACCTGAAAGGCCTTCTAGTTTTCTGTGTTTTCCTCAATCGAAGCTTAAATTTGGCAACAAGAAGCTGATTATCGGTGCCACGGCCCCAGGCCTTGTTTTTACAGCTTGTATAACGCTCCTCCATCTGTGCCGGCTAAAATATAATCAATCTGATTCCTATACGGACCGCCCGTTGAAGTCCGCCTCTTGTGCTGTTGAAAATGAGTATTCGCTATGGTCAGGTTGTTTTCTTGACAAAGCTCTACTAGCCTCTGCCCAGCTTCATGTGGCTCACCAAGACCGAACTTGCCTGTAATTCCGGATATTTCTTCACTCCCCACCTTAGCATTCCAGTCTCCTATGAGAAAAAGGACGTCTGATGATGGAGTAGTGTTTGGTGCATAGACTTGGATAACTGTTATGTAGAAAGGGTGACCTTGGATCCGAAGTGAAATCATTCGGTCGTTTTTGTGGTTGTACCCTAGCACTGCTTTGCCCATTCTTCTATTCATATGAGAGCGACCCTATTCCTTCTTCTGGATTCGTTCCCACTATAAAAGACATCAAGAAAGAATTGATATACCAGCAATCCATCAACTACATATCTTGAACCATTCATTGGCAAACGGAATATATCCTGACGAAGTGAAGGCTGCAAAAGAAAGGCGGTGAGCGATCTGACATGCGAAACTACACCAATATCGGTAATAACGTAGGACAGCGAGTAGACGTTTGTCTACTCGCTTGTCTACGTTTGTTGCGCTGTATGGTTTTAAAAAATATCGGTACGTCGGTAGGTAGGTATAACTTTAATGAAATGCTGACAAACGACGGTTCAATGCGTCGTGACGCTGGCCAAGCATCGACCCAGGCTTATGCCCTACTCTGCATTACCTCATTTCGGTCCATTTGTGGTGGATCGTGAGGCATGTGCTTTTCAAGCCCATCCCGGGCCTGCTGGACGGTACATAATTTACGGTCCGTGCCTGTACTGTGTACATCACTTTGAAGTTCGAGCGGGTGTCTTGGATGTAGCTTCGGTTGGGAGCCTGGCTCAGTCCCAGATGATGTGCCATTAGACCGCCGGACGCACTTATCATCAATGCACACATCACTCGTGTAGACGTCTGGTTGAAGTTCGTGTAAAACTGCCGGGGCGAGGAGTGACCCGGTCTGTATTTGCCTTAGGATGACCGCCTCCTCGCGACTGAGTGCCGGGTGATAAGGCGGCATTGTCCTTTGAGCTAGGCGGTAACCCTTAGTAACTTCCTCGTAACTGGTCATTCGGGCCTTGGTTTTGGAACCACCACTCGGAACGGTCACTCTTGGGGGCGGGGAAGATAAACGCTCAAGCCGCCGAATGGGCCGTATCATTGTGATTCGGTGAGGATGCACACATGCCCGCGTGCGCCGTAACCACTTGAAGCGGATGGTGCTATGATGGTGGAAGCCGGCGTGCACACTCGCCCCTTAGCAAAATTGCGCACGGCGTTCCTCGAGTCTCTGAGCACGGTGCGACACTCGGCCTTGGAGATCGCCAGAGCGATGGCAACCTCCTCGGCGTCTATGGCGTCCGTGTACCGCACACTCGCAGCGCTGCCTTGATGCTGGTAGCCGCCGCAACGGCTACTACCACGAATCCTTCTCGCTTGTATTCCGCTGCGGCCACGTACCGCGCGTGCGGTACCAATATGCGTGTTAAATGCAAAAAATAAAGCTCTTGAAAAGCTTTGTAGACGTATACCTAAATTTTCTAAATAAATGTAGCATTATTTGACGTAAGCAGCACTGTTTCAGGCCCCAACCGCAGTTCCTATTCTTACACAACTGATAAATACTGCACTGCATAATAACAAACCAGCCATAGTAGTTACTTGGACATATCAAAAGCTTTCAATACGGTTTATCACGCAATAGTACAGCAGAAATTGGAAGTCTACGGTTTAAGAAAAAAATTGGTGATCTAACGGTTATTTTTCAGGACTTGAGCAATATGGTGTTGTAAATAATTTAACCTCACTAAGGCAACATATTAATCTAGGTGTGCCGCATGGTTTCATGGATGGGCCGCTATTCTTTCGCCTATATATTAAGTACCTTATATCAACGCTGAAATATCCAAACGCTATAATATATTCCGATGACACTGCACTAATTTACGGGGGATATTTAGTAGGCACTTAAATGTATACTAAATGAATAGCTTAGTGAAGTTTCACAGTGGCTTAAGAGTAATCAACTAACCCTTAATACTGAGAAAATAAAGTGCATCGTGTTTCACTCGTGCAGAAAGGACACGAACTACGAATGTCGCGTTCGTTAAAATCAGACAACTTCGTAACAGAACACAAACGACATCCGTCTATTTTTGGTTACACCAGCGGACTGACGCCCCAAGCGTCACTCCGTGGTTTTGATCTTGAAGCCTCCAAGTCTTCGCTTGTTTATCGACTTATGGATGTGTGGTTTCGGTTTCGGTTTCGCAAAACATTCCTGTCATTTTTTCTTCGTTTACGTGCTCTTCAGAAGCTACAAGAGTTCAATTGGTCGCTTGAAAGTTGATCCTACAGGTAGCTTCAGTAGGCACGATCGTGAGATCGTAAACAGTTTCTCAATTCTTGAAATCTTCCATTGTTGCCGTGGATGCAGGCCATCACGAAGGAGTATCAAGTCCTCTTCCTTGAGTGTTTTTCCTGGTCAATCTGCGCCAGAAGGCCTCGGTAGTCTGCTGGCGTCGTACCCATAGTCTGTGAACTGACACGATGACGTCATCTGCTTCGATTTTCCTTACGCTAGGCAGCGATGTGAGGCGTCTTCCCGTCGAGAATAAGGAAGGGCAAAGGGGTTCCGATTCTCCAGGTTCGTCGCAGACGTGAGTTAAAGGTCGGGAATTGAAGACGGCTTCAATTTCTGCCAGTATAGTGGTTAGCTCGTCGAAGGTCAGAAATGTGGATCCAATAACCTTCCTGAGCGCAAGTTTGGCCGATCCGACGAGGCGCTCATAAAAGCCACCCCATCATGGAACGCGCTTCACTATGAACTTTCATTCGATTCGTAATTTTGCAACGTAGTCAAGAACCTCTGGTTTTCGCATAGACCTCCATTGGTAAAGGAGATCTCTGTTGGCCTTCTTAAAGAAAAGCGCTTTGTCACTGTAAATGACCCGAGGTACACCTCGTCTTGAGATGAAACGCCTGAGGGTTATCAGAAAAGACTGCGGACATGTCTTTTGCGAGCTCTCGGTGCACCGCTCTTGTTACAGCGCAGGTGAACAGTGTGATGTAGGACTTGTAAAGCGAGTTTTCTCCTTTCAAAAGAAGTCCCGCGGCCAGCTCCTGCTATCGCAAATGGTTGGGCCTCGGTCACTCGATCAATTGGTAGCGGTGCTGGCAATTCAGCGGCTGGACGGGCATTGTAGCGCTGACACGTTATGCACCCTTTGATGATTATTTTCACTAGCTGACGGGCTCGCACAACATGATACCTCTCTCAACTGTACCAGAGTACCTCTTGCTCCACCGTGCACCACTTGCTGGTGTGCTTGACGCATGAGCAGTTCTGCCAGTCGAGGTCGGCTTGACTATACAACTGGATGACGTTCGTTGTACCCCAGGTAGCACAGAATATGGGGCCCCAGTAGGTCCGATGTAGGCAAGTGGGGCTGGGGCAGCCATCATAAAACCTGCATCGGTCCCCAATGGGGAAAAAGTAGGCAAGCCCAAATGGGGCTTGCCCCTGTTCCTCCTGCATGGGTCCCATAGCGGCATTGCTCGGGCTAATGCAGTGCACATTCCTGCATCCAGACCACAAGGGTCCCTTGCCGGATATTTCAGGGCAATCCAACCTAAATGTGGGCTTTTTATGGGAAAGCCCTCATAGATCCGAAATGAGGCCGCCCCCATTAAATCTTTGTGGGACCAACATCGCCCGTAGTGGGGCAAGAAAACGGACGTACCCACATGGTGCCCAATCGGCCCCTTGTAGGTTACTTGAGGGCAGGGGAAATATGAATAAGGGCTGAATTTGGGCAAGCCCTCATGAAGCCGAAATGAAGCAGCCTTAGCTAAACCGCTTTAGGTCCCACATAGGCTGTAATGGGGCTGGAAGGCGGGCATTCCCGCATGGTACCAAAATCAGTCTTTTGTGGGCACTTTCAAGGCACGTGCAACAGCAGGTGGGCTCTAGGTTCAAAAATAACACCCAGCCCGATTGGGGCTGCCCACATAAAACTGCATTATATCCCACATGGGCCGCAATGGGGCTGGAAGGCGGGAGAGCCCGCATGATACCAAAATTGGTCCCTTGTGGGGAATTTGAAGGCACGTGCAACAGCAAGTGGGCTTTAGGTTCAAAACCAACACCCAGCCTAATTGAGACTGCCCACACAAAACCGCTGTAGGTCCTACATCGGCCGTAATGGGGCTAAAAGGCATGCGAGAAATTGCGTAATCATTGTTTCCAACCATTATTTTTATTAGATGTCGCCCTAAATTACTATTATAGATGATTTCTGTAACAGTTGTTGCCATGTTTAGTCGATTAGAAATTTACGTTGCTTTAGTTCTCGCGCTGATGCAAATTACGCTAAAAATACTAAAACAAACTGATTGCTAACTGTTGCCTCTTATGTGGTTGCTTTGGACAGCCTGCAACTCTCAGCACAATATTGCTGTTCAGAACAAACATCTCCGTAGCTTGAACAAGATTTACATGAAGTCATTTATGCTAGATGAATGTTATGAATTATTGTAAAATTTAATATCGCGGCTGCTTAGAAAGTGCAGACATGTATAAAATAATTACTTATTTATGTGCATAAATATTGATTGGGAAAACTTGGACTACGGCTTTCCATCAATTTCCTACGTCGGACCCCTGTGAGAATAATGTCGGCAAGCCCAAGTGCGGCCTGCGCTATAGAACCCGCATCGGTCCTATGTCGTTATCTGAGGGGCTCAGTGAAACAAAAAAAAATGTTCATCCAGAGCGGCTGCCCAAATCTGTCCAAAGTAGGACCATCGGGGGGAGTTGGCGGGATGTGCCCTTTTGGCAATGCAGAAAAAATGTGGGCAGCCCCGCAAGCGCTGCCTGCATCGGTCCCTAGAGCTTTGTCGGGGCTTTGTCGACAGCCCTCTCCAGGCCTACGTCGGCCCCTCTTGCAGCACCCACATTGAGCCCACCGGGGCTGTGCTACATTGCCTACATCGGACTCGCCAGGGCCCACCCTTCATAGCCCACTTTGTGCTACCTGGGACGGCTTGCCGCTCTGTTGAAGTCTGCCGCTTATTACATGATACCATCGTTGTCAATAAACACTGGAATGTCTCTCAGAGGGGAGTCTGCGGGAAACCGTTCTCCGTTTTTCACGCCCTCAATTTCTCTTTTCATGTCCTCTAGCTGAGTGTGCCGTACCCAGTATTTTTCGGCTTCAATCAGTTCAACCGCTGTCATTTGACCCTTCTCGTTGCTCAGTCGTCGCAACTTCTTGATGTATCGAAATACCCATGCAGTCATTCGGAACAGTCGTGTGGCGTTGCTGTATCGATCTGTGTCCAACAGCATGGGAACTTCTGCGGAACTCGTCGCTTGAAGGACTTCTACGCTCCGTCTTTCTTCCCCCATTGCCGAAATGTTCCTTGGGAAAAAAAGAGATCTGTGCCCTTACGTTTTTCGTTGCCTTCATCCAGTGCGTTCCTTCCCACCAGGTGGAGCGCTTAACAAGCTGATTAGCTTGTTAAGAGCGTCTTCTTTATTGGTCAGCCCGGCTTTGCAGGCCATTAGTTGTTCGAAACTTTAAGCCGTCGAAGGAGCACATCAGGGTTAGCAGAGCCTCTTCCAAACGCACACCCCTGAAAGAGCCGAGCCGAGTGCCAGGCCGGGGGACGCCTGTACCCAATTTAACCGGTAGGTGTCCGGCAGCGGGTTTCGAAGCAGAAGAAAGCGTAATAACGGAGGCTGAGCTCCAAAAAATGGCAAGGAGGTAGTCGAGAAAGAAAAGTACTAAAAAGAGATTTAACACTAGGATCAGCTGCATAAACATGGAAGGAGGCAGAAAAAGAGCAAAATGGCTAGAGATACAACAGCAGTTGAAAAATGCCAAAATACGTCTGTACGTTCTATGCGAGACTCATCTCAGAGATTTAGAAGATCCGCCATTTATTGAAGGCTACGTCTGGGAAGGGCGCAACAGAACGAGAACGGAAAAAAAGGGTTGAGGGGTAGGTATGTTGATACACCAGGGATCAAATTGGCAAAGAATAAAATTATCTTGTAAAGAACATATCTGGGTATCAGGAACAATTGCCGTCATAAGTACGTAGCTAGGGGTAGTTTATTTAGGAACAGGACAGCAATGCAGGCAAGAAAACAAAGATCTTGTTGAATGTCTCAGTGACGATATAAGCCAGTTTGGAGACGGGGCCGATATTATTCTGCTGGGGCACATGAACGGCCACATCGACGGTCTGGATGGTTACACGGACTGTAACGGGAAGCTAATGCTAGATTTCTGTGAGCGACAAGACCTAGTTATAGTAAATAGAGAAACAAAATGCGGAGGACAAATCACGTGGGAATTCCGCAACAGGCAGACGACCATTGACTACTGTCTAATGTGGCAGGGAATTCATAACAAGGTCACAAAAATGGAATCAGACGAAGAAAGGGAGTGTAGTCTGGGATGTGATCATAAACGTATTAATCGGCAGATGGTGCCCTTGATGAAAAGAGAAATGGAACTTAGACAAAAAGTAAACGCAAAATTAAACGACGATCAAATAGCGCAGATAGCAGCAGACATAGAGGAAGCAATGGAGAAAAGCCCCATTGAAGACTGGAATTATGAACAGGTAGCACTACTCATAAGTAGGAAATTTAAGGAGGTTAAAGTAGCAAACCGCTGGAATGGAAAGATGAAGCCACGGAGCTGGTGGAATATGGAAATCAGGGAAGCCATTGAACAACGACGGGCTGCTTCAAGGGATCACCGAGAGGCAAAGAAAGCACAGGTATCTCAGGAGGAAATCGACCAAAATGGGAAACATATCGACAAAAGAATCGATGTACAGGCCCTCGTCCAAAGTAAAATAAAGCAGTCTACCGATCGTTGGATGGCTGACATACACGATGCCAATAGAGGCGGACCAAAAAATTCTGGAACCATATAAGCTGGCTAGATAAAAAGAATTAAAGAAAGCAGGACCAGATTCAAGATAATGAGACAAGGGAGACAACGCAGTGAACTAAATTACATCAGTTATAGCCGAGTCATTTAACAGGGACGATAGGGTAATCTCTGCAAATCAGGAAGCAGCACAAGATAGCCGAATACAAAGCAGCTTAGAACTGACCAATATAAACTGAAAAAAGGCAGAAAAAAATATTCCTAAAAGCACATCTACAGGAATAGATGGAATTCCGATCAAGCTGATTAATGAACTTGGTCCAAGAAGTAAGGAAAAGTTGTTGAAAGCTTTGAAGACAGTCATAACGAATAAACAAATTCTGGACAGCTGGCGGCAGAGTAAAATGAATTGGATATGTAAAGGGAAAGGAGAAAAGTTGCACATAAAATTCCACAGGCCGATTACCATAACATCTGTTATGTACAGGTTGGCCATGCAGGCAATGAAAGTAAAGGGGTAAGCATGGGTAGAAAGTAACAAGATACACGGAGAACTTCAGAACGGATTTAGGAATGGTAGGCGCTTAGATGATAGCCTGTTCGGGCTTAACCATTGCATCGAAATATCTAGAGTGGAAAATAGACCTTTGTATTCGGCTTTCCTGGACATAAACGGGGCGTACGACAACCTAAACAGGGAACTCCTGTGGAACATATTAAAAGAAGAAGGTATCGGTTATGAGATAACAATTCCTACAAGAAATATAACAGGACAACAAAAAAGAAGTTACATGGGAAGGGATAAGAAGTACGAAAGCTGTCAAGGTATGCAAAGGATTAAGACAAGGTTGTCCTCTATCAGCGCAGCTGTTCATACTTTATATAATAAACCTGGAACGGAGGATACAAGAAAGTAACCTAGGTTTTAACCTGTCATATAGATTAGGTGGAAAGGCGGTAGAGCAGCGCCTCCCTGGTTTAACGTATGCAGACGGTATTGTGCTGTTAGTAGATAGTCAGGAAGAATGGTAAACTCTAGTTAAGTATTGCAGAGACGAAGGGGACACTCTAGGCTTCAGTTTTAGCGCAGTTAAATCTGGTCTCGACGGCTCAACGGCAATGATCTTCAACTGCTCAACTGATCAGGATCTTAAAATACAAGGCCATGAAATACCCAGAGTGGCAGAATATAAATATCTCGGGGTAGGGGTAAACGAAGGATAGGCATAGATTGAAAAGCATGTGCAATCACTTGAGGGAAAAGGTGGAAGAAATTCCGGGATAATGAAGCATGGGGAAATGTGGGGATACAACTCTTGTGTATCTGTGTATATCGTAGCTCGAAAAGTCTTGAAAAAACAGAGGTATTTGGAAAGAAATTATGGTGCCCGGGCTTATTTTCGGAAATGCGGTTTTGTGCCCAAAATCAGAGGAACAGTCGACATTAGAAATAAATCAGAGCCGTCGGACGATTAGCACTGGGTGCCCACGGCAAAACCACAGATGAGGCCGTACAGGTATATATAGGCTGGACATCTTTCGAAGTACGGAAAGCTCAGAGTAAAATATTGTGACATATATGCCCTGCATCGCTGGAAGTTGAAGATGAAAACGATCAGCAACAGTGACACAGAAGAAGACAAAGTGGTAGCAACGATTGATGCTAGAATAAGGTCGACGCTGCTGTGTTTCTGTGTTCTGTGTGCGGTGCCAGCCTGGACTAACCTTCGTGGACTAGCCTTGCCATGTATCATCTTGGTGGAGGTGAATCAAGATCCTCGTACGCGCCGATTAGTCCATTTACGCTGCCAAAAGCTGGATTTACGAAGCGGCCGCCACCTACCTGAGATCACAACCACGTCTCAAACAGCCACGATGACCTCCGAACCAGCCCCTACCACCGCGGCAACATCGACTCAGCCAGTTGTTCTAACAAAAATACGCCACCCGCCCGTCTTCAATGGCGACGACAATCCAGACGTTGACGATTGGCTTGATGAGTATGAGCGCTGCAGCCGCAACAACCACTGGGACGCCACCATCATGCTCGCTAACATCATATTTTATTTGGCGGGAAAAGCTCGAACATGGTTTCAAAACCACGAACAAGAGCTCGTTACCTGGGATACCTGCAAGCGCAAGCTTAAGGATTTGTTCGGGAGACCAATTGGACGCGCTCTGGCTGGAAAAACGGAACTTTCTTCTCGTGTTCAATCCCCCACGGAGTCCTACCTCGCCTACATTCAGGATGTGCTTGCGTTGTGTCGCAAGATTGACACCTCCATGCCGGAAAGTAACAAGGTAGGGCATATCCTCAAGGGTATCGCGGATGATGCATTCCACATGCTATTCTGCATGGATTGCTCTACCGTCGACTCGGTGCTCCAAGTCTGCCGAAAATTCGAGCAGGCTAAACAAAGACGTCTCGTACATCGCTTTGAGCGTCTTCCGAACACGGCGGCTACCTCATCCTGCGATGACCGTATCAATATGTTTTAAAATTATCTTGCCCAGCCCTGTCAGGCGCCCACATTTCCGTCCTCAGTTCCTCGCTCCGTCAACGCCTCAACAAAGTCCTCACACCGCTCCCTCATCTACCGTTCGTGTTGCTGATGGCAACACAGCTACTGTGATTGGTATGTGTACTGCGAGAATCACCATTGCCGACCGCCGTATCCCTGTGCTATTTACAGTCCTCACCAGTTGCCCTCACAACATTATATTAGGACTCGACTTTTTAACTGCACATTCCGCGCTCATTGACTGTTCTTCTGGACTGCTTCATCTGGACCTGCCACTCTGTCCTGACAAACAGGCCTCTGATACCTCAACGCTCCGTCTCCGCTCCTCTTCATTTACTCGTTTGCCACCAGAAGCTGCAGTGACGCCTTTCCCCTCCGTTCCTGATGGTGACTACGTTGTTTGCCCCATAACCGACGTGACACTGCAGCGTAGAATCGCTCTCTCATAACATCGTGCACGTAGAAAATAACAACGCTTATATTCCAGTCTTGAACTTCGGCCTTTTTGTGCACGTTCTTCCTGAGGGCATTACTCTCGCCGAACTGACCCCACTGTCTGATGTCACAGTTGCCGCTCTTTTGCCTGACCCTACTGCTAAAGTGTCGACACGACCTGCACCGTCCCCATCTCCGGGGGATCGCATATCAGGAATGGTTGCACCTAATTTGCGCCCTGACCGTGCTACAGCACTTACGAGTCTTCTGAATTCGTACAGCGATATTTTTGATTTTGGTGACCGCCCCTAGGACAAACGTCCCTCGTTACACATCGTATCGACACCGGAGACGCCCGCCCAATTCACAGAAGACCTTTTCGAGTCGCCATTTCAGAACGACGTGTCATACAAGATGAAGTGGACAAGATGTTAGCAAAAAACATAGAGCCTTCAAGCAGTCCCTGGGCGTCGCCTGTCGTGCTTGTCAAAAAGAAGGACAGTACCTGGAGGTTCTGCGTTGATTACCGACACCTTAACAAAATTACAAAGAAAGACGTTTACCCGCTGCCCAGGATAGATGATGCCCTCGACTGCTTGCACGGTGCCAGCTATTTCTCTTCCACTGATCTTCGTTCCGGTTATTGACAGATCGCAGTCGACGAACGGGACCGGGAGAAGACCGCCTTCGTCACTCCCGATGGCCTGTACCAATTCAAGGTGATGCCTTTCGGCTTGTGTAATGCGCCCGCAAGATTCGAGCGCATGATGGACTCTCTCCTGCGCGGCTGGAAATGGACGACGTGCCTGTGCTATCTCGATGACGTCATTGTATTTTCCTCTACATTCGAGAGCCATCTCCACCACCTTGATGCCATTCTTGGCGTCTTCCGAAGAGCTGGCCTTCAGCTGAACTCGAAGAAATGTAGCTTCGGCCGACGTGAACTCAAGGTGCTCGGTCACGAGGTCGACGCCCGTGGCGTTCAACCCGACCCAGACAAAATACGTGCTGTAAGTGCATTTCCTACACCCCGTTGCACCAGTGACGTACGTAGTTTTCTTGGGCTTTGCTCCTATTTTCGGCGGTTTGTACCCAACTTCGCGGAGACAGCTCGACCACTCACCAATCTTTTGAAGAAGGACACTGCATTTTGCTGGGACCAAGAACAATCTCAAGCCTTTTCTGCGCTCATTGCAGCCCTCACCAACCCGCCCGTCCTGGCACACTTCAATCCCTTGGCCCCCACGGAGGTACGCACCGACGCCAGTGGTCACGGTATTGGTGCCATACTCGCCCAACAGAAGATGGGTCGCACTGGCGTCATTGCTTATGCTAGTCGCCTCCTTTCTGCAGCTGAACGGAATTACTCGATCACAGAACGTGAGTGCTTAGCCCTCGTGGGGGCCATTACAAAGTTTCGCCCCTACTTGTTTGGCCGCCCGTTCTTTGTCATCACAGACCACCATGCCTTATGCTGGCTTTCTACGCTGAAGGACCCTACTGGTCGCCTGGGCCGTTGGGCCCTCCGCCTTCAGGAATACACTTTTTCTGTCATCCACAAGTCTGGCCGGCAGCACGCTGACGCCGATTGCCTGTCCCGCAACCCGGTAGATCCACCACCTGCGAGCGAGTGTGACGATGACACGTGTGTTGGCCATCTCTGACCTTTCAAACATTCGCCATGAGCAGCGCTTAGATCCGAAGCTTAACAGCATTATCAATCGCCTCAGCACTGACAACTTTGACGCTACCCTAGCTCTGTTTGTGCTCCACAACGGCACCTTATACCGACGGAATATGCGACCAGATGGCACCGAGCTTCTTCTCGTAGTCCCCGAACACCTGCGTACCACCGTTCTTCAACAGCTGCACGATGCACCTACAGCGGGTCATCTTGGCGTATCTCGTACGTACGACAGCGTCCGCCGCCGCTTCTTTTGGCCAGGCCTCTATCGCTCTGTCCGTCGTTACGTGGCTTGTTGTGACTGGTGTCAGCGACGGAAGAAGCCCTCGGTTATGTCAGCTGGATCCCTGCAGCCGATCGACATCCCAGTAGACCCGTTTTCCCGAGTTGGTCTTGACCTTCTCGGGCCTTTCCCACTCTCTGCATCGGGGAAAAAATAGATTGCGGTGGCCACAGATTATACTACGCGCTACACTGTCACCCGAGCGATACCCACCAGCTGTGCAACTGACGTGGCTGCGTTTCTTCTGCACGACGTCATCCTGCTCCTTGGTGCTCCACGCCAGCTGCTCACTGACCGTGGCCGTTGCTTTCTTGCTCGAGTAGACGACGAAATTCTTCGGTATTGCTCCATCAAGCACTCTTTTACCACCGCTTACCATCCACAAACGAACGGCCTCACCAAACGCCTCAACCGCACGCTCACGGACATGCTGTCAATGTATGTCTCGGACGATCACCGTGACTGGGATCACCGTGACTGGGTTGCCGTTTGTAACGTTTGCGTACAGTTCCTCTCGTCACGACACAATGGGCTACTCACCCTTTTATCTTCTATACGGCCGTGACCCTCCTCTTCCGCTTGACAGCGTACTGCCTCCCACCGCTAACGCCAGTACCTACGTTCGTGACGCCATCTCCCGAGCTGACGCCGCCCGTGTTATCGCTCGCCGCCGACTAGCTTCCTCACAAAGTTCTCAAAAACGGCGCCATGATTCTCGCCACCGGGATGTCCACTACTCTCCGGGCTCTCTCGTCTTGTTCTGGACTCCCGCTCGTAAAGTAGGGCTGTGTGAGAAGCTCTTGCCACGATACGCAGGACCCTACCGTGTTTTACGGCCAGTCACTCCTGTGACATACGAGATCGGCCCTGCACATCCGCCGCAACAGTCCTCTTTGCCACGCACCGAGATTGTTCATGTCGCCCGGATGAAGCCTTATTACCCCTGTAGTACTTCGTCCTAGTGCGCACCGGGACTGTGCTTTTCGTGGGGAGGGAGGAGGTAATGTGACATATATGCCCTGCATCGCTGGAAGTTGAAGATGAAAACGATCAGCAACAGGGACACAGAAGAAGACAAAGTGGTAGCGACGATTGATGCTAGAATAAGGTCGACGCTGCTGTGTTTCTGTGTTCTGTGTGCGGTGCCAGCCTGGACTAACCTTCGTGGACTAGCCTTGCCACGTATCAATATTATATGAGAAACGCCTCAGGAAATTGGACTTGTAAAGGTAGGCAGCTAAAGTATTTAAATACCTATGTCTAAAAAGAGTTGACTCACACTGGAGGAAAAGAACTAGGAAAATAGCCAGTAAGTATGCTGGTACCCAGGACGAGGAAATAAAGAGCGTTAAGCAACGGGTGAAAAACACAGAAGGTAAAAATTGGATATATTCTATGGAAAAGAAAAAGTATGGAACTACTCCGAAAGTGGAAAAGGCAGATCGGAAAGGAAGCTTTCTTTCATAATTCAAGAGGCAGTGGCCTACTTTTTGAAGCTAGATCAGGGTGCCTTAGAACACGCAGCTACAAAAAGAAATTTAGCAATGAAGATGGCGCATGTGCTGTATGTGGTAACTCCAGTGAAACAATTGACCATATTATACTCGAATGTAATGGTATCCATCCGGAAGTCGATGCAGGTGCAGTCACTCTTCCTGAAGCTCTGGGGTTCAGAGATACCAGTGGCCGGGTGAATAAACCGGCGGTGAAAGCTAGCAAAAAACGACTGGCTTAAAAGGTGGCTTAAAAGCAGAAAAGGGACATAATGTTAGTACTTTCAAAACAAAAATTTAATAAATAAAATTATGGTATAGTGAACCAATCTAAAACAATAATTAAGATATAGGGAGAAAAATGAGCATGATGGCTACTGCTAACACACTGTTTCAATGGGGACGCTCCTATATTCCATCCATCCATCCCATCCATTAGCTGTAACTCCTCGAGTCTTGATATCCGCCGGATTTTCGCACTCTGGGCAATGCTTTCACGCTGAGGTGTCAGTAAGACGCTGGATTTCCATTACGCGATTCTTCACAAATTGTTTCCACTGCGACGGCTCTCTCACAATCCAGTGCAGTCGGTCGGTCCAGAAATACGTCGCCTGCGATGGCTCTTTCAGGCCCTTCAGAATATATTGATTCAGACTGGCAGCCAAGAGGCACGCCATCAGTTCCAGTCTCGGAAGAGTCAATTGTTTAATTGGGGCGACTCTTGACTTGCTGATTAGGATGCTCGAAGTTGTAATCCCATCCGCATCTGTTACGCAAATGTAGGCCACTGCTTCGTATGCCACAGGGTGGCGTCAGCAAACATGTGTAGGACTGTTTTGGCGGTAGGCTCGACAGTGTCGGATTTGTAGCACAGCTGCACATGAAGTTTTTCAATTAGTGTAGTTCCTCACACCAGTGCACCCACTTCGTGTCCAGATTCATCGGTAGGATATCATCCCATTCCACATTTCTCTGCTACAGCTCCTGGAATAAAGCTTTTGCCTTGACGGTGAATGGAGCAGCCATCCACGTGGGTCATAGAGTATCGCTGTAGTCTTGAGCACACATCTTTTGGTGCTTGTACCTAGCTCGGGTGGATCGCTTGCCAGTGGGGTGAATGTCAGGTTATCTGTTCTTGGGTTCCATGTCAATCCCAGCACTTTGAGAACTCCTGGGAGGTACCCGAGGTGCCTTGCTTCGCAGTCTCCTGCCACAAAGCGCTCGTTCAGTGCCGGATTGTTGGATGCCCGCTTGAGCAGTTTCATGGATGCCACGCTGAATATCGTATTCGCTTCTTCATAGGTCTCCAGCGCTTCGTCTTCGTTTTCTGCTCCCGTTAAGAGGTCATCCACATACATGCACTGCGCCAGTAGCGAAGCAGTCTCCGGATAGTCTCGTTCCATTATCTTGAAATGATGCTGGAGAGTCGCTGTCGACAAGAAAGGACTTGCGGTGGTTCCAAATGGAACTAGCTTCATTCGCCATGTCTGCACATCGCCTGTTGGTCCGTTTGCATCCGGTTTTGCATGGTGCCACAGAAAGCGCAATGCATCTCTGTCGTTCTCTCTGATCTCGGTTTGCAAAATCGCCTTTTGATTGTCGACTACAAAAGCTATTTTTTGGCTTCTGAAGTTAGGTAGCAGTGCTACAAGGTCGGCTTTCGAATTCGAACCACGTTCGAGGTTTTGATTCAGGGATTTTGTCTTCTGTCCATGCGAAGAAGCACCAAAAACTACTCGCAATCTCGTTGTATTACTCGTTTCCCGAAACACCGGCTGGTGGGGCATGTAATAGATCAGCTTTACCTCTTCCTCTTTTTCTGCTACCGATTCAGCTATGTCTTCTATGCAATACTGTATGATGACAGCGTCGTACTGCTCCAAGAGATGGTTTTTTCGAAGGTGGTTTGTCAGTTGTGACAAACGTTTTCGGCAACTTGCTTGTCACGTAAATCTATACTCTCCTTCCATGGAAGGGCTACCTCGTATCTAGAGCCACTGCGCCTGATATTCTCTTCAAAAGAATCAAGCAGCTTGTGCTCCGCACAGCTGTCATCATCCGTGACTCCAATCGACTCGAGAGTCCAGAATCGTTCCAAGCAGTTTGCAGTTTCTCTCTCGCCAAGTGATATGCGAAGAGCAACGATTTGAATGCATTACGAGTCACAAGTATTGTACCCTACCGGCCCCTGAATACACCACTCAAAGGGTGTCTCCACTGCTCGCAGTTTCCCGTTAAGCTTCTTGTTTCTTCCCGTTACAAGTTCCAAGTAGTGCTCTGAGCCGATATGCAGGTCTATGTCATCTCTTTCGTTATCGCAGGTCATGTCAGCAGCAGTCAGGGGTCCAAGTAATTCTTTAATATTGAGGTCAAGAATCGGGATCCTTTTCTCACAGATTGTTTGTTTCAAGAACTTCGATCTGGTACATCTTTTTATTGTGCGCGGTTAGTGACACCAGCACTCAGTTAAAATCTCGTTTTGACTGGTGTCCGCCGGAGACACGAACTTTCAGCCTTTCTTTTCCAAAAATTTTACAACAAGTTGTACAGATGCTTTCTCAGTAATGAATGACCGTTGGCTTCCGCTGTCAAAGAGAGCACGTAAGTAGTCAGCTTTACATTTGCCGGCACACAATATCGTTGCTGTTTGTAGCAGCTACTCGTTTTTTTATGATCTTCCGAGGTAGACTGCGAGTTCACAGGGACAGTCGTCACATCGTTCACATTTGCCTTGACTTTCGGATGGGCGAATTCCGGATCACACATGGTTATCGCGTGTCGTCCTGGACATAATGTGCATCTAATGTTGCTTCTGCACTCGTTAGCATGGTGATTCGGTTTCACGAAGCGAAAGCACCATCTTCCCGATCGTAGCATTTTCTTTTCTTTTAATGGAATCCTAGCACAGCATGAGGCAGTTTCGTGGTTATTCTCCTTGCAAAAGTAACAACAATTTGGTTTTGCGGTTTGGCGCAGTAGAGCAGTTGATGATTTAAATTTCGTTCCAGGGCTGTTCTCGTTACTTTTTGCTGGGCTAATATCTTCATCTTTGACACCTGGTGCATCCTGCTCATACTTTGCTGCGCAACCAGGTTTCCGCGGCTTTGCACTTCAGTCCTCAGAAAGTTAGCGAGCTTCGAACGTAATGACAGCGTATCTTTTGTGGCTGTTTCTCTTTTTGTTGGCTCTCACGGTGCGTTGTCGTCCCGTAGCAGAATTCCTCCCCTTGCCGGGTTCCGTGTTATGGTTTCCGATGCCTCCTCCTTCGCCACGGTTCGATGGAAGTCGAGCGATAATTCTTTCGGCAGCGCGCGCTGTACGAGGGGGAAGAGCAGTGTTCCGTACGTTTCCTGCTCCTGGTCAAGCGCATGCGGGCCGCGGATCCGAGAGACGAGGGTATCGTATAATCTCCGGAGGGAGCGTATGTCTTCGGCGCTCCGCACAGGCTCGAGGTCTAAGAGCGCACGCATGTGCGCTTGCACGATGGCATCCGCTTTGCCGAAACGTCTGGTGAGCAGCAATACGGCGTTGTCATAGCGATGTGGGAGGAAAGCCTTGTATCGTTCTCTCTGCTTCGCCTGTCACAACCGATTTTAGGTATCCGAATTTATCTAAGGTCGTCAGACGGTCGTTTTTGTGGATCGTTTGCTCGAACTGCTCCCAAAATTCTTGCCATGACCCTTCTTTGCCGGCATATGTTATGAGCTCTACCCTTGCAAGCTTCACCTGGCAGGACCTGTTCGTCGTGGCTGCGTCGTTGTGTGGTGATGCTTCCTTCGGCTGCCTCTTTCCTTGAACTTGGAGCTCTGCTCTTGAAGCGTCGCGATGTATGAAACGATCTGGTCGTCATACTCGATGGATTCGATGTAGTCCTGCTCAGCTTCTTTCTTTTGTCCTAGCATCTCAACCCATGCGTTAACATCGTTCAGATGGGTCTGCAGAGCGCTAAGTCTAGCCAACAAAACACTGAGTTCTTTTACGTTGTCCATGCGGCTCTTCATGCAGGAGTAAATATCGGAAAAGAGACGGGTCACCTGGGACCGAAGAGCTGTTCTCTTCGCTTTGTGTCGTTCCATGTCGCTGCACTCTGGTAGCACTGGGCGGCGGCTTCGGGGTAGAAATTGGCTTTTTCTTCGTTATTAGTCGCCTCCAGTACTGGCAGTTTCCTTCGTTAGGTCCCGGCGTACAGCCCGGGTTTCGGAACCATTTATCTTTATCTCGCGTTCGTTGAAATCAGACAACTTCGTAACAGAGCATAAATGACATTCGTTTATTTTTGGTTACACCAGCCGACTAACGCCCCAAGCGTCACTCTGTGGTTTTGCTCTTGAAGCCTCCTAGTCTTGGCTTGTCTATCGACTCGTGGATGTCTGGTTTCGGTTTCGCGAAAACGAACACATATCTCTAACTATCGCCAACACGAATCAGCTGAGGGCTCTCCCATGCAAGTATATTGGTATGCTGTTCGCGTTTGATATGCACTGGAAAGAACAAATTAATAATTATTGCCCCAAATTAGGCTACGGAAATCATGTTTTACTAAGGGCCAGAGACGGCTTTGATCTTACAGTTTTAAGATTCTGATTTCGCTTTTTGCACAGCCAGTGATCCTGTTGCCTGGAAACATGGGGAAGTATGTATAAAACATACCTAAATACCATTTCTCGCCTTCAAACACGAGCTATTCGTATAACAACTTATGCAAACAGTGCGTACCCCGGTAGACCACTTCTTCATCAGCTTCGCACCCTATCGCTATCAATGGCATATAAAGCGGAGATAGCTGAAATAGTAAAAAATGCAATAAGATCTAAGAACCCCTGCCCCTTGGTTTATTTAGATTACCATTAAAGCAAACAAGAAAACCACCTAACAATTTAATTTACCACCTTGTTATAATACGTACGGCCAGACTCTTAGAATACACCGGTGCCCACGCGTGGAATGACGTCCCAAATAAAGGTAAAGCAAAAAAAAAATCTCTATTTTTTAAATACTACCTAATTTCCATATAAATGTGGGAATGAAGTAGTTTTCTTTACAGCTGACTTCGTTGCGATGTAACCGAACATATCCCCATGAATTTGTAGTTCAGCCTTCCAACATTTTTGCACATTTCTGGAGTGCGCTATGATTGTATCCTGTCATGATGCGGTCTGCCGGTCATATTTTGTCTGCATTGTATTTGGACCGATCACTAGCCTAAAGGCTATGGATCCAAAAAAACTGTGCGTGTGTACTAGTTCTTAAAACAAATAAGGAACGAAATAAGCGTGACGACCTGAGATATTGTCTAGCAGTTTTACAGCACCGGTTTGATGTTATTTTGCTGACCGAAACTTTGGCGGTATACAAGACAGACTCGATACATCTACACAGTAACACGCTGCGTATTTTAATCGTCCTTTAATCTCGTCTCTTTTTAATCATTTAATATTGTTGAAAGCATGTTCCTATCCATGCATATGAAGGTAACAAGGATGGATTATTTCCAAACATTTCCATCCTAACGGCTGAATATGAAATGCTTAAAATTATTTTTTCACACAACCTAAATTCAGAAGTTTAGAGGCCACCCTCCGGAATAAATTAGTTAAAGTTCTCTTATAGCTGCTGTATTGAAAAGGGTTCATTTGTTATTGGTGGTGATTTTTACATCAATATCAGGGATTCCTCTAATATCACTGGGGAATTTCCAGAAATGATTCATTCAAATGGCTTTCTAAATCTTACTACAACACCTCCAAGAGTCACACTTATACATTAGTATTCCTAACCTTGCCCTTCTTGATATTGCTTCCTTGGTGACGAGTGCAAGCATACATGCTTTTGACATTACTGATTATTGCGCCGTATTTTCTTCTATGCTAATTATTACTACGCCGCTAGCCGCACTGGAACGTGCTCACTTATCAATGCATTTCCAATGAAAATCCTATGCCAGTTTCGAAACTTAGTAAATGCTGTCGATTGGGGTGAAATGTTTGAACCTGATAAATGCTATGATACATAAATTAACGTGCTAAAGCCTGCCTATGAGCATTGTTTTCCTGTAAAAATAAGATGGTTACGAAGCCCTGGGCGACATCACTGCAGATTAAGATGATGCCCAGAAAGCGCAAGCTCTTTAAACGTTTCTTAAGAATCCATGATCCCGCTGACTTGTTTTTTAAAAAGATATTCTAACAACCCAAAAAATGAGCTAAGAGCTAAGAACAGCTAAATTCCAATATGAAACGAACTTACTTCAGTCAAAGAGAACAATAAAAAAGAGCCGATACATTTCTGTAGAAGGTTAAACTGCGAATTTCTAAAGAGATGTAAACGCGAAAATTAAGGTGAGCTTATACATTAGGACATGATTAATCTGGTTCTTCTCTGGCAAATAGGTTCCACGCAGGCCTTAGTAGCTTTAACAAATATATTGGAGGATCTATTGCTCTCTACATAACCGATGGTGAGAAAATTTTGCTCTTTTAGTGAACCTCGTTACGTTGACTACGACGACTTGCAAATAGCGCCCATCAACTTGAACAAAGTGGAGTTCTAGGCCGTTAGTAGTTCATGATTTACAGGTGGCCTTAGCGCGAGACAGCGGAGGACTAGAGATGCACAGGACGAGCGATAACGTGCAAATAAAATGGGAAGCGAAAAATTACGAGCTCGGCGAACTGTATACTGATGACCAGCTATCCATCGAATTAGGATAAATGGGAGAGATAAGGCAAACTGAACAAAGATAATCTGAGTCTACATGAAGACAGAAAAAAAACGTGGAAAGATAATGGAAGCGTACAAAAGAACTTACACAGCATTTAGAAACAGCTTCCTTGTGCAGCAGAACAACCGAGGCTTCACTCATGCACTTGACGGTTCCTAACCAATGAGCAAATGACGTCTCACGATACTCTCTGGCTAGTTGTCCTTTCCCTTACGGAAATCCCATATCTGCTCCAGATATGGAACATATGCTGCCAGATACAAATATATAAGGCAGCAAATAAGACCTTATCTGGGCCAGATGAGGTCATATATGTGCAAAATGTTGCCCTTATATGGCTCAGATTTGGCCATATCATGCAACATATAATCTATATCTGAACGGGTAACGGGACCTTATATGGCTTGATCAGGGGTATATATGGTACCCTCGCGACGTTATGTGGCCTAATAAAGGGCTTATATGGCATCGTCATGACCTTATATAGACAGACCAGGGCCATATATGCTTGGCATCAACATGACTTTATATAACCTCATCGGGGCCTTAATTATGTAGGCGCCATAGTGATTGTATATTAGCAATATATGGCCTTCGTCTACCTTCTGCAAATATCCAATATTGGCATTATGTGGTCGAGCTTCAAGTTTTCTACACTCAGCATGGCGTGCATGCTTAGTGTTAATTGTATCCAATTTAGAAAATAGCTACGACTCCTAATATTTCAAATATTCTGCAGATTTCGCTGCACTATAATTATTACAACATGTGTTCCTTAATCCAGGAGGGCGCTGGGTTATGGCTACATGCTCCTCGTTCCGCCTACTAACTCGCATTTTCATTTAAAATGCGGCGGCAGTACGGTGAACAAAAGCATGGTCGGTTAAGTTGAGCGATTCAAAATATCAAGAAAATGATCGCAGTTCAGTATACGGCCCCCTCCGCGCTGTCTAGACAGTGACTCACCCTCAGAGACAGCTGGCGGTTGCGGCGTCGAGGGCTGACTCCTCCTTTCCCACGTTCCCCTCTTCCCTCTCAGACAGCGGCGGCCCCAGCGTCGCGGGCTCGCATTTCATCTCTCCTCCTCGCTGCCACGCTCTATACCGCGTAGGCCGCGAGCTCTCCGTTTTTTGTGTGCTTGCTTCTTTCCCCTCCCCCTTTCAACTCCGTGCGCCTAAGCACTTGCTGTCTCGTTCCTTTTCGGTGGCAGACATTGGAGTTTGGTGCGGCTGGCGGGCGTGCTGCATGTTGTGTATGCTGGTGTGTGTGTGTTTGAGCCAGCGCCTGTTCGCTATTAGCTGTGTGCATGTAACAAATATGCGACAGCAAACCTACAAAAGCTTCAGTCTGACCGTCGGCACAGAGGAAATTATTGTGTCCCACTGCGGGTGGAAGCTGCCTCCCAGCCTTGGCAGCAAACCTGATGGTCGATTGAGCTTTTCAGCTCTTCTGCCCTAGGTGGCCCAGCCAAATCTTCACCATTGCGTCGGATCGCACCCTGATCATGCCGCCTCATCTTCACGCCCGATCACCAAAACCGTGAGCGTGAGACTTCTTGTCGGGAACTAGCATTTGCCAGCCTCAGGATATTGTTCAGTTTATTATTTTGATGGAAAATTAATTTTCCAATCTGTAAATTGGACGATAAATGCCAGTATGTGATATTTTTCCGTACATTTCGTTGCTAATTTGTCTTTCGCTCCAGCAATTTTGACAAATTTCAGAGGATGGATAGGGTCCTTCATTGTTTATTATTATTATTGTTTGTACTACCTAAGTAGCTTCATGCTTGATTTGGTTTAGGGGCAGAGCTGTTGCTGTCATGATAAATGCCATCCGACATGCTTTTTTCTGTTTTCTCTCTTAATTTCAAAAGCAACCACGAGTTTGGCGCGTTCGCTCATTTTGCACGGCAGTCTCTGCTTAAGGTAACACCTGTACTTCCTGACAGCCTATATGTACTTTGCTAAGGTTTAGGTATTATCAGCAGTCCCAGCAGTGTGTGTTCTATCGCCCTACGGTTTAGCGGTACCTTTTCCGGGTATCTACAAACCTTTAAATTCCGTTTCAATAGTCTAGTTAGATTAATCGCCATTTATTTTATTTAGCTTCGCGAATAAACCAGCTCAAACAAAAAGCATATACTGGTTAAAGCTCTTTGTGTAAAAGAGTAGAATAAAAATGTAATATCTAATTTTATGGGTAATGTCTTTCACTTTAGCTTCTCGTGTAGACAATATTCTGTTCAGATATTTCATTCGTTTGTTATAGTATCGCGCGTAAATGAGTAGAATCTCAATATTTAACAGATGAGCATGTCTTTGACCCTCGGTATACACACGTGATTCAGGCCCGTCTTTGATCGATTCCATATAGGCAGGGAAAAAAGAAAACCTATGGTTTATAAGCTATTTTCCTGTAAGGCTTGAAATAAAAGGGGAATTACAGGTTTCCCTTGGCAAACTTGATTGAGCGGGCATTTAGCTGGAATACTGAAATTGTCTTGTGTGTGTTGTAATTAAGTGTTATGAGGATATTATAGATCTATAGTTCAAAACCTACATGCCATGCGGGCTAGATTTTAAATGAGGAATTGGTAGATAAGGCATATCTGACCAGATATGCCTTATCTGGTACTCGAAATCAGGAATTGGGTAGACCAGGCATATACAACCAGATATGCCTTATCTGGTACTCGAAATCAGGAATTGGGCAGATATGCTTTATCTGGCCTAGATCTGTCCTAATATACCATATCTGCCCAATTCCTGATATACCTGATCTTGATTTTTTTATAATTCCAGATATGGCATTTCCGTAAGGGTTAGCACAGTCAACAATTTTCGTTCTTCCCAAAAGTGGATGGAATTTGCAGCTCGAACAATACATAGACCGACTGTTAGATCGGGATGGTTTAAAGGATGTAACGTGCCCCTAAAGTGCTCATTAGGGCAATGGCCAGTTGGCCCTATATAGACCCGGTCACAGGCACTTCGTAGACAACATACTTTTTGATGCCAATTTCGTATGGTTGTCGCTTGCTCGCCAGTGCGCAAAGGCTTAGCAGTTTTCGAGGTTCCGTGAAAATGACGTCGGCAGCAAACATGCCTGCTGTTGAGGAGAGCATGTTGCCGGGATAGTTGGTGATCCATTAAGTAAAAAATTTAGCGCAAAAAAAGAACACAAAGGACAAAGAAGAACACAGAAGACGTTTGACGAGCGCTAACTACCAACTCTTTATTCAAGCCGAAGTACACAGCTTATATATAAAAATCGAGCATGCGCAGAAGGGAGCAGATAAAAACAGTAGCAGTCAACACAAAAACATGTCTAGAAAGGCATATTCCGCCGAGGACATGTACGTGGCCGAGAAACCGGAAATGCCTTTCAGGACCATTGTTAGCGAGAGGGGCTCTTGGCAGCACAACGTGAGCAGTTTCTTGTTGAACAAGCTTAAGCCCATTCCTGTGGATGATCCCTTTCTGATAAAAAAATCGCAAGAAGTTGTTGAGTTCGTGGAGAACAATGATCGGATAGCTTTCGCCTTTTCTATTGACATAGAAGATTTGTTTTACTCAGTGCCGCATGCCGAATTGTTAGTTTCTGTGAGAGACTGCATTGAAGCTTCGGGGGTTGTGGCCTTCCAGAACTCAGCTGGGATTTCTCCTGATAATTTTTTAACATTACTAGAACGATATTAACAGGTTACTTTTACCTCTCATGACAATCAGTTTTTTCTGCAGCGAAAAGGCATTTGTATCGGCTCTTACGTGGCGCCCATTTTATGTGACATATTTTTATCTTCAATTGACCGCCTACTTGCACAGTCTGGTCAAGAGGGGCCTGTTTTTAAAGCTTTGAGATATGTCGATGACTTTTTAATTCTTTTGGAAAGGGGGACCTTTACATCCCCCGACCATGTTATTAATCTAGTTTTATCTTCTTTTAATCAACTCGGACAAGGGCTAGTGTTCACCTACGAACTTCCCGATAATACTTTGCGTTTTTTAGACCTTAAGCTGATGTTCGGCGATGACCATTTTTGCTGGATCTACTCCCCCCGATCCAGAAAAGATTTATTAAGCTATGATTCGGCGCATTCAAAAGTGGTTAAAAGAGCCATAGCCTCACTTTGCCTGGAGTCGGCGCTTCAAAAGTCTTGCCCTCACAAAATGCAAGCTAGTCTGAATGATCAGGTTTTGAGGCTAGTAGCAGCAGGTTACCCAAAACCGGTCATATCAGCAGTAGCTGAGGCCATCCTGCAAAATAAGAAGGGCACCCGAAAAAGAAGAGCTGAACCCCTTTCTTCTAAGCCGGTTGCGGTGCCCTATGACACCGTTTGTCTCACAATCTTAGAAAAGTTGCGGGTAGGCACAACGTGCCCCTGGTGTTTACAGCACTCAACAAGCTTTCTAGGCTTTGCCCACGCATCACTGGGTGTGCCGGCGGAGGTTGCAGCAAAAAACACGTGTCTCCCTATGTGAACTGTGCAGTGGGAGTGGTTTACCGAATCCCCCTCTCTTATGGTGCCTCATATGTTGGACAAACTGGCCGCTGTGTCAATGACCGGTTGAGGGAGCATGCTCGAAACGTTGAAATTAAAGATGAAAATGCCAACCTTGTGCGGCACATTGCTTCTTGTAAGTGTAGGGCAGGATTTGACAAGACGACGATTCTGGACAAAAGTGGGAATTTTAAGGCAAGACTTCTATTAGAGGTATATCATATAGATAAGCTATCCGATCGTTGTATTAGCGATACATCTGTACACATGTACTCGGCGGAATGTGTCTTTCTAGACATGTTTTTGTGTTGACTGCTACTGTTTTATCTGCTCCCTTCTGCGCATGCTCGATTTTTTCATATACAAGCTGTGTACTTCGGCTTGAATAAAGAGTTGGTAGTTAGCGCTCGTCAAACGTCTTATGTGTTCTTCTGTGTTCTTCTTTATCCTTTGTGTTCTTTTTTTGCGCTAAATTGTTTACTTAATGCCTGCTGTCCTCTTTGTGTTATGCGATACGCGGTGAAAGTAAGGCACATGTTTTATTTAATGTCTAACGTCAGTGGCAGTGCCGAGAGCAGGTTCTATCTTCTTCTAGAGCTGCTCAAGTGAACTCTCCGCGGCAGGACAGAAACAGGATAGCAAGCATCCTTGAAGTCAAACTCGATTCCATTGGGGAATACACGATTCAGACAGCGTGGATTTAAAAGACAAGGAGACGATACCACAGTTCACAAGTTTAGAACTGCAGGAATAAAATGGTAGAGGGGCTGTTTGTATGTGGTATATAGGCCCAACAATGTGCCTTGTCATGTTCAAACACAATCTTAAATCTAAAAACTCAAGCGAGTATTTTGTGCCAGTTTAGAGGTAAAATTTATGGACTGGTGATGGCAAAAAACCGCTTCAGGACTGATTCAGCACCAAAATCAATCATTATCATCCCTTAGTTTAAAAACGACCAGTGTTACGTTTCGCCACCGACAAGTGGGACAGCTGACGCGGCCACCGCATAGCAACAGGCAGAACCGCGAGCGGATCGGCCATTTCGGCACCGTTCATCGGCCGCCCACGCTTCCTCCCGCGGGCAAGTCTCGACGTGATCCTGCCACGCGCCAAATGTGTGTGCGTGCGTGTGTGTGCAAACGCTGGCTAAGCCCGGAGCTCGAGGGAGAGTGCGTCGCCCTCGCCAGTCTGCAGGAGGTGGAGGAGATGCGGTCGGGCCACCTGCGATTGAGTCATCCCGTCTTGTCCAAACGTGTTGGGCTCTCTCTTCGCTGTGAGGGCTCCCCCTTACCCTGTGAACTGGCAAGCCTATAAAAAGCAGCGGCAGACTCCGCTGAGACAGAGACTACTTTGACGCGCCGTGTTCACGGCGCTAGACACCAGCTGTGTGAGAGTGTCTGTATTCTCTCCGGGTCAGCTATTCTGCCCGTTTCTTCATAATGTTGTAGGAAAGGTTGATTCGTTAAAAGAAGCTTCGTCTTTGCTGGGACCATTGATGCCGTCCGCCGTCCACGGAGCCGCCAGGCCAACGCTACCGAGGGGCCGCGCGCCGCATGTAATAACTGGTGGCAGCTGTGGGATACCCAGGCCACGCTACCCAAACCTAACAACTTGTAGGCAGCGGTGGGACGACCAAGCCGTAACCGTGGTCGGAGGGACGAGCCAGGCGATACCGTCGTCCAACAACTGGTGAACAGCGGACAGACGAGGACGACCAAGCCGTGACCGTGGTCGGTGAGATGAGCAGGGCCTGACCGAGGTCCAACATCTGGTGGGAAGAGCAGAGGTGTCCCAGGTGTGACCCGTGCAACACGCAGCTCAGCGGAAAGCCGGGAGCAGTGCAACGAGCCCTGTGTGATGACTGGTTGCCTGCAGCGGAACGCCTGCGTTGTATTCTTGGCTGCGAGGTTTGGTGAGTGCGGGACTTTCTTCTACTGAGTTTTGCCAGGCTTTTGTTAAGTACAGAACAGAGCTAGTAATTGTGTTCTCGTTGTTGCTGGGTTAATTGCAGCAAGGCAGTAGTGGGCAGTAGAGAAGGCAGAACTCGGAACAGCCATGGATTTGGATTTGAAGTCGTTGCGCAAACCGAAATTACTGGAGCTTGCGAAGGAGTTGGGTCTGGATTTGTGCCAGCACGCAAAGTCCTGCGAAACATATTTTTTTTTTCTCTCTGCCCGATGAGATAGGCTGAAGGTGCGCTCCCCGTTTGGCTTGTTGGCAGTGTCGGCCCTGAACTCGCTCTCGTCAGGCGGGGTTCAATTGGACAACGCTATTCGCGGGCTCAGCGCTTGAGGCGATCGCGCCTTTTTCCTCGGGGCCCGAGTCGATATAACGGGTCGGGGCTTCGGACTTCTCGGACGTGTCGGCTGGCACTCTGTCTACAGCGGCTCCCAGCATCGCTGACTCGATCAGCGCGATCTTGCTTCTTTCTTCTTCGACCGTCTTTGCTCGAGTCCCCTTGTGTCTTCTCCCGCGCTTCGGAGGCGGCCGCGTCGCACCCCTCACCAGCGTCCGTCGCCACCTCCTGCTGGCGGTAGCATGTTGCCAGATTCGCCTCTGGTAAACCTGTATTGCGCACCGCACTCCTCTTCAGCGGCTTGTGTTTTGGTTCCTTAAGAACGGATAAGGCGCAACGACTGCTCCTTGCCGGCCGCCTTGTCGCCCCGCAAAGCGTCTCGCTTCAGTGGCGCCGTCGAAGACGCGAACGGGGCCACAACTCACGAAATCCTTCGGGCCTGGTCGCCACATGTAGGTGTAGGCAGAAGTGCTTCGAAACCCAACGAGCACAACCATGTACTGTACGAGGGAAACCGCTTTCAGGCCACAGAGGAAGGAGGTTTCATACCTTCTCAACCGCAATCGATCTGAAAGGCGGCACTACCGGAAACGTAAATGCTGTCTTGAACAGCAACATGAAGTTTATCGTGCACCACCGAGTAGAAGAGATCAATATCAATCAATCAATCAATCAGCCTTTTATTTTCTCTAAATTAGAGAAGGCGACAGAACTAGAAGCTGGCAATCTTGTCAGAGGTGCTGTGTCCCCTTTTCACATTGGCAATGCATCAGGCATGCGGCATCTTTCATCACACACATTTCAGGCAATAATTGCTGCCCTAGGCATTATAGCAAAAATAAAGATACCAAATGGTGGAAAAGGAAGCAAAAAGTGCCAAAATAAAAAGACGTGCAATGTCATCCCATTACTTTGTCCAGTAAAAATCTCTTAATCACAATATCTGAATGCGGGAAAGTGTCAACATTTATTTTTTTAGCTTATTTCATACCACTGGCATACTGGGAATTCATAACGGCACTCGGGCTCTTCTCTCAGAGACAAACACCTTGTCGCTAGCTCTGGCCCTCCCGTGGCGGGGAAGAACAACACACCGAGGCACAGCCAGCAGGCCAAGCCGTTTATTAGGAGTGCCCAAAACGTTCTTCCTTGGTCTTTTAGCATGAACAGAGTGTGTTGCTGGGCGAGTTAGTCATTCATTGCCAGAGAAAGAACGCTAGCAGACGACGGACAATGAAGAGAAGGGTACACACATTTGCGCTTTCATTCAGATTTCAGTGTTTTCATTCAGTCTTTCAGTCGTTCATGTTTTCCACCCTTTTTCCTATTTTAGCGCCTTTAGCTTCGCTGACTTTTACAGCCTTGCCTTTTAGACTCAGCTTATGCCCACGCTGTTTTGTTGTTCTCGTTATTGGTCTCATGCATTCGTTTTCGCTTTTAGCCATGTTATTTGTTGGCTCCCTTCAATATCGTTTTATCTGGGCTTTATATGCACCCCCCGTTCTGTTCCTTTGCATCTGCCCCGCCCCACACATTCCGTGTCACAGCGTTGTGTCGAATATGAGATGCGTTCTTTGGATGATTGCTGCGGTTCGAGCTCTGATAACCATCCTGATGCGTACTTTTCTTTTGGTATTTGTCTTTATAGAAGGCCCGGATCGGCTGTCTTCAAAATAAAGTTGTTAGTAAAAAAAAACAAAAACAGAGCTCATATGTGTGTGTCCTATCTTCCTTGTCCGTGGTCTGCTAGCGTTCTTTCTCTGTCGTTTAGCATCATTCGCGCGCTCCGGCGTCGCGGCGTCGTCTCTCCCAGGATAATAATAATAATTGGTTCACAGGAAGGGAAAGGCAGCTGATGCTGTCCCCCGAGATGAAAGAGGAGGGGGAAAGAGGAGCCACCTGGCGCGCTACGTCACTTCTCTCACCTTCGTCATCTCCGGGGGAAGGAGGCCAGGAGCCTAAAGTTAAGAGCTCCCGGTGAAAGAGAGAGACAGAGCGTTGCCGCGTCGGGCGGTCAAGGGCACACCCTTCTCCCTTAATCGTGGCCTCCACCGTGTCGCCGTTTTCTCCTAAGAAGCCGCACGGCTGGTGCCTCAGCAGGTCGATGCTGCAGGACAAGAGTCGGTACTCAGGTTGGTAGGCTCTGTCTCTGGAGCCGCGGACGCGGCGAAGGCACTAATGACGAATTCGAGTGGGAGAGCAGGCGCACTCGAGAACGCTTCGAAAGTGCTCTCAGACAAGCGGGAGCCCTCCAGTGGGAACGCAGGAGTAGAATCACTGGCTTCCAATGGTAGACGAGGAGGGCTTTTCCTCCTCTGAGAGCACCCGAGTGCACGCCCGGCTGCTCCCTCGTCTGAAGCGAGAGTAGAGGAAGTCGCATGGCATAAAGCGTCATATCTGCGCCATCATTTCTTTTTTTTTTCCTTCAGTCGGCGACGCTCAAAATGGCGGCTGCAATCGTCGACGCTCGGCGAGTGGAAAGCATTGCTCAGGTGTTGTGAGCATGTTTGAGAATCACTGCCACCGTCGAAAAGGCCAAAGGAGGCAGATCGCCGCGCTGTGAGAACAAAGGCACACAAAACAAGCGGTTCTACACGGAGCGTTGGCCTCTCGTCGGTTTTCAACTGCCGTCACTGCGGGCAGGCGGATAATGCTGAGGAGAGAAGTGCGGTCACATGGTCGTGGTGCTCTGCTCTCGACACGCAGAGAGCGTTTCCATGGAGGACAGTTACACCCTCGCTCGGCGAGCTCCTGTACTGCTCTGTACTGCTCGGCGCCTCTGTTCGTCACCCCAAACGAATGCGCCATACGTTTGAAGGCTGCAATCGTGCTGCGCCTCTCGCTTCAGGCAGAGTCAACGCTCCGAGGATAGAGGGCAGCAGGCAGGGCTCGTTCATCTTCGCTCGTCTTCTTTAGCCAGGGTCGAATCGGCGTGCTCGAGGCCGGGAAATTCCAGAAGGCGGCGGGAGAGGTCCAGTGGCATCTCTTCGCACTCCTGTTCGAAAGTTATTCGTTCGAGCTGGAATGCGAGCTGCTCCAAGAACGTTTGTACGCTGGCGAAGCCACGAGGCGTGCCGTCTAAACATCGGCTTCGCCTCTCTCGTCGCCTGCAAGCAAACGGCAGGGCCCCTACGTTTGCCCGGAGTACCGGTACCGCAAATAATACCACTGACAGGCGAGCAAAGTAGTGTCGCTGTCAACGAGGGACATTCGCCTTCGCAGTGTGATTCGCATCGTGTCGCTCAATGAAGTTAAACACTCGCGGCTGAACACACTCGGTGCGAAGTGATTTTGGCGAACTGACCACACTTTGTCCCTCAGGCGAGTGTGCAGCCTCGACAGCAGGGCATCCATATCTTAGTTTTATATTTTTTAGAATGTTTTTACGTTTGCAGCCTCAAGCACCCCCGAAGGGGCATTACATGAGGGGTGGGCATTCATAACTAAACCCAAAACAAAACGTGGTCTATAGTGTGCATAATGCCTACATAGAGGGACAGTATGATATAGGTACACAGCTACAGTGTTTATGAAAACGTTAACAGAAAAAAAGATAGACAAGCGACGGACAGTGGATGGAAATCTTGTCAGGCATTGAAACACAAGGAAAAATTAGAAACTAAAATCAAAGTACAATACTACCCTATTGCAAAAACCAGCGTCTCCAGTGCGAAACCAGTAAGATTTTTGCGCTGGTTTTGCACTGGATCTGCTGGGCACGCTGGAGGTCTGCGATATTCACTGGAGCAGTAACGGGAAGACACTGGCTGCACTGGTGCGATGGGAGAAAAACGCTGGGATTAGACTTTTGACGCTGGGTGTGTCGCGATGCACTGGGAGAAGCGCTGTATGTGCGCTGGGGCCGCACTGGTCCCAGTGCCCCAGTATAGCCGGTGCGGCCTGCGGCGTCAGCCGGAGTAGCATCCCTCAGGGGCCAACAGGGCAACAGCGTACTTTCAATCGACCATCGGGGGGCATATGAAAAATATGGTTCAAGCAAGCGCTTTCTGCTGCGAAGTCGTTGCGCATTTGTAAGAAAACAAAGGCAGTATCTTTTTTCTAGAGTTTCCATGTTTCGATAGGTCGTTTCAAGCGTTTCGAGAGCGACAACGATCGCCGCGCCTCGATCTCATGACAGACTGACGATTAACGCACTACTAAAGCTGGAATTGAATAATGTGGGCTACCATGCATAACCAACTTCACAGCTGATCTTAAGGGCACTCTAACACAATGATTACTGCCAAAATGTTCAATGCGGGCTCAACCGCAGGCGAGCGTAGCCTGCACCACGGCCCAGTATCAACAGCAGAAAGAAAAACTAAAACGAGGAAGAGAGTAGTTTACCGAGCGATGGGTCCATGAGAGAAAAAGCAACAACATACAGCGCTTGTAATACATAATATTTGGCGTGTTTCTCAAGCTTTTGCGCTCCTTCTTACTCTGCGTATCAAGCAGCCGAGCCCTCGGTCATCGCAACGCTTCCCGCAATGTTTACATACAAATAAGGTTTAGTTATACGCAATTAGGGCCATCGCTGCGGCGCTTGCCGGTATTGAAGCTTGGTCGCACTTTTTTCCTTGAAGGCTTCTACTAAAGCTCCGTGTTCAGCGAAAATTACGCCCACGGTAGCAGAGCCCCACCCAAGAGCCGCCGTTGGTAAATTTGCCAGCGATGTCAAACTGCACATGTTAAAATGATTCCATTGCACAAAATAGCGCGCATAGGCACCCAGAACATTAGTTGCAAGTCGTGTGTGCTAGTAATTTGCTTCACAGTTCGCAGGAGCCCTCATCATCGAGTTGATGCCGCTGGCAGTAGGCAGCTGCACGCGTTTTCTTCCAAGTTGCGCGACCAGTTGTACATTGACCTTGGATACCCTGCCCTGGTCTCTAGCGGCGCTGGCCATCGAGCAGTCCTAGGACGATCAGCGACCAGGCGCCTTACCTCGGCTGCTTTTAAGGCGAAAACCTTTCTTGGCTCTTCGGCAGGAAATGTTCGCACTAACTGACACTAAAGAAAAAAATTGTCTCCGCCTGGAATACAACCACTATCCCTCCGATATCTTGCCGAGAGCGCGAAAACTGCACGTCGGGCAGTGTGAGAAGACGGTCAAAATTCTCCTTGTCAGGCGTGAGATTATAATACCGATGACAATGCAGTTAGTGATAATGATCAGAGTAGGATAATTACACTGCACTTAGTGATGATGGCAGTAGCGATGAGCATTGTGGTGCATTTAGTTCATAATGATGATTATAATAGGGATGACGATGCAGTTCAGTTAGTGAGAATAACCCTGTTGTGGATATTTCCATTTCCGCTCTTCAGTAGACTTAAGCGCAGTTCTGTAATATATATATATATTTTTGCGGTGATCTGTGCGCGGGAGAGAATGATAGGACTTGTCATGCGCGTACGCAGCTAGTGTTCTCTACATGTAGTCTAGCATGATTACAAGGTTATCGCGTGAACGTCAACCAAGAACAGAAACAGCGCCATTTCCGAAATCCCTCGGACGTGGTATAAATCTCCTCACCTTTGTAGCTGTTTGCAGCGTTCACTCCTTTTTTTATCGAGGCTTTTATTATGTCTTTTGATTCTCGTTCGCGCTTCAGCGAACAAGACACGATGATACGTATTGATATTTGGGACTGCGCGTTCCAAAGCTACACCATGTGGCGCGTGCAGCATCAGGGCGTGGTGCATGGATAATTCGCTCGCTATCTTACACCATGCTCACTGCTGAGGCAGAGCCGAACACCACCGTTGCCAGATCCTGTCAAGCGCGCATGGTTGTATCTTTCGTGAAGAACAGTAGCTCGCCACAATGACACATGGTCGCAATTAACGTATATACTTTAAAACAGGGAGATGGAGAAAGACGTGGCGCTATGTTTGTCGCTGGGACGATTGCCGTGGAGCTAAACAGCCAACAATTCTGTAATGGGCTGCACAGAAATCACGCAGGATACAGTTCTTTCACTCTACATCTTTGTCGAAATGCGGCTACCGGGGCACACATCGCAAGTGACACGTCACAATTCTGCCGCAGCCTTCCGCCGCTGCCTTTGCCGCTGGAGAGAGCACAAAATTACGAGCAAAACCCAGCATCCGCTTACAATATAGAAACTTACTGACGCTATTTCTCTACGCTCAACTTCCCGCTGTGCTGTCTCACTAAAATCCCTCCACTCTTCCCGCATTGCCTGGAACCCTTCCCGGCAACATTTTATTCCCTGTTTATTTCTTTCTTCTGAAACATTTGCGTTGTGTTTCTTCTTTGGTTGTCCTGGTCCTTTGTTGTCTTTCGCTTTCCTTTTTTTTTTTACTTTTCTTTTCCCGTTCTTATTTAGGAAAGCAGCACGGTCATTCGCTACTTTCCGACTGCTCGAGTCTCATAGATCAGGAACAAAGCCCTATTAGATTGAGGAAAAGCCAGATTGATGGCGAGGCGCACGCAGTTGTCAGTGCGGTTTTCGCACACAGAATGGATCGGGTCCGCAGCAAGCACACAGTCATCACGCGTCTACACTCCCATTCAAACAGACAATGTCCGCATCCTCGATTTCTTAAATGCTTCGTGAGTAAGAAAACGCTTGAGAAAGTTACTTTGGCTTACAGCTAACATTTACAAAATATTAAGCAACCAGCACTTCAAGCAGTACAACATTGTCAAAATCACGTAATGACAGGATCATACTCTGAAAGCGAGGATTAAATATTCTAACTCGTACGTGCAACGCTGAAGCCAAGCTTGCACGCTTTCGGAGTGCCAAAGTTCGTGAAAACTCCGCAAGGGCTGCGATATATCTGACGGAATTGTTCTAGGCCACGCAACAGCCATTTACCAAACTCGTCCAGCACCATTGCCCACCACCGAGTTCGGGCGCCAACGCTAAAGCAAGGCTCCTTCAAAAACGAAACTTCGAACAAGATTCTAAATATCGCCAATAGCAGCCTATTGACCGCCCACTGTGAACCAGCTGAAAAGCGAGACTTCACTTTAAAAAAGAAACAAAAATACGAAGAAAGTACTGGCCCTCACCCAGTCAGTCTGAATACACAGACTTGCACTTGCCAGCGAACACATATTACAAAACGATAACTCCTCGCGCTTAATATTGCGCTGATAATTTTTTTTCTCTCTCTCGTTTTCTGCTCAGGCTTCGACGAATGTCTTCATGGTCCTCACTAGCCTCACTTCTCTCTCTCTCCCTTTTCTTTCCCGCCAGCCACTACTCGGGTGCTTAAAATAATAGCAGTTGCCGCGGCTGACAACTTTATTATTTTTTATTTTGCTGTCTTTTTGATTACTATTTTAATGAGCACCTACCACTAACACAAGGCCTGAACACCTGCAAACAATCTGGGCAGGAAGCGCGAACTGTAGGCAAGCACAGAGAAGGGAAGAAGAAAATAGCTTTGTACTCTGACCTCAGTAGGTCCGCCAACTTTTCCCAGAAAAGAGGCATCCGCGGTCGATGCTTGGAACACCCTGTACTTCTAGCAACGTGCAGCGAAAGAAAGAAATGTCATAACGGGATTGAGAAAAAGTTTCGCGCACTTTGCCGGGTGATACGACAGTGTATGTTATCGACGAAGCGGTTTAAAAAAAAAAAAGCGCTAATCTTGTAATAATTGAAGCACTGCAATTCGGAAAGATGCTTTGAATCATTAAAGTGCACGGTAGAAGGTAATTTAAAACGTAACACGCAATAACTTGCTCTCCTATCGGACTAGAGGCGACGCGAAGTGGCTCGCTCATTTAGACGAAGGCCCCGCAAAACGAGCTCCGTTCTCAATCGAACAAACATGTTGTTAAGAGAGGGTTAACGCGGCAGTGGATATTATGTGGGGATGTACTGACAGGTCATCCCAAGGTGGTCGCTTGCTGTCATCATGCGTCGCGTTCGTCAAGATGAGAAATTGATGGACTTTTCAATTGTCACGCCCACAACAGTAAGCGATCAAATTGGCAGCGCAGCATAATATACGCGGATAACCGAAGAGTAGGAATGCGCCAGACAAAAGGAAGGACTGCCATCTCGACCTTGTAGTCAGCGCGCAATAAATCTTAGATGGGGCTAACCGAACAGGGCCTGTGGATCGGTCCTCAGCACTTCGAAAGTGGCAGCGAGTGCCTTTTTGGCCGGTCATGCTGATCGCCATGGGCGCTGAAAGTAAAGGGCCCAGTTGAATGAAGCTATATTCTCTATATTCTAGCAGGAACTGTAACTACACACCACGGCAAGTCCCGAAGTTTCCAGCTGCGTCAGCAAATTATATCTGGTATAGTTCTCGGCTAAGGCGCTCGACTACTGTTCCCAAGGGCGCAGGATTGAATCCCGGCCTCGGCTGCCGCTTTTCGTTGGAGGCGAAAAGCAACGCGCCCGTGTGCTGTGCGATGTCAGTGGCACTCAGTGCACGTTAAAGAACCCCAGGTGGTCGAAATTTCTGGAGTCCTCCACTACGGCGTCTCTCATAGCCTGAGTCGCTTTGGGAGGTTAAGCCCCACAAACCAACCAACCAGTTCACTACTAGATTTCCGCCCTCACACAGCACAATGCAACGCAAGCCAACGTTTGCGCCTTCGGCGCTTATCGTGAAAATAGCATGCATGTAATGGATGGTACTCTGTACACATAATCAAATTTGAATTAAGAACGAAGCTTTAAAATAAAGGAAAAGTGATTTCCTGTCCTATACTATGAACTTAGGTCCCTTTCGTTCACACCCACCGATTAAAGTTACAAACTCGCAGTGGTGTTGATGAACTGGCGGGTCTTGGCATCAGAAGCTGCGGTGATTGCTCCTCCTGTAGCCGGTAATGATATGTGAAAAGCATCTACACCTGCCAAGTGACCGAGTTTCCTCTAAAAACTCCCCACAGTATTCTGTAATTTCTCGTCGCGCACTTCGCGAGTCTTTGGGAAACACTGTACTGAAAGCGTTGTCCAATGAAAGCGTAATTTTACTGAGTTGTACACAACTTACTTTCAACACCCCCCCCCCCCCCCCAAAAAAAAAAAAAAAAAAGACGACATATGCGCTGTCAGAGCAGGCCAGAATGTGCTAGCAATGTTCTACAGTGCTGATGAATGTACTTATAATTGTCGACTGTTCAGTCAGCTCTTCTGTCTGCTACACAATAACTGTACTTATGACTGTAAGTACGGCAGGCGTGATGACTGTCATGGTGGCCTCTACTCTTGGTCCTCTTGGCGTATCACTTCGCAGACCGGCATGCCACGTGCACCAGTTAAATCATGCATCCCTGCCCAGACAGGTGGGTATTTCAAACACAGCTACGAGACTGAGATTGTGATGCCTAGTTTGCTCACACCGAGCCAACTCTCGCTACCGATCATTAATGTAACTGCCCCTTGCTACGGTGACCAGTTTTCTCATAATCCAGTAGTCAGGCTCATAAATCACGAGGAGTCCTCATACCACTCCTGGGGCAGGGGTGCAGCAGTTAAGCGTCACTTGTCCCGTCAGGTGGCCTTCTGAAACCCAAGTTGGACTCCCCTGATATACGCAGCTGACGCCATACACAAATAGCACAGCTCAGGCTGTCATTTTATCCTTCTAATGCTAACGCAATAAAAAAAGCAAGGGCAAACCAAGATGTAATGACCCGCAGACGACCGATTCTAGCTGCCCCAATGGAGAATAGAAATGAGTATTATGCATCAAGGAGAGTAACCGGGCCAGTTGGTACATGACAACTAAAGAAGAGCGCACTTTCGACAGTATATGCGCTTTGCAATTCACAACAGCACTGAAAGGGCAGAAACTGGACTGCATTTTTTTTTTATTTATGCGGGTTACACCAGTCAAATTAGCGTTCGGTCCAAGCCGCGCGCCTACGCTCTCCATCCAAAGGAAAATTCCTTCAAGAGGTTGTCGCAGTGCACCTTCCTGTAGCTAGCGAGAGGGAAAAAGAAGCGCACCGCGGGGTGCGAGCAGATAAGATCTACCCCACCTGGACCTTTTATATTCGACCCTTTTACGCCAGGCCCCTTCCATTTCTGATGAGTTTATTTTATTTTGCGTGATTTTTTTCACTGAACTTGTTTCCCTTACTGGTAAAGAAACGTTAGTAGGTGAGAGACGGCTGCCTTGTGTACTTCTGCGTTCCTGTCCTGCTGCGTGCGGCTTGAAATAGTCGACGTCTCTCTTCGGCGACTCTTCATCGCCCGTGTGAAAGTGCGCGTTCGGGAGCGGGGGCGAGTTTGCCCAGCCCGTGACGTCGTGCACCTCCTTTTCACATCCATTCTCGTCGGAAGCCCCCGTGTGAATACCGCTTAACAGGGCGCAAACCTCGTCAGGACTTTCTGATGACTACAGATTTACTTCAGCCACACCACTTCCGTATAGAAAGTTCGTAATTTTTTAGAGCTTTCTAAGGATTTAAATGTCTTTCCGCTCGGTCGATTAGCTCTCCAATCTTCTTCAAACCGCATTTTCTACGTCTTTTAGTCAGGTAAATAAAGTTAGATTGGTTCTTTGAATGACTGATTGATTGATTGACTCACTGAGTGAAATCAAACACTGCATTCAATCGCATCGTTCATCTCTTCAGGAAGTAACTGTATACCAGCAAGCTCGTCCTGTGAAGGGGGGAGGGGGGGGGGTTCTCATAGACTCAAATGAAAGTTTTGAACAAAACATATCTAACATTAAAGGAAACTGCGTTTGAGGTCAGTATAACAGCTCGCCCGTCATACCATGTCAGCCGCATTTTGCTGCTCGTTTTTTCACTCCTGCATCTGTTCAAAGTCAGGCAGTCTGGAACATTATGGGGGACACTGAAGCTGCGCCTTTAGGTGCATGAAACGATAGCGTAAGCTACCAGGCCACGTGTCAAGTGCGCGGTTGCATTGCCCTGGAGCACGAGCGGGAAAAAACGACTGCCATATGGGGATGTGTGCGTGTTAGTGCGCGCGAACGGCCATTTTAGACGCGCCTTTCCGCTGAACGGCTCAAACCGCTCGAACCTTTAAAGAGGTCTGGTGGCTGATACCTCTCGAACGGCCAGAGCAAGAAGAAAGATGCTGACAGCAGCCAATGATCGCCTTCGAAATGAGACAAGGCGACCACGCCAGGGCTTTCCGAGAATTGCGCTCGCGGCCAACTGCGGTAACGGCGACGAAGAAAGGACGGCTGGAAAGAAGGAATCGGCGGAGCTCGGGAGGCCGTAGACAAAAGTGAAAGGAGAGAAGGGAAATGAGGAGGGCAGCGGTGGCTCTGAACAAGGCGGCGATGTGGACTAACTCAACTCGAGTGTTTAGACGAAAGGCCGCACTCTGAGTGAAATGAAGTCTTCACAGTTGTGTAAATAAATTTCTCGTAACTTGGATTTTCAAAGAAGGACGGATCAAGAGACCTGACTGATTCCAAGTATAAAATCCCGCTTTAACCATGCCGTATGAAGTGCTTGCATGGCTAAGGAGAGAGAGAGAGAGAAACACTTTACTTATTGGTATTGTGAACGCAACAGTTGGCAGGTTGATTGTGATATCACCTTCCCATATGAAAGGAGAGACCCGAATTGGAAATTCCTGCCAAGCGTAATGTCAGCCAACCCTACATCCAGTTAGTGCTCGGTCATGTCCGCTGCAAGCTACCGCCTGCCAGCTTCATGATCGTGACTGTTCACTCACCACACACACACACATATATATATATATATATATATATATATATATATATATATATATATATATATATATATATATATATATATATATATTGATGCGGACGACCGCCGCATCGGGTATTCGTTGAACGGGGCCTCTAACAGTATCATGTTAAAATACTGACCTTAAACCGTTTAAAACAAGTGTTATGCTGGCCAACGCTTTTTCATCGGTTTTAGAAGTGCAGAAAAATCCAGGAAATTTTTTTATTTAATCATATCTGCAGCAGGACATCACACTACATTACAGAACAGTCGTATCTTCTGAAGAGTATCATCACTGTGTTTCGCCATATGTTATTTACACCACGTATTAATTACGCTAAGCCGATCCCTCAAATTTCGTCCACATCCTTAAGAAATGCCTTGCCACTTAACCTGAGAATTTTACGCGGATTCATAATTCTACAGGAAATTGTGGCCGTGGTAGCGTTGGCTTGGAACACCATAAAATGTTCATTTTTCTGTCCGAGCTGGAACTTGATTTTCATATCTAACGAGGCGTCCAGTGCCCATGCTGAAAACCACGGTTCTTTCGCCGACTTCATCTGCCACACTTCCATTGACGCACATGCATCGAGTGGTATGTTATTTATAACACGCAAAAATACTTGGCAGCCCGCCAAAGGCAATATTTGTAATGAGTTAGATTTCTTTTCTTCTGTTGTTGCAATGTCAGGTCCTAGGTGGAGATGTGGTTCGTTGAGTACATGTTGCAGAAGGATGACATGGTTGGACGTTTCTTCCCGGTACAGATATGCAAATTAATTTATTTACACTATATACACACTTTTTACACGACGGCCAGTGCGATCGCAATGAATCTGTAAAGATCATCGCGCTAATCGTAGTGGTTCCTCATTCCTCAGAGCGCGCTAAGTCCATACCTTAACTTGGTCCGAACACTCAGTCCTCCGACCCTGTCCAAGATCTCCTTTCTGACAAAACGCTTTATTGCATAAGCTAACCCAGAAGTTTCAGGACCATTTGAATGACCGATCGGGAAAGCGTTCATTGGAACCAGTCGGAGTGTGTCCTTTAAATTTGAAGAAAGCAATGACACACTGGTTTACTTCGAGCACAGCGTGCTCCAGGAATTCTTGCAATATATTCCCCTTGAATACTATGCAGAGAGACCCAATCTCCTAAACAGCACTGAAACAACAAAGTCACGTTCAAACGCCACATCCACCAGCGGTGCTCGCTGTACAAATACATACGGATACGGCGTCTGTACTTGGTTGGCCGGCCATCGACGAGGCGTGACCAAAAACCATTTAGGCACCCCATTTCAGCGTGGCGGCTCGCACGTGTTTTTACTGGGATGTACGTCCGTAGCCGCCCTCTACATCACACTTTACAACCGTCCCAAGGCAGCTTCTCCGAAAAAGGCCATCAACCACTGCATTCGGACAATGCGCGGGGAGCGCCACACACAGTCCCCGTCGCCGAGCGCGCGCCTCCTTCTAGAATCCTTCCTGCCGGAACGGTTTTTACTTTACCGTTCGATGGCCCTCTGCAAGCAGCAGATCACTCCCTTATGGCGATTTCCACTGGTCGCTACGGAGCACGTTTTCCCGCTCCGGGACGACAATTTCGAATTCACTGGTCGACCAAGATAGGTTGCGCGTATTCCGCTGGTCGTTTGGGGCAGCTCGGGACGCTCCAGCTCAATCCGCCGACCGAAGTCGGATCTCGCCGGAAGTCCTAGTCACTGACGCGGTCACTTCCGGACGCTGATAGTTTCTTTTGGCTGTTTTTTGACCGTTTCAGCGACATCGGCAGAGGACACTGGGCATCACCATTTTTTTGCGCGAATATGTCGAAGTGCGTCTATCGAAAAACGTGTGCAGCGTTAAAAAATGAGAAAGCAAGTTTTTGAGGGCCGCACTCCTGCCTATTTATCAACCACAAACATTTTGGCGCTGGGATGCGGCTACAACTTTCGAAACCGGCTCAGCTTTACTTCCGCCGCGCGCTCTACACGTTCCGCTGGTCGACCAAGGCTGATTCGCTCTGTAGCGCTTTAGGTCGACTCGGGCGCCCAGCTCCGATCGACCAGTGGAAATCGCCATTAGTTTAGGGAGGACAGGACAATTTGGATGGGGGGACGCGAGGAGCCCTTTAGAAAAAAAAAGATTCAAGTCACAGACGAGCACGACCTCCGTGTGTGCCCACCGCCCAGCGGCCTGCAAACCTAACCGAAATAAAAAAGGAAGGAAAACATGCTGTTGGCCTCAATAATAGCTATTTAATAATCAAACCCTACCTACGGCCGGCGAGCACAAAAAAGACATGGAGTGGGTTAAAAGATGTGCACTAAAGCGGGGGCGACACGAGAAGCTTGCAGAGAGAGCTATCTCCACTATTTATAAAACATAAAGGTAAACAAGTTCACGCCGGTCGCGTGAAAGTTCACCGGCACTGTCTGCAAAAATAACTGTGCTTGAGCCGCCACAGCAACTATAAAATTATAATAAAATACACTGTATATACAACCTGCGGTCGCGCAGCGTCACATTGGTAATTAAACACGCGCGCGGCACACAGCATAAGCGGCGGCGGAGGGGGGGGGGGGGGGGGGGGACCGAAAACAACAGTACGCACTTTCGCTGCTGTTGGTTCGTTCCTGTGATGCATTTTCGGACCGAGTTGAACTCGGTTAATGCTCGGTTCTACTACAGAGTTTTGCGTGATTTAGCGTTTCATTTTGGATTTACGCGTCGAGACCTTTTCAACGATATGACTTGAATTTGTAATTTAAAAATATATTATTTATCACATTTAAATAAATAATGACTATTAAATAAGACCGGCAATCAGGGTAGTAAGCTAAGGATATAAGCTATCCAATGATATGACTTGATGTTATAACATAAATTTCATTTCTTTATTTCCTTATATGAGGAACGGCAAACAATTGAAACCTGCATTTAGTTCAATGTGATTATAGTAGACATAAGCTATCCAACGATATCTCAAAAACATGTCTTAGTGTAAATTTCAATTTTTAATCAGTAATAACTAATAAAAGGTGGCATAAAAGGTTGTGCAAATGGTACAGTGCAATTATACCCTACGTAAGTTATCCAACGATATATTACTGCAGTCGTAGTGTAAAGTGTATCATTAATCACAATTAGCTAATTAACTATACATAATTAGGACGTACTATTAGTTCAGTGAAATTTGTACTTGGCAGACTGTCCAACAACAGAAGACGCGTGGCCATTTACTTGACATGAGCTACACCGCCGCTTAAGACAGTGTACACATATGCCATATGCACAATCTACACCGCTAGGATAAAATTAAAGAGCACTGCGGAATCTGCATTGGAGTAATGCGAAAGCACGGATGCTTCGGTTGGCTGCTTCTGATTTCTGCTAGTTGCTTGATTCCCTTCTTGTTAACCTATTTTAGTCTTTGATACTTTCAAATTGCGCGCCAATCCCTTCCTATGTCCTTTCTCGGCTTTATTTCCGGTTGCGTGACGTCACATCCTTAACGTCACCCTAATTGACTGCCTTAATTAACTACTTTAGTGTTTGATACTTTAAAATAGCGCCCTAATCTCTTCCTACGCCCTTTTTTTGGCACGACTTCAGGTTGTGTGGCATCATCCCTGACGTCACCTTAATTGAATGGTTTAATTAATTATTTTACTATTTGATACATTCAAACGTGGCCCCAAACCATTGGCTAATGAGACCATTTTCGCCTTTATTTTTACAATTTTACCTTTAAATAATTACCTACCTAAATTACTTGCCTAATTATTTTTTGGACCAAGCATTACGTCACACCTATCGATTGACACCACTCATTAACCTCTATCACTTCTCAATTACTCACAACTGCTGCGGACACGATTTTGCGTGTTTGCCTCTAATTGATTACCTAATTAACTTATTCACCTTAAATAATTTTCGGACACTGTACTACGTGACCCTCAATCGATTGACAGCACTCATTTACCTAAACCACTTCTCAAAAACACACAACTGCATACAGACAACTTTTAGATTTTTTCCTTTGATAAATTACTTAATTAACGTATTGGCTTATTATTTTTTCGGCAACTACGTTACGTCTCCCTCTATTGATTGACACCACTCATTAACCTGTACCACTTCCCAATTACTCACAACGTCTGCGGACATGATTTTGCGTCTTTTGCCTTTAATTGATTACCTAATTTTGGACACAACATTACGTCCCCCTCTATCGATTGACGCCGCTCATTAACTTCTACCGCTTCGCAATTACTGAGAACTGTTGCAGTCGACTTTTACATTTTTTTCCTGTAAATAATTTTCTAATTAACTTATTGGCCTAATTATTTCTCGGTCACAACATTACGTCACCTTCTATCTATTGACACTCCTCATTAACTGCTGCTACTTCTCAATTCCTCACAACTGCTCTGGACACGATTTTGCTGATGCGGTATGCGGATAAGAGTCTGTAAACATAGCGAATGCTTTCGCATTAATAAGCCAAGTAATGCTATGCACTAAAGCAAACCCGCGAGCAACTGTCATACCCCTCTTACAGCAAAGCGAAGCTACAAACCCGCGGCACAAAGCCTCCGCCGAGTACCGGCGCCAACGAGGCTGTTAAAGACGCACCAAACTGAAAGAGCGAAGAAGCAAGCGCGACAATCATTCGTCCTCTAAACCACAGCCATCCGCTGCCGAGTGTATCCCCCCTCTCTCCGCCAGACATCTCAACATCCTTCTCTTTTCCCCCAGTGAAAAAAAAAACAATGAAAGGCGCCGTCTCCTCCAAACACGTTCGCGCGCTCCAGCAGTGAGGTCCGTGACGTCTCCGAGGACGTCATGACTCCGCCTTCGAGGAGCAACCAATCCCGCGAGGCCCCGATCGACAGGAATAAACTTTCTGATCAGAAAAACAATAGTAGGAACCTGCCTCCTTCAATGAATTTTAACCAAATTTAAATTGCTTTGAAGGCAGAACAGTGGCCTACCTAAAAGTCCGGGAAACATTTTATATCTTGCTAATTGGCGCAGTAGTCGATGATTGAATAGCAAAAGGTGGTGTGTTTTTGACCAAATTCTCATAGGCGCCATGCATTGATTTTTCGACAGCCAAGGAAACCTGTGTGCTCTACCTAGGTAGATAAAATGATTACAAGAAGAAACTCCACAAAACTTATAAGAAGTAATCGGGGGAAACAACTGATAACTCTTTTGCGTGACGAGCTATCGATTTCAATTTTTTTACTCGTCATTCAGTTACGCGGCATCGCTCCACTGGCTGCCGCAGGATGGCGCGAGACGTTTTTGGAGGCGCGTGAGCCAGAATCCTGGGGTCGATTATCGATGATTCCATATCCACTTTGATGAAAACGCTGAGACCGAAATTCATACCGACGCGAGCAGTATGGGACTAGGAGCCGTTCTCGTCCAGAAGAGTGCCGGACTGAAGAAAGTAATCGGCTACAGTCAGGCAGGTCCCTTGCTCCGCCCCTCTGGCGTTCTCCGACGAAGCTCGACCACGCTTGGAATTTCCTGATTATTATGAATTTCTTTACAAATTGCGCGCAATTCGTACGTATCACTCGGAGCGCGGCCTCTCCGCACGACACTCCAATTCAGTCTCCTCTGTCATCGTCTCTTTGTCCCTGCGTCCACCGTGGTCCCTCCGACCCCTCTCTCCCTTCGAGAGTCCTCCTCGCCAGGTTCACGGCTGTCTTCACGTAGTGCCAAGCTTCCAACTCCTCGGAGGTTAGAACACTTCCCAGAAGCCAGCGGCCGTCGCAGGCCCTCGCTCGCAGCCGCGTGCAGCGGCCAGCTGGGATGACACGGCAGTGCGTCTGCGGGAGCCCATAATTTTTTCCTCCTTGCCGTCCTCCCGGCGCTGGTTCTCCGGTCCCCACCGCCGCTTCGCTGCTCTGGTTTCAGGAATGTGTTCAGTCCGCCAACGCTTCGCGGGACGCACGGCATACACAAACAGGCAAAATCCTACCGTTCGTTCTCGCGGAGCTTGGGGCAACACACAGCGTGCACGACAGCTACGCTAGCAGGTCCCTCACAAAAGCCGAAGTCAATTACTCGACGACCGAGAAGGAGTGCCTCGTGATCATTTTTTTCACTTCTATTTTCCGTCCGTACCTATACGGTCGCCCATTCAAAGTGATAAGCGGCTATCACGCGCTCTGCTGGCTGGTTAACTTGAAGGACCCCTCCGGCCTCCTTGCACGATGGAGCCTACGACTTCAAGAGTTTGACGTGGCTGTAGTCTATAAGACGGGCCGCAAGCATTCTGAAGAAGACTGCTAATCCCGCGCTCTCGTCGACGCGCCCCCGAAGAACGATGACGATGACGCCTTTCTGGGACCAGTAAGCGCCAGCAGTTTTGCACAACAGCAGCCATCAGATCCTCAGCTGAAATACCTAGCTGATTACTTGGAAGGCACCTCCTTCACCTCCTGCTGTGTTTAGGCGTCAGTTGTCGTCGTTCGTCTTAAGCAATGACGTCATTATAAAGTAGAACTTCGCTCCCAAAAAGACAAGGCAGCTTCTTGTCGTGCCTAAAAGCGCCAGGAAGGAAATTCCTCATTCGTTGCAAGACGAGCCAATAGCAGGGCATCGCGGTTTCGCGCGCACGTTGCAACGAATCCAGAAGTACTACTTGGGCGCGACTGCCTGCCGACGTTGCTTATTACGTGAAAACATACCGTGAGTGCCAGCGACGCAAGACGCCGCCGATCAGACCAGCTGGGCTACTGAACGCGATTCTGCCTCCAACCATGCCATTTTAACAAATTGGGATGGATCTCCTCGGTACCTTTCCATCTTCTTCTATGGGTAACAAGTGGATCATCGGGGCCACCGACTACCTTACCCACTACGCCGAAGCAAAAGCACTGCGTAATGGTACTGCGGTAGAAGTTGCAAAGTTTTTGTCGAACAAATTCTCTTGCGACAGGGTGTCCCAGAAGTCCTCATCACGGACAGGTGAACGACATTTACGGCAGAGCTGACGCAAGCCATCATGGAATACATACAAGCCATCGACGAACTACTGCGTTCCATACTGAGACAAATGGACACGCGAAGCGTCTCAACGAAACGATTGCGGACGTGATTGCAATGCACGTCGACGCCGAACACAATTCATCGGACGCCATTCTACCCTACGTCATCTTCGCTTATAATACCGCCGTCTAGGAGACAAGCACGTCGACCACTTTCAGCCTTGTGTACGGCATAAAGCCCATAACGACGCTCGACGCAATGCTGCCGCACGTAACCGACGAGGAGAACCTGGACATCGCCGCCTACCTTCAAGGTGCAAAGGCAGACCGAAGACTGCCCAAATGCGCATTAAAGATCAGCAACGAACCGACGCCGAACGTTACAACTTACAACGACGCGATGCTGAGTACAGACCCGGAGATCAATTCTGAGTTTGGACGCCGATTCGCCGCCGCGGACTGAGCGAAAAGCTTTTACGCTGATACTTCGGCCCGTACAAGGTGCGTCGACGACTAGGTCAATTGAACTATGAAGTCATTCCCGACGGTACGACAGCATCACAACGGCGACGCGCCCGCCCAGAAATTGTTCATGTTGTTGGTCTGAAGCCGTATTCCGCGCGTTAAAGAATCCGTGGTGTTTAAAATTTGTAATGCTTATGTTTAAGTTGCCTTGTTTAAATTGGAACATCGAGGAGATGTTTGTTTATCGGAGGATTAATGCCGCAAAGCCTACCAGAGTGTATTTGTTGTTTTTTAGCAGCTGCCAGCATGCGGCCTTATCACTCTGATTTTGGCACGCGTATGAAATCTGTATTCTTTGTTTGTTAATGCTCGATGTCACGAGACGCACCTTTATCAGTTCCTTTGTCGGGCAAGATGCACCGAGATCTGTCTGGAAGATTCCTGCCATTCTCGTATGTTTCTACAATGTTCCAGGTTGTGCTAGTGACAGTTTGCGACGTTATTTAAAGGGTTCTGAACCGCCTTTAAATTGAGCGTTGATGTGTGGGACAGGCATTCTTAGTTCGACGATCGACGAACACGTTTGTCACTATCGCCGCCGCAGAGTTGCTTACTTCTTTTAGGGGCGCAAGTCAGCCCAATAAAGAGTTAATTTCAGTACTACCCCCCTGTGTCTTCTTTTGGTGTGTACGGCCTTGTCACAACTACGTGACAATATGGTGTTCTCAGCCTTCCCCCCCTCTCCCCTTCAGGCTTTTTGGCCTTTGTGCCCGATTTTGACCGTGAAAAATCTCAAGCATGCACACCAAGCACCAAAAGAGGTTCACGAAGTGTGTTCGGCGTTGTGTACTCTATCCCCACGTCCTATGGAAACGCTTACATCAGGAAAACTGGCCAAGGCTTGCACGACCGGCTCAACGAGCACTACAACTGCTGCCGATCAGGTACGAGAAGCAACTTCGCCTTGCATGTAAAAAAAAGGCAAAAACTGTTCACCTTTGTTTCACCGCACCACATAATTGGCAGGGGAAAGACTAAGCCCGAACGCGAGCTTCTCCAGGCATTTCTATTCAAAAAGAATTAGCTGACTTACATCAGTCATCCATCTCTAGTTATCACCGAGAAAGAGTGCCGGTTTTTATCGTGTGTTTGAGTTATATCGATTTGTAATTCTGCTAGTTTTATTTTCGCATGCACGCTTGGGCAGGAAGCTGATTGTAAGTGCGTGGTTGTGGCAATAATAAACTAGTTGTAATGAAAAAAAAAACGGTCGTACGTTCTGCAGCTGTGTGTGTGCGTTGGTGTTTCTTGTTGTCCTGCGTCTTCTTTGTTCGCTGTTTTTTTTTTCCTAGTAGATATGAACCAACTCGCCCAGCAATTCACTCTTCTGAATTAAATAGACCTTGGCTGAAGGTGTTTAATCCCATAGCTGCATTGGCTAGTAGCGGGACCAAGTACTAAAGAAAGAAATCCTGTATGTTGTATTACTTGTATTACAGGGACACAGTGACAAAAGGAAAACAAAAATAAAAGCATCCATTATACTAATTTGGCAGCGGTTTGTAAAGTGAATTAGTTATCAGTTCAACTATACTGCTTCATCCCAGAACAAGACATGCGGGAGGGTGACCAAAACATGGCATGTCTCTTTCACGTCGGCAGGCGTGGAATTCCTTTGAAGGCCCCCTGGACCTTGGACAGTAAGCATTCCTTGCATTTAGGCAGTTATTCGTTGCAGCTCTTCACAGCCTGCCAGTTTGGTAAATGAGTTTATTGGCGGTCATCATGTGCTGTTATTCTATGTATCATATCAGCAACCCTCAATACATGCACGAAGGCCTGCTGCGAAGGTACACGCATCAGGTGAAACAGTGGCTTTGTAGTGTCCTGCAACAGGGTGGCCATGCGAGCTAGTTGGTTTAAATCAAGCATAATGCAACCAGCGAACAAAACGGAACACCGTTTTGTTCGCTGGTTGCATTATGCTTGGTTTGTAGTGTCTTTTCTGTTTGAAAAAATGATTCTTATTGCCCCTTCTGTATGCGGCTAATTGATCCGAAGTAACTTTTGTATGCGATACACTATGATGTTATATAATAGCTCAAGTACCTGTGCACAAATAAGAAGTACAAAAATTCGTAGAACGGTGGCGGTAATGCTCCAACGCGTCTTTAAATAACCTGTGGCAATCATAAGCTAACTTCGAACAAGTCTTACTAATATGAGATCGCCAGTTCCTATCTAAATCAAACATGACCCCTAAATACCTAAAAAGGCTACTCGCTGTAAACGTGCAGACCACAGAAATATAATAACAATATTAAAATGAAGCTCTTTTTCCTCGAGTGAAAAACAATGTGGTTGGTTTTGTTAGTTTCTATATTTATTTGATTTATTTCAAACCAGGAATGAACTAGTTCAAGTTCCTCGTTAATGTTTTATTCGAGCTCATTTAAGCTGTCACCAATAAAGAGTACCGCCGTATGGTCTCCGTAGAGTAATACTTCGTAGTACAGTAAAATGGAGGAAAGGTAATTAACGTAGAGTGATAAATGTATTGGTCCAATACCTGATCCTTGTGGCACCGCGGAAACTAAGTATTGGGTTGAGGAAACGATACCATTCTTTATTCCTTGTTGATATCTCTCTGACAGGCAGCATTATAAGAAGCTGGTGTATTTTGCCCCTGAATCCATTGTCATGAAGTTTACATAGTATTATGTTGTAGTTAACGGAATCACATCCTCTCCTTATATCTAGGAAAATAATGATGGCAATCTTACTGTTGTGGAGGGCTTTAATAATTTGTTGCGTAAGTACCAGTACTGCAGTTCCGTTTGTTGCAGTACTGCAATGCGCCGCTTGTTTTCTCGGTGCTAAATAAGTTGGCGAAACTGTGCCCTCACATCTGCGGGGATGTTGAGCGCTGTTTCAAAAAGCACATTTGCCTTGGGATAGGTATACTTAGTTCCGTTGTCCTGCGGAAGAGGTCACATAGGCGCTGTCTTAATGACCGCTTAAGGGAGCATGCCCTAAACATAGAACAAAGAGATAAGTGGGCGAATTTGGTTTCGCACGTTGTGACGTGCAAATGCGAGCGTCGCTTGAAAGGTGCACAGTGACGTGCGTAAGGCCGTTAATTCCAGCCAACATCTTGGTTCTTTGCACCGTGCTGATGTCATTAAAAAAAAAGAATTACAAAAATCGGAGCACGGAAATGAGAATTATTTGGTTTATAAAATTCTAAATACAAGAGAAAAAAAACGCCCGTCTGAGCTGGTGCGAGAGGGAGCGCCTCACCCATTTCGCTCGCCCTGCGCTCGACTCGGGCGGAACCTATCAGGAACGCAGCTTTCTGCTGACGTAGCAGACCTGCAGCCGCTCTTTTTGGCAGCGTAGTTGCCATGGTAACGACGCTGCGAAGCACAGCTATGAGGACTGGCTTCTTGGTCTGCTCCCTTGGTATGCTCAAAGTTAGCCTAGCCCACCAAATGCTGCTCCAAACCATCTTTTCCATCTAAGTGTAGTGCCCACACATCGTTCACGGTTCAATACTGATAACAAATGTTTGCAAACAAATTGCGGGGTGTCGACGAGGTGGACCCGACGGTCAGCAAATCTGCGTCACCGTTTTGGTGTTCCGCCGGCATCCATCACTGCATGCTGTCACGGATCACTCGAGCGCTACTAGTGCGAAAGTTCAAGAAAGAGTGCGAAAGGCAAAGACGGGAGTGAGTGAGTGAGTGAGTGAGTGAGTGAGTGAGTGAGTGAGTGAGTGAGTGAGTGAGTGAGTGAGTGAGTGAAATTTATTAACTGCTCGGGGATCTTTTTCTTCGCCTCTTCAACCGAGGCTAACGAGCGGTTGGCGCCCCCAGTCCAGGGCACCACTGGCTTTCGCCAGTTTGCGAGCTCTTGTGACCAGGTAGAGCTGAGCCTCTGGGTCAGAGCTGGCCAGCAAAGCCTCCCACTGTCTTTCATTTGGGTTTTCAATTTTTTGTAGTTGATGTGAGCTGCATTCCCATGTTATGTGGTACAGGGCAGGGGTCTTCCCGCAACACGGGCACTCGTCTCTGAATGTCGTGGGATGCATCATGTGTAATATGTGTAAATTAATGAAGGTGCTCGTCTGAAGCCGCCTCAGATCTATGGCCTCCTCGTTGCTGAGCTTTTTATGCGGCTCTGGATATACTTTCCGCAAGACTCTGTAGTGTTGTAGTATTGTGGTGTAGTCAGGGTCAAGCGGAATCAGGTCCTCTGTCGCGAGACTGTTGGGCGCACGGTAGGTTGCATGTCCTCGTGCTACCCTGTCTGCGTACAAATTCCCCGTGATCCCTGCATGCCCCGGAATCCACAGTATAGTTTGAGTGTATTGTTTTGTTGGCTCGCTTCTGGAAGAAAGGATTTGGTGCGCTACCTTAGATAATTTACCCCGTTGAAAATTTCTGCATGCGGATTGAGAGTCTGACAGTATCGTCAGACTCTCTCCCCTTTCTTTTCTTTGCCAGTGCGATAGCCACTTCCTCTGCCTCCGTGACTGTACAGTTTTGGATCGAGGCGCTAACTACCTCCTGGCTTTCGCAGTCTGTAACCGTGGCTATCGCCCTCTTTGCGTTGGTTTCGTATAAGGCTGCGTCGTAGAATGGCGCACACGAGCTAAGGCGAAGCCACACAGCTGAGATATAGCTGAGAAACGAACGTGCTTCACGAGCGATTTCGACACAACTAGCGCCATCTGTGGGGCGTCGGTAGAAACGATCAACCACCTGATTTTGGCTTATCCAGCGATTTTGCCGACCTCCGAGATCCGAACGCTATCAGCTGCCTGTGGGAGTGACCTTTGTGCTTGTGACCGTAAAGCCTGGAGAGCGTATTGGCGGACGTTTTTTCTTTCTCTCTTCTTTTTTTTTTAAATGTTTGCCTCCGCCGCGCCAGAAGGCAGCGGCGGCCCGCTACGAACGACAAAGCCACCATCACCATCATCACCGCAAGCAGACGCTCCATCGCGCTTTTTGACAACACCGCATTTATCTTAATTTACACTCCCCATAATTAAAAGAACTCCACAAACACACGCGGAATTAAAATACCTTATATTAGTTTTCTGCATAGTAGCTTGAAGAACATTCGAATGTAAAATTTAAAGTGCGTGCTCGACCAATTATCGAAGCACCGCCCCAGAGAAGGTAACGTCACATCTGTTAACGAACTTCGCCGCCATGTGCCGCTCACATCGGTGCCAAAACGCGGATTATTGAAGCGGATTAAAATATTACGAGCTACAATTTCGCCGTTATGATTGGGCTTTGGGGCATCGGGAAGGTGTAAAAAACTAAAGTGGCCAGCTGGAATGAGTCGTCTGACGAACGTCACGGCGCCCCTTTAAACAAGTAAAGATTCTGGGAAGAAATTCGTGCACAAAAGCCAGAATTTTGCAGGGGGCTTTGCACACAAGCAGCGAATCACTGTGTTAGCGGTGCTTCAATTTATTTGTACTCCTCCGAGCGCGCCTTCTGTAACATGTGTACCGTCTTTCGCTCTCGTGCTCGTTTTCATTTAAGTTTTTATTTAGGTTTCTTCGGTGTCTGCTTTTGATGCTTTTTCTCGGTTGTTTATGTTCTTACCGGTTCCTACAGCGATTATTAGATATGTCATGAGATTTCATTTTCTGTTAACAAGGCTGCGGTAGCGTTGGTGTTTGCGGCCCCTTCATCTGTCCTCGTCCTTTTGAGCAACCTTTTTATTCCAGGAAACCATGCTGACTTGGATAAATAATACTATCATCATCAGCTGGACTATCCCCGTTGCAGGGCGCAGGCCTCTACCATATTCCTCCAATCATCCCTTCCAGTTGTGCTGCTGAATGCACTTGACCCCTGCGAACTTAACCTCATACGTCCATCTAGCTTTCTGCTGCCCCCCGCTACGCTTTCCTTCATTTGGTATCCAATTTGTTATCCTAAGCGACCATCGCTTTTCCTCTCTACGCACTACATGTCCTCTCTACGCACTGTACGTTTCCTGCCCATGCCCATTTCTTCTTGGTTTTCACAATAATGTCAGTAGCTGGAGTTGTTTCTCTGCCCCACTCTGCGCGCTTCCTATCTCTTAATGTTACCCCTACCATTTTTCTTTCAATAGCCCTCTCCGTCGTCCTGAAATTAAGTAGAGCTGTTTTCTGTAGTCGTCACGTAGGATCCCAATAGGTGATTACAGGTATGATGCAACTGTTGCATATTTTCCTGTATAGCGATACCGGTCCTGATAATCATAATCTGAGAACAATTGCCAAATGCGCACCATCGCAATCATATTTTCTATGTTATTTCCCTTTCAGTATCTGGATCTGCGGTGGCTACCTGTACTAAGCAGACATATTCGTCTACCCCTTTCAGTGCTTCGCCATTTATTGTGAACTGCTGTTCCTTTCCGTGGCTGTTGAACATTACCTTAGTCTTCTACATATTGACTTTCTAGCGTACCTTCCTGCTGTTCTTGTCTAGTTCATCAGTCATTCCTTGCAGTTGATCCCCTGAGTTACTTAGCAAAACAATGCAATCAGCGAATTGCAAATTACTTAGGTATTCTGCATCGACCCTTATCCACATCTGTTCCCAATCCTAATCTGGTAACACTTCCTCTAAACAAGCTGTGAATTGTACTGGGGAGATCGTGTCTCCTCGCCTAACACTTTTCTTAATGAAAATTTTGTTACTTTCTTTATGCAGAACTGTAGTTGCTGTGCAATAAATATAGATATCGTCTATTACTTTCGCAATCGGTTCGTATAAGCCCTTATTCCGGAACGCCTATATGATTGTCGGGATTTCTAATGAGTCAAATACTCTTTCGTAATCAATGAATGCTGTGTTCAAGGGCTGTCTATATACCGGGCATTTTACTATAGCAGAGCAGCTTTTCCGGAAACCTGATTGATCTTTTGCTAGATTGAATTCTAAGGTTGTCCTGATTCTATTAGCGATTACCTTAGTAAATACCTTATACGTAACAGACAGTAGGCTGATTGGTCTGTAATTTTCAAGCCCTTAGCGCCTCCTTTATTATGAATTAGGATCATGTCAGCGTTCTTCCATGATTCCGGTACTGTCGACGACAGCAGGCATGCGTATATAGGGTTACCAGTTTTTCTAGCACAGTATTACCCACGTCACTCAACAAATTTGTAGTTACCTGAACCCTCCCGCTGCTTTTTTCGCTTTTCATAGTTTCAGAAGCTCGTCCTTGGTCATTGGTGGAACGTCTGAATGCTTTTCACAACTGCCTTACTATTTATTGTCCTGACTACTGCGGCTACTTTATAGATCAGTATAGAACTCCTCGGCTACTTTGACTATCCTGTCCATACTTATGATGACATTGACCGTCTTGTATCTTAGCCCATGCATATGATTTTTTCTATGGCCAATTTTCTCTTCGCCGCTTTAAGGCTGCCCCGTTCTTAGAGCATGCTCAATTTTCCCCATGTTATACTTATGTCGGCCACCTAATGCTTGTTGACAGCTTTGATATCTCTGCTAGTTCCATTCTGTCTGTTAGGTTGGAGCTTTCAGACTTCGACGTTTCTTGATCAAGTATTTCGTCTCCTTCTATAGTTTGCCGGTATCCTCTATGACTACCCTACCGCCTATATCTACGGCGCACGCAGTAACGATAGCTCTAAAATTATTTTGCATTGCTTCTACGCTAAGGTCTTCATCCTCGGTTAGAGCTGAATATCTATACATTAGCGAGATCCTGAATGCTTCTGCCCTCTTCCTCACTGCTAATTCTCTGATGGACTTCTGTATTAATAATCTCTTCCGTTCCCCCTTCAGATCTAAACTAATTCGAGGCCTTACCATCCTGTGGTCCTGCATCGCCCCTTTCCGATTACCTCTACATCCTGCATAATGCCGGGATTAGAACACAGTACAAAGTGAATTTCGTTTTTGGTCTCTCCGTTATGGCTTTTCCATTGTTCACTTCCGTTTATTCTGTTTTCTGAAGTAGGTATTCATTATTCATAAGCCACTGCGCTCTGCAAATTCAACTAGTTTTTGCCTCATTCATTCCTAGAACCAACTCCTAATGACCCAGTGCCTAGTCTCCAGCCTAAATTTTACCTACCTTGGCGTTGATGTCGTCATTGCTAAAGTATACTGTGGTTTTACTTTCTCCATTGACAATACTACACCTTCATAGAAGCTTTCGACTGACTGATCATCGTGACTACATGTATGCGCGTAGGTCTGTACAACGTTATGCTTATACCACTCATCAGGCTTAATCACTATGCCTGCCACACTCTCATTATAGTTATAGATTTCATCATATTACCAGCTATATTTCTTACTGACAGGGAGCCCTACCCCTAGATATCGTCTCACCGACAAAGCTCGATAATACATGTTCGCACTTCAGTATAGTATATATGCCTTCTTTGCCTCCCAACCTCACTAAGCCCTATCATATTGCCGCGTGCCTCTCGGAACCGAGAAAGCAGAGAACGAAACAGTGCAGTGTGTGGAACTGATCGGATCAGTGTTCGCTGCCTTGTACTCGTTACATTTTCTGGTGGAGGTACTGGGTGAGATTCCCCTTTTTGCTGAGTTCAAGGGCAACCGAGAGCTACCACGGATTTGACACCGGCCCATCGCAGTTGCAACCGCCGCCTTCGAGGTCAGCCGGCAGAGTTCGGGCCTCTTTCCTGCACGCCTGTGGCCAACATGCATAGATCCAACACGAACATTGCGGCTAACGGAGAGTATTCACCCCAGTTCGTCGTCCTCCAGTCTCGAACGCCACCGTCCTTCCATGGCAACCTTTATGAGGACGCTGAAGACTGGCTGAACCAATTCGAACGGGTCGCCAATCACAACGGCTGGGATGAACAAAGGAAGCTTTATAATGTGTACTTTGCTCTCGAAGATTCAGCGCGGACGTGGTTCGTGAACCACGAAACGATACTATGAACATGGGACCTCTTTCGTCGCCAGCTGTTGGCAACCTACACCGCCAACGACCGAAGAGAGCGTGTGGAGTCGGCGCTGCAATCTCGCATCCAAGCCCCTAACGAGAGTATTGGAATGTACTACGAGGACATGATCCGCCTTTTTAGGCGTGCTGATCCAAATATGTCAGAGGAGAAGAAAGTGCGCCACCTAATGCGCGGGGTGAAACAAGAACTATTTGCTGGGCTTGTGCGCAATCCACCTGGCACAGCATCAGATTTGCTAACGGAGGCCACCACGATAGAACAAACACTTCGACACAGGGCTGAGCATTATAACCGCAACGTGTCCGCCATGTCACCGGTCGTCTATGGTTCCGGCTTTAACGGTTCTGATGATGCCTTAAGGAGCTTATTCGATCTGTGGTCAGAGAAGAGCTGAGACGCTATCAGCTACAGGGTCTAACGTCGTCGTCGTGGCTTCCATTACTCGCGGAGGTCGTTCGCCAAGAAGTTAGGCAAGCCGTCCCGGAACCATCTGTGCCTGGCGTGCAGTCACCGCCACCGAGTGTGCCAACGTACGCGTCCGTGCTTCAGCAGCCTAACCTCTGTGATCCTCAAAGAGTAAACCCCCCTGTGCCTCATACAAACCAGCACCGTAGTGGGTACGACTCTCCCAGAGCAAGAGTGAACACCCCTACTCTTGATCCAAGCCCACGCCATCCTCCTCTTCTAGCCGAGGCACGGTTTCGGAGGCCTGACGTCTGGCGTGCCCCTGACAATCGGCCCCTTTGTTACCACTGTGGTGAGGCCGGTCACATGTTAAGGTTTTTTCTGTACCGCCGCGCTGGACTTCGTGGCTTCCATCCGCGCGCACAATGTCCTCGGAGTGGTGAACGACCACCCGAAACCGAGGAGTACCTGTCGACGCATACGAATCTTCCAGACCTCCCACAATACGGGTCCCGCGTCATTACCTCTTCCCGTTATCGTTCACCAAGTCCACGGCCCTCTACATACCGCACCGGCCGTTCGCCGAGCCCCCGCTCCCCGAGCCGTCGGGAAAACTAGGAACAGCGACCTGCGGAGGTGAGGCCGCTGACGAGCGAAGTGCTGAACATCCTCCATCAAGTTTAGTACAAGATAACGGCTATCAGACGGCGTCATATAACTATGAACCGGAGTGCGCAGTTTCGGACATACCGGTTTCTATCGACGATTTTCTCGTTACAGCTTTAGTTGATACGGGGGCGGAATATTCCGTTATGAGCAGTGGGTTAGCCAGGAAATTGAAGAAAGTTTTAACCGGATGGACTGGGCCTCACATCCGCACTGCAGGGGAATACCTTATTACCCGGGCTGGAAGATGAGTGGCGAGAGTTGCAATTGACGGATTTATTTATGTTTGCGACTTGGTTGTTCTTGCCCACTGTTCACGAGACGTCATATTCGCCTCGGACTTCTTACAGGCTAATGGTACGATAATTAATTTGCAAGAATCACGAGTGACGCTTTCGCCGAGCCAAGCCATTGAGAGATCTAGCGTCGACGGTTCATCAACGCCCGCCTTACGTATTACAGCTGCTGACGTTACGGTCCCGCCATAGTGCAGCATTATGGTCTTGGTAGAAAGCGACTCACCATGTGACCGCGACGTATTGGCAGAGAGGAACGTGGGCCTGCTTCTTGAGAAAAGGATCTGCACTGCAAGAGGACTTGTTCGCCTGCGGAACGGTTGTGCGAAGCTCTGGATTACGAATTTCGGGACCGAGTTTCAGCACATTGCGAAAGGAACGGCCATCGCGTATGTTGCCGACTTTATTGAGCCAGCGAACATCTGTACTCTGGAACCGCCGCCGCCAGCCAGATGTAATGCACGCGACATTCTATCAACTGTGGACATTAATCCCAATCTGTCGGTGGTTGAGCGCCGGCGACTCCTAGACCTTTTTCAGGAATTTTCTGGATGCTTTGCAACGTCTTCGAAAGTTGGCCGTACCCCAGTAGCCAAACACCGCATTATGGTTGACGCGGACACCATGCCGATTTCCCAAGACCCATACCGAGTGTCGTCAACGGAACGAGAGGCTATTCAAAGCCAGGTCCAGTAAATGCTTATCGACGACGTGGTGCAGCCGTATACCAGCCCCTGGGTTTCGCCTGTAGTGTTGGTGAAGTAAAAAATAACACCTTGCGCTTCTGCGTCGATTATTGTAAGTTAAATCAGATAACGAAACGGGACGTATACCCGGTCCCACGTATCGATGACGCATTGGACCGGTTACGCAATGCCAAATATTTCTCGTCGCTTGGCCTCAAGAATGGCTACTGACAGATAGAAGTGGACAAAAGGGACGGAGAGAAAACAGCGTTCGTCACCTCCGACGGCCTTTATGAATTTAAAGTGCTTCCTTTCGGTCTCTGATCTGCGCCAGCAACCTTCCAGCGAATGCTGGACACCGTTCTCTCTGGACTGAAGTGGCAAGCGTGCCTAGTGTATCTCGACGATGTTATTTTCGCGGCTAGTTTTTTGAGCACCTTGACCGGCTGCGAATGGTACTACAGGCGCTGCGTTCAGCCCAGCTGACGATAAAATCACATAAATGTCATTTCGGATGCCAGGAGCACCGCTTTCTTGGCCATGTTATTAGTTCTGAAGGCGTGAAACCAGATCTACAACAAGACTGCTGCTGTGAAAAATTTTCCACGCCCAACCGACAAAACGTCCGTTAGAAGGTTTTTGGGGCTTTGTGCCTATTGCAGGCGTTTCGTAGAGAATTTTTCGGTGAATGCCGAGCCTCTTACGCGTCTTAGTCGACAAAATGTTCCTTCTGCGCGGCAAGATGATCAAGAGGATGCTTTCAACGAGTTGCGCTGGCGCTTGCAGGCCGCCCCGATACTTGCCCGTTTTGACGAAAACGCTGCTACGGATATTCATACCGATGCCAATAGTTTTGGACTCGCTGCCATTCTCATTCTGTGGCAAAATGGTACTGAGAAAGTTATCGCTTACGCAAGTTGCTCTCTTTCAAAAGCAGAGGCAAACTACTCAACTACGGAAAAGCTATGTCTCGCGGTAGTTTGGGCGATAACTAAGTTCCGACACTATCTTTATGGCCGACCTTTTAGGGCTGTGAGCGACCACCATTCGTTTTGCTGGCTAGCCAACCTCAAAGACCACTCTGGACGACTTGCAAGGTGGAGCCTCCGTCTCCAAGAGTACGACATTACGGTTGCGTACAAGTGCGGCCGTAAGCACTACGCCCATTGCTTGTCGCGTGCACCAGTTGATACTGCCCCTCCCGACAGCGAAGACGACGACTTCCCGTTTCTTGCTGTAGTCACCACCACAGACATGGCCCAGCATCAGCGGGCTGACCCCGGTTTACGCCCGCTTATTGAGCACCTCGAAGGGCTTGATGTAGCTGTCCCACGTGTTTTCGCACAGGGTTTATCCTAATACAGCATTCGCAATCGCGTGCTATATAGGAGAAACTTTCAGCACAAAAAGGAAACCTTTCTTCTCGTTGTGCCGTCCAACCTCCGGCCAGAAATCTTGCACGCATGCCACGATGAGCCTTAGGGTGGGCATTTAGAAGTCACGCGAACATTAGCACGCATTCTACAAAAGTACTATTGGCCTAAGTTGCTGCCTTCAGTCCAGCACTACGTGAGAACATGCCGAGATTGTCAGCGGCGAAAGACACCTCCGCTGAAGCCTGCAGGGCTCCTTCAGCCGATACCTCCGCCAACAGCCCCTTTCTAGCAAGTGGGTATGGATCTTCTGTGCCCTTTCCCAACGGCCGCATCAAGGCACAGATGGATAGTAGTGGCGACGGGCTACTTAATGCAATATGCCGAGACACAGGCACTTTGCTGTGTAACTGCTGCAGAAGTAGCACAGTGTTTTCTTAAGACCATCGTACTGAGCCATGGTGCCTCATCGTTTATTATTACTGAACGCGGTGCAGCCTTTACGGCTGAACTAATGCAGGCTCTCTTCAGTCTTAACCGCACAAATCATCGTAGGACTACTGCTTACCTTCCGCAAACAAACGGACTGAATGAACGCCTCAATAGAACACTTGCAGACATGATTTCCATGTACGTCGAAGTTGAGCATCGCGCGTGGGATGAAGTCCTTCCGTATGCCACATTTGCATACAATACGGCTGAACACGAGACAACCCGTCTTGCGCCATTCTAGCTAGTCTACGGTCGTCCCGACACCACAATGTTGGATGCTATGCTACCCATAAGTCACTGCGACGATGCCACCAACGCCTATGCCGACGTTGACATATTTCTGCAGGGGGCCGAAGAAGCGCGCCAGCTCGCACGGTGCCGTATTCAACATCAACAACACTGCGATGCCAGTCGGTACAACCTCCGACACCGAGACATTCACTACCAGCCTGGCGATCTTGTATGGGTGTGGACACCAGTGCGCCGTCGAGGACTCTCTGAGAAGCTACTTCGCTGTTACTTTGGGCCATATGAGGTCATTCGACGTCTTAGTTACGTGACCTATGAAGTTGTTCCTCGGGGTCAACAACCCCCGAGGCGGCGCTCAAGTGCTGAAACTGTTCATGTAGTGCGAATGAAACTGTATTATCTGCGCGTGTGCAGTGTTCCCTGCTTCTCCTGTTTGCATATAGCTTGAGGACACTCCCAGCGTCGAGTCGCCGCTTTCGAAGAGGGGGGGAATGCCGCGTGCCTCTCGGAACCGAGCAAGGAATGAACGAAACATTGCAGTGTGTGAACTGATCGGATCAGTGTTCGCTGCCTTGTACTCGTTACAATATCACATTTCATACCCTCTAGTTCATCTAACAATACTGATAAACTACCCTCACTAGCAAGTGTTCTAGCGTTAAACTTCACCACGGTCAGTTTCGAATGGCGACTTGTCCGGAGCCAGATTCTTAGCAACCTTTGCTAAGTTGCAGGTTTGACCGCCGGCGTGGTGAGGTGGTTCGCAGCCGCTGGAGACAGAGGGCCGCTCGGGACTGTTTGATAGTGTATGGATATGAGGTTGTGGCCAATTACTACACCAGGGTGGCCAAATCCTGATCTGGTGAGGGCGTACGTTTCTAGGGTTGTTCACGGGATAGGCCATGCCCCAGACCTTATGCATTGCCAGCGCAACGCGGATTTTTTTAATCCTATGGGAACTGCGAGGCACCAGGATTCGAACCACGGTCCTTTTTCACGAGAGTCGGATGTTCTACCTCGGCGCCACCGCGGCATCTATTGTACTCTGCTTGGATGTAAATAATGTTATCTGCACTGATAGTACTTTTTAAAAACATTGGTTGTGGTTTAGCTTGTGGTTAAACCTGAAGTTAAGCGAGAGCAATCTGCATGCATGATACGCCGAGGTTCGGCTTAAAGTTTACTCTATGGTCTCAGTTCTATTTATGCCATAGGGGTATCACTTCGCGTATGAGTACCTATTCCTGGTTTCTCGTCGTTGACCATTCTCATTCTACAGTGACTCGTTACTTTTCAGTGCGCCGCAATTCTTTTCTCCGCGTCGCTGCGCCCCCCGTTGGTCAGCATGGGTCGAGTGGTGCGCCGCGTTCCGCTTTCGCCATCAAGCTTCCAAGCAGTCACAGCGTACACGTCTTTTACTGCAGTACGTGTGCAGAAAGTGCCGTATTTCGCGTCTGTGTTTCGTTGCTCGGGTGTTTGGTCTTGTAAGAAGTACTTAGCGGCATAATGCCGGGCGCTGCGGCTGCAGCAACCTGCATGAATCCGCAAAAATATTTATAGCAAAATCCTGTCTAGGCTAGCTCGCTTAGCGAAAATGTGTGCGCGTGATCAGTGCGTCGCATCCGTGCGCTGAATTGTCGCTCGCAAATAGCGAACGTGTGAGGAGGGAGATTAAGGATGAAAAAGATTGTTGATTATATAGGTAATGAATAAAAGTTATAGGCATCAATATATCAATGACTGTTAATGATGTATAACAATGACTTGAAATGACCAGTATGTCAAACTACAACTTGTAACGACCACAACTAATTGGAAATGAGTAAAAACGCTTAGCGATGAGTAGTAAGAATTCCAATGACTAGGCATGACTCATCATGACTGCTATGACTACAAGACGCCCAATATGTCAAACGAGAACTTGTAATTACCACAGCTGGTTGGAAATGAGGAAAAATGTTTAGCTTTGAGTGCTAATGACTACAGTTAGTAGGTATGGCTCATAATGACTAAGAACAAACAACGATGTTAAACGACGACTTGAAATGATCGGAACTGATTAGAAATGAGTAAAATGACTAGGTATGGCTCATCATGAACGCTAATGGCTACTAAACGACCAATATGACAAATGATGACTTGTAATGACCGCAACTGATTGGAAAAGTAAAAATGCTTAATTATGAGTAGTGTGAAGAGGAAGTAGTGCACGAGAAACACTCCAGGCAGGGGCGTCGTGATCGCTGCGCGTGTTGGACCTGACTATGTTCGCTGTCGCTGTGTTCGCCGCTGATCTGCCCAGTCCTGCTGATCGAGTCCTGATGATCTGCTCAATAAACCCCCATCTTACATTTGGTGGAGATGCTGGGTAAGATCTATCCTCTCGCCCTGGAACCCTGCAGCCGCACATTACCACCCCCTGCGATGCCCGAGGACGTTAACCACCATGCTGTACAAGTTGGCTCGGCCATCATCTGTTCCGGCTCCCTCCGCCAGCGAGACCCCGCCATCTTCAGCGGCACTGACGACCATGACGTCGAGTACGGGCTCACATCCTATGAGTGAGTGAGCGCTTACAACAAATGGGACGCGGAAACGAAGTTAAGCAACGTGATTTTCTTTCTCACCGGCGTAGCAAATCTATGGTTTCGGAACCTTGAAGCGGACATTGCATCAATTGTCCGTGTTCAAAGCCAGCTTCTCTGAAGCTTTCGGCCGTCCGGCTGTGAGGAAATTCCGCGCTGACGAGCGCTTTTGTGCGCGGTCTGAGCAGGTTGGCGAGAATTTCACGAGTTATATCGAGGACGTCGTCGACTTGCGCAAGCGCGTGAACGCACAGATGTCAGAGGCCGACAAGATCAAGCACATTCTGCAAAGGATCGATGACGACGCCTTTCAGATGCTGTCGGCTCAAGATATCCGCACCATCGCGGAAGTGGTCACACTGTGTCAAAGCTATGATGAACTGCGCAAACAAAGGACCATAACTCGCGCGAACACCATGCACTCTGAGTCGCTTGCTGGCCTGAGAGATGCAGGCGAACATTCTGCGCTTCTGCCAAAAATCAGGAACTTCATTCAGGAAGTAGTTGCTCGACAGCTCTCCCTCACACCTAGCTCCCAGTTTGCGCCAAATTATTCAAGAACAGGTAGCTGATCTCTTCCTCCAGCCCCTCAATCCCTGCCTGTCGCAGCCCCATTATCGCATTCCCGACCACCAGCTACCTATGCTCCGCCGCAACCTGCCTACGTTCAGCCACCTCCTAGCCTTGGCCGAGAACCTGCGCAGTTTATTCGACCGGCTCCACGACCACGCAATACCTGGCGCACGACAGATAACCGGCAAATTTGTTACACTTGCGGGTTGGCTGGACATATTGCCGCGAAACCTTCAAAACAGTATTTGTTGTTTTTTAACAGCCGCCGGCATACAGGCTTATCACTCTGATTCTGGACTGCGTATCAGTTCCGCAATCTTTGTTTGTTAATGCTCAATGTCGCGAGTCACACCTTTATCAGTTTTGTTGTAGCGCAAGACGCACCGAGATCTGTCTCGAAGGTTCCGGCCACTTGGGTGTCTTTCCACAATGTTCCAGCCCGTGCTGGTAGCTGTTTGCGACGTTATCTAGATTGTTCTGTGCAGCCTTTAAATTGAGCGTTGCCGAGTGTGACGGACATTCTTTGTCCGACGATCGACGAGCACGTTTGTTTCTATCGCCGCCGCCGAGTTGCTTAGTTCTTTTGCGGGCGCAAGTCAGCCCGAATAAAGAGTTTCTTTAGTGCAATCATCGACCCTTCATTTGTGTCGTCGACCGCGTCACCACTACGTGACATCTGGTGGAGGTGCTGCCTTTGATCCTTCAAGCGAGGACTCAAGCCGTGTTCCTGTCGCCCTGGAAGACCAGCCTACAGGTCACCGAGCCAGCCGCCGACTTCAACGCCTACAACCCGAACACGGTCTGCTGCCTGACCCCATTCGATCTCGGAAGGCATCGACGCTGACAATGGCCCAGCCTACAGCACCGGTTGTTTTCGTCCAACCCCGTGAGCCCCCCTGCTTCCATGGACTACCGGATGAAGATGCGGGAGATTGGATGGATCTTTTCGACCGTGTGGCAGATTTCAACGGCTGGAACGATGCTGCGAAACTCAGGCAGATCTACTTTGTTCTTCAAGGACATGCCCGAATTTGGTTTGAAAATCACGAGACTTCTTTCAAGGATTGGGAGATATTCAAAGCACAGTTCTTGATGGCCTTTACAAGTTCTGTCCGAAAAGAAAGAGCTCAGGACCTCCTCCAATCAAGAATTCAACTACCAAACGAGCCCGTCCTGGTCTACGTGGAGGAGATGAAACGCCTGTTTCGCCGCGCCGACACTAACATGACCGAAGGTGAGAGAGTGAAATTCCTAATGCGAGGATTTAAAGAGTCGCTTATTGCGGGGCTTGTCCCGAACCCGCCGAAAACTGTGGAAGAATTTGAAAGTGAAGCATCGACCATCGAGAAGACGTTGGACACTCATATGCGTCACTACGAGCGACCACTTCAACCAGACAACTCATGCCACTACCCCAGCGCATCTGCAAGCGGAAAGAACCTTCGGGACCTCATCCGGGAGATCGTGCGAGAGGAGCTCAGCCGACTGATGCCATTATCGCAACAACCGCAGGTGCCGACGCTCGCGGACGTCGACCGTGGAGAAGTCCAGCAAGCGCTGGGCGTTCCTCAAGCGACGGCTGCGACTGTTCCAGCACAAGAGGCAACAGCGATGAACTGCGCTGGTGCATTATGTCGCCCTCCGTCCCGACGTGATGGCTTTCCGAGCCCTCGCCGCTACCGTCCTGTTCCTGAAAGCCGCCCCTTGGCCCCCGCCCGCCAAGCCTACCAACGACCCCCAAGCCCCAGGAAGTGCGACGCCTGGAGGACTGCAAACAACCGGACATTATGCTTCCACTGCGGTGAGGCCGGCCACATTCTGCGACACTGCCCGTACCGACGAATCGGTCTCCGCGGATTTGCAGTCGACGCTCCACGACCACGCCCAGGTGAACGACCACAAGAAATTGACAACTATCTGCGTAGCGGTGACATTGCGCCACCAAGCCGTCGGTTCAGATCTCCATCGCCGTACAGTGCCCGCTTTGAATCGCCAGGCCGTACCTATGATGAGAGTATGCGCGGAAGGTCCCCAAGCCCGCGCAGGGGAAACTGAACAGAGCAACCTTTGGAGGTGAGGTTGCTCAACGGCGAAAAGACGAACATCCTCCGCCGCCGATGACCACTAACGACGACGCAGCCATTTCACCGCCGCTCCACACGACGTCATCGACGGCATCGCGACCATACTGCAAGCAGACAACGCCGCGCAGCGCAGTAACTACGGTATGCCCCGGCCATGACCTCAAGAAACGACGGAGCCGAGATCGGACACTAAGGCCCACGTGCAATGCGAGGACGCGAACAAGTGACCTTGAAGTTGATATCGATGGTCGCAGAGTCACTGCCCTAGTAGAACACCGGAGCTGACTATTCAGTCATTAGTGGACCGTTAGCCTCACAGCTCAGAAAAGTTACCACCGCTTGGGATGGCCCGCTGATTCGCACAGCAGGTGGCAACCTGATTACTCCATCGGGACGATGCACTGCAAGAATAACCGTAAATGGGCGTACTTACCCCACCAGCTTTGTGGTCTTGCAGCAGTGCTCCCGCGACGTGATTTTAGGCATGGACTTCCTAAATTAACATAGGGCTATCATCGACTTGCGATCCAAGCTCATCAAGCTCTCTGCAGACAAAGCCATTCCTGCTACGACGACGTCGATGCAACACATCCCTCTAAACGTCCTCGAAGAAGAATTGAACGTCCCGCCCCGATCAAGTATCGCAGTCTGCGTAGGTAGCGCCAACATCGAAACCGCTGAAGGCATCGTCGAAGGAAATATCCATTGCTCTTAGAACGAGGTGTCGGCATCGCAAGAGGCATCACGAAATTCCGGAGAGGTCAAGCTCAGGTTCTGGTAACAAACTTCACCGAAGAATACCGGCATCTCAACAAGGGCACGACGATCGCCTTTCTCGACGAATTAGCGGACCTCAAAGATGTATTCACCCTCCACGACCAAACGCTGGAAGACGCACCGGACCTATTCCGTCAGCCCACATTTGACATCAACCCGGCATTGACCCACAACAGGAAAGACCAGATGCTCAGTCTGCTTCGAAGTTACAGGGAGTGCTTCTCATCGTCATCGAAGGTACGACAAACACCCAAGCATCGCATAATAACGGACGAACACACCCGACCTCTGCGCCAGAGCCCTTATCGTGTACCGCCGCGAGAACACCAGGCCATTCGCGATCAAGTTGAGGAAATGCTGCGTGATGACGTAATCCAGCCATCGAACAGCCCCTGGGCGGCACCAGTCGTTTTGGTCAAGAAGAAAGACAGCACACTTCGCTTCTGCGTTGATTACCGCCGCTTGAATAGCATAACGAAGAAGGATGTCTACCCGCTTCCCCGCATCGACGACACTCTCGACCGGCTCTGAAGTGCAAGGTACTTCTCATCGATGGACCTGAAGAGCGGATATTGGCAAATTGAGGTCGACGAAAGAGATCGCGAGAAGACCGCATTCATCACACCGGACGGCCTTTATGAATTTAAGGTGATGCCATTTGGCCTCTGCTCCGCACCAGCCACGTTTCAACGAGTAATGGACACAGTCCTGGCTGGCTTGAAGTGGCAAATTTGTTTGGTATATTTGGACGACGTTGTTGTCTTCTCGTCAAACTTTGAAGACCACCTAAAACGACTACAGACAGTGCTGGAAGTCATCAAGTCATCGGGGCTAACGCTAAAAGCAGAGAAGTGTCACTTCGCCTACGAAGAACTCCGATTCCTAGGTCACGTCGTTAGCAAGGACGGTATTCGCCCAGACCTGGAGAAAACAGCTGCAATCGCACAATTCCCACCGCCTGCCGACAAGAAAGCTGTGCGCCGATTCCTTGGGCTGTGCGCTTATTATCGACGATTTGTCAGAAACTTTTCGCGGATCGCCGAACCGTTGACGCAGCTTACAAAGGCTGACGTACCTTTTAAATGGGAAGCGCCGCAAGGAGAAGCCTTAGACGAACTTAAGCGCCGCCTGCAATGCCCTCCTGTACTTGGCCACTTTGATGAAAACGCCGAGACCGAAATTCACACCGACGCGAGCAGTGTAGGCCTAGGAGCCATTCTCGTCCAGAAGACTGCCGGACGGGAAAAAGTAATCGCCTACGCTAGCAGGTCTCTCACAAAAGCCGCAGTCAATTACTCGACGACCGAGAAGGAGTGCCTTGCGATCATCTGGGCTACTTCTAAGTTTCGTCCATACCTATACGGCCGACCATTCAAGGTGGTAAGCGACCATCACGCGCTCTGCTGGCTGGCTAATTTGAAAGATCCTTCCGGCCGCCTTGCCAGATGGAGCCTACGACTTCAAGAATTTGACATGACTGTAGTCTATAAGTCGGGCAGGAAGCATTCCGACGCAGACTGCTTATCCCGCGCTCCCGTCGATTCTCCCCCGAAGGACGATGACGACGACGCCTTTTTGGGACCGGTAAGCGCCAGCAGTTTCGTAGAACAACAGCGATCAGACACTGAGCTGAAAGCGCTAGCCGATTACTTGGAAGGAAAGACCGCTTCCCCTCCTGGTGTGTTCAGGCGACATTTATCATCCTTCACGTTAAGCAATGGCCTCCTCGTGAAGAACTTTGCACCCAACAAGACCGCGCAGCTTCTCGTAGTGCCTAAAACCCTTCGGCAAGAAATTCTGCAGGCATTGCACGATGAGCCCACAGCAGGCCACCTCGGATTTGCGCGCACGTTGCGTCGAATCTAGGAGAAGTATTACTGGCCGAGACTGCCTGCCGAAGTTTCCCACTACGTGAACACGTGTCGTGAGCGCCAACGACGCAAGACGCCGCCGATCAGACCAGCGGGACTACTAAACCCGATTCCGCCCCCACTCCTGCCCTTTCAACAAATTGGGATGGATCTCCTCGGCCCCTTTCCATCTTCGTCTATGGGTAACAAGTGGATCATCGTGGCCACTGACTACCTTACCCGCTGCGCCGAAGCAAGAGCACTACCAAATGGTACCGCGGCAGAAGTCGCCAAATTTTTTGTCGAACAAATTCTCTTGCGACACGGCGCCCCAGAAGTGCTCATCACGGACAGGGGAACGGCGTTTACGACAGAGTTAACGCAAGCCATCGTGGAATACAGTCACACAAGCCATCGACGAACAACTGCGTACCATCCCCAGACCAATGGCCTTACAGAGTGCCTGAACAAAACGATCGCGGACATGATCGCTATGTACGTCGACACTGAACACAAGACCTGGGACGCCATCTTGCCGTACGTGATCTTCGCGTATAACGCGGCAGTCCAGGAGACGACCAGAGCGACCCCGTTTAAGCTTGTGTACGGCAGGGAGCCCACGACGACGCTCGACGCAATGCTGCCGCACGTAACCAACGAGGACAACCTTCACGTCGCCGCCTACCTGCAGCGTGCAGAGGAAGCTCGACGACTCGCACGGCTGCGTATTAAAGACCAACAGCGCACGGAGAGCCGACGATACAATTTACGACGATGCCACGCAGAGTACAATCCAGGAGACCAAGTGTGGGTTTGGACACCAATTCGCCGTCGCGGATTAAGTGAAAAGTTGTTGCGTCGATACTTTGGACCATACAAAATCCTTCGCCGCGTCGGACCACTGGACTATGAAGTCATTCCCGACGAAACGTCAGCATCACAACGGCGACGCGCACGCTCAGAAATTGTACATGTTGTGCGACTGAAGCCATATTACGCGCGTTAAAGAATCTGTGTTGTTTAAACTTTGCAGTGTTTATGTTTAAGTTTCTCTGTTCTGGAACATCGAGGCGATGTTTTTAAGGGGGGAGTAATGCCACGAAACCTTCAAAACAGTATTTGTTGTTTTTTAACAGCCGCCAGCATACAGGCCTATCACTCTGATTCTGGACCGCGTATCAGTTCCGTAATCTTTGTTTGTTAATGCTCGATGTCGCGAGTCACACCTTTATCAGTTTTGTTGTAGCGCAAGATGCACCGAGATCTGCCTCGAAGGTTCCGGCCACTTGGGTGTCTTTCCACAATGTTCCAGCCCGTGCTGGTAGCTGTTTGCGACGTTATCTAGATTGTTCGGTGCAGCCTTTAAATTGAGCGTTGCCGAGTGTGACGGGCATTCTTCGTCCGACGATCGACGAGCACGTTTGTTTCTATCGCCCCCGCCGAGTCATAGAGAAAGAGATTGGTAAAGAGCGGACACTCCCATAGGGCCCAGCGGCCCATTTGACTGTAGTGCACCAAGCGGCCGGCGGCAACTACTTCCGGTCTTGCTGAAAGGCGCGCGATTTGACTGCTAGCCATGCGCTGCGCCCTCCCCTGCCCTTTTGGCGCATTATTTTGGTTTTAAATGGTCTGCTAGTGTTTCTATTTTCAGCATGCGTAACAACAGGAAAAATAGATTCCCAGTACTCTAAACTGGCCATTAACGCAGCTGCGCCACAGCCTTTGCAAAACAGTATTGCAGTAAAGACGCCAAGTGCTTTGTGAAATGATTTTATTTTGCTGCATATAAAAGACAAGAGATGCAACAGATGTAGACGGATGGATTGACAATACTTGACACACATTAGGCGACGTGCACAATACAGAAAAATAAAAATACACAAGGAGAAAAACAGCAGGTGAGACAAAAAATAGCATAACTGATTTCCGAATTATTGCAAATGATATGTAACAAAACAGGCATTATACATAAACTACACAGTCCCAGTCGCGGCTACCTTAGCAAGGGTAACTTGTATTGTCCAGGGCAGAGAGGAGTACTGACGCTTGAGGGAAGGCCACACCATTCACTCGTCGCATCTGCCGTGCTTCGGCTGCAGTCCCGTGGGTCCATGCAGTGCTGTTGGAAAAGGAATGAACATGATGCAGAAGGTTGCAATGAAATGTAAGGCCACTGCACCGCGCACACATCTGTGCATGTGGGTGGGTACTGAAAACTTGGTGAGCAGCAGTTATGGTCCAGAACAGAAAAGCTGTCATTCGTAAAATTGATACAAAAGCTACTCTTGCAACGTAGAGGTGAGATAATGCAGGCTAACCGAACCTATCTAAAAATGCATTTCTACAGAGCGTGAAATAACAACCACTAAACTAACGATGTTCCTCAAGAGCACTGAACAGCTGAAGCAATGAAGCTTGCCGCATAATAAAACCTTTTTCACTTTAACGTTGTCCCGTTAAATGTAACGCGACACCACGCAAAACTAGCCGTTCGCAAAACCGCGGCCTGGCCTCACCGCGGCCGGCGAGCACGCCATGTTGGCTTACCTTTCATACGCGACTTTGTGAAGCGCAGACCCCCGCGCTGAGCTAAACTGCCCGAAATGCCTCGCAGTTTTACAAGAATGAAACATTTCTCACCTTGCGATTGCCCTGTTAAACGCGACACCACGAAAAAATAGCCGTTCGCAAAACCTCACGCCATGTCACATGTCATCGCGGCCGGCGAGCCATATTGGCGAGCGCCTTGTCATGACTGTTGGCTGCCCTTCACGTGCGACTTTGTGAAGCGCAGACCGCCGTACTGAGCTAAACTGCCTGAAATACTGCGTAGTTTGACAAGAAAGTCAAGAATGAAACGTTTCTCACTTTACCGTTGCTCTGCTAAACGCGACACTTAGCAAAATTAGCCGTTCGGCGAACTGCGTCAGCATGGCCGCACCGGCCGGCGAACACGCCATTTTGGCGCAACGGCGTGCCTTGGTGCCTTCACATGCCACTTTGTCAAGCGTGACGAGCTAAACTGTTCGAAATGAAGCTGCTTCCCGGGAACACAACATATTACACCTCGCCGTGGTTGGGAACCGCCAGAATTACGGCATAACGAACTGCGCCTGAACAGCCGGCGCGCCTGTTCACGAGCTGCGAAACTTATTGGCACCGGCCGGCATGGTCAGCGTAAACTGCTTGAAATGCAGCGTAGTTAAGCAAAAAACGTTGCTCACCTTGCCGTCGTTTCCAACCGCTGTCGTTCCGCGCAGCAGCTCACGAGAGGTCTGTGCCGCACAATCGCGGCGAGGCACGAGCACACATCCGCTCCCTTCGACAACTTGTCGTCTGCTCCGGCGGGATGGGCTACCGCTGCAGCGAGTGCCGTCGCGTGCGCGTCCGCGCATGCGCACGTTGGTGCCGCCATCCATCAATCGGCGGCAGCGCAAAAAGTCGCGCGTCATTTCCTGGGGCCAGTTTTCGCCGAGTGACCGCTCTTTACCAATCTCTTTCTCTATGGCCGAGTTGCTTAGTTCTTTTGCGGGCGCAAGTCAGCCCAAATAAAGAGTTTCTTTAGTGCAATCATCGACCCTTCATTTGTGTCGTCGACCGCGTCACCACTACGTGACAATATTTTTCGTTATTGCCGAAACCGTCTCCCAGCGTCGGCAGCACCTACTCATGGTTCTGGGTACTGGTCTTCGACGCCTCAGTATTCCGCGCCTACTGAGCCTCCAGCCAGCCGTCATGTCTCCCCAGACCACTCAGCCATGTCCGACCGCCGTTCACCTTCGCCGCGACGCCGCTCTATCTCTCCGATGCGAGGTCAACAGAACGCTTCACGTGAGGAAAACTAGAGGCCGGAGTTCCTGATGCGAGAACTGCGATCGCGTCTAACTTCCCAAGTCCTCATCTGTCGCCGGCCAACCTTATTGAAGTTTTCGTCGAGGGTGTTGCTGTCATGGCTCTAATTGAGACTGGTGCTGCGATTTCGGTTATGGACGCAAAAATATGTAGCTCTTTAAAGAAAGTGGAGACGCCAATTGCGGGACTATCGTTGCGAACGGCCAGCGCTCAGCATATCAAGCCTTTAGCAGCATGCACCGCTCGAGTAGTTATCCAGAATTGCCTTTATACGATTGAGTTCGTCGCGCTGCCAAGTTGCTCACATGCTGTAATTCTGATTGCTACAAAAATAGAAAAATGATCTGCAATCGGAAAATAAGTACATCAGCACACACAACATAACTTACAAAAAGCGAGATCAGTGAGTGTACTTGACGCGTTATAGATACGCATAGGCCCGGCAATTACGTTGTGTAGGATGAAAGGCTGCAAAAGTAGCGTATATTCATTGCCGGTATCGCAAGACATGTCAATATTAAAGTAGCCTTCGGAATGTAATCAACCGAATTCGTCCTCGGCAAGTGGTGGCTATCGAGGAAAGCGCTCATGTTTAACTACCGAAAAACCAGGTTGCACCTACACCGGGATCGTTCTTATAAAGTGGCGATTGAAACTCTAGCCAACAAAAGCCTGACCGATATACCAAACAGAATCATCCAGGCCAACTTGGACGGGGCTTCACGGCAAGGAAGAAGTCAAACACTATAGCTGTGTGGCTCCCGACACTTAACTGCGGTGGAACGTATCCAAACACTTAGTTGTATTTAAGTCACAAGTGAGATCTTAGTGCCTGTTCAAGTGTATCAGTTGAAGGCTCCGACTTGCAGCGTTGCGTCGTTTACAACGTCGACATAAACGAAGATCAAACCATCCTCCAACGTGAGCTGTGCTGCCCAACGCACCGAGTCATACAGGCCCGACATATAGGAGCGTTCCTGCATGATCACCTTGCAAGGCCCTCCAACACTCCCAGCCTGTCTGTACTACTACGGCTGCATATTAAGGCCGCGGCCGTATAAACCGAGTGCGGTTTACTGTTACAACTGTTTCCGGGCAGGACACATGCGTAAATATTGCCCTTTTGCTACTGCCGATGAAGGTGCGTCTGAAGGAAAAGTTACGTACCGATGCGGCCTCTGCAAATCGGACGACCACGAGATAACATCTCCAAGTTGTCCGACAAAGCAAAAGGCAACGCAGAAGGCTCGTCTTCGGAACGCTAAGCGTTGGCCAATAGAAGAAATGACACCAGTGCAGACATCCAATCGCTTTGCAGCTCTCCAGTGGGATGCTGACGAGTGGCCAGAGCTTCCTGAGCCCGTTTCGAATGCACCTCCAGCTAAGACAAAGTCTAACGATACGGTGCTCAAGAAACGCCGTCGACAAAAGCCAATACAGCAGCGTACTGATCTACCAGACGACGATATGGCTGTAGTGGATGAGCAATTTATACGTCTCTTAGCAGAGGTCTCTAAGCTCCGACAACACCGCGAAATGCTTGCTCGACGTCGGCGAGCTGCAGAAGTAACCGCCAAATCTTGTAATTGCCCAACACCGCCGCCTTCATCCCGCGCAACTGGGCCATTTGCTGCATCTTCCCAGTGTACCACAACGCCCAATGATAACTCTGCAACATCGCTGCTCCGCTATATGGTCAACCAGTTGTCCAACCTGACATCTGTGATACTCCAGCGCTTGGACTAGCACACGAAAATGGCGAAATCCAGTCGTCCTGGTGTACTACAGTGGAAGTGTAGAGGCATTTCCACGAAGGTGGCCGAGCTCAAGACCCGACTGCGATTTAACAAGCTTCGGGGGGGGGGCTATGTTACTTCAGGAAACGAATGCCTTGCCATCTATTCCGGGCTTCAGTGGCTACGTGTCTCCTTCAATGAGCGACCGTCACGTACAGGCTGCTTGTCCCCCGAGAAAGGCGGCGATATATGTTGAAACGCGTATTCCTCATGTGCACCTTTCTCTCGAAAACTGGTGCACATCATACCAAGAGGTAGTAGCGGGTGCTGCGAAATTTCTGAAATGCACGTTGTTATTGTTTCATATTACGTTCGACCAGCTGGAGGCGCCTCTTCCCGTATTAATCTTGGCTGGTTATTAGGTGTTCGTCAGCAATACCCCGGGTGTCCAATTTTAGTCGGAGGCGACTTTAACGCCCCTCACCCGGATTGGGCGTATCCGACTGCAAGCCCTCGTGGTAGGCGTTTGCGGGACACGTTCACTATTGCCCTGTTTGTTCTGCTTAATCACCCTGGGACAGCAACACGGCCTGTGCGTCACATACGTAGTGCTGCCTATGCTCCAGACTTGACGTGGTGGTTGGGCGCGGGAACTCCTTCATGGCACATGGAGCCAGACTGCTGTGGAAGTGATCACCAACCTATCATCATCGGTCTCTATCTTTCCCGTCTCCACCCTTTACGCCGCAAATGTTCTGTGATCAACTGGGACAGCTTTCGCTCATGTCTCGACAGTATGTCATCAGATTCGCCGTCACTCCTTGTTGACCGTATACAGAGAGCACTAAACAGCGCTACGACTACTACCTGGATTGATGTAGGTCGACCGGCACCAGATCTCGGCCTGCTTAACTTGTGGGCAGCCCGCCGTCAAGCTGAGCTGGTTGCTACGCGAGACCCTACTTCGGGGCAGGCACGTACACGGCTGAATTATCTTACTGCGAAGTCTCGGAGTTATGAACGCGATCTCTCGCGACGCCAGTGGCATGCATGGTGTGAACAATTTTCTGATAAATCATCGAATGCCTCACTCTGGCGAACATTTCGTGCAATGGAACACGGTCGTCGTTCTACTGACGCAACAGCAACAGCATACTTTGCGGCTAATCTGTCGCCGGGCGATTTCGCCAAAGAAGCTGCTCGAAAATGTTTCCCAAATTACGATATACTGCCTCCTTCAGCTGCAAATCTTAATTTGGCAGGTATCCTTGCAGACGCATGGAAACTACTATTTGCTGCCGACGCAGATGGAATTGCGAGCCCCTTTTCGATGTCTGAGCTGCTGCTGCAATTGACGATGCGAAACGGAAAACAGCGCCCGGCCTGGACAAAATTCAGTATGAGGTTTACAAGAACCTCAGTACTGCTGCACTTACTCAACTACTAGACACCATAAACAAAGTGTGGCTTGATGGTTTCGTACCCGAGAGCTGGAAAACCGCTGTCGTGATTCCTATTCCCAAGCCTGGGAAGCCTCCAACAGACCTCGCCAACTTACAACCAATCTCCTTAACATCAACGCTTTGCAAGCTCGCAGAGAAAATGCTAGCCAAACGACTTCCTTGGTGGCTTGAACAGCACTGTTTTATCACCCTGCTCAAATTGGATTTCGTCCATACATAGGTACAGAAGACGGGTTGGCTGTCTTGTCATCAGAAGTTCTATCATCTACACGTACAGAGGACGGGTTGGCTGTCTTGTCATCAGAAGTTCTATCATCTACCCGCAGCCGCAATGTACGTACCATATTAGCAATGGACGTTGAAAAGGCATATGACAATATCAATCATGCTGCCATCCTTAATGCCATTGACATACTTCATCTCCCTCCGAGAGTACGCACTTTTGCCGCATCATTTTTGGACGGAAGAAAATTTGCAATACGCCTCAGCGGTGACACTGTTGGTTCATTCGTTTCACTACGTGGCGTGCCCCAGTGATCAGTATTGTCTCCGACGTTGTTCAATATTACTTTCATCCCATTGGCGTGGCGCTTACATGATATCCCTGAAACCAAGTTTTTGCAATACGCAGATGATATCACGGTATGGAGCACTCACCATAATCTTCTCACTCAAGAGTCCGCCCTTCAGTCAGCACTAGAAGTAACCTCTGATTACGCATCCTTCATTGGCCTTCAACTTTCTGTGTGTAAAACTTCATACACGTCAGTCGCCAACCGCTGGGGACGCTGTAATTTTACCTCAAATCCCATTCGTCTCTCTCTATCAGGCACCCCAATACAAGAAAGTTCGAGCCTGAAAATTTTGGGCTTAACAATGCACCAATCAGGGTCAGCAACTGCTTGGCTTTCTCAGGCAAAAAAGCAAGCACTTCCAACTATGTGTTTAATAAGAATAATTGCACCTAAAATGGGTGGCGCTGGCTCGCCTGTTGCACGCCAGTTAGTGAGGGCGGTTCTGCAGCCACGTATTGTTTATCAGGCCCAGTTCCAGAATCTTACAAGAGCACAATGGGATCGCCTTGAAGCCGTAAATCGAGAAGCTATGAGAACCATAACATGCCTTCCACGATTCACACCGGTCGTAGCGTTACAGGAGAATGCGCAGCTCAACACCATCGATGAACTGGTGCAGCAGCGCCGTGATCCTCGCAGGCGTAAGGCCACTTTGTCACATTCCACGCAAGCACTGAGGGAGTATGCAACGTCAAATATTCTTCAGCCACCTGAGCCAGTTCTCCCTACCTGGAAATTTATACAGTTAGGAGACAATAAGCAACTGATATCCGCAGACCGACGTCTGCCAACTCGGCATCGTTGCTCCGCCAGAAATTTGAAGAGCAAGATACTCACCTGCCTCAAGATTCCATAGTAGTGTACGCGAATGAAGCCTGCAAGGCTGTGAAGCCAAAGCGGCAATCTACTGTCCACGGAGACCTAGCCTGAATCAGACAACTACGTTTCAGCTTTCGGAACCACTTACATCTTTCTGCGCTGAGCTCGTGGCAGTTCAGGAGGCACTCTACTCCGTGGCTTCCATAACCATGCTCCCTACAGCCCACGTTGTTATCCGCACTGACGCACTTCAAGCAGTACGTCTGCTCCGATGTGTCAGCCGCTGCCCCAAAATTTGCCAAGACATCCACCAGCTTGCAGCGCGCATCCCACAATCAGTACGCATTGAGTGGGTCCCACGGGATCTGCTGCCTTCCCAAAGTCAAGCTGATATAGCATCCCGCCTCGTGAACCAAGACGCATCAATCCCACGGTTCCTCGAAGTGGACGACGCTACCCTCCTTTTGTCAAGAAAGGAGCACCTCCGGCGCCGCACACGTGCACTTATCCCTCCATGTGCGATATCCCTTCTCCGCGGTCTCACCCGTGCAGAGGAGGTTGCGCTTAGGAGGATCCGGGTCGGTGTTGCCCTTACACCAGCTGTCACTAGGACGTGGTCATACAACACTTATATCCTCGCCCAGGATGCCCGATCTGTAAAACCGAAGATGTCGAGGCCGACATCCACCACTTGCTGTGGGACTGCCCAGCACTCAAACCAACACTAATCCGGCACCTCAGCATAGCTGTCCTTTCAGCAACCAATCCTGCCTCATACGTCACTTGGACGCAGGGACCCCATCATCGCTCACTTCTGGGCTTCATAAAATCTGCCAACCTTTTTCCATTCATTTAATCACTTATTCATCCTTCATCTCATACCCTACTGATGCACTGAGGCAATAAATATCGACAAAAAAACTACAATATTGTTACAGTACATGCAGGAAACGCTCGAAAACATAACTTCAACTTATTAAAAAATATTGTAATCGAAGAAACTGGTGGGCGGTACACTACGGATATGATGGGGCCTCCTGCAGTCTTGATAAATAGTGATTCTGTAGCGCCAATATTGACATATGTATCGGACACAACAATATACACAATATTTTCTCGTATAAACAAGGGAACTCCGCCCCCTCGGGTGCTTGAAATAACACACCTTAACCCTGCATGCTGAATGTCTCGTCAGCTTTTAACCATGTTTCGCTCACAATATCGAAAAGAACATTTTGCCGCGCTATATGAGATGCCTAAGCGTATAGATTTCTAAGCAGATTGCGCATATTGGAGTGGAAAACAGAAAGGGCATTACGCTTTTGTTCCTAAATGTCTAAAAGACAAGCCATACTGACGAATTGAGCGTTTCGTTCAGAAACCTACACAACTTTCTTAAGACCCCTTTCAGACTATATAGGCAGGACAGTCGAGTTATAGCGTTATAGGCAGGACAATCGAGTTATATAAAATCACTGCCAACTAATTATAGGCCAATTTCTTTGACATGCACTTGCTCCAAAATTCTAGAACATATTATATTAAAATACCTCCAAGGGTAGGTCCTTATGCCGGCAATTGTTCCTGATACCCAGATAAGGTCTTTACAAGATGATTTAATTCTTTGCCAATTTGTTCCCTGGTGTATCAACATGCCTACCCCTCCACCCTTTTTTTCCGTTCTCGTTCTGATGCACCCTTCCCAGACGTAGCCTTCTATAAACGGCGGATCTTCTAGATCCTCCAGGCGAGTCTCGCAAAGAGCGTACACACCTATTTTGTCATCCTTCAACTGCTGTTCGATCTCTAGTCATTTTGCCCTTTTTCTACCTCCTTGCATGTTTATGTAGCTGATCCTAGTGTTAAATGTCTTTTCTGTACTTTTGTTTCTCGACCTCCTCCTTGCCATTTTTGGGGGCTCAGCCTCCGTTATTACACTTTCTTCTGCTTCACTTCTAACTACCTCTGTGCACGCAGTCCTCGCGGACCCCCTAAAAAAGCTACAGCCCTGCCTTCCAGGCGCCAGCCGATCTCTGCTCCCACCCATGTGTTAAAATGAATGCCATCTCGCTGAAAAGCCCTACAAAAACCTGCTTTATGCACCTCCCTGTTTACTTCAAACACTTCCAAACGCTTCTCCAGGCTTAACTTTCTTATGTCCTGAATCACTGTCACCACGCCTCTTTTCAGCTTTCCGTATCTCCCTAAAATCGTCAACTCCCCTAACTAAACTTTCCACCAGTACTGCAGCGTCACCATTTAGGACATCGTTTAGCCCCGCGGCTACTATCACCATACTGCGCTCTGCGGAATTTTTCAATAGCCTATGTTTACTTTCTTTCAGCACTGCCTTCATTGTGCTCCCTGTGAAGGCTCTAACTAACACTCTCTTATCACCCTTTGCATTTTCCAAGATACCTCGCTTGCACCTGCTAATGTTAGAATCTCCGGCGATAAGCACCTGGGCCTTCTCTCTCGCTCTCCCAACTGTTGGCTCCTGCTTTCGGTTATCTGTGTCCTTCTCTCTGGGATTTTCATTCTTCCTTACTTCTTTATTTTTTTCCGGCTTCTTAGTAGCTGCTTCTAAATAGCTTAGTCGATTCGAATCCGCCTGACCTACTTTGCTTATGCCTTCCATGCCAGTGCTGGTCCCAGCCACGTTGCCCGCACTGGAATGTTCGTCCTCGTTGTTTGCAAGGACAAAATCCGCCTGACCTACTTTGCTTACGCCTTCCATGCCAGTGCTGGTCCCAGCCACGTGGCCCGCACTGGAATGTTCATGCTCGTCGGTTCCAGGGATAAAGTCGGCCTGTTTCTTTTCCATTTGAGGAAGCTGTCCTAGCAGTTTCTGATTTTCTATCCTTAACAAACGTACTTCATTTTCTAAATCATCCACACGAGACACTAAACGGCCCCTTTCTTGATCAAATCTATCTAAGCGCGCACTCAGCACGCAACACCGACACAAAAAGTCGCTGCCTTCCGCTTCACCTACAGGGCCAAAACGCGCTTCCTTGAGGTTAACCTGCGCCTCACACTGAGTGCACGTTACCTTCTTTTGATTGCACATCTTAAGCATGTATTGACTGAACTATATCTATTAAGAATTCTCAGAATATACAAACAGCCAAAAGAAGACGCAAGAAACGACTAGCAAACACGCGTTAAAATCAATTCTGTGAAAGCCAATAGCCTAGAAAAAAAATTACTTATCTAAACACAATAGTTAAAAAATGAACGCCGAGAAAACCTAGCTGCCGGCTAGGAAAACCAGGCCGCTAGGACAAAGAGCTAAATTATATTCTTTATGCTGCACCAAACCCAACTAGCTGAAAGCGAAATAAAGTTAATAAAAAGAAGAACTCATCTGTTTGACGCTTCGGAAGCTTCCGCTGTCGCCAGTCCGTCCGTTTCCGGTAGCCACGTGCAATCGAAGGAGCGATGGAACACGCGTCCGCAACACACGGCAGTCAACTGTCAACTCAGCCCCGCCCCGCCATTGACGTGCCCCTGGAGCCTCATCTTAGCCGCCGCCTTGCTGGACTTCTGCCACTGCTCGCTACCATGCCGCCGCCAACTAATCCTAGCTCTGTGCTTTTCACCACTTCAGGTGGGGCGACTTCCGGCCCTTTCCCACAATAGCGGGAGTCCCGCCCTTTCTCTGGCACGGCGGAAAAAGACGTCGACGACTGGCTCCGCTACTACCAACGGGTGAGCCGTTACAACCGTTGGGACTCCGCCATTCAACTTGACAAGGTAGTGCTTTTCCTGACCGACACTGCCCTTATCTGGTTTGAAAATCACTAGGACACGCTGACAACATGGTGCGTTTTGTCACTCAACTTAAAAACAGTGTTTCGGCTACTTGTCAGCGCGGAAGAAACAGGCCGAGAAAACCCTCGCCCATGGTGCCCAACTACCTGGCGAGACGTGTACTACCTACACCGAAGATCTCAAATTGTGCAAGACCATCGACTCTCATATGTCGGATGAGGACAATATAGGACATCTTTTGAAGGGCATTGCACAGGATGTTTACAACTTTTTCATTACCAAAGATGATATCTCAACTGTCTCTATTGTCCTTCGTTACATCCGCACATCTGAAGCGCTGAAGACCCGTCGAATAACGCCAAAGTCTGGAAGACTAGCCAATGTGACAACACTCGCCAGCGTTGACGAGCACGTCTCCACGAACCTAACATCGACTATTCGGCAGATCAGTCGTAAAGAACTACTTCGGCTCGATTTCCACGACCAGCACACCTTACCAGTGTCCTGCCGCTCATCTTATCGGATCGATCCTGCCTACACGCTCCAATCGCAGCCCGAATACACTTCTGTTCGAAGAGCACATCCTCCCACTTCCACCGAATGGTCGCGCCAACATTTCGCCAACCATGTGTCCTCCAGGCATTATGATCAGCGTAACGACCTTCGCTCACGAGGACCTAGGCGACCACTCAGGCTTGCACATCAGCGAGACCCTGGCTATTATCGACATCCTGACATTGACGCCTTTCAGGACCAAACCCTTCTCCACCCTGCTCCTGTCTGTTACCGGTGCGGCATCCCAGGCCATATCTCAAGACAATGCCGCCGTCGTCCACCATCGCTGTATGACAGACCCACGTACCCATGCACGACGAGTGATTATCCAGTTGACTCCCCTGGGTACTGGCCACCTCCTCCACAGAGCCAGTTTCAGCTCGGTGGCGTGCGCAACCACACTCCAGCTTCCGACAGGAGTCTGACTCCACCGCTTGCGCTTGCGGGGCTGCACACATTTTTTCTGCATTGCCAAAAGGGCACATCCCGCCAACTCCCCACGATGGTCCTACTTTGGACAGATTCGGGCAGCCGCTCTAGATGAACATTAATTTTTTTCATTTCGGTTAGCCCCTCAGATTATGACATTGGACCGATGCGGGCTCTATAGCGCAAGCCGCACTTGGGCTTGCCCACATTATTCTCATAGGGGTCCGACGCAGGAAATTGATGGGAAGCTCTTGTCCAAGTTTTCCCAATCATTATTTATGCATATACTTAATTATTGTATGCATGTCTGCCCTTTTTAAACAGCCACAGTATTCCATTTTATAATAATTCTTAACATTATTCTAGCCTAAATGACTTCGTGTACATCTTGTTTAGGCTATGGAGATGCGTGTTCTGAAGAGTAATTTTATGCCGAGTGTTGCAGGATATCCACAGCAACCACATTAGGAGCAACAGTTAGCAATCAGTGTGTTTTAGTATATTTAGCGCAATTTGCATGAGCGCTAGAACTAGAGCCACGTAATATTTCTAACCGACTAAACATGCCAACAACTGTTATACAAATCAACTCTAACTATAGGGCAGCATCTAATACAAATAAAGGTTGGAAAGAATCATTACACAATGGCACGCACGCTTTCTAGCCCCATTGCGGCTGATGTGGGACCTACAGCGGTTCTGTGTGGGCAGCCCCAATTGGGCTGGGTGTTGTTTTTGAACCTAAAGCCCAATTGCTATTGAACGTGCCTTCCAATTCCCCACAAGGGACCGATTGTGGTATCATGCAGCCCTGCCCGCCTTCCAGCCCCATTACGGCCCATCTGGGATATAGAGCAGTTTTGTGCGGGCAGTCCCAATTGGGCTAGTGTTGTTTTTGAACCTAGAGCCCATCTGCGGTTGCTCAGTTCAATTCAGGCGTTCAGTCGTGTCCGACTCTTCGTGACCCTATGGACCATGTCACGCCACGCTTTCCGGTCTCTCACTATCTTCTTAACATCACATAGCTTCATCTGCAATGCCTCGAGAATGCCATCTAACCATCGCGTTCGCTGCCTACCCCTTCTCCGGCGACCCTAAACCTTTCCCAACATCAAATCTTTCTCCAGCGACTCCTCTCTTCTCATCAGATGACCAAAGTAGCTGAGCTTTAACTTTAGAATTTGACCCTCCAATGAGCAGTCAGGGTTTATGGTCGACAATATCGACTGATTTGATCTTCTGGCAGTCCAAGGAACTCTTAAGAGTCTTCGCCAGCACCACAATTCAAACGCGTCAATTCTTCGGCGGTCAGCCTTTTTCACAGTCCAACTCTCGCATCCATACATCACAACTGGAAAGACCATAGCACGGGTTATACGGATCTTGGTTGGCAGACTAATGTCTCTGCTCTTTACTAGGTGGTCAAGGCTAACCATTGCTCTCTTTCCCAGAAGCAGGCGTCTCCTAATTTCATGGCTGCAGTCTCCTTCCGAGGTAATCTTGGCGCCCAAGAACAGAAAATCTGTCACAGCTTCCACTTCTTGTCCATTGATACTCCAGGACTTGATAGGGCAAGACTCCATGATCTTCGTCTTTTTAATGTTCAGTTTAAGCCCAAACTTCTCACTCTCTTCTTGTACGCGCATCAGAAGTCTCTTGAGTTCCACTTCACTTTCTGCCATTAAAGTGGTATCATCCGCATATCTAAGGTTGTTGATACGTTTTCCAGCAATCTTCACTCCAGCTGAACACTCGTCCAGACCGGCCTTCCTCATGATGCACTCTGCATATAGGTTAAATAGGCAGGGCGACAGTATGCAGCCTTGCCTCACCCATTTCTCAATCGGAAACCAATCAGTAAGACCATGCCCAGTTCTGACTGTGGCCTCTTGCCCTTCATAAAGGTTCCTGAGGAGACAGATGAGGTGAATTGGAACTCCCATCCCTTGGAGAGCTTGCCACAATCTGCTGTGATCTACGCAGTCAAACGCTTTCGCATAATCAATAAAGCAGAAGTAAAAGGGTTTCTGGAACTCTCTTGCTTTTTCCATGATCCAGCGAAGGTTGGCAATTTGATCTCTAGTTCCTCTGCCCTTGCGAAACCCAGCTTGCACGTCCGGAAGCTCCCGATCCACATACTGCTGCAGCCTACCTTGCAGGATTTTTAACATCACCTTGCTAGCATGCGAAATAAGCGCGATCGTTAGGTAGTTGGAACAATCTTTGGCACTGCCTTTCTTTGGAATGGGGATGTAATCTGACCTCCTCCAATCGTTTGGCCACTGCAGGGTTGTCCAAATCTTTTGACATAATGTATGCAGTGTTGCACGTGCCTTCAAATTTCCCACAAGGGACCAATTTTGGTACCATGCGGGCACGCCCGCCTTCCAGCCCCATTACAGCCTATGTGGGACCTAAAGCGGTTTAGCAAAGGCTGCCTCATTTGGGCTTCACGAGGGCTTGCCCAAATTGAGCTCTTATTCATATTTCACCTGCTCTCAAGTAACCTACAAGGGGCCGATTGGGGCAGCATGTGGGCATGTTCATTTTTTTGCCCCACTACGGCCGATGTAGGACCCACAAAGATTTTATGGGGGCGGCCTCATTTCGGATCTATGAGGGCTTTCCCATAAAGAGCCCACATTTAGGTTGGATTGCCCTTAAATATCCGACAAAGGACCCTTGCGGTCTGAATGCAGGAATGTGCTCTGCATTAGCCCGAGTAACGCCGCTATGGGACCCATGCGAAAAGAACAGGGGCAAGCCCAAATGGGGCTTGCCCACATTTGCCCCATCGGGGACCGATGCAGGTTTTATGACAGTTGCCCCAGCCCCACTTGCCTACATCGGACCTACTAGGGCCCCACATTCTGCGCTACCTGGGGAATTAGGTCACAAAAAAAGACGTCTACACGCTTCCCCGCATTGATGACGCCATTGACTGCTTGTACTCTGCCTCATACTTTTCGTCCGTAGACCTTCGGTCTGGATACTGGCAGATTCAGATGCACCCAGCAGATAAAGAGAAGACCGCATTCATCACTCCCCATGGACTGTTGCAATTTAACTTTGTGCCCTTCGGTTTATGCAATGCACCTGCGACGTTCGAAAGATTCATGGATTCTATACTACGTGGACTGAAATGGGAGGAATGAATGTGCTATCTGGACGACGTAGTCATCTTTTCCCGGACATTAAAACAGCACAACCACCGCTTAGTGCTGGTGCTGGATTGCTGGCGCCAAGCTGGCCTCGTGCTGATTTCAAAAAAGTGCCGTTTTGGTGAGCGATAGGCGTTGGTGCTTGGTCAGCTCGTCGATGGTGATGGCGTCCGGCCTGTTCTCAGAAGACCGTAGCTGTTGCCGCGTTTCAACCACCTCGTAATGTGAAGAAGCTCCGGAGTTTTTTGGGGCTTTGCTCCTATTTCCGACGCTTCATCCTTCATTGTGCAGACGTCGCCTACCCGCTCACTTGCCTACGACACAAAGACGCTCCATTCGAGTGGACATCTGAGTGTGACATGTCTTTCTGGCAACTGAAGTTCCTCTTAACATCGCATCCTATTTTACGACACTTCAACCCTTCGGCTCCAATTGAAGTTCATACTAACGCAAGTGGTATAGGCATCGGTAACACTGTGCGCCACTACACCATCACCGAGCAGGAGTGTCTCGCGATTGTTTTCGCCGTGCAAGCGGTTTCGCTGCTACCTGTACGCACAGCCTTTCATAGTGGTAACACATCACCATTCCCTATGTTGGTTACTCTATCTTTGTGATCCCCCTGGTCGCCTAGCCCGCTGCGCTCTTCGATTACAAGAATACGACTATACTATTTGATACAAGAGTGGCACGCAGATGTGGACTGCCTCTCGCGGTTGCCACTTGCCACGTCAGAATGTCAAGTGGACAAATTTGAGCATTGCATCACTGCTTTATTTACGAGCTTACCTAATATTCGCTACTTCCGAACACAGGAACACAGCGACCAGCACCTGAAGCCGTTCTTGAAAGCTGCACAGGACCCAACCTCGAACAGCCAGTTTCGTGTCCGTGAAGGCCTGCTATACAAGAAGGTTTACTCTGACACTGGCCATCGGTTCCTGCTGGCAGTACTTGAAAGCCTCCGTCTGTGTATTTGACTACGCCATGCATGACAATGGAGCTTCCGGACACCTGGGATCGGCGAGAACTTTGCACCGTACTGAGGAGCGATTCTACTAGCCCCGGATGCGCCACACGATTGACCATGTGGCCAGTTGTTCTGAGCGGTGAAGTCACAAAAGTCTTACTCGTGTAGCCCCCTGAATTCTTCACCCTATAGTGCCGCCCAAGGCTCCTTTTGAGAAAGTCGGAAATGACCGTTAGAGTACTTCCCAAAGTCGCAAATAGGCAATCGTTGGATTGTTGTATGTGTGAATCAGCCTCCTCGCTACTGTGAGACGGCCGCTGTTACCGCCGCTACTGCCTACCAAGTGTAGCTTTTTATGCTGCATTCAGTCATCTTGCGACATGGTCCACCGATAGCTGTGGTAAGTGACAGAGACCGTCAATTTACTGCCGATGTAATAGAAGAACTTCGTTTATGCGCATCTAATTTAAGTTATTCGATCCCTTACTACCCTCAGACAAATGGTTTAACAGAAAGCATCAAAAGAACTCTAACCAATATGCTTGCACTGTACGTCGCTTCAGACCATAAAAACTGGGGCTCTGTTCTCCCATTCATCATATACGCATTCAAGACTGTCAGGTTTGAGACCACATTATACATTCCGTTCATCCTCCTGTACGCCCACTCCCCCCGACGCACCCTCGATACTACCCTCCCATTTTCCTCTGACGACGACTCATGCTTAGCGGAAACTGCCTGCCTGGCTCAAGCAGCGCGGCGGATAGCCCGATTGCGGACTTTTGCATCACAAGATAGATCAAAAGCTCGCTATGACGGTCTTCTTGCAATATAGCGCTAAACAGACAGGGACGCAGAGAGACACACGAGACGGGCGCTTTGTGTCTCGCTGTGTCGCTATCTGTTTAGCGCTATGTTGCAAGACCACCAACTCGCCCAAGCTTCCATCCTGGCAGTGCTCGCTATGACGACCACCATCACTAGATCACCACCTTCGCAGGACTACACCGAGATTACGCAAGTCGCCCGCCTGAAGAGGTGTCATAGTCGTTATACATCCGACTCGCCCGGAGGGCTTCTTTTGCGAAACGGCGGTAAATGTTACAGACTAGATGGCACCTGAACGCCCACACACTTCTTACTCCTCCTACACTAAACTCGTCTTCTTCATCCATCTAGTCTGTACAATATCTGTACATCTGTAGTCTGTTTTACAGTATCATTTATGTACATGCTAAGCAGAAAAGGTCCCAGAATACTGACCTGTGACACCTCACTAGATACTTGCAACTGTACTGAGATAAAGATATTGGTTTGTTTTCCGTGCTCTGAATAGGATCGTATTAAATACTCTGGTTTTCCACGAAAACCATACCACTCAAGTTTACGAAATATTTCATGATTAATAAGGTCGAACGCCTTTGTAAAATCTAACGACATGCCCAAGACGAAATTACCATGCACAATGTCTTTAAAAATCTGTTCCTTCAGAGCCAGAAGGTTATATTCTGTACTAAAACCTTTCCGAAAGCCATATTAAGAATTATTTATATGCTGATATGTTGTATGTTGTATTATGTTGTTACGTGGCGGCAAGCGATGACAACAGCAGAACCGAGGATAGATAGGAGATGCTCGATGGTCGTGAGATGACGTTTAATCAATCTGTGAGCGGGCCTAGCGCGCGCGCTCCTGCTCGCACCACTGCCCTCTTCTTCCTCCTTCGTCCATAACATGATCCGGGCCACCAAGCGATCGCCCCGATCGCAGACGAGGAATTTTACCGATGATGATTCCATGGCATGATGATGGGCGTGTCTGGATGCTTTAAGAAGAGGCAGAAGTACGAATAGATTGGCTTGCCGGCACGATGTCTAATGTGTGGGTGATCCGCCTCCCCTGGAGCTGTCAGCCATCCGTCACCAGAGTCCATGGGACCGATGGCACAAAGTCACGTCGGGCGGCTTGGGCGGGGGTTGCGTGTTCGTGTCAGTCGATTCCTTCGGGTCATTCAGGTCTTTCGGGTCCTTCGTCTCGGTTCTAGTTGGTCTGTCTGTTCTCCTTTCTTCATGTTCGGGCTTGGGTCTGGGCGGTGGTAGTTGGTCGGGTCTTCCGTTTGACAGCGTACTGCCTCCCACCGCTAACGCCAGTTCCTACGTTCGTGACGCGATCTCTCGAGCTGACGCCGCCCGTGTTATTGCTCGCCGCCGACTGGCTTTTTCCCCAAATTCTCAAAAACGGCGCCATGATTCTCGCCACCGGGATGTCCACTACTCTCCCGGGCTCTCTCGTCTTGCTTTGGACTCCCGCTCGTAAAGTTGGGCTGTGCGAGAAGCTCTTGTCACCCTACGCAAGACCCTACCGTGTTTTACGGCCATTCACTCCTGTGACATACGAGATCTCCCCTGTACATCCGCCGCAACAGTCCTCTATGCTACGCACCAAGATTGTTCATGTCGCCCGAATGAAGCCGTACTACCCCTGCCGTAGTTCGTCCTAGTGCGCACTGGGACTGTGCTTTTCGCGGGGGGGGGGGGTAATGTGACATATATGCCCTGCATCACTGGACGTTGAAGAAGACAACGATCAGCAACAGTGACACAAACGAAGACAAAGTGGTAGTAACGGTTGGTGCTAGAAGAAGGTTTACGCTGCTGTGCTTTTGTTTTTCATTTCATTTATTTTTCCCTTAAAGGCCCGAGGGCATTACATAAGGGGGGAGCAAACTCAATATACAATGCGAACAAGAACAGGAAAACATTAAAACAACAAGAAAAGAAAACAGAAACAAGAAAGATAATGCAAGGGTTAGACGAAATAATATTAAAAACAAAAATAACAATATACCATAAGTAAATGACGCCGAAAATGTTATACAAATTTGCATGAGAAAAACGCTTTCACGAAACTGGTGAAACTTGAGCCGGTTGGTACGTCATCGATGGCAACGTCAGCAGAACTACAAACACACGTAAAAGAAGTCAAGACAAGGTAAGCGCTGCCTCCCTAGCGCGCCCACAATTCTGCGGACGTCATCAGCGATTTCTTCACGAAAGATGGTCGTTTAATTTTATCCTGAATGATTTGCGATCAGTGCATGATACGATGGTATTTGACAGGGCGTTCCACAGTACTATTGCGTCCGGAAAAAATAAAGAATTTAATGCTAAGGTGCGACAGTTGATACGTGCAATGCCATGATTATGGCTTAGGCGGCTAGATGTCCTGTGGGGGGGGGGGGGGGGGGGGCTGTAGCTTTGCATGTCTCGTACGGGGATGATAATAGAAGTGATGTAGAAGACATAAGCGAGATAGGATACGGCGTGACATGAGCGATGGAATGGCGATAGATTGTCTCAGTGCTGTGATACTGGTTTTCTTTCAATAGCAAGATGTTATAAATCGGATGGCGCGATTCTGTACGGCTTCAAGGTCGGTGGCGAGATACGCTTGTGATGGGTGTCAAACGCATATTCTAGTTTGGGGCGAATGAAAGTTATATAGGCTAGTTGCTTTATTTCCGGGGATGCGGCCTTCAAGTTACGTCGCAGATAACCGAGTGTGCGTGAGGCTTCAGCGCAAATGTTTTGAATGTGGGTTACCCATAATAGTGATGGTGTTAGGTGGAGGCAAAAATATTTGTAGGATAATGCGGGGGTAATGAAAAGCGAGCCAATACTATGTTGATGCTGATTCACAGTGCGTTTCCTCGTGAAAGTCATGGATTTGCACTTGCTAACGTTTAAGGGAAGGAGGATTTTATCAGACCAAGAGGCGAGTGTATTAAGATCAGATTGAAGCTAACATGAGTCGTTGGTCGCCCTAATCTCTCTGTATATAACGAAGTCATCCGCAAAAAGTTGTAAATTTGATTTTATATTACAAGGGAGATCATTAATGTAAATTAGGAATAGTAGCGGTGACAGTCCGGCGCCTTGTGGGACTCCCGATGTTACATTGGTGAGAAGTGAGTGGCTATCATTTGCGGAAGTGAACTGCTTGCGTCCTGAAAGAAAATTTTCAATCCAGCGGATTAGGTTGGCGGGAATTCCTAAGGATGAGAGTTTCTGAAGTAAATGACTGTGGGGAACGCGATAAAATGCTTTGGAGTAATCGAGGAATATAGCATCTATTTGAAGGTTATTGTCCATGGATTCTAGTAAGTCATGTATGAACTCAGCAAGCTGTGTTTCACATGAGAGATGTTTTCTAAAACCATGGTGTTGAGGATAAAAGAAGTCGTTAGATTCGAGGTGTGCCATTAGGTTCGTGGATATAATGTGTTCGAGAATTTTGGATGGGACACTGGTTAGAGAGATAGGACGGTAGTTGGATTCTGATTTGCGGTCACCTGTTTTGAAGACTGGAACGATTTTAGCGATGTTCCAATCGTCCGGTATTTACTCCGATTGGAAAGACTGGATGAAGATTAATTGTAATATTTGTGACGAGGTTTCCGATGTGTTTTTCAGTAGTTTGCTATTGAAATGGTCAGAGCCTGCCGATGAAGACAATTTTAGAGTATCAATAGGTTACGGATACCGTCTGCATTAATCTGTACCTCAGGCATCGTGACTGGTGGTGACTCTGATGGAGGCTGGGTCGAACAGTTGTGTGCGAGGGTGAAACCCGAAATGAAATAACGGTTCAAGACGGCGGCACACTGTTCTGTTTCCACTGGTTCACCATCCGTTCCCATGAGGGCTATTTGGTTCGGCCGAGACCTGGGGGATAGAATACGCCCGAATTGGTTGGGGTTCGATTGCAAGGTTCCAAGTAGATCGACTGAAAAGAATTTATGCTTTGCGGCAGCTACGCTTTCAATATATGTTTTTGCAGACTAGTGATATCGGTCCCACGTAGCACGGCTGTTAGATGACTTTGCTGATCGATAAAGGCGTTTTTTCCTGTTTAGGAGACATTTTATACTTACGGTAAACCAGTAATTGGTATGATCGGATCGTATATATTTATTTTAGGTATTTATTTGTTTCTTATGTTTATTAATGTTGTTTTATATATTTCCCCGTTGTGATTAACCGTTCTCGACAAGTGGGACTCGAGAAAGTACGTGTGAAACTGTGGAAGTTCGTTATTCATAGCTTCAAAGTTCCCTTTTTTATAGTCGAAGATTATCTTTTGAGATGCTGATCTTACTTTTAGTAGCAGTGATATGGAAATGTGTAGGAGAGCGTGGTCACTGATTCCAGGGAGAATCGTTACGTTTTTAATGTCGTCAGGACTGCTCGTCAGTAAACGATCAAGAGTGTTATTCCCTCTCGTCGGAAGTGATATGGACTGATGAAGATTGAAATCAAGAGTTAGATCGATATATTGCTTGGGCTCACTGGATTGTGAATTGCCAGGTACGCTGAGTAGAGGCCAGTTAATCTGGGGAAAATTAGTCACCAAATAGAAAAATAGGTGAGTTGGGGAAGTTGTCCCTGATATATGTTAGACTATTGTACAGTGAGTTGCTAAAAGATGGACCATGTTCGGGTGGCCTGTAACAAATGCCAAATACAGCTTTCGCAGTTGAAGTATATACACAAATCCACGATAGTCCGAGTACGTCGTCGTGGCAAACTAAGGATGATGATAGTGTATTTCTTACAGCTATGAGTACGCCGCCCCCTCGAAGGCCACTGCGGTCTCAAGGATAAATGATGAAGTTCAGATTAGTGGGAAGCAATTCGTTATCAAGGACTTCTTCAGTTAACCACGTTTCGGTTAGAATGATAATGTGAGCTTCAATGTCGTCGACAAAGCTAAAGAGCTGGTCACACTTTGGAATAAGGCTTCTTAGGTTGGTGAATGCGATTTGGTTGGTTGGTTGGTTTGTGGGGTTTAACGTCCCAAAGCAACTCAGGCTATGAGAGACGCCGTAGTGGAGGACTCCGGAAATTTCGACCACCTGGGGTTCTTTAACGTGCACTGACATCGCACAGCACACGGACGCCTTGCTTTTCGCCTCCACCGAAAAGCTGCCGCCGAGGCCGGGATTCGATCCCGCGTCCTTGGGAACAGTAGTCGAGCGTCGTAACCACTGCGCCACCCCGGCGGGGTGGTGAATGCGATTTGGATGTCGAGGTATGATGAAGGACGTCTGTTGGGAGCATGATTTGTTGCGCGTCATTCGCTAACATCGGCGTTGGAAACACGTACAGTGCATTCGGTAACCGAGTCAGTAACATGGTTGTAAGTATAACACTTTTTTCCAGCGTACAATATATCAAGTCGCAGTTTGAAGGCGCATTTTTGAGGGCGAATAAACTTCAGAAGTTTGGAGCGAGCAAGACGTGTTTCAGGGGCAAAATCTTCTCTGATTGCGTATGGCATGTCTTTAAATTTGGGCCCACACGCCAGGATGTTTTCCTTGGTCTTGAAATGCGCTAGCCTAGTGATGATTGGCCGCTGTTTGTCTGAGCAGAATGATCCTAGTCGATGTGCGTGTTCTATACATCCTGCGTCCAGATGAACATCGAGTTCAGTGGAGCACAGGTCTCGAACTTTTGTTTCCGACTGTTCCCAAGTTTTCTTTTCGACGTCTTTAAGGCTGAAAAAAAGTAAGTTGTTCCTTCGCATGCGATTGTTTGCATCGATATTGGCGGCATGAAGAACTGCAAGCTCTCGTTTTATTTTGTTGGTTTCGTCTATTTTCACATCGTTCGGGTCATTTTTGTGAGCGAATTCCAACAAAGAAATGCGGTTGTTTAGCTCCGATATTAGCTTTCAGTGGTTGTCTTGCGTAGCATAAGTTCCTTTAGTTCAGCAGATATGACGGATTGCGCGTCCTCGAGGCGTTTGAGTGCGTTTAGAACAGATGGATCGCCGAGTGATGTTGGCGGGCCTGGGTTGAGCTCAACGTCCCTTGATAGATACAGCAATATTTGGGACAACAGGTGGAAGGATATAGAGTCGCAGCATATTCGCACAGCGCTATGCCACTTGATCACATAGGGGCAAGACACCGCTACAAGACAACGGTTGCTAGTTTTACATTCACTGCAATTGTTCATATAACCAACCTGTAATGTCAGCAGAGGGTTGAGCATGTTGCAGCGTGCGGTGTCGAGCCCCAGGTGATCGGCGGCAGATCGCGGTATATATGCTGCGCGGGTGGGTCCGGTGACTGATGACGTCGATGAAGGGCTATGTTGCCAGGGGAGCAACAGTATCCGGGCTAAGTTCGGAGTGTCGTCCACTACGGCGCCGAGCACACGGTCACTGACCACGCACTCCCCACCGCGAGCGGGTGACGGGGATTGAGGAAAGGGGCGTTCAGCAGCAGGGTTGAGCATGTTACAGCGTGCGGTGTCGAGCCCTGTGCTGTGTCATCCTGGACTAACCTTCGTGGACTAACCTCGCCACGTATCAATATGTTTTTGCTCAAATTAGCTAAAGCTGCTCGATATAACCATCTCGGAAGTCTTAGACAAAATGGGCAAGACAGAAATTGGACGATAATTCATCTCATTTTTGTCCTTCTTTTTATAAACAACGGTTATACGTGAAATCCCAATTTTGCGAGGGAAGGCAGCCTAAGACAAATTAAAAATCTGCGTCATGACTGACGCAGACTGACCCGCTAAACGGGCCTTTGTATAAATGAACGACTAAGGGAACATCAGCTTTCTGTGAATACCAGAAAAGGGTCAAATTTGCCCTTACATTGCGGCACATGCCCTTTGGCTACGCCTGATAAAACATGCCAGCCTTTGCTGGCTGGAAACAATATCTTAAGGCGCAGTCGTAACCAGATAGCACGTGAACTCTCAGAGGCTTTTTTCATCGATAAGTCAGGTGATGAATGCGCAAGCGATTCTACTATCAAATTGTATAAGAAAGAGAAAACTTTCCTGGCATGTGCGCTTAGGCAATGATTGGATAAGCATCAAGGTATATATATTTGTGTTCTTTCTGAATAAAATCAGTCGCGAGTTTGCGGCCGTGCATTTCCTCTTCTCGTCGTGTCTTTTTTAACGCAATTCCCTTGTTTAAGTATGTTCGACCGACTTGCCGAACAACGTGCTCTCTTATATTTTTAGAGATATTCGGGTCATTGGTTTTAATAAATAGATTTGAAAGGTAATTTTTGTTGCCTATTTGGGTTGTGACCCAAGGTTTCTGTATTTTCCTCTTTTGTTGGACATGTACCTCAGGGAAACTGACTACATGTATCGGGTTCAGTGTATCATGAAACGAATAATAGGCTGCATTGAAATCAACACTTGCTAAGAAGCTTTACCAAGAGGTTGCTTCTATTTTGTTGCGAAATTTTAATAGATTATGTTGTGTTAGTTGTTGATTATCTGCGTATGCTTTACATGTTCTTCAAAACAAAGAAACATTGACAAGTGGTCACTTGAATCAAAAGAAAAAACTCATTTACGTTTATGCTGGTGTAAATTAGTATGAAACATCCATGAGGGACTGTGAGTCCGCAGTTACCCCTTTGGAAGATAAATTATATTCCTAAGACCATTGGTTTACAACAAGACTGCTAGATTGGTATTTATGGCGCCATTTTAATTGATCAATATTCAAGTCACCATTGCAGATGAATTTAGTTATTAGTAGTGTCAAAGGTGAACAATTCTTCCAAGTAACCAAAAACGATGACGCTAAACCATTTGGTGGACAATAGCACAGAGTAAGCTCTATTAGCGTGAAAAGATTTCATGGTCGCGTGTTATTACAAAGCACTAGAAAAGTATTTCGCAGTCGGAATCTTTTAACCAAAATACATACTCCGCCATCGCGACCATACGTACGATTTAGATAGAATGTTTCGCACAGTCGAAGCCTGTACACATTTGTTTCATCAATGCTCCACGTTTCGGTTGACATGACCACATTAAAAGGTTGTCCTATTTGGTCAAACAGCATTTCAAATCCTTAATGAACTCTTTCCCAATGAGGTAGACATTAGTGTGGAAGCATGTCATACTCGGATCTCAGAGGCTTTAAAGCTGAAGTAACGAGGCAAATTGGGGAACTTCTGGAACAAGGTCTCATGTATCCATTTAAAAGCCTTTTCGCGCATCCGATCGTGCGTGTTTTCAAAAAGAGCTGGTCGGTACGGTTGTGCATAGACTACCTTACGCTGAATGCGGCGACCAAGACGGATGCTTTCTCAATGGGTTGCTCCCAGGAGCTCACCATGCGTGTGCCGGCCGCAAACTTCACAACCCTTTTGGATAATACGTGCCACTCGCTGAGAAGTCCGAGCTTCCGACGGCTTTCATTTCACATCTAGGTCAGTTTGCCTGGCGAGTGATGCCGTTTGGTTAAAAGAACGCGGCGGCAACTTTATAAAGAAGCATGAACGGGTTACTAGTGGGCAGGACACGCTTGTGCCTATCAGATGACATCGCCGCATTCAGCCAATCTCGAATCACACATTGGTCATCACGCTAGCTGGGAAACCTGACAGATAACGCATCCCTCAATCTAATACTTGGATCATGTGGTTGGTGTTACAGATTCGTGAGGGAATCTGCAAACAGAATGAAGAGGAAGAAGACGAGATTTGTGACTGTACGCGCGCGACAAAGAGAAACTGAGCGCCATGTTGGCATAATGACAGTCGTGGGGACAGCCGGGGATGAAAGATAGCTGGAAGCGTTCTGGTGCCAGCCCTATGTCTTCCATATTTTGGTGCCTAGACCCGGGAACGTAATGTAAGCTCCTCCATCGATCCTTCCTGGAAGTTGAAAGAGGAACGACAACGGCCCTCCAGGAATATACCAGGAGCTCCGCCATCGAACCCCACCGGACAGAGAGAAGAGGGCTTCAGCGATATGCCATGGACCATTGAGGAAGCGCGTAATTCAACTTTGATTTTCAGTGCCGACTCTGCCATGAGGCAAATAGTCTACTAAAATCGACCGAATGGACTATTTTTGACCTAAGGATTATGCACGCCAGATTAAAAAGCTGCAATGACTGTCTGCGCGTTCTGAATGAGCATATGAATGCTTTCAAAGTCGACGTTTGTGTAGACGATGTCGCAGCTGTAAAGGAGTACGAGGAGACTGCGACACGGACAATGAGACTCCTCAGCCGCTACATCGAGGGCCTTCAGGCGCCTACTTCTGCTGTCGACAGCCGTCATTTTACCAAGCCAGTAGATGAGCTCCCTGCAGCAGCTACATTGTCTACTAACTCAGCTTTACTGGAAATTATCATCGAACCACCTTCCGACCTAACCACCGATAGTATCTTTGAGCTTAAAGAGGGAAGTCATAAGTTCCACCGTTTTCACAGCGGCGCCCGATTTCCGTTTATTGCAGTCAACCTCAAAGGCACCTACGGTGGAAGCACAGTACAAGGAGGCATCGCTGGAATTCATCGATAGGAGTTATGATTTTACTGCCCAGGAGGATGTCAGCACTCACCCAGGAGCATCTGTTGTACGGTCGGAACGACCTTTGGGTGAGACGTATCGCAATCACGAACCTACCCAGACGGGGCTCTCCGACAGTAAAGAAGCATCGAGCCAGCTACGCGGGTTGAACGGCGGGCGGATGATTCTGCGCAGTTTTCAAGCAAGATTGTTTTCGGACCGCCATAGGAAAAAGGCTTTCAAAGAGCGCGCCATCTTGATCCTCAACCTGATGATATACAGTTGGACAGAGAATCCAAAATAATCCAGAAGCAAATAACAGAAAAAGACGGAAATGAATTCACTGGCTCTGTGCAAGACAAAGAAAGCGACCATAGAGCCGAAGAACTCAGAAGTGGAACGTTTGAAAATAACGTGCGGGAAAAAGACGCCTCGACAGCGGTTCTAGCAGACATGCCGACTTTTGTAGAGCTTGCCAGAAAGGCCGAGGTGCAACCGAAATTCTTGTCTACAGTGTTATCGTACAAACGAAAGAACGAGGTCGGGCAATGCCGCAAGCACTTATGTAGTGCGCAAGGAAGAGGAAGAAAGACAACGAATCATCGAACAGCTTGGTAAAGTGCTGACACGGGTTTCGCAGACAGAGAAAGAAAGCAAGGTCAGTGCGCAGAAAAAGAACACATGGGAAACCCTGAGCACTGTGTCAAAGTTTTGTGCTGTGTTGTGCTAGAATGCGTGTATAAGTTTTATAAGCGATGATGTTACAACTATCATGTGGACCACGACGCGAAACCAACGGACAAGAGCAATCAACGATGTGTTATGGTCGCTCAGCGTCGACGAATCAGTGCAGTCGGTTGGTGGGTGTACGACAGAATGATGTTCGGAAGAAGTTGACAGAGTGTGGGCTGCGGTGTGCTATTCCTCCCTACGGATCCAACTTGTTTTTTACAGTTGGTGTCCTGTTGTGGAAGCTGGAAACCGGCCTTAGTGGAGTATATCATGTCATCAATGACTTCGTCATGGTGGTCATCAGAGACCATTGATGTGACACTGTTGCAGCTTCGAGCCGTCTAAACTCAGGGCGCGGAGAGTGTTGCAGATTCCTTAGGGAATCTGCAAACAGCATGAGGGTCTCTGGGAAATAACAGAGCTTGCGATTCAACTACGCATCTTTTTTTCCACGCCAGAACATTTTTAACCGTATCTAGGGAAATATAGGAATTTTCAATTACATTTTGGGAGAGAGGTGGCTTTTGAGGTTGGCAGCACTGCCGCGAAGGCCGCTCGCCGAAATGAGCGGATGAAGCAACGGCGAGCTGCGAAGACCCATGAAGAGCGTGAAGAAAGACTGGCTAAGCGACGTGTTCAGTATCCGGCTCGGCGACAACGTGCAGCCTCTACTGCCCAAAGCTACTAAAGAAACTATAGAAGTACGCCCTGACACAATACGTCTTTCGTTTGTAAAACGAGTGTAACAAAGCACCACCTCCAGTCACCACCAGCTGAACCAGGGCGTAGCCACAGGGTATTGCTTTCGCAACTACCAGGCTTAACCAAGCTAAGCCCCAGCTAATTCTTTTAGCCAGGCAGAGAGTTTCCGCTAAGCACGTGTCGTCGTCAGTGGAAAATGGGGGGATAGTATCGAGCGGGTGTCGGGCGAGCGGGCGTACAGGAGGAAGAACGGACTGTATTTTGTGGTTTAAAACCTGACAGTGTTGAATGCGTATGTGGTGAATGGGAGAACCGTCTCAGTTTTTGTGGTCCGAAGCGACGTACATTGCAAGCATATCGTTTAGAGTCCTGTTGGTGCGTTCTGTTAAACCATTTGTCTCAGTGTGGTAAGGGGTCGAATGGCTGTAATCAGATGCGGATAAACGGAGAACTTCTTCTATTACATCGGCAGTAAGCTGACGGCCTCTGTCACTCATCACAACTCTCGGGGGACTATGTCGCAAGATGACTGAATGCAGCATAAAAAGCTACACTTGGTAGGCTGTAGCGGCGGTAAGAGCGGCCGTCTCACAGTAGCGAGTAGGACGATTCACACATACAACAATCCAACGATTGCCTTTTTGCGACTTTCGGAAAGTACCCAAACGGTCATTTCCAACTTTCTCAAAAGGAGCCTTGGGCGGCACTATAGGGTGAAGAATTCAGGGGGCTACACGAGTAAGACTTTTGTGACTTCACCGCTCAGAACAACTGGCCACATGGTCAATCGTGTGGCGCATCCGGGGCTAGTAGAATCGCTCCTCAGTACGGTGCAAAGTTCTCGCCGATCCCAGGTGTCCGGAAGCTCCATTGTCATGCATGGCGTAGTCAAATACACAGACGGAGGCTTTCAAGTACTGCCAGCAGGAACCGATGGCCAGTGTCAGAGTAAACCTTCTTGTATAGCAGGCCTTCACGGACACGAAACTGGCTGTTCGAGGTTGGGTCCTATGCAGCATTCAAGAACGGCTTCAGGTGCAGGTCGCTCTGTTCCTCTGTTCGGAAGTAGCGAATATTAGGAAAGCTCGCAAATAAAGCAGTGATGTAATGCTCAGAATTGTCCGCTTCACATTCTGTCGTGGCAAGTGGCACCCGCGAGAGGCAGTCCGCATCTGCGTGCCGTAGGCCACTCTTGTATGAAATTTTATAGTCGTATTCTTGTGATCGAAGAGCCCGGCGGGCCAGGCGACGAGACTGATCACGGATATTGAGTAACAAACATAGAGAATGGTGATTTGTTACTACTACGAGAGGCCCTCCGTACAGATAGCAGCAAATCCGCTGCACAGCGAAAACAATCGCGATACACTCCTGCTCTGTGATGGTGTAGTTGCGCTCAGTCTTACTCAGAATCCGACTGGGATAAGGAATGACATGTTCGCAGTCGTCACACCACTGAACGAGGACAGTACCGATACCTATACCACTTGCGTCAGTATGCACTGGACTGAAGATAAAGCGCACGGGAAGACACACACAAGAGAAGAAGACACAGAACACGCGCTAACTCACAGTGAAGTTACAATGCACTATCTAGCCCAACATCAAGTTTTGTCAGTATGCACTTTTTTTGAAGAAGAAGGGTTGAAGTGCCGTAAAATAGGATTCGATGTTAAGAGGAACTTCAGTTGCCTCGAAAGAAGAGTCACACTCAGATGTCCACTGGAATGGAGCGTCGTTAGATAGAGGCATCAGAGCGGCAAGCGACGTCTGCAAAACGAGGGATGAGGCGTCGGAAATAGGAGCAAAGCCCGAAGAAACTGCGGAGCTCTTTCACATTACCAGGTTGCTGAAACGCAGCAACAGCTACGGTCTTCTTAGGATCAGGCCGGACTCTATCGCCATCGACGAGCTGACCAAGCACCAACGCCTATCGCTCACCAAAACGGGACTTAATTGAATTCAGCACGAGGCCAGCTTGGCGCAAACAATTCAGCACGAGCACTAGGCGGTGGTTATGCTCTTTGAATGTCCGGGCAAAGATGACTACGTCGTTCAGATAGCACATGCACACCTCCGATTTCAGTCCAGCAGTACAGAATCCATGAATCTTTCAAATGTCGCAAGTGCATTGCACAAACCGAAGTGCATAACGTTAAATTCGAACAGTCCAGTGATGAAGGCGGACTTCTCCTTATCTACTGGGTTGATCGGATCTGCCAGTATTCAGACCGAAAGTCTACGGGTGAATCGTATAATGCCGAGTACAAGCAGTCAGTGGCCTCATCCTTGCGGGGAAGTACGTCCTTTTTGGTGACTGAATTCAGGCGGCTGTAATGCACACAAAATCGCCTATGTGCCATCTTTCTTTCGCACAAGAAAGACAACCTGCTTCAACATTTCACGAAATTACTCACTGATAACCTTGTGCTTGAAAGGCGCCACATGATACGGCTTTTGGCGAACTGGGTGCGTATATCCGGTGTCAATGCGATGATTAGTGCATGACTCAGCAAAGGAGTGTGGGCTCGTCGTTTTTGAGAAGCAAAAAGGGATGAATACTCCGAAAAAAGGCCTTCCAAAGCATTACGCTCTGTGGCATTGAGGGAATTACTAATCATACCACGCGGTTGAGCATTCACTGGGAATGCTACGACATGCCGCTCTGGTACATCCGTAACCAAGACCACTCATATTCGCACGTCCTCTCTAGAAGACGCAAGCTTCATGCCAGCAGATAAAAGAACTGGCTGCGTGCCGCAATAAATGGTCCAAAATCACATGCAGCCCTGGTTTACAGACGCTAAACAATAAAAGACCAGGAGAGATGTCTTCATGCAGTTCGAATAATAAGGCGTCACGATCACGTCAAAAGCTTCGATCGCCTGGCGAGAACACGGCTCTGGAACACACTGCACGGACATCGTGGTCACAACCGTATCGTCGCTCACGCAAAGCACGTCATTACAAACAAGAGGGTCCTCAAAGAACTCAGGCGGAAGGCAGCAATCAATACTGATTTCGCCCGTGCGAGTCTTCGGTTGCGCCTGACATGAGCAGAAATTCAATACCAAGATTACATCATGAGTGGAATGTGGCAGTACTACGAATTCCGCCGAAAACATGGTTCCTCCAAGACACAGCTTGGCACTACACACTCCCACAGGGTACAACAAATCGCCGCTAACAAAATGAAAATTTGCATTTCCGTCCCAAGAAAACATTATTTTGGGTCTCAGCTGGTTTTTAAACGATCAGCTTATAATTGAAATAGTTTCACCCGTGTCCACTAACGCCATTGTAGAAATACCGTCAACAGACACACGAATCTTATTTCTGAGCATAGTCAGAGAAGGAGGTATTTCAGCGAGTAGCAATCATTCTCCGGCGGCCTCACCTCCATCGGCCGCGGCGCCTAGTTTTCCGGCGGTGATGACTGGGAGCGACGCCGCGGTGGTGGCGAACGGCTGGCACGAAACGGGGGTGGTGGAGTCAGACTCCTGTCGGAAGCTGCAGTGTGGTTGCGCACGCCACCGTGCTGAAACTAGCTGTGTGGAGGAGGTGGCCAGTACCTAGGGGAGTCAACTGGGTAATCACTCGTCGTGCATGGGTACGTGGGTCGGTCATACAGCGATAGTGGACGACGGCAGCATTGCCTTGAGATATGGCCTGGGATGCCGCACCAGTAACAGACAGGAGCAGGGTGGAGAAGGGTTTGGTGCTGCAATGTCTCAATGTAAAAGGGGCGATAATAGCCGGGGTCTCGCTTGTCCGCAATCCTGCATGGTCGCCTAGGTCTTCGTGAGCCAAGGTTTTCACGCTGGTCATAATGTCTGGAAGACACAGGGCTGGCGAAATGGAGGTGCTGTGCGGACAGAACAGTATTCGGGCTGCGGTTGCAGCGTGTAGGCGGGTTCGCACGAAAAATATGAGCGGCTGGACACTGATGAGGTATGCCGGCAGTGGGAATCGAGCCGAAGGAGGTCTTCACGAATGATCTGCCAAATAATCGAAGTTAGGTCCGTGGACACATGCTCGTCAACGCTGGCGACAGTTGTCACATTGGCCAGTCTACCAAACTTGGACGTTACTCGACGGGTCTTCAGCGCTTCAAATCGGCGGATGTGGCTAAGGACAACAGAGAGAGTCGAGATATCATCATTGGCAATGAGAAAGTGGTAAACATCCTCTGTAATGTCCTTCAAAAGATGTCCTACTTCGTTCTCATCCGACGTACGAGAGTCGATGACAATTTGAGGTGTTCGGTATAGGTAGTACACATCTCGCCGGGTAGTTGGGCACGATGGGTAAGGGTTTGCTCGGCTCGTTTCTTTCGCGCTGACGATTCGCCAAAATGCTGTTTAAGTTCATTGACAAAACGCTCCTATGTCGTGAGCGTTTCCTTGTGATTTTCAAACTAGATAAGGGCAGTGCCCGTCTTAAAAAACATGAGGTTGTCAAGCTGAGTGGCGGAGTCCCAATGGTTGTAGCGGCTCACCCGTCGGTAGTGGCGGAGCCAGTCGTCGACGTCTTCTTCCGCCACGCCAGCGAAAGGGTGGGCCTCCCGGTAACGTATTACCAAACCATGTTCCGTAGGAGCACTCGAGCATACGAGGCTCTCAGCGAGTAAAAACGGCGATTGTTACTTAAAGGCGCCCCTGAATGCAACCTAAAGGTAATATAAACTCACTGAAGGCAGGAAATGATAATGGGGAAGGTAATTGCATAGCGTTAACCGTTGTCATACCGCCACCTCGTGGCTCTGTTCATGGCTGGTGCTGAGGCTATTAAGAACCAAAAGTCACATAATGCAGCCTAAATAAAAAAAAACAGGAAAATTGTTGGTAACATTTTCTAAGTTATAAAAAAATTAGCCATGGAATTCGAGCAGATGTTTTCTGTGCAGAGATAAGTAGTATTACTTATTATAACAATGCGCGACAGAAGCGACACGAGCGGCTACCTTTAAATGCGCTATTATTTATTTTGACAATATTTCGGCTACTCCTGCGCCACCTAGTGACAAATTAAGCGCCATGCGACAAAATCATACTCCAAAGCGTCATCTGCTAGAGTTATCCTACGGGATATGGTTTGGCAATACGCCTCCCGGTATGGTGGGGAAGGGCCGGAAGTCGCCTGACTTGAAGTGGTGAAAGCACTGAGCTAGACTCAGACGGTGGCGGCATGGTAGCGAGCAGTAGCGAAAGTCTAGCAAGGCGGCGGATACGACGAGGCTCCAGGGGCGCGTCAATGCTGTGGCGATGGCGGAGTAGCAAAACCGCACTCTCCACCAAATGTAACAGTAATGATGTTACTGCGTAAACCGACGTTATTTTAACCCTACGTTTTTGCGATGCATTCTTCTTCGTATCACAAATAACAGACAGTTGGTAGCGAGCGCATCATCGGCGTGAACGTCTTGATTTAATTCTCTTGTGTGTTTGTTGTGTTTGTGTATAACCATGCAGCGCCAGAGGTCTTCGGAGTCGTATAGCCAACTAGCCCGCTCGCAAGTACTACTGAGCTTTATTTCGAGTGCATCGGGCCTTTTTATATTTTCATTTTCTCCATTTCATCAAGTATGTGTTTCATGTACTACATAGCAGAAGCAAAGACGAGGACTCGTGCTTTGACGTATAGACTGAACAGAGCCCAGGTAGCACAAAATGGGCTATGACGTGGGGGCCCACGTTGGGCCCGTGGGGGCAGCCCATGCGGGCCCCATGCGGAATTTGCAATGCGTATCCAGGAGAGGCCCGCATGGGCTGCCCAGTTTTGCCGCGATTGGTCACAATCTGAACCAGTGTGGGCAGCCCAAATAGGGCTGCCCGCATTCAGCCCAGATAGCCCAATATGGGCAGCATACCAGAATCATCAATGGGTCTTACGTTTATGAAGGCAGTGCCGCCCCATTGATCAAGGTTTTAATTTTTATGTCGAGTAATCCCTCCAATACCTCAATTGTTCCCGCGCAGGCTTTGCGGAGGCCATTCCGTTTCAGGCTCGCCCAGGTGCTGCCCTCATGTGTTGAATCTGGTATTTTCCGGGCTGCCTAAGTTCCATTAATCATCAAGTGTGAAACATTCAGCATTTAATTTATCTTGTATTCGACACTCAGTAACAGAAGAAATTTATTCCCAATGCACTACAATTATGTGGGCTGGCCCACATCACCCCCCAATGTTGGTCTGAATATTTATTTCGGTGGTGTATGTGGAATAACAGTGGCGCAGGAAAAATGTTGAGGTAGTTCAGTACATACTCGTAAAGCGGAACAGTCACTGCTGCATATTTGCTGCCAATACTGTATAATTAACGTAGTTTTTAGAGTAAAATTAGATACTCTTTATTCGTGGCACGGATATGCATAGAATAGTTGTGTGAAAAATCCAGAAGATGCAATTAGCGGCCGGTATAAGATGAATTACATAAATAAAATGGTGCCTGAAATATAAGGGCAAGACGTGTCAAGCGGTAAGCCCGCCTACTGCCAATTTGAGGCCCACTGCAGCCTTTCATGTGCAGCCTCCATTGGACTTATCTTATTTTTACCACATGGGGTACGAATATATGTTGCATTTTCCGGCAATTAACCTAAGAAATACTCATGTGGGCGGCGTGGAGGCATGCCCGCTTTTCAGCCCGGTTGCAAACCACGCGTGATCTATTCAGGTTTTGAGTGGGCAGCCCCATTTGGGCTAGCCCGTCTGCTATTCGCTTTAGGCCCACATTTGCATCGGATATGCCCTAAAGTGTCCCGCAAGAGACCGATGCGGGCAGAAGCGGAAAGGAGCACTTTCCTGCCCCGCTACCAGCCATGCGGAAATTACCTAGGTTTTTGATGGGCAGCCCCATTTGGGGCAGCCCAGGAACTTTTTGCATGAAACCTACATTTCCGTTTGACCTTCACTCGAGAACCCCTCAAGGGTCCCATGTAGGAAATGCGTGGGCACATCACATCCGTATTTAGCCCCGCCGCGGCCTATGCGGGACCTGTTGCGCTTTTGAGCGGGCAGCCCCAATTAGATTAGCCCAGGCTTTTTCCATACAAAGCACAAATTTTCTTTACATCGGCCCTAAAATTCCCCGAGCTGGACCCTTGAGGGCCAGATGTGGGAAAAAATACTCAGTTAGCCCTTTCCACGCCTATACGATGCCCAGATGGAAAAAGCAGGGGCAAGCCCAAATTGGGCTTGCCCACTTGATCCCTAAAAGGGTCCCTCATGGGTGTTATCGTGGTTACCCAAGCCCAAAATGCCCATACGGGCCCTAGGTGGGCCACGTAATGTGTGCTACTTGGGAGGACTGGCATCTTTGATCCTTACTTCGGTACTCGACGCTTGGCTCCGACGCAAGGTACGTCAAGGAGGGTCTGCAAGATTCTATGCTCAGAGACATGGCGTCAGGTGCGTATGTACAAGCTCGCCATCGAGAACGTGTGTAGCACCTACCTTGGTCCTCAGCAATCAAAGGTAATGACGAAGTTCTTTTTGGATTTGCAGACCAAATGGCGGATCGGTGGTAGAATTTTACTTCGAATAAGCTTCCAAGGAAAAAAAGAGATTCCGCTGTGAGAAATTGAGGGGGTGTCAGTCTCACGGATCAGGCTATTCCCAAGCATGTTCTTGATGTTTTAAAAAAGGGACCTAAGTATGCGGTGCAACCAAAGGCTGAAGCTGTTGTTATTGTTACTTAGCTGTATTCGCTGTTCGTGATGAGGATGAAGAAGTGCAACAGACTCCTAGAAGACGACGATGCTGAGTGTCGTGAAATCAGTGCCCTCATCAACGTTAGCTGTGCGGAGAGCTTTCAGACTGTATATCTTCCACGTAACATCTCTTGGTGGAGGTAAATCAATTCGATCCCCTGTCACAAGCTGGATCTCCGCAGCGGCCGCCACGTCGGAACCCCTACAATGACTACAGACGCCGCTACCTCTACAGCCGCCGCACCTGCTGTTGTCATGGCCCATCCCCGTGACCCCGGAACCTTCTGCGGGACCGACGACGTCGACGTAGACGACTGGCTAGCCCTATACGAGCGCGTGAGCAAGCACAACCGGTGGGATCCCACACTCATGCTTGCGAATGTAATCTTCTACTTGGCTGGGACCGCGCGGGTATGGTTTGAAACCCACGAAGACGACCTAACATCTTGGGATATCTGCAAACAGAAGCTACACGACCTGTTCGGAAAGCCTATTGGCCGCCACATTGCCGCCAAGAAAGCGCTCGCCTCTCGCGCCCAAACATCTACGTAGTCTTATCTCACTTACATTCAAGACGTCCTGTCTCTATGCCGCAAAGTCGACCAAGGCATGCCTGAGGAGGATAAAGTCGGCCATATAGTAAAAGGCATTGCCGACCATGCCTTTAACCTCCTGTTGTGCAGGGATTGCTCCACCGTGGACTCTGTGCTACAGGTGTGCCGACGTCTCGAGCAGGCGAAACAGAGGCGAATATCTCACCGTTTCGACCGGCTGCCGAACACGGCTGCGAGCTCCTCCTGTATCGATCTTCCGACCCCTCGACCGCCTGCTAACGACAACACTTTGACACGCATTGTCCGCCAAGAGCTTGAGGCAATGACTCCCGCGGCCTCAATGTCGCATACACCCGACAACACCCTGGCTACTATATCACTTATTAAGGCTGTTGTTCTCAAAGAAGTTGCGAATATGGGCCTGCCTTCTGCCAGCGCCACCGACACCGTGGATTCAGGACCTGCACCTCCAGTGATTGCTGCTGCTTCATCCAGCGCCGGTTTCTCGCCACGATATCGGTACCGCAACCCAAATGAATGGCGTACCCATGACAATCGCCCCATCTGTTTTACTTGTTCTCGCGTTGGCCACATTTCCCGTCACTGCCGTAGCCGCTGGTATACGCCATCTCGTCAGTTCACCTACGTCGACCACCGCGGAATCTATGCCCCTCGCTATACCTCACCTCGCCCCGACCAGACCCGTGCTGACCCTGTTTCCACTGTCCGTCCTGCCAACCGTTCACCATCCCCGCAAGCACGACGTTCGCGTTCTCCTCATCCTCGCCGCAGTTCGCCAACGTCCTACTCTGGCCACTTACCGGAAAACTAGCCAATGCAGCTCCCGGAGGTGACGCTGCCTTTATGACCCGGACTGAAAAGCCTCTGTTGACCCCCGCCCTACAAAATAACCGTATCGACGTCCTTGTGGATGGAGTTCCCGTTTCTGCTCTAATTGATACAGGCGCCCAACTGTCCGTTCTAAGCTCCTCATTTCGTCGTCGCCTCAAGAACGTCCTTACGCCAGCCGTCTCGTCCACAGTTCGCGTCGCCAATGGCAGCCCTGCTGCCGTGGTTGGCATGTGTACGGCGCGAGTTACAATTGCTGACCGTCATGCCCCAGTGTTGTTCACCGTCCTACATGAATGCCCCCACGACGTTATCCTTGGCAATGATTTCTTAACAGCCCACTCTGCCCTTATCGACTGCTCTAGTGGCCTACTTCACTTGGACCTCCCGCTCTGCTCTGAAGACCCCTCCTGCTCACCCCGACTTCGATCAGCACAGTTTAGCCGCCTTCGCCCAGAAACTGCCGTTTACATCCCTATGTCGCCATTCCCACCCGTCTCAGATGGCGACTATCTCGCTTGTCCCATTACTGATGTCATGCTGCAGCGGCACGTCACCCTTCCTCATCTAATTGTGCACATCTCCCAGAACCGCACCACTCTCCCAGTCCTCAACTTCAGCTTTTCAACTCAAGTTCTGCCCGAGGGAATTTCATTAGCTTCGCTGTCCCCGATGACCGATTGTGACATTTCAGCTCTGTCTACAGATCATACAACTGCCGTGCCTGCCAACACCCCCTCGTCGTCCACATCGCGCCCTGATCCGCTTGACAGCATGATATCAGCTGATCTGCAACCTGAATTCGCCGCTCATTTACACAAGCTTTTGTTTACCTACAGTGACCTTTTTGACCCCCCCCCCCCCCCGCACCCGCCCATTGGGTCAAACGACAGTTGTAACCCACCGCATTGACACCGGGGACGCCAGTCCTATCCACAGGCGGCCCTATCGTGTTTCGCTTGCCGAGCGACGCGTCATTCAAACGGAGGTCGAAAAGACGTTAACGAATGACATAATCGAGCCTTCCAGTAGCCCCTGGGCATCCCCTGTTGTGTTGGTCAAGAAGAAGGATAACAGTTGGAGATTCTGCGTTGACTACCGTCCTTTGAATAAGATAACCAAAAAAGATGTATATCCTCTTCCGCGCATCGACGACGCGCTTGATAGTTTGCACGGAGCCAGCTACTTGTCATCCATCGACCTTCGTTCCGGCTACTGGCAGATTTCTGTCGACGAGAGAGACCGTGAAAAGACAGCGTTCATCACCCCTGACGGCCTCTATCAATTTAAAGTCATGCCTTTTGGCCTATGTAACGCCCCTGCAACTTTCGAACGGATGATGGACTCATTGCTGCGCGGGTTCAAGTGGACGACTTGTCTTTGTTACTTAGACGACGTCATTGTTTTCTCGTCCACTTTTGACAGCCACCTCTCTCGCCTTTCTACCATTCTCGAGCTATTCCGTCGCGCCGGCCTTCAACTTAACTCAAAGAAATGCAGTTTCGGTCATCGGGAAATCAAAGTGCTTGGTCACTTGGTTAATGCTTCCGGTGTTCAGCCTGACCCTGACAAGATACGTGCCGTCAGAGATTTTCCCACTCCGCGTTCATCCAGCGACGTCCGAAGCTTTATTGGCCTATGTTCCTACTTCCGACGATTCGTCCCGAACTTCGCAGTCCTCGCTCGTCCGCTCACCCAACTCCTCAAGAAAGACGTTTCATTATATTGGGGGCCTGAACAAGTTGCAGCTTTCTCAGAATTATTGCTGCTCTAACTACTCCACCAGTCTTGGCTCACTTCAACCCTTCCGCCAATGCTGAACTCCGTACCGACGCAAGTGGTCATGGAATAGGAGCTATTCTCGGTCAGCAACAACACGGCCGTACAAGGGTGATTGCGTATGCCAGCCGCCTCCTCTCAACACCCGAACAAAATTATTCTATTACAGAGCGAGAGTGCCTGGCGCTTGTCTGGGCTATTACGAAATTCCGCCCTTATTTGTTTGGCCGCCATTTTACTGTGATAACAGACCATCATGCCTTGTGCTAGCTTTCCTCTCTCAAAGATCCTACTGGCCGTTTGGGGCGCTGGGCGCTACGATTACAAGAATACACCTTTTCCGTCGTCTACAAGTCCGGCCGGCTTCACCAAGATGCAGACTGTTTGTCACGTCATCCCGTCGACTCCCCTAGTCCTACAGACTCTGACGATGATGCATGTGTCTTTTCTGTCTCCGCCTTTGCTAACATTGCCAAGGAGCAGCACCTAGATCCTTCTCTGCATTCCATTATCCTCCGTCTTACCTCCGACCGCCCTGACCCATCTCTCGCCTTATTTGTGCTCCACGAGAACACCCTATACCGACGTAATATGCGACCAGATGGCACAGACGTTTTGCTCGTGGTTCCACAACACCTGCGTTCCACCATCCTTGAACAGTTCCATGATGCTCCCACGGCTGGCCACTTGGGTGTCTCTCGCACATAGGACAGCCTGCGCCGACGTTTCTACAGGCCGGGGCTCTACCGTTCTGTCCAGCAGTACATTGCCGCGTGTGAACTGTGTCAGCGTCGGAAGAAGCCCACAATTTTGCCTTCAGGTCATCTGCAGCCGATACCCATACCAACTGACCCGTTTTCCCGTATAGGCGTTGATCTTCTTGGCCCCTTTCCAGTTTCCGCCTCGGGGAACAAATGGATCGCCGTCGCCACCGATTACGCTACTCCCGACCAGCTGCGCCACAGACGTCGCTGACTTCCTTCTAGAAAACGTAATTCTTCATCATGGTGCTCCTCGTGAACTACTAACTGACCGTGGCCGCTGTTTCCTGTCGCGAATGGTTGACGAAATTCTCCGTTCGTGCTCCGTCCGCCACAAATTCACCACCGCATATCACCCCCAGACCAATGGCCTCACGGAACGTCTAAACCGTACCCTCACAGACATGCTGGCCATGTATGTATCTGAAGACCATCGAGATTGGGACGTTCATCTCCCCTTTGTCACATTCGCCTACAATTCATCTGTCCATTCTACCGCTGGATACTCCTCATTTTATTTATTATTTGGCCGACAACCGTTACTACCCTTCGACACCTCCCTACCCGCGGCAGACGCCACCAGTACTTACACCAGTGATGCCGTCACCCGCACTCATGATGCCCGCCGGATAGCTCATGCCAGGCTCTCTGCATCCCAAGACTTCCAAAAGATCCGGTACGACAGCCGCCACCGTGATGTCCACTACACTCCTGGATCTCTTGTTTTGTTGTGGCTCCCGTGCCGTCGAGTGGGCTTGTGTGAAAAACTTTTGCCCCGTTACGCTGGCCCTTACCGTGTTTTGCGCCCCGTGACCGACGTCACCTACGAAGTTGAATCTGTGGTTGCGAAGTCCCCGTCCACAGCTCCAACCTCCGAAATAGTACATGTGTCCCGTCTAAAGCCCTATTATCAGCGTTCTATTTCGCTAACATAGACCGCACCGGGACTGTGCTTTTCCCGCGGGGGGGTAGTGTTACTTAGCTGTATTCGCTGTTCGTGATGAGGATGAAGAAGTGCAACAGACTCCGAGAAGACGACGACGCTGAGTGTCGTGAAATCAGTGCCCTCATCAACGTTAGCTGTGCGGAGAGCTTTCAGACTGCATATCTTCCACGTAACAATATTTTGAGCATGGTTCACAAGGTGGCCTCAAAAGTCTACGAAGAGGATAGGGAAGCGTGCCTGTTCCAAGGCGTGGAGGCTGCTTCTGCGTTCTTAAAAGGTCGGGGTTCTAAAAGAGCACAGCCCAGTCCACAAAGAGGCATGGATTGGTTGAAGAGTCTGGATCTGCGACTGATTCTTATTGATTAGACGGGAGAGTTAGCGGTCATGCACAAAGATGATTACCAGGCCAAGGTGAAGGAAGGGAACTTAAAAATTTTGAGTCGAAAAAAAAAGATTTTTAGGAGACTGCTTTGTTTAGCCCGTAAGCAAGCGTCTGATATCTTCAAGCGGTGGGCAAGGAAGCATTAACCAAGGAGGTTATGGGATGCAAGAAGGTGACCCTGACGCCATTCTTTGTTGTCAAGACACACAAGGAGGGAAACCCTTTCCGAGACATCATGGAGGACCGTTCCACATGGCAGCACTGCGCAGCTTCATTTCTCAGAAATACATTATCTCCCAACAGAAGACCCCTTGTAGGTGAGAAATTCAGATGAGCTGATTGAATTCCTTCAACGGGCTGCACCTATCAAGTATTTCTCTGTTGATGCGAAAGATATGTATTACAACATTCCACAGCATTTGGCGATCCTCGCTGTCGAAGAAGCAATAGATGTCTACGGTGCAGTGAAGTTGCAGAATGAAAGCGGAATGAGCACTGACCGGTTTTTAGGTCTGTTGGAGCTCTAATTTCGATCCTTGTGTATTAAGTGAGGGAAGTATTTTGGAGCAAAAAGATGGAATTTGCATAGGATCTTCAATTGCTCCTATATTGAGTGACCTATCCCTTGCTAAGGGTGATAGGACACTTTTTAATCACATGAAGGAAGCTGCCTGCTGGAAGCCTGCCATATGAAGAATACACAGAGAGCAAGGTTGAGAGGATTGTGGGGCTATTCCCCAAAGCACATTCGGGCCTTGAGTTCACCTTTGAGCAACCAGAAAATGCACAGATCTAGTACTTGGATATCAGACTTGTGCTTCACGAAGACCACACGTGTTGGTTTTATAGGACACGAGGGGCAAAAAACCTTATTCCTTGCGACTCCGGTCATACAAAGCTGATCAAGCGGGGGCTAGCTGTCTCGTGTTTACGGCAGGCGCTGATCAAACCCTGTTCACACTTGATGGACAACATTGTCAAACTACAGATTGAGAGGTTGAAACGAAGGGGATACCCCAGAAGCATGCTGATATCTGCGGCTGACAGCTGTTTGAAGAATATGCGACCCCAAAGAAGAGACCGTAAGGAGAGTGAAAAGAGAAGACAGGTTGTTGTGCTGCCTTACGTACATGGCATATCACACAGTGTTAAGAAGATAGCCAGCCTATTAGAAATTAAACTAGTGCTGTCTTACCGAACAAATTAAAAATTATGTGCAAGAAAGTGAATGGAACGAGCGAGACTAAGAAAGGATGCGGAGTACTGCACAGGGAACGCTTTGTCAAATGCCGCACAGGTGTCGTGTATAAGATTCCCCTGACATGTGGGAAGGCCTATGTGGAGCAAACAGGCCGATGCTTCAGTGAAAGGCTAAGGGAACATAAAAATTCGTGAGCCGCATTGTCGGCTGCAGGAAACCTGGCGACCCATTGCTCTCGTTGTAAAACGGAAGACGATCAACAGAACTCGAAGGGTACCCATTTCGCACAAAGTTCACCGAAACTGAGGTGCTGGCTGGCGCAAAAGACAGTTTTAAAAGACAGATTATCGAAGCATTCAAGATGATTTCGGAGGAAGAAGGAGAATGCGTGAGTGTTCCGTCGGTGGCGGTCAACAGGAAAGAGGTGATACTGTTACGATCGTACAATCTGACAGGAAGGAGGTGATACTGCTACGATCGTACAATGTGGCAAGAAGATAGACGCAATTAGTCATTATGTACTTTTTTTCGTTTATTTTTCCTTCTGAATTTCTTCGCATTTTTCTGAATCTTTTGTTTTCTTCTTCGTATTGTAACCCTACGTTTTTGTGATGCATTCTTCTTCGTATCACAAATAACAGGCAGTTGGTAGCGAGCGCATCATCGGCGTGAACGTCTTGATTTAATTGTCGTGTGTGTTTGTTGTGTTTGTGTATAACCGTGCAGCGCCAGAGGTCATCGGAGTCGTATAGCCAACTATCCCGCTCACAAGTACTAATGTACAAGACTGCCATTGTGCAATAGCGTTTTCGCCTTCCGCAGCGCATGCGGACGACTGCACCGCGCAATATTGGCACAACTTCAACTGCTGCGTGCTCGACTGTCCCTGTATGATGACTGTCCCTATGGGTCGTATGAGTACTCAGAGCGACAAAGGACCGACAGCCATTCTCAGAGTAATTATCTGCAGCCCACCTAATTTTTTTTTAAGTGACGAATAATATATTTCGAATGCGGCTTCTCATTATGTCGCCCAATATCATTTCTTTTGTGACCACGCATTATCCTTCTGTGAAATTTCTGAAAGCAATTTGCAGTTTACTTCCGCATTGTTATTCCGGCTTCAACTCGGCTGTTCTCAGATTATGCACCGTGTTCAATTGCTGGCAGAGTGAGCTATATATATTGTTATTATATTTTTCGCATGCCTGACTGCATTTAACTCTAATTTTAACTATTTTTCGCCGGTAACGTTAAGAGGTAGCATTGAGAGATAGGAAGCGTGCAGAGTGGGTCAGAGATATAACTCAAGTTTCCGACATTCTAGTGGAAATTAAGAAGAAGAAATGGGCATGGGCAGGACATGTAGTGCGAAGAGAGGATAACTGATGGTCGCTTAGGGTAACAAACTGGATTCCAAGGGAAGGAAAGCGTAGCAGGGGGCGGCAGAAAGTTAGGTGGGCGGATGAAGTTCAGAAATTCGCAGGGGTCAAGTGGATGCAGCTAGCACAGAACCGGGTTAATTGGAGAATTATGGGAGAGGCCTTCGCCCTGCAGTGGGTATAGTCAGGCTTACGATGATGACGATGAGGATGATTTTTGTGTCACGAGAATGCGCGGTGTTCTGTTCAGGTTTCTCATACTGCTGGGATTAAACTTGTTTCTTTCTTTCCGCCTCTGGTAAGCGATATGTTTACTCTCCCCTAATAATGACGGGTGCTGTACGTATTAGAATAAATGAAAAAGTTAGGAGGAGGCACAAGCTTGGGTAAAGAGCAGACACGATAGCGCCTTCAACATGACGTGTTCATTTAGCTTATTTTCGGTATTGCGAGTATTTAGCTGGTTTGGCTTTATGGGAGAGGATGGCGCAGTATCTGTCATAATATTCGCTCGATATGACGCGGAAGTGTATGACGCGGCTGCGTTGTCTACTCCTGCCCACGGCCTTCCTTGCGGATGCCCATTCACGTAGATTCGCCTTGCCATTCGTTAATTACTACCGCTTTAATTATGCTTCCATACCAAACTTTGAAGATGGTATTGCACTATCGATAATTTATTTAAGAGGACCGGTCAAATCTACACTCGCAAATAGCTCGAGTATTTGAGAAAAGATTTAAGGTGCTTGGGAGGAAATCTTGTTGGAGGTAGGCCGGCACAGTTCTTCAAGAAACCAGCTTAAATGCGCGGGTAAGTGGAAGGGCAAATAAAAGTGTTGTCTTCCCTGACACTCTAAAATGTACCGTCTTTCGCCAAAAGTAACCAGGCTGCATGGTTTACTTTTGTTTGTATTCTAATGCCAACCTGAATAGGATCACAACTTGTAATGAAATGAGGACAGGAGCTCTTATTTACCTTGTAAAGATTTTCAGCTGCAGAAATGATACGAATTCTCTGCTACGCTACTGATAAGTGGAACACATAGCCAGGCTACTTTTGGCAGACTGTACCACAAGGGGCTCTTGCAATGAGGACTGGGCTAAGACTATTACCATTTGAAAGTACTTACGGGAAATACTTGGATGCGAGGACCTCCAGGAGGGGCAGGCCGCAGCGCATGAAGAGGCGGCCCAGGTGATAGTCTTTGTACTTCGCTGTGACCATGAGGAATAAAGCCAGGAAGCGGCACCGGTCCTACAAGAGGATGATGAGGTAAGCGCCGAGACGTAATTTCTAGTGACTCGAAAGGGCCAGGTGGTGGACGTTGTAGCCCAGGCGGTACTCTTGGTGCGGCACCAGGCATCTGTGGAGCGGTTCCAGAAGGTCGCAAAATTGGTTGAATCGATCTGAGAGGTAGGGTTTCGTTAGGAATCCCAGGTGGATTAAAAGAGGCAGTTGGCAGACGTCGCTGATACGGTACAATTGGCAGCTTACGCACTTCAGCGGGACCGGGAGGAACGGAACCAGGAGGTGGTGGAACTGCTTGAACCGGGCCAGCAATTGATAGCGGAGGCTTTGGAGGAAGAGGTGGTGGTTGTTTAGGAGGCGGCCCAGGGGGTGGCATTGCAATGACGCTAGGAGGGGACAATGAATGAAGTGGGCTATTTTGTAGAAACGCAACCTTGTTTTCTGAAGGCTTAGGAGGGGCTGGGGGAGGCAGTTGTGGAGGTGGCCCAGATGGTGGTCTATGTTCTATCGGTAGTTGCGGTGGAAAACCTGGCATTGGACGGAGCTGTGGTGTTGGCCCTGGCAACGGTACATTTGGTTGGGGTGAAAATGGTCTCAAAGAGTGCCCTGGAGGCTGCCCTAGAGCCTTGGGAGCACCTGGTAGTAGAACCCTGCGAAGAGTTCCAGAAAGCGCAGGGGGTTGCAGTTGTGGAGGTAACTCAGACAGCGGCCTTTGTTCTATCGGTGCTTGCGGTGGTAAAGGTGGCAGAGGACGGGGAATTGGCGGCTGTCCTGGCAGTGGCAGATTCAGTGAAGGTGGTAGTGGTCTATGAGGATGGCCTGAGGGTGACCCTGGAGACTTGGGTGCACTTGGCGGTAGAACCCTGTCAGGAGTTAGAGGAGGGACAGGGTGTAGCAATTGTGGAGATGGCCCAGGTTGTGGTCTTTGCTCTAGCGGTGCTTGCGGCGCTAAAGGTGGCATCGGATGGAACAAGGGTGGTTTTCCTGGCAGCGGTATGTTTGGTGTAGGTGGTAGTAGCTTTAGAGGCTGGCCTGGGGACAGCCCTGGAGGCTTGGGAGCGCCTGGCGGTAGAACCTTGCCAGGAGTTCTGGGAGCAGCAGGGGGTTGCAACTCTGGAGGCGGCCCAGATGGGGGCCTTTGTTCTATTGGTAGTTGAGGCGGTAAATGTGGCATCGGACGGGGCAGATTCGGTTGTCCTTGCAACGGCAGATTTGGTGAGGGTGGTATTTGTCTAGGAGGCGGCCCCAGAGGCCTGGGAGAGCCTGGCGGCACAACACTGTCAGGAGCTCCAGGGTGGGCAGGGGGTTGAAACGGTTTAGGCCGCCCAGATGGGGTCCTTGGTTCAATCAGTGGTTGTGGCGGTAAATGTGGCATGGGACGGGACAATGGCCGTTGTCCTGGCAGCGGTAGGTTTGGTGTAGGTGCTAGTGGTCTAGGAGGCTGTCCTGAGGGTGGCCATGGAGGCTTGGGTGCACTTGGTGGTAAAACCCTGTCAGGAGTTAGGGAAAGGGCAGGTGGTAGCAATTGGGGAGGCTGCCCAGGTGGGGGCCTTTGTTGAATTTCTAGTTGCGGCGGTAAAGGCAGCATCAGACGGGGCGGTTTTCCTTCCAACGGCAGACTTGGTGATTGTGGTAATGGTCTAGGCGGCGGCCCTAGAGGCTTGGGAGCGCCTGGCTGCACAACCCTGTTAGGAGCTCTATCAGGGGCAGGGGGTTGCGGTGGTTTAGGCAGACCAGATAGGGGCCTTGGTTCAATCGGTGGTTGCAGTGGTAAACGTGGCATGGGATGGGGCAATGGCTGTTGTCCTGGGATTGGTAGGTTCGGTGTAGGCGCTAGTGGTCTAGGAGGCTGGCCAGAGGGTGGCCCCGGAGGCTTGGGTGCACTTAGCTTTAGAACCCTGTCAGGATTTAGAGGAGGGGCAGGGGGAAGCAATTGTGGAGGCGGCCCAACTGGCGGCCTTTGTTGTATCGGTGGTTGCGGCGGTAAAGGTGGCACCGGACGAGGCAGTGGTAGTTGTCCTGGCAGCGGCAATTTTGGTGTGGGCGGCAATGGTCTAGGATGCTGGCCTGGGGGCGGCCCTGAAGGCATAGGAGCGGCGGGTGGAGGAGCCTTGATAGAAGATTCAGGAGAGGCAGGGGGTTGGAATTGTTTAGGAGGCCCAAATGGTAGCCTTTGTTCTATCGGTGGTTGCGGCGGTAAAGGTGGCTTCGGATGGGGCAGTGGGGGTTGTCTTGGCAGCGGTAAATTTTGTGTATGTGTTGCTGGCCTGGGAGGATCGCCTTGGGGCGGCCTTGGAGGCTTGGGAGCGCCAGGCTGAGCAGCCTTGCCAAGAGTTCCAGTCGAGGCAGGGGCTTGCAAGTGTGGAGGCGGTCCAAATGGGGGCCTTCGTTCTATCGATGGTTGTGGCGGTAACGGTTGCACTGGATGGGACAGTGGTGGTTTTCCTGGCAGCGGTAAACTCTGTGTATGTGGTAATGGTCTAGAAGGGTGGCCTGGAGGCAGCCCTGGTGGTCTAGGAAGGTCTGGCGGTGGATCCCTGCGAAGATTTCCAAGAGGGGCAGGCGGTTGCAACTGTGGGAGCAGCCCAGACTGTGGTATTTCTTTTATCGCCAGTTGCGGCGGTGAAGTTGGCATCGGCCGGGGCATTGGCTGCTGTCCTGGTAGCGGTAGATTTGGTGCAGATGGCAGTTGTCTAGGAGGCTGGCCTGGAGGCGGCCTTGAAGGCTTAGGAATGCCTGGTGGTAGAACTTTGTCATGAGTTCCAGACGGAACAGCTGGTTGGAAATGTGGAGGTGGCGCAGATGGCGGTCTTTGTTCAGGCGGTGGTTGTGGTGGCAAAGGCGGCATCGGGCGATGAAATGGTTGTTTTACTGCGACTGGTACATTTGCTGAAGGTGATAACTGTCCAGAAGATTGTCCTGAAGGTGGTCGTAGAGGTTTGGGAGCGCCTAGGGGTAGAGTCTTGTCATGTGTTCCAGGGGGTAGTCCTCCGGGCGGTGGCACAGGTATCCCGAAATTACGATCATTAGACTGTCGCTGCGGCCCTTGAGGAATTAGTTTTGGTGGTTGTCTCGGCGAACTCTCTAAATGTGATTGTGGCGGCCCAGGTCGCTGACCGGGCGTTAATGGGATACGTGGAGGTGCTAAACCAGGGCGTGGGACTGGCGGCGATAATGGCACCGGTGCATTCATCTTTCCAGAAGTTGGCAGCGGACGTGGGGGCGCACCTGCCGGTATTGGCGGAGGCTGGCCTAGTGGTTTGGGAGCACTCGGTGGAATCACACCTGGTAGAGGCATTATTGCTTTCTGAGCGCCTTGCTGAGGGTGCCGCAGAGGTGGACCAGGCATTTCAGGGTGACCTGCGCCAGCCTTTGCTGGAATGCCGACTGGAGGAAGCTGTCCAGGCACTTGAAATTGTGGTATGGGACGAATATTTGGTTTTTGCTCTGGAGCTAGAATATTAGGCGCCTGTGGCCTCTGCGGTAAAGGCGGGCCCGGGGGTAGCCATGAAGGTTTCAGAGCACCTGGCGACCCTGGTCTGCCTGGGGATATCTTCTGTGAAGAATGAAGAGGTAATGGCTCATGCTTCTGCCCCAAAGGCGGAACTGGTGGCTTTGGAAGACCGGGTTGGCCAGGAGGTGATGTATGTGGTTGCTTGGGCGCAAGCGCTCCAGCACTCCCGGGCGGCCCTTGAGGTGGTCCCTTCAGAGCTATGGGGGGTTTCGGAGGCAGCTGCTGGCGGCCAAAAGGCGGCAGGCCAGGAGGAACCTGGGGACCTGGGTGGATGTTAGGCGAAGTTTGAGAAATCATTTCAGTGCCTAACTCAGAACTTTGAATGTTACGAAATTTTGCTGTAAGAGCCCTAGAGAATTTATTTTGCTGAGTTTGTCCCCATGAAGTCGTTAGCAGAAGCCACCAACATGGGTAGCTTTTTTGAGATGGCTATAAATGGGATGGACCGGGATCTTTGCATCACAGTAAGATAAGCTACTGCTAAGCGTAAAATTGGCGGTTACAGGACCTAATAGTCTCAAGCTGAGGTCGTCTCCTTACTACCACTGCCCTGGCCACAGGCACTTGCAGGTGGTATTTGGAAGCTGCCATAGCGGGGCACTGAGAGGTCGGCGGTTTGTGTGATGTAACCGGACTCCATTTCGACTCCGAATTTCGAGGAAACAAGAGAACGTCTGAGATACAAATGAAACAACACCGAAGACTTGAATTCGGAGTCGGACACGCTAATCATAAACGCCTCTATTGAAAACATTTTCATACCAGGTTATTGGAAGTGGGATTTGTAGGCTTTGTAGGATATAGAGATGGTCAGATGTGGTTGGCAGCCTTAGTTGTGGGGGAAATGCGGGCCCAATCTAAAACAATCGTTCATAGGTATACAATATTGTAGGTAAATAAAGAATAAAAAATAATCATCCGCAGAGGGAGTCGAACCAGGATCCTTCTGTACGTAAGCCCAGTACGTCAACCATTACACACCGGCAAGGCATTGTTACTTGAGTTATATTCGTACTTTTCTAAGCTTACGTTCCTATTGCGGTCCTTATCTTTTACTCAAATGCGGCCGTCTTTTCCCAATCGCCCTGGAAACATGCTGAATCATTTTTTTCTTATACCTAGGGATAGCCAATGTCCTCCATTATTCTAAGGTATTGTTATTTTGCACGTACATCTCAGAATATCCCAAAATGTCATGTGCTCACTGTTTTTTCGTCGTCTTAGAGCGCATGTTTTTCTTTCCAATACAGAGATATCTCGTGCAATGCTGCATGGCAAGTGCATAGTTTCGCTTCAAATGCTGCCGGCAGAGCAGCGGCGGCAATATTTCACTTCCCACTATGCCGTTTGCATATACAAACCCTCAAATGAGGATTGCTGTTAATATGCAGCTTCGATGAACAGTTCGGCGGGCGGCGACATTTTTCTGTTATGCTCGAGCATACTTGCTATGTTCCTGGGTAAAGGCTCCTGGCTTATTGCAAATATGAACATGCAACATAAGGTTGGGCGAGTTAGAACAATTTTTGATTCTAATTAACGCATACGCTCACAAGTGCCCTTGCGAAGATCGATAAGGAAAAATATGCTTTCAAAAATATTAACTTTATTGCAATTTTAAAATCTCTGTTATTTTTCAATCTTGATCCAATTTGGCTGAGGCATTGTGCACGAATATCAAAGTCTGCCATTTCAAACTTGCATAAACAAATCCTGAATGTATAGGAGCACATCCAATTTGTACAATACAGGACATATGCACAGCTCCGGTATCTCCCAAAAATACATTACACATGCCATATAGAGGAGTTTCAGAAGTCCGCTAAAGAGACCACAGGACTGATATACATATCCTTGCATCCTCCTACTAGCCCTATATGCTACTTTATAGGTCTTATATGTGCCATATCAGCTCCGCAATAGTTCCATATTAAGGCGATAGCATTTAACGGCCTCTGCTCGCGAATCGCGTCCGTCCGTCCGTCCGTAACGCTTTCGTTACGTGGGAGGCGGTAGCTGGCCGCTCACACAGACTAGCACTTACTGGACGTAGGGCTTCCTGACATTACGTTTGGCAGGAGCTGCCAACCAGGGTTGCTCCTTTCATATGGGAGAGTAACATCAAAATCAGCCTCCCAAGACCCTTTCATTCACGTCATCTCTAGGTCCCGTAGGCACATTCATACTGTATCATATCAGAGCCCGTGCGTGTTTGTTATCACAGCTTATGTGCAACGTGCTGCACTTCCTCCTCTCTTCTTAAACACTACCTTTTCCCCACGACCCTAAATATGTACGGACCTTAATAGACCTAGTCAGTGTTTGTTCCATGACTGTGTCGTTCATCATTGCGGTCAACTTCCGATACATGGTGTCAGAAGTGGAATCCGAATCCACGGCTTAATCCGATAGCCACAGTCGTCCGACAGCAGCGGTGGCGGTTGCCGTCTACAAGAAGCAAGAATGGATACCGTCAGTCCACCCTAACTGCGCATCATCGGAGACGGCGGTAAGAGCTGGAGCCTCTTCAAGCCAAAATTCTAAATATCTTGGCAATCAACGACGTGCAGCGAAAAGCCAAGATCCAGCGCCGTGAAAACAGCCCAGCTTCTCAGCTTGGCAGGCGCCAAATTTGTCTCGCATACGCTAATGCGGGATTTCACCAAATTCCCCTGGGTAAAGACTCGTCAAAAATATGCACGTTCGCAAAGCCCTTCGGTCGAGTTTGTTATCTACGTCTTCCTTTCGGCATTACCTCAGCCAGCGAAGTGTTCCAGAAAGCCCTAAATTAGATATTTGATGGCCTTCCAGGTGGGCGAGTGCATGTCGATGATGTTCTCATTTGGGTTCCAACTCGGACAAAGCATGACCAACGGCTGCAGCACGTCCTAAGCGCGGCTAAAGGGGCAGGTCTGAACTTCAACGCGGCAAAATGTCAGTTTGGCGTTGAAGAAATTGCAGTCTTGGGCTACATTACTAGCAGCAGAAGCATACGGCCAAACAAAGCTCTGGTGAAGAGCCTTCTATAAGTGCCAAAACCGAAAGGAACAAGCGGTGCAGAGAATGCTTGGCGCTGTGAACTACTTTAACAAATACTTACCAGCATTAGCTCAGCAAAATAACGACCGCATTGTTGTCCTTTATAAAGTCGGATGCGCTGTTTGAGTGGATGCTTAATCACAATGACTATCAGGACCATTTCAAAGCATTAACAGCAGCACCTCTTCTAGCTATATTTGTCCCAACTAAGGAAACGAAAGTGACGTCAGACTCACCACAAGCTGGCATGCGCTCAGCCCTGCGGCACCATGATGGTGTTACCTTCATACCGGTAGCACATACATCTCGAGTCCTCCCAGAAGCCCAGCAACGATATTCGAAAATTGAGAAAGAAGCAGTTGCTCTCGTCTTTGGTCGCGAAAAATTCCATAATCTTCTGTATGGCCGTTCAATATATTTAGAAAGTTACCACCGGCCACTGATGGATGTCGGGAAGACAGCAATTGGGGACATGCCGCCTAGAGTGGACACGGACGATATCACAGTGCACGTCATCAATGTACTACCGTCAACGGTGAGTGAAAATCAATGACGCGCCTTGCGCGCTATACATCGGCGGATATATATCTGCAGGGTGCGATAGAGCGCAATTCAACAGACGGGCCCATAGACGTGGTGTCTTAAGCCTATCGCGCCGGAGCTATCAGTTGTGAATTGCGTACTCATGAAAGGCACCAGAGTCTTAATTCCCACAAGCATGCGTGGCGAGATATTGCAGCCCATTCATGCAGGGCAATTCGGTATAGCCAAGAATAAAGCTAGAGCTAGACAACTGGTTTTCGGACGAATTCTGGCATAACAGCACTGAACCAAAATGTGGAATCTGCAGGAAGTACACTTCGGCGCGGTTCGGGTGTCCACAGAGCAAGTGTGACAGTTACTGCGCCTTTCCCTTCCTGTGAACCAATTTAACTTAACTTAACTTAAGTACACTTAGTCAGCCAACAGAACTGCTAATGCTTCGTTTGACATCGAACCAATTTTCTCAGCTTGCTGGTGCTGATATTATTTATTTGTATTATTTTATTTGAAATTACTGCAGGCAATATTTTGGCCCATGCAGTAGCGCCAATACAAGACCTTGAAGGATTCACGGATAAAAAAGGCAGTTCATGGGGTTGCAATAAGTAAAGAAACTCAACAAACTACAGCACTGAGTTGTTCAAGAAAATGCTCTTCTAGAGCTTTACTGAACTTCGGAGACTGGAAAATGGCCTCATGAAAAGAGTTATAATAGGCAACAGTTCGCAGAAAAGAAAACTGTACTTGAATGTGTATCCTTGCAAAAAGAGCTCGAGCAATTGACGTCGGGAATGGTGTACTCGGCACAACTCTTTTGAGAATTGCAGGTCGAGGCATATGGGGATGTCGTTTCTGCTCAAGGACGAATCCCTACCTAAAAATGTAGTAACTGTTTATTCGATTAGCGGTGGCAACGGACGAGCATACCAACTTTACGCTCGTCTCAGTAGCGAAAGGAAAAAAGCCCCGCTTCCTAGCCGGGCGGCCTGTCTTTGTAGCCACCATAGTTGACGCATGGCTCGGGTGACAAAGCGGTGGCGCCGTGTTTTATCGGTAATGCAGTCCAACGTGTGGCCGTGTTACGCTGGGCCGGATGATAACGAGGTAGAGTCTTCGCGGAAGCATGCGCCGTGTGTCGCCGCATATGTTTAATTTATGTTTTAAAAGGTTATGCATAAAGAATAAATAAGGGCATTTTTCTGCACACTTCAAGCAGTGGAATATGGTTGGCTTTCATTGGTGTCGAGGTTGAGTCTAATCGCCTGTATTTGTTATAAATAAACCTCACAGCTTTGCTTTGCACTATCTCTAATCGCTATATCTTTACCATACCACCTCTATCTTTCCTTGCAAATGAATCCCATACATACATGAAATATTTCAGTATGCGGGAAAGTATTATTGGTGCTCCTATGACGCAATGTCGAATTTCCCGGATGTAGGCAATCTGTTCGAACTGTATGCAAGCACTATCATCGAAAAGCTGACTGCAATGCTTTCAAGATATGGCATACCAGCTGAAGTGTCCACCGATAATGGATCTAAATTTGCCAGCTGCCACATTGCAAGTACAGTATTACTTTATTCACACCACATCCAACCCACAAATTCCGCGCTCAAGTGGCCTTGCTGAAAAGGGCGTAAAGGTTCAAAAGGATTCTTAAGAAGACAAGCGAATGAAATGAAGATTTTTCGCTTGGCTTATTTAATTACAGGACGAGTCCATAGGAAGACGGCCGGTCGCCTCCAGTGCTCCTTCAAAGAAAGAGTCTTCGCGCCCCATTACCAGACTTCCGCCGATCATACAGGTCAGCAAGCACAAGGAGCCGAGCCGGAACAGCCGGAACCTTCTAGCCCTTGCAGAAGGTGCTGATATAAAGGGTCCTCATGGGAACGAAAAGCGCAAGTAATCGCTCCTAAGGGATCACGATCCTACCATGTTCAAACCGACAAAAGCACCTTGAGGCGCAACCGGCAGCACTTGTTCACAACGAGGGAGCGCCTCATGCTCATCGGACGGCAGCGACTCTGCTGATGACCTACCGACCAGAGCCCAGCATGTCGCCTCGTCGCTTCAGGATCGTATTTCTGTGACGGCGCAACCTCCCTGCCAAAGCGGTCCACGCGACCCGCAATCACTAAATATTGATGCTTATTGTTAAAGGGAGGGGATGTATCATATCAGTGCCGGTGCGCGTTTATCACCAGCTCACATGGAACGTGCTGCCCATTTTTCGCTCTTCTTCAGCACGTTATCTCGCCACAGCCCTATATATGTACGCACTATAATAAATCTTGTCACTTGTTCCCTGATGGTGCCCGTCGTCATTACGGTCAACATCCGATACACATACGGCTCGGTTAAAGCCGGGCTTTATATGTTGACTGGTAGCTTACGATATCGCTGTATCGCGAAGGTGGGAGTGATAATAAATTGAAAGTTGTAGTATGCGACTCTGCACTAATGAGTGTGTGCGACCCGATGTGAAAACCGAAGTGCATGCGCAAAAATTTCGTATTCGGCTTAGCCGTGTCAAATTGGCCGTTGCTGCTTCCGTGTCCTTCTTTGAGAGATATTCATCTTACAATGTTGCATGTGTACTCCTCGTAACCGAGGGGTGCGTTACCGGTCTGTAATCTGTTTTTCTCGCTAGTGCATGCGCTATAGATGAGATAACTCTGGTCGGGTGTCAAATACAGGGGGCATGAGGGGATTTCATTGCGCGTAACGTCACTGTTTATGTTATGGTCCCTTGAGGGCGAGGTGATTAGATTGGAGCCTCCGGATGCAAGTAAACAGCATCGAAAACAATAGGACCTTGCTGGCTGGGGCAAATGCGATGCTATTTTAACGGTATCGAACCAAGTTTTGAAAATCGCGTTTTGATCTGACATGGAAGGTTATTGCAGTACAAGGGTTACCGGCTGGAATGTGCTTTGGGAAAGGTGAACAATTTCTTCCGCTGATGTCCAGCGGAAAAAGAAACGTCTTCATCAAAATTAGAGCTCAAGGTTTTCAAATCACGTGATTAGATAAAAGTGCTTGTTTGACTTAGTAGGTCTTTCGCTGAAACACTGATCGTGCTTTTTCATGTATGTCTGTCCATATTTGCCTGCTCCACGAGATAGTATCCTACGACTTCGGGCATCAATAACTCCGGGTCGTAACAAAATACCGTAACCAAACACAAAAACACTGCTAAGATCTATCATCTCCCATTTGCGTTTTAGCATGGCATGGTACGATTAACATGAAGACTGAAAACCGTTACGGACGTAGAAACTTCTATTCACGCGCAAGACAAAATAGTATGGACGACAAAAGTATGGACCAGAAACAAGGAAAAAAACAACAGAGGGCGATAGATGTGATTTGCTTTAAATAAAGTAAATTTGCCGATCACATCTACCGCCCTCTGTGGTTTTTTCTTGGATGGATGCAGTGGTCATCAGAAAAATCAAAATTTGTTACACTTGACAGAAATAGGAAGAGAGAAATGGAATTGACTGACAATTTGTTAGAAGCATGTGAATGAAAATTTTATTTCCCTTCTGTGATAACACAGCACGTCGGCTCGACCGCTAGCATAGATATCTCTCACAACGTTCGCAGCGCCCTGCTCATGTGACGTCACACATCAGTGTGTGTGTATATATATATATATATACACACACACTGATGTGTGACGTCACATGACGTCACACATCAGTGTGTGTATATATATATATACATATATGAAGGAAAGAAGCCAACAGTCGGCGAGGCCAAGGAAAGCATTGGGGTTCGTACTTCGTCTTTTTTTTTAATTTTTACTTCGCCAATCACATAAATTAGTAATGTAATCTGTTTAGAGGAAAGATAAATAAACACAAAGTAGAAGGAAAAACAACGTGCCGATGGTGGGAACCGAACCCACGACCTCCGAATATCGCGTCCGGTGCTCTTCCAACTGAGCTACATCGGCCGCTCAGTTAATATATATAATCATCATCATCATCATCAACCTGACTATTCCCACTGCAGGGCGAAGGCCTCTCCCATATTTATCCACTTAACCCGGTTCTGTGCTAGCTGCATCCACATGACCCCCGCGAACTTCTTAACCTGATCCACCCACCTAACTTTCTGCCGCACCCTGCTACGCTTTCCTTCTCTTGGAATCCAGTTTGTTACCCTAAGCGACCATCGGTTATCCTCTCTTCGCACTACACACACATATATATATATATATATATATATATATATATATATATATATATATATATATATATATATATATATATATATATATATATAACAGTTTACGAGTGCAAGGCAAAGGGTGGGATACGCTTTATGTTTATAATGTTGACATTTGCAGGAATTAGTCTTATGGTGATTATTCTTTGATAAAGAACATTAAATGCAAAGCGGCAGGAAAAACAAAGCGCCGATGGTGGGAGTCGAACCCACAGCCTCCTAATGTCGCGTCTAGTGCTCCTCCAAATGAGATACACAACAGCACTGAATACAGCAGTTCACTCCCTGGCATGGCTTGCTGCTGGCGTTATGACTGGCTACGAGGCGATCTACGCACCTGCGTCGGCAACGGCCGACGGCGGATGGAGCGAGCAAGCGAGTAACTGAGCTGACGGCACGGACGGACAGAAGCAAATAAGCCAGCGGTGCCTTCGCTCAGCGTTATAGGAAAAAGGAACGAACCAGTACATACTCTCGGGGTAGACTTCCGCCTCTAGATGCTCGCAGGTACAACCAACGCTTTGACCTGCGTTCAGCGTTCCAGGAGGACAGCATAGCCCAAAGCGGCCACAAGGAACGCCAACAGCAGTCTCCAGAGAAAACGGATGAGTAGCGAACTTCCGTACTTCTTTAAAGATGCCGTCAGTGGTAAAGATATCAGAATTCGGACCCAAAGCGCAAACCTTCGAGTCGTACTTAGAGCGCTTTGAATATTTTTAATGACAAATGACAGCCAACGAAAAGCGTCTCTCAGTCTTCTTGGCAGTAATACTCCCAGAGGCTTATGAAGTACTAAGAAGTAGTACAGTACCGGCATGGCCGGGAGAAAACTTACATGAAGTGAAGGGTCTCCTAAAAGAACTAGAGTCTTGAATTGGGGCTTGTTGGTGGGAATACGTACTAAAAATCGACAGCTCGAATGGACACGGACGAACAAACAAACAGCTCCTGTCCTGTTGTTTTTTCGTCCATGTGTATTCGCGCTGTCAATTTTTAGTATGTACTCTTTTTGAAAGAGCACTTTAGCATCAAAAGTTATTTCGTAGAGGAGCGATGCAATCGACGGGTGCAACAGGAGGGTAAAAGCATCGAAGGGTTCATTGTCGACCTTAAACCCCTAGTCAGGAAGTGCGACTACGTCGGCGCACATTTTTATTAAGCCGGCGCGGCGTGAAGCCCGCTTGGCTTGCATCGAAGGTTCGAAGACTTTCGAGAAACGCCTCCCTCTTTGCGTGAGAGAGCGCATAACCTTGTATTCATCGGCGTCACCCTCTTTCTCATACCAAGGCGATGGCGGGCATTCATCAGTCCGGAAGATGCGAGCAGTCTCCACAAGGTTCGACGGGGCCTAACCAATGACGACGCGCGGCTCGGCGGCAGGAAAGGGGAACGCTTCAGCAAGCGAATAAGTGTGTGCGCGCTAGCCTTGGCGCGTCTTAACATACAGACGTGGCGTGCTCTATTTATGGAGGTCGCGTCGCTTGTGTCAGTCCAAAAATATGTGATCTAGTATTACGGCGTGTTCGCAAGTGTTACGACTCGACTCCCGGGGTTCACCCGCGGCTGGCAAGACCACAGATCTCCGAGGGTGTAGCGCTCGTCTTGCATGGCGGCTACATCGTGTCTCTCGAGGCGTCGGTCTACCACTGTGCTTGGTGAACAATTAGGTGTTTGTTTATTTAACTCTGCCGTGTATTATTCTGTTTTGTGAAGCTTCTGTGTTATTGAATACTTCTTTAGTACAGCTTAGCGTTGTTTTTTTAACCTCTTGTCTGTGCATTTTTAGTGTTCGTGAGTATTCCCTTGTATCATTTCTTGCTGTGTATAAAGTTTGTAACTTCTGACTCCGACCCTTACTCTGGCTTGAACCGGTGACAGCTTGGCACCAAACGGCCACCCTCTTCTGTCACTACAAGGTAGTTGAATTCTTGAATTCCCGCTGAGCTTGCCACGCAAGTCGAGGACATCTCCTTTGCGAACGGAAAAGCTACCGCCACTCACTCTAAGGTTGTCTGGGAGTGTGCACACTATTAATGGCGCATCGGTAATAATCTTCCAATTATTAACGGGTGGCAATTATTATGGCGTCCTCGACAGGACGTTTTGTGCAATCAAGCTCAGAGGACGGAGAACGAGTTTTAGAAGAGTTTACAACAGATCGTAAACTGTGCAGTAGCAGAGCGATAGCGAGAGGTGCTGCGCAGAAGCGGTTAGGCGAATTTCGCTAAGCAGACTTTAGGCTACGCCAAACGATTCGCGCTGCAGATATGAATCTGAAACAGCTGATTGAGGCTGGCACCCAGTTGGGGTTGCCCGGTGCCAATGTGCGGAAATGGGTTAGCCAGAGAGAAAAAGAGGAAAGAGAGTGACAAAAAAAGAAAGAGAGAGAGCAGAAAAGGAACGACAGAGGGCTCGAAAGGAAGCCGAGGAAGGAGAGAGGAGTGACACAGTTCGGCGCAATGTTGCAAGTGGCTCACAAATGTGCATTTATTTTTGTCCCAGCTTTTCCAAGAGCAGCAGGTGCAGATCATCAGCCAGCTGAATGGAATGGAAGTGGACCTCGCAGGAGATGGGCATTGCGACTCCCCCGGCTACAGCGCCAAGTATGCACGTTGTTGTCATTCAGACTGACCATATCCTACAATGCGAACATGTTAGAATAGGAGAGGTAAGGCATTACTGCGATATGAAAATCGCCAAGCTTCAATTCTTATTAACTGTATGAAGTAAGCTGCAGTACCCAATAGCGCAAGCATGGGGCCTGGCCTCAACTTAACGAGTCTCTGTGCAGTCTTTAAGAAAAGACGAAAATTTCTGCGTATTATTAGGCGAAATTATTTTCAACCTCACCAAGCGTGTCCTTGGTAAGCGCTGCTTGCATGCCTCTGCATAAAAAGAGTCAAATTAATCATTATACAATACAAACAATTATTACAAATTGTTACATCGTTGTAAACCATTGGGGAAGAGGTACATTGAAGGAGGGTTGAAATCTGGGTCAGTTGGTACATTGTCTTAGAAAATAATAACCAGCCAAGGGACGAGGACGAAGAAAGAACGATATACATACGGTAGCTAGTGTACATCGTACATGTACACATTAGCTACCGTGTGTAAATTGTTCTTTCTTCGCCCTCGTCCCTTGGCTGGTTATTATTTTCTAAGAGGTACATTTCCTGACATATAATTCATATGTAATGAGTTTTTAATTTCATCTATCTACAGACCGCCACCCAGCTATCCGGACATATTACAAGAACAGCAAATCGTACAGCTCTACTTAGATGCCTGGCACATTACTAAAGATGCGTGCAGTTGCTTGCTTTAATATTCAGGGCGATCACATGGTCATACCATTATTCTTCACTGGATTTAAGAAGTTGAAAGCTGTAAGCAGGTCGAAAGGCTGTGAAGCAATAGAACCATAGATCCAGACAATCACAAGTCATGTTTACTATGTTACTGCCCTGAGTCAGGGTGATGGTGACGTGATCATCCGCATGTGGTGCAGCCTGTTGAACCACATATGCTATAAGCATGATGGCCATGATGGACCATACAGCAAATGCCTGCATGAGCTCCTTGCAAACAAGCAATGGATGGGCAGAGGTAATATGTTTTGCATAGATATTTTTTTTTTTTTGTAAAGTTGTCACTGATGTTTGGCACGTGCACGGCTCACATTTGTGGCTTCTTTCAACCAATGATAAATTTAAGGGATAGGTAATGCAAATAGAACTTCACGGAAAAAACTTTCCACACATCCGCACATAACAGCAAGTTGACATATGACATCAGTTCAGTTCAGTCGTTCAGTCGTGTCCGACTCTTCGTGACACATCTCCCGGACTACATCTCCCTGACGTGACGACATTCCTGCTAAGATTCTCAAGGGAACTAAGCATCTCACAAGCCAAATCCTGCAACTTATGTTCGCCCAGTCTCTCAACACCAGTCAAATTCCAGATGACTGGAAATCAAGCAAAGGTGTGCCAGTTTTTAAGACCGGAGACCGTACTGACCCCTCGAATTATCGTCCCATTTCACTGACATGCATCTCATGTAAACTTTCCGAGCATATCCTGTACTCCGATATTGCAAATCACCTCAATCATAACTCTTTCTTTTTCCCCATGCAGCATGGTTTCAGGGCAGGCTCCTCGTGCGAAACAACACTTTTCGAATTTACAACCGATTAGATTCTTTACTTCAAACAGACGTCATCTACCTAGATTTTTCCAAAGCATTTGATTGCGTCCATCATCAGCGTCTCATATGTAAACTTGAATGCCTATCACTTGGCCTTTTTATCTTAACCTGCATCCGCTGCTTGTTAACCAACCGCTCAGAGTTCACCGTCATTGGCGGTCATGCATCCGAAACTACTGATGTTATCTCAGGAGTATCCCAGGGTTCCCTTCTCGCTCCGCTTCTTTTCCTCGTTTTTATCAACGACCTGCCGCATGAGATTTCGTCATCCGTCCGCCTTTTTGCGGATAATTGCGTCATTTATCGCCGCATTTTCAATAATACTATACTGAACTAGAATCGTTTCTAGGGGCGCGAACGGAAGGGAAATGGGCGCCTCTTGCACGCCGGACATTACTGACCGCCGCTAGTGGCGCTGTAGTTGGAGGAACAGGACATCAAGGAACAGGACATCAATGCAGGCAAGAAAACAAGGATCTTGTTGAATGTCTCAGTAACGATATAAGCCAGTTTGGAAACGGGGCCAATATTATTCTACTGGGGGACATGAATGGCCACATCGACGATCTGGATGGATACACGGATTATAACGGGAAGCTAATGCTAGGTTTCTGTGAGCGACAAAATCTGGTTATAGTAAATAGAGAAACAAAATGTGAAGGCCAAATCACGTGGGAATTCCGCAACAGGCAGACGACCATTGACTATTGTCCAATGACGCTGGAAATTTATAGCAAGGTCACAAAAATGGAAATAGACGAAAAAGGGGAGTGTAGTCTGGGAAGTGTTCATAAACGTATTAGTCTGCAGATGGGGCCCTTGATGAAAAGAGAAATGGAACTTATACAAAATGTAAACGCAAAATTAAACAATGATCCAATAGCGCAGATAGCAGCAGACATAGAGGAAGCAATAGAGAAAAGCCCCATGGCAGACTGGGATTATGAACAGGTAGAACTACTCATAAGGAGGAAAATTGAGGAGGTTAAAGTAGCAAACCGCTGGAATGGAAAGAGGAAGCCACGGAGCTGGTGGAATAAGGAAATCAGGGAAGCTATTGAACAACGACGGGCTGCTTCAAGGGAACACCGAGTGGCAAAGAAAGCACAGGTATCTCAGGAGGAAATCGACAAAAAATGGGAATCATATCGACAAAAGAAACTTGAGGTACAGGCCCTTGTCCAAAGTAAAATAAAGCAGTCCACCGATCGCTGGATGGCTGACATACACGATGCCTGTAGAGGCGGAGCAAGAAAATTCTGGAACCATATAAGCTGGCTAGGGAAGAAGAATCAAAGAAAGCAGGATCGGATTCAAGATAACGAGGGAAATTGTTTAAAGGGAGACAACGCAGTGAACTACATTACATCAGTTATAGCCGAGTCATTTAAGAGCGACGATAGGGTAATCTCCGTAAATCAGGAAGCAACACAAGGCAGCAGAATACAAAGCAGCTTTGAACTGACCAATCTAAACTGGAAAAAGGCAGAAAAAAAATATTCCTAAAAACACATCTACAGGAATAGTTGGAATTCCAATCAAACTGATGAATGAACTCGGTCCAAAAAGTAAGGAAACGTTGTTAAAAGCTCTGGAAACAGTCATAACGAATAAGCAACTTCCGGACAGCTGGCAGCAGAGTAAAATGAATTTGATTTCTAAAGGGAAAGGAGACAGGATGCACATAAAATCCTACAGGCCGATTACCATAATATCTGTTATGTACAGGTTGGCCATGCAGGCGGTGAAATTAAAAGTATAAGCATGGGTAGAAAGTAACAAGATACTCGGAGAACTTCAGAACGGCTTTAGGAATGGTAGGCGCTTAGATGATAGCCTGTTCGTGCTTACCCAATGCATCGAAATATCTAGAGTGGAAAAAAAGATCTTTGTATTTGGCCTTCCTGGATATAAATAGGGCGTACGACAACGTAAGTAGGGAACTCCTGTGGACCATATTAAAAGAAGAAGGTATCGGTTATGAGATAATAGAGTTCCTACAGGAAATATACCGGGATAACAAAGTAGAAATTACGGGGGAAGGGACAACAAGTACGGAGGATGTCAAAGTATGCAAAGGATTAAGACAAGGCTCTCCTCTATCACCGGTGCTGTTCATGCTTTATATGATAAACCTGGAACAGAGGATACAAGACAGTAACCTAGGTTTTAACCTGTCATATAGATTAGGTGGAAAGGCGGTAGAGCAGCGCCTCCCCGGTTTGATGTATGCAGACGATACTGTGCTGCTAGCTGAGAGTGGAAGAATTGCAAACTCTAGGTAAGTATTGCGGAGACGAAGGGGACGCTCTAGGCTTCAGTTTTTGCGCAGTTAAGTCGGGTCTGATGATTTTGAACGGCTCAACTGATGAGTGTCTTAAAATACAAGGTCATGAAATACCTAGAGTAGCTGAATATAAATATCTGGGGGTATGGGTAAACGAAGGATTGGCATACATTGGAAAGCATGAGCAATCACTTAAGGCCAAAGGGCGAAGGAATGCCGGGATAATGAAGCATAAGGCATTGTGGGGATACAATATGTATGAGGTTTTGAGGGGTATTTGGAAAGGAATTATGGTGTCCGGACTTACTTTCGGAAATGCGGTTTTGTGCCTAAAATCAGAGGTACAGTCGACATTAGAAATAAATCAGAGATCCGTTGGACGATTAGCACTAGGTGCCCACGGCAAAGCTACAAATGAGGCGGTACAGGGAGATATGGGCTGGGCATCTTTCGAAGTGCGGGAAGCTCAAAGTAAAGCATCGTATGAGGAACGCCTGAGGAAATTGGACAGTAACAGATGGGCAGCTAAAGTATTTAAATACCTGTACTTAAAAAGCGTGGACTCACAATGAATGGTGAAAAAGAACTAGGAAACTAACTAGTAAGTATGCTAGTCACAAGGACGGAGAAATAAAGAGCATTAAGCAACAGGTGAAAAACACAGAAGGTGAAAATTGGATAAATTCGATGGAAAAGAAACAGAGTGTGGAATTATACCGTAAGTGGAAAATGCAGATCAGGAAGGAAGATTTCTTTGATAACTCAAGAGGCAGTGCCCTACTTTTTGAATCTAGATCAGGGTGCCTTAGAACACGCAGCTACAAAAAGAAATTTAACAATGGAGATGACGCATGTGCTGTATGTGGAAACTCCAGGGAAACAATTGACCATAATATACTCGAATTTAATGGTATCCATCCGGAAGTTGATGCAGGCGCAATCACTGTTCCTGAAGCTCTGGGGTTTAGAGATATCAGTGGCCGGGTGAATAAACCGGCGGTGGAAACTAGCAAAAAACGACTGGAAGATTGGTGGCTTAAAAGCAGAGAAGTGACATAATGTTAGTATTGTAGGAACAAAAGTTTAATAATTAGAATGATGGTTTAGTTAATCATTCTAAATCAATAGTTAAGATATATGGAGAAAAATGAGCATGATAGCTACTGCTACCACCCCGTTTCAAAGGGGACGCTCCTATATTCCATCCATCCATCCATCCTAGGACCGCGTGCGCGTCCGCAAAGGGAAGTCAAGGCTTGGCGCGCCGTGCAGTCTGCGCATTCTTGCGATTTTTCCCTCGAACTTTCAGTTCTGCCTTCCATCACAGCAACTAAGACATCTCAGCTCTTCAAAAGCACCATGTGCAGTTCGAAATGGCCAGGAAAAAGACCAACTCTCACTGTTTTGCTCCGAGATGCCGAAGCGCGGCTATTCGGGTGCTCCAGTCACCTTTGTTTGCTGCTCCGAGGGACAACAAACATCGCAGAAAGTGGAAACGAAGCTTGTGAAGGCAGGAGAAGCCTCTCACAGAAACATCGGCAGTGTGTCAGCATCATTTCGAGCCGCATCTCATCCTGCTGCGTGACGTCGCACATATATGATCAACGGCAGAAGTGAGGATATATACCGCGTGAAATGCCATCACTGGCACCTGATGCGGTGCCTGTACACTCTTGCCGGGTTGTCCGGCATATATGTATTACCGTCAAATCCGTAAGCCAAGGCTGGATGTGTGCAATATTGATGCTGCAGAGAGTTGTGCTCAGTGCAGATTCTTGCTATTAAGCCTGTGGCACCAACCGATAGCCGACATATTTTATACCGCGTGTCCAAGCTAACTTCAGCCAAGGGTTAAAAATAAACCATTTGAGATAGGCCAGAGAAACCACTTGCTGACAGCCATCTGGCGCACCAGGTCTAAACAAAAAGACTTCGGGGAAGAAAGCTTCGACTGTTTCGTGATCTCGAATACTACCACTGGCTCAATAAAGCAGCTGAGCTGAAATTAAATTCAATTCCGCGTAGTCATGGTATGTCCTTGGATCTCTAGCTGGCACATATTTAATCATTTATTCATCTTTCATATCATACCATACTGATGCCCTAAGGAAGTAAATATCGATAAAAAAACGGTACATGCAATTTTTGATTCTGCAATTCTAATTTTCTAAGCATTGCTTTCCAATAAATGTGATTAGCAAAGTTGGGGAGTACCTTCTGAAACCCCCATTTCATTTATTCCCGTAAAGAAAGCCTTATGTGCATCGTTTTTCCCACCTCTATAGAAAGCCCGCGAAATAAAAAAAAATCACGTGACTGATGCATTCATGCGCTACGATATTGTGGTGCTCTCAATCGTGCATGGTTTGAGTGACCGAAATTAGCTACGGCCGTGACTCAATAGCCCAGTCTCAGCCCTATACAGGCTGATAATTTTTGTATTTCGTAGGCTTTCTTTAGAGCTTGGAAAAACGATGAGGCTTTCTTTATCGGAAATAAATGGAATGGAGGTTTTAGAAGGCACTCAAATTCTGCAAACCCAGTTATTGTCTAAAGGCAATAGTTAGTAAATTAGAAAAATAATTACTAATTACTTAACTTCAAAATAAAAAATTGCCCGGTGTGTGCCAGTGGGCTGGCAGCTGTATATAATTGTGGTCTCTCTATCCTACCTCAAATCCTACCTCAAACGCCTTGTATAGGAAATGCATTCTGAAGACTAAATGTAAGAAAGGCTTTAATCTTTTTTTTTTTGAAAAGAAAAAGATAAGTCACATGCATTAAACTTGTTTAATTTTACTAATTTTAAGGACAACAGAGCCCTTTGTACCCTTCGAGTGATACCAGTTTGTGGCTGACCTTGAGAATGTGTTTACAACCTGCTTCAGCCTAAATTCAAGCAGACAGCTTGTACTCAGTATGCTACTGGCCAAGCAAACCTGCGAACATGGGTGCTCAGACCACTGTCAAATTGGTGAAGCTGAAATCACTGCTTAACCACCCGCATGCACTTTTTCACAAAATGCATTAACCAGCGCAATGTCAAGCTTCAAAGCACCTGGAGATGAGCAGATCGATGCTTTTAGGACTGTTTGTGTAGTCAATAATTTCCAAGTCATTGTTGATGGCTTTTGTCCCATGCACTCAAATAAAATAAAACAGCAGTGGAGAAGCCTTGTGAAGTACCTAAATAAAACTGCTCTGCCCTTCTCATGTATGTATTTTTTTCATATGTTATGCATATGAGATGATGAAAGGATTTTAATAGCACCTGGCTTACAGCGATGATTCATAACAGATATTGTTGCTGTGAACAGAGAATAATGGTGACGCCACCGAATATCGCCGGATGATTCGTTTCAAAGCGTAGGATTTTTTTTTTTTCATGACCTCTTTGTCAAAAAAAAATGTAACAGCTTGAAGCTGCTCCTCACTTTACCAGTTGGCAAATTTTCTAACGCTAAGCAGATATCACGCAAAAATGAGTATTCCTGGTTACCAGTGGATACCGAATAGCGCACTGTAATATAATCATCATTATTGGCTAAAGGATTGTTACTGCGACGTGGCTGGAGAGATGCGAGAACCCGTGCATGCGCACGATGCCTGGCCACTCTTCTACCAGTCTGCTGCTGACAGTTGAGTTGGGTCTGTAATAAAACGGGCTCTGCAGGGCTCAGAAAAATACCTGTCCCGTACAAATTAATGTGCCGTAATGATTTACATTGCGCGATTACTCGCCCCCGCATGAGATGGAGCAGACGCCAGCGAAATAAGAGCGCTTTCACCCTAGTGCAACGGCGAACACCCTAATAATGTCGAATGAAACGCTTTCTATCATGGGTGGAGGTCCACATACGTCAGCAGAGGGAAAAAATCACCACTTTTACGGAATAGGCGTACAAAAGCAACGATACTATGTCGCACATTGCAAGAAAGCATTGAAAAGTCGACTAGTAGATGTTGCAGTGGCGCCATCTGGCGGCGTCAATGAAAAACGGCGTGCCCGAGCGTCGTCGTTCGCGCCACTAGAAAGTATTCTAGTTCACTATAAATAATACCGACCAGGAACTTTTACAAGCCGACCTCAATAAAATCCAGAAATGGTGCTCCGACTGGCTCATGCAGCTTAATATTTCATAATGCAAATTCATGCACATTTCGCGTAAACGCGCTATTATTTACTTCCCGTACTCCCTAAACTCTACTGCATTATTACTAACAAACTCGTACAGGTACCTCGGTGTTCAAATAACGAACAATTTAACTTGGTGGAATATATCACGAAACTTTGTTCTAGCACCTCCAGAACACTTGGATTCATCCGGAGAACACTGGCTATGTCCCCTCCATCCGTTAGACAACTACGAAACTTACATCCGCCTGAAAATAGAATAAGCCTCAGCAATATGGAACCCCCCCCCCCCCCCCAGGCCTATTTGATCCAGTTGCTCGAAGCCATCCAGAATCGTACAGCACGCTTCATAATTTCCCAGTATTCAGCTCGACACAGCGTTAGTGACTTGAAATCATCTCTCGGCCCTTAGCGCTTCGTCGGCAAATTTCGATCATTTGCCTTCTACATAAATTATATTTCTACTTTCCTGCACTCCAAGAAAACTTATTACGTGCTCCTTACCGCTCATCTCGCCTTTTATTTAACTCCCGTAGCATACAACGTTTGCATGGTTCCACACACGCCTTCAACCATTCCTTCCTCCCCATCGCCATGGAGGAATGGAACATACTTCCCGAAAGCATTGTTACCGAGTCTAATCCCTCCAAACTTAGGCAATTACTTACTGATCATTTCGAACTGCCATAGACAGTTTTTCTTGCGGTCCATTATTAGCAGTCCGATTTGCGTGCACTGTTGTGTCAACGTCTAATTTTCTGTAATTCATCTTTTTGCCACTTTTGTTTACTGTAGTTGATTTTACTACGCATAGTTATTTTGCTATACCTTGCTACATGGTTATCTGTATTTTGTGTACACTGTATCGGTTGTCTGACTTTTCTTCTTCCCTTAACGTTTTTTCTGTTTTTATTTTTTTTTTTTTTCAAATTTGTCAATGTTATGCATTTTTGTATTCTTTCCCTTTGTTTTTATGCCAATGTATGACACTTTCTCACCGTTGTCTTCCCCCCCCCCCTTATGTAATGTCCCTGATAGAGACATTTATGAGAATAATAAATGATGATGATGACCCTATGGACCATAACACGCCACGCTTTCCGGTCTCCCACTATCTTCTTAACATCAAATAACTTCATCGGCTATGTCATAACATATGACATAGCCGAGAAAGAAACCCATAATGAAGTGAAGAAACAAAATAATGTAAATGTGAGTGCTGAGACTGCAAGTTATTTTAATACTGAGGCAGCTTGGTTATACATGCAAGTATGGAACACAAATACAATGAGATTTTCCATACAGTCCTACACTGACAATTTGAAAGGAGACAAAGTGCAGCATGTTTGCTCGACAACATCTCTTATATTTCTTTTCACAGTAATATACTAGTACAAGACCAAGGGTCTTTTTATAAATATGATGCTAAATCTGTTTTCAGCTGCAATGCAGCAGCTGTAAGCAGGTTCAGCTTCTACGATTAACTAGAATACTACCAACACTGCAACACATCAGACAAATATATATATATATATATATGAAGGAATGAAGCGAACAGTCGGCGAGGCCAAGGAAAGCTTTGGGGATTGTACGTTCTTTTTTTTTTTAATGTTTACTTCGACTGCTCGCTTCTTTCCTTCATGTATTCTAAAGAGCACCCTCATTCCCACTTCATTTATCTGCTTGTAGCTTACGGGGGTCTCGCTTCTGGCAGTCTTGAAGCCATACGTAGCGTAAGAGGGTTCTAGCACAGCTTTCGCCCTCGCTCTTGATCACGTTCTACGTGACACTGGCAATAACACAGGACGTTCCACGTACACCGCTATGGTTGAGGGTGGTGCTAGTGAACACTCTCAAGGTTCGTATACAGACAACATTAATACCCAAGAAAGTAGCAAGGGGGGACAGCGGCCGATGTAGCTCAGTTGGAAGAGCACCAGATGCAATATTCGGAGGTCGTGGGTTTGGTTCCCACCATCGGCATGTTGTTTTTTCTTCTACTTTGTGTTTATTTATCTTCCTCCTAAACAGATTACATTACTAATTTGTGATTACCGAAGTAAAAATTAAAAAAAAAAAAGACAAGGTACAATCCCCAATGCTTTCCTTGGCCTTGCCGACTGTTCGCTTCTTCCCTTCATGTATTCTAAAGAGCACCCTCATTTCCCCTTCATTTATCTGCATATATATATATACATATATATATATATATATATATATATATATATATATATATATATATATATATATATATATACATATATACATATATATACCGGGTGTCCCAGCTAACTTGAACCAAGGGTTACAAAATAATATATTTGCGGTAGGTCAGTGAAACCAGTTGCCTACAACTACCAGCCTGCTTGCGCACTACAGGCAATTTTTTGTTTTGCAATTAGTTAATTGGCTAATTATGTTAATTTTTCTAATTTAATAAATATTCACCTTCGACCAAAAATGTGAATTGGAAACTTGTAGAGCACCTTCAGAAACCCCCATTCCATTAATTGCGATAAAGAAAGTCTCACGTGTATCTTTTTTTCCGGGCTCGAAAAAAAGCCCGCGAAATACAAATAATACCTCGTGACTACCGTATTTGAGCGCAGCGATCGTGGTGCTCTCAGTCGTGGTTTGAGCGAACGAAATCAGCTGCGGCCGTGACCCGATGGTCCCGTTGCAGCGGCAGGCAGAAATGTTGGCGATGGTTGGAGCGAGCTCGAGCTCGCCCGTCGTCACCGCGATCTTGGCCAGGCCTGTGCACCGCAGCAGCCTACATCCCGACAGGCGGATGACGATAAAGAACCGGCAAATGAAGGTGCAGCGCTAATTTTAGTCGAGTCACATGTCATCTCGCCCCTTTACCCAAGCATGTATGCGCAGATTCAGTGGCTGGCTGATACCTTATCGCTCATCCGCTTGCCGTAATGTTCGCTGATGGGAAAGAAGGAGGGTTTGTTAGAATCCCGGTGGTGTCGGCTCGCCGCTCTCGGTGCTACAATTGCACCATCCCGTGGGCCGGCTGTCGGACGCGGGCGAAGAAGCCATCGCAGGCATATCGGCCTGCCGCTTTAACGGGGCAAAGGAGATACGGCCGCAGCTAATTTCGTTCGCTCAAACCACGACTGAGAGCACCACAATCGCGGCGCACAAATGCACTAGTCATGTGGTATTATTTGTATTTCGCGGACTTTCTTTTGAGCCCAGAAAAAAAGATACACGTGAGACTTTCTTTATCACAATTAATGGAATGGGGGTTTCTGAAGGTGCTCTACAAGTTTCCAATTCACATGTTTGGTCTAAAGCCGATATTTAATAAATTAGAAAAATTAACATAATTAGCTAATTAAGTAATTGCAAAACAAAAAATCGGCTGTAGTGCGCAAGGAGGCTGGCAGTTGAATGCAATTGGTTTCACTGACCTACCTCAAATGTATTATTTTGTATCCCTTGGTTCAAGTTAGTTGGGACACCCGGTATATATATATATATATATATATATATATATATATATATATATATATATGTATATATATATATATATATATATTATGTATATACAGATTCACGTGCTTTCAAGAAGCTGAACTCCATTCTGAAGAACTTCTGGTTTTTGAATGAGATTCGACAACTGTCTCCCAAAGCCCAAACATCTGCTCTTGAATCTTTTCACAATTTGGTCATCAGGTTTTCTCCCAAATCAATGCAATACTCGGATAGTGGGATGCAAGTAGGATCAGCTGAATCAAATAGAAGGCTTCTTTTGATTCTTCAACTTGCTAAGCAGCTCATTGGAACTTGCAACTAAGCAGGTCGCTTTTAGTTTTCGTTATGGAACAGCCCTGGAGGGTTAAAAAATACCGCAGTGACCAATTTCAAGCACCTTAAAACAGTCTTTCTCATGGTGTAGTGATGAGGTCTGGAGGAAAAGAGAAAACGAGTTCAAGTGTTGTTGGTTTTTATGTGAGGAGGGAGCAGTTGCTGTGTTACTGGACGCATTGGGTGCTTTATTTTTATGGAAGTTGGGTCTTACTTCACTCTCCTTAGTGGAGGGCTTGATCTGGAGCTCTCACGTATCAGGCCAGGTAAAACGAGACCGCACAATTGCGATTCACAGGAGTCGACCCTGACATCTGCCAAAAAAAACTGCCCCCCCACGTAACTCAATCCCAACTTCTGCATAAAGCAGGCACCCAATGTACAAGTTGCCACAATTCTTCCATCCTGATTGAAAATACACTGCTGTAAAATTAGGTGAACTTATCTTGTGTCTTTCTTTTCGAAACCGGGAATACTGCCATATCAAAGGTAGTTATCATATATTTGGAGGAGACTGCGGTGCACTCTTCTGACATTCAAGGATGCTTCATATAATATGGTAAAAACATATTTGGTAGAATGGTAGCACTAGCCATTCTGTAATCCCCTTCCATAGAAAAAGTGAGACAGGAGGCTACAGACGTCGTACTGCACAGGCCACCCAAAGGTTCTCATTTAAAGTCATTGCTGTTATGTTAGAATAGGCAGATGAAATGAGATAAAGAACAGAGCACCAGGAATACATACAGAGAGAGCTGACAAGAGCTGAGACACTGCAATGACACAAAGTTGAGGGCAAGCATGGATGGCCGGCTGAAAAAACGCCTCGTCTCTCTTTAGTGCTCCTCATCTGAGAGCAGTCCCAAGACAAAGGTAGTTTTTAAAGACTGCAAGTAATCAGCCTAAGTTTTCGACCTCTCTCGAATCGTCTTGAATGTCCCGAAGCTATTGTATTGAAACTGAATGAATGCTCAAGGTTCACTTGATCACTTGGACTAATGATGATCGCTAGAATACAACAGCAGGGAGAACATGGGTGATTCATGATATGATGTTGTATAGCCCGTCTCATACATTCATTTTGCTGCTTGGAGATCACTGCATCACATTCTGAATTCGATATAAAGGCGCTGGGTACAGAAGCTAAAACAGAAGCAATCTCTGCTGCAGTGATGTGAATATAATGCATAATGGTTCCATATAGTAGCCTCTACTCGGAATAATTTTGCTAGTACGCAACAAGGAACACATTGTTTTACAAAGTATGAGAAATATTCACTCATATTGTTACGGTGCACAATAACGAGATGACGACGACGACGCGCTGGAGTGGTGCTGTGAAGAAGACGACGCTCAGGCTAAGCTGGGTTCGTTCTAGTGGTTAGAGCGCCCGTCTCGGCTGCGGGAGGTGGTTAGTTCGAAACCCACCGCCGGACACCCACCGGTAAAAATGGGTACAAGCGTCCCCGGGCCTGGCGCTCGGCTTTTCCAGGGGTGTAGGTTTGGGAGAAGCTCCGTAAACCCCGTTATCTAGCGTTTACCGCTGTGTACGTTTCCCTTGACATTTGGTGGAGGATTGCTGGAAGTGCGCCCGTAGCAAACCTGGATCTCCGTAGTTGACGCCAGATTGGTACTATCACTATGACATCCGACGCGACATCATCTTCAGCGGCATCACCAGCTTCCACAGTCGTCATAACGCAGCCTCGTGACCCGGCACCTTTTGCGGCTCGACCATGTCAACGTAGAAGACTGGATCTGTATGTACGAGCGCGTAAGCAAGCACAATCATTGGGACGCGGCCCTCATGCTCGCCAACGTCATCTGCTATCTGGCGGGTACGGCGCGCGTCTGGTTTGAGACGCATGAAGACGATATCACATCCTGGGATATGTGCATGAAGCTTCGCGATCTATTCGGCAAGCCGATCGGACGCAAGCTCGGCGCACAAAAAGACCCCACATCCCGTGCCCATCTTCGACGGATTCATATTTGTCTTATATTCAAGATATTCTAGCCTTATGCCGAAAAGTGTGCAGCGCCATGTTCCAGTCAGACAAAATAGGCCACATATTAAAGGGAATTGCAAACGATGTTTACAATCTACACCTTTGCAAAGACTGCCGACGGTCGACTCAGTCATCCAAGTTTGCCGGCAGTTTGAGCAAGCAAAACATCGTCGCATTACTACCCGCTTCGACAGCTTGCCAAACACAGCTGCTACGTCTTCGTGCCAAGATAGTCCAACACTGCAGCAGCCATCTCATCCCTCCAACTCTACCAGGATTGTTTGCCGAAAGATAGAAGCTATGGCGTCCGTTGCGTTCGCTCCTCAGCCGGCAGATGCTACTATAGCCTTAATACAATCTGTCGTTCGCCAGGAGTTCGCAAATTTGAGCCTCAACGCGAACGTGGGCTTCAACTCTGGCCTGTCTTCCGCACAGCCCTCGTTCCAACCTAACGCACAGCCATCTGTCCAGCCCACCGTTCCGGTGGTAGCAGCTGCGGCTCCGACTGCGCCCTTGCCGATGCGATACCGCTACCGCTACCGCAACCCGGACGAATGGCGAACCTCGGATGACCGATCCATCTGCTTCAACTTTTCACGCGTCGGCCACATTTCTCGTCATTGCCGCAGCCGTTGGATTCCGCCACCTCGACCCCGCTACTTTCCTGATCGCAGCGCTGAATATGGTCCACACCTAAACTATTTCCGTGATACGCGCTCTCGGGACTTTAACTCGCCAGCTCCGCGCATATCCAGCCGCTCGCCGGCGCCTCAGACTCGGAGGACCCGGAGGTCCTACCTCGCCGTCTATCATCTCCTCACTTCTCTGGCTCTCTTCCGGAAAACCAACCAATGCAGCTCCCGGAGGTGATGCTGCATTGACGACCCGGCCCGAAAATTCTCTGCTGACCCTCGCTCATCGCCGCAACCTTCTAGACATCTATGCGGACGGTGCCCCTGTTACTGCCCTTATTGACACTGGTGCCAAAATTTCAGTCCTCAGCTCATCCTTTCGCCGCCGTCTCAAAAAGGTTGTCACATCCGCCGCTTCATCCGCCGTTCGTGTCGCCGATGGAAGCGTCGCTGCCGTCGTGGGACTGTGCACTGCGCGCGTGAGTATTCCCGGTCGCACTACCCCTGTCCTCTTCATTCTTATCGACCGCTGCTCTCACGACGTTATCCTCGGCATCGACTTTTTAACGGCCCACTCTGCCCTGATTGATTGCTCAACTGGCCTTCTTCGCTTAGACCTGCCCTACTGCTCTGAAAACACCGATGCAAAGCCCCGCCTCCGATCCGCCGAATATGTTCGTCTACCACCCGAAGCTGCTATTTATGTTCCACTGGCCCCGTTCCCCGCAGTTCCTGACGGCACATACGTCGCTTGCCCAATTACCGATGTTGTTCTCCGTCGCAACATCATACTCCCTCACACTGTTGTGACTGTCACTGCTAACCGCACCAACCTTCCCATCCTTAACGTCAGCCGCTCGACCCAAGTTGTAACCCATGGCATCGCACTTGCTGATCTGTTTCCTTTGGCGGACTGCGAAGTTGCTGCTCTAACGCCTCAGCATCTGTCGGCGCAGCATATATCAGCTTCTTCCCATTCGAACCTCTTTCAAGCACGATATCTGCGGATCTGCCAGATGACCAAGCCAGAGCTCTCTCCGACCTTTTGTTGTCGTACACTGATATTATTTGATTTCGGAGACCGACCATTGGGCCAAACATGCGTTGTGACCCATCGAATCAATACGGGTGACGCCAGCCCCATTCACAGAAGGCCTTATCGTGTTTCCCTTACTGAGCGGCATGCTATACAGAAAGAAGTTGACAAGGTGCTGGCGCAAAACATTATTGAGCCTTCCTGCAGTCCCTGGGCGTCCCCTGTCATATTGGTCAAAACGAAAGACCAAAGTTGGAGATTTTGTGTAGACTATCGCCCCCTTATTCAAATAACAAAGAAAGATGTTTACCCTCTTCCGCGAATTGATGACGCGCTTGACTGCTTGCATGGTGCCAGCTATTTTTCTTCCATCAACATGCGTTCAGGCTACTGGCAAATTGCTGTCGACGAACGTGATCGCGATAAAGCCGCATTTGTCACCCGCGACGGACTCTATCAATTCAAGGTGATGCCATTTGGACCCTGTAACGCTCCTGCGACATTCGAGCGCATGATGGACTCGCTCCTCCGTGGCTTCAAGTGAACAACATGTTTATGCTACTTAGATGACGTCGTCGTTTTCCCGTCCACGTTCGCAACCCACCTTGATCGACTTTCTACCGTCCTGGCCGTTTTTCGCCGCGCCAGTCTTCAACTGAACGCCAAAAAATGATGCAGCTTCGGTCGGCGCCAAATCAAAGTGCTGGGTCATTTGGTTGATGCAAATGGTGTGCAGCCAGACCCTGACAAAGTTCTAGCCATGCGCGAGTTCCCTACCCCGCGTAGTTCAAGTGACGTGCGAAGCTTCCTTGGCCTTTGCTCCTACTTCCGCCGTTTCATTCGGAACTTCGCAGACATCGCTCGTCCGCTTACCTCTCTTCTGAAAAAAAAAACGTACCTTTCACATGGGGTTCTGACCAAGCCTATGCCTTCGCGACGATTATTTCCGCCCTCACTACACCACCGGTTCTGGCGCACTTCGATCCTTCTGCACCTATCGAACTACGCACCGACGCTAGCGGCCATGGTATTGGTGCTATCCTTTCCCAGTCCCAGCATGGGTCCTCCCGCGTCGTTGCTTATGCCAGCCGTCTGCTTTCGTCCTCTAAGCGCAATTATTCAATTACAGAGCGGGAATGCCTTGCACGTGTTTAGGCGCTGACCAAATTCCGCCCTTATTTGTTTGGGCCCTCCTTCTGTGTAGTGACAAACCATCATGCTTTGTGTTGGCGGTCCTCACTTAAGGACCCCACTGGCCTTGCTGGGCTGGGCCTTGCGAATGCAAGAGTACAAATTTAATGTGGTATACAAGTCCGGCCACACACACCAAGACGCTGACTGCTTGTCCCGCTATCCCGTAGATCCTCCCGATCCGTCCGACCATACTGCTGACGACTATATTTTGTCCATCTCGGAAATTATAAATATCGCCTCCGAACAGCGTCGTGATCCTGCCCTGCAACCAATTGTAGACCAGCTGCGCAACAACCCCAATTCTTCCGCCAGCATGTCTGTGCTCCATAACGACATATTATACAGATGCAATATGCGTCCAGATGGCGCGGACCTTTTACTGGTTGTTCCGGCTCATCTGTGCTCTACTGTCCTCGCCCAACTTCACGACGCCCCTACAGCAGGACACTTGGTAGTACCACGCACGTACGACCGTGGGCGACGCCGATTTTTCTGGCCTGGTCTCTACCGCTCTGTCCGCCGCTACGTCGCCGCTTGTGAGCTAGATCAGCGCCGCAAGACACCCTCGCTTCAACCTAGTGGGCCCCAACAACCAATCTCAGTGCCGACTGAGCCGTTTTCTCGTGTGGGCCTCCATCGTCTTGGGCCTTTTCCGATGTCGACTTCTGGAAACAAATGGATTGCTGTGGCGACTGATTATATTACCCGCTATGCTGTAACCAGGGCCATCCCCACCAGCTGCGCCTCCGACGTTGCCGACTTTCTTTTGCATGACGCAATCTTGATTCATGGCGCTCCGCGTCAACTGCTCACAGATCGTGCCCACTGTTTCATTTCTAAAGTGGTTCATGACTTTCTTCGCTCATGCGCTACTCGTCACCATTTCACCACTACCTACCATCCGCAAACGAATGGTCTTACTGAGCGCCTTAATCGCACACTGACCGAGATGCTATCTATGTATGCGTCTGATCACCATCGTGACTGAGACATCTCCTTACCTTTCGTCACGTTCGCCTATAACTCCTCACGCCACGATAGCGCCGGATGCTCTCCCTTTTATCTAATTTTCGGCCGCCACCCTTTACTCCCCGTAGACACCTTGCCGCCTCTTGACGACTCTTCCTGTAGTTATGCTTCTGATGCCATCGCCCGCGCTGATGCCGCCCGCCACATTGCTCGAGACCGGCTTGCGCGTCTCAGTGCTCACAAAATCGTCGTTATGACCTATACCGAGACGTCCGCTACCGTCCTGGTTTCCTCGTGCTTCTTTGGCTTCCGACCCGCCGTTTGGGGATATGCAAGAAACCTCTGCCTCGTTAAGTGAGTCCTTACTGCGTCCTGCGACAAGTGACGGATGTGACCTATGAGATCGCCCCTATAGACCAAGTATACTTCAACAACCCCTCATCCAGGAATCGTGCACTTCGCCCGTCTGAAGCCATACCTTTCAAGTTCTCCTGTGTAGGCAGCACCGGGACGGTGCTTTTCCCGCGCGTGGAATACTGTTACGGTGCGCAATATCGAGGTGACGACGACGATGCGCTGGTGTGGTGTTGTGAAGAAGACGACGCTCAGGCTAAGCTGGGTTAGTTCTAGAGGTGCGTGCTTCTGACCGTTATCTAGCGTTTATCGCTGTGTACCTTTCCCTTAACAATATTTACCTTCTTTTTAGGTCACATCTGGCTGTTATTCACTTCAATGAAAATTCTTCAAGGCTCCAGGCACAGAAAAAAAAAGGAGAGGACCACTCGAAAGCGAAAATTTCAAAATCCAGAAAAGGACATTTCACTGCCGCTCCAGTGAAATTTTTCGTAAACCTATTTTTTGTAAGTTAAAACTTCGTTCTACCTATAATATTGCATAGAAAGCTAAGTGAACTGTTGTAATCTCGATGACTATTTCACGCATCGCACGTCCACAGGCTCCTCCAGGATGCGGAGAAACGGTCTCGGGGCTCTTCACACAGAGAGACAGCTGCAAGCATTGCTTCAGAGCTCCACTTTATGACTGATGCCTATGAAAGATCGTTAAAAGAACTAATTATTGCACACAGGCACAGATTTGCGCTTCAACATGACTATTCAGTTGCACATAACAACTGTCAGTATAATTGACCCAAATGTTCAACAGACTGGCATCAGCGCCGCAAAGCATAGGCCGCTGGAGCCGAAACAATTGTTTCAATATTGCGGCGGAACCTTCAAACTGTATTTGTTGTTTCTTAACAGCCGCTGGCATGCGGGCTTATCATAGTGATCCTGACACGCGTATCAGTTCTGTATCCCGCGTTTGTTCATACTCGCTGTCGTGATACGACGCGTTATCATTTTCTTTGTCGCGAACGATGCGCCGAGATTTGTCTCGAAGATTCCGATCACTTGCGTATGTTTCTAAAATGTTCCAGGTTTTACTAGTAACACTTTGCGACGTTATCTAGATTGTTCTGAGCAGCCTTTAAATTGAGCGTTGACGAGTGTGACGAGCATTCTTTTGTTCGACGATCGACGAGTATGTTTGTTGCTATCGCCGCCGCCGAGTTGCTTAGTTCTTTTCCGGGCGCGTCAGCCCAATAAAGAGCTTCTTCAGTGCAATCACCGACTCTTCATTTGTGTCATTGACCCTGGTCCCCACCACGTGACATCTGGTGGAGGTGCTGCCTTGATCCTACAAGCGAAGACCTGAGCCTTGTTCCTGTCGCCCTGAAACACCAGCCTACAGGTCATCGAGTCAGCCGCTGACTTCAAGGCCTACAACCCGAACACGGTCTGTTGCCTGACCCCGTCCGACTCTGGAAGGCATCAACTTTGGAAATTGCCAAGTCAACAGCACCAGTCGTCTTCATGCAGCCCAGGGAGCCCCCCGTCTTCCAAGGATTGCCCAGTGAAGATGCGGAAGACTGGATAGGACTTTCGGACGGTGTGGCAGAATTCAACGGCTGGAACGACGCCGCGAAACTCAGGCAAGTCAGTTCTTCAAGGACAAGCCCGAGTTTGGTTATAAATCATGAGGCAGCTATGAAGGATTAGGAGATTTTCAAGGAAGCGTTTTTGAGTGCCTTTTCAAGCGTCGTCCGAAAGGAAATAGCCCAGGCCCTCCTTCAGTCAAGACCAACTCCCTAACGAGCCTGTCCTGGCGTACGTTGATTAGATGAAGCGCCTCTTTCGCTGCGCCGACCCTAACATGACTGAAGGTGAGAGAGTCAAATTTTTAATGCGAGGTGATAAAGAATCGCTTTTTGCAGGTCTTGTTCGAAATTCGCCAAAAGCATGGCGGAATTTGAAGCGGAAGCGTCTACCACCGAGAAGATGTTGGACACCCGGATGGGCCACTACGAGCGACCACTTCAACTGGACTGCTCAAGTCACTACCCAAGCGCATCTGGAAGCGGAGAGAATCTTCAGGACTTCATCCGGGAGATCGTGCGAGAGGAGCTCCGCCGATTGCTGCCATCATCACAACAACCCCAGGTGGCGACGCTCGCGGACTTCGTACGTCACGAAGTCCAGCAGGCACTGGGCGTTCCTCAAGCGACGACTCCGACGGCTCCAGTGCATGAATCAGCAGCGATGAACTATGCTGCTGCATTACGTCGTCCTGCACCCCGACGCGACCTCCCAAGCCCTCGTCGCTACCATCCTGCCCCCGACATCCGCCCCTTGTCCCCGCCCGCCAAGCATACCAACGATCTCCAAGTCCCAGGAAATGCGACGCCCGGAGGACATCTAACAACCGACCGCTCTGCTTCCATTGTGGTGAGGCAGGACACATCCTTCGTCGCTGCCCGTACAGGCAGATCGGCCTCCGTGGTTTCGCTGTCAACGCCCCATAACCCCGTCCTGGCGAGCGACCGCAGGAAATCAACGACTTCCTGTGCAGCGGAGAGCACTCGTCGCCAAGGCGTCTGTCCAGCTCCCCATCGCCGTACAATGCCCGATTTGCGTCGCCGGGCCGCGGTTACTTGCAAGGACGGTGTAGTAGCCCCCAAAGGGGAAACTAAACACAGCAACCTTTGGAGGTGAGGTTGCTCAACGGCGAAAAAACGAAGATCCTTCGCCGCCGACGACCACGAACGACGACGCAGCCATTTCATCGCCGCTCCAAACGACGACATTGACGACAACACGACGAGAGTGTAAGCCGACACCGCCGCCCAGCGAAGTAAGAAGAAGGTTTTCTGGCGGGCTAGTTGGTGCTTGTCGTTCAAGATTAAACTGCGCTAAAAAAACACGAATAGAGACAGAACACACGTACAGACACAGAGCGCAGAACTTCCAACTTTTATTCGTAAAACCCTTCGAACATGCCTTTTATACGCTGAAAACAATCTCCCCATGACACAGCCGGGATCAAAAACAGTAATTGTGGACAGATACGTGTACATGATGCGCGGACCGCCAGAGCGCCAATCTAAAACCGGTGTATGCAAGCTTACGCACCATTGAAACTTGATAAAAGGATAAAAGGGAACCGGAAGAATAAAATCCTGAATGGGAAAATACTACCAATACAACGAATGAGGGTATCAACAAAACGCTGTATACTAGCAAAACTTACTCAGCCAAACGGGATGAGACGCGGAACCGACAGTAATAGTAGAAAACGATGAAGATGCAAAGCCACTAAAAGACGTAAGCTGGAAAAAACCAAAAACCAAGAAAAACCGCTGAGGCTAAAACTGTGAAACAGAGTTAAACATGGGAGACAACAAAAAACAAAGGTAAAGGCAACGCCAGCAATGAAAAGGCAAAAAACCAGGCTAAAATCTAAGAAGGATGGAAAGAACAATTAACAAGAGTACGGGTGCTGGTTTAAAAAGGACGGTTTAAAGTGTTCATTTCCAAATACGAGATTTCTTTATCAGAAAGCATAATGGATGGCGTGCTCACACAATTCTTCGAATCGTTTGCGATTAGGAACGCCTCAATTATCTCCCTTTCCGTTTTAGTTCTACCCGTCGATAAGAACTCTGTGCTTTCAAGAAACGGGTGACAATCAGGTTTTGCGCACTTCTTACATTGTAAAGCTAAATTTCCTCCTGAGGTGGTAGAAAGGTTGCGACCATGTTCAGCCGCCCTCTCATTGAAACATCGCCCGGTTTGACCGATGTACATCTTGCCACATGATAATTGCACCTGATAAATAACTTCTCTGGTACATTCAGTGTACTCAAGACTGTGATTTGAGGTGCATCTTTGCTGCCTATCATCTCGGTTCATGATTGCACACAGTTTAGCGAACTTACATGGCGCCGCAAACACGGGTCTGACGCCGTATCTTCCTGCAACTTTCTTTAAACTGTGAGACACTCGGTGCAGGTAAGGCATAACGTACCGTCTTTGCCAAAAGTAACCAGGCTGCTCCGAAGGCTGGCGGAGCGAGCACGCGGCCGTATGGCGGCGTTGCGCTCGCTGTGGCTTATCGGTGCTCGTCAGCTCCGATGGTACAACAGCTGACGTAACTTCGCACCCTCACTCTCGTCCGTTGGATGATAAAAACTAGGCGCGTATGATGTGCCGGCTGCGCTTTCATGTGTGCGAAGCTTGGTTGTGCCCAGCGAGGGCGCTCAATATAGCGACGGGGCTATTCGCTCTTCTCAGCAACTGCGGAAAATAGAGACACGGTGAGCTCTTGTTGTTTCTAGGACGAATATGTGCTAGGTTTGCCAGACTGTGTCGCCCTGAAATAAGGGTTCCGCGAACGAGAAAGCAATCATGTGCATATAATGGCTAAGCGCGAGGAAGGTTTCATTTTAGTTCCATACTTAAACCAAAACTTACCTACAAGCAAATGCAAACATTTGTTACAATCAATCATTGCACTTATTTTTAAACAGCCTCCCAAGGGGCTAACACAATTTCGCAAGCATAAAAGAGAGATAAGGGGGCTTGAAAGGGTTCACAAGCTTTCCCATATCTTTGTACCGGCACTGTAATGTGGCACTACGCAAGCCACCTTGGAGAAAGCATATTGAAATTTCGAGGTGCGTTATCATTCTTTAGGGCACACGAGCATCAAACACGCAGGAAAGCGCAATACGGCTGGTGCGTTTCAGCAGCGGATTACAGAACACAACCACGTATAATTATATAGCGAGAAACACGACATAATATCTGCTTCCGGGAAGTTGCCGAGAAGAGGGAACAGCCCCGTCGATATACTGAGCGCCCTCGCTGGGCACAACCAAGCTTCGCACACATGAAACCGCAGCCGGCATATCATACGCGCCTAGTTTTTATCATCCAACTGGCGAGAGTGGGGGTGCGAAGTTATATCAGCTGTTGTACCCTCGGAGCTGACGAGCACCGATAAGCCACAGCGAGCGCCACGCCGCCACACGGCTGCGCGCTTGCTCCGCCAGCCTTCGGAGCAGCCTGGTTACTTTTGGCAAAGACGGTACACTGGTTTTCGGTCTTCATTCATTTGGCGGTTCGTATTCTTCATCTCCTGTAGCAGACTTTCACAAACACAGGCTATCAGGTGTCGCGGATACCCAGCAGCCTACATCTTCTCAATCTGACGGTTAAGACTTGAACCTATTCTGTGCTCACATGACTTTTCTAGGGCCGGACGGCAGGCAAGGTGAACAATCGCTCTTTTAACTAACTTTGAATGTGCACTGTCAAAGGGTAGTAACTGCTTGTTCATTCTGGGGTTTTATTACCAAAAGATATGTGAGAGCGTAAATTCTAGATCAATATCCAGAAACTGGATTTGGTTGCCTTTGGGCAATTCCTGTGTAAAATTAAGCCCTTTTCCTTCACACTTGAAAATATTAAGGATGATATAACTAAATTAGGCAGACAAGAGTCAGAAGAGAGGTTTAATATCACGAGATAATCATCAACGTACCGAAAAATCCGCACAATGCGTTGGTCGGAGAGAACTTTTCAAGCGCTGCTCCAAAGAAGCGAGAAATATACTACGTAAAACTGGTGCCACAGATGATCCAATGCAAATAGCACTTTTCTGAAGCACTGTTTCGTCCATACCTATACGGCCGACCTTTCAAGGTCGCAAGCGACCATCAAGCGCTCTGCTGGCTGGCTAATTTTAAAGATCCCTCCGGCTGCCTTGCCAGATGGAGCCTACGACTTCAAGAATTTGACTGGACTCTAAGTCGGGTCGGAAGCATTCCAACGCAGACTGCTTATCCCGCGTTATCGTCGACGCTCCCCCGAAGGACGATGACGACGACTCCTTTTTGGACCGGTAAGTGCCAGCAGTTTCGCAGAACAACAGCGATGAGAGCCTGAGCTGAAAGCGCTAGCCGATTACTTAGAAGCACGGTGTAAGAATATATAGGTGCGGACACAGCACGGGCGAGACACTGGACGCAAGTTTCCAGATAAAGTACCAGCCACGCTCCTCCGAACCGGGCCGCTGATCGCAGCGTCAGCGTTGATGTAGCGGTGAATCTTTGCTGGAAGAAAAAAAACACATACATCGACGATGCCGTTGCGATAGCAACCTGCTGATATCACGCGGCGCGTTTTTCCTGTGTGAGCCGTTTGCGTGGCCCGAACTGTTTCCCCGTCGTCGCCAGAAGCATCACTGCAGCACTTTATTTTTAAGCCGTGCCCACTGCATCACTGCAGAAGCGAAGTCCAGAATAATTTATTGGCTTGTCAACACTATTGACGTGATTTATTCCTAACAACGAAGTGCAGAAAAGGTTGAAGTTGCACTTTATGTTTAAATATGGGGGAGTGAGTACTGCATTACTCAACCATTAAGTCATCGTTATTCAATTGAAGGCACCGGGGAAGCAGGTTTCTCACTTTGTATAGCGTAAATAGAGCTAAGAAAGCGAATCCTGCGTTCGGTTGGGCGAATGGGAGAAAAATATAAAAATTCAGAGGGTATTCTTAACCACTTAATGAAGGAAATGCAACAGCGCCCCGTACCGCTTCTCTATCGCATAAATAACTAAATCACTAACTTGCAAACTGTTTGGAAGAATGGAATAAGCAAGCGAGGAAAAGTACGGACGAGTTATGTGTACGTAAACCGGAACAAATGCTGCCGTGATTTACGGCTTTTTGCCTCAAGCAAGCTCAACTGTCTTCAATATTTGCACGAATCCCGACTGCACGAACGGCTGCACGATCTGTCTATCTATTTATGTTCATCAACTGATTTATATGCGGCTTTGGTGCACCACATCACATTACTGTTCGCCAATCTCTAACGTAGATTCAAGAAAGCTGTTAACCGTAATTTACCTCTATTGTTTTATATTGAATAAATCATACTCGGTGTTCTTTTTCCATTGTTGTGAAATTCACTTCCCCTCTGTACTGTACCGAATACCCTGAGGATAAAAGAATGAGGGAAAGTAAAAAAGAAGCTAAGAGAAGTAATGGTATAGAGGAAGTGAGAGGGGGGGAGGGGGGGGGGATTCAGTGGGAGCTGGCCTAATCCTCTAATTTAGGGACGGAATAAAGTAAGGAGCAAACTAAGGATGAGCGGGCACACTGATGGGCGAACAAAAGATGCAAAGTCAAAGAACAAATGAAACGGCCGAAGGTTAATGCTTTGTTGTCAAAGTGCCGCCGCTTATGCGTGCAGCAGGTTCAAATTCCGCGCGAAACATTATTCGCCTTCTGTGCTTTTATTTAAGCATTCACGAAGCCGCAGATTGATAAAACTGCGCTGACTAATGTACCTAGATAAAAACAACGCGGCAAATATATTCTTCTCTCATCATCGGCCACAGTTTACGAGAAAATGGCTCTCAAAAAGTGCGTATTCACCATAGAAAAGCATCGCCTCCCACTACGTCACAGGCCGCTGAGCGAACTGCCATCTCGTACGGCTTAGACTAACTAGGGGACTTTATCTGGAACGGGCGGGGTACGCTGTGTCCCCACCTATATATCTTGCACCGTGCTTAGAAGGAAAGACTGCTTCCCCTCCTGGTGCGTTCAGGCGACATTTATCTTCGTTCGCGTTAAGCAATGGCCTTCTCGTGAGGAAGAACTTCGCATGCTTCTCACCCAGCAGGTCGGCCCAACCTCTTGTAGTGCCTAAAAACCTCCGGCAGGAAATTTTGCAGGCGTTGCATGATGAGCTCACAGCAGGCCATCTCGGATTTGCGCGCACGTTGCGTCGAATCCAGGAGAAGTATTACTGGCCGCGATTGCGTGCCGAAGTTGTTCACTGCGGGAAGACGTGTCGTGAGTGCCAATGACGCAAGACGCCGCCGATCAGACCAGCAGGACCACTAAACCCGATTCTGCCCCCAATCCTGCCTTTTCAAGAAATTGGGATTGAACTCCTCGGCTCCTCTCCATCTTCGTCTATGGGTAACAAATGGATCGTCGTGGCCACTGACTACCTTACCCGTTACGCCGAAGCAAGAGCACTACCAAATGGTACCGCGGCAGAAGTCACCAAATTTTTTGTCGAACAAATTCTCTTGCGACACAGCGCCCCAGAAGTGCTCATCACGAACAGGGGAACTGCGTTTATGGCAGAGTTGACGCAAGCCATCCTGGAATACAGTCACACAAGCCATCGACGAACTGCGTACCATCCTCAGACCAATGGCCTTACGAAGCGCCTGAACAAAACGATCGCGGACATGATCGCTATGTACGTCGACGCTGAACACAAGACCTGGGACGCCATCTTGCCGTACGTGATTTTCGCGTATATCACGCAGTCCAGGAGACGACCAGAGCGACCTCGTTCGAGCTTGTGTATGGCAGGGAGCCCACGACGACGCTCGACGCAATGCTGCCGCACGTAACCAGCGAAGACAACCTTGACGTCGCCGCCTACCTGCAGCGTGCAGAGGAAGCCCGACGACTCGCACGGCTGCGTATTAAACACCAACAGCGCACCGACAGCCGACGATACAACTTACGATGACGCCACGCAGAATACAATGCAGGAGAACAAGTGTGGGTTTGGACACCAATTCGCCGTCGCGGACTAAGTGAAAAGTTGTTGCGTCGATACTTTGGGCCTACAAAATCATTCCCAGCGTCGGACCACTATACAATAAAGTCATTCTCGACGGAACGTCAGCATCACAACGGCGACGCGCACGCCCAGAAATTGTACATGTACGACTGAAGCCATATTACGCACGTTAAAGAAGCTGTGGTGTTTAAGATTTGTAGTGGTTATGTTTAAGTTGCTTTGTTTTGAAACATTAAGGCGATGTTTTTTTAAGGGGGGAGTAATGCGCGAGACCTTCAAAACTGCATTTGTTGTTTTTTTATAGCTGCCGGCATGCGGCCTTATCACTCTGATTCTGGATCGCGTATCAGTTCTGTATCCCGTGTTTGTTCATGCTCGTTGTCGCGATACGACGCGCTATCATTTTCTTTGTCGCGAACGATGCGCCGAGATCTGTCTCAAAGATTCCGATCACCTGCGTATGTTTCTACAATGTTCCATGTTGTAGTAGCAGCAGTTTGCGACGTTATCTAGGTTGTTCTGAACAGCCTTTAAATTGAGCGTTGACGAATGTGACGGGCATTCTTTTGTTGGACGATTGACGAGCACGTTCGTTGCTATCGCCGCCGCCGAGATGCTTAGTTATTTTTCGGGCGCAAGTCAGCCTAATAAAGAGTTTCTGTAGTGCAGTCACCGACTCTTCATTTGTGTCATCGACCTTGGTCACCACTACGGGACAATATGTTTGCTGCGACTAACAATAGCTGGAGCACAGTTTCATATGACTTTTTTGTCGGAGTGAGTGCAGTCTTGTACCCATGTCTGTGTGTTTCGCTTCTGGCTGCGGCTAAGTAAAAGTGCACACAAAACATGTTGCTGTTTACATATCGCGGCAACTCCCCATGGTGTGCGACCGCCAGCAGGCGCTTGAAGTATTGCACCAAAGCTGCCGCTTGAAACAAAAAGTAGGAAAGGCCGAGCAACTGTGAGTTCAGTGAAAGTGCAAGGCTAGATGCAAATAATTATGCCGATTAGAGTTGTTCAGCTTCTTGAGGCCAAGCTGGAAGTAAATGGAAGTAATTAGAGTGAGCCGACTTCACAAGTGACCATGTTATATCTCTCTTTTCACGGGCTCGCTGTTCCCCATCCGTTAAGCTACACAGTTTGCAACACAACAGTGTAAGTGCGCTGATTATTATTATGTGCGCGAAATAATAATGTTCTTAGCGGTATTTTATACTGCTGAGCGACTAAGAAAACACAACGCTTCACCGCGGAGAGAATATATTTTTTAATAACGTTGTTTACTGCCTCAGGGAATAATGGAATATGCTCTAGGACTTATCTAGAGAAATGCTGTAAGCCTTCTATCGAATATAAAATGTTGTTTTCTTTGTTTCTTCGGTGCCTCCTCATCACTGGATGTCATGTGAAACCTTGAAAGGGGCAGATACAGCCTGCGAATCCTATTACGTGTGTACCGCGGCGTCTGGTATCTCTCAGGTTTAACCGCTCAGTCGTTTGTGGTGAAACTGCACACTGAGCTTTGATATTGCGATAAATTTTATTTGCTCGTAGTAAGTTAGGTCATCATCATCAGCCTAACTATACCCACTGCAGGGCGAAGGCCTCTCCCATATTTCTCCACTTAACCCGGTTCTGTGCTAGCTGCATCCACTTGACCCCTGCGAACTTCTTAACCTCATCCGTCCACCTAACTTTCTGTCTCCCCCTGCTACGCTTTCCTTCTCTTGGAATCCTGTTTGTTACCCTAAGCGTCCATCGGTTATCCTCTCTTCGCAATACATGTCCTGACCATGCCCATGTCTTCTTAATTTCCACTAGAATGTCGGTAACTTGAGTTACTTCTCTGACCCACTCTGCATGCTTCCTATCTCTTAATGTTACCCCTACCATTTTTCGTTCCATAGCCCTCTTGGTTGTGCTCCACTTAAGTAGAACTCTCTCGGTTAGCCTCCACGTTTCAGCCCCATAAGTGAGTACAGGTAAGATGCAACTGTTGTATACTTTCCTCTTGAGCGATAACGGTAAGCTGCTAGTCATAATCGGCGAGTGCTTGCCAAATGCGCTTCATCCCAATCTTATTCTTCTTGTTATTTCCTTTTCATGGTCCGGATCTGCGGTTACTACGCGTCCTAAGTAGACATATTCGCCTACTACTTCCAGTACTTCGATACCTAATGTAAACTGCTGTTCTTTCCCGAGGCTGTTGAACATTACATTTGTCTTCTGCGTATTGATTTTCAAGCCTACGTTTCTACTTTTCCTGTCTAGGTCATCAATCATTATTTGCAGTTCATCCCCCGAGTTGCTTAGCAAGGCAATGTCATCAACAAATCGCAGATTACTGAGGTATTCTCCATCTACCCTTATCCCTAACTGCTCCCATTCCAAGTCTCTGAATACTTCCTCTAAGCAAGCTGTGAATAGTACTGGGGAGATTGTGTCTCTTTGCCTAACACATTTCTTTATGGGAATTTTGTTTTTTTCTTTATGCAGACCTATGGTTGCTGTGCAGCCACTATATACCGGGTGTCTCCCAGCTAACTTGAACCAAGGGTTACAAAATAATATATTTGAGGTAGTTCAGTGAATCCAGTTGCATACAACCAAAAGCCTGCTTGAGCACTACAGACGATTTTTTGTTTCGCAGTTATTTAATTGGCTAATTATGTTAATTTTTCTAATTCTTGAAATATTCACCTTAGACCAAAAATGTGAATTGGAAAGTAGAGCACCTTCAGAAACCCCCATTCTATTAATTGCGATAAAGAAAGAGTCACGTGTATCTTTTTTCCGGGCTCAAAAGAAAGCTCGCGAAATACAAATAATACCACGTGACTAGCGCATTTTAGCGCCGCGATTGTGGTGCTCTCAGTCGTGGTTCGAGCGAACGAAATCAGCTGCGGCTGTGACCCGACGGTCCCTTGCAGCGGCAGGCAGAAATGTTGGCGATGGTTGGAGCGAGCTCGAGTTCGCCCGTCGCCACCGCGATCTTGGCCTGCGCACCGCAGCAGCCTACATCACGGCACGGCGGATGACGATGAAGAACCGGCAAAACGCAGCGCTAATTTTAGTCTAGTCACATGATGTCATCTCGCCCCTTTACCCAAGCCTGCATGCGCAGATTCAGTGGCTGATACCTTATCGCTCATGCGTTTGTCGTGACGTTCGCTGATGGGAGAGAAGAAGGCCTTGTTAGAATCTGTGGTGTCGGCTCGCCGCTCTCGCTGCTACTTGCACCGTCACGTGACCTGGCTGTCTGACGCGGGCGAAGAAGCCATCGCAGGCATGTCGGCCTGCCGCTTTAAGAGGGCCAAGGAGACATGGCCGCAGCTAATTGCGTTCACTCAAACCACGACTGAGAGCACCACATTCGAGGCGCACTAATGCACTAGTCACGTGGTATTATTTGTATTTCGCGGGCTTTCTTTTGAGCCCAGAGAAAACGATACACGTGAGACTTTGTTTATCCCAATTAATGGAATGGGGGTTTCTGAAGGTGCTCTACAACTTTTCAATTCACATTTTTGGTCTAGAGTCGAAATTTATTAAATTAAAAAAATTAGGATAATTAGCTAATTAAGTAATTGCAACACAAAAAATTGATATAGTGCGCAAGGAGGCTGGCAGTTGTATTCGATTGGTTTCACTGACCACCTCAAATATATTATTTTGTATCCCTTGGTTCAAGTTAGCTGGGACACCCGGTATATCTTCCAGCCCTTTCAGGTGCGGCTCGTCTAATCCCTGATTTCGCAATGCCTGCATCACCGCCGAGGTTTCAACTGAGTCAAATGCTTTTTCGTAATCGATGAATGCTATGTATAAGGGCTGGTTATATTCCGAGCATTTTTATATCACCTGATTGATGGTATGGATATGATCGATAGTAGAGTACCGTTTCCGAAAACCTGCTTGATCCTTTGCTTGATTGCAGTCTAATGTTGTACTGATTCTATTAGCGATTACCTTAGTAAATACCTTATACGTAACAGACAGTAAGCTGATTGGTCTGTAATTTTGAAGGTCCTTAGAGTCCCCTTTCTTATGAATGAGGGTAATGTTTGCATTCTTCCATGGTTACGGGACTGTCGATGACACCAGGCAATGCGTATACAGGGTGGACAGTTTTTCTAGCACGATATCCCCCACCTCCGTCCTTTAGCAAATCTATAGTTATCTGATCCTCTCCAGCTGATTTCCCCCTTTTCATAGTTTCTGATGCTTTCTTGACCTCGTCCTTCGTGACTGGTGGAACGTCTGACTGTTTTTCCCTGCCGCCAATCTCGTTACAGTCCTGACTACTTTGGCTGCTGTAGAGATCTGTATAGAACTCCTCGGCTACTTTGACTATCTTGATCATATTCGTGATGACGTTGCCCGCCTTGTCTCTTATCGCATACATCTGGTTTTTGCCTATGCCCAATTTCTTCTTTACCGCTTTAAGGCTTCCTCCGTTTTTTACAGCATGCTCAATTTTCTCCATGTTATACTTCCTTATGTCAGCCACCTTGCGCTTATTGATTAGCTTTGATATCTCGGCCAATTCGATCTGGTCTGTTGGATTAGAAGCTTTCATACTCTGGCGTTTCTTATTCAAATTCTTAATTTGATTTGAATAAGTAAGTTAGGTAAGGGTGCTTAATTCGTTGCTGCTGCGTATAATGCGAGCCCGCAATCTGCGCCAGAATCAGGGGCGAAAGCTGCTCACGCCGGCCCTCGATACCACGGGTTCGCGCATAGCGCATGGCCGGGCCAGGTAGGCACAGTTGCCTTAGCTAATTTACTATACGACAACAGTTCATACGCTAGAAACTTACTACGTGACAAAACGAGTTTGACGCAATCAAGTCAACAGTTCAGACGGTGGGATTTTAAAAGCCGCCACAGTAATGATACATCGAAACAATGACAAACTCATTGCACCTGTGAAACCGTCGTCTATCTGTGTGCTATATTCAGGCTAGTAAACACATTACTTACCAGCGTATGTTGCCGCCTTGACTCTATCTGAGGTGCGTATTTTGGTTTGGTGGACACGGGATAGGAGCGGTTGCCTCCGAAATTTTGCTGCACTACGTACGGCGCGGTGCACTGTGGCACGGCATTTAAGGCACCGACCTAATGCTGGAGACCGGTAAGCCGACTTCGAAGTCCACTTCGCATGAGAGACACAAGAAACGAGAACGAACACAGGCAGAAAGCGCCCCGCAGGGAACTGAAACGTGGTCGCCGCAGCGGCCGCGCGAGACCGCGAGTGCAAGGAAAAAAGCTTTTAAAAAATCTTTCTGTCTACAAGACATTCTAATTTTATTTCCTGATAACTAAAAGTTAAGCATATTTCAATTATTTTGGCATAAGTGGTAGTTTAATGCTTGCGTGACGTCGTAAAGAAGTAGACCAATAGTCATTCGAAAACGCGTGTACGTAGTAGCGTTGCACAGACGCGAACGAGGACTGCAAAAGTCGAAGGAAAGAGAGCGCCAACTTTCGAATAGGATTGCGCGACCTGTACTGCGCGTAGACGTGGTTTATTATGTTCAAATGTGTAACGCTTAATAATCTAGAGACTGAGATAGTTTGTGAGCAATGCTCGGGTAGTGTTTGTGGGCCCCTTTAATTCTTCTCTTTAATACTGTAGTCTATTTATGTGGTGGGTTATCCCCATTGTGATTCATATTGCTGTACCTCAGTAGCGCTATGGGTATTGCTGTAAGCACTTATAAGGCACGTATTGCCACCTTTATACCGTTTCGACAATATATGTAATGAGGAAGTAATAAGTGAGTAATTACTCGACCCAAACCTTCAACAATGCTGGCATTAATGTGCATTGCTGCTCTTCTGCTCTGTGCTGGCGATGTTGAGACTAACCCTGGAGCGTAGATGACGTTCTGATGTTGATGAAGAAATTCCAAACTGAAAATGAAGAGTACTTTAGCCGCACCAAAACAGCCCTCAATGAAATAAAGCAGGACATTAAAGACTTGAGGGACAGGGTTGGCGTCATCGAAAGAAGTGTGAGTAGTGTACCAAAAATTAACGACGATGTTTGCACTGTCAGCGATACTGTTGAAGATGTCGAACACAGAGTAAATATGTAATGCCACTGATGATTTAATTGAAATAATTGAATGAGACGGAAGAACGTGCTCGTCAAAAAGGTATTCAGGAACTTGATGAGGAAGACTACAAGGAAACAGAGCGAGTTGCTCGACAGTTCCTCTCATCTCACCTGCAAGTCGACAAAGGAGAAATTGAACGCGACACCGTATAGGAAAACGACAAGCTTGCACCCACCGGCCAATCATCAAATTGTTTGAACTTTAAGGAAAAAAATGAAGTCCTGCGCAATACCCTTAAGTTTAAGGATGTGTCGTCCAAATATGGCTGGAGGAAGACCATTCCCCCCATTTTCAGTTGTAGCGTAAAAAGCTGCGGGACTTCAATAAAAGCAACAAAACTGAAAATGAGCACTATGCTGTCCACTTCAATAAGCTCAAATTTCGTGGCCATTTATACCGTCATGGCGCTGAAATGGCAAATTTATACTGGTTTCTACATGATAACAGCTCGTCGATGTGACAAGCAGGTCGAAATGAACAGAAACAAAAAACTTCATGCAATGTATCCCTCCTTTTGGCCAATTTCCGTAGCCTACTTCCCACACATGACGTGACAAAAGCAATTATTCACACATTTACAGCTGATATATCCTGGGTACGGAAACCTGGCTGACGGGAGACGTCACAAATAGGGAACTATTATTGTTCCCAAGCCACTTATCTATCTTTCGTAAAGTTGGACTCACTTCGCTTGGAGGAGGCGTCATGATCGCGGTAAGAAGCGACTATCAGCCGTCTCCGTTTCCTCTTGACACGCCCATTGAACTACTGCTTGTGACTTTACGGTTTAGTGGCGTCACTTGCGTAATCGGTGCTTGCTATCGGCCGCCAGACTGTGGGTCCAATTTGGTTGATTCTTTTCACTGGGCCGTTGAATGCATCTTTAATAAATTCCCGAACCTATATTAGGAGCAGATTTCAACTACCTTGCCACTGACTGGCGTACATCTTTTAGTGTTTCCCTGGGAAGCTGATCTCACTACTACAACTTTCGCCGTACTCTTACTTCTTCCATCTAAGATAGTGCACGAGCCAACACGTGGAAAACATATCTTGGATCTCATCTTTACTAATCAACCTCATGGTACAGAAGTGCACGTTTGGAAGATGTAAGCTATCATATCTTCGTACACTGTTCACATCCCATACAGGTGCACTGAAGGACGGGCATGTACTGTGTTATCGAGGTTTACCAGAGAGGCGAGAACTAGGAATAGGATTCCTTTTTAATAAGTATATAGCTGGTAATATAGATGAAAGGGTGGCTGGCATCGCAATTGGAACCATGGAAGAACGCAAGCATTATCTTATTAGAATTAGGACAAAGTTAGACAGCAATTAAACAAAAGATCAAGCAGGTTTTCGGAAAGGGTACTCTACTATTCATCATATAAACTAGAATATTGTAACGAAGTGTTCGCACGTTGGACTTCCGTGACGGCACGACGGCTCCGCCGCATTGAAGAAAGGGACGAGGCGATTCCAATTAACGGCATAAGTGAACTTAATTTAACAAATATGAGTACTATAATTAATTAAAGCGAATCAAGTGGTACCAATTAAACAACTTACATTAACAACATATCAGTCAGGCCTAAGCGACATCTTCTGAGCAGGGGTCCCGAGCAGAAGCTCGGGTGGTCGCCGTGTTTCTTCACCGGCCGCCAAAACCCCTCTGCCAACCGTTTCTCAGGATTCTCCAGGCAGTGTTTGTTACCAGGCGGATATGCGCTTATCGGAGCCAATGAGAAGACTTTCTTTACAACTGAGGAACCAATAGGACGCCGGTGCCCACGAGGTTGTTTCCTTGCGAGCACCGCGTGAATTTCAAGAATACGCGGTGCATATCCGCCTGGCACACAAATACACAAAATGTCAACCAAAAACATATGAGCAGCAAGGACACAGACGGTACAGAACACAAGGCTCCATCCGCGCTCTCAGCCGTCGCCCCCAAACCCTCAGGTGTCTTAATGTCAAGCGGCTGGGACGCGAGCTTCCAACAGCTCACCTCCTTCGCAGCCCATTAACCACTTTCCGAACGGCGTGGATCGCGAATACCCCCTAAGAGAGGTCAAGGGAGGCCGCACCATGCCCCGTCGTGAGCGAGGCCATCCGTACAATGGCGCGCCCCCCCAGCAAGAAGGAGAAAGCACAGCCAAGCCGCGCAGGCAAGAAAAAAGACCGTTCCCCGGCTGTGCACGGGTCAGGAAAATCGGCGCGCGACATGGACATAGCTCGCTATGCGACACCTCCCACCTACGACACCTCGTACCCACCTATTGTGACCATTCGGTCACAATCACCTATACAGATCAACCGCAACAAAAGTATGTGAACAATTCGATAAGTACAATATTGTCACGCCACTGACGACGAGGAAGAATTGTTCCGGTCTGGGAGAGGAAGAGGAGAAAGCGTTGGCGCCTGGGAGCTAGTAGGCTTCATCTTATCCCACTGCCATATCACTGTAAATAAACACCCCTTTTCTATTTCACCGTAACAACTTGGTAAAAGGTGCTCCGTTCGATCCCTAAGTACGGCGCAGCAAGATCAACTTGAGTTTCGACGTAGTCGCCGCCTTGCTGGACTACCACCGCTTCCAGCAATCATGGACCACACCGAATCTAACCGTGCCAGCCGCGACGCTGCAAGCCAGGCTGGTGACAGGACTGCCCCCTCCAGCTCTATTCCCTGCCAGCCTTACCGGGAACCACGACCGTTTGCAGGAGAAGAAGGTGAGGACGTTGAGAAGTGGCTACTTCATTATGAACGAGTTAGTCGGTACAACCGGTGGGACTCTATCACCATGCTCACAAATGTCGTTTTCTTTCTAACTCACACGTCTATGACCTGGTTCGAGAACAACGAGGACAATTTGACAACTTGGGAACGGTTTGCCACCGAGATAAAACAGCGTTTTGGTGACTCTGTACCGAGCAAAAAGCGGGCTGAGCAGACCCTTGCTCATAGAGCTCAATTGCCGGATGAAACTTGTACCACTTATACAGAAGAGATCCTCAGATTGTGCAAATGTGTGAATTCCAACATGCCCGAAGACAGAGTCGGCCACATTTTGAAGGGCATCGCGGCTGACGTGTACAAATTGTTAATTGCCAAAGACACCCTTGAAACCGTCTCCGATGTTATTAAACACATCTGCGCTTTTCAAGCACTCAAAATCCATCGTATTGCGCCAATATTTGGGCGGCTGGCCAACGCGCCTACCGTGGCCAGCCTTGGTGACCATGCCCAACTAGATCTTCCGTCGACGATCCGGCAAATCGTGCGGGAAGAACTCCTGCGGCTCAACCCACTTCCCCTGCACGAATATGCTGAGGTCTCTGTCCAGAGGGTATCTAGACGGCCGGCTTCACCACCACAAGCAATTACAGTGCAGCCTTTCGCACAAGCTCCTGAAGTTGCAGCTTCCATTGACTATCCTCCTATACATTTCGCCAACCGGAATGCGCCGATGCCTGACGCTCCAAGGTATGACGTCGCCCCAAGTGCACATAGATCTTCCATTCGATCTACCAGGGTTCCTGAGCAGTACGAGCATTCAGCCAGACCTAGGACGCGCCCAGCTTTACCTTGCTCTTATCCACAACAGCATTTTCTACCTTCCCCGCCGATATGCTACCGCTGCGGCGTCGAAGGTCACATCGCCAGGTACTGCCACAGTAGGTTCCCACCTCGCTATAACCGTCCGACGCCTCCAACAGTACCCAACAGTCGGCGATACAGTCCCGTTTTTCAGCAATCAAATACTCAGCGCGGGTATTACCTCAACATCAATAACCAGAATCTCCGCGACCACTCCCCTGCATCTGATAGATGTGTTACTCCTCCTCCCGCCTTCCGTGCGCGTCGTTCTCCATCACCGCGGCGGCACTCCATGTCACCTCAGCAGGGAAACTAACCAGCGCGACCAATGGGGGTGAGGCCACTGAAAATGTGCTGTGTGCCAACATCCCTCCAACTATAATGCTCAAAAACAAAATTCGTGTGTTCATTGATGGTGCGTATACATTAGCTTTGGTGGATACGGGTTCGACTGTGTCTGTGATGAGTAATCAATTTAGGCGCTTGTTGGGACGCAAAGTGATGTTTGAATATGACCGTGCTTCAACGTTTTGTGCTGTGAGTGGAGAGGCGTTGCGGCCACTGGGTGTGTGTAGTGCGCAAGCGTCTGTGCTTGGTGCAATTTTTCAAGCCGAATTCGTAGTCTTACCCCACTCTACGCATGACATCATTTTAGGAATGGACTTCTTGAAGTTTTGTGGCGCTACCGTAGACTGCCGAAGTCAAGAGGTTCATTTTGACGGCTCGCATCTGCCGACTCTTTTTGAAAGTGGCTGTAATGAAGACACAGTTTTTACTATTACCGAAGACGCAGTAGTTCCACCTTTGTCTGCCATGTTCGTCCCCGTGTCCGCTCCTCTTCTTGACCAGGTTTCATTTCAGGCCGTGGTGCACCCAGTTCACTCAGCATGCCTGAAGAAAAATATTATTATCCCTCACTGTATGATCTCCGCGCATCACGATAGTGCCTCGTTATGGACAATCAATCCATCGTTCGAGCGCGCAGTTTTACCAACGGGATTGAAGCTTGCCTCCTGTGGACCCGATGCGCCCCACGTCGTTGCTTTGGTCATAGATGCTACGAGTGCCACCGCACCTCTGCCTGCTGATGAAACTTCCATCTTCCGTATGATCAGCGCCGATCTCAGCTCACCTCAACGCCGTACTCTTGTGGATATTCTTCTACCCTTTTCGCCTGTTTGACTTTTCTCAAACAGATGGACCGACCTCTCGCCCTGCACATCGGACCCATCATACCATCGACACTGGTTCGGCTCGTCCCATTCGTCAAAAGCCATATCGCGTGTCCCCATCTGGGCGCAAAGTCATTCAAGAGCAAGTGGAGGACATGGTATGGAAGAAGGTGATACAGGAGTCATCTAGCCCCTGGGCTGCCTCTGTTATTTTTGTACGCAAGAAAGACGATTCTGCGTCGATTATCGGCGTCTAAATTCTGTTACGAAAAAGGACGTCTATCCTCTTCCTCGCATAGACGATGCCCTCGACTGCCTCTCTGGTGCGTCCTATTTTTCTTGTCTTGATCTCAGATCTGGCTACTGGCAAATTGCAATGGACCCTGCGGATAAGAAAAAAACAGCCTTCGTAACGCCAGATGACGTTTATGATTTTAATGGTATGCCATTCGGGCTGTGTAATGCGCCAGCCTCATTTGAACGCTTTATGGACGCAGTTTTGCGCGGCTTAAAATGGGACATTTGTCTTTGCTATCTGGACGATGTCGTCATATTTGGGAAATTCTTCCACGAACACAATGACCGTCTAGTACGCGTCTTTAATTGTCTGCACAACGCCGCCCTAATTCTAAACTTGAAAAAGTGCCGCTTTGGAGAGCGCCAAGCGCTGGTGCTAGGACACCTTGTCAATGGTGATGGTGTAATGCCGGATCCCCAGAAAACTGCCGCTGTTGAGTCTTTTAAACCCCCGCAGACACTGAAGGAGTTGCGCAGTTTTCTAGGGTTGTGTTCTTATTTTAGACGCTTTATACATCAGTTTGCTGACGTCGCTTACCCATTGACGTGCCTTCTCAACAAAAACTCCACTTTTGACTGGACACCAGACTGCGACGCCTCATTTCGTCAACTGAAGTTCCTTTTAATATCGAAACCCATCCTACGTCACTTTGATCCTGCTGAAGTGACAGAAGTTCACACGGACGCTAGTGGAATCGGTCTCGGGGCAGTCCTTGTCCAACGGCACGATGAACGAGAGCATGTTATCGCGTACGCAAGTCATACCCTGAGCAAGCCGGAGCGAAACTACACAGTAACCGAACAGGAATGCCTGGCTGTAGTTTTCGCTGTGCAGCGTTTCCGTTCATATTTGTACGGACGGTCTTTTACTATCGTAACTGACCATCATTCACTCTGTTGGCTGCGGAACCTTTGAGACCCATGTGGTCGCCTCGCACGCTGGGCCCTCCGGTTACAGGAATATGACTTTGCCGTAGTGTACAAAAGCGGGAGGCGTCATGCAGACGCAGATTGTCTTTCTAGGATGCCAATGGCCACGACTGGACCTGGCAGCGACGAATTCGACAATTATATATCGACCCTCGAGCCAGCGTTCCCCAACACGAATGTTTTCAAAACGGAACAGCAAAACGATAGCAGTCTGCAGCCTCTCTTTGCCGCCGACCAAGCCAGCGTACCTACAAGCCGTATTTGTATGCGTCATGGCCTCCTATGGAAAAAGAGTTATTCGCCTGTCGGCCAGCGATACCTACTCGTAGTTCCCAAGACGCTGTGCACGGACGTATTGCGTGTTATGCATGATGATCCAACTTCTGGGCATTTGGGATCGGTTAGAACACTCCACCGTGCTCAAGAAAGATTTTACTGGTCCAGAATGTGCTCGACGATTGAACAATACGTTGCCAGTTACAAGCAATGTCAACGCTACAAACGTCCAACTGCAACTCCACCTGGCTTGCTGCACCCTGTGAAGACCCCGAAAGCTCCGTTTGATCAAGTATGCATTGACCTCGTAGGTCCGTGTCCGAAGTCCGTGGATGGAAATCGCTGGATTGTAATCTGCGTGGACTATCTCACACGTTACTGTGAAACCGCCGCTCTTACATTTGCTACGGCGCATCAGGTGTCGCTTTTCTTGCTGCACTCAGTCATCTTACGACACGGGCCGCCACCAACTGTCATCACTGATCGGCGCCGACAATTCACTGCTGATGTTGTTGAAGAGCTCATGCGTTTATGCGCCGCAACTTTCCGACACTCTACGCCATACCATCCCCAGACAAATGGCTTGACTGAGCGCGTCAACACAACGCTTATCAACATGTTAGCCATGTATGTGGACGCAGGACATAAGAACTGGGACACCACACTACCCTTCATCACGTATGCGTTTAATACCGCCACGCATGAGACGACTGGGTACAGTCCATTTTTCCTACTCTATGCCAGACCGCCACGCTACTCCCTGGATACTATCCTGCCCTTCACAAGCCGTGAAGACCCCTGCCTGGTTGAGACCCTCTGTCTCGCCGAAGAAGCTCGGAGAATCGCCCGATTACGGTCTGGTGCTTCACAAGAACGTTCTAAAGTGCGATACGATGCCAGTCACCGGCGGGTCACGTACTCTGTAGGTGATCTAGTCTGGCTGTGGCGTCCAATTCGGCGCCGTGGCCTACATCAAACTTCTTGGCCCACTATGACGGCCCATATGTGGTTGTCAAACGCATCAGCGATTTAACTTATTCAATAGCCCGCCTGACAGCATCGGGTCGTCGGTCTGCCAAAACCGAACTATGTCATGTTGCCCACTTGAAGCCGTGTCAGCCTCGCACGACTCACGAACACGCCCAGAGGACTTAGGCTGAGTAGGGGGGAGATGTCACGCCATTGACAACGAGGAAGAATTGTGCTGGTCTGGGAGAGGAAGAGAAGAAATCGTTGGTGCCTGGGGGCTAGTAGGCTTCATCTTATCCCACTGCCATATCACTGTAAATAAACACCCATTTTCTATTTCACCGTAACAATATTTAAAGACGACATTAGGCCCGCTGGACAGGACCGCACAACAATACCAAAGCTGAATAAAATATACGCAATGCCAAAAAAAAAGCGAGAAAATACAACTTAATCCAGCAAAACAGATTCAAGCAGGAATATCGAAAAGGACCGTTACAAGCAATAAAATATTGGCATATCAGTCAAGATGTTACAGGGCACATTCAAAATGTTCACTTGTACGTATTCACACAAAACACAAAAACTTTGGTGGTAGGAAGAGAAGTCACGGGTGAACCCGGGTGAACCCGCGATCCCTGCTTTTTGCTGTCGATGCAGCTCCACGTTTCGGCTTCGTGGAGACACGAAAACTGCGCTCAAACGCATGCACACCATCACCCCTTCTATCACTGTGTTTGCTGACTCGTCGTCGGCATCCTCATCGGAAGCAAGCCGAGCGTGGTAGTGCTTCGGACGCTCAGCGTTGACGACATCCCGCTTGCAGTGAGAGTGGTATGCGTTTTTGTTCTGCTGCTGCTGCTTGCACTTGGGTTGAGGTAATCTCTCGCGCTCCTGACGAAGTCGTGGTATAATTTGGCGAGCGTTCACTGCACCTATATCAGCTTGAAACCCGCTTGGTTTGCCAGGTGGGACTTCTGGTGTGTGGCAGTCAGGGCAAGAGAGCACGTAATTCGGGACATGCTCGAACATCCTAGGCCAGAAGTAGCGCCTGCTTACTTTCTTCCATGTATGCCTGACTCCGAGGTGGCCTGCCTTTAAATCATCGTGGCAAGTGTTCACTACCAGGGGTCGCATACACTTTGGGACTACTACGGCACTGTAGTCCTCTTGGAACCCTTTTTTCCAACTGTGCAGTACACCGTTAATCACCCGAAAGCACCGTGCCGTTCTTCTCAGTTTTCTGACAACGGGCGCCTCAAGGTTCTCAAGGTGCCTTATCACCTCCCTCATCCAAGGGTCTCCCCTCTGCTTCCTGCCTACATCCACGTGCCCTAGCACAAGCAGCGGTGCAAAGTTGCTTCACTAACGGTGCCGCCTCGCGTGGCAGGCGAAAACGCATGTGGACGTTTCTTTTCTTGCTCTTTGGAGCAGGAAGCTTTTCGGTCTCGGCCATTTTCTTTTCGCGCTTTCTTTTGGGACTGCCAGGGGCTGTTTCATGCACGGCGCGCGCAAGGATCGGCCGGGCTGACGACCTAGGCCCGGCCGTCTCCGTTTTCCGAGCTGAAAGCCTGCTCGCAGTCTCGTCTCTCCATCGCTGGCGACATTTTTGAGCTATGTGACCGCTTCGGTTACAGTAGTGGCATCGCGGCCGTTCATCGTCGTTCCGTGCCGCTCTCTGGGGCCATGGCGCGCGCCCACGAATTATTTCCTCTTTAATTGTCTTTAGGCGTCTGGACAATGAGTCTAGGGAAGTGGCGATCGCCTTGAAATCTTGCTCACCTGCGAGCCTTTGTTGTTGACAATGGGATGCAGCAGTGTAGGTGGGAAGTAGTTGGGGCTGCTCAGATTCCAGCACAGTCGACAGATGAGGCTCGTTGTTAGCGCTGCCAGCTGTTGGCAAGATATTCGAATTGCAAACACAGGGTCCCGTTGTCAGGTAGGTGGTGCTTGCTGCGGTGGCCTGCAGCACCCGGGAAGTGAAACCCATCAGCGCGGCTTGACTGAGACGTTGCAGTGTCTGCAGGAAGTCGGCGCAGCTGAACGGATTGGATATTATCATCTTCTCCATTGTCACCGGTTGCAGGCCCCGCAGCAAATTACGCAATTTGTCTTCTTCCGGCATTTTCGGGTCGACCCTGGCGCACAGCAGCAGCACATCAAAGAAGTATTGTTCTGGAGACTCCGACGGCAGGTGTATTCGATTCTGTAGCCGAAGGTGAGCGATTTCCGTTGCCTGGCGGCTGTTGACGCAGGTCTTGAGCTTCGCCACCCAGTCACTCCACGAAATTGGCGCACCCAAAGCAGTTGTGTGGTATACCACTTCTTCGCGTCGCCATCGAGAGCCAAGTACAACAGCTTCACCTTCGTATTGTTGTCCCAAGCGTTCAACGATGAGACGTGGTCGTAGCAGGTCAGCTATTCCGCCACGGACTCCTCTCGAGTTCCCTTAAATACAGGAGGGGAATGGGCAGCCTCGTTTGGGAGCTCGTCATCGTAGCGAAGTCAGCTGTAGCTTGCGTGTCGCGATCACTCCCGAGATGGGGGCGCATCTCCAGTAGAGCAGGGTCGTCGCTGCCGCGCACCTTCCACCACTTCTAACGAAGTGTTCGCAAGTTGGACTTCCGTGACGGCACGACGGCTCCGCCGCATTGAAGAACGGGACCAGGCGATTCCGATTGACGGCATAAGTGAACTTAATTTAATAAAGATGAGCACAAACATTAATTAAAGCGATTCAAGTGGTACCAATTAAACAACAAACTCAGATTAACAACACATCAGCCAGGCATACGCGACACCTTCTGAGCAGGGGTCCCGAGCAGTAGCTCGGATGGTCGCCGTCCTCCTTCACTTGCCGCCAAAACCCATCTGTTCAACATTATTCAGGATTCTCCAGGCAGTGTTTGTTGAGACGACTTTCTTTAGAGCTGGGGAACCAATAGGACACCGGTGCCCACTAGGTTGTTTCCTCGCGAGCACCGCGTGAATTTCAAGAAGACGCGGCGCATCTCCGCCTGGCACGCAAATACACAAAAGGTAAACCAAAAACATCAGGGCAGCAAGGACACACACGGTACAGAACACAAGGCTCCGTCCGCGCACTCAGCCGTCGCCCCCAAGCCCTCAGGTGTCTTAATATCAACCGGCTGGGACGCGAGCGTCCAACAGCTCGCCTCCTTCGCAGCCCATTAACCACTTTCCGAACGGCGTGGATCGCGAAGAATACCCCCCAAGAGAGGTCAAGAAAGGCCGCACCATGCCCCGCGTGAGCAAGGCCATCCGTACAATGGCGCGCACCCCAGACACGAAGGAGAAAGCACAGCCATGCCACGCAAGCAAAAAAAAGACCGCTCCCTGACTGTGCACGGGTCAAAAAAATCGGCGCGCGACATGGACATAGCTCGCTATGCGAGAATATGTTGCGTCCGTCTGGGACCCACATTGTGCTAACATAACTCAAGCCCTTGAAATATTTCAGAATAACTCCGCTCATTTGATCCTGCACAACTATCACCGTACAGCTAGTAAATCTGCAATGACGCACATTTTAAACCTGGCCTCTTTGGCGTCTCGTCGTAAACTTTCGCGCATTTGTTGTTTTTGTTCATAAAATTTTTCACACTTGTCCCCAGATTAGTACCGTACTCATTCCCCCGCCTTCGTACATCTCTTCTCGACTGGACCATGCGCACAAGGTTGAGACCTCCCTATTCTGAACACAAACATGCTGCGAGTCTTTCATCCCTCGTACATATAAGATTTCATTTGTTTGGAAAAACGGATGCTGTGTTCTGTTGATGCCCCATAGTGGGCCAACCTCTCACACCTCTCAGTACACTGCTGCAGCAGTTTTTGTATCAAGACGGCATTCCTCTTCCGGTTTTTCTTATATGCCCGTCTTCCATTATACAGAGCGCAGGGTAGCCAACGGAAGCCGCTGATAACTGCCATGCCTTGACCCTGCCTTGCGTTTTTTTACATAGGGTGTTAGTCTGGGGACACTCGAGCAACCTTATTGCACTCGAAAATATGCAACAATGTTTAGTGCGACGTACAGTAAATGTGCCACTGTCGGGTTTTAGGGCGGTAGAAGGAGGGACTGCGTTTAATGAAGTGAGAAAGGATCTGGGATCTAAGCAGTATACTTGCCCTGTCTCGCCCAGGGAGGAGGATGCACACCACCGGGCCCAGGAAATGGGGGCCCAGGCCCTTGAGGACCCGGAGGCCGTGGAGCAGGCCCGCGTCCTGTACAAAAAAGTCACACGAAACGGAGAGAAATTGGCGCTAACACAAGCACATGGCACGAACTCAAGGAGACCAAGACAAAGAGCATAAATGCTTCTACCATCTGATAATTTGTCAGTCATGACCACAGCGGAGAACTGCGGAAAGCTGAACGCACTAGGTGTGGTGGCTGTTCATGTTGTCACGTAGGGGCGCAATATTGTAAGCGGCACTGTTTAAACTTTTTAACGTTTCTATTTAAGTTGCTATGTTTATTTTATTACATCGCGGCGTATTTTTTAAGGGGGGAGTAATGCTGCGGAACCTTCAAAACTGTATTTGTTGTTTTTTAACAGCCGCCGGCATGCAGGCTTACCACAGTGATCCTGGCACGCGTATCAATTCTGTATCCTATGTTTGTTCATGCTCGTTGTCGCGATACGACGCGTTATCATTTTCTTTGTCGCGAATCATGCTCCGACACCTGCCTCGAAGATTCCGATCACTTGCGTATGTTTCTACAATTTTCCAGGTTGTGCTAGTAGCAGTTTGCGACGTTATCTAGATTGTTCTGAGCAGCCTTTTAGTTGAGCGTTGACAAGTGTGACGAGCATTTTTTGTTCGACGATCGACGAGCACGATTGCTGCTATCGCCGCCGCCGAGTTGCTTAGTTCTTTTGCGGGCTCAAGTCAGCCCAATAAAGAGGCAATTTCAGTACCATCAAGCCTGTATCTTCTTTTGGCGTCAATGGCCTTGTAACCACTACGTGGAAACTGGTGGAGATGCTGGGTAGACATTATTCTTAGTTACGATGTTCAAGCGGCAGTAATCGACACAGAAGCGAAATGTGCCGTCTTTCTTCACGAAAACCACTCGTGCCGCCCAGGGGCTGTTGGATGGCTGGATCACGTCATCACGCAGCATTTTCTCAACTTATCGCGTATGGTCTGGCGTTCTCATGGCGATACACGATAGGGGCTTTGACGTAGCGGTCGAGTGTTTTCGTCCGTGATGATGCGATGCTTTGCCAACGTAGTTTGCCGCACCTCCGAAGCTGAAGAAAAGCACTCGCTGCAGTTTTCAAGAAGAGTGCGAATCCGGCCTTGTCTGTCTCGAGGGAGCTCTGGATTAATGTCGAAATTGTTCCATAGAGAAAGAGATTGTTGAAGAGCGGTCACTCGGCGAAAACTGGCCCCAGGAAATGACGCGCGACTTTTTGTGCTGCCGCCGATTGATGGATGGCGGCACCAACGTGCGCATGCGCGGACGCGCGCGCGACGGCACTCGTTGCAGCGGTAGCCCGCCGGAGCAGACGACAAGAAGTTGTCGAAGGGAGGGGTGATGTGCCCGTGCCTCGCAGCGCTTGTGCGGCACAGACCTCTCGTGGGCTGCTGTTCGGAACGACAGCTGTTGGAAACGACGACAAGGTGAGCAACGTTTTTTGCTTAACTACGCTGCATTTCAAGCAGTTTACGCTGACCATGCCGGCCGGTGTCAATAAGTTTCGCAGCTCGTGAACAGGCACGCCGGCTGTTCAGGCGCAGTTCGTTACGCCGTGACTCTAGCGTTCCCAACCACGGCGAAGTGTAATATGTTGTGTTCCCGGGAAGCAGCTTCATTTCGAACAGTTTAGCTCGTAACGCTTGACAAAGTGGCATGTGAAGGCACAAAGGCACGCCGTTGCCCCAAAATGGCGTGTTCGCCGGCCGGTGGGCCATGCTGACGCAGTTTGCCGAACGGCTAGTTTTGCCAAGTGTCGCGTTTAGCGGAGCAACGGTAAAGTGAGAAACGTTTCATTCTTGACTTTCTTGTCAAACTACGCAGTATTTCAGGCAGTTTAGCTCAGCACGGCGGTCTGCGCTTCACAAAGTCGCACGTGAAGGGCAGCCAATAGGCATGACAAGGCGCTCGCCAATATGGCTCGCCGGCCGCGATGACATGTGACATGGCGTTGGGTTTTGCGAACGGGTAGTTTTGCGTGGTGTCGCGTTTAACATGGCAACCGCAAGGTGAGAAATGTTTCATTCTTGTGAAACTGCGAGGCATTTCGGGCAGTTTAGCTCAGTGCGGTGGTCTGCGCTTCACAAAGTCGCGTATGAAAGGCAAGCCAACATGGCGTGCTCGCCGGCCGCGGTGAGGCCAGACCGCGGTTTTGCGAACGGCTAGTTTTGCGTGGTGTCGCGTTACGTTTATTGGGAGAACGTTAAAGTGAAAAAGTTTTATTATGCGGCAAGCTTCATTGCTTCAGCCGTTCAGTGCTCTTGAGTAATATTGTTAGTTTAGTGGCTGTTATTTCACGCTAGCCTGCATTTCCTGATCTCTACGTTGCAAGACTAGCTTTTGTATCAATTTTACGAATGACAGCTTTTCTGTTCTGGACCATAGCTGCTGCTCACCAAGTTTTCAGTACCCACCTACATGCACAGATGTGTGCGCGGTGCAGTGGCCTTACATTTCATTGCAACCTTCTGCATCATGTTCATTCCTTTTCCAACAGCACTGCATGGACCCACGGACTGCAGCCGAAGCACGGCAGATGCTACGAGTGAATGGTGTGGCCTTCCCTCAAGCGTCAGTACTCCTCTCTGCCCTGGACAATACAAGTTACCCTTGCTAAGGTAGCCGCGACTTGGACTGTGTAGTTTATGTATAATGCCTGTTTTGTTACATATAATTTGCAATAATTCGGAAATCAGTTATGCTATTTTTTGTCTCTACGTAAGTGCTGTTTCTCACCTCGTGTATTTTTATTTGTCTGTATTGTGCACATCACCTAATGCGTGTCAAGTATTGTCAATGCATCCGTCTACATCTGTTGCATCTCTTGTGTTTTATATGCAGCAAAATAAATGTTCATTTCACAAAGCACTTGGCATCTTTTCAGCAATACTGTTTTGCAAAGGCTGTGGCGCAGCTGCGTTGATGGCCAGTTTAGACAACTGGGAATCTATTTTTCCTGTTATGCATGCTGAAAATAAATAGAAACACTAGCAGACCATTTAATAACAAAATAATGCGCCGAAAGGGCAGGGAAGGGCGCAGCGCATAGCTAGCATTCAAATCGCGCGCCTTTCAGCAAGACCGGAAGTAGTTGCCGCCGGCCGCTTGGTGCACTACAGTCAAATGGGCCGCTGGGCCCTATGGGAGTGTCCGCTCTTTACCAATCTCTCTCTATGATTGGGCTGCTTGGCTCGGTTGGGTGCATCGTCTTCCAATTGGCTCGGGAGCGTGAAGACTTCTCGAGTGTCCGTTAGCTCTTCAAGGAAAGCAATCGTCATGCCCTTGTTCAGGTGCCGGTATTCGTCAGTGAAGTTCGTGGCTAGCACATCGGCTTGTCCATGACGGAAACGGACGATGCCTTTTGCAATGCCAAGTCCCCTATCCAGTAACAACTGAGTCTTTCCTTCGACAAACCTTCCGTGATTGCGACTTCTGTTGTAACCACAGGGAAAATGACGCTTGATCGGGGCGGTATGGTCAATTCTCCGTCGAGGACGTTGAAAGCGACGTGATGCATCGAAGTTCTCGTAGCAGGTATAGCTTTGTCGGTAGAGATCTTGATGAGTTTGGATCGGAGGTCAATGATCGCTCGATATTCGTTGAGAAAATTAATGCCCAGAATCACATCGCGGGAACAGTGCTGTAGGAATGCGAAGCTGGTAGGGTAGGTACGTCCATTTACTGTAACCTTTGCGGGGCATCGCGCCGACGGGGTGATAAGGTTACCACCAGTGGTGCGGATTAGCGGGCCGTCCCAAGTGGTCTTCACTTTCTTGAGCTGGGCGGCGAAAGCTCCACTAATGACAGAGTAGTCGGCACCGGTGTCCACTAGGGCGGTAACCGTGCGTCCGTCGACAGCAACCTCAAGATCGCTGCACCTCCTGCTGTGTTTAGGCGACATTTATCATCGTTCGCGTTAAGCAATGGCCTCCTCGTTAAGAAAAACTTCGCACCCAACAGGACCGCGCAGCTTCTTGTTGTGCCTAAACCCTCCGGCAGGAAATTCTGCAGGCGTTGCACGATGAGCCCACAGCAGGCCATCTCGGGTTTGCACGCACGTTCCGTCGAATCCAGAAGTACCTCTGGGCGCGACTGCCTGCCGAAGTTGCCCACTACGCGAAGACATGTCGCGAGTGCCAACGACGCAAGACGCCGCCTATCAGACCAGCAGGACTACTAAACCCGATTCAACCCACAGACCTGCCCTTTCAACAAATTGGGATGGATCTCCTCGGCCCTTTTCTGGCTTCGTCTATGGGTAACAAATGGATCATCGTGGCCACTGACTACCTTACCCGTTACGCCGAAGCAAATTACTGCCCAGTGGCACCGCGGCAGAAGCTGCCAAATTTTTTTATCCAGCAAATTCTCTTGCGACACGGCGCCCCAGAAGTGCTCATCACGGACAGGGGAACGGCGTTTACGGCAGAGTTGACGCAAGCCATCCTGGAATACAGTCATACAAGCTATCGACGAACAACTGCATACCATCCCCAGACCAATGGCCTTATGGAGCGCCTGAACAAAACGATTGCGGACATGATCGCCATGTACGTCGATGCTGAACACAAGACCTGGGATGCCATCTTGCCGTACGTGATCTTCGCATATAACACGGCAGTCCAGGAGACGACCAGAGCGACCCTGTTCAAGCTTGTGTACGGAAGGCAGCCCACGATGACGCTCGACGCACGTAACAAACGAGGACAGCTTTGACGTCGTCGTCTACCTGCAGCGTGCAGAGGAAGCCCGACGACTGGCATGGCTGCGTATTATAGACCAACAGCGCACCGACACCCGACGATACAACTTTCCACGACGCCACGCAGAGTACAATCCAGCAGACCAACTGTGGGTTTGGACTCCAATTCGCCACCGTGGACTAAGTGAAAAGCTGCTGCGTCGATACTTCGGGCCATACAAAATCCTTCGCCGCGTCTGACAACTGGACTATGAAGTCATTCCGACGGTACGACAGCATCACAAGGGCGACGCGCGCGCCCAGAAATCGTACATGTTGTTCGTCTGAAGCCTTATTACGCACGTAAAAAAATTCTTAATGTTTAAACATTGTAATGTTTTTATTTCAGTTGCTTTGTTTATTTTAGAACATCGATGCGATGTTTTTAAGAAGGGAGTATTGCTGCGGAACCTTCAAAACTATTTGTTGTTTTTTAGCAGGCGCCGGCATGCAGGCTTATCACAGTGATCCTGGCACGCGTATCAATTCTGTATCCTATGTTTCTTCATGCTCGTTGTCGAGATACGACGCGTTATCATTTTCTTTGTCGCGAACGATGCTCCGACACCTGTCTAGAAGATTCCGATCACTTGCGTATGTTTCTACAATGTTCCAGGTTGTGCTAGTAGCAGTTTGCGACGTCATCTATATTGTCTGAGCAGCCTTTTAGTTGAGCGTTGACGAGTGTGACAAGCATTCTTTGTTCGACGAGCACGATTGCCGATATCGCCGCCGCGGAGTTGCTTAGTTCTTTTGCGGGCTCAAGTCAGCCCAATAAAGAGGTAATTTCAGTACAATCAAGCCTGTCTTCTTTTGGTGTCAATGGCCTTGTCGCCACTCTATGAAATCTGGTGGAGGTGCGGGGTGGACATCCATCTTAGTTATGCTATTCAAGCGGCAGTAATCGACACAGAAGCGAAATATCCTGTCTGTTCTTCACCAAAACGACTCGTGCCGCCCAAGGGCTGTTGGATGGCTGGATCACGTCATCACGCAGCATTTCCTCAACTTGATTGCGTATGGCCTCGCGTTCTCGTGGCGATACACGGTGGGGTTTTGACGTAGCGGTCGAGTGTTTTCGTCCGTTATGATGCGATGCTTTTCCAACGTAGTTCGCCGCATCTTCGAAGCTGAAGAAAAGCACTCGCTTCAGTTTTCAAGAAGAGTGCGAGTGCGCGGCAATATTGTTAGCGTAAGGCAAGATATTACCAAGACAAACTGCATGAACAGAGTCTTTTATACTGTGGTTGGTTGCACTTAAGATTGTGATTACCCAAAGATAATAAAGCTGTAAAACTGCGACAACTACTACGTCGTACTGTAAACATGCCTATAGGAATCCCTTAGGGTGTGGTAAACCAGTTCTCTCCCCTTCGCCCCGTGCCAGCGCCGGCTGGGTGAGGAGGTAAATACCTCCCCTTGGGGGAATTAGAATCAACGATTGATGCGCCACCAAGACGTCTACGCGGGTTCCCACGAGAAGACGAGAGAGAGCTCCTGGATCCAGCCGGCAACGCGAGCGGTCGTTTCCCGCCGCCTCTCCCGGCAAATGCCGTGGGATAGCGGACACGGAGTACGCAGCGCACTCGGGAGGTCCCGTCGTGTACGACCGCCCATCTTCTGGTTCCCAACGGCGAAGCGACCGGTAAATACCGCACGCTCCAGCCGCCTCCCGCGGCAAACGCCGTGGTATAGCTTCGTCCGAAGAATGCGGCGTGCACGGGAGATCCTGGCCGCCATATATATTCTCGGCGCGTACAAATGTCCGCCGTGAAGTCGCACCCGCCTTCCCAAGCCGGTGAGTCAAAAGTCCTTACGTACCGTGCCCTTCCAAGGAAAACCTTGTTGATGTACAGCTAGCCGACATTCTCTGTATTATTTGCAAGTGCAATAAATAGCATTCGAGTATTAACGATGTGTCGTCCACGTCCTTGCCCCTTTGTTCCCCTCCGCGGGTCGCTAGCGTAGCGAGAACGCTGCACCTGCGGAGTAGGAGCGGGGCGGAAGACCGTCCCCTAATAACGCCGCAAGTGGCGCCTCAACGTGGTTATCTCGTGCAGAAGCTCTTGAGCTACTTACCCCTCCCTAGGGACTAAGGACGATAGTCAGTTCGCGGCGTAGAGTGCCTGCCCGGACTTTTAACATTAGGCCTGAACCGACGTCGCAATGCTAGCAAGGCTAATATGCTTTCTTGACGAGGTGAGAGGAGTTGCAGCGAGAATAAATGGTCGTGCATGTATTTGTGCGTGTGTCGAGCATTTTTATTTGTGTTTGTGTGTGTGTGCCGAGACCTTTGAGAGGTGCAGCGAAGAGGTCCGTACATGGAGCGCGAGACGGAGCCGTCCACGGAGAATAGCACGCCGGCAGCGAGTAAGTGCCTCAGCCGGCACAGTGGCCCTACTTTTCTTGTATATAGTTGTAAATATTTCCTCTTCTGTCTCTTTGGCTCTGGGAGCCAGGTACCGCAATCGGCTGACTGGTATTGCAGCCGTGATTGCCGGAAAGCACCGGGGCGCTTTGACACCGCTGGACGCGGTGGACGCCGTTCGTTGAGAAGTTGCCTTTAGATGCAGCGAGCTAGTAGGGCCACCCTGGGTTCCTTGGCGGAGATGCACATCCTCGCGGCGTTGCGTTCTATCTATTGTCCTTAGCGCTAGAGCGAGTAGGCTTAAGGCTCTTTCTGGGAGCTGCCTGTCGCACATCGGAGGACTCTAACCCTGGTATTCAGCATGCGCAAAAGCGCTTTGCTTGTTTTATGACCTCGCTGTGGTCGAACATCTCGTCTAACTAGAGAAGGTAACTTCGTTCAAATGAACTTGGTGTTTTTGGACTGAGAAGGCAAATCAGAAATTTCGCGGAACCAGATTTTTATGCTGGGAAACGGACCGCGGATGCCCGTGGTTCGGATTAACGGAACGCAGTGCGGTGCCGGATAAAATTGTTTGGCACTCGCATTGGCCCGCATTTTACGAAATGGTTATTTTGCGCAATTTATTCAACCTTTTGGTGATCCGGAGGGTTATGCAGAGGTCAAGTGAAGCCGCCTGGGCCTGCTGCCATTGTCTACGTTCCTTCCTGCTGCCCTGCGGCCGTGAATCACCGAAGCTGCGCAGTCTCACGAAACCAGTCCGGCTTAACGGGAGGGGAGGCCAACCCCCTGCCTGCCAACAAAGGCGCGTCCGCGGGAATAACACCCTCACGTCACGCTCGCCTCTGGGACCTGCCGATGGATAGCGGGGGCCTCTTCACCTTGCTGCTCGTCGGATGATACAAACGTTTGGATTGCACTAGTGTCTTGCCTGTGCGAGGTACCAAGCGGTCGTCATTGCAAGCCTCGTGTGTACATCGCGGATGGCATCCAAGGAGCAGCTCTTAACAAACATAGGTGCACATTTAAGGAGGAAGGGATATGGAAAACCAGTTGTCTCTCCCGTGATGAAGATTGAGGATCATTATGCGGCTATCCCTTTGCATCGGGGGGGGGGGGGGCGCACGATGTGCACCCTAGCCGGTCGCCCCGTTGCAGCGCCAGCTGCGAGAGGAAGTAAATACCTCCCCTTGGGGGAAGGAGAATCAACGATGGAGCGCCACCAAGACGTCTACGCGGGTTCCCGCGAGAAGACGAGAGAGAGCTTTTGAATCCAGCCGGCAACGCGAGCGGTCGTCTCCCGCCGCCTCTCACGGCAAATTCCGGGGGATAGCGGGCACGGACTACGCAGCGCACTCGGGAGGACCCGTCGTGCACGACCGCCCATCTTCTGGTTCTCAACGGCGAAGCGACCGGTAAATAGCGCACGCTCTCGCAGCCTCCCGCGGCAAACACCGTGGTATGGCTTGATCCGAAGAATGCGGCGCGCACGGAGGATCCTGGCCGCCATATATATTATCGGCGCGTACAAATGTCCGCCGCCGAAGTCGCACCCCCATTCCCCAGCCGATGAGTCGAAAGTCCTTCTTACGTAGCCTTGCCCTTCCAAGGAAAACTTTGTTAATGTACAGCTAGCCGGCATGCTCTGTATTATTTGCAAGTGCAATAAATAGCATTCGAGTATTAACAATGTGTCGTCCACGTCCTTGTCCCTTTGTTCCCTTCCGCGGGTCGCTAGCGAGGACGCTGCACCTGCGGAGTAGGAGCGGGGTCTAAAGCCCACAAGGGTCATGTGTGAACTTGTGCATATTCAGTATTACATTCAAGCAAGCGATTGTGGGGTTGATAAGCCCGTCTCAACTGATACGCTGTATTCTCTTATCTGTTGCGTCTGTTCGCCAACTACAACAAATACTGCAACCTGTATTTAATTCTTGTAAAGTCATTACCTATTTGACTTAAAGTGGTGTGAAAACAACTGCTATTAACTTATGAGCGTTGCTTTTCTCCATGGTGCTCGCTGATGAAAAAGCATGTTCCGGTCTGAATGGTACGATATGGTCAGTGTGCGCTAGCTTGAACTCTGTGACAAATATAAGGTAGACGGATGAGACCCTTCGCGGTCTGGGGTTGCGTTGTTCTGGCACACGTTTTGTTTTAATTCGCTGGCACAAAAGCTCCTTACATCGAATTCACCTATGTTTGTATGCATATTGTTGTGGGACGCTGTGCCCTACTAGAGATATACACAGAAGAACGGAGGACACCAGGCCAACACCACCTGCCCCGGCGCTCTTTTTTTGTTCTCTAACCCTCGCGCTGGCGCCGCGCGCTCGTCTCGCGCTCGTCCCGCGAATCTTCTTTTTCTGGCGCAGCGCTCCTCGGCGAGCGCCGTGACATCTTGCCAACGGGGGAGGGGGGAAGAAATTGTCAGTGAGCTGTCGCAGGCGCTCCACTTATGGGGCGGCATTTCGTGGCGAAGGCAATGAGGCAGCAGGTGACGACAGTAGTGGTGATGACCCGGTATCTAAGTCGCAGTCAATGCTGGCGCCGTTGACATATCGCTTCATGTTTGACGCATGCTCCCGGAAAATGTGGTGCACACCGCATGGGCGATGCTCGGGGAGGTCTTCGAGGCGGTATGTGACGGGGCTGAGCCGTTCAACGAGACGGTAAGGGCCGCGGTATCGGGGCATGAGCTTCGTGGCACGGCCAGTCGCGCGGATAGGGCGGCGAACAAGGACCAAGTCACCGGACCGGAAGGAGGGAACTGGTGGTGCTGCCGCATTCGCCACTTGCACACGCGCATGAGCCGTGAGAAAGTTGCTCTGAGCGTCGAGGCGGGCGTAACGAAGTTGTTGGGCGGAGTCAGTTCGAGACGCAGTCTGATGGGGAAGGCCCAACTGTGCGTCGAGAGGGATGGAGGCTATTCTGCCATAGACGACTGAGAACGGCGTGCCATGCGTTGTTTCGTGCCTCGCAGTGTTGAGTGCAAAAGCTGCCGCAGAAACAAAACGATCCCAGTTTCTGTGGGACGGAGCCACATAGGAGGCGGGTATATCTGTGAGGGTGCGGTTAACACGCTCCACGAGGCCATTGCACTGGGGATGATTGACGGATGTAGTGGAATGCGCAATGCCGAAGGAGTGGAGGGCTCACTCAAATTCATGGGACATAAAGCAGCTCACACGGTCCGTTATGAGGCGCCGGGGCACACCATGCCGAAGAACGAGATGCTGTTCCACAAACAAAACGGCATGAGCGGAAGAGGTATCTGGAACGGGCAGTGCTTCGACCCACTTGGAAAAGTAGTCGATTGTAACCAGAATATACCTGTTTCCGGCGGGCGTCTTCGAGTATGGGCCCAAATTATCCAGTCCAACCAGTTCGAAAGGTGAACTCGGCGGCGGAAAAGCCTGCGGGGGTGGCTTGGTTATTCGTGTGGACGATTTCCGGTATTGGCACGTCTGGCAGGACGCGACGTGTTCCTTGACGTCTCTGGACATATTAGGCCACCAAGAGCGCTCCAACACTCGTGCGTAGGTCTTGCCGCGACCAAGGTGACCAGCTGTGGGAGCGTCGTGTAGGCCACGCAAGACTTGCGACCGCAGTGTTGCTGGCACCACTGGCAACCACACGGGTGGTCGACCACGGAGCCGCCTCACATGACACAAGAGATTATCTTTAATTCGATAGACCCGGCGCAGTTTACGCAGACCTGCGCCGGCGGCGGTGCCAAGGGATTGGACTATGGCCGAAATGTCGGGATCTTGCGTTTGTGCAGTCCTGAAATCCGTCAAACCCATCACGGGACAAGAGTGGCGAGAAAGGAAATCAGCATCTTGATGGGCAGAACCGCGCCGATGCACTATGGTAAAATCGTACTCTTGAAGTTGCAATGACCAGCGTGCAATTTTGGGATTAAAGTGTTTGGCAGACTGCAGCCAAGTGAGAGCGCTATTGTCCGTGACTATGGTAAAATGACGGCCGTGCAGGTAGAGACGGAACTTCTCGACGGCCCAGACAATGGCGAGGCACTCGAGTTTCGAAGAGTGGCGGCGGCGCTCTACGTCGGAAAGCTGGCGGCTGGCATAAGCTAGAACTTTGTGGTCACCAGACTCGTCTTCTTGCAGGACAGCGCCGAGCCCATCTTGGCTGGCATTCGTGTGGAGGACGATGAGGGCCGATTCGTCGTAGTGGGCCAATGGGGGAGGCTTGAGGAGGGCGTGCTTGACGTCAAGGAATGCGAGCTGTTGAACCGGCGTCCAACTCCACGCTGCATTCTTCTTCAGCAGGCCAGTCAACGGAGCGCTTCGCTTGGCAAAGTCCGGAATGAAACGACGGAAATACGAAGCAAATCCAAGGAAACTTTTGAGCTCCTTGGCGGTGTTGGGAGCTTCGTAAGCCGTAAGCGCTTTTAGTTTTTCAGCGTCGGGACGGATGCCATGCCAGCTCACAACGTGACCCAAGTACGTTACCTCTGCAAAACCGAAGAAACATTTCTTTGGTTTTAAGCGAAGACCGGCAGAGGTAAGGACTTCGATGACGTGTTTGAGTCGCGTTTGGTGTTCTTCAAACATAGCCGCGTAGACAATTACGTCGTCCAGGTAGACCAACGACATAGTGCACTTCATATTACCTAAGACGCGGTCCATGAGGCGCTGAAAGGTAGCTGGAGCATTCGAGAGACCGAAGGGCATACGGTTGAACTGGGAAAGACCGTCGGGAGTCACGAAAGCCGTCTTTTCTGCATCATCGGGGTGAACAGGAAGCAGCTCAGTTGCGCGACCTCCCAGTTTGGAGACGAGCATCCATGCCTTCTTTGCTCGTCCCAGCCTCTCGCCGTTGCAATACCTTCCAATTGGATGCGGTACGCATCCCACGAGAAAGCGCCGTCAAACGTGGGTAATTTCACTACGTCCAACGATGTACCCGCGCCGAGCACGTTATTGGCGGCTACGAAACCAGGCCCAGCGACGGCAGGGTTGGAGGCAGCGGTGGCGGTGACGCCTGAAGACTCATGACCTGTTTTCGGCTCGGCTGGCACAAGAGACGGAAGTCGCGCCGGAGAGCTTCCATCTCCACAGCCTGGGCAGTCAGACGGCCTCGCTGAGTAACTATATCCAGGAGGCGCTCAATACCGCCATCCAGCTGCTGCGAAGGACCGAGCCCCTCCGAGCGTCTAGGTCTAGCTGCGCCAGCCGCTGCGTCGTCGGCGCCATCGCCTGGTGGCAGAGTCCTGTCGTCTGGCACGTCGGGTCCTTGACTTTGGGAGCGGGTGAGCGGCATGATCCCACTTCTGACCCCAAAATGTTGTGGGACGCTGTGCCCGTCTAGAGATAGACACAGAAGAACAGAGGACACCAGGCTAACACCACTTGCCCCGGCGCTCTTCTTTTGTTATCTAACCCTCGCGCTGGCGCCGCGCGCTCGTCTCGCGCTCGTCCCGCGCCTCTTCTTTTTCTGGCGCGGCGCTCCTCGGCGCGCGCCGTAATAATATATGTCTGTAGCAGTCGGCAGCAGCTCACAACTCGGGCAGCGGTTCGAGGATGGAACCCAATCCTCTTGTGTTCTGAGTCAAACAAGCTATTCCCAAGCGTGGCGGGTTCGGACTGTAATGTCTGCAACCTAAGTCCACCGCCACTGATAAGTGGTAATTGGAACGTTGCATGACCGAGCACAGAGCTGTCGCGGTTTCTCTGTCATCAGGAGACCAAGGGCGATGGTCGAGTTAGCCCACCATGCCAAACTGGGCATCAAGCCCGCCGAGACTCTTGGATCCCAATTAAACAGGCTAAACATAGGCCGTAAAGACATTGAAGACATGCTTGTACACCGCGGTTTAAGCGGGGCTTTGCATCTGTGCCGAGCGGTCTTTCACTCACTGTATTCAACTCAAATAAACAGCCAAGTTCTTACGCAACTAGTTGGCATATGGCACAACCGTATTAAATCGGCTGTCATTCTTCTTGTTACATATGCCACGTTTATAAGAATTACTCAGAAGCGTGTTGTATTTCCTAGCGCATCTCGATGAGTCGACGCGCTGTCATTTACGTGTGGCACGTCAACTCGCTCAGCACCGCATATTTGAGAGAAATCGATCGCACTCCTCCGGTTGCGTTCCAACGGCGACTCCCGCTGACGCGCCTTGTCGGTTTTGCGATACCTGCGTCTTGCATTCTACCTCAGCATTTCGTTTATCCATTATCATTTTAGCGGCACACACTAATGCTCAAGTCCTGCTATACACTATGACCTACAGCGGCGCCATCGGATACAGACAGCTTACAGCCAAGCACGGTGGCGTGCTGCCGGAATTTCTTTAGGGTGGACTAATTTATTTTAACAGAAGATGCCGGATTGAACAGGCACGTTCGGAACGATCGAATGATGCCCGGCTTTGCGAAGAAAGCAAAGTAATAAAACAGTACTACCTTTAAAAACGCCCCGGCGGGATGGCGCAGTGGTTACGGTGCTCGAATACTGTTCCCAAAGGCGCGGGATCGATCCCGGCCTCGGCGGCCGCTTTTCGCTGGAGGCGAAAAGCAAGGCGCCCATGTGCTGTGCGATGTCAGTGCCCGTTAAAGAACCCCAGGTGGTCGAAATTTCCGGAGTCCTCCACTACGCCCAAGAGCACAGATTGTTGGGCGAGTTGGTGCATTGCAGACACGTTCTAGCGCATATGAACAAGGACGAGGGAGATGTAGACAACACGAGCGCTAACTTTCAAGAGTTGAAAGTTAGCGCTCGTGTTGTCTACATCTTTCTCGTCCTTGTTCATATGCGCTAGAACGTGTCTTCACTACGCCGTTTCTCATAGTCGCTTTGGGACGTTAAACACCGCAACCCAACCCAACCTTGAAAAACATTTTGTCTTAGAACAGCAGTTCACCGCTTCAGTGCTCTGGGCAAGCTTGCCGGTGACAAGTTTACGCCTGGCTATCGACGAAAGCATGCTGCATCGTACGCCAGCGTTCCGGTTGGCGTACGCCAGCAGCAAAGACAAGCGTGTTGGCTTACTGGCCGTGATTAGCCAGAGATCGCAAGTAATATCGGAGCGTGCATGTCCCAAATTCGCAAACGCAGTGGCGGTCGAAGCGCTGTGGAGGTTGAGAGGCAGTTGCGCAAACCGGAACGCCCAACTCTTCCATTTTCTGTTCGAAGCGTGGAAAATGCGCTTGGTTGCGCTGCCTTCTTGAATCGAGCAGCTGGCCGATGTTATAATTGGGAGAAATGGGGCTGTTTCTTCACCAGAGAAGAGGACAGCGCATGCCGCGTCCGCCGACAATTCCGCGTGCCGCCTGTACGCCGTCAGGTTGGACCACCATTTGCAGAAACATGTGCCGCTCTGTCTACATGCAACGCGCAAGTCACCACTCTCGATCTACTACCGTGTGGCGGATGAATTTGATGCGCTTTCCTGCTGGTGTACTACGCCAAGAAGATTATACGATGCGCTCTGGTCGCATCGCGGCTATATAAACACTCTCCTATTGAACCACCTGTAAAGTGAAACGTTTCTGCGAATGACTGTTTAATGTATTGTTCTCTGCGGGGAGGCTATGATAGAAATAGATGTGTAGCTTTTATCATTAAACTCATGGTGCCTGAAGTGAAGCATGAAAACAAACATAACTTTACCTTCCGGCAGAATGCTCTACCGTTTCAATACAGGGTAACTAAGAATACCTCAAACTTAGGTCAAGGTTTGAAATATGGTAACATATAATCTTTATTCGCGTGCCCACATGGATAATATATATTTGAGAGCTTACTAGAAGCGTTCTTATCCGAGGCGAAAGCGGTCGATTGCGACTCAAAAAAGCTAAATCGATTAGCTACAAGACATCTTGTATTGCCAATTATTGAGAACGCCAAGGAGATGCACAGCTTACATAACAAGTAAGCAATTGGAATGAATACAGCAGGCAACAGTATACTTTATATTGCTTTGGACGAGGAAGATGCGGGCAGGAGCGCCTGTGGTAGCACTGCCACGACTCATTAAAATTATTTCACGGTCATTATTGATCTCTCTGTTCACTGTGTTCATCGGCTTCCCGCCCGTAACAATAGGTTTCAGATATGTGACCACAAATGTTAAACAATGTCAGTTGTAACAAGCCTTTTGTAAGTTGTAACAGTTGATACAAGCAAGTTGTATCAAGACAATTAACAATAAATATTGAAAGTATTTTCTTGATGATGTGAAGGGAACTAAAGTTATTACGCAATGTTAAGTGAAATGTCATCAGAGTACCTAATTTCAGCCACAGAATGTAAGATCAGAGCAGGTTTGAGGACACTGTTATGCAGAAATAAGCACGTGCAATTCTGTTGAATGTAAATTCAAAAGCAACGCAGTCAAAGGTTCACTATTTCGGACGGGTTTAGAGAAGCTCATTTATACTCTGCTTCCCTTCAGTACAGAAAACAAAGTTTTTAAATCCTCATGTTACCTCGCTCGGTAGTCGAGTAGAAATATTTTGACGATATACTGGTAGCTAACTTTCAGGGTTGATTGAGCATATTTTGTAAAATAAAAGTGTTCTTTGACGTTTTTGAAACCACTCAGATCCCACCGTGATGTTTACTATTTGGAGTTTTACCCTATTTTTTATCGATGAACTGTTTTTAGGGTACAAATGTTTAATAAAATGAACCCCACCCTGCTACGCCCCCGAAGAAACTACTTTATCAACTAATTCATAACATGATAAACATAGGTACTTCAAAGTACATCTCAAGATCAGAAACCAGAGTGACTCTACATAAACATTCACAATCGCTAGAACAACACCGCTTCAACACAGATTGCTTTAAATATTATTTTTTTCCTTTAGCAATTATAAGAATGGAATGCCCATAAATGTGGCTCAACAAACACAATCGCATGCGAAGAGACACAACACACGCGCCCACTACCAACCGTAATATGGATCTGAACACACACTTCCTCTTCAACACTCCTCTTCTGCACCCAAGTACATCTTCTCATCATCCTCTTCTTTGCCAAGAAGATAGTAACTCTTTCTTCCCCGCAGAACATAAACACCATCCAAGCATGACAGTTACCAATTCTACACTCACTTACATCTCCACACACCTCATCTTTGCCCAGCAGCTAATACCACAATCGTCCCATTGTACTACACCCGTCATCCAAGCTGGACAGTCAAAAAGTCCACCACATAGTCACACACTAACAACCAACCACCACACATGTGCAGTAAGACATGTCCATCCAAAACATCACTTGTGAAGTGCCTATGCAATAAAAAACTGTAACCTGCCCAACATGTCTACGAAGCAACGAAGTACATGAGAATGAGAAGCAAATTTACTTGATGAAAAGAAGGATCAATAAACAAACATGGCCACAATACATGACGCGCCTAAGAATAACAGCTTTAGGCCCGATATTAAACTCGATTCTTTCCATTACTCAAAAAGATTCCTCAATAAAAGTAAATTCTTTTCTACGTAAACACAGCGAGGCTTCACTAATACATATGTCTTCTTTCTTCTGTGTCCAGAACGCCTCTAAAATTTCGTGCGCCATTTTATCCCGACTCTTCCCTAAATCATTAAGCCTGCTAAACAATGGCTCAGACTTGCACTTCTGACAGTGCAGGGGTAAATTTGACCCCTTCCCATTTTTTATGGACTTCTCATGTTCCCTTATTCTATCACTGATACATCTTCCAGTCTGCCCTATATACTTTACCGCAAGTCAGTGAAATCTCTTAAATCACTCCCACCACACATCCAATAAAACTCTTTACGCTACTTATCGCATTGTGCTTTCTTTCTCCTCCCTTTTAATGCACACAACCCGCCAAGTGTTTTTGGCGCAGGAGACACAACTGGTACCTCATACCTACCTGCCACCTTTTTCGGCAGTGCGCCACTCTATGAATATACGGTATTACTTATGGTCGTTTATTTCTCAACTTATCTGTAGTCCTTCTTCTTGCTTTCATTTTCTGAAGCAGAGACTCTGCTAACCCACAAATAATCGTAACCGGGAAACCAGCCACCTGAAGCCTTTGTAATTGGTTATTAAAGTTAAAACGTCCCAAAAAAGGGAATCTAACGCTCTTTTAGCAGTCTTTGAATGGGCTGAACCATATGGAAGAGGCTCTTTTTTAGCCCTGGGAAAATATTTCCACCACACTTCCCCATCACAAATTTTCATATTTAAATCTAGAAACTGCAACTTGTTGTCCACAGGTAGTTCATGAGTAATAGTAAGTCCTTTTCCTTGTATCCTAAAAATAGACAGGACGCGTTCCACGCTTTCAATCACTGCAGAGCCCTTAACCAAAATGACTAAAAAATTATCAACATATCTAAATATTTTAAAACGTGAACCCTTAAGGGATGCATAAATTTCTCTGTCAACAGAAGATAAAAAGATGTTATATAGAACTAGGGCAACGCATGACCCTATACAAATGCCCCTTCTCTGCACATACATATCTGTCCCAAACGACACAACAGTAGATATAAGGTAAAACTCAAGTAGGGCAAGAAAATTGCCTACATTGACACCAGCAGAGTTCTGAAAATCTATAGTGCCATTACGTTCAATACATTCCAGCACCGATTCAAACAATTCTAAATGCGGCACCGAATAGAACAAATCCTCTACATCAAAGAAAAAAAGTACCCAAGGTTGATTAGACCTTTTAAAAAATTGATCACTTCAAAAGAATTCTTAGTAGGAAAGGGATCATCAAACTCCAAACCTTTCCAATGTTTAAGAAGATACCGGCTGATCTGCTGTTGCCACGCATAACGTTCACTCAGAATACATCGGAATGGCGAGTCCGGTTTACGGGTTTTAACAGGGAAAAACACATCCAAGCAGGCCTTCTTGCAATCACTGATCCCCATTGCCAACCTAGTTAGCTTATTATTGTTACGGGGATGTACTTAACGTAACGGCACTGCGATGGGCTGAACTCGATGCTAAGACTTCAGTAGCCATGCAATATCCACTCTATTAGCGTCGTCCTCTTTTTCAACGCTTCGTCGTGCCCGCGTTCCTCGGTCGTCGTGTTTGTCTGTGAGCACATCGCTTTGGTCCCGCGTTTCCCGGTAACAATATCAATACATAAGGCAATGCGTTACTAACTCAACTTTTAAAACTTTCTTGGAATCTTATGAAACAAAACTACTGGAATTGCAGTGTGAATTATAACGCTACTCTGTATTAATTGCTCTCTACCCGTACTCATGAAAAGCGTTGTCTGTTAATGTTTCATTCTGCATATTTTGTTGTCTTTTTATCATTTGATGACTTTTGTTAATATATTATTACGAACGCTACTAACTAAACCACCTGCACCACATCCTTTTGCACCGCTGTATGTTCTGTTCTTTAGTTGTTGGATGTTTTAGATGTTTTGTGCAGGTCCTGTAATGATCACGAATAGGATCGGTAGTATTTCTAAATAAACAATAAAATAATAACAAGTCTATTGCAAACAAAATCACTGCTGCTAGCCTTTCATGAGAAAGCTCGAAGTGAACCTGGTGACCTATCTCCAACCTTTTGAACCATTCGCACAAAAACAACTGGGTGCTAAACACCACTTGCCGCACAGCTAAGCATTGTCGGCCTTGTGAAAGGACGCAGCGCAATGTCCGCTGAAGGAGGGAAGAGCATGGCTATATTGTTAGGTTTACTTGTGGCGCCGCCTCCTTCTGCGCCATAGAGGTTCTTACTATAATATGGAGGGAAAGCTGAGGGCGCTGTACTTCAGCCACCATGGGCGCGCTAAGCTCCATGGGCCGGTGTGCTACTTGGTGCGGGACAATCGATTTTTCCGGGAGCGTAAAGTGGCTATACAAAGCTGTCTGATCACCATTATCATCAGAGCGAGGAGTGAAAGTAGAGCGCAAAAGCGATAGCAGTGAAGAAGCAAAAGCCGACGATGCCAATAAAAGGTTTCTGTTTTCTGAAATTTCATGAAAAAACTACTTAAAGTGAACTTGAGCAAAGCGGAGTTCTGGGCTAGTTGGTAAGACAGGATTACTCTTTTGTCCTTGCCTGTTCCGCGCTAAGCCTCCCAGTAAACTACTTAAAGTGATTGACCAAACAAAGACGTTTTTCGTTTTAAACTGTGCCTGTTTGCGCGAAATATTAGTTTCCGTGGTGCTCAATTCTTAGCTAAAATTTGCTCAAAATGAGCGATGGCTCATTTTGAGCAAATTTTACACTGCCACACTGTTTTGCTCGTTTGAAATTTATAGTGACGATATTGAACGTTGCGATATATTTTTATACTGGAACAACGTTTTTTTTTTTGTGATAATTGTGGCCAAACGTTGTAGTTCTGCACCCGGTATCTCTCCGCTCCTTGATGCGTAGAGCGTCAAAGGAGATTTAACTTGTCAGGAAGCTCCATCCAAATTTCCATAGGTGGCGGCACCAGTTTTTCTTCTAGGTAAAAGTAAGAAGCTACGTTCTACGAAGAGAAAACGGGATGGGGCAACTCGCAAGCTCTAATATATGATTGTAAGGGCCTTACCACTGGGCGGCGGCCAGTTGGCGGTCGGAGGACCCTGGCGCCGCTTACGAAGGAACATGAGCTCTCGATCCACGAACTCGGACGAGTTGAGCGCGCGCGAGTTGAGGGACACAGAGCCATCTGCCTTCATTATGTTGGCCACATCTTCGCCGAGCAAAAATCCGCGCTGCTCATCCCGGGGGAACCCTGCCAGCGAGCTGAGAATCTTGTCTTGAAAACTTCCCAGCATGTCCATGGAGTGTGGATGACCTTCCAGGGCTCCCACCTCATTGTTTCCGACTGGGTCTGGCACACTGTCCCAAGTAGTGGAGTCATCGGCGACAAGAGATGGATGGTCCAGGTCAAGGTACCTGTTCACAAGTCATGCCAATAGGATTACAATCAGAACTCAATATCAATGTAAAACATCGTCTGTTTTGGCCTTCACCACGAGATTTTCGCATATTCCGTAGCAGTGCAATTTCATGTTCATCGATAACCAACATCGAGATCGCAAGACATTTCTCTGTGTCTACTCACGCCTTGTCTACTCCGTGCCGTATACTTGCAGACGCAGCAAGCAGAGGTGCTCGTGCGAACGGCGCAATGTTTCTATAAACAGACCCGTTAAAAAAAGGGAGAAAATGCGATATCTGCCAACCATTGGAAAATACGCAACATTATCGATATTTTTTGCACTAAACCTGCAGCGGTATACTAGCAGCCTTTAATTTCAGTTCGCTGTATATTGCACTCATTTATCGCTTTCCTGCACGTGTAGCGTTTTCCATGCTGCAGAAATGGCGTTATTGTATGCCAATAGTGGACGCGGCAATTACACTCAATTTTGTTATGAAAGAGCACTGAACAAGGGTTAAGGGCGAGCCTCAGTTCGCAAGCCGAGCTATCGTTTCGACGAGTAGACTGGTCTTCGTCTGGGCTCCCCAAGCCGAGCCAACATTTCGACAAGCCCAGACGAAGACAAGTCCCCTTGTCGAAATGTTGGCTCGTCTTGAGAACTGAGGCTCGCCCTTAACCCTTGTTCAGTGCTTTCAAACTATGTAGCCATCGCAATCCGAACATACGACTTCCGAACTTCCCGTGCGGTGCTCTAGCGCTGAGCTACGGGAATGGCTCTTTCTCCGTCCACTTTCTAAGGTATTTATGTTGAGTGTAACCTATCTTTGAGAGTGTTCGCCTGCGCTGCCCTCCTCCATTCCTGCGGATGGGAAACGACGTGTGAAACCGCGAGTGTCACTTAAAAATTAATGTGACGGGGAGGGCGGGAACTGCAATAACCGTTTTAGGCTACCTATGACGTTAATGCCGCCAAATGTTAATCCCTAGTTAGCTAATCAACAAACAAATGCAAGGAAAACTTGGCGCTTCGTTATGTAATACACACGTCGCAAGTAGCGTAATAGGGCTACCAGATGGCTGTCGGCCTCCTGTTAGGTCGCCTTCTACGTGACGCTCGCCCTTTCACGAGCCTTTTTATATCGGTCGCTATGGAGGAGGGGGGCGCGAGAGTGCTGGCTAGCACTCCAAGGGACAGGCTACACTCAACTCAAATACCTAATAAAAGGGGAGGGAAAACTACGGTCGTCGGAGCTCAACGGTAGAGCACTGGACGCGAAATGTGGAGGTTGTGGCCTAGGATCCCACAAGCTGAATGCGGTTGTTATTAGAGAGCAGCTCTTTTGTGCCCCTTCATGCGTTTCGCTTCGTCGTCGCCGTTGTCCCGCGTAACCAGCTCCGCAGCATCTCGGGCAGTGTGCGTCCACTACCCCCCGCCCCCTCCCACGTCATCCGTGGCGGCGGCCACGCGAGTTCTCATTTCTGCGCGCGCTCTTGCAACCACTGTTCGCCGGTGCGTGTATCCCCCCCCCCTCTCCCTCTCCTTCTTCCTGTGTGGCGGCGACAGTGTTCTCCGAGTTCTCCGTTTGCCGAAACGCCGACTTGCTATCAGCGGATCACGGAACGTACATCACAAGTCGAAACGCAGAGCCACGTTGTCTTGACTCGCTAGCGGCGTCAGCGGCATCAGTCAGTCGCTGCTATCTCTTCGCCGCGCAACGTTTCCATGGGCCCACGCGCTGCCTCCCGCAACTTCCAGATAACGTAATTGCTCTCTTCATTTTTCAGGCCACAAAGCTTCTTTCATGGCAGTCAAGAACTGCTATTGGAGCGTCTCTTGCAGGAATATGTGTGAAAAGTAAAAAGGTCTGTAATTGTATATACATGTCTTGCTCAAAATCTTTGCTTCAATCTATCGAAAAGGTGAAACAGCTGATGAGCTGCGCTCAAATTTCGCATTAGGAAGTAACGTAATCGACGGAAAACTTCTACTTGAGAATAAATTACATCCACAATGAATTATTACTTTCCATTTATTAGCGCCACAAGAATATCAAAAATATTTTACTAATATTAGTAAGACCTATTAATATTACTACTAATATTTCAGGATACAGAATACACAGGCAGCATTTGGCTGCTGTTTCTTACAGCTTGTAGTTACCTATCTTTACGGTTGATTGTTACTTCACATTTGTCTCACACACGAAAATCCCCTTTGTGTCAGCGGCTGTTGGCTCCTTTCTTATGTCATAACGAAGGCCCTCATTTTTCCTGCATTTTGTGTTGACTTAGTGAAACCTGGTTATATAGAGCGAAAGCACGCGACGACACGGTGGCTCAGTGGTTCAAACGCCAGGCTACTGAATCCGGATACCCAATTTCGAACACGACTGGTTGCAATACGCCCGGATGTCTTTCGTGTGTGTGCGTGTGTGTGTGCGTGTACGTAAGTGCGTGCGTGCGTGTGTGTGTGTCCTTGTAATATTCTATTTTATGCTAAACAGTGTTTCAGTAGGAAATCAATGCTTCAAGTTGAGCAACAATGTTTCTGGAAAATATGTAAAGTTGTTATCCAAATTGTGTCATTTTTGGAAAATCGGATAAATCAATAATTGGGAAATAAATAATGATTTTATTTATGCAAACACCTGGCTTTTGCTGAAGGAGGTGAGTTGCAGCGAAGAGGCGGTCAAGCCCTACAAGATGATGCAGCAGTACAGAAATGTCTGCACCTTTTCATCTAGGGTAAGTTTTACAGTGTATTCCTTGTAGAGGGTGACAGAGTAAAGTATGCACAGCATTTTGTTCTTGCAGCAGAGTTATGCTTGCTTTCTAGGTGTAGCTAGTTAGCGGCGGTCACAGGTTGCTCAGATCTCTAACATAAAAGCTCATAGTAGGAAATAAAAACTATTGCAATTTCAGAAGATTTTCCTAGCAGAGAAAGGTTTGCATGAGCCGCAGTTATAAGAGCATGACATACTGGCTGGTCCTGAGCATATCTGTGTACATTATCGGTTAGGTTAAACACGTGCTAATTATAATATTTGTCATTTTCAATAAGCTTTCAATAAGGTGCAGCGGTGGCGTAGCGATAGAACATCCGTCTCGCATGCAAGAGGACTGGGGCTCAAATCCCGGTGCCGCGCAGTTCTCCACCAGATTAAAAAAAAAACGCTTGTCGATGGAATTGCATAAACAGGTTTGGGGTGCGACCTGATGCCGGTGAACACCTTCGGCAACGCACTCCCTCACCAGAACAGGAGTTGGCTACCCTGGTGTAGTAACTGGCCGCAACCTCTCATGATAAGCTCCACAAAACCTCGGCCCTCAGTCACCAGCGGCTGCGGAACAACTGACCACGGCGGCGGTCAGACCTGTGACGCAGCAGGGGGTGCTAAGAATGCCTGGCTCCGCTGGACAGGCCGCCATTGGAAACTGACCCTGGTAACGTTTAATGCTAGAACCCTAGCTAATGAAGCTAGTTTAGCAGTGCTGTTAGAGGAACTAGAGGGTATGAAATGGGATGTCATAGGGCTTAGTGAGGTTAGAAGGCCGAATGAGGCATATGCTGTACTGAAGGATGGGCATGTACTGTGTTGTCGAGGTTTACCAGAGGGGCGAGAACTAGGAGTAGGTTTCCTTGTCAATAAGTATATAGCTGGTAATATAGATGAATTCTATAGTATTAATGAGAGGGTGGCACGCATCGTAATTAGGCTTAACAAGCGGTATAAACGGAAGGTTTTACAGGCTTGTGCACCTACATGTAGTTATAATGATCAGGCAGTTCAAAGCTTCTACGAAGATGTAGAATCGGCAATGCGAAAAGTAAAGACGCAGTATACTGTACTAATGGGCGACTTCAATGCCAAGGTAGGAAAAAAACAGGCAGGAGATCAGGCAGTAGGTGACTATGGCATTGGTTCTAGGAATAGCAGGGGGGAGTTACTAGTTGAGTTTGCAGAGCGCAATAACTTACGAATCATGAATACCTTCTTCAGAAAATAGAAGAACCGGAAATGCACATGGAAAGTCCTAAAATGAAATTGACTTCACACTGTGTTCTACCTTCGCCATTATGCAAGATGTAGAGGTAATCGGGAAAGTGCGATGCAGTGACCACGGGATGGTGAGGTCCCGAATTAGCCTAAATCTGAAGAGGGAAAGCAACAGATTAGTAAGAACGCAACCCATCAACAAATTAGCGGTGAGGGGGATGCAGAAGTGTTGAGGATCTCGCTACAGAATAGATATTCTGCTCTAACCGAGGATGGCGATATTACTCTAGAAACAATGAACAATAATTTCAGACATATATTTACTGAGTGCGTGGTAGAAGTAGGCGGTAGAATAGTTAGAAAGGATACCGGTAAGTTGTCTAAGGAGACGAAAGGTTTGATTAAAAGAAGCCAGAGGATGAAGAGCTTCCAATCCAACAGACCAGATAGAATTGGCCGAGATATCAAAGCTAATCAATAAGCGCAAGCTGGCCGATATAAGGAAGCATAACATGGAGAAATTTCAGCATGCTGTAAAGAACGAGGGAAGCCTTAAAACGGTGAAAAAGAAATTGGGCATAGGCAAAGACCAGATGTATGCTGTAAGGAGCAAGGCGGGCAACGTCTTCACGAATATGGACAAGATTGTCAAAGTAACCGAGGAGTTCTATACAGATCTCTACAGCAGCCAAAGTAGTCAGGACGGTTAATGAGATTGGCGGTAGAGAAAAACAGTCAGAGGTTTCACCAGTGACAAAGGACGAGGTCAAGAAAGCATTAGAAACTATGAAAAGGGGGAAATCAGCTGGAGAGGATCAAATAACTACATATGTGTTGAAGGATGGGGGAATATCGTGCTAGAAAAACTGGCCACCCTGTATACGCAGTGCCTTGTGATATCGACGGTACCGGAATCATGGAAGAATGCAAACATTCCCTACTGAAAAATCCTGTATAAAATTCGTGCAGGAAATCGTATACAGGTTTATTGTACAGGATCTGGGATACAGGATTGGTGGCTATTTCAGCAAATTCCTGTACTGCCCTGGAAAGTCCGGAATGAAACCGCGCGGAGCTCTGATACGGGAATGGCCTGTATGGTTGATGACCCTTGTTTCCGGAAAGAAACGCGTTGCCAGGGTGGAAAAAGCATGCAACAATATAAAATAAAACGACTACATTTAAAATAATAAATAAAATTTAAAAAATAATAAAAAAAAATTATTACCGAATGTGGAATCGAAGCGCGGTCCTTATGGTCTCCAGACGAGCACTTTAACCCCTACTCTACGGCGGATTATGGTTAGAGTAGTTATTATTCTGTATATATAACTACTTTTGCTCTTTCGTACTTGTATATTTTCCTTGGCAGTAGAATTTGTGGCCGTAATTCACCGATCGCCCTTTAAACACGTTGAATATATTTGCAGGCTATCACGAGGGTTCACAAATGTGCCGTACCTTTATAATGCGTCGCTTTATTGATGGCAAACCTCGAGATATCATAATTTATTAGTGCTGATGTGTTTTTCATCGTCTACGAACGGTTGTAAGTTTTCCTATATACAGAGATATCCGGTGCACTAATACTTGTAATACTGGGCGTTTTAGCTTCATGTGCTACCAGCGGAGCATCGATGTCAATGAATACACTTCCGACTGAGCGGTTTCAATATGTAAACATTCGAGAACGCGTCGCCCGGTGTGCAGCTATCTGCGCATCTTTCGATGGTTAGCGATGTTTGTTTATTTTTTCTCGAACAGTTTTTTGTCATCGCTAGCGAAACGATGCGTTCGTGCTTCTACTTTCTTGTTGTAGGCGGCAGATCTTAGTCGCAGATATGAAGACGCACCGCAAGATCGTACGAGCTGCAGTGACTGTTGTACGCGCAAAAGCGACGCGACGCGCGTATATGCTTGCTAGCGCACACTTCGTCGACTTCGCATTTTCGAGGTATTTGGGAAACGAAGCGTGCCCTTTATATGCAGAACAGTTGTATAACATGTTTTGTATCATGCTTATTTAGTGCGCTGGCGTGTCCGGCATGGTCATCCTGGTGGAGCTTCGTCGATCGGACCGGCTTCTGTTCAGAAGCGGAATACTCTGCCCGGTATCAGTTCCAGAAATGACGCGTACGTCCGGTTTCTGGTTAATTGATACAGGCTGAACAATACATAACACCACTACATTTGAAAAAGAAAAGAAAAAAGAAAAAGAAACAAAAAGAAAATAGAAAAGGAAAAAAAAATTACATGTGATTCGAACTTCGGTCTCTTCAGCCAGCAAGCACGCACTTTAACCACTGCACAACGGCAGGACACGGTGACAGTGGTTATATATCTGCTTATGCAGTCGAGATTGCTCTTTTGTAGTTTGTGCATTTTTGTCGGTCGTAGAATTTGTGGTCGTAATTGAACGATCGCCCTTTAAACACGCTGCATCTTTTTCCTGGCTATCACGAAGGGTTATCCGTGTCCCGCATCTTTACAATGTATCGCTTTCTTGCAGACAAACCTCAGAATGTCACAATTTACTAGTGCTGATGTGTTTTGTCATCGTCTTCGAACGCATGCAATTTTTGCTACATATAGATATATGCGGTGCACCAACACTTGTAATACTGCTCGTTTTAGCTTCACCTGCTGCCAGCGGAGCCGCGACGTCAGTGAATTTACTTCTGACCAAGTGTTTTGCATGCGTATACACTCGAGGAAGCGACTCCCGATGTTCGGCTGACCTGTGCATATTTCGATGGTCAGCGATGTTTCATTTATTCTCGAGCGTATTTTATCCGCGCTAACGAAACGCTACGTTCTTGCTTGCACTTTCGCGTTGAAGGTGGCAGATCTTCAGTCGCAGATTATGAAGATGCACCGCAAGATCGTACAAGCTGCAGCGACTGTTGCACACGCAAAAACAAAACGCGATGCATGTATGTACTTGCTAACGCACACATCCACGGCTTCATATCTTCCAGGTATGTACGAAACAACGCGTACTCCACATATACAGAAAAGTTTTAACGTATATTATGTATGGTTTCATGCTTATTTAGCGTTAAGGCATGTTCCGACGTGGTCATCCTGGCTGAGCTTCACGATCCGCCCGAGTTGTACTGAGAAGCGGAAATACTCTGTCCCGTATCAGTTTCATTCATATCGGATTTGTCCGGTTTCTGTTAAACCGGACATGACCTGTCCTGTATATGAGCTCAATACAGGACTGGTCCGCCCTGTTTCATATCCATACCGGACTGGGATGTCATGTATAAGATGCATACTAGAAATGGTCTGCCCTGTATTAACTCGATACCGGACTGGTTCGTCCGATTTGAGATTCATACCGGACATGACCTATCCGATATAAACCCGTTTAATATTCATACAGGAGTGATCCGCCCTGTTTCATATTCATGCCGGACTGGGATGTCATGTATAAGAGGCATATTGGAAATGGTCCGCCCTGTATTAACTATATACCGGACTGGACCATCCGGATTGAGATTCATATCGGACATGACCTGTCCGATATAAACCCGTTTAAGCTTCATACAGGACTGGTCACACCGGTATCAAATTTATACGGGATAATACAGGACCGGTTCAAACCCGTTTGTCGCGATACGGGATTTTTCACTAGGGTTATCCTCATTCATAAGAAAAGGGACCCTAAGGACCTTAAAAATTACAGACCAATCAGCCTACAGTCTGTTACGTATAAGGTATTTACTAAGGTAATCGCTAATAGAATCAGGACAACCTTAGACTGCAATCAAGCAAAGGTTCAAGCAGGTTTTCGGAAACATTATTCTACTATCGATCATATCCATACCATCAATCAGGTGATAGAAAACTGATAGGAATATAACCAGCCCTTATACATAGCATTCATTGATTACGAAAAAGCATTTGACTCAGTTGAAAAATCGGCGGTGACGCAGGCATTGCGAAATCAGGGGTTGGACGAGCCGTACGTGAAAGTGCTGGAAGATATATATTAAAAGTGGCTGCATAGTAACCATAGTTCTGCATAAAGTAACAAAATTCCCATAAAGAAAGGTGTTAGGCAAGGAGACACAATCTCCCCAGTGCTATTCACAGCTTGCTTAGAGGAAGTATTCAGAGACTTGGAATGGGAGCAGTAAGGGATAAGGGTAGAAGGGGAATACCTCAGTATTCTGCGATTTGCTGATGACATTGCCTTGTTAAGCAACTCGGGTGATGAACTGCAAATAATGAAGGATAACCTTGACAGGAAAAGTAGAAAGGTAGGCTTGAAAATCGATATGCAGAATACTAAGGTAATGTTCAACAGCCTCGGGAAGGAACAGCAGTTTACGTTATTTAGCGAAGTACTGGAAGTAGTAGGCGAATATGTCTACTTAGGAGAGGTAGTAACCGCAGATCTGGACCATGAAAAGGAAATAACAAGAAGAATAAGAATACGATTGGGATGGAGCACTCGCAGATTATAACTAGCAGCTTACCGGTATCGCTCGAGAGGTAAGTATACAACAGTTGCATCTTAGCTGTACTCACCTATGGGGCTGAAACATGGAGGCTAACCACGAGAGTTCTACATAAGTTGAGGACAACCCAGAGGGCTATGGAACGCAAATGGTAGGGGTAACATTAAGAGATAGGAAGCGTGCAGAGTGGGTCAGAGAAATAACTCAAGTTACCGACATTCTAGTGGTAATTAAGAAGAAATGGGCATGGGCAGGTCATGTAGGGCGAAGAGAGGAAAACCGATGGTCGCTTTAACAAACTGGATTCCGAGGGAAGGAAAGCGTAGCAGGGGGTGGCAGAAAGTTAGGTGGGCGGAGGAGGTTAAGAAGTTCGCAGGGGTCAAGTGGATGCAGCTAGCCCAGAACCGGGTTAAGTGGAGAAATATGGGAGATTCCTTCGCCCTGCATTGGGTATAGTCAGGGTGATGATGATGATGATGATGACAGATGAAGTATTCAGAGACTTGGAATGGGAGCAGTTAGGGATAAGATTAGATGGAGAATACCTCAGTAATCTGCGATTTGCTGATGACATTGCCTTGCTTAGCAACTCGGGGGATGAACTGCAAATAATGATTGATGACTTAGACAGGAAAAGTAGAAAGGTAGGTTTAAAAATCAATAAGCCGAAGACTAAGGTAATGTTCAACAGCCTCGGGAAGGAACAGCAGTTTACAATAGGTAGCGAAGTACTGGAAGTAGTAGGCGAATATGTATACTTAGGACAGGTAGTAACCGCAGATCCGGACCATGAAAAGGAAGTAACAAGTAGAATAAGGTTGGGATGGAGCGCATTTGGCAAGCACTCGCAGATTATGACTAGCAGCTTACCGGTATCGCTCAAGAGGAAAGTATACAACAGTTGCATCTTACCTGTACCCACCTATGGGGCTGAAGCGTAGAGGCTAACCAAGAGAGTTGTGCTTAAGTTGAGGACATCCTAGAGGGCTATGGAACGAAAAATGGTAGGGGTAACATTAAGAGATAGGAAGCGTGCAGAGTGGTTCAGAGAAATAAATCAAGGTACCGGGATTCTAGTGGAAATTAAGAAGAAATGGGCATGGGCAGGACATGTAGTGTGAAGAGAGGATACCCGATGGTCGCTTAGAGCAGCAAACTGGATTTCAAGGGAAGGAAACCGTAGCAGGGGACGGCAGAAAGTTAGGTGGGCGGATGAGGTTAATAAGTTCGCAGGTGTCAAGTGGACGCAGCTAGCAGAAAACCGGGCTAAGTGGAGAAATATGGGAGAGGCCTTCGCCCTACAGTGGGTATAGTCAGGCTTTTGATGATGATGATGACAGATGCCGACCACTATGCTTCGCGAAACCAGTGCGCCTTGCCCGTCGATGCTTCTTATTTTAACTTAAAGGGACACTGCAGCACCTTTCGCAACATTTGGGCTTTCATCAGAAAGCCATAGTTTTTCATGATTTGAACTCGAATATCATATTAAAATTAGGCAGAAGAAAGCAGAAATAGCTTTTTTCAGTAGAAATACGGAGCCTGTGGGACAGGGCTCACCGCGGGTCGCGCCGCGGCCCGTGATTGGCCAAGACGTCGAGGGGCGACAATCTGAGGACCGGGAAAGCTGCCGATGCGGCTCCTTCGCTGCACTGTGTTGATCGCAGCTCTCTACGGCTTTGTGAATGTCATTATGGCATGCCATTTCCACACGAATGAGCATCGGGATTTTTACCGCATGTATCCGTACCAGATATGCACTTCCATTGTGGGGAGCGTAGATTTGGCAGGAAAACATGCTTTGGTTACAGAGAGGCATTTTGAAAAGTAGTGTGTGTCATTATTAGCAGAAACTACATGGCCCTCAGTGAAACTTCGGAACGCATATTGCTGGGAAAGAAGGGCAGCGAACATTGCCCTAGCCGACTACCTCCGTCTCAGGCCTCTTGCCCTGCCCAAAAGGTCATTGTTGTGAAAAATGAACCCAAAGCTTGGTGTACCAAATTCTGCTTTGAATGCCAGCCGTGGTACCCTGGAGAAACGAAGAATTTTATCGAAAGGGTGAAGCAGTACACAGCTGCCACCAGACAAATCAACAATAAGCGAAGCGTGGTTTTGGAGCTCTGCAATGCATACGAGGCATTGATGGGCCATTGTGCTGGAGACCAAGTCAAATGCGGGCAGAATGCTGCTTGAGTCTACAACATTTAACAGACGTTGAAAGCCTTTCCTTTTCATCGTACTGTCACAATACATGTTTAGTGAATTGACGGCTGGGATATGTTGAAAGCCAAGCTGCAGCTCCTCCGCACCATACCTTAATGACAAAACCGTGCTCCGAAATGTGTATTCTTACAAGAGCTTCGTCGTTTTCATTTCCAGCCTAATGTGCATCCCCAAACAAGACAGGACAATGTAAAATGACGAGGCAGCGACAAGTGCAAAATCGCAAGGCCATGTATGAACAACTTCGATGATTGATTGCTTGGAAGCACCGAAGGAAACCTCGCTCTTTGCGCTCTTTACCTGAATTCGCCTATACCCAGCTAAGCGGTACACTCCTTATTTTCTAATAATGCTTCCGCAAGGGTTCCACGAACATATCAGGCACATGCCGTGCTGGAAAAGATCTCGCAGTCTCCACAACCTAACTTCGACACAGCAATGGACTCTTCTTAATCATCTGCTAGTTCGCAAAAATCATCAGCGCGTGCTACTGAGGAGTTGTCCATGTTTAGCACCGAAGCCGTAGCGCAAAAAAAAAAAAAGAACGAGACACGCGAATACAACCATGCGCCGATGCTGTCTGACCGTCCCATTATGAAATTGCAGTCCATGAACGAATCGCAGATGACTGTCCCGACTGTTTTGTACAAGGAAACAAGGAACCGCTTCATGGTTCAGCCATGCTTTTTTGTCAAAGCCCTAATGAAATCACATTAGGAACAAACTTCTGTAGTCACAGTTACGACTGCATGCTTCGAGTAGAATGTTTCCTTTGACCGGCTTAAATTTCTGTCTTCTCAGCAACGCCGCTTTGCGCCGCGAGCTTATAATACAATGCAAGATTATACATCGTCGCGTCCACAGCTGTTCGTGCATCCGAACACGTGCAAAGCTGTGTTGTATCAGGTGCACAACACTAAGTTGACGTGTTTTGTACGTCCGCAACGCACGCAAAACGAGGACCAGCGCACGCCGAAAACCCCCTTCCTTGGCTCTGAATGCCTCCGGCTCCTCTAGGTGCCGTCACGATGAACGGAGAGGCGAAGTTTCCACTTTCCTCCTCTGTAGGAGTCGCGCGGGGAACGGGAAATTTTAATTGTGCGCTTTCAGTCGACGATTGCGCGGGTGTTTTATGCATTATCGCAAAAATAACTTCACAGCCATGATCAACAAATAATCTACTTCAAAAGCCTTTAGTATTGGTACATTTGAAACCCTCTGCAGTGTCCCTTTACGAGAAAAACAGGCCAAGGTTGAGCGAGAAATACAGCTACTTGTGTTTATTGCCCGTGACAGCAATCAAACGAAAATTCCCTCCGCATCGCTTTTCTGCACATGCCATAATACAGTGATACGAAAGACTGATTTATTTCCTTTTGTTCAGAGCTGCAATCCTGAACGCCTGTTCGGATTTCTCGCGTATGTCCTAACGCGCCATCTCCACAGTCTTAGTTGAAGTGTTCGCCAACAGTCACAGCAGTAACTCGGGTAGTTAACAAATGCGTTGTGCAGTAGTAAAAATTTCCGAAAGCGAATCCTGTATCCGCCTGTTCGATTATTCGAGCTAAAAAACAGCACATATACAAAATTATTAGAAACCGATCAAATGTCTTTCAAACCTTCCAGTGGGTTGTTACGAGTTCGAATAAAGCTCGCAATATAGTCTTTCTCGGACACTGAGAGCAATACAGGGTCCATGCTGATGCCAAAGACTAACTTATCAACATGCGCGAGATGACGGGTTCAGCGCTGAGGGATAGCCAATTCATGTGACAGCGTTCATAATGCTAGACTGGACGACGCCGTGGGGTTCAGGCAATCTGAACAGAGCGTGCCTTGATTCCCGATTTCAGAAGCCATGGCTCATAGGTAGATTTCACTCGCCTGTAATCTATCCACAAGTTCATGTGCAGGATCGTACCGCCAACGGCGCTTCAACGCTTAGTACGAGTGAACATTTTGTAAGAACATTAGAATACATATTCGACTCGTATTCGATAGGTGTATAGATTGCCACGCGTTTTCTGTTTATTTACAGTAGTGCAAGACCAGGTTTATCTCCAATGCTTTCAGCCATGCAGATGTGCTTCGTTGTTGTACCCGCCTTTTGCATCCCACCACGAAATGACCTTGGTGGCTTGAAACTAAAAACAGTCAGGAACGGAAGCATTTAGTCCAGTCATGCTGCCCGAGCACACGCGGTTCAGTACCTCCGAATTCTTGTATTTATTTATTGTGTGTGTGGACGCAAGTCAGCTCACTAAATACTTTATTGAAATGTCATGCTATTCGCCTGCGGAGTCGTCTACTGCGTTGTCTCTGTCTGGTGCAGGTACTCTGAAGGATAGATTCCGGCACTGAAGGAGACCAAAAGGAAAACCAAGCTAAAAGCGGCGGTTGTCTACTAGGACTTCCCCCTCTGAAAGGACTTATGCCGGTCTACACTCGGCACCAACGGGAGCTTGCAGCCCTGAAAGAAGCTTCATCATCAAGCATCGCGAAATAAAGATCTCTTTGAGAATCCCAGTTAGCCCCATTCGCCTGATTCTATTGCCGCTAGGCCGCCTACTGGACACTTCCTATACAAGCGTATGAGCTTCCATAGCTTTCCATCCACGGCACCGTGACCGTGTACAGGATAGCCCCTGCATAGATCCACGGCCACTTTATTTATTATTTCGAAGATGAGTTTTTTTCGGAGAACTTTATCATCAACCATCCTTCCCGTTACACTTTGCCGTCCTCCACACATTTTGCGTCACCGGGGCAAAGATACACAGCAGGTGTACGAGGAGGGTTTCACAGCCCCCGTGTGAGCAGCTAACTACAGTAGCCTTAAGAAGTGAGGTTGCCCTCAAGCGAAATGACGGATACCCTCCACGAAGCACGCGAAACAAAGACACCGCAATCATCACTTAGGCGCTGCACACAAAAATAACAGCCAAAACAGGGATGGCGGCGCTTATTCCGCCACGAAGTAGACGAACATGACGACTCCGGCCAGCAGAGTTTCAGAAACACGTCCGACGCATGATTTTCGTTCTCGCTGAAGCTGTGACCCAACACCGAAAGCTATATGCGATTACAGAGCATAAACCATCAGCAGTCAAGTGACATTCGATGGCTGCAAGGTTATCTCGACTCAAGAGCGGGCCACTCACTCAGTGCCACTTAACATTTTGCTGAAGAAACCATAGCATGGGATGACCCACAAATTCTGCCTACCTCAAAGTCCTGCAGCACTGCTCTCGTCACATAATCATGGCATGGACTGAGCACCAAACGATAGTCAACCTTCACTTCAAGCTTCTTGGTTCAGGGAGATTTGCTGTCAAAGCCCACCATTGAGCAACACCAGCGAAGTCAGTCCCAAGTTAGGCTTCATTGTTCCCGTGAACGCCGTGTTTACAGAGGGAAGGATCGATTGAAACAGTTTTTCCGCAACTTCCGACATTTATAGCAAGAGTATTGGCCGCTAGCAAATTTCACTCATTACAAATTTCTGTGAAGGATATGCCAGCACCTCATCAAAAGAAAGTTGAAATGTTTTTTTAGATCATACCTCCGCCGTATTAGACGCTTTTGCTCGAATGGCGAAATGTTGTATTAATCATGCCGAACGACCTATACGTCAGCCGTCGTTGTGTTATCGCAGAAACGTTCGAACAACCAACTTACATGGTGTGATTTCTCAGGTATGAAATGGTCAGCTGCAATCGCGTACATAGACGACGTTTTGGATTTCAAGAGCTCTGAAGACAGCTGTAGAAGTTGAAGATAGTTCTGGACGTAGTCAAGTCTTGCGGACCAACTCATAGGAATGAAAGTGTCGCGTCGCTAACTGTCACCTGTTGTTGCCACACTAGCAGCAACGACTGTGGGCTCCTTCAATCAGCAGGCAGGTGCTTGTCTATCTATTTATTGCCATTGATTATGAGGAAGCGCACCATGAAACACATAGGCAGGAAGAGGGACAAGCGCTGAACTAAATTTTAATCAGGAGCGCGTCAGAATAAAATACGAAAAAAACTCCAACAAAACTAGGTCGGATAACATGCTGATCCCCGGCATCCTTAATCACAGTTTACCTTCGCGCATCAAGGAAATGCAACTCTTTTTCAGATAGCAGAATCGATGGTGTGCGGACGCATGAAGGTCCCGCATTAGCTATTGCCTTCGCCTCGATAATGACTCTTGTTATTTTGCAATCGTGTTTGGCCGGGATGCTGCAATTGAAGAAGTTAGGTTTGCAAGCCGGCTTATGCTTGCACTCACGGCTATGCTTCGACAGAAAGCATGATGTGGTTTCACACACATAATTGTGTGCGTACAGTCTCATTGAGACATCGACCTGTTTGGCCGATGTACGTTTTCCCACAGGACAACCTTATCTCGTATGAAACGGTCTGCTGGCATGGTACAAATGAACTCTGATGTTTTATTTTACACCCGGGACTCGGGTTCTTCTTAGCATTAGTCGCATGACACAACTTCATGAGTTTCACCGGGGCTGAAAAAGCCACTTTTACGTCGGCGTTCTAGGTGATCCTCTTAAGGTTATGCGATTCCATATGCATATAGGGTATCACCACAACCTTTTTCTTTTCGGTGCTCCTGCCTCTGCTATCCTCATTGGTACAGAACACTGTTACAGAACGTTTTGTCTTTTATGATACCTTCCGCCACTGAAACTAGCAAAAAGCTTGGCTAGCCGGCCACACCGAGACGGACTAACTGCTTTATGAGGCTATCCTCAACAGTGTGAGAGCAGGACTTGTCCAACGCATTGCAAAAACATAGCCTAGCAATGCCGCTTTTCACTAGCTTAGATTGGGCCTAATCGAACGGCAAAAATGGTTTTTCCCTCTCGGTTCATAAGTCTAGCATGTGTGTTTATCACCAAAACGAAGGCTTAAGTCTAGGAACCATATGCTGTTATCTAGAGGCACTTCATAGGTCAATATCAAAGGGGCCAAGCATTCTTCGAAAATTGTTAGTATGCAGCCGATAGTTTCGTCACACCGTCGCGTTGTCCTTTAAGCTATGGTAAGATAAAAAAGTCATCTACATAGCTTACCATCCTTATAACGTTGCAACCATCCAAACCTGTAGGTATCAAATTATCATACTCAGCCAAAAACATATCGCTCAACACAGGCGCTGTACACGAACCATTACACCCACATTGTTTTTGCACAAAGATGCCGTCCCCCCATTCTACGTACGTAGATGTCATATATACGTGTAAAAGCTCCAAGAAGCCGCCTACGTCTAGACATGAGTCGTTTTGGAAAACGAAAACTCCCGCCTTGTCAATGCACCTCACGACGCACGACATTATTCTATCACGCTGGAGTGGACAAAACACATCTTTAATGTCCGTTGAAAAAGCAGTCACCGACATGCCATCAAGAGAAGCAATATACCCAGCTAAGTCGTTTGAATTTCTGGTTAGAAACGGGTCATCAAGAGGGAGCTTATTAAGCCTGTCCTGAAGGAAGGTTGCAGTGCTCTTTTGCCACGTACCACGTTCGGACCCTTAAAGGGGTCATGACAGCTAATAACTGAGCATAAACTAATTATTTTATTTAACTCCTCGCACGTTAAATTATAAATCTTCGAAAGTTGAGCTCATTTCGTGCAGTATATAATTTGAAAATTGATTTTTATTATTAATGTCGGAATCAGTTTTCTTGTCTGGCAACCATTGGCTGCTGACGTCACAACGTCAACGCTGACGTCTCTATGTCGTCTGCTATTCGCGTTGCCGGCTGCACTCTTGCATGCACGCCGTGGATGGTGGTCACTGAGTTTCTTTTCTTCAGCAAAGATATTTTATTCGCATATTCTCTTTTCTTTGAGAAGCCTTCACTATAATATGCGACCTTAGAGAATCTCGGGATTGTTTTGGGCTTCGTCTAGAGATTGCCGACCAGGCCAAAATCGACGGGCTCATGCTGCATAATTTAGGCATGCAATCAGAAGCGTATTACTTTTACGTTATGCGAGTTAGCTGTTTTAGCAACAAGCGCTGCCGCATATAAAAAGGCAACTGTCCAATGTTGCCTTCGGCCGTGTACATGTGCCGCGAAAGTGAGGAGGGGATAGCGTTATGTTCCTGATTGTTAGTTATTGCTATCGCTCTTGGGGTACAAAAACTACGAGTAAATCTCCAACAAGCATACCTTGACGCGAGAGCATACCTTCCGACATTACAGGAGCAGCCAATACTTCCGAAAGAATCGCTACCTCGTGAGTTGCTGTAATATGCGCGCGTTAGTCACACTTAATTATTTTCGGCCGGTAAAGCCTTTCTGCAAAACTATGTTCAGTCTGGCCACGGCCAGCGCACGAAAGAGTGCGCCGCCGCCGTCGCTTCATTCCCGTGATCGCAAAACCCAACGCGATTCAACTGCTCTTCACAGCATGTTGTCGTAATCGTTGTTGTCGTCATGTCTGCGTTGGGATAATTTGGTCACAGAATTAAACTCCGGTGAAACTTAACAAACTGATTTAATGGCTACATGGAAGAAACGTTACAGAAATTCAATCTGACGAACAGGATGTCACGTGGCATCGCTCTTTGCACGATCGGAAGTAGCATCGAGCTGTAGGACTCCAGCCTTTGTCCGAGCGTCTCGAAGCCTTTGATGTGTGCCTCCAAGGTGTCGTAGAGACGGCGAAGACCACGGATATCTTCTGATGAGCGCATGGGCTTCAGGTCGATCAGCCTCTTCAGATGTTCTTGAATCAGAAGCTTCTCTTTTCCAAACCGTTTCTTGAGCAGCTGGATGGCATCGTTGTAACACTTTGAGGTTGATGGAAGACCAGCGGGTGCCGCTGCCGCGTCGCCCGTGACTGATGGTCGCAGGTAGTGAAATCTGTCTATGTCAGACAAATCTTCGTTTTTATCTACTACCTCCTCGAACACTTCCCAAAAGGGTTGCCAGTCAGAACGTCGTCCGGTGAATTTCATTAGGTCGATATTCGAGAGTTTCACTCTAGTCTTCACAGATGTGGCAGTTTGGGAGACATGCGTGGTCGTTTGAGTAGCTGGCGTGGCCGTTTGACTGATGATGCCACTACCCGTCAATTCCACGGCAGCCTGCGTTGATAACGGACCACTATCCACTTGGAGCTTTAGTCCAGCGAGGCAGATTATGATCCGGTCTTGATATCCAAATACTTGCTCGTAGTCGTTTTGTGAGTCATCTTCCGGTACCAATGGTTCAATTTCCGTATTGACAGTCTCAAGTTGTTGCTCCAGCTTGCTGAGTCTAGCATGCAGCAACGTAGCTTCAGTAGTGGTGAGTGACGTTTTCTGCTCGTTGAATTCGTTGATGAGCTTCGTAACTTGCGAGCGTAAAACCTTCCGTTTCTTTAAAAGGCGTTCCATTTTCGTCATAATTAGTCAATAATTAAGCTCACCGGATCCACGGCATCGGTAGTTGTGACCAATCGTTGCCGAGACGTCCTTGGCGTGGATGCGTTGAGATGAGCGTTAGAAGAAAGCGTTGAGCTCACAAGTCCACGGCAGATCGAGTCTCGGGTTTCGGCACCAAACTTTTTTGTCGTAATAGTTGTTGTCGTCGTATCTGCGTTGGGATATTTTGGTCACAGAATAAAACTGCGGTAAAACGTAAACTGATTTAATGGCTACATGGAAGAAACGTTCAGTTCAGTCGTGTCCGACTCTTCGTGACTCTATGGACCATTTCACGCCACGCTTTCCTGTCTCTCACTATCTTCCTAACATCTCATAACTTCATCTGCAGTGCCTCGAGGATGCCATCTAACCATCTCGTTCGCTGCCTATCCCTTCTCCGGCGACCCTCAACCTTTCCCAACATCAAATCTTTCTCAAGCGACTCCTCTCTTCTCATCAGATGACCAAAGTAGCTGAGCTTTAACTTTAGAATTTGACCCTCCAATGAGCAGTCAGGGTTTATGGTCGACAATATCGACTGATTTGATCTTCTGGCAGGCCAAGGAACTCTCAAGAGTCTTCGCCAGCACCACAATTCAAACCCGTCAATTCTTCGGCGGTCAGCCTTTTTCACAGTCCAACTCTCGCATTCATACATCACAACTGGAAAGACCATAGCACGAGTTATACGGATCTTGGTTGGCAGACTAATGTCTCTGCTCATTACTAGGCGGTCAAGGCTAACCATTGCTCTCTTTCCCAGAAGCAGGCGTCTCCTAATTTCATCGCTGCAGTCTCCTTCCGAGGCAATCTTGGAGCCCAAGAAGAGAAAATCTGTCACAGCTTTCACTTCTTGTTCATTGATGCTCCAGGAAGAAACGTTACAGAAATTCAAACTGACGGCCGTTTCCTCCGGCGTCTTGCAAGCTACTGGCCGAGGGCGGTTGGCCGTGTCTCTCTCTCCAGGCCTTCCCTTACTTCTCTTTTTCTTAAGAGGGGCCCCCCGCTTGCGTGGGCCCTTGGAGCCTGGCAGTCGCGGCGCTCGTTCGGCGGTATCGATAACAGAGGAATCCTCCTCGCGTACTCGGTGCCTGCTCGCAGCCCCCTCGTAGACTCGAATTTCAGGGCAGGTGGGTGGTGGTGGTACAAACTTTATTTATGAGTCGACAAGGTGAAGCACTAGGTCTGGGCCGACTCTAGATCTCGGCAGGCGGCCGGCAGTTGGTGCCTGGCGGCGACCTTTCCCGCCCAGTCGACCAGCCCTTTTTGGCTAGCCGGGTCCGAGCTGGAGACCGCGATCTCCCATCCCTCGTGGTTCGTTAGGGCTCATTGGACCAGAGGTTGAAATTCTCTACAGATAAACATGATGTGCTCAAATGTAGCCCGCAGGGCTCGCAGAGGGAGCATTCGGGTTGATATTGTTTGGGTGGAATAGGGTGAGTTGTGCTGGTGAGAGGAACGTGCGAGCCTGGAGTTGTCTCCATGTGACCTGTTCTAATTTAGTAGGTGAGTGATGAGGTAGAGGATAGCAGATTCTTTGGGCACGGTAGTGGAGCGTAATCTCGTTGTATGTGAGTAGTCTGTCCCTGGCACTGCCTGGGTGCACAGCACCCGCTTCTCGGTTGACGTGTGCTCGAGCAGCAGCATGGGCCGCCTCGTTACCGGGGTTACCCGAATGGGCAGGGACCCACATTAATTGTTTGGGTCGGGGCAGTTGTGAGCTAGAGGTCAGAATGCGGTGGGCCACTGTGTGTAGCCGTCCCCGGGCAAAAATTTCAAAAAGGGTTTTCGAGTCAGTAAAGACGAGTGTGGCAGTGGAGGTTGCAACTGTTAGTGCCACAGCCGCCTCCTCCGCTTCCTCGGAGGTGCGAGCTCTGACTGAGCTAGAGGTGATTTGGTCAAAGCAGCTTGAGAGAACCGAGATTGCATACGCCTGTTCGTTGCGGTACTCAGCTGCATCTACGTAAGCCGCGTCCGGGTCCCCTGCATGCGCTCTGTGCAGTGCCTTAGCTCTGGCTACCCTTCGAGATTGGTGGTGGATCGGGTGCATGTTTTTCGGCAAAGGGTGGGAATTGAGATTCTCCATAATCGATGCCGGTATGCGGTGAATATTCTAGGGAGGAGTTCCAATCGGCCTCATTTGGAGGGAGGAGAGAATGTGTCTGCCAGTGGGTGTGATGGAGAGTCGATTAATCTGCGCGATTCGGTGCGCCTCCGCCAGTTCGCTGAGGGTGTTATGCGCTCCCATGTTTAAGAGACGCAGTGTGGGCGTGCTCCTGGGTAGTCCTATGGCGGTCTTGTAAGCTTGGCGGATCAATGAGTCTACTTTCTCTGTTTCTCTTTTTGTAAGAAACAGGTAGGGCAGAGAGTATACTACTCGGCTAATAATAAGCGCCTGTACTAAGCGTCGTAGGTCGTGCTCTCGCATACCGCGGTGTTTGTTGGCTATGCGTTTCATCAGTCTAATTGTTTGCTGCTTGGCTGTAGTGTGCTTGGATATGGTTTCTGTGTTAAGGCCATTGTCCTGTAAGAACATACCAAGCACTCGGAGCCGATGCACTTCGCTTATCGGCTGTCCGCTCAGTGATACGGTCAACCGGGGTTGGTCTTGTCGTTTGGGGCCAGGGTGCATGACGAGGAGCACTGACTTGGCGGGGGAGCATGCGAGGCCCACCGTGGCCGCTTATTTCCCCATCGTGTCAGCCCCTGCTTGTAGGGTCTCTTCTATGTCTCCGAGATTTCCTGTGGTGGTCCACAGGGTGATATCGTCAGCATAGAGAGAGTGGGAGAGATGCGGTATTTGTGAAAGTTGTTTAGCCATAGGAATGAGAGTGATTTTGAACAAAAGCGGGGATAGCACGGAACCCTGCGGTGTACCCTTATTGGCTAGAGAGAAAGTTGGGGACTGCAGCGTTCCGAACCGGAGCTCGGCCGTGCGGTCGCGTAAGAAGGCCGTTACGTAGCAGTGCGTCCGGGCGCCTACTTCCAGGTTCGTGAGTGACTCCAATATGGCGGAGTGTAGGACATTGTCAAATGTCTTTTGCAGGTCAAGAGCCAGAAGAGCTTTGGTTCGTTTGCAATGTCTAGGGTGAAGTATGTCTTCTGAGATTTGGAGCATTACATCCTGGGTGGAAAGGTGGCTTCGGAAACCTAGCATAGTGTGGGGAAATAAGTCGCGGGTTCGCATGTGCTCGAGCAGGCGATTGAGTACGACGTGTTCGAATATTTACCCAAGCACGACGTAAGTGATATCGGGCGGAGGTTGCAGAGGGCCAAGGATTTTCCAGGTTTGGGAATGAAGGTAACCTGAGCGTGCGTCCACTCAGGGGGCAGCGTTCCTTTTCGCCAGTGTTCGTTAAACAGATCGGTGATGGCTTGGATGGAATTTTCGTCTAAGTTTCTGAGAGTTTTGTTCGTTACTTTATCCGCACCCGGCGCGGAGGTTGTGCGGAGTTGCAGCATGGCTACCCTTACTTCCCATTGCTCCACCTTAGTGTCTAGATCCGGGTTGGGGGTACCTAAATACGGTGGGAGGGGCGTTTTTGGTGCTGTGTTAAGGTAGGTGTCCTTATGAGTGGTGATTGCTTCGTCGTTATCTATGTCAAGGCCATAAATAAGGCGGGCGATGTTTTTGTGTTGTATATTCTTCGTCTGCTCTGGCTCTAGCAGACATCGTAAGAAACGCTATGTATCCTTTAGGCCAAGGTTTCTCGCGAGGCGATCGCGCACCTGGTTCCATTGTTGCTGTGTGAGCTGCCTTGCATAACTCTCGATCTCCCGTAAAAGGGCAGATATTCGAAGCCTTAAGGACCGGTTTCATTTGCACTTCAGCCATCTTTTCTGGAGGCTAGAATGTGCTTCCCACATGTGGAGAAGCCGATTATCGCTAACCTCAGCATTTTGGACGTTAGGCATCTCTTTTGTGGCCGAGTGAACGTCACCTTGGATTCCAGCCAGCTAGTCTTGTAGGTTAGCTATGCGCCCTGGGGCCGCAACACGAATAGCACGAAAGCGGTCCCAGTCTGTGATTCTGAGTTGCCGCTTAGCTCGGGCGGTGATAAAAGACAAGGATAGGGAGGTCTGAATTATGTAATGGTCGCTCTCGAGGGAGTTATAAGTGTTAAGCCAGAAGCACTCTGTGATGTTCCGCGTGAGGGTGAGATCCGGGGAGGTGTTCTTCTGAACACTATTCTCTATACGGGTGGGATGTTGTGCGTCGTGGACCAGGGTGAGACCCTCACTTTTGAAGAATGACCACAGACATGAGCCTTTCGAGCAATTCTTTGTGTACCCCCAGCTGCAGTGGCTTGCATTCAAGTCCCCTACTATCATTAATGGGTGGCTAGCGCTGATACTGAGGGCACGTTGTAGGGCCTCTATTAAGGGGGCTGGCTTCTCTTTGGAAGGACTGTAAATATTTAGAACGAAAAGGCTTGGGCTTTTTCGTTCCTTGGGGAGTAGCTGGATCAGTAGACAATCAACACCCTGTATTTCGATGGTGTGATCCGCGGTTGTGGAATTCCGATGCATTAGCGTCGCGACTCTGTGTTGCTGAGATTTTGACACCATGTGCGGTGTGTAGTTTAGCAATTTGACCGGGGCGTTTGTTTCTTGTAGTGCGATGATAGTAGGGGTTTCTTCTGTCCGGAGAACCTGTAGGTGAAGCTGCAAATTGCTACGCTTTAGGCGGAAGCCTCTGCAGTTCCACTGCCACACGCGAATACTACGGTGTTCCGCCATTCTGGGGGTCGGGGGTAAGGTGGGAAAGCGGGGTCTGGCCTGTAATAGCGCACTGAGAGCAGTTTGGACCTGCTGCATTTGTTGTTGCATTTGTTGCATTTGTTGCTGCTGTTGCTGCTGCAGCTGGACTTGCTGCACGAGCACTACCATCCTCGCGTCTAGATTCGTTGCCCAGGTGTTAGTGCTAGTAGCTATGAATTCAAATTTTTCTCCGATCTTTTGCTCAAGAAGTGTGATGGGGGCTACAAGGTCGAGGTTGGTCGGAGTCTGAGTTGGCACATGATCTTGGTTTGTAGCCTTCCTTTTAGGAGGCGTGTGTGATGACGAGTCTGAGGGAGTATTTCTACGGCCGGACTCGGGGGGCGGAGGGGGCGGGTGTGTTTTACTCGGGAGAGGAGTCGGAGGTTCCAGCGCCGCCTCTGCGGGTAAAAGGTGTCGCCTAAGCATTTCCATCTGTTTTGTCAGTTGTTGAATTTGTTCAGCTTGTAATTGATTTTGTGCTCTAAGCAGTTGAACTTGTTCTTTAAGCTGTTGATTTTCTTTGACCAGTGAGGGAGATCGCGGGCCCCATCTCATTTTATTTTCTCGCTGAGGAGGCTGGTCGACCAGAGGCGGGAAGGACTGGGATCGGTCCCTGGTTTTGAAGATGTCTGTCTTCTTTTTGGTCGAGGACTGCGATCGCTGGTGCTGACGGTTCTGGCTCTCAGAGGCCTTGCGATGCTTGCATCTGGATCTGCGCGGCTGGTCTCCATCAGCGTCCTCCGTCTTGGGGTCCGGGGTTGGTTTCTTGTATGCCGGTCTATCAAACCGGTTCGGGCAGTCCCAAGAGGCTGTGACGTGCGGGCCCTCACAGAGGATGCACAGAGGTTCACACGTGGGAGGGTCCTCCACCGTGTGAGCCACACCACACCTTTGGCATAGGTTTCGCTTCTGTTCCGTACAAACGTCGCAGCGATGCCCGGGCTGTGTGCAGTTATAGCAAGCCTCAGCTTTTGCGAGGAAAGGGTGGCAGAGGTATATCGCACCGTAGAAGCGAAGCTGTTTGGGACCGTACTGGTGCGTACAAATGTGACGAGAATGGATTTCGTACGTCCAAGCTCCCTTGCGTCGGTGATCTCGTGTTCGGAACTCTGGTTCAGTGCTTTCATCTCGGAAAATATCTATTCCGAGGTTTGGTCGTAGATGGCGTTGTATACGATGCCGCGGATGGCGTTATCCGGTGGGGGAATGTACGGCCTCACTGGATAGGTTTGGTCGATAATTTTGATCTACTCTAGCCGAAGGTATTGGCGAGCTCGTTCTTCTGATGGCGTACTGATGGTGAACGAATTGTGTCGGGGGTTGATGCGGATCACATCTTGTTTTCGGACGATCTCCGCTGGGAGTCGGAGTGCGGTGGTAACTAGGGACAGTATATATCCTCCGTTGTGTTTTCCGAGGTCTAGGCCTCCTATCGGTCGGAACACAATTTGAGATCTTGTGGCGGGAGTTTTGGTAGCAGCGCTTGACGTTTTACAAAAGTTGGAGATGACTTGCCTGGGTCAGACTGCGCCGGCCGGTGGTAGAACGGGCGTGCTGGTAGCGTCCTGCTGATCGGTTCGTTGATCGGATCCAGCGATGCGCCGAGCCTCGATTGCAAGATTACATCTCGCTTCCTTGTCAGAATTCAATTGTGTAAGTTCCATCCTGTCGCCTCCGTCCACCGTGTCGTCGCTGGTGAGTTGCGAAGAGTCGCGGGCTCGCAGCCGGCGCTAGCCGCCGGGCGGAGGGAAGAGCCGCGCCAGTGCGAGGTGGGCCAGACGGTTTTCTGGGAACTGGAGCCCCGCTTGGAGCGGCGGGTCGAGAATCGCTAGGAGAGGCACCGGAGCTGGCGAAAACATATCTGCTCTCGATGCGTTCTCGGAGGGAACTGAAGGCAGGCGGGCGTCCGCGTCTGGTTAGGCCGCCAGCGCGTACACGTGTCCATGCCTGAAACCTTCTATCCGTTTCATGGACGTGGTTGAACCCATCGCTGTGCCCGCCGGGCTTCCAGGAACGTCTTCTGCCGACACGTGGGGCAAGCCAGCAGGGTTTGGTGAAAATTATGGCCCCGGTTGTGTCTTCGACGGCGCCAGTCGAACGGGACGCTTTGAGGGGCGACGAGCCGCTGTTCGACTCGCCGGAAGTTGCAAGGAGCAGTCGTGCCATTTCCGAAAAGCACTGCGGCGCGTACACATACACACGCACACAAGCACGCACAAACACACACACCCGCAAGTGGCCGCGCTCAGCCGGCGATCAGGGGGACGAAACCGCCGTCTCCTGATACGCCCTTTGGTTCTGGCCGTTCTCCGCTTTTCTCCCCGACAGCATCCCCGCACCGGACAAGAACCTCCCAGTCGCCGCTGTCTTCGTCTCTCCTCCCCTGCAGCCGCGCGCGCGATTACGACAGACTCGCGGGCCTCACCTTGTTTTTTTAGTGCTTCTCCAACAAATGACTCGGGAGTGCTTCAATGTAAGCATACACCATTTAGTACCTAAGTGTCTAAACCCTAAACTCCCGCAGGAATGCGCCGATTCAAGGATTACGACTGCGCCTCCAGCGTATTTGTTTACATAGGTTTTGCAATGACTGGATGCATGCTGTTCGTTCGCATGGCATAAAATGCAAGCTGAGCTAGCAATACCAAAACTATCCGCTTCTTTTTTGCACCTTTATTTGTTCATAAACTACAACTGCGCTGCAAGCAACGCCGTGGATGCTACGTCCCCTGCCTGATCCGAGTATACACACAAGCGGCGCCGACAGCTGCCGGCTGCGCTCGCTAGACAGTGAGTGCTTGGCTTTTCTTCTGATGTGGACTAAGTTCTAGAACAGGGTGAGATTTTAGAACTGGTAAAGAGTGTTGAAACGCATTTAGGTTTGGTAGTTTGCACAGTTTTTTTGGAAGTAGCCGACCCTCGGAGCGATCATGGACCTACAAAAGCTGCAGAAACCGGAACTGTTGCTGTTATGTGAGGAACTGGGAATTGATACAATTGGTTTGGCACGAAAACCCTTGATTTTAAAGGCAATCACTGATTTGGGAACCGAAGATGAGGGGCTCAGTGAAGCATGGAATCTCATTGGACAAAAAAAGGAGGAGCAGCTCAGACAGCAGAAAGAGCGGGAAAAAGAGAAAAAGAGGCGTGAGCATGAAATTGAGAGAGAAGCAAAAAGGCTGGAGCAAGAAATTGAGCTCCGGGAATTAGAAGTAGAGTTGAGCAAGAGGTCGGGCAATTGTCCCCAGCCAGCGGTACCTCTTCTCAACAAGGAGGCAGATTTCGAGCCCCCTATGTTTCGAGCACCCTCTGCCGCGCTGAAGAGGCTCGTCGGGTCGCCCGATTACGCACTCTGGCCTCGCAGGACCGCTCTAAGCAGCGCTACGATCGTTGGCATCAGGATGTCTCCTACCTTCCCGGCGACTTAGTGTGGCTCTGGACACCTCTCCGCAAGCGTGGTTTGTCCCAGGAGCTGTTTTCGCACTACACAGGCCCATTAATTGTGCTCAAGCGCATCAATGAGTTGAACTACGTCGTGTCTCGCCAATGTTCCCAAGGTCGCCCCTCTCGGAAAACACAGGTAGTACATGTCGCAAGAATGAAGCGCTGCCACTCTCGCTCGGGACTCTGACTGACAGCCCAGGGGCTTCGTCTGCGAAGGGGGAAATGTCAGGCATGCCAACAGAAGAGAACAAGGAAGTGCAAAAAGAGGCTCTCCGGAATAGAAGTGGAAGAAGAGGAAGCTCACTATATCTTGGTTAGCACATGAGGCTAAGGTGCAGAACCACTTTGTAAATAACCCTTAACAATATGGTCAATTGTTTCACTGGAGTTACCACATACAGCACATGCGTCATCTTTATTCTTAGATTTCTTTTTGTAGCTGCGTGTTCTAAGGCACCCTGATCTAGCTTCAAAAAGTAGGGCACTGCCTCTTGAGTTATCAAAGAAAGCTTCCTTCCTGATCTGCATTTTCTATTTTCGGTATAATTCCACACTCTGTTTCTTTTCCATCGAATTTATGCAATTTTTACCTTCTGTGGTTTTCACCTGTTGCTTACTGCTCTTTATTTCTCCGTCCTTATGACTAGCATACTTACTACTTAGTTTCCTAGTTCTTTTCCTCCATTGTGAGTCAACGCTTTTTAAGTACAGGTATTTAAATACTTTAGCTGCCCATCTGTTACTGTTCAATTTCCTAAGGCGTTCCTCATATAATATTTTACTCTGCGCTTCCCGTACCTCGAACGATGCTCAGCCCATATCTCCCTGTACCGCCTCATTTGTGGGTTTGCCGTGGGCGCCTAGTGCTAATCGTCCGACGGCTCTCTGATTTATTTCTAATGTCGACTGTACCTCTGATTTTAGGCACAAAATCGCATTTCGGAAAGTCCGGCCATCATAATTCCTTTCAAAGTACCCCTCAAAACCTAATACCTGTTGTATCCCCACAATGCCCTATGCTTCATTATCCGGCATTTCTTCGCCCTTTGGCCTTAAGTGATTGCTCATGCTTTCCAATGTATGCCAATCCTTCGTTTACCCATACCCCCAGATATTTACATTCTGCTATTGTGGGTATTTCATGGCCTTGTATTTTAAGACCGTGAGCAGTTGAGCCGTTGAAAATCATCAGACCCGATTTAACTGCGCTAAAACTGAAGCCTAAAGCGTCCCCTTCGTTTCCGCAATACTGAACTAGTGTTTGCAATTCTTCCAGACTCTCAGCTAGCAGCACAATATCGTATGCATACATCAAACCGGGGAGACGCGACTTTACCGCCTTTTCAGCTAATCTATATGACAGGTTAAAACAAAGGTTACTGTCTTGTATCCTCCGTTCCAGGTTTATGTATGTATGTATGTATGTATGTATGCGTGTGTGTGTGTGTGTGTGTGTGTGTGTGTGCGCGTGCATGTATGTATGTATGTATGTATGTATGTATGTATGTATGTATGTATGTATGTATGTATGTATGTATGTATGTATGTATGTATGTATGTATGTATGTATGTATGTATGTATGTATGTATGTATGTATGTATGTATGTATGTATGTATGTATGTATGTATGTATGTATGTATGTATCTATCTATGTATGATATCAAAGCGACCGCAGCGGTATAGATGGGTGAGGCCATCGAGCCAATACGCAGGCGTAAAATATAAAATGCTACTAACCCTCTTCTTTTAGCAATGCAATGTATAATAAAAATGCGTTTGCGTTTTTAAACACACTTTTGTAGACGTATGAAAGCCACCGTCTACTGACGCGTCTGAAGCAAGGAGGCTGCAGACGCGGCTCAAGCGGGTCGTCTGCTACCTGCCTGCTTGAGATACGTCTGCAAACGCAGTGGTGTTTTATGCGTACAAAGATGTGTTTAAGAAACGTAGGCGTGGTATTATTTTCCGTTGCGTTGCGGAATGGAAAGGGTTATTACTATTTTAAAATTGCCGCCTGTGTGTTAGCTCTACGGCCTCATCCATCTACCGAAGCGGGGGAGAGGGGCGCTGCGGTCTCCTTGCGATCAACTCACGCGAGATCGTCGATCGTTTTGGCCCACTTCGCACCGTGCAGTTTTCCAACTGTCTCTATCAAAAAACGTTAAGTCTTCCTTCGCAAAGGGGAAGCCCAGGTTTGCAGCTCCTGCCAGCACACCATGTTATGTGGTGTCCAGAGGTCAAAACAAGCGAACCAAACATCAGTGTCCAGCCATCTCCGCCACCACCTATTGCCCGCCAAAGTCATGCCCGGGATTTTTCGCTCACAAAGCCAACTCCAACCATGCTGAAATCAGATTTTCGGGGGTGAAGGTGGTATGTATGTATGTATGTATGTATGTATGTATGTATGTATGTATGTATGTATGTATGTATGTATGTATGTATGTATGTATGTATGTATGTATGTATGTATGTATGTATGTATGTATGTATGTATGTATGTATGTATGTATGTATGTATGTATGTATGTTGGTTTGTGGGGTTTAACGTCCCAAAGCTCGTGTGTCACGTGGGGTGTGACGTCACAGCGTCATGTGGGTACGACGTAACTGCAGCCGGGTCACGCGAAGGCTTGAAAGTGCGAGTAGTATTGCTTTCGCAATGAAATCATTTTTTTTTTCACTTTCTTCAGGACGTTTCATTTGAAGCGTGGAGAACTGACAATGGCCCTCAGATATTTTTTGTATTGAAAAATTTTTTTCCCACCTGTAGGGGATAGAAGGTTATGCACAAGCTTACAGGTCCACGCCATCTAGTAGCTGTCTGAAAACGCCGCCCCACCGCGCGAGCAGCTACCGGAGAATCATCAGCCGGACCTACGGCCGGGCGAAGGCCTCTCCCATTTCCTTTCAACTAACCCGGTCCTGTGCTGGCAGCATCCAGTTGACCCCTGCGAAATTCCTCAACCTCATACTTCGACCGAACTTTCTGCCGCTCCCTGCTATGCTTTTCTTCCCATTGAATCGAATTCGTTACCCTTAGCGACCGCCGGCTATCCTCTCTTAACAATACATGCCCATTTCTTCTTGATTTGCACTAGAATGTCACTACCGCGATTTATTTTTACACCTAACATTTCACTTAACACCTAACATTACTTCTAACATTTTCCATTCCATAGCTCAGCCATAACTGCCAGAGAAAGCAGGGTCAAAATGTTTCCTCCCTGCATTCCGACGGTGGCTCAAGTATTTTCACTGATTTTCACTCTTTAATGAGGAGTCTTACCCTGATCGCTCCCCCTTCAATAATTGGTTCAATACAGTGCGGCGCGTGTTTGCACCCGGGAATCACCTCGGTCTGCTCGTCCGCCCTGTCCTCTCTCCTCCTCCGGCAGCACCATTCCTCTCGCATTTCGACCGTGGCTTCACCTACGCGGAGCAAGCGCCGGTCACGGCGGCCTCGATAGGCGCGCGCGGCGGGGCCCCGCCGCGCGCGCCCCGATTGAGGCGGCCGTGCGCCGGTTAAAGCGCTGACGCCGAGTCTCACCAGAGCATTTCAGCTTGCATTTTGTCGCAGTGTGTTCAGGTTAACATATTATTCGCTGCTGAAACATCAATACAGCATGTTGACAGGGATATCCCGCCAAAAAAGTTTCAGCTGTCAGGGTCTTACACCACACGTACGCGATTTCGCCGTCGGTTCAACTTGTCCTCCCCTCTGTGCGTCCGTAAATCGTCACCCGTTGACCAACCTGACCGGCATGATTAAAAGAAACTAACTATAGATGGCAGACGGGAACAATTTAGCAACAGTAGGTGTATGGTTTCGTTGCAGCTTTGGCTGCATGGTTTGCGAGCTGCTGGTAAACTTGAGAAGCGTGGCAGCAGTTGCTTATTATGTGTTTTCAACTTCAGTTTCAGATCTATTAGCGCTTGCATGCGTGCCGTGCGAAATCGAGAACAAGCACACCAAACGAAAGCAAAGCACTAAATATGTGGCTTTATTCGGCCGCCTAAGAGCTATCACTGCTTCGTTACATGCGGCGAAACACTCAAAACATGCAGTTAGCTTACATTCACGACACACAACGCCTCAGAAAGCATGACTGAGTAACTAAAAACCAAGGATTTTATTCTATACTCCGATGTATAACGCGAAAAGTGTAAAAAATAATGATATGACGCGCGGGCATGTTGCACTTGGCGAGGCGAAAAAAATCAGCAAATCCGTACAGTGTGTGTGGCGGCGTATTAGTTTAGGAACGAGCGATTGCTCACCTAACTCACAGAGCCACGACCGTAGTCCGCCTGGCTGATTGTGTGCCGCGAAACCTTCCTCCGCGCCGCATCTCGATTCGCAGACGGCATTATTCATCATGCTCAGGTATGCTACACCAAAGAGTGCAACAACATGGCATTTCGAACGAAGGAAACTAAAAAACAACCAGCGTAAAAGAGACGCGAGTCGTAACAAAAACATGACGATATGTGCCGCGCGCGCGTCATTTTGTACAGCAGGATCTCCCCTGATGGGGCTGGTAAAGGTGGGACACCGCCTCTTGCAGTAACCAGGCACCGAACTTTTATCTGTGTAGGCCGTCATTGCACGCGCCACCGCTGGTGGTGGACGACGGCGGTTGTTGTGGCGCGTGTCTTTCTTTCCGTCTTCCTTTTCTTTCTTCTCTATTTTCTCTCCTGTCTGCACGAGGCAGCGGAGGTGGCTCAGCTACAGAGCCAGTAGCAGGCCCATGCATTTTCTTTTCCTTCTTCCTACAGCCACAACAACAACAACAACGCGTCATTTTGCACCGGTCGAAAGGAGGCAGCCAACACAAGCAAGAAAAAAGCGTCCGAAAACACGTTATGGCGCTCGGCCAATGGGAGCGTCGAACGCCGAAGGAGAGCACCTGAGAGGAGGCGGGCGGCAATCTTTACATGTTGGCGCTACTTTAAGTATGTTGAGGGATTTTATGGTCAACAACCCTCTCCCTTCTAACTGCTTGAACGCCGGGGTGAAATCTGCGCTCGATACCGACCTGCCAGATGTCGATGTAGCCGACCTACCAGCGACACGTATCACCGAGCAAGTTGACTGTTCCAGGCTTTCAGTTGACGAACAACGGGGGACCGCTGTCTGGAAATGGCGAGTGCAGGCTGTACGCCGGCTGGCCAACCGGCTGAGAGAGAACCATTGGCTGAGGCAATGAGATATCCTCCCTACGCAACAACTCCTTGCCATATAGGGTGTCGTATCCATTGATCGACGTGCAAACTGCGGTGCCCGCGGCAGTCTTTCACGCGTGTTTTCGAATGTGTCGTTGCAAAAACTATGTGGCGGCTTTTATATAGGATGTTAAACGCCACAGGGACAGGCGTCGCTTCGGCTCCTTCGTTTTTACAGCTGCTTTGTGTGTCTTCGCAGCTGTGTCGCTGAGTCGCGCCTGCGCACTCGGGAAATCCCGGCAACGAAGCCGCCGACTCCTTAGCCCGAGTGTCTAGAAACCGGGCACAGGCAGACCTCATGGGAAATTTCTCGAAGGAACGTATGCACTCGTTTGCTGAGTTCACTGCAAACTCACGCGCTGAGCGCCTCATCTATCCGTCACCTCACCCATCCCTCACTACCAAAGAACAGTCAATTCGACGTCAATCAATCAATCAGCCTTTTATTTTCTCTATATTAGAGAAGGAGACAGGACTAAAAGCTCGGAAGCTTGATAGAGGTCTTGCCCCCCTTTTTTACATTGGCATTGCATCAGACAAGCGGTAATAAATTCTGCGCAATATATTATAGCACAAAAGAAGATAACACACCTTGAAAAAGAAGCAAGAAGTACCAACACAAAAATACATAAAGCGTCTTCACACAAACTTGTTCAGAAAACATTTCTTGATAACAGTATTTGAATGCTGGAAAGGGTCGAGCATTTCTTTGTTTTATTTATTTAATAGCACTGTTTTATTTATTTAATAGTAAGAGGTAGATTGTTCTGAGTAATATGCTCTAGGTGTAGGAACTAACCACATTTATTTATTTCTGGTTTGTGGAATATGGGTGTTTTTTGCAAGTTCTGCCAAACTGCCAACGTAACTTTCACTGCTTCGCGAAGCACTTTTGAAGCTCATTAAAAGTCTGTATTCGTGTAAAGCGAAGACTGGCAGGATTTCGTATTTTAAAAACAGGTCACTCGTTGGTAAACAATAAGGAACACCAGCAATGCATCTCACAGCTCTTTTTTGGAGAAGATGCAACTTGGTCATGTTCGTGATACCACTGGTACCCCAAACGATAATACAGTGTTGTAAGAGCGACAGAATTAAAGAGTTATACACAACACCCTAATTTCGACAGGAAGAATGTTGCGCAAGCGCGATTTAACTCCGACAGCTGATGATACTTTAGATCTAATATAATCAACATGATCATTCCAAGCCGAGTGCATTGAAAACATGACACCAAAAATTTTGACCGAATCCACTATCTCCACAGAATCACAGTTTAAACATACATTGAGTGGCCTAAACAATACCTTCCATTTCGGAAAGTACAACACTATTTTAGTCTTTTTAGGATTAATCTTCAGAAAATTTGCTTTTTCCCATGTATTTAATGCATCAATTGTTCTACTTGCTTTTTCTTCCATATCATCTTCTGATTTCCCGGAGATGAACACTGAAGTATCATCGGCGTAGGATACAAATGTACTATTAGGTTCACAATGCACAATATTATTTAGATAAATTCAAAATAAAAGCAGACCCAATATGCTTCCCTGAGGAACTCCAGCGCAGATAATCTGTACTGAAGACAGGGAACTTTTACAGTGTACATACTGTGTTCTATGGGAGAGGTATATGATTCTATTAAGTCTAGTGCTTTTCCGCGGATACTGTAGGTTTCCATTTTATCTAAGAGAATTGGTGACTTAATACATCAAACGCTTTTGTGAAATCTATGTAAATGCCAGCAACTAGCTCCTTATATTGAAATTTATTTATTATTTTTTTTTTTTTTTGCAAGTAGCGCTATCTCTGTAGATCGATTCTTTCTAAAACCGTGCTGAAAGTCAAGAAGATTATGCTTCTTAAAAAATGACAGGACCCTACCATGCAGTAACTTCTCTATTCCTTTAGAGAATACCGGTAATATAGATATAGGGCGGTGATTTTGGATCAACGATTTGTCGGCACTTTTAAAAACCGGTATCACTCGAGCAGTTTAAAGTTCTTTCGGAAACGCAGCGGTAGAAAATATTAAATTATAAATGTGTGTACGGGCTGGGCATATAAGGTGAAGAACATGTTTAATGGGCGCTATTTGGAGGCCACTTGTGTCTACTGACTTGCTATTTTTTATTGTGCTCATACACGAGAAAACTTCTGCGCAGTTTGTCGGAGCAAAGAAAAATGATCATGAGCTGTTGCTTCCTTTCAAGAATGCAGTGTAATCTTGACTACTACCAGTTTGACACTGAGAAGCTTGTTGAATAAAAAAGTTGTTAAACGCATCAGCTAAGCTAACGTCATGAATACGCTTTCCCTCATGCTGAAAGTTATCAGGATTATCAGGGATAGTTGGCTGTAATAAGGAATTTAATTTCCTCCAGATAAGATCCGATCGTTGTTCAGTCATATTTGTAAAATAAGCTTCTCGAGCGATCTTCGGTTTTGATGTAAGATTTTTTCTGTATTTTTTGAATTGCCTAAACAAGTTTTCATATTTTGGTTTTACAAACTGTGCGTACAAGCTATTTTTATGTTTTATCATTTGGAGCAACTCAGACGTTGCCCAAGGTTTACTAGCCCTAGATGGCGGGTTCACTTTGTTTAGTGGAAAGTGCGCGTCATATATAGTTTTAAATGATGTGATGAAATTATAGTAAGCAGTATCGCTACTATTCGCCTCAAAAACATTATTCCAAGTCTGTTGGCTAATAGCATGACAAAAGGAATCAAGATTTTTTTTAGTTATAGACTGTGCATAAATTGTTCGCCTTTTCCTTTTGTTAATATTCACAGGCTTGTTAACTAGCAAGAAGATTCCAAGTTGATCACTAATATCTGTGTAAACAACGTCTACGGTTATAAAATTAGTCTCAATATTTGTAATGAACACATCTAATAAAGATGTACTTTCTAAAGACACTCGTGTGGGCTTTGCTAAAGAAACCATTTATTGAAATTGAAGAATAGAGTTCTTTTTGTGATTGTGAAGTTGAAAGCATATTTATGTTGATGTCACCGCCTAAAACCATATCTATAGATTCATATGATGCATAGCTAAAATATTTTTACTTCTTTTGTGACTGAGTGAGAGTATTTTCATGCTGCTGTTTTTTTTTTTTAATACTAACCTATGTAGCTTCGCAGATTCACCTTTTTTGTTTATATTTTTTTTCTTTCTTCATGCTTGTGCTTTATTGTGTTGAAAGCATTGCCATTCCGCACGGCTGCTGCTGTCAACAAACGGGTTTTAGGACCTGTCAAGCTGTTTCCGCAGCTTTTTTCCTCGAACCTGTTCGTTCACAACTGTACTTTGCAAACGGAAAATAAAGCACTTACTTACTTACTATTTCCGAGAAATGCTCAGAAACGACTGATGACGCCACGTGGTGGCCAGTACATGACACAAAAAAGTTGGTTTGAACTTCGCAAAGTGAGCCCTTCGTAATCAGCAATTGTTGCCTTGTTGCGCCTGCAGACACGGACGCTGCCGACACCAGCTCTACTTCCCACATTTAAGCCGGTATCCCCCATATGCTCCCACCCCAAGGCCACCCACTTCCTTTTATCCTGCCTGGCGTCTCCCCGCCGGGCCGGTGCCTCTCCGAACCTCGCAGGACTACTTGGGAGACCTCAGTGCGCTCAGCGGACCCGGCAGAAGATCGTCGTCAGTCGGGTCGCATACATCATTGATCAACATCACATGAACGTTTGGATCGTGAGTGGGGTCGTGCGGATTCCCAGGAGGCCTGCGTGCCTCGAATGCTGGGTTTCAGCAGTTGACAGCCGTATGGTGCGGACGCGTGTTCCATCGCTCCTCCGATTGCACGTGGCTACCGGAAACGGACGGACTGGCGACAGCGGGAGCTTCCGAAACGTCAAATAGATGAGTACTTTCTTTTATTAACTTTATTTCGTTTTCAGCTAGTTAGGTTAGGTGCAGCCTAAAGAATAGATTTTAGCTCTTTGTCCTAGCGGCCTGGTTTGTCGTGTAGGCAGCTAGGTTTTCTTGGCGTTCATTCTTTAACTATCTTATTTAGATAAATACTTTCTTTTCTAGGCTATTGGCATTCGCAGAATTGGTTTTTAACGCGTGTTTGCTAGTCTTTTCTTGTGTTTTCTTTTAATAATTTGTATATTCTGAGAATTCGTAATAGATATAGTTTAGTCGATGCATGCTTAAGATGTGCAATCAAAAGAAGGTAAAGTGTACTCAGTGTGAGGCGCAGGTTAATCTCAAGGAAACGCGTTTTGACTTTGTAGGTGAAGCGGAAGGTAGCGACTTTTTGGGTCGGTGTTGCGTGCTGAGTGCGCGTCTAGATAGATTTGATCAAGAAAGGGGCAGTTTAGTGTCTCGTGTGGATGATTTAGAAAATGAAGTACGTTTGTTAAGGGCGGAAAATCAGAAACTGTTTGGACAGCTTCCTCAAACTGAAAAAAAAAGGGCCGACTTTATCCTTGGAACCAACGAGGACGAACATTCCAGTGCGGGCCGCGTGGCTGGGGCCAGCGCTGGCATGGAAGGCTTAAACAAAGTAGGTCAGGCAGATCTGAACCGTCAGAGTTATTTAGAAGCAGCTACTAAGAAGCCGGAAAAAAAGGAAGAAGTAAGGAAGGATGAAAATCCTAGAGATAAGGACACAGATAACCGAAAGTAGGAGCTAACAGTTGGAAGAGGGAGAAAGAAGGCCCAGGTGCTTATCGCCGGAGATTCTAACATGAACAGGTGCAAGAGAGATATCTTTGAATGTGTAAAGGGTGATAAGAGAGTGTTAGTTAGAGCCTTCCCAGGAAGCACAATGAGGGCAGTGCTGAAAGAGAGTAAACATAGGCTGTTGAAGAATTCCGCCGAGCGCAGTATGGTAATAGTAGCCGCGGGGCTAAACGATGTCCTAAATGGTGACGCTGCAGGAGTGGTGGAAAGTTTAGCTAAGGGAGTTGACGAGATCAGGGAGATAGCACAGCAAACGCAGATAGTTGTATGCACAGTACCAGAGGTGCTAGGATTGAACGGAAAGCTGGAAAAGGACGTGGTGACAGTTGATCAGGACATAGGAAAGTTAACCCTGGAGAAGCGTTTCGAAGTGGTTGAGGTAAACAGAGAGGTGCATAAAGCAGGTTTTGGTAGGGCTTTTCAGCGAGATGGCATTCATTTTAACAGAAGGGTGGGAGCAGAGATCGGCTGGCGCCTGGCAGGCAGGGCTGTAGCTTTTTTAGGGGGCCGCGAGGACTCCGTGCACAGAGGTAGTTAGAAGTGAAGCAGAAGAAAGTAATAACGAAGGCTGAGCCCCCAAAAATGGCAAAGAGTAGGTCGAGAAAGAAAGGTACAAAAAAGAAATTTAACACTAGGATCAGCTACATAAAAATGCAAGGAGGTAGAAAAAGAGCGAAATGGCTAGAGATAGAACAGCAGTTGAAGGATGACAAAATAGGTGTGTACGCTCTTTGCGAGACTCATCTCAAGGATCTAGAAGATCCGCCGTTTATAGAAGGCTAAGTCTGGGAAGGGTGCAACAGAACGAGAAAGGAAAAAAAGGGTGGAGGGGTAGGTATGTTGATACACCGGGGAACAAATTGGCAAAGAATTAAATCATCTTGTAAAGAACATATCTGGGTTTCAGGGACAATTGCCGGCCCAAGGACATGGCTAGAAGTAGTTTATTTAGGAACAGGACATCAATGCAGGCAAGAAAACAAGGATCTTGTTGAATCTCTCAGTGACGATATAAGCCAGTTTGGAAACGGGGCCAATATTATTCTACTGGGGGACATGAACAGCCACATCAACGATCTGGATAGATACACGGATTGTAACGGGAAGCTAATGCTAGAATACTGTGAGCGACACGATCTAGTATAGTAAATAGAGAAACAAAATGTGAAGGCCAAATCACGTGGGAATTCCGCAACAGGCAGACGACCACTGACTATTGTCTAATGTCGCAGGAAATTTATAGCAAGGTCACAAAAATGGAAATAGACGAAGAAGGGGAGTGTAGTCTGGGAAGTGATCATAAACGTATTAGTCTGCAGATGGGGCCCTTGTTGAAAAGAGAAATGGAACTTAGACAAAACGTAAACGCAAAATTAAACGATGATCAAATAGCGCAGATAGCAGCAGACATAGAGGAAGCTATAGAGAAAAGCCCCATGGAAGACTGGGATTATGAACAGGCAGAACGACTCATAAGGAAGAACATTAAGGAGGTTAAAGTAGCAAACCACTGGAATGGAAAGAGGAAGCCACGGAGCTGGTGGAATAAGGAAATCAGGGAAGCTATTGAACAACGACGGGCTGCTTCAAGGGAACACCGAATGGCAAAGAAAGCACAGGTATCTCAGGAGGAAATCGACCAAAAATGGGAATCATATCGACAAAAGAAACTTCAGGTGCAGGCCCTCGTCCAAAGTAAAATAAGGCAGTCCACCGATCGCTGGATGGCTGACATACACGATGCCTCTAGAGGCGGAGCAAGAAAATTCTGGAACCATATAAGCTGGCTAGAAAAGAAGAATCAAAGAAAGCAGTATCGGATTCAAGATAACCAGGGAAATTGTTTAAAGGGAGACAACGCAGTGAACTACATTACATAAGTTATAGCCGAGTCATTTAAGAGCGACGATAGGGTAATCTCTGCAAATCAGGAAGCAACACAAGATAGCAGAATACAAAGCAGCTTAGAACTGACCCATCTAAACTGGAAAAAGGCAGAAAAGAATATTCCTAAAACACATCTACAGGAATAGGTGGAATTCCGATCAAGCTGATTAATGAACTCGGGCAAAAAGTAAGGAAACGTTGTTAAAAGCTCTGGAAACAGTCATAACGAATAAGCAAATTCCGGACAGCTGGCGGCAGAGTAAAATGAATTTGATTTATAAAGGGAAAAGAGAAAGGATGCACATAAAATCCTACAGGCCGATTACCATAACATCTGTTATGTACAGGTTAGCAACGCCGGCGGTGAAATTAAAGGTGCAAGCTTGGGTAGAAAGTAAAAAGATACTCGGAGAACTTCAGAACGGCTTTAGAAATGGTAGGCGCTTAGATGATAGCCTGTTCGTGCTTACCCCATGCATCGAAATATCTAGAGTGGAAAATAGACCTTTGTATTTGGCCTTCCTGGACATAAACGGGGCGTATGACAACGTAAGCAGGGAACTCCTGTGAAACATAATAAAAGAAGACGATATCGGTTATGAGATAATAGAGTTCCTACAGGAAATATACCGGGATAACAAAGTAGAAAAAACGTGAGAAGGGATAAGAAGTACGGAAGATGTCAAAGTATGCGAAGGATTAAGACAAGGCTGTCTTCTATCATCGGTGCTGTTCATGCTTTATATGATAAACCTGGAACGGAGGACACAAGACAGTAACCTAGGTTTTAACCCGTCATATAGAGTAGGTGGAAAGGCGGTAAAGCAGCGCCTCTCCGGTTTGATATATGCAGACGATATTGTGCTGCTATCAGAGAGTCTGGAAGAATTGCAAACTCTAGTTAAGTATTGCGGAGACGAAGGGGACGCTCTAGGCTTCAGTTTCAGCGCAGTTAAGTCGGGTCTGATGATTTTCAACGGCTCAACTGATCAGGGTCTTAAAATGCAAGGCCATGGAATACCTAGCGTAGCAGAATATAAATATCTGGGGGTATGGGTAAACGAAGGATTGGCGTACATTGGAAATCATGAGCAATCACTTAAGGCTAAAGGGCGAAGGAATGCCGGGATAATGAAGCATAAGGCATTGTGGGGATAGAATATGTATGAGGTATTGAGGGGTATTTGGAAAGGAATTATGGTGCCCGGACTTACTTTCGGAAATGCGGTTTTGTGCCTAAAATCAGACGTACAGTCGACATTAGAAACAAATCAGAGATCCGTTGGACGATTAGCACTAGGTGCCCACGGTAAAACTACAAATGAGGCAGTACATTGATATATGGGCTGGGCATCTTTCGAAGTACGGGAAGCTCAGAGTAAAATATTATATGAGGAACGCCTGAGGAAATTGGAATGTAACAGATGGGCAGCTAAAGTATTTAAATACCTGTACTTAAAAAGTGTTAACTCACAATGAAGGAAAAGAACTAGAAAACTAACTAGTAAGTATGCTAGTCACAAGGACGGAGAAATAAAGGGCATTAAGCAACAGGTGAAAACCACAGAAGGTAAAAATTGGATAAAGTTGATGGAAAAGAAACAGAGTGTGAAATCATACCGAAAGTAGAAAATGCAGATCAGGAAGGAAGATTTCTTTGATAACTCAAGAGGCAGTGCCCTACTTTTTGAAGCTAGATCAGGGTGCCTTAGAACACGCAGCTGCAAGAAGAAATTTAACAATGAAGATGACGCATGTGCTGTATGTGGTAACTCCAGTGAAACAATTGACCATATTTTCTCGTATGTAGTGGTATCCACCCGGAAGTTGATGCAGGCGCAGTAAATGTTCCTGAAGCTCTGGGGTTTAAAGATACCAATGGCCGGGTGAATAAACCGGTGGTGGAAACTAGCAAAAAACGACTGGAAGACTGGTGGCTTAAAAGCAGAGAAGTGACATAAAGTTGGTCATGTAGAAACAAAAATTTAATAAATAGAATGATGGTTTAGTTAACCATTCTAAATCAATAATTAAAATATAGGGAGAAAATGAGCATGATAGCCACTGCTACCACCCCGTTTCAAAGCGGACGCTCCTATATTCCATCCATCCATCCATCCATCTTCGTATAATAGTTTTCCTCTTCCTCCCAGCATTTCAAAACTGCGTCTCGTCACTTGAAGAGCTAGAAGGAGATGGCGAGGAGCGGTTTCAGCCAATGTTCTTGTTTAAGCGACACTGTCATACGCGCCTCTTTTTTCCTACACAGATAGGAGGAGGCCCGTGTCAGTGCACGTAAGAGACACCCAGGTGGGCGCCGTTACTCCGTAGTCCTTCACTAAGGCACTTCTCTCTCTCTCTTTCCGCTTTCTCTCCCGCCTTCCTTTTTCTCAAAGCGCGGTTCAAGTGACCACAGAAAACTTGATGCTGCGCGTTTCATTCCTTTAAACCAAGTAATTGAAGAGGCAGCTTCCAGACGTCATTTGTGCCTTGTTGACGAATGTCCAACAGAATTAGATTAAATTGTTTCGTACAGGTCGCAGATTAAATGTCATGTCATCTGTGGCGTGCTATGCTACGCGCAATCTGTAATGTATTTATCCTTTGTCAATGAAAGCTACACTAGGCTAGCAGAAACGCATATAAAGCTGAAGCCGCAAATGCGCATGCGCCATTGCCATGAGCCGCACCGTTCTCCTCGCGGCGCCCGGGCATAATGTCACGCTCCGCCATACTGATCATCGTCTTCGTCGCGATCATCACCGCGATCATCTATCTGCCGCTGTTATGATCGGGATTCTAGCCGCGGTTCCCGCGGCGCCTGCAGTGAGCGGTTCCTGCAGTCGAGTGGGTGCTGGCGAGCGCCTTACGCCCGCTTACAAGCCCGATGCTGCGCCGCAAGACGACGGCGCACTTATAAGAAGGCTTAGCGTCAGGCTTGTCTGGGCTTGTGAGAGCAGAGGCCAGACATTCTGGCGATTCAACGAACACCGACGTCACGGCGGCGTGAACTCCTCTCTTACCTCCTCGCGGCGGGAACCCAGTAAGCTCATCATTGGCTCTCTTGGCCCGTGGCCAACTACAGCCCAACAACTAACTTCACTGAAGTACAGCATCCGGATTCGACAGTTTGAAGACGACAGCTTTCTGGCCCCATAAAAGAAGGCGCACGGCCGGTGTTCGAGCGAGACCCGTCGTGAAAGTCGTAGCGTGCCGTGCTACGCTCCTGAAGCGGACGTGGCGGAATCTCCCTGGCCGTCGCTGTACGAAGAGAGTCGGGTGAAGCCAGTAACTTTCGGCCCCCGTGCCGGTATAGTTCTGTCCTGTACCATGATTGTAAATATTGTGAAAATTCACATTTCGTTCCCTTCATCGTGTAGATCTGGAGCCTTAAAACCCGGGCACAGACCAGAACCGTCACACCCCGCAGCTGAGAGTATAAACCGCGGCGCGTGTTCTCGCAACATAGACGCACAATGGAAGAAGCGGCGGACGATGAGCGCATGTACTCTGAATGGCAATACTAGAGGATACGCGAAGAAGCATCGATGGATCCAGAACTTATCGCATGGCACGTAGCCTCCCGACAGCAAACGAATGAAGCAAGGCAGAATAAGGGAGCGTCAGAGATGCCTGAAGAGATGCCTTTCGCCAGGCCGAGTGAAAAAAATCGTGGATCATTCGAAATGTTCACCTAAAGGTGAAGAGCATGCTCCCTGTGAAGGAAATGCTCTAGACGCAGTGACAGGTGTTTTCGGGAACGGGATGCCTTCTGCCAGGCCGGGTGAAGAAATCGCGGATGATTCGGAATGTTCGCCTAAAGGTGAAGAGCATGCTCCCTGTGAAGGAAATGCTCTAGACCCAGTGACAGGTGTTTTCGGGAACGGGATGCCTTCCGCCAGGCCGGGTGAAGAAATCGCGGATCATTCGGAATATTCGCCTAAAGGTGAAGAGCATGCTCCCTATGAAAGAAATGCTCTAGACGCAGTGACAGGTGTTTTCAGGAACGGGATGCCTTCCGCCAGGCCGGGTGAAGAAATCGCGGATCATTCGGAATATTCGCCTAAAGGTGAAGAGCATGCTCCCTGCGAAGGAAATGCTCTAGACGCAGTGACAGATGTTTTCGGTAACGAGATGCCTTCCACCAGGCCGAGTGAAGAAATCGCGGATCATTTGGAATGTTCGCCTAAAGGTGAAGAGCATGCTCCCTGCGAAGGAAATGCTCTAGACGCAGTGACAGGTGTTTTCGGTAACGAGATGCCTTCCACCAGGCCGAATGAAGAAATCGCGGATCATTTGGAATGTTCGCCTAAAGGTGAAGAGCATGCTCCCTGTGAAGGAAATGCTCTGGACGCAGTGAAAGGTGTTTTCGGTAACGAGATGCCTTCCACCAGGCCGAATGAAGAATTCGCGGATCATTTGGAATGTTCGCCTAAAGGTGAAGAGCATGCTCCCTGCGAAGGAAATGCTCTAGACGCAGTGACAGATGTTTTCGGTAACGAGATGCCTTCCACCAGGCCGAGTGAAGAAATCGCGGATCATTTGGAATGTTCGCCTAAAGGTGAAGAGCATGCTCCCTGTGAAGGAAATGCTCTGGACGCAGTGACGTGTTTTAGGTAACGAGATGCCTTCCACCAGGCCGAGTGAAGAAATCGCGGATCATTTGGAATGTTCGCCTAAAGGTGAAGAGCATGCTCCCTGCGAAGGAAATGCTCTAGACGCAGTGACAGGTGTTTTCGGTAACGAGATGCCTTCCACCAGGCCGAATGAAGAAATCGCGGATCATTTGGAATGTTCGCCTAAAGGTGAAGAGCATGCTCCCTGTGAAGGAAATGCTCTGGACGCAGTGAAAGGTGTTTTCGGTAACGAGATGCCTTCCACCAGGCCGAATGAAGAAATCGCGGATCATTTGGAATGTTCGCCTAAAGGTGAAGAGCATGCTCCCTGTGAAGGAAATGCTCTAGACGCAGTGGCAGGTGTTTTCGGTAACGAGATGCCTTCCACCAACCGGCATTCCAACGATCGTGGCTGCTCGCTTGCAGTGGTGGGCCGTGACGTTGTCGGCATACTCGTATGATCTTATTTAAGAAATCGAGTGAAAACACGGAAGCCGATTTCTGCTTGCGTCTGCCGCTGCCGTACGGTGGAGATATTTCTCATAATGAAGCATTTTATTCTTTGCGGTTGGAGTCGCTGCCTGTTTCGAGCCGTGACATCGCGCGCGCCGCGAGTAAAGACATGATTCTTTGTCAAGTAAAAGTTCACAAGTGTTGGCTGGCCTGAGACAATCGTTGATGAAAATTTGAAGCCTTTGTTTCGCGGGCTCAACGAGCTAATCGTTCAGCAAGGCTGCGTAATGCTTGGAAAAAGGGTGGTTGTCTTCTGAAAACTGCAAAGTTTCCTCTTGGATGAACTCCATGAAGGCCCTCCCGGCATTGTACGCTGTATGAAACTAGCGCGAAGTTACGTGCCCCTAGAGACGGACATAGAGCGCCGCACTAAGACCTGCACTAAGACAGGGAACGGGCTCCCACCACGTCCTCACGGCTCCCTATCACTTAAGCTCCAACGGCCTCGCAGAATGCTTTGTTCAAACGCCGAAGAACGCTCTCCGTAAAAACTGTTCAAGCGAAACACTGCAGGTAAAGCTGCATACATTTTTGCTCTGTTATCGGAACTCGCCTCATGCGATAACCCCGGAAGCACCGGCTACATGTTTTCTGGAGCGGCGTTTGCGCAGTCGTCAAGATGCCGCGAAGCCGGCGGTAGAGGAGAGAGTAGCCCACAAACAGTTCACGCAGGCACTAACTCGTATATGTCGCGATCGTCACTTTGTGGTGGGTGAGCAAGTTGTAGCGCGGAATTATTCCGGAAAGCCTAAGTGGGGTTGCCGCTGTGATTATTGCCCTAACAGGACCTGTCTCTTTCCATGTTCGTGCAGCCACTCCCAGGGGAACCCTCACTTGGTGTCGTCACAAGGACCAGCTGCTGCAAAGTCCTGTGCATGGCGCCCCTCCTGTTCATGGAGCCACTGACGAGGCCAGTCAGTTCCTGGTTTTTCCTGATAGTGGCAGCGCACGAGTACTTCCCATGTCATTCCCGTCCACGAGTACTCAGGGTGCGCCTCACGTGCCAAGCACCCGGGACAAGACGCTACCCCACACGTCATTGGCGTCCACATGATAGATTTCAAGCCAGACTTTAACTGGGGAGACTAAGAGCGGAGGAAATGTCGTGTCTGTACGCGCCACTGATAAGGCACAGTGGCACGAAGTGCGCATGTGCCACGAGTGCTTAAAAGCAGAGCGTGGCCTGGCTAGCGGCGTCAGTTTTGTCGGAGCCACCAACCCACAAGCATGGGAAAATAAACACAGTTTACTCGGGACTTGTCTGCTCCTTGCCACGGCTTCCAACACGAAACAGTGATGCCATATGCGCCTTCCATGAATCTACCCTTATCGTCGGCCGTCAACAACCGGTGCAGCAACACCATGCAGGAGCCGCACACCTCTGTGCGTCAGAGCAGCTCTGTGCATCTCGTAAGCAAGCAAGGTCACGTGCTGGCATCCCCACGTGGTCATTTATTCCTTCCTTGGAAGTGGCATTGGCAGTGATGACAGCGATATATGCTGTACCATAGCCTCCTTTATACACTCTGTGCCTGGCAACTCCGCGCTCCGCGGCCGTCGCCGCCGCTCGTCCTCCGTTGACAAGTTACGCCGCTGGCAGCCGAGAGATGGCGACAGCGACGTAGGGTCACCCTCGCCAGGCGAGTGCCGGGTGCGCCGTGTTACCGCTTTCTTGCTGTTTCGTGGCCTGTTGTGCAGTGTGCAAGGTGATGCTTCGACTTTTCTCTGCCATCTGGTGCTGCAGGAATACAGCGTTGCACCAGCTGGTAAGTGCCAGCTTTGCTTTGTCCTCCGGCGATCGCTGCGTAGTGTTCAGCTGCTTTGAGGCTTGTAAAAAATAGTGACAGTACTAAACACTGTGTTTATTAAGCGTCAATACTGCAATAGTAATGTTAAATGTGCACCTGTACTTTCTAGACTGCAATGCTAATTGCTTCCCTGCCTAGCTCGTCTGCGTAGTGTGTTAGATGTGCTCTTGAAGTTTTTTTTTTTTGCTGTATACGCTAACTACGAAATTTTGTGATAGAATAGAAACACAAGATTTACCTATTTTTAATATGACTATTTAAAGTAAGTTAGACCGAATCGTTGAAATTCTATATTAGTTTTCCTTGTCAACTAAATCGCTGTCCCTCTCTAGCATCGGAAACCGCAAAACTCGTACTCAACCGCATTAAGGCCTGTGAAAAATAATGACAGCACCAGACGTGTGTTTATTACGCGTCAGTACGGTAATAATAATATTAAATCTGCACGTGTATTTTCTGGACTGCGATTCTAACTTCCTACCTGGTTAGCTCATCTGTGTGGTATGTTTCATGCGCTCCGGCGCAGTATATTTTTTGTTTCGCTAACTGCGCAATTCTGTGAAAAATAAAAACACGAGCTTTGCCTATTGGGACGATTATTTTGGAGTGATCGAAACAGAAAGATGCAAAGCGTACATTTGTCTTTCCTTGTTTTTCAAGTTAAAAAAAAACGTTTGTACGGCACGCTGAATTATTGAAAGTAACAGCTGATACCAAAATGTTTCTCCTTACAGATCTCAATGGCATACTGCGATGCACCAGCTTCTGAAGTGCTATCAGTGACAGAAGTCACCATGAACATTTTTCCTTACTTGTGGCAACTATTCATCACATCACTTCTACATGGTACTCTTGTAGCACAATTGCTGTTGTGGAATGTGTAAATAAAGGATGGTGCCTTTCTTCTTAAATTTTGTTTTATTGTAGCGTAGACTAGCATTGTAATTTTTCTATTACCATTTGGCGCTAGCGGAGCAGTCATGCAGTTTTTCGAGCCATGCGGAATTTCTTGAAAATGCCTGACAAAATGTTATATAGCGTTGTAGTGTTATTGCCTAACAAGTATCATGATCACTTGTTATGCTTAGTGGATGTCGGCCTTATGCTGAATATGCACAATTCATGCTTAGGAACAGTTATCCCGCTAGCGAATAACAGTGCTCCCGCCCCGCGCCGACGTTCGTACCCGTGGGTCCCGTGCGCCTCGACCCCTACGTCAGTGGCGCCCTCAGCGATGGGAGCGGCAACGCCGCGCAACTTTACACGACGGCGCCGCTCTACTGTTCGCGCTGCGCGTTGACAGGCACAGAGTATAAAAGAGGCTATGGCTGTACCTAACCACATGTTCTGCACATTGCAGGTTAACACTTTTTTGATTTCGCTTATACACTTTTGTGGGTATTTGTGTTTCGCTATCACTGTTGCCAGAAAGAAAGACTGCATAGTTGGTGTGTTGGTCTGAGCGTGCTGCTTTAATTCACTGTGACAAAAGGGTTGGTAAAGCTTTTTCAGGATCTCAAGGAAGAGCTTGAAATCTAATTCAAAGCATTCCAAGACGGGCTTGACATGCATACACAAGAACGGAGTGTCCGAATTGGAAGATATTAAGAAAAGCATGGAATTTATCAGCAAACGTTTTGATGAGGCTAATCGTCAGGCAGCAACTACAGCCGCCCAAAATACCGCTCTGAAAAAAGTAAATGAGGCAGGGAGTCAGCGCCCTTGAACAAGGCCTACAGGAATGTCAAACCAACCCTGAAAAATCAAAACAATTCTAGCTAATCAAGAGTCTGGAAATCAAAGGGGTTCTGCAAGAAACAAACGAGAGCCTTCCCGGCATCCTGAAAAAGATAGGCGAGGCGATAGGTGAGCCGATAGCAAGTATTGACATTGATATGCGCCACAGAATGCCCACTAAAGACTTGAAACAGGCGAACCTAATCATACAGTTTCTTCGACGAGATAAGCGTGATCAGGTGCTAGAAAAATAGCGAAAGAAAAGGCTGACCAATGCAGTACTCCGCGGACGAACAACAAGAGGCGTTACAGCTACATAAATTAGCACCTTAGTCCGTTCTTGAAAAAGCTACTTGGAGCGACCATCACAAGAAAGTGTGAGGGGTGATTGGACAAAGAATGGATATATTTTCGCGCGCCGCAATGACACGTCTTCCGCTCTTCTGATCGAGCGCTAGAGTGACATTGATAAGATTAGCCCAGATTTCTGAATGAGGCCTGGTGAATCATGGCTAATAACAGTATTGCACTAGAAGAACTTGTGAATATCGTAACAAACATTTAGGCAAGAAAATGGCTTAAATGTTTGCACCTAATCGCGAGGTCCCTGCGACCAAAGCGGGAAGAGGTAATGAGGTAATGCTACTTCTGGATTCCTGTGGCGTAAATTTTGAAGTGATTTTGTTCACCGAGACGTGGTACACAGATGTCTGAGAGCATTTCCTTCTCCCAGGACATACACATTTTTACTTTAATCGAGTAGATGGTAGAGGTGGTGGTGTGTCAAAGCCGATAAATTTGTCGGGATTCCAGCCATCTACAGAATTTACTAAGACTACTTGTGACTATGAAAGCTTGTGCATTAGACTAAGACTACTTGTGACTATGAAATCTTGTGCACTAGAAACGGTAACAACATGTTCGCAGTTGTGTATCAGCCTCCAAGTGTATTGCAGTGTTTCTTGGATTTTCTTGGGAATTTTGCTTTCGCATGCAAACAACTATCAGTATGCATTGACACTTGGTGGCGATTTCAATATAGTCATTCTGAAGGATCATGGCCCGGCAATGGTGTTCCTACTACTTTTACAATGTTCTGGTTTTCGTAATAGAATAACGTCTCCAAAAACAATTACAAGTTCATCTACATTGTTGATACACATGTTTGTCACAAATTCCCATGTCAACAAAGTAATTTCCAGTCCTAGGCTGCGACCTGAGTGATGCCCATTGTTTTGATGGTGTACAGAATGCATCCAACAGAGAAAGGAGAAACTGCAGAAATAACCTATCTGCAATTTCATTTCAAAATTTCAGAGAAATAATAATGCGCGTGGTTTCATTACTGATGTTAATGCGTCCTATGATAATTTTAGCGCTCTTCATGCCAGTGCTATTATTCTTCCTTTCAAGCGAAAACATTTAGTACGCGCAAAAATCCAGGAAACCTTGGATTTCTCGTTACTTATATAAAGGGATCAAAGTTAAAGATAAAATGTCTCTTTAAGTCTCGGTACCACAGTAAGTGGATAGAATTCAAGTCTTTTAGAAATAAGTTAATAAAAGCAATCACAATTTCAAAGAAAGAACACTACAGACGTATTTTTGATAATGACTGCCTACATAAAAGCGAGGTTATTTAGAAGAAAATAAAACAGTATTAATCTGGAAGCCCACATCAAACTTCATTGGTAACCTTGTTAGTAATACTATATAATACTACATGACAATATTGTCATGTAGTGGTCACGTAGAACTTGGGAACCGCTTTACTGACGTCTTTGCACATATAGATAACACATTGAACACCTCTATAGCTGCTGCGTGCCTCCCGAGATCTCCGTATTCTTTTTTCAACCTACTTCTATAGCAAAAGTACAATACTCGTGATGCTGGTGATCTACAAATTAAGCCCGTTAAGTATGTGCTAGATGTGATCGCGCCTGTCATTTCGCATATTTTTAACATAGCGATCTCTACAGGCATTTTTCCAGATAATATGAAGGTAGCAAATGTTACCGCAAGCAATAAAGGTGGGGATAAGAACATTTTTTCTAACTATCGTCCTGTCTCAAGTTTACCTATTTTCTCGAAATGATATAAAAAGGTGATTAAAGCACGAATAGCCAGTTTCTATAGCCATACCAGGCCATGAATTAGGTTTTAGGAAGCACCATTTCACACAAAGAGCACTCTCGGCCAAGAACAAAATTATATTAGAAAACATGGAAATAAATTAACGACACCGGGTTATATGTTAATTTCAGGAAAGCCTTTCAGCTGGTAAATCACAGCATATTGCTGGATAAAATGGAGCGCTATGGATTCACAGGTGTAGCACAGGAAAAAATTCGCTCATATCTTACAAGTCGATCACAATATACTGCAATAGCAAACACAAATCCCGTTTGAGAAATGTGGTGTCAGGGGGGCGAGAGAGAAGTATTTTAGGACCTATTCTTTTTCTATTTTCCATAAACGACATGGTGGAAATAAATGAATCAAAATGAATGAAGCCTTTATTTGAAGGAAGGGATGGCTCTCGGCCGCTGCTTGGGTCATTACGGAGTAATAATAATAATAATAATAATAATAATAATAATAATAATAATAATAATAATAATAATAATAATAATACTTTATTTTTCCTTTACTACAAGGAAAGGAAAGGAGCAGCCGCTAAAAAGCTGCTTCGACGAGCAGCTTGACGGAGCGGCTGCCCCTGCATATGACGGCATTTCACAACAGAGAAAGTCACGCCCACACAGTGAATCAACAGCCAATGGAGAAATAATTAGACCACAAAAAAGCACTAGGTAAATCAGGAAAAATACATGAAAATAAAACAGAAGTGCCGCAAGACAGAACACCTAACTTAAATATATGTATTTATAGAAACATTTCGCGGATTAATTTAATGGTAGGAAAAGAGAAATCTTGACCACTATAAGCAAAATATTGATATAATATGGTAGGAAGCCTGAAGCGAAGCATCTGCCTGCCATAGTTCGTCCGGCACGCTGTAACGTGCCAATGCTCCGCGTTACGGGTGTCGTATCTGTTTATGTTGTCTTGAAGCGCTGCTATGAGTGTTAGTGTGTTGTCCTTTTTACTGATGCCTTGTTTATATAATCGCAAAAGCCTGTAGTTATACGAAGATGTTACTTTAACTATTTTTAGCTGCTTAAATATTGGTCCTGTATGTTCGAGGTAAGAAGCTTTAGTAATATTTCTTATTGCACGTTTTTGAAGGAGTAGTAACTTTGTAATGTTTTCTGCTGTTGTTGTTGCCCATACTAGCAAGGAGTAGTTCAGAATAGACGAAAACAGTGAATTATAAAGCATAATGTTAATAGTAAGTGGAAATACACGAAAATGTCGGCGTAGAGAACCTATTGTGCGTGATAATTTGTTGACTAAATATTCTATGTGAACGTCCCATATGTCATATGCTCTGAGAAGTACACACCTAACGTTTTCACAGAGTGAGCAATTTCTATTTTCGTGCCACTGAGTACAAGAGAAGGCAGCTCGAATGCTTTATTTCTGGGGTGGAAGAGAACGGCTTTTGTTTTACTGACATTGAGTTTTAAACTGTTTTGACGCGCCCAGTGTTCGTTTTTTTCCAAGGTTATGTTAGCCCGACTGGATAGCTCTATGCCTGAGTGACCAGAGAAAAACAGACTTGTATCATCAGCGTATATAATGTGTTTTGCAGATCAATCTATGGAAACAAGATCATTGATGTAGAGAATAAAAAGAAGGGGGCCTAAAAGACTGCCTTGTGGAACTCCCGAGACGACTGGCTTGACTGTAGAGGAGAAACCGTTTATTTCAACATATTGTGTACTATTGGCTATGTAGGAAGATATAAAAGAGTAGGCTGTGCCACGTATGCCATACCTGTCTAGTTTATTGAGTAAAGTTTTGTGGCTGATGCTGTCGAAAGCTTTCGAGAAATCTAAAAATATGCCCAAGACGAGTTTCTTTTCTTCAAAATTAGTTAATATATACTCTTTTTGAGCGAGAAGAGCAAGCTCAGTAGATCTGTTTTTCCGAAACCCGAATTGAGCGGAGTTTAAAATATTATGATGATTAATAAATGATGTAAGACGAGCAAGAATTACCTTTTAAAATCCTTTTGAGAAGGTAGGCAGGATAAATATTGGGCGATAGTTGGAAAGGTCGTTTTTATCGCCTTTTTTGTATAATACTGTGACCCTCGCCGACTGCATGTTACGTGGGAACACGCCTTTTGATAAACATAAGTTGAAAATATGTGTCAGGCAGTTTGATATATCAAGAATAACATATTTTACTGGCATTATCTGAACAGCCGCGCTATCCTCAGATTTGCTATTGTTAGGACTGTTGAAAGCCGCCACCACCTCTCCCTCTGAAACTGGATTCAAAAATATTGTTGAGTTATTGCGAGAATAGTTGAGCGGTACCTCTTCGCAAGATGACGAAGTTTGGGCAACAGAAGTGAAAAAATCATGAAAAGCGTTAGCGAGTTCATGTCGCTCAACCTCTATGCCATCAAGAATAAGTTTGGTAATTGGTTCTGTTATATGCCCTATGATAGAGTTCAATTTCTTCCAAGTCACCTCCGGGTTATTCCTCGAAAAAACAAATTCTCATAATACAGTTTTTTTTGCAGCTCGAAGCTCTTTTGTCACTACGTTTCTGAAAGATTTGAAAGCTTTCAACGCATCAGGACATTTCGTTTTTAGAAATTGGCTGTACAATTTGTCACGTTCTTTTATTCGGTTAAGTAGCGTACTGCTGATCCAAGGCTTACGAGCTCTACGTGGACGACTATGTATTTTGTGGGGAAAACAAGTAGAATATATGTGGTTGAATAATGTGATAAATTTATCGTACGCTGCTTCAGGATTGCTTTCGTTGAAAACGTCGCTCCAGTCTGCACCGACTATCTGCTCACGAAAGTTATAAAGCGTAAAAGAATTGATGTCCCTATAAGCGTATTGTTTCAAGCTCCTTTTGGGATTAGGTACGTGGTTGACACACAGAAACATGGGGAGGTGATCGCTAATCGGCATACTGATTACTGCGGATGTTAAGTGATTTTGGTTATTTGTAATGCAAACATCTAATAATGTTTCTGTTTCTTCCGTTACTCTGGTTTGGGCATTTATAGTATTCATACAGCAGTGAACATTTAACAGTGTATCTAATTCCCGCTTCGCAGTACTCTCTGACAAGAGATTTATATTCAGGTCGCCTCCAAGGACAATATTCAACTTGTGCTGATTCGCAAATTCAAGAACAGATTCTAAAAAAGAAAAGAAAACACTCGTATTGCCGGAAGGAGGGCGGTAACACACAGCAAACAGGTATGAGCGGACTCTGAGCGTAAGTATCTCGTAATGGGCGCTAACTACACAAAATTCGTCAAGAAGTTCACATTCTATGTCATTTTTAACCAACATGGACACGCCACCACCTCGTTTAACCTGGCGATTCAAGCAGTAGCTCTTAAACGCTGGTATGCTGAAGGCATCGTCTTCTTTACAAAACCAAGTTTCCGAAAACATAAGAACATGAATTGGCAACTTCACTTCAGCAAGAAAAAATTCAATGTCATCTTGTTTCCCTCTTCCTGAGCGAAGATTAAAATGAACAATATTTAAAGATTGCTGGGAATTTCCGCAGAAAGAAGCGAGGTCCGATGTACAGACTGGGCTTGACAGAAAAACAGACATTGAAAAGAAAAACAGACAATAACTAGACAAATGTCAAAACGACGATTGCATCATGCATCTTCCAGTTTGAAGATATCATCTGGGCTACGGATGACAACTGCGCTCTCCCCTTCCGCTTTTCTGACAAATACACGACCGCCAGCATGCCACGTGAAACGATAACCATTTGCTGCTGCCCAGTCTCGACTTAGCTGCAAAAGGTTTCTGTTTTACCTAGTCAGGTTTTCGGATATGGAAGCAGATGCCTCCGCAGCTCTCAAAGCGTTTCGTCCTTCGAGCCATTTGTCACGAAGCGCTTGTTTAGAGAACCGCACCAGAATTGTGGGAATTTTTCCCACCTTAGCAGGAAGCCTGTGGATATTGTCGATATCGCTCGGTTGCAGATCTGGCAATTTGATTGCTTTAGCGATGCTATTGAGTTCGGTTAGCAAGTCTTCATTTGGGGAAACGGGAACACCGTGAAGTTCAATGTTGTGCTTCCTACTGTATAGCTCTAGCTCATTTAATGACATTTTCAGTTGCTCAATGGTATTTTTGTCGCAGCTTGTCTGCTCCAGCTTCTGGACACGTTGTTTAAGGCTGCCTATCTCTTTGTCCTGCTGTTCCTGCTTTGCTAGGATGGCATCGTATTTAGCTGACATCATTTCGATAGATGCCTTTACCTCGTCGACTTGGGACGGCAAACCCGAAAGCGCGTCCAGCTTTTGAACGATATCTGCAAGACTTGCAGCGAGTTCTACATCAACGGACATTTTTCGCCCGGTATTTGCCTTCGAACTGCGGCAAGACACGCATCGCCACGCTTTGCGACCGGCTTCACCTTCAGATTTAAAGGTTGCCTCCGATCACCATGAGCAAATACCAAGATGATAGCTGCACTTACATTCGGCACACAGCAGGACTCGGTCACCAGGCGGTACAGCTTCTTCACAAGATGGGCATATCTCAGACATGTTGAGACACAGTGCCCGAATAAGCAGGGATAGGAGTGTAGCTGCGTCTTCACGGTTCTTCAAGCTGTTGGATCGTTGCTTGACATGCTGCCTAAATTTGCGCTGTATGTCGACCCATATGCTTACCAAAATATGTAATTGGAAGTTTTGAACGTATTTTCGCTTTGTTTCTAATAGACACCGCATAAGCACACGAGTATTTTTTTATTGTTATTTCGCCTCCGCTGAAATGCGGCTGGAATTCGATGCTGCGACTGCGTGACTTTGTTGCTTTTCTAGACGTTACCTCCTTTAAAAGGACAATGCCACTCGCTCCTGCACAGCATATACCAGTGCACGTCAGATTTTACAGCGTGGAGTGCGTACTAAGGAGAGTGCCCCAACCAACGTGTGGCTCCCCGAGTCAGAAGTTTATACCGTTTCCTTCACTCAACGGGGCAATCGTCTTATTGTAGCTCCTTGGCGTCTGTACGCCATTGGATCCATAACAAAACGAATTTCAGTTACATTACTCTCTCACAGCCACTATCCCTTTCTCTCATCATATTCCCCAGGTTCTCCTCAGCAAGGAGTACGCTTGGGTTTCCTTCGCGATTGTGGCAGTCTTTCTCGCCGCCCCTGCGCTTATTTTTATTCTTGTTCGCATCCGTTGTAGTCGAAGCATTGTACGAGACCCCTGAAGCCACTAAATGAGTAAATCACACTCAATAGCATAACAAAACGCGTACGCAGAAGTAATACAGCGGCTGCTACATACACGGCGTCTGCTTCTGCGCCGCCTCATTGTTAGCTCCCGTCGGCCGCCAGGCGGCGCCACATATCTCAGCAAACTCCATTGCAGGTTACCTATGGTGATGTATGCCCCGCAGTTATAGAATTGACAAAGACATTGAAAATCATTTCCGTCACATTAGCCACGCAAAAGAAACGAAAATGACTGTAAACTTGGAATGCATTCTCTGCAGCAAGTGGCTGTGTGGACAAGGGAACAGTTGAGGCTCTCTCGCATCTCAAGGCAATGTGCGAATTATCTCTAATCCAACATATTACTTCCTTAATTTACATTCATAATAAAATCGCTGTTTTGGGGCTGCAAATTCATCATTCATGATTATAACTAGAAGAAGGCAATCTTTCCAATAATTTGTCACGGTTTTTGCTCCATACACCACAGCCGACTCGTTAGATTGTTGTTGTTGGGTTTTAGGGCGCATAGGCATCCATAAGGCCGTTATGTGCCAAACTCAGGGTTAAACAGCTCCCGTTAAAAATAATTCAGAGCTTGTTTAGAAGCTTTTCTTCGTTTAAAGGAGGAGGAGGAAAAAACTTTATTTAAAAAAATGTAAACACTCCCAGGAAGACCTCTTAGTCCAGGAGCCCTCTGGCTGTTCCTTCTAGCTTAGCCCGCTCGACCAGCCGTAACTGATCTGCAGGTTGCGTGGCTAGAAGGGCAGCCTCCCAGGAGGAGGGGGTGGGGTGTTTGACGGGAGGAACGCGGACGGGATGTGGGCATTCCCATAAGTAATGGTAGAAGGTGGGTGGGGTGGCGTTGCATGTGGTGCAGTATGGTGGGAAGTCCGTGGGGTGAAATATGTGGGCAAATTGAGGAGATGGAAACGAATGTTTTTGGAGTTGTCGCCAGTACGTGCTGTCGATGTGAGAAAGCGTGTGATGTGGTGGCGGGTACGTGGCACGGCAGCGACGATAGTAGTGAACAATTTTAGTGTAGTCAAGAGGTTCGATGGTGGTGTATAATGAAGGTTTGGGGAGGACATCCACCGGCGCCCGGAAGTTTAGTTCTCGGGCAAACGCATGAGCGCGCTCATTTCCGAGGATGTCCTCATGCCCAGGAACCCATGTAATGGTGATGGTATCGGGAGGGGTAGGTAGATTAGATAATATTGTAGCAGATGAGTGTGGGAGGGTTCCTCGCAGTAGATATCTGTATGCTGTTTGGGAGTCTGTGCATATTGTGGTGTGCTGAGTCTGCAACTGACTAATGTGTGCAATTGCGAGTGTAATGGCCAAGCATTCGGCCTCGGCGATGCAAGTGCAGTGGATGAATGCGGCGTTGAATGTTGAGCGGCGAATGTCCGTGAATACAGCAGTGCAGATGTGAGGAATGTCCGGATTGTGTGAAGCATCCTTGTAGATGATGTCTTGGCGTGTAGAGTACTGTTTGGAAAAATATGAGGCACGGGCTGCGCGACGACCTTTGTGGTGTTCGGGATCCATACTTTGTGGGAGGGGTGTGAGCTCGAGGAGGCTCCGCAGATGCGGAGGGATGGGTATATGAGTATGAGGTGAGGGATCAGGGGTATTGTAGCCCATTGAGCGCAAGAGATGAGTGCCTGTAGATGTTGTGCGGAGTCGACGTTGTTGGCTGGAGAGGGGCGCCTCTATGATCTCAACATTGTTATGGATGCCTAATTAAAGGAGCCGAATCGTACTGGTATGACGAGGTAAATGGAGGGCAGCTTTAACGGCTGAGCGGTGTAGGACGTTAAGTTTATTGAGTTGGGTTTTGGTGATGTGATGGTAGGGGAGGTGGTAAGCTAGTAGACTACCGATAAGGGCATCTACGAGTCCTAAAGTGTCTTTTTTCCTTGAGGCCATGATTGCGGCTTGAAATGTGACGAATGAGATGTGTTATCTGGTTGATTTGCGCTGCAGGAGGTGTATGGTGTAGGTGGCTCTAGTGTCCTGTTGAATGTGGAGACCCAGCAGTCGGAGCCGTGGTACTTTGGGAATCGGAGCGTTGTCAATGAGTACGGTGATGGTTGGGGCACGTGGGGAAGGCTTGATGACTAGGAGCTCAGATTTCTGCGGTGCACACGCAAGACCTATAGCCTGTGTATATGTGTGGATGACATCTGTAGCGAATTGTAAAGTTTGTTCAACTTGGCCAGGGCAACCCTTCGTAGTCCATGTGCGATGTCGTTGAAATTGAAAAAAATGAAATCAAGTGAAATTTCGACAACGGCGTTCTCTCCTAGCAAGAGGCTTGGACGAAAGGGGATGTGGTCAGTACAGAAACACAAAATGTTTACTTCTTGATTTCCTCAATTTTCGTGCGTGATATTAAAATGTGGTTTATTGTATGCTATTCACTCCATGCCTCACATGTACATTTTTCTTGTCCGAGGAGAATGAAGTTTTGTATGGGATGTGTTTGTCCATTGAGAAGCCGGCATTCGATTACTTCTTAAAAGCGCTCTATATGACTGGATGACTTCCATTCTTGAACTATAGGCTTGACCAAGTGTAGTTTGTTTCATTATCCCACGAAGTCACTCGTCAGGATTATGGAAAGTAAAGTCAGCAGTGCAAGCACGCTTTACCTTTTCGTAACGAAGCGCGTTTGCATTTGGTAATATTTTATTTCGCCTGCATCTTGTGATAAGCCACACGTGAGATGTTCATTTAATTGGAAATGTTATGGTTTTGCAGCTTCGATCTATTCCTATACTTAAATGATAGATCTGTTTTGTCTTGCTTTGGTAACAAAGATCTAACAAGGAAGAAACATTTGAATGCTTGTGATCTTGTCGTCCTATTTGATTACAACTTGCAGGAAAAGTCTTTCAACAAGAAATTATTACTTACGTGTTGTGGAGGAAACACTGTGGGACGGCCGCAAATTTATATATATATATATATATATATATATATATATATATATATATATATATATATATATATATATATATATATATATATATATATATATATATATATATATATATATATATATATATATATATATATCAATAATTGCTGAACATTCACTCATTCTTTAATCTAAAGTGTGGGAAGTCTCACGGGGCTCCGGCTCCGCTCTGAGAACCGAGGCCACACCGCTAGCTCTGACCACAGCCGTGGCCGTGAAGAACGTCACACCGAGGCAAACATAGCCAGCGGGCCAAGTTGTTTATTGGGAGGGCCCGATTCTCATCCTCGGTGTCGTAGCAGCAGAGCGCTGATCGCCTACTACCGCGCCGACGCCCCGCAGGTCGTCAATAAGGGCATCGGTCCCTCAGTGCACCATGCGTCTTGCAGAGCTCCGTGTACAGCAACCACTCTGGCCTGCACACGGGCCGGGTTCTTCTCCAACCAGGGTTGAACCGGCGTGTTCGAGTCCGGGAAATCCCAGACGGCGTGGAGAGAAGTCAGAGTGCACTGGTATCTCCTCCCGTTCTTTATTCGATCGAGCTCGAATGCGAGCTGCTCCAAGAACCATTTTACGCTGGCGCAGCCACGGGGCTAAACATCACCTTCGCCGCTGTCGCCGCCTGAACGCACCCGGAGGGCCGGTGTCCTAAATAAGGCCAGTTGGCGCGCTCGGTCCCTCTGAACGAGCTCAGCACAGGCTTCGCGTAAAGCTACGTCGCCGGCTTGTGTATCGACACGTGCCGGATCACACGAGACCTCTCGTGGGCTTGCGGTTGACACTCGGCGATTGCGCCTACCTTCCGCACTGTAACATCACGGAAAGGACTGCCTTCTCTTATATCCGCTCGCGCGCGAACTCGCGCTTCTGGCGTTTGTCCGTCGTCAGCTCAAGCTGCACAGGCAGCCGACGCCGCCGGCGCTGCACTGGGTACGTCACGCTCGGAGCACTCCCCCTTCTTTCAGCGATCGCGCTGACTGAGGGTGTTGTAGCGATGCCCGCGGAGTAGCTGTGCGCGTGATCTCACATGCGCAGCATTTGACAATCCTTCAGCGATTTCGCTGGCTGTGGATGCTACAGAGCCGCTGCTTGCGCGACTGCACCTGCGTGGCATTTTTCCCGTTGTCGCAGCGACTGCGCTGGCTTCGGGTTTTGCAGCGGTGCCCGTAGAGACCGCTCTCGGAATCGCTTGCCTACGCGCTGTTATGAGCATGCAGGGTCCGCTTCTACAGTTACTTTAAAAGGAAGTACTGTTGTCATGGGTCCGCCGATTTTGCCCGACCTTGGGCCTTTCAGCTTGCAGCCGAGAAACAATCTCAGCAACCTCTAACGGTCCCACCCATCTGGGCGCACGACGCATTGCGATCTCGCAGTCCCGTCGCTGAGTGCGTAATCATAGCTAGCCATCGGACTTGCAATGTTCTTACCGCGGCTGCCTTTCGCCTTCCCATTGGCATTGGCCATAATCTCACGCAATCCCTTTGCGTGGTCGTCCACATTGGTCTCGACCTTTGAGTTCATGCGCAGAGACAAGGAAATGGCGTGCCAGTGCACAATCCGATAGTTATGCGATTTTGCATATTCACCCTAGAGCGGCTTTATATTCCGATATCGGCGCCCGCTCCTTTGCGAATAACGGCTTTTCTACCTTCGTTTGAGGCATCGTTGCCTACCACGTATGTAGCAAAGCTTAATCATAGACCAGCAGGAAGTCTCCAACTCACTCGTAGCAATACCAGCCACACTAGGGTTAACTAACGCCAAACACAGTACAAGTGGCTTCACAGCGCGATTTGGCCCGAATCGTCGCGGAGTTCTGTCTCTTTCTGTTTTTTTTTTTTTTTTGCGCACAAATCACAGCAGAAAAGGAACGACGTAGACAGGACTAGCGCTTATTCTGTCTACCTCGTTCCTTTTGTGTCCTGTTTTTTGCGCAAAAAAAAAAACAGAATTCTTAGGCACCAACTAGCCTGCAAAAGCGTACTCGCAAGTTCTGTCTCTTCAAAAGGACTAGCGACCCTTTTACAACAAAATAAAAAAAAAATATGAGCCTTCATACTAACCCCTGGCCGCTCTTGACTGCTGAACTCAAGCTCAAGTGGGCTTGCCCACTCTTATAAGCTGCACATGCGTTGGAGGTTGCCGCAAAAGGGCGCTTCCCGATGTGACCTCCTTCCACAAATTTGGTGTGCCACGGCTCCTAGTCATATCGCACAGGCGACTATAATTCACACTCCCTTTCCGAACGGCATTTGGCTGCTCGTGAACTGTCTCCTTAGGAACCTGTATGAAAGACAAGAGGCCACAGTCAGAACTGAGCATGGTCTTACTGATTGGTTTCCGATTGAGAAAGGAGTGAGGCAAGGCTGCATACTGTCGCCCTGCCTATTTTACCCATATGCAGAGTGCATCATAAGGAAGGCCGGTCTGGACGAGTCTTCAGCTGGAGTGAAGATTGCTGGAAAACGTATCAACAACCTTAGATATGCGGATGATACCACTTTAATGGCAGAAAGTGAAGTGGAACTCAAGAGACTTCTGATGCGCGTACAAGAAGAGAGTGAGAAGTTTGGGCTTAAACTGAACATTAACAAAATCATGGCGTCTTGCCCTATCAAGTCCTGGAGCATCAATGCACAAGTAGAAGAAGCTGTGACAGATTTTCTCTTCTTGGGCTCCAAAATTACCTCGGAAGGAGACTGCAGCCATGAAATTAGGAGACGCCTGCTTCTGGGAAAGAGAGGAATTGTTAGCCTTGACCACCTAGTAAAGAGCAGAGACATTAGTCTGCCAACCAAGATCCGTATAACTCGTGCTATGGTCTTTCCAGTTGTGATGTATGGATGCGAGAGTTTGACTGTGAAAAAGGCTGACCGCCGAAGAATTGACGCGTTTTAATTGTGGTGCTGGCGAAGACTCTTGAGAGTTCCTTGGACTGCCAGAAGATCAAATCAGTCGATATTGTCGACCATAAACCCTGACTGCTCATTGTGGGGTCAAATTCTAAAGATAAAGCTCAGCTACTTTGGTCACCTGATGAGAAGAGAGGAGTCGCTGGAGAAAGATTTGATGTTGGGAAAGGTTGAGGGTCGCCGGAGAAGGGGTAGGCAGCGAACGCGATGGTTAGATGGCATCCTCGAGGCACTGCAGATGAAGTTGTGTGATGTTGGGAAGATAGTGAGAGACCGGAAAGCTTGGCGTGACATGGTCCATAGGGTCACGAAGAGTCGGACACGACTGAACGACTGAACTGAACTGAACTGACCTGTCGAAAACGAGTGACCTCACCGCATATCCATGCGACGCCGCTCCAGTCAACTTGGCTCTCGACTCTCCTGAGCCGGGGAACTTTGAACCTGTGCTCGACGCGCTTCGGCAGCGCTCTCACCCGCATTCTTCGCCATACAGACTGCACGGTTTTGATCCAACGGGCAAAACGGACTTACCGCGTTGGCGGTTCTGGGCGGAGGTAGGCAAATGGCCCTTATCGTGAGCTGGACCAACGGGCCGGCTTTCCCGAGCGAGTGTAAGGGGGTAGCGAAGGCAACTTGCAGTAGCTTGACGAGTGATTCAGGATCTCGTTCAGCGGACCACAGCTGCGATTGCACTCGAGGCGTATCTCAATAGTGGTGGGAAGCCCCTGCCATCGGGCTAGCATACGGGTCAGGATCGCCCAGCCTACTTCGGACGACTTACTGCGCGGAATTCCACCATTCTTCGTGTGCTAGCCTCCCCAACTGAACTGCCAGTGGGACCCACGTTGGTGCGCCATTTTGTGGGAGTTCTCACGGGGCTCCGGCTCCGCTCTGAGAACCGAGGCCACACCGCCAGCTCTTGACCCCAGCCGTGGCCGTGAAGAACGTCACACCGAGGCTAACAGCCAGCGGGCCAAGTTGTTTATTGGGAGGGCCCAATTCTCATCCTCGGTGTCGTAGCAGCATCCACGCGCTCCGGCGACGTGGCCTCGTCTCTCTGGATGCTGTCCGCTGAGATGAGAGGGGAGGGCGAAGGAAGGTCTGTTCTCTCACCCCCGCCCTTTCCGCCAAAGCGCCGTGGGGAAAGAGGCCAGGAGGGGAAAGATGAGTGCCCCCGAGAGATAGAGACGGTGTTCGCCGCGTCGTGCGGGCGAGGGAAAGGTTGAATTCCCACAAAAGAAAATTATTAACAAAGCAACCATAAGTGACTCGCTACTGAATTTGGTTTTCCTTGGTTCAAATATTAATCAGTGTGGTTTGGAATGCGATTTTGTTGACGAAATTTCGGACCCCAAGGCGTTTCTTTCTACTGTCCAGTTTTCGCGACGCTGTCGAGTTTCAACATATTTCCTGATTTCGATCGCGCTGATGAGGTTGCTATCATCGATTTCCTTGCTTCTTTTTCTGAAACATTTCTCATGCTTAGTGATATGGGTGACGTCAGTGAATTAGCTACTTTGAAACAGTTATCAGTTTGTGTTATGCATGCAACATTTTGTTCCGTTAAAAACAAAGAAATAAACCTCAACGTACATTGAATGACACGTGATATTCTCCACGTATCACGGCTCGTTATACCTTTGCCACACGAACACTTCCGATCCTCAGTGAACTCGATCTACATTGATCGCTTTCAAGAAGGATTGAAGCATCCGGTGCTACACAGGCGTTTTCAATGAGCATTGTGAAATTTCCTTCGTGTGTGCTAGGTGACTCCAAATGTTCTGCCGACAGCGAAAGCATGGCGGTCTGTCGTCTGCCGTCAGTCACTGTGAGTCTTAACAAGAAACGCGAGATTGGGGTAATGATTGCGCGATTTAGGCGTACACAGGAGCATTTCGCTTTTTGCGCCTCAGGTTACGTAATCTGTCTTCCCAGCAGTCGATGAGTGATGCATGCGGTTTCTCAATCGCTCCTATTTCCGCGTCGACGCAGTCGAATAGTACGCCATCTTTACAAGCGGTGGATCGTCGTGTAAACATTATAAAATTAGCTCAACAACATTCTCAACAAGCGTAATGCTCTACGAATGTTCTAACAATGATTTAAAAATGTTCTATCATGCCTTTTAATACATTTATATGTTATTATTTGCGGTTCTACTGCATTCATTAGTTTTTAATTTTAGAGCTCGCTGATGACGAAGGTGTGGACGACCGCTTTCGAGTGTGCTTGAAATCTCAAGAGCGATTGAGGAAGGAGCTTGAAGTCAAGCAGGCTCGATAGCACTTGAAAGTTGACAACCTCGATCTGCATTCAGTTGAATGCGTTCAAAGAGGATCGAAAGTGTTCGTGTGACAGGGGTATCAGTCGCATGAAGCGTTTATCAAATCCACAAAGTTTTAGCAGGACAAAGGAAGAACTTGGAGTGATTACCAAATGGGCCAAAGATTGCTTTTTCAATGTCAACGTAGGAAATCTTCTCAAAACTAACGATCGCAAATTTGGCGCTCTGTCTTGCCAACAGATTCTGCATCGTCTTCTATAATCGTCAGTGATGAAACAACTAATGATCCGTAATAATAGCTGACGCTTTTAATGCCTACTTTAAACCTGTTTTTTCTTCGGATACCAAAGAAGTTCCATTCTTTGACCCTCCTTCTATGGCAGAGTAGATTGCTGACATCATAATTAATTAGCATGGTGTACTTAACCTAATATACTGCAGTTAAACACACAAAAAATTGACCAGTCCCGATGGTATACACAGTCCTTTTCTCGTTAGTTATTCTTTGTTGTCTGCTAAATATCTAACCATCATCGTTCAAAACTCGCTCAGCACTGGCATCGTTCCATTCTCATGGAAGCCGGCCAAAGTACATCTATTATTCAAACCTGGTGACAAACAGCTCTTATCTAATCACAGACCTATTTCCCTAACATCATATTCATGTAGGATGCTGGATCACATAACTCACAAACATGTAATATAATTTATGGACTCTAATAACCTAGTTTCTAACTTTCAGCACGGCTTTAGGAAAGTTTTCAGCACCTTAACACAACTAGTTATTTTCACACGACAATCTCGGTACCATTGATATTTGTACCCAAATCGACGCTATATTTATAGATTTTTCAAAGGCTTTTGACACTGTACTGCATTATAATTTCTTAATAAAGCTTAACATGATCTTGAAAAATCCTGACTTGGTTAGCTGGATTGCCAGTTTCCTTTCGTATCGGTCACAATTTATCTCTTATAATTCAACTGACTCTTCTTCTGTTGACATGTCCTCTGGTGTATCTCAAGGGTCAGTTCTTGGTCCTTTATTATTTTTATTACGCATTAATGACTTACCTCAAAACGACACTTCACGCATACGCCTTTATGCGGACGACTGTGTTTTATATCGCGTGGTGAACACACCACAATATCATCCTGAACTAAATTCCTCATTTTTCTGATTCTGTACCTGGCGTAACACTTGCAAAATGAAAACAAATTTTACTAAAACTGTGTTAGTGTCATTTTCCAATAGCCCGTCCCCGACATTTTTCAAATACGCTTTCAATCATTACCCTTGCACAGGACTTTCGAAATATAATTATCTTGGCGTCATATTCACAACTTACATCTTCCGGTAGAAATATATCAATCTCATTTGCACTAAATTAATCTGTAAACTTGGGTAATGTATAAATCTTTAATTCGTTCAGTCCTAGACATTAACCTCATTGAGAGCATAAAACGAAAATCTATTAGGTTTTTATATCGTCGCTATGATCATCATTTTTCACCTTATTGTGCCTTGTCTTCTCTGGACCTAGCGCCTTTATCTGTACGCCGTCACATTGAGTCATCGATGTTTCTGCATAACATCGTAAATTTTTAAATCATGTTTCACCACCCATATATATTTCTTCAGATATTCCCCAGTCAAGTAGGAGTCACCATAGCCTCAATATTAAGCCTTACTTTTCTATATATGATAATTTTAAATAGTTTTTTCGCGCATTATTGAATTCTGGAGCTTAATTCCTGGAACAGTTAGGTCACTGCCATGTTATTATTTTCTGTCAAAAGGTAATTCCACCTAATTTTATGTATTTTGTTGTTTCTACCGTGTATTGATGTATTCTTGTTTTGGTAATGTTATTCACAATTCCTTTTTTGTCATCTGCCTTATTTCTCTTGAATTTTGAATTTTATTGTTTACTTGATTTTGTATTTTCTCTTATACATTGTATAGCCCACTCCTGCAATAGCCCCTTAAAGGGGCTGCAGTATGTACAAATAAATAAATGTACTGAGTATTACTGCACTTCAGTTTGAGGGAGGATTGAGTGAGGTCGGTGGTGGCCTCAGAAAAATTGAGGTGCGGTCATCTGGGAAAACCTCAATGTATGGGGTTGAGGTTGAGTGAGGTGTGGAAATTTTAGTGGATGTTGTGGTAAAATTGGAGTGCATCATCATCATCATCATCATCATCACCATCCGCCGGACTATACCTGCTGCAGGACAAAGGCTTCTTACATTATATGCAATTAACCCGGTCCTGCGCGAGCTGCATTCACAAGCCCCCGCGAATTTCTTCATCTCATCCACCCACCTAATTTTCGGCCGCCCGCTACTGCGCTTGCCTTCCCGCGGAATCCAATTGGTTACTCTTAGAGACCATCGGTTATCCTCTCTTCGAACTACATGTCCTGTCCATGCCCATTTCTTGTTCTTAATTTCAACTAGAATATCAGTAACTTGAGTTATTTCCCTAACCCACTCTGAACGCTTCCTATATCTTAACATTACATCTATCATTTTCCGTTCCATGGCCCTCTGCGTGGCCCTCAACTTAAGCAGAACGCTTTTCGTTAACCTCCAGGTTTCAGCCCCACAGGTCAGTGCCGGTAGGCTGCAGCTGTTGTACACTTTCTTCTTAGAGGTGCCGGTAAGCTGCTTGTCATAAATGCTTAAGGAATTTTGCAAATTCGCCACATTCCAATTTTATTCTCATAGTTATTTTTGTTTCGTGGTCCAGATCTGCGGTTACTACCTGTCCTAAGTAGACATATTCGTCTACCACTTCCAATGCTTCGCTACCTATTTTAAATTGCTCTTCCTTTACCAGGCTGTTCAGCATTACCTTTGTCATCTGCATAATAATCTCTAGGCCTACCTTTCTGCATCTCTGTCTAGATCATTTATCATTAAGTGCAGTTGGTCCCCTGGGTTACTTAACAAGGCAATGCCATCGAATCGCAGATTACTGAGATATTCTCTATCGATCCTGATGCCTAACTGCTCCCATTCCATGTCTTTGAATACACTCTCTAAGCAAGCTGTAAATAGCACTGGGGAGATCAGATATCTCATTGCCTAACACCTTTCTTAATTGGAGTTTTATCACTTTCCTTATACGGAACTATGGCTGCTGTGCAGCTACTATAGATATCTTCCAGTATTTTTCCATATGGCTCACCTACACCTTGATCTCGCAAAGTCTGCATGACCGCTGAGGTTTCGACCGAATCATATGCTTTCTCGTAGTCAATATAAGTGATGTATGCTGGTTATATTCAGCACACTTTTCTATTACCTGGGTTATTGTGTGGATATGATCGATGGTACAGCACCCTTTCCGAAATCTTGCTTGATCCGTTGGTTGACTAAAGTCTAACTTTGTCCTGATCCTATTCGCGATTAGCTTGGTAAATACCTTATACGTAAGTGATATTAAGCTGATTGGGCTGTAATTTTCCAAGTCCATAGCATCGCCTATCCTATGAATTAAGATAACATTAGCGTTAATCCATGATTCCTGTACTTTCGGTGTCTTCAAGTATTGGGTATACAGTGTGGCCAGTTTTTCTAGCACGATATCCCCTCCGTCCTTCAACAAATCCGTAGTTACCTGATTCTTCCCAGCTGCATTCCCCCTTTTCGTAGCTTCTACATCTTTCTTAACCTCGTCCTTCCTTACTTGCGGAACGCCTGATTGCTCTTCACTACCGCCAATTTTATTCTTCTCTTGACTACTATGGCTATTGTAGAGCTCCGTTAGAACTCCTCGGCTACCTTGATTATCTTGTCCATGTTAGTAATGGCATTGCCCGCCCTGTCCCTCAGTGCATACATCTGATTTTTGCTTGTGCATAATTCCCTCTTTACCGCTTTGAGTCTAAGATCGTTCTCTAGAATATGCTCAATTTTCCTTATACTTCCTTATCTCCGCCACCTTGCGCTTACTAATTTGCTTTGATATCTATGCTAGTTCTATGCGGTCTATTGGGTTGGAGACTTTCATACTTTGGTGCTCTAAATCCTTCGCCTCCTTAGACACTTTACCAGTATCCTCTATAACAATTCTATCGCCTACCTCTACCATGCGCCACTCAATCAGTAATGATATCTCTGAAATTATTGTTCATTGCTTCTAGGCTACAGTCGGCTTCCTCGGTTAGCACTTAGTATATATTCTGCAGAGAGAGCCTGAATCCTTCTACATTTTCCCTTACCGCTAATTCTTTGATGGACTTCTTCGTCAATAATCTGTTCCGGTCTCTTTTCAAATTCAGGTTATTCGAGACATTACCATCATGTGGTCACTGCATCGCACCTTTTCGATTACCTCTGCATCCTGCATAACGCCGGGTTTAGAACACAGTATAAAATGAATTTCATATTTAGTCTCCCCATTAAGACTTTTTCATGTCCACTTTCTGTTCTTGTGTTTGCTGAAGAATGTATTCATGACTCGTAAGTTATCGCGCTCTGCAAACTCAACTAGTAACTCCCCACTACTATTTCTTAATTCAATGCCATAGTTGCCCACTGCCTGGTCTCCAGCTTGCTTTCTGCCTATTAAACTCGCCATTGGACTCGCTCATCAGGGCAGTATAATGTTTTTACTTTCCCCATTGCCGATTCTACATATTCATAGCTTTCCGGTGTGTGGTCACTATAACTACATGTAAGTATGTTTGTACAACCTTCAGCTGGTACCGCTCATTTACCTTAATTACAATGCCGGCTACCCTCTCATTACGGGTATAGAATTCATCTATATTACCAGGTATATTCTTATTGCTAAGGAAACCTACTCCTAGTTCTCATCTCTTCGATAAACTTCTATAACACAGTACATGCCCGCCCTTCAGTACCAGTATACTCCCCACCTCACTAAACCTAACGGTTCCAATTTAACGCCGTTTAGTTCCTCTAATAGCACTGCTAAACTGGCCTCACTAGCTAGGGTTCTAGCATTAAACATTGCCAAGGTCAGTTTTCCTTTTTTGGGGACAAACGCACAGATCTGATGGAAACCTACTTAGAGACCACTGATCGGAATTCATGGTTATAAAGTGTGAGACTGAATAAACGTGCTTTACTCACGTCTAAAACCGCGACAGCGTCGCAATTACTTAACCGTTGCAGCTTACAGTATCGGACAATCAAGATCAACCAAGCCAAACCTTTACCCTTCGTTACGTATACCCTGCCACCCTGCCTTAGCCTAGCTTAGCCACTGCAATTTGTTTCACAATGAGACAGTGCCTCAAAATCCTGCCCTCCTACTACCTATTACTGTCTAACAATCGCAGAGCTGCGTGCTGTTTACCGCACTGACGAAGTGGCACCCAGCCTGTACAGAACCTCTCGGTGGATGATTTGTATTGAAGTGTAAGTTTCCCTACTTTTGGTTTTGTTTATTCAAATAAATATTCGTCTTAAAATGAAGCATCCGAAATAGGAGGATTGAAATGTGGAAAAATGCCAAAGTTTCCTAATGCTAAGTATGGGCGTCTAAAAATGAAAAAACTGAAAATATTTAGGTAAATAACGAAACATCAAATATTTAAAATTTAAACAGTGAAGAAGACATCGTTCGTGTGTGAAAAGCTAAAGCGTCATATCCTTAACGGTGGAGCTTGTGTCCCTCCATGTTGCATCGAACGCAAACTGCGCGTTCCGCTGAACGCGCGCTGGGGCGCATCAAGTTTCAAGAAGCGGCGTCCCAGCTTACCGGTGGCGTCATTGCATGACAGGCTATCAGAGGAAATGATCATAATAACAAAATGTATTAAACAGTGAAAAAATTACCGACGATTACGTTACTTCCTAATGCGAAATTTGAGCGCAGCAAATAAGCTGTTTCACCTTTTCGATAGATTGAGGCAAAGAAATCGAGCAACACATGTATGCGCTATCACAGAATTTTTTTTTTTATTTTTCACACGTATTCCTTTAACAAAGACTCCGTTCTCGGCGGCGGCGATGAGCTTCTGCTTCAGCCTCGCTTACACCTGGTTGCTCTCGACGGTGGCGATGAGCCTCCGCTTCGGCGGTGCGAACGGCAGGGTCTTCTCGACGGCGGCGATGAGCTTCTGCTTCAGCCTTGCTTACTGCTCTGGATTCTGGCGGCGACGGCGCTGGGCCTTTGCTCTGGCAGCTCGTTTAGCAGCAGCAGCAGCAGCAGACGGAGGACTTCCACCGGTCGTCTCGCTCATGGCTCAGAAAGAACTGGCAGATAATTTCGCAGTGGCGAACGGCAGCGGCAATTTCGGCTCGGGCGGTGCACATATACAGATCCGCCGCCACCGATCTGGCTCTTTGATTGCCACCGCACAGGGGTTGCATTGCAGGAGGAGCGAAGAAAGGAATTAAGTTCGAGCCGGCGCTTTCACAACCGGAGACTCGCAGGAAGAGGGGGGAGGGGGGCGGCGTGTACACCCAACGGCAAACGATGGGGGCAGAAGCGCGCGCAGCAAGCGGACAATGCGATAAAGGGAGGAGGGAAGAGATAGCAGCGACTGACTGATGCTGCTGACGCCGATAGTGAGTCAACCCCAGCTGCGGAGTTGGTTTCAGGGACAACGTCACCGATGCCGACGCAAACAATATGATACCCTCGCTTCCGCAGCGCCAAGAACCAGGTCTAGCCGTGGGAAGGTGGTCACGTATTCGTCGACGTGCCGGGGCCTACGTGAAATAACCGGCACGTCGGCAACTGAAGAGCACCCTATTCGCCACACAGGAACAGGGGGGGGGGGACCCTCCCCTCCTCTTTCTGCATGGCGGCGACGGTTTTCTATGCAGTCACGTTATCTTTACTCTCTAGCGGCGTCAGCGGCATGCATCCAGCGGTATCAGTCGGTCGCTGCTAGCGCTGGGGGGATGAAAGGGGGGCGGAGCTGGTTACGAGGCCGACGCCGACGCGAAACCCAGGAACGGACGCCAAAGAGCTGCGCTCTAAAACATCGTTTTTGTGAAATGCTGTGACCATGGTTACAGCATTTGTTTTGCTTCTACCCGCAATATTTGCCTCATTTGGCGATGATCGTCGAGCCCCGTGAAGCCCCGGTTCAACGGCCCGCTGATCACCCTGCTCATTCGACCTCAGCCGCTTTGGGTTGAGAAAGATGCGTGTCGCGGGCAGGTTGGGCCCGCTCCACGCTTTCCATTGTCCGCGAGAGCCGGCGGCCACCGGCAAAACGATGTGGTTTCCGGACTGGGGTAACTTTCCCTCTTTCCCTTTTCTGAGCCAGCCGCCTGAGAAAGAAGGAACCGCGGCGCTTCAGGTGGACGGGTGACTTCTGCAGAAAGAGGAGGTATGGCGGCGTTCTGACGAGCGCGAGAGAAGGGTCTGACGAGCAGTAAAAGCAATCCCTGACTGGTCCCGGGAAGTCAGGCTCGAGACACGGCAGAGATCAGACGTTCATATCCCAGGTAGCACGTCAGCGACGACGCCCGCGCAAAGGAATCCCGTGATGCAGCCAAGTATAGAGTGACTGGTCCCGGGTAAATATTTCCATCCCGGCCCCTGCGTGCCACTATACCCGCCTGCCAGCCACGTTCCTCGCATGGCCGCCACAGAAATGGGGGACATCAGGACTACCGGCGAAATACATCATCCGACACGCTCAGTGAGTCTCTCGCCAACCTACCCGCCTTTTGAAGAGTCATGTCGTAAACCCACTAACTTTTCTCTCTCTCCGAACCTCGACACGAGCCTATATCTAGACTCTAGACACTTGGACGTGTTGCAGTTCAAACCTTCAGACCCCTCTAGGACAGTATTGTGTGGTGGCAGATTTTAGTGCGAGCCATTTGTACCGTCGCACGCGGAGACATTAGAGCAGGATATTGGAACAGCCAGCGCAGGCTGCCCTTGTGGCTCATTCGGAGCTATCACTCGTATTAGAGAGCATGGTCCCGCCCATTTTGGGACACATGAAAATGGAGTCGGCTTCAGAGGTTTATTTTAAATTTAGAGGAGGTTGGTCGCATTGGAGGCTGCCAAGGCACGTAACGCCTTGAGATGACGCACTACAGGACTGTGGGACCCGAAATCGTTCGCGTGGACGGAAGAGGATGTCGCGACCGTTAATGCAGGTGGTACACCGGTTCCAAGGAAAAAGGTTTGGCACGGAGTCTGCGCACGTCAGTCTCTAGAAATATATGAATGCTATAGGCAATGCCCAGAGGAAGATGAAGTGCTGCCTCAACCGCTCGTGTTTCTAGTACCAGTACGCTGCATCTATTTCAACGCATTGCCCAAAAAGCAGACAGTGATTGCTGCAACATAGCTCGAACGTTATTGCATACAGTCTCGGGTTGTATATGAAACCTAATTTCAACGTCTTACACAAAGTAATTGGAACCGCTTGGGAGCAGTCAATAGAGACGTAATGCGTGCCATCCCTGGCTTTCCTCGCCTGACATCAATTCCCAATCGCCGAGAGGAAGCCCAGCTGAACACCATTAACACCATTAATGAAGTTAACAAGCGTTGAGGTGCCGGCTAGTTGGTAATACATTTTGGAATAACAGCGCGAAGGTTCTGTATCAGAACCAAGACGCCGCCAGAAGACGTCATAGCCTTGTTCGGCGGTTTCCAACCTTCTGTGGGTCATGGTCAGCGCTGTGTTTGTGTCCTTCTATCTTCGTCCTCGTCCTTCGCGCTGTTATTCCAAAACCATTAATGAGTTTGTCGAGCAGCGTTGTACAAGCGCGCTACTTCAAGCTATTTCTGCAGCGTCCGCATGGGCGTATTATTGTGACTAATCTTATGATTTGCCTGATGCAATGCCTTAGAAACCTGCATGACAGTTACCACAGGTGACAAACAACCGTCCACTACATGCAATGAGCCACGTTCGGCATTTAGTGGCAGAAGCAGAGCTCCGCATTGCACAGGTACTAGAGAGGCGCCTCAAGCTTATGTAAAGCAAGCATGGACTATCAGACTTTACATACTTGCCTCATTTGTCCAGCTCTTCCTGAGGTACGCCAGACATGTTCATGTAAAACAGAGACAACGCACCTTCCTTCTCTAATAGCAAAGCTCGCGGCCATTCGTAACGGATTGTCTGCACTAGCAGAGAGGCTCTGTGCTGCACCACCGACCCATTCGCTCTTATATAAAGTTCACGGAAGCAGTGCGAGCTTTACGGTGCACAGCTACAACCCTATTGCAAAAACCAGCGTCTCCCAGCGTCTTCCAGTGCGAAACCAGCAAGATTTTCGTGCTGGTTTTGCACTGGATCTGTTGGGCACGCTGGAGGTCTGCGATATTCACTGGAGCAGTAACGGGAAGTCACTGATTGCACTGGTACGATGGGAGAAAAACGCTGGGATTAGTTTTTTGACGCTGGGTGTGTCGCTGGCATCAGCGATGCACTGGGAAAAGCGCTGTATATGCGCTGGGGCCGCAGTAGTTCCAGTGCCCTTAGTATAGCCGGTGAGGCCTGCGCCGTCGACCGGTGTTGTTTAGCCCCAGGGGCTAAACAGCAACAGCGTACTCGCAATCGACCATCGGGCGCATATGAAAAATATGGTTCAAGCAAGCGTTTTTTCCTGCGAAGTTGTTGCGCACCTGTAAGAAAACAAAGGCAGTATCTTTTTTCTAGAGCTTCCATGTTTTGATAGGTCGTTTCGAGCGTTTCGAGAGAGACCAGGACCAGGACATATCTCATGACGCACTGACAATTAACGTACAACTAAAGCTGGAATTGAATAATGTGGGCTATCATGCATAACAAACTTCACAGCTGATCTTAAGGGCACTCTAACACAATGATTACTGCCAGAATGTTCAATGCGAGCTCAATCCCAGTATAAACAGCAGAAAGAAAAAAATCAAAGGAGGAAGAGAGTAGTTTACCCAGCGATGGGCCCATGAGAGAAAAAAAAAAACATACAGCGCTTGTAATGCATAATATTTTGCGTGTTTCTCAAGCTTTTGCGCTCCTTCTTTCACTGCGTATAAAGCAGCCGCGCCCTCGGTCATCGCAACGCTTCTCGAAATCTTTACATTCCAGGTAAGAGACAAACAGCCTGTTTACTCTTACCGCAGTGACAATGTGTGGGCACGGCGGAGGCGTTGGAACCATGCGGCTAACAAATCCGTTCCTGTTTTTTGTCCAGGCCGTGTTTTTCGTGAACGTGGAACCCGCATCACAGGGGGCGTACCACGACAGCACTGGAAATTGGACCGACCATCGTGTTTCCGGCGTGATTTCTTCATCGGAATGCATCGCGAAGAGCAAACTGATAGGACTGCGCAACTGGACACCACTACTGCATGCGCATCGCACGCCACCATCGACTACGTCACCAGTCACAGCACATAAAAGAGAAGCTTCTGCCCGGTTCGCGACCAGTGGGCACGGCGGAGGCGTTGGAACCATGCGGCTAACAAATCCGTTCCTGTTTTTTGCCCAGGTAAGAGACAAACAGCCTGTTTACTCTTACCGCAGTGACAATGTGTGCCTACTGCTTCTGCCGTGCCCACGGCCGTTAGTTACGCTCCTTACAGCAATGTATCATTGTTTTGTTGACGTGCTTGCTATGTGTGGTGACGTTGAACCAAACCCAGGTCCTTCGACACAGGAAATGCTGCAAATAATAATGGAAGATCTTAAACAGCTGAAACAAAATACAATCTCTACTAACACGAGACTGTCTGCTATCGAAAAAAAGCTAGACGATATTTCCTCAATGGTTACTGATTACACCTCTAAAGTCGAATCACTGGAAAAAACTGTCGACAGTCTACTTATGAAAGTAGACGACCTGGAGAATAGAAGCAGGCGGAACAACCTCATTGTGTTTGGCGTTAAGGAAACCGAGGACGAAACGCCCCAAGACCTTGAGAACACGGTCTGCAAGGATGTTCTTCTGGACCGGTTGAATATTTCGGATGTGGCTATTGAGCGTATCCACATCCACAGAATAGGGAAGCCAGCAAAGGGCAAATGCAGACCAGTTATCTTTAAGTTAGTTGACGGGAGGGTCAAAGAGAGAATTCTCAAAAGCTGTAGAAATCTGAAAAACTCAGGCTATAGTATATCCGAGGACTTCTCCCCTCGCGTTCAGTCAATACGAAAGAAGCTTTGGGAAAGTGCGAAAGAGCAAAGGCTGAAAGAAGAGAAGGTCATGCTCAAGTTTGACAAAATTAAAATAAACGGCAAACTGTATCGATGGGACGACGCCCGCAATGAAAGAGTTCCCTGCGCTCTAAAGTGACGGTCTGTTTCCAAACTCGTGTCCGCACAAAGTAACACACAGAGCTCAGGAGCACTAAGAACACAGCCATCCTTGAAATCCTTTTCCGTGCTTAATATTAATGCTAGAAGCATAGTAAATAAATTCGACGAACTTGGAAGACTCCTCTTCACACACGATCCTGACGCTGCTGTTCTGACAGAAACATGGCTTCATGATGCAATTCCGAATGATGCAGTTATAACATCCGATCAATACGAAATCGTTCGTGGCGACCGCACTTCAAGAGGGGGCGGTGTCGCTATTCTGATAAAGAAAGGCATTGACTATACGCTGATACCGCATCACACCAACACTGAAATGGTTTGGGTTGCTCTCCGTCTTCTTCAGCTTAGTCTTTTAATAGGTGTTATTTATCGACCACCGAATGCTGATACTTCTGTACTGGACAACTTGCACGACTTTTTAAATGAACATACAAAGCGCTATAGCCATGTTATCGTTTGCGGCGATTTTAACTTGCCAAACATCAACTGGGATTCTCTGTGCGATCAAAATTTGTGTGCTAACTCGGATGCTTTGCTCACCATTGCTTTCAACTATAACTTAAACCAGGTTGTTCAGAAACCTACGCGCATTACAGAAAATACCAGTTCTCTTCTTGACCTAGTATTTATATCGGACCCTGTTAGTCAATTGGGCTTTTCGACAGATGTCTTTCCCGGAATATCAGACCATGAAGCGGTGCTCTTTAAAAGCGAATTGCTGCGACCAGTAATTGTTCATCAGGCAGGGAAAGTGTTTCGCGACTTTAACAATGCTCAGGATGAAAGCGTTCTAGACCAGCTCGAACCTACGTATGAATCCTTTGCAAAAAATACACTGATGGGCGTACAAGTGTGAACGACTTGTGGTTAGAATTCAAAAGTACGGTTCATCAATGTATCAACAAGTACGTGCCGCTTAAACATAAGAACCTGAAAATGGCATGTCCCTGGATAACACGCGAGATCATACAGTTAAAACGTCGCGTCAAGCGCTTTTCAAGGTCAAGCAATAAAGTTGGTGGTGCTTTGCCGGCTCTTCGGGCTGAACTGCGTTCAAAAATAAAATCTTCACGGTACCACTTTTTTAATGTCAAGATGCACAATTTTCTGAAAACTGACCCCCAAAAGTTCTGGAGGCATCTGTCACAGAAAAAAGACCCGGTTAACAAACTTCTCCTTAACAACACAGTTGTTACCGACTCCCTCTGCTTAGCGACTGCCTTCAATGAGCACTTTTCTTCTGTATTCCTGAGTAACAGCAACTCAGTCTCCGAATCTCGAACTAGCCATTTCAATCTGCCAGACCTAATTATTAACGAGGAGGGTATTGTTTCAGCTCTATTGGAGTTGAACACAAAAAAAATCCTCTGGACCAGACGATATCCCTAACGCTTTTCTGTACAGATATGCTGAGTGGTGCGCTAAATACCTTTTCATTATTTTTACTGAAAGTCTCAGGACAGGAGAAATTCCAAACGATTGGGAAACAGCAAAGGTGATACCCATTCACAAATCAGGAGACAAGCTTTGCGTGAAGAATTACAGGCCAATTTCTTTGTTATGTACGTCCAGTAAGGTATTAGAACATTTTATTTTCAAGCACATAAGTTCATTCCTAGAGGGAAGCGGTTTTCTTATTGAAAGCCAGCACGGGTTTCGGCAACGCTTGTCGACAGTGACGCAGCTTATTCATATTACAAATGAAATTATGATGTCACTAGACAATAATGGACAGGTAGATTTAATTTTCATTGACTTCGAAAAAGCGTTTGACCGGGTTTCGCATGGCAATCTTTTGTTAAAAATAAGGTGGTGGTTAAATAATCGGCAAGTAGTACAATGGTTAGATTCCTACCTTACACAGCGGCATCAGTTTGTTCAGATATCTGAGTCTCATTCCACAAAAGCGCCAGTACTTTCAGGAGTTCCCCAGGGCTCAGTCCTTGGGCCGCTTCTCTTCCTTATTTATTTGAACGACCTGTCCTTCAACTCACGCATACGCTGTCGGTTCTTCGCCGACGACTGTGTTATATACTATAGTATCACATCAGTCGAAGACCAGGCACTCCTAGCCGACTACTTAACAGCAGTTTCTAGCTGGTGTTGTACTTGGCAAATGGGTATAAACAGTTCAAAATGCGGAAAAATGACAGTAACACGAAAGAAACAACCGCTCCAATGCACATACAAAATCAATGGCCTTCCGATCAACTCAGTGACTCAGGCGAAATATCTTGGGGTAACCATGACATCCAACCTGAACTGGAGCACACACATCCAGTCCATTGTCTCAGCAGCGTCCAAAAAACTTCGGTTTTTAAAGCACCGCCTAAAGCATTGCACGAGCAAAACTAATCTGACAGCATACACATCACTTGTGCGTCCAGTGCTCGAATACGCCGACGCTGTATGGGATCCGCACACAAAAACGGATATAAAAATTCTTGAAGGCGTCCAGAGGAAAGCACTCCGGTTTATTTACCACGCTTATGGTCGGCAGGTCTCGGTATCTGATTTGCTCAACAGATCTGGGCTTCCCACGCTTGAATCCCGTCGGAAGCAGCACCGACTAAAAATGTTGTTCAATATCATACATAATAAAACAAAACTGAATTTTCAGAGTTACATGCAATACAACACAACACGCCCCACCCGTAACAAACACGAACGGACTATCTTGATGCCACGATGCCGAACAACAGCATATTCTTGTTCCTTCTTTCCACGCACCATTTCCGAATGGAACCGACTGCCAAGCGATATCACCAACCTGGTATCTTCACAATCTTTGTCTGCTGTTTCGGCTCATGTATCGCAGTAGCGCGTCTAGTACACAGTGTACTTCGATTTCCTTGTTTTTATTCTGTTCACTTAGTCTGTTTGACGTCGGATGATTTGCCTGTACTTTTTTGCTTCCCGTTGGTCTTATTGAATTTTGTTCTCGTACTGTAATCGCCCTGTGTTGCTGTTATTTGGTTGTTACTACTTTGTAATTTTTTTTTTCTTTTTTTCTTTGTGCACTCCTGCCTTGACCGCCAAAGGGCAGTCGGCAGTATTTATGAAATAAATATATAAATAAATAAATAAGGTTTAGTTACACGCAAAATAGTCTCGTTGCTGCTGGGCTTGCCAGTAATGAAGCTTGGTCGCACTCTTTTCCTTGAAGGTTTGTACTAAAGCTCCGTGTTCAATGAAAATTACAAAATTACGCCCACGGTAGCAGACCACGACCGAGGAGCCGGCGTTGGTACATTTACCAGCGATGTCAAACTCCACATGTTAAAATGATTCCAGTGCACACAATAGCGCGCACAGACATCCAGAACATTATTTCCAAATCGTGAGAGCAGGCAGCAAGCTCCAATGATCAAGAAGTTGTAATTGTTAGAGCGGCAGCAATGGACTGTAAACAGCGAAACATGAAGTCCCAACCTTATAAATGCGGTCATGACAAATGCAGAAATGTTTCGAAACGTTCTTGTTGTTGGCGTGCGGTTGGCAAAGGTAGAACCTTTGATGGATGTAAAGGAATATTAGAACGACGAAGCCAGCCCCTGGTAGGCTTATTATATGTTGTGTGTGTGTGTTTGTGTTGTCTTGCAAAAGTCAGACAATAAAGAAAAAAAAAACGTCAGCGTGGCAGAGTGGTTAGCGAGGAGAGCTAGTGATTGAATAGCTGCTTAGGTACAGAGTTCCAAGCGCGCTAGTGGCTACACTTTTTTCTGTTTGTTTTACATTTTTAGGTTTTTTTTTAATGTACTTAACTTGCTTCGTTACTTTTTACCTTTTAATTTTTATCCCAGGCTTTTTTTCTCCGGGCGAACAATGCCGCCAGTGCGGAGCGTGCGAGTATGCCACGCCCCAGTGCGACCAGTTTCCAGCGTCATACTGGGACTATAATCAGGTATAGCGCTGAGGCGCTGGGACCCAGTGGCACTGGTTTTTGCAATAGGGAACCTAAGCATAATTAACGGCATCTGTTGCATAGTGCAAACATTTCCTGGCCTTTGCGTGTGGTGTGGGATCCCCACACTACGTACTCTCTCGAAGAAACTGATAATGCGTCCTGCCCAGAGGGTGACATACCCTCTGGCTCTGTTGAAGTCGTCTCCAGGAGACGCCGTATTGCCTGAAATAAGAATTTCTCCATTGCTCCCCGCGTACTTTAATTCCACTGTGTGGATTCATCCTTCCTGGCGGCCTAATTCGCCGTGAGGAGGTGGCGGTGAGGAGAGCCCATATGGGGCTGCGTTTATACCTGCAGTCATGTGCTGCCGGACCTCTCAGACTGGTCTGCTGACCTACCTAGCCCGCGCTACGGAGGCGATGCCTGACCATTTCCTATTAACTTGTCCTGGACTTTGAGCGGCACGCAAGCTCCACCTTTGAACCCACGCTTATCACCCTACCCGGCCGCCTGATACAAGAGCACGGACTGTTGGGCGAGATGTGCATTGCACAAAAGTATGGAGACGTGAGCCCCACCACCGAGAGTTGTTGGCATTTATATGTGCCACAGGCCTGTATCCTTATATTTAGGTCTGTTATGCCGAAGCGCATATTTGCGCAGTAAAAAAGGCAATGCCTTGAAAAAGACGCGCGTACTGTCGTGAGCCGCCTGAAGTCGCTAGGACCAGTATATTTAGCTAACATGCTCGGTGAAACTTCCACAAAGAAGCAGGCGCGGGATATTTTCGAGGAACTATTGCTCTGACAGTTCTTTAACGACCTCAATGATCCAGTGAGGAGGTTCGCCCTTTCCTGAGATTCGAAAATGTACGAGTACGTCATAGAGGTTGCGGCCCAGGAAGAACAAGAATGGGTGACCGGTTCTCACACGCTGGCAGTCAGAAACGTGAACGAAGATTGGGACCGGGATCCAGACGATTTGCGGACCTGCCTCAACCAACTTGAGACTCCTAGATGAAATCCTACACGTGAGAGCGAAAGAGCAATGCAAGAGTAAGCCTCGTCGCCCTAGTGCGGGCCGATGTTACTGCTGCGGAGAGTCCGTAAGCCCACTTGGTCGTGCACAAAACGTGGCACAGGGTAAGGATTCTTTCTTACCGTCTATCGTGTTTTTTAATACTGGTATGGCAAGAAAGCGGACACGACTCTGTACTGCCGTGGGTGCGAATAATTCCTAACGGCAGGAAACGGAAACAAGCCTGCTGAAAAATATCTCAGGAAGTTCATGCGCCATTTTAGAGCACAACCGTAGATATCGTAGGGCCACTATCGTACACGACCTCGGTAAGCTCTATATCCTGGTATTTCCCTAACACCTGGGAAGACACGGCGAAACTTTCGCACTAGAAAATGAAAAGGAGCAAACGGTCGCGACACTATTCACCGAAGGCATCGTACTGTGGCAGGTAACCTATTGGGGAAGGTCATGAAGGGTGTATATATGGCCTCCTAGGGACAAGAAGCTGCAAACTACCGCATATCATCCAGAATTTCATGGCGCGGTGGAGAGGCTAAACCAGGCGCTCATGAAAATTATAATTCGACAGAAAGCAGGGTGACTGAGACCTTTGTTTTCCTATAACTCAGCTGTGCATGAGGGAACAGACGACAGCCATTTATTTCTCTTGTATTGGAGACACCCTGTGATGCCGGGTGTTGCGCATGCCTAACCAACGACCCATTATGACACTCTTGGCGGCTTGCGTGCCAAACTGATTCCAAGGTTGGCAATAACCCATCAAGTGGCATGTGTAGCCCTTCGCTCTGCTGGTACACCAGAAAAAAAGAGACAGGCTAGAAACAGCCCTGACCCGTAATTCAAACAAGGAAACCGCGTGTACCTTGTGTACCTTGGCCAAGGGGTCGCGCGAAAGTGTGCAACAAAGTGAGCTGGGCCTTTTCGCGTCATTGAGCGGTTGTTGGCGGTGACTGTCCGAATCCGATAAATAGAAACACGGGACTGAAGGTAGCCCACGTAAGCAGACAGTGCCCCGCTGTGGGCAGCCGCGATGGTGACCTGGATAAAATAATAGAGCAAGGCGCATAAACGCTTACTCAGACTCCTTCAGACGCGCGGACGAGTTAGCGTCCCCGACGTGCCGCCTGAGGCGTTATTTCAGGCTACTCTACATTCCGGCCAGACAATAGCGCTCACCCGCATCCATCGTCTGCAGAAAAGTTGACTCAATACTAAGTTTTCGCCCGCACGTGCTAACCCGCAAGGCGACTGGATTGCAGCTATTGGTTGCCCTGTATGTGACGTCTCCGGCTCCTCCTCATCGATCTCGCCAGGGCAACATGTCTACCAGCGGTGCGAAGCCAAGTGACAAGTGAAGCGTAGATAATGGTTGTTTGCTTTGCCGCAAAAACCAATAATACTTAGCGTGCATGGCTAATAATAGTGTTCCTATCGACTGTGAACATTTCCGCTCAAGTTTAGGATCATCTGCGCCACTGTTATCTGCACTGAGCTGAAGAGAGTGACCTTCCAACCGACGAAGTGTACGTGGGACCGGTGTCGGGATTTGTTTGGGATTATCGCAAGTGTTTTAAATACCCGCGAAGATCTTCACGGCCGATGGCCAGTAACAGGAGTTCACGGTGATTTTAATGCGCACGAATCGGCTCCTCAGCGCATCGAAAAGTACCGCTGCATGTGTTGCGAAAGTGTTCACAATTCGAGCGACTGCCTCCTAGCAAGGAAGAGAACTGTCCATGTTTGTAAAGTTCGTCACGCACTGTGTTTTCCTAACAGTGAAATTAACTGGGAGACAGCTAGTCTGGCACTCGTTCCGCTAGTCGCAGTATCTGCAACAGAAACGCGCACACGACGTTGTTTCCGCGACGTGTGGATCACCTGTATTGATCGCGGTTCGTGTGTGCGATCTGCTTGACAAATGCCGTGTTGTCGCCGAGCCCTTCTAAAACGACATTGTACACAAAACGATGTTAGCTGCACAGCTGTCGGGCTACTTGCCACTATTCTGCAGTTTGTGCTTTGTGCTGATATGGGTGCTCGACAATACTGTGTAAACTGTGAACATATCTCTGAGCTTTCATGGCAGCTGTCACTTCTTAAGTAATTTCCTCTTTATTTTTTATTTCCTGCTAGCTATGTGCACCTATGTCTGCAAAAAGTATCTGCGCGATGAATCGGTCACTGAACACAACTTATGTATGTGGTGGGCTAAAAACTTTATCACCACATCAGGTCTTTTTCTAAAAAAAAAAACTCCTTTGACGCGATTGCCAAAAAAAGTTGAGTATGGCGGGAGGTTATGCTTAGAGGAAAGGCACCGCATGTGCAACTGTGTTTCAAGATATGGAAACATTGGTGTACCTAAGGCATCTTGAGCATAAAAGCATGTTTGGTTAAAAAGAAAGAAAAAATTTAGGAAAATATTGTGATTACAGTCTATAGGTTCATATGACAACTTCTGAGACAAATGATGTGATGTAGGCTTTATACTGACATGATGCTGTTATGAAGTTTTACACGTTACATCCCATACCTGTTGCTTTGACACCTCTACTCTCACCAGACTACATTCCATTTCAGTTTTATTGGTATTTACTAGCTCTTCAGCTGCATTTGTTTGCTAAGGTGCAACAGTGGATATATTTCTGATGCCACCAAATTAGATGTCGTCGATGCACATGTCCGTGCCTATTTGGTGCCTTCATTTTGCTGCGACTCCATGATTACTTGCCTGCTGAGTGATATCGATGGTGGGCATGCGCAAACCTTACATTTTTCGACACTATAGGATGCATTACATGTTTTCTTTAGTCCTTGTTGCATTTGCTGCTCGCCTAAATGTGTTTGCACCTTGCACAGTGGTCAACTAGGTTTTCTGGTACACATATCAGTTTACATTTGTTGTATGCCACTGTAAAAGAAGGAAGGCAGATCGGCCGATGCTATCCGATCTTTACTAAGGTCCCAACATGGCGCTCACACTCTTGCTCTAGCGGCCTTACGCTCTTGCGCTTCTCCCTCTTCGTCTTTCTCAAGCGTCAGGCGCAAATCTTCAATACACTACGGGCCCCGAGGTGACAACCACTATTGGATAGGGTTGTTAAGTAGGCCTAACTTCATCCCATCCTTGCTGCAAACTAATTCGTCACAAGCAGGCTCTCCCATCCTTACACAATATGCATTACATGATAATGCCAGTCCGCCAAACAGCTTTTGCGCACTGTCCACGGTAACAGAGTTAGAACATATGTTTGTTGCGGTTAATTACTACTTTCTGGCGCAGACAAGTGACGATATCCCAACAAGAAATGTGACGAACACCTGGATCATTAGGATTACCAACAGCTTCAATTCCAGATAGTAATATTCCCAGCTGCTGCATATCAAAATGTGATTTTCCAAGCCTTTTCCGCAGGCACATCGTTATGATCTAATCAACATTTTACCTCCCCACCAGGCAGTTCTTTCGGCTATAAACTTCCACATTACACTATCACTAGCACGGTAGTCTTTCACATGTTCTTCTTAGATGGTCTTCTCACCGAGCAGGAGAGTCAATACCTCTGATTGCGAAAGATCGAGCGTTCTGTAAACTTTCGCATGGAAACGTTGCTGTCGGAGCATCAGCTGCTTTCTGTCGAAACCGCGTACACACCACATATTCTACCAGGACATATTTATTACATTGACGAACTTGTGTCTTCCGAATCCTTCCTCGCGGCTTGATTACTGTGTTGCCCACGCCGCCGAGACCATTGCAATGTGTATGCAACACCACAAGGCGTGTTGACGGGTCTTCACCAGAGAGCAACACAGGCGTTACTTAGGTGGACGTCGCTGCAGCATTCTGAAGCCGGCTCCTGATCTTGACCACAATGGCGTCATCAATGAAAGCGTGAAGATCTCGTATCCTCGAGGGTGAGTCAAGACGTTTTCCCTACGTTAGCTGGAGAAAGTGCTTCATAGCAAGAACATCTTCCTGAACTTGGTTGCACCAGACAATCTCGGTCTCTCGCAGATGTTGCGCATCAAGGGGGTTGGTACGACGAGTTATAGGTGATGTAGCGTAATATCCGTGCTGTTATTCGAGTAGTTCGGCTCGAAGTACTGAACCTATTTAGTCGAAAAAGTTGCTCCCTGGTCACGCTCATTAGAGTCATCACGACGCACTTTATATTGACGCTGAATTAGGATGGCCACCCCAACGGATCGAAAAGGGGCGCTGAAGACTGTAAAACGTAACACTTCGTGCTGTCTTTGCGAATTAGGCAGTTGTGGCACTGCGTCGGTAATTAGATGAAGCCGGTCAGAAGCGATGCTCCAGAAGAGGCCCAGCCCCTTTATGAGTGCAGAAGATGAGCCTGGTAATGCATCTTTATCAATGTGTTCTTGTTGTGCGGGATCATTCCTATAGCCCACTTTTTTAGCGTCATGCAAGCACCACTGAGGATACTGTTTGCCTTTTCGTATACCTCGGAGGCTTCTTTGGAATTCGAAATACCGGTGCCGAGATCATCGACGTAAAGGCAAGTGGAACGGAGAGCAGCTGTACTTCGTAACAAGGCTTCAACGTGTAGTGAATGGGGCAGTAATCTTGCGCCCAAACGAAACGCGCTTGCAGTCGTCCCGAAGGGCACACGCGTCATTCTGTGCTCCTGAATGGCCAGCAGTTTACTGTCATACCGCGCGTTTCGCAGCTGGATGTTGCCGGGAAACTTTCTAAATCTACGCTGTCATGGCAAGCGCCGTAGAATGATCAACTATGTCAGGGCTGTCCAGCTTCCTCGAAAGCTGGAGTGTATTCTCAGATTCTGCGTCGACAGGTCTCGTTCGAAGCATGCAGACTGCCCCGACTTGAGATAAACTGCTTCCATTACATGAAATAGGGCCTTACAATGTCTTACCAAGTATTGTACTGATGGCTGCGAGGCAATTTTTCTGGCCATGGGAACAGATTTCATTTAAAACAAACTTGGAAAGTTAGTCAGCACTGATAAGCAAATCGATTTCTTTGCTGTCATTCAGGCCGCGAAAACCTATAGTTAACATTCTTATATATGGATGATGTGGTGTTCCAGATGGTCCGTTGATCTGGGGACAGGTTGCAGGAATCGGACGGGGCAAGTTTTCGAGCGCTACGGGCACTTTATTAAACGGGTCAGAAACACATTTTGCTTTGGCGAACACAGTTCGCGGCTTCCTGCCCCCAGTCGTAAGTCGGCAGTCAGTCTCCCAGTCTGTCCCTTTTCGCGCCCAAGCACCCATCTTAAGCATACATTTCAACATCCTGGGGACCAACCTCGTGGCCAATCGGAGGAAAAGAGCTTCTTCGAGCCAATCAGAATGACAAAGCCACATTTTAAATAGCCAATGCAACATCGGCACCTCCGAGATTGGTCCCTCTCGAGCACCGCGTGCCCTCCACCAATCGTTCGCCCTTTCCCCTTGTAGAGATGACGCACAGAGACCCTCTCAAAATCAGGAGCGAGACAAAACAAACTAGCAAAGACACATGAAGGCCACTTTAACCAGCAATGCATACACGTGCAAGGGCACACAGGGCAGCAAGAAATACGAGGGTAGAGTTCGGACCCCGCTGGCCGTAAGCAGAGCGGGAAAAAGAAGAGAATTTATTGCTACCACGCTCATCAACACGAGCGCCGTGTGCTGCGGCGATGTTTCCGTCAACTTTAGAACCGACAGCACCGGATGTGCCTTACTGTTCTCCCGCGTCTGGGCCGGCTCGCTAGGCGAGAGCGCTGCGGGGATATTGATGTTCACGCGAGAGTCGACGGCGCGGTGCGCGCCTTTCCTTTCGAATACTACGAAGGCATGCATCGCATTAGAAACGGCACCCCCGGCTCGCGCAGCCAGAAACACGAGGCCGCTTGTGTGTAAACGTCGCGCTTCCCGAGCGACCGTCCGGTTTCGTGTTTCGTTTTGACAGCTTACGGTTGCGTCGGTGCCGTCCCATCGGTAATGCGCTGAACAGGGAAGTCATATACCTTCGCCCGTTATTGGTCTGAGCTGACAGGTTAAACGACGACGCGGAGACGGTTTCGCTCTCAGCAGTCTACGCGTCGCCGGTACGCCTGACTTGTACGGATCTGTCTTAGAAACTGAAACAACATGTGCTACCCGTAAGACGACCCTGGGTTTCTCACGCCGCTTCAACAGCAACCAGCCCACTCCTCCGGTCGCACAGGCCAGAGGTCACTACGGCGTGTACATTTGCAGGCCCCTTAAGTGGTACGAGCGGCAGATGCGGCGTAGGTCGTTTTCCCCGAGTCATAATTCCCGCGTCTGGCGCCGTGATGCCTATTCTACCTCACGGTCCGACCACCACCTCACAAGGCCTCAGCCCCGAACTCCCGGTCAAATAACTTTTCCTCGCGTATTTCAAGTTCAACGGGCGCCCGGACGCGTCCTCATAAAAACCCCTGACAACAAAGTTAACAATTAGAAGGAAAAGACAAACAGAAGAAGCGACCCGGCTGTTTTGGAGTGCTCCCCTCCACAACGGCCCAGCAACTTAACACCCATCGCGTCAGCAAAGCATTTGTTCGCACCAACCAACACGTGTGCACTAGGAGCTTCAGTGCGTCCCAATAGACGGAATTTGTACGGCCTCGACTTCGTGTTTGGTGTTGTCATATTGGCTTCGCAGATGTAGGTGCACCAAATTGAGCTTGCGTTGCAGTGATTCCTTAGCTGTCCCGAAGGCTTTGATGGCCAAATCGATTTCTCCGCGGGCCGTACTCCTCAATTGCGTGAAACGCTCGTTCTAATAAAAGTCCGTTGGCTACAGTTATCAAAAATGCCTCTGACGACATGAAGTGGCTCTCTGTGATCAACCACGCTCTAAACGTTTGCAACAGTACCTGTGTGTGCACGTAACTTATTGCATCATTAGCCGCGACATGCAAAATGGCGTCGTTTTCAGTGGTAGCTGTTTGCCATGAAGAATCAGCATAATTGCAAATTGAAGTCGCATGCCTCCCTTCGCACTGCGTACAGCGAATGTTACGACGACATTCCTACGACCGATGCCCTGGATTCGTACGTCTAAAACAACGGCCAGATCTGGCTAAGAGGCTTCTCTGCTCTGGTAGACTTATGTCGGAAGTGTAAGATTGCGTTCCGTGTGGGTTGAATGGTAGAAGAAGCGCTCACCGCTTTGAGCAGACATGACGCTGTGTAACGCAGAAGCCGAAGGCAAGGAGCTCTGACGCCAGCCGCGTGTTTCGTCGTTACCACTACGTGTGGTCACGACCGCGGTGAGCAATCACCCACCTCTTGACTGTTCGATCACTTATTGGATCCAGGTTGTTCTCGAGCTTCCAACTCGATACGTATGTGCTCCAGCAACCCTTGCAGCTCCGCTTCTGCCCACTGTTGTTCAGTGCCATTTAGCTGGATGCTTCGCCGCTTGTGGTAGTCTATCACGACTTCGCTCGGTATTACTTTTACGAGAATCTCTACCAACATGGCAGAGTAAGATAACTCAGGCACACCGAGCACCTGCAACCCTCTGATGTTGATGGTGACGTAGTCCAGAAGACTGCGTAACGCAACCACATCAGCTGGAGACTTGATGAATTTCAGTGTCCGGAGGTTGGCCAAGTACCATTGAATAATAATCTGGCGATGTCTGAAGCGGGTCATTAATATTCTGATGGCGTCGCCGTATGAGGTTTAAAACACTTGAATGCCATCGATTGCTTGCGCCGCCATTCCACTTAGCAGGGTTTTCAAGTGAGGAAAACGATCTATGTTGCTCAGGTCTGGGTTAGTATGGACGACATGGTGGTACATGTCCCAAAAGGCTGGCCAGTGGGACACGTTGCCGTTAAAGCGGAGCAAGTCGAGCTTTGGCAAGCGAGACCCAACTCGGCATGGAACAAAAATTTGTTGAGTGGAAAATGTGTCGGCTTAGCCTGCTCTTAAAACTTTTACACAACACATCAAAATGGGTCTTGTGGAGCTGGCAAAAACCTTGCTAAAGGATAAGGACAATAAAGAATAAATGTCATTGTACTAGGTAACAATTCTTAATCTTATTTCTTCATGTAGTATCCTCTTTTTCTTTTTCCACAACCTATCCCTACAGTGCACTCAGATCAAGTCCTTTAGAATTTACTCAAAGTGACGACAGGACAAAGTACAGGAAGCAGTGTGCATGTGTACTTGTAATGCACACCATAGTTACCCACCTCATATGTATTGGCCTCAAAATGCTGCTTATTCTCATCATGATCCCAAAAGCATGCACCCCCTTCCAATACAAAGCATGTAATAAGATGCTACAGGACTATTTGTGCATTGCATATGAAACACACATTATTTATAGTGACTCTACCTATGTACTTAGTCTCAATGCATTACCAACCTGTATAAGAAATTGCACTTCATTTCATATTGAGTACAATGTATGTTGTGCAATAGATTTCCGCAGATAAAATTACAACTGGCATAGCTCTTAAATCGATATAACAGCAGGGACAAAGGCAACATACATTCTTCACGTCACTATAGAGGCTATTTAACAGAACTAAATAGTAATGTTATTGAAGTCAATTTTTGAGGCCTCTCTCTAGAGTGCAAGCAGATTCCGGAAGCAAAGGTTTTGTCGTAGATAAAAAGGCTGCAGAATTTCTGCTAGTTTATTCATGAAAACATTTTTACATGTTGTCTGTGTTTCCACCTAACTATGGGGCTGAAACGTGGAACTAACAAAAAGGGTTCTACTTAAGTTGAACACAACACAGAGGGCTATGGAAAGAAAAATGATGGGGATAACGTTAAGAGATAGGAAACGTGCAGAGTGGGTAAGACAAATAACTCAAGTCACTGAGATTCTAATGGCAATCAAGAAGAAGAAATAGGCATGGGCAGGACATGTAGCGCGAAGGAAGGATAAGCGATGGTCGCTTAGGGCAACAAACTAGACTCCAAGGGAAGGAAAGCGTAGCAGGGGGTGGCCGGAAATTAGGTGGGCGGACGAGATTAAGAAGTTCGCAGCGGTGAAGTGGATGCAGCTCGCACAGGAACGGGTTAATTAAAGGAATATGGGAGAAGCCTTCGCCCTGCAGTGGGTATAGTAAGGCTGAGGATGGTGTTGATGTATGTGTTTCCAATATGCAATGTGACCAAAGTGGACATCTGTTTTCCTTGCATACAAACCTTAAATCTACACCTCAAGTAACTATGATCTGACAAAGCATGGCAATGTCCATGACATGCAGAACATGTTAATATAATATAGGCTGAGTTATCAATCTTTTGCATATCACGGTGGTGGCAGCCCCAGGGTTTGGTTCATAAGTGTGCGAAAGGGCTTCCTTATCCCAATGCTCTCTTTGAGATGATCACTATCCACCTGCCATCACCTGTGACTGCTCAGCGCTACCGAATGCAGATCCTGTACGAGGGTTCCCAGGACGATGAGGCTGCTGTGGCTGTGAAGGCATGCGACCCAGAAGGACCTCTGATGATGTACGTGTGCAAGATGGTGCCAACCTCTGACAAGGGCCGCTTCTATGCCTTCGGGCGAGTCTTCTCTGGCATTGTGTCGTCCGGCCAGAAGGTACGCATTATGGGCCCCACGTTGGGCGCCAAATGTGGGCCGTTCGTGAGCCGCCACCCATGCGACAAACGACCGGCAACAACGTGAACAAAAGAAACCGCTTTTATTTGAGCAGTCAAAAATAAACTCTATGATGAAAGGCATGGTGAAACGCATGGTGAAAGAAAACAATCTTGCGAATTGCTGCACAGCACCGTACAAGGAAGCGAGCATCGATAACACGCCACACAACCAGGTGGAAACACAAGAGCCAAGCCCATGTGGCGAGGCCGGAAAGCGCCTGCGCTGCCGGACAAAAACACGACGCTTCGAAAACGCACACACTCACGTAGAGCTTTGCTCGTCGCTTATCTAGACGAGCGGCGAGTCACGTGCAACGTTACGCATCAGAGTCCAGGCTGCCTGACATGCGCAGTAGCGTCGGCACCGGCCGAGTGCGGCCGGCTGCGTTGTTGCATTGATATGCTCCAAAACAGAGGGGCCGAGGGCCCCACACTTTTAACCAAAAAGAATAGAAATGATTTCCTTGTTTACTTTTTATTTGTCAAACAATACCTTGCGCTCTGTTGTAGATCAATAAATGACAAACAAAGTAAATGTTTTAAGTTACCTCATGCTTTGCACACAACGGTTTGTGAGCAATATTCATATATAATGATTTTTATATTTAGTTTTCAAGATCAAGATCTTTATATCTTGATTTCAAAAATGACCAGAGGGAAAGTTACTTGCTAGAAGGCTTCTGAAAGAGGGGAGAGGGCGCGGCCAGCTCATCAGCTTTCAGCATGTCAGTTAAGACCACAGCTGCGTCACGACCGTTTCACTTGAAGCTGACCCCAAGAGGAAAGCTTACCCATCTTTATGCCAGCAAATCATGCATACCGAATATCCCGGCTAAATTTAATCAAACTTTAAATTAGGTAGAGTGGCCTAGGTTAGTGAAACCAGCCAAGAACTATTCAGAGCTGATTTACCTAGTACCGAGTGTCTTTCCATTTTCCATGGTTTTTCTGCAGTTATTAAAAACTAATTAGTAACTTCTTTATTTTTTGGCCCCAGGAGCAAAGCATCAGTTCTAATGTTGTAGATAGTTTTGAAAAACAGCTACTCGGAATGTTTGCATAGCAGTATGATTTCCACACCTTTATTCACTGGCTTCCAAATCAAGCTACCATATAACTAGCTGCTCACTCACATCATGCAAAGCCACACCAAGGATAGCACTTCTGACAAAAGCCGATTTTTTTTTTTGTATGAGCCACGTTTCGGGACATTGAAGTAGAATTGCTGTCTTGGAGACGATTTCTTTATTGGGCTTGTTGCCGTTTGAAGTCGTGAAAAACAAATTATGCATAATAGAAAGCACCTTGGTGCAAACATTTCTGTCAGCTGTTTTGAAAGACAGTTTACTACTTCCTTATTGATACTAATTGTTCTTGAAGCCAATACTATGAATATTAACTGTATAGTCCTAATCATTATAAGGTTCAATAATTAAACACCAGAGTAGACTAGGCAACTCTAAACAGCCCGTAGCTTGATTAATTCACTGTGTTAGGGTACATCGACTTTTTGAAAGCTAGGACACCTAGTATATAACACACTCCATGGCCTCTTTTTTTTACTGTCACAGCCACCTTCTGTTTTAAGTATATCGCAACATATGCTAGCATTTGATTTTGGAAAATCTAGGATTAAAAGGATGTGTTTTATTGCACAAACGTTTCTCAAACGAAATTCAATTGCATTCACCCGACATCAGTGCTTTCATAAAGCAGCAGCACAAAGAGAGCCCTGTGGAACAAATATGTAATAACAACAGAGCAAACTGCAGGTAATGTAAATACCTTAATTGTCATCCTGGCAAATAATTACCCAGGCTCTATTCCCACATAGCCATAACTTGGGCTTAAAGTCAGAGAGGTCTCTTGGAAGGGGGGGGGGGGGGGCAGAGACCCCTCAGTAATATTTAAGAGGGGTCTGAGCCTCCCCGAGCTTGAAAATATAAGGACTGTGTGAATACAAAGCAGACAAGCAGTTTTTGTTGTCAGTGAATGTAATCGGAAGGTTTCTTCTCTATAGGTTCGGAAATTTCACAGTGAGTATTAATAAGAACTATAGGAACACGTTTTGGAAAACCAGAAATGGGCAAAAATTATGATCTCTTCCCTTCGCATAAAACGATTTGCAAAACACACATCCAGCCGCTTTCTCTTTTTTCCTATTTATTTTCCTTTCCATCCGCACTCAAATCACTAGACTCCCCCCCCCCCCCCCCCCCCTTAAGATGAGGCTAGACTTTAAGCACTGGCAATAGCTATACATGCTTCATGCTGAAATGCTCATGCTTTAGCTTGCATATTACAGCCCTGAACTGCATCCAAGAAATAAATCAGTTGTGAGTGAGCTGTTTTTCTCTTCATGCAATGCCGTTGAGTCTCCTTTTGACACATCTGTCCCATATTTCATTTTAATTTTCCCTTAGAGAGATGTGGTGGAAGAAGAAAGAGAGCTTGCCTTTGTTCACACTTGAGGCTATTCATTGTCAGATCTTCCGTAATTGCTATCTTTCCCGGATTGCGCTGGTTCAGGCTTCACTACATTTTTTTTGTAGCCCTTTTTTATATACATGCCCGCACCGTCATATCATTCCTTTTGAATGTTTCTTTCACCATTCGTGATTTTAACGCCTGGTGGATGTCGCCATTGCAGATTCGCGTTTCTTATCCTCACTGCACACAGAAACCTTGGCATCAACGGGTCCAGTGCGTGCTACTTTTGCAACTATAACTTTTTATTGGGCTAACTTGCGCTCACAAAACAATAAAGGAAAACGGCTTCGTCAATAGCAGCAATCATGCTCATCGGTCGTTTAGTTATGAATGCACGTTCATTCGACAGTGGTCAATTTAAATTCGGCGTAGAAACATCTAGATAAATCAGCGAAGGCACACTGGAAAAGTCACAAAAATGGACAGGTGATTGCGGCGGCAGATACTAACCTTCCTAGCAAAGGCCAATTCAAATTCACGGCGGTGGCCATGTAAGCACTCAAGAGCTATACTGAAGCGCTGCTCATTTGGCAGCTGACGAGAGCCCATGAGCACAGCAAAAAAACACGCCATGGTGATCCCGAGGCAAGCGAACTGCGCTGAGGTGACGAAATCGGTAGCACCCCGCTATGGTGGCTAAAATAACCCCGCAGCACGGGTTGCGCGCCAGCTTTGAATGTCATTTGAGGGAGCATGCTATTGGACAGAAGGCGATGCCTGGGCGCGCCAATCGGGAAGCTGGAGCCGTCTGGCTGACCGGCAGTCGGCAAAACGATCATAAAACACCCCTTCCACACCACGTCCTCAAGCGGACAGAAAACGTGCGGACCGCTGACTTGCGAAATCGGTCGAAAAGCGAACGTACAGCGCCCTTAACATTGGTCTGTTGTTTTCTCTGTGTGACACGGAGACGTGCTGGACTAAATCTACAACGCATGGACCCAGGAAAATTTACTCAGTGAAGGTAGTCTCGCGTGTTTCTCGGGATTTATCTTGCCGCGGTTAGCGTGTCAAGGACATTTTTTTTTATTTCGCCGAGGACTTCCTGTTCGTAACATCGAGCTTTTCAATTTTTAAAACCAGTGTTTACGTTGTTGCGTGGTGCCTGTCGTATGTGCCATCTTATGGTGTTGCACATGACTGGTTAATTTTGAAATGCGTGTACGCAAAGCACATTTCAGATTGCTTCCTTGCTTGTTTGTGTTAATGTATGTGTGTTTATTTTGCACCCACTAGGCTCGGCCGGAATGGTACATGGAAAGGAAGCCATGGTCGAAGACAGACTCTTCTCTGCCCTTTTTAAAAACAATGCGTTTTCGCTGAGGGAGCGGCACGGGAAACCAGCTTTATGGGGCCTGAGCACAGCGAGTGACAGCTCAGCCGGGGAGGAGAAGATAACCCTTTGTTCGCGTTGTCCGCAAAAAGATGGAATCGGGCCGGGTGTAGGCTCAAGGACCGCTTCGCTATCCTGGGGGGCAAAAGGTGAAATGCCTAGCACCTACAGCCTCGAGCTGTTTCGTTCGGATCACCGCCACATGCATTGCCCGTGCGCTTCGTCACGGAACAGACAAACCTCTCGAGGTAGGGTAGGGAGCGTGTCCAAGATAACATACTATTTAAGGCAAAGAAGCCGGCTTGCAGGTTTTCCTTTTTTTTTTTTTTGCAGTGGTGGTGGCGGAAGCAATTGGTTCCTTCTGCGTAGTCGTAAACATGGAAGCTTATTTGGTATAGATTGATCGCGGCTGTATAAGCGCCAAAATGACCTAAAACGCAAAAACTGCGCTTAGTTATCTCATGAACCCACTTTCCCCGCAACGCATGTTACTTATACACACTGATTTACATGCTATTGTACTGCAGGAAGCGCGGGATCAGTAACGCAAGAACCAGGCGTTTTCACTTTCTGAATGAGACGAGTCGAATACACAGGCTCGATGTGTTCCTAGCGTAGGTACTAAGCCCGTTCTTACACCCAGGTGCGTGTTGTGCTTCGTTAGGAGGCAAGGAGGGGCTGTCACCGATGTTTCCCTGTGGAAGGCAGGCATTTCAAGAGAGTTGACGTTCCAAAACATAGTCAAGAAGGAATCTACCGCTTATGCAACCTCAATCAGTTTTTGGAAAAGCCGGCTACCTCGGGCCTTGTCGGCTCACAGCGGCCGCTCTGTTCGCGAATGTTGAAGTGCGTACTTTTCGTGAGGTCAATACGTTCGCTTTCGAATTTGTAGTGGCCATTATTTCCTACAAGGAGTGCCTTGTCTCAACGTTCCCGTAATGCGCTGAAGTTCGGCGCAGCGTGAACGCAGAGTTTTACAGGACGACCTACTTTCGGGATGCATTGATTACTATGTTATGTACTTTTGAGCTGTGTTAATTGTGCTTCTTCTTTAGGCTAATTCGGGACCTCACCATCCTGTGGTCACTACATCGAACTTTCCCGATTACCTCTACATCCTGCACAATGGCGGGGGTTGAACACATTATGAAGTCGATTTCATTTTTAGTCTCTCCGTTAGGACTTTTCCATGTCCATTTTCGGTTCTTCCGTTTGCTGAAGAAGGTATTCATGATTCGTAAGCTATTGCGCTCTGCAAACTCAACTAGTAACTCCCCCCTGCTATTCCTAGAACCAATGCCATAGTCACCTACTGCCTTGCCTCCTGCCTGCTTTTTCCCTACCTTGGCATTGAAGTCGCCCATTAGTACAGTATACTGCGTCTTTACTTTTCGCATTGCCGATTCTACATCTTCATAGAAGGTTTCAACTGCCTGGTCATCATAACTACATGTAGGTGCATAGGCCTGTACAACCTTCAGTTTATACCGCTTATTAAGCCTAATTACGATGCCTGCAACCCTCTCATTAATACTATAGAATTCATCTATATTACCCGCTATATACTTATTGACAAGGAAACCTACTCCTAGTTGTCGCCTATCTGGTAAACCTCGATAACACAGTACATGCCCATCCTTCAGTACAGTATATGCCTCATTCGGCCTCCTAACCTCACTAAGCCCTATGACATCCCATTTCATGCCCTCTAGTTCCTCTAACAGCACTGCTAAACTAGCTTCACTAGCTAGGGTTCTAGCATTAAACGTTGCCAGGGTCAGTTTCCAATGGCGGCCTGTCCAGCGGAGCCAGGCTTTCTTAGCACCCCCTGCTGCGTCACAGGTCTGACCGCCGCCGTGGTCAGTTGTTCCGCAGCCGCTGGTGACTGAGGGCCGAGGTTTTATGGAGCTTATCATAGGAGGTTGTGGCCAATTACTGCACCAGGGTGGCCAACTCCTGTTCTGGTGAGGGAGTGCGTTGCCGGAGGTGTTCACCGGCATCAGGACGCACCCCAAACCTGTATATGCAATTCCATCGACACGCGGATTTTTTTTTTTTTTGTCATCCGGTGGAGAATTGCGCGGCACCGGGATTTGAACCCCGGACGCAATAGATTAGTAAGAAAGAAACCCATCAACGAATTAGCGGTGAGGGGGAGGGCAGAAGAGTTCAGGATCTCGCTACAGAATAGGTATTCAGCTCTAACTGAGGATGGCGACATTACCCTAGAGGCAAGGAACAATAATTTCAGAGATATCATTACCGAGTGCGCGGTAGAAGTAGGCGGTAGGATAGTTAGAGGATACCGGTAAGCTGTCTAAGGAGACGAAAGATTTGATTAAGAAACGGCAGAGTATGAAAGCTTCCAATCCAACAGACCAGATCGAATTGGCCGAGATATCAAAGCTAATCAATAAGCGCAAGGTGGCCGATATAAGGAAGTATAACATGGAGAAAATTGAGCATGCTGTAAAGAACGGGGGAAGCCTTAAAGCGGTAAAGAAGAAATTGGGCATAGGCAAAAACCAGATGTATGCGATAAGGGACAAGGCGGGCAACGTCATCACTAATATGGACAAGATAGTCAAAGTAGCCGAGGAGTTCTATACAGATCTCTACAGTAGCCAAAGTAGTCAGGACCGTAATGAGATTGGCGGTAGGGAAAAACAGTCAGACGTTCCACCAGTGACGAATGACGAGGTCAAGAAAGCACTAGAAACTATGAAAAGGGGGAAATCAGCTGGAGAGGATCAGATAACTACAGATTTGCTGAAGGACGGGGGGGATATCGTGCTAGAAAAACTGGCCACCCTGTATACGCAGTGCCTGGTGTCATCGACGGTACCGGAAGCATGGAAGAATGCAAACATTATCCTCATTCACAAGAAAGGGGACTCTAAGGACCTTAAAAATTACAGACCAATCAGCTTACTGTCTGTTACGTATAAGGTATTTACTAAGGTAATCGCTAATAGAATCATTACAACCTTAGACTGCAATCAAGCAAAGGATCAAGCAGGGTTTCGGAAACGGTACTCTACTATCGATCATATCCATACCATCAATCAGGTGATAGAAAAATGCGCGGAATATAACCAGCCCTTATACATAGCATTCATTGATTAGGAAAAAGCATTTGACTCAGTTGAAACCTCGGCGGTGATGCAGGCATTGCGAAATCAGGGGGTAGACGAGCCGTACGTGAAAGTGCTGGAAGATATATATAGTGGCTGCACAGCAACCATAGTTCTGCATAAAGAAAGTAACAAAATTCCCATAAAGAAAGGTGTTAGGCAAGGAGACACAATCTCCCCAGTACTATTCACGGCTTGTTTAGAGGAAGTATTCAGAGACTTGGAATGGGAGCAGTTAGGGATAAGGCTAGATGGAGAATACCTCAGTAATCTGCGATTTGCTGATGACATTGCCTTGCTAAGCAACTCGGGAGATGAACTGCAAATAATGATTGATGACCTAGACAGGAAAAGTAGAAAGGTAGGCTTGAAAATCAATATGCAGAAGACTAAGGTAATGTTCAACAGCCTCGGGAAGGAACAGGAGTTTACATTAGGTAGCGAAATACTGGAAGTAGTAGGCGAATATATCTACTTAGGACAGGTAGTAACCGCAGATCCGGACCATGAAAAGGAAATAACAAGAAGAATAAGATTGGGATGGAGCGCATTTGGCAAGCACTCGCAGATTATGACTAGCAGCTTACCGGTATCGCTCAAGAGGAAAGTATACAACAGTTGCATCTTGCCTGTACTCACCTATGGGGCTGAAACGTGGAGGCTAACCAAGAGAGTTCTACTTAAGTTGAGGACAATCCAGAGGGCTATGGAACGAAAAATGGTAGGGGTAACATTAAGAGATAGAAAGCGTGCAGAGTGGGTCAGAGAAATAACTCAAGTTAATGACATTCTAGTGGAAATTAAGAAGAAGAAATGGACATGGGCAGGACATGTAGTGCGAAAAGAGGATAACCGATGGTCGCTGAGGGTAACAAACTGGATTTCAAGGGAAGGAAAGCGTAGCAGGGGGCGGCAGAAAGTTAGGTGGGCGGATGAGATTAAGAAGTTCGCAGGGTCAAGTGGATGCAGCTAGCACAGAACCGGGTTAAGTGGAGAGATATGGGAGAGGCCTTCGCCCTGCAGTGGGTATAATCAGGCTGATGATGGTGATGATGATGATGATGATGAATTGTGCTTCTTCATTGCTAATGTTATTCTGATTCCTGGCCGACTACGACTTTGCCAGTCCATACATTTGCATTTTACTTTCATAAGAAAGCATTTCTTGGCTCATCAGTGGCAGGCGCAGGAAGTGACTGACCGCGCAAAGGGTGACCAAAAGACGGATCCAAGACCAACCCGACACAATCCACATATCAAGCCAAAAAGAAACAATACCGTATCCAATTATGATTACTTGGCTATAATGTCTTAATGACATTGCATAATGATAACCACAGTAGTCATAGGCCTAATCCAAGCCACAGACAAGAACCCAATCCAGAATCTACATAACAATCAATAGTGAATCTATATAAGATTAATTGGCTAATGCATAATGATGCAGCATCAATGATATCCCGAATACATTTCTTAGCCAATAATCCAATTAAAATTCACATGAGTCAATACCAAATCCAGTCATGATTAATTGGCTAAACGCCTTAATGGCAATGCGAATAAATTCCGCCATTAGCCGTAGCCCCAATCAAAGACGAAAAAGAAACGACACCGACCAAAAGAAGAATGATGGAATGACGTTTCGGGGGCCACAAGGCCCCACGGGGGCCTTGTTCACAATGAGGAGAAACGGGGAACCGTTGCCTTAAATACGACGCATCACAGAACCCAGACATCTTGCGTATACAGTGGGCAGATTTTAATGATTACGATTTAGCGTATTTGCTGTTGTCTGAATGATCAGCGACTCAAATAGACCCGTGATGCTGTTCATTTCTTTCGCTATCACACGTGCCTGTGCCCAGTGAATATTGTAATTGGCAGATACCGAATGTTTGACCAGAGCGTTCGAAGCCACGCGCCATTTCCTCACGTCGTTTTGATGATCGCGCAATCTTCTTTCAAAATCCCCTGACTCGCCAGTGTACACAGCTGCGCAGTCGGCACATGGGATTGCGTATACAACGCCTGGGAACTTTTCATTCTGAGTGGGTCCTTCACTTGCACCAATTCTCCCCTGAGCTTGTGGGCTGGCACATGCGCAGTCTGCACGTCGTAGCGACGCAGTATGCGTGCCAGCGTTCCTTAACGCCTGGGACATATGGAATCGATGCCCGCTTTCGGGTGTCTGGGGTTCGTGCAGCGCAGGGCGTGCAAGCTGTCGCTCCACGGAGTCAATAAAATGTCCAGGGTAGCCGCAAGCAGACCAATCATGGCGTATGCGCAAGGTGTCAGCACACCTATCTTCTCTTTTTGTGCATATTCTTTCGTTTCGACGGAGGAGCGAAGCAACCACGGAACGCTTTTGGGAAGCAGGGTGAACAGAAGTGAAATGAAGGTAGGGGCCGGTGTGAGTTGGTTTCCTGTATACGCTGAAGGTTAGTCCTGGCGGTTCACGGGAGACCAGTACATCCAGGAATGGGAGGCGGCCATTGACTTCTTCAACGGTAAACTGTATTGCTGGTTCCATACTGTTAAGGTGTAGGCTAAAAGCGTCCAGCGTTTCTTTCTTCAAGACGCAAAACCAATCGTCTACGTATCTCAGAAAAACTTTGGGGGGACGCGTGAACGATGCTAGTGCCCGAGTCTCCAGGTTCTCCATTGCCAAACTGGTCACCGTGACCGAAATAGATGCCCCCATTGCGGATCCGTGAACCTGCTTGTACGGTACTTGCTCAAAAGTGAAGTAGGTGTTTTAGAGGCAGAAGCGAAGAAGTCTAGCCAAATCTTGTACTTCAAAGGGAGACCTTTCTGGTAGCTTGCGGTCAGTTTCGAGGGCGGGGGTGCAGACATCCACAGCAAGGTCTATCGGCCCGCTTGTAAACAGGGAACTTACATCAAACGAGACCATGATCTCCCCTGTGTCGATTTTGAGGTCTCGGACCTTCTCTATGAAGTCGTAGGTGTTTCGTATGTGCGTGGGGCTCCTGCCGACGAGTGGCGAAATAACTCTGTACAAAAACTTCGACAGGTTTTGAAGGGGGGAACGCGTGAAGTCTACAATAGGACGCAACGGGACATCAGGCTTGTGGATCTTTGGTAGGCCATATATCGCAGGGGCTGAACCACTGTGGAATAATATGTTGTAATACAACGACTGGTGTTGCGGTGGAACCATTCTGAAGACGTCAGCCAGCAGCTTTTGCAGCACTCAAAAATAGAGCACAATGTTTAGCGCTCTAATATTGGAGACCTGAGCTCTTTTCTATTCAGGCCTACCATGTGTATGGATCTGTTGAGTAATACTGAAAGGTTGTAAGCCACATATTGAACCTTGTAGAATGTAAGGAATTGTAAAATTTCCCAGATATCCAGATTTCTAGTGGACATATTAATGCTTCCGAGATATAAACTTTCCAATGAGGATATGTAGTTATTAACTGTAGGAGAGGAAAAGTAACCTGTTTTTGGTAAGCGGAATCCATAAATGTTTTCTATAGGTATAATTTCAAATAGCCATCATGTGTAGTGCCCATGGATTCAATATTTCCAATATGGCGGAATACTGTTTTTTGTATCAGGAGAAGATAATTTAAATTTATTTTATTGGTTGTACACCAAACTACGGTGCAATAAAATAAATGGGAAGCAAGCAAACTCGATAGATTGGATTTCTGTCTTCCGAGGAAACATGCTACGACAGCGTGATGAAACTCGTCGAAGAGAGTTTCCTGCTTAGGTTACTAATCTGAGCGTCGCAGCTTAAGTTTTACTAAAGATATACTCCAAGATTTTTTGTGGTCGTGAGCAATTTATATTTCTTCATGATCAAGCTGAAAAGAGACGTTATATGACATTCTCATTCTAGCACAAAAAGTTCTGCTTTTGCTTAGAAGCATTCATTTTATTTCGATTTAGCTTTGACCATCTTGACAATTTTTCCAAAACCTTGTTGGACTTAAGTACTAAATCATGGATGTTTAAACCAGAAATTAACAAAGTGCTATCATCAGCATAATTATATTGTATTGTTCTGCTATGCTTTCAATGTCATTATGAATACAATAAATAGGAGTTTCCCAAAACGCTACACTGCAAGACACCGTATTTCATTATGAAACGCGATGAGTTATACATGTTTATGCTTACGAACTGAGCACTATTTTTGAGGTAAGATTTCATAAAGTCTGTGCATCGGCGCGAATCCCATATTGCTCAAGCCCGTGATTTAGAATCCGGTTAAGCCCCAAACCCAAACCACAATTTGCCGCTCCAGACACTCATATGTTTTACAAGTTCGCGAAGAGGGGCAGGCATTAACGCAAGATTGGCAGGCAGGCAAGCAAGCGGGCGCGCTTTAGTATTATGGATTTCGAAAACTTTGTTACTTTGAGAAGTAAAATTGTTCCGAGGGATTTGCTGAAACTGGATGTTGGTTGGTAAATTTTTGGCAAGATTCGGTTGCGTCCTTTCAAAATTACTGCACTTTTGCAATGTTTATTGTATCATGGAAAATTCCCGATTCCATCACTAGGTAAAATATCTGAACAAGTACAGGCGCATTTATACTTGAGAGGTACTTCATGGGCTTAATTTGGATGCCATTTGCGTCTGAAGCCTTAGTTTGGCAAGGCCATCACTGTATTTAAAACTTCAGCGTCATTATTGGCTAAAGGAATATGCTATCACCGATGCTACTTTCGCATATTAATTCTTCCGAGGGTTTGTCTCCAGGAAAGAAACAGCATACGTTAACAAGATAATGATTTAAGTACTCAGCAAGTTATTTTCATTTATTAAGCTCTCGTCTGTCGTGCCTAGTCATTTTACTCATTTCCAATCATTTGCGGTCATTTAAAGTCGTTATTTCACATATTAGTCGATCCGTAGTCAAAATGGGTCATGCCGAGTCATTGTATTTACCACTCATAGATAAGGATTTTACTCATTTCTAATCCGTTGCCGTGATTACAAGTCGTAATTTGACATATTGGTCACAAGACATTTTAGTTATTATTAATAATCATTATTAGTCACGAGTAGTAGTCATTAACTCTACGGATGTCTATACTTTTCATCATCATCAGTCAGTCTGACTATACCCACTGCAGGGCGAAAGCCTCTCCCATATTTCTCCACTTAACCCGGTTCTGTGCTTCTTACCCTCATCCGCCCACCTAACGTTCTGCCGTCCCCTGATACGCTTTCCTTCCTTGGAATCCAGTTTGTTACCATAAGCGACCATCGGTTATCCTCTCTTCGCACTACATGTCCTGCCCATGTCCATTTCTTCTTCTTACTTTCCGCTAGAATGTCGATAACTTGAGTTATTTCTCTAACCCACTCTGCACGCTTCCTATCTCTTAATGTTACTTCTACCATTTTGCGTTCCATAGCCCTTTGGGTTGTCCTCAACTTAAGCAGAACCCTCTTGGTTAGCCTCCACGTTTCAGCCCCATAGGTGAGTACAGCTAAGATGCAACTCTTGTAGAGTTTCTCCTTGAGCGATACCGGTAAGCTGCTAGTCACAATGTGCGAGTGCTTGCCAAATGCGCTCCATCCCAATCCTATTGCCTTTTCATGGTCCAGATTTCCGGTTACTACCTGTCCTAAGTGAACATATTCGCCTACTACTTCCAGTACTTCGCTACCTAATCTAAACTGCTGCTCCATCCCGAGGCTGTTGAACATTACCTTAGTCTTCTGCATATTAATTTTCAGGCCTACCTTTCTATACTTTTCCTGTCTAAGTCATCATTCATTCTTTGCAATTATTCCCCTGAGTTTGTTAGCAAGGCAATGTCATCAGCAAATCGTAGATTACTGTGGTATTCTCCATCTACTCTTGTCCCTAACTGCTCCCATTCCAATAGGCTGAATACGACTTCTAAGTAAGCTGAGAATAGTACTGGGGAAATCGTGTCTCCTTGCCTAACACCTTTCTTTATAGGAATTTTGTTAATTTCTTTATGCAGAACTATGGTTGCTGTGCACCCTCTCTCTATATATTGTTACGGCGCGCGCCGAGGAGCGTTGCGCCAGAAAAAGAAGAGACGCGGGACGAGCGCGCGGCGCCAGCGCGAGGGTTAGAGAACAAAAGAAGAGCGCCGGGCAAGTGGTGTTTGCCTGGTGTCCTCCGTTCTTCTGTGTCTATCTCTAGGCGGGCACAGCGTCCCACAACATTTTGGTGTCAGAAGTGGGATCATGCCGCTCACCCGCTCGAAAAGTCAAGGACCCGACGTGCCAGACGACAGGACTCTGCCACCAGGTGATGGCGCCGACGACGCAGCGGCTGGCGCAGCTAGACCTAGACGCTCGGAGGGGCTCGGTCCTTCGCAGCAGCTGGATGGCGGTATTGAGCACCTCCTGGATATAGTTACTCAGCGGATGGACGCATGTAAGCTCCGTCTGACTGCCCAGGCTGTAGATATGGAAGATCTCCGGAGCGACTTCCGTCGCCTTGAGCCAGCCGAGCCGAACACAGGCATGAGTCTTTAGGCGTCACCGCCACCGCTGCCTCCAGCCCTGCCGTCGCTGGGCCTGGTTTCGTAGCCGCCAATAACGTGCTCGGCGCGGGTACATCATTGGACGTAGTGGAATTATCCACGTTTGACGGCACTATCTCGTGGGATGCTTACCGCATCCAACTTGAAGGTATTGCGACGGTGAGAGGCTGGGATGAGCAAATGAAGACATGGATGCTCGTCTCCAAACTGAGAGGCCGCGCAACTGAGCTGCTGCAGAACGTGCCGCCCGACCAGCTGGGCTCTTACACCGTCCTGGTGGGCCTCCTGTCCGACCACTACAGTGCTTCAGGTCAACCCCGTGCGCAGTACCACCGCCAGCTCTCCGACGTAGAGCGCCGCCGCCACTCTTCGGAACTCGAGTGCCTCGCCGTTGTCTGGGATGTCGAGAAGTTCCGTCCCTACCTCTACGGCCTTCATTTTACCATAGTCACGGACAATAGCGCTCTCACTTGGCTGCAGTCTACCAAACACTTAAATGCCAAGGTTGCACGCTGGTCACTGCAACTTTAAGAGTACGATTTCACCATAGTGCATCGGCGAGGTTCTGCCCATCAAGATGCGCGATTTCCTTTCTCGCCACCCTTATCCCTTGACAGCTTTGACGGATTTCAGGACTGCACAAACGCAAGACCCGACATTGCGGCCATAGTCCAATCCCTTGGCACCGCCGCCGGCGCAGGTCTCCGTAAACTGCGCCGGGTCTATCGAATCAAAGATAATCTCTTGTGTCATGGGAGGTGGCTCCATGGTCGACCACCCGTGTGGTTGACAGTGGTGCCAGCAACACTTAGGTCGCATGTCTTGCGCGGCCTACACGATGCTCCCACAGCTGGTCACCTTGGTCGCGGCAAGACCCACGCACGAGTGTCGGGCGCTTTTGGTGGCCTAATACGTCCAGAGACGTCGAGGAACACGTTGAGTCCTGCCAGACGTGCCAATACCGGAAATCGTCCACACGATTAACCAAGCCACCCACGCAGGCTTTTTTGCCTCCAAGTTCACCTTTCGAACTGGTTGGACTGGACCATTTGGGCCCATTCCCGAAGACGCCCGCCAGAAACAGGTATATTCTGGTTGCGATCGACTACCTTTCCAAGTGGGTCGAAGCACTGCTAGTTCCAGACACCTCTTCCGCTCATGCCGTTTTGTTTGTGGAACAGCATCTCGTTCTTCGGCATGGTGTGTCCCGACGCCTCATCACGGACCGTGGGAGCTGCTTTATGTCCTATGAATTTGAGCGAGCCCTCCACTCCTTCGGCATTGCGCATTCCACTACATCCGTCAATCATCCCCAGTGCAATGGCCTCGCGGAGCGTGTTAACCGCACCCTCACGGATATACTCGCCTCCTGCGTGGCTTCGTCCCACAGAAACTGGCATCGTTTTGTTTCTGCGGCAGCTTTTGCACTCAACACTGCGAGGCAAGAAACAACGCATGTCACGCCGTTCTCAGTCGTCTATGGCAGAACACCATCCATCCATCTCTACGCGCAGTTGGGCCTTCCCCATCAGACTGCGTCACCAACTGACTCCGCCCAACGACTTCGTTACGCCCGCCTCGACGCTCAGCGCAACCTTCTCACGGCTCATGCGCGTGTGCAAGTGGCCTATGCGGCAGCACCCCCACTTCCCTCCTTCCGGTCCGGTGACTTGCTCCTCGTTCGCCGCACCATCCGCGCGACTGGTCGTGCCACGAAGCTCATGCCCCGATACCGCGGCCTTTACCGTGTCGTTCAACGGCTCTGCCCCATGACATACCTCCTCGAAGACCTCCCCGAGCATCGACCATGCGGTGTGCACCACATTTTCCCGGAGCATGCGTCTAACATGAAGCGATATGTTAACGGCGCCAGCATTGACTCAGAATTAGATACCGGGTAATCACCACTACTGTCGTCGCCTGCTGCCTCATTGCCTTCCCCACGAAATGCCGCCCCATAAGTGGAGCGCCTGCAGCAGCTCACCGACACTTTATCGCCCCCCCCCCCCTCCCCCCCCTCCCCGGTGGAAAGATGTTACGGCGCGCGCCGAGGAGCGCTGCGCCAGAAAAAAGAAGAGGCGCGGACGAGCGCGCGGCGCCAGCGCGAGGGTTAGAGAACAAAAGCAGAGCGCCGGGGCAAGTGGTGTTTGCCTGATGTCCTCCGTTCTTCTGTGTCTATCTCTAGGCGGGCACAGCGTCCCACAACAATATATATATCTTCCAGCACTTATATATATCTTCCAACAACCGTTATTATTTGGATCCCTCCTCATACGTCCGCTATTTGCGAGTGCACATCACCGCACAAATGCGACGCACAGATCATCGGCACGTCTCAGATCGAACACCTTGTATGCGGTTCAAACCTTCCGACCCCACTAGGGCCGTCTCAACGCTATGGCATAATATTTCTACGGCGGAGCTTAATCTTATTAGCTTCTCATTCTCATAAGCATGGCTTCATTTTTTGTGTTTCGAAACAGGTGTGGTTGTTTCTAATGTAGAATCAACGCGCGAAAGCCGATCTCTCAGGAAATTGCAACAGAAAAATCGATTTATTTTGTCTTAATTGAATTAACCTTTCTTTCCCCGAGGGTTTGTGGTGCCGAGGGTTTGTACTGTAAATCCATGGACTGCACGCGCATTTTTCATTATGCGGGTATTTACCCAAATGGTTTCCTTACAAATGTTCAGCTGCGGCTACATTGCTTATCTGGTGTCATAAGATTCGCTAGCCCTTTCCTAAGAACACATGCCAACATCTAGCTTGCACCTTGTGGTGATTAACCTTCGACCTCGCATTGAACATTTTCTCGCTGTTGTCGCCTTTTCTTTCATGTAATTACACCACGGGTCACCCTCTCCAAAGGAAACACTTTCCATGCTATGCACCCAATTCGATAAGTTACCGTGCCAGCGGTGCCCAGACGAAGACTTGTTGAAATTGCGAAGCGAGTCTGACCCTGGTTCTTCTTGATATTGATTTCTTTTTCTACTCGTTCATCAGCAGCAACTTCAAGTAGCATAAACAGAGTGACCAAAAGCGAGGAAACTGCAAACCAGAATGAGCCAGACAAATGCTCACTGCGCACGCCGGAAAAAAATTTCCCGTTTATATCGGTTGTTATAATTAACTGTATCCAAGGGTGAACACTGTTTCTCGTCCTATTGTGCTCCTGAGATTATTTGTGACACTCCAGAAATTAGATGAAAAAGACTACTTCCTCTGGTTTTATTGAAGCCTTGAGCTGAAACTTTGAGAAGCGCCGCAAAAGGGTCCTTCGGGAATATGGAACACCTGGATCAACACCTTGCATCGCAATGCAAATGGCCTCCTTAACATTCGCCACCATAAAAATGCTGCCGGCGTGGCTGAGACTCAGTCCGAGTATTTGGTATCAGTAATCGAGGGCACTAACCACTGAATCACAGCGACGGGACTATATTATGCGCGATTTATATTGCACACTTTGGCCAAATGCATGTAAAAATACTCTCGGTAGTGGCCGCGGCGATCACCAGCGGCGAAGACCTGCCAGGCGCGTTTCTTAAGACTGTCGGGCTTTCACGACAGGCTTTCCATTGCGCGTTTCTCCAACTGTCTTATTTTGCTCTCCCTTTTCTCCTCTGTCTTTACATCCCATTTTCCACAGTGCCGCACCGGATTCTCTTCCAAGTTAAATTCCCCGCTTTTCCGCCTCTTGTTCCTCGTATCGAGAGTATAATCAAGGCTCTTGGGCGGAACATTTTTTTCGGCACCCAGAGAAAGTTCTCGAAATGTGAAATACTGCGCCCACGTGCTGCCATATTTCACAACCGCATTTTGAAACGTGAGCGCTGACCGCCTCCACTTGACACAGGCTGCGCCAAAGGCTACATTCGCGCCCTCGTGGCTTTTCCTCTTCGTTTATATGCGTAATAGCTGAATGAAACCTGCATCCGCAATGGCTGTCCCTGTTTCGCCACAGTCGCATTTTGAAGACTCAGAAACGCCTGCTCGATGGAGCGTGCATTCTCGGTTGATTCTAAGTTTGTCTGGCCGCTCTTTAATGCGTTGCAGCAACAAAGCAGCCAGAGGGTGTGTCTCCTTCCTTCAATGCTGGAAAAATACGGCCGACTTAGAAGATGTTCCAGTAAAGAGAAGATTGTCGCTTGTTCTCAACTCACTGTGGGATTAGACGAAGTGATCTCTACACCAAAACGAAAATTTAAAAATGCATGAATAGTCTGACTTAATTCACCGGTCAAGCAGTAGTTAAAATTACTCCGCTTCGTATGCCTTTGGTTTCGCTCAGGTGCGGTTTTACCCGTTCTGCTTTATAATCATCGGTTATGGGAAGACGGCTCTTACCCTAATTATGAACCTGAGACAAAATAAACGGTACCTGATAGCATGATACTGCAATTAAATTCATTCAATTAACTAGGATATTCACAATAACGCGAACCTGATTTGTATTTGGCCTTGTTTTAAAAGGACAAACGAAATATTACTTTATTTATTTGTATGAATAAATAAATAATAATGAGCAACCAACTGGTCATAAAATGCTATCAATATCCGAAGTTTTTCCGAGTCGAGGACATGCTCCTCTTTACAACTGCAACCCGTGGATTTGCAATTCTCGGTAAAGACTGAAACATTCGCCAACATGCTGGAACGTTACAAAAATCATTTACTGCGCGAGGTGTACGATTACGAAGGTTGCGGTCAAGAGACTGCACGATACTTTCCAGTTGAACTAGTAATCACTACGAAGTCATCAGGGTTTCTTTTTAATGAACTAGCGCTTCATTGGAGATCGCAGACAATCAGTAGCGGGTTCGTAACCGTGACGGTAGTGGAGACTGCTAGCAAGTAGACCGACTATTTTTATGGACTGTACAGCTTCACAGGCAACCGGAGAACTCCACAGCATTCTAAGGCCAACGTCCTTACAGAGCGTCTATATACAGCTGTTGCAATGTAATATCAGATGCCAGTTAAGTACTTCAGTTCAGTTCAGGCGTTCAGTCGTGTCCGACTCTTCGTGACCCTATGGACCATGTCACGCCACGCTTTCCGGTCTCTCACTATCTTCTTAACATCACATAGCTTCATCTGCAATGCCTCGAGAATGCCATCTAACAGTTAAGTACTTAGTGATGCCAAAACCGCCATTCAAAACTATGCAAGGGGCTGGGTTCATCCCCCGGCGCACCGCCTGCCGCACATGCCCTCTCCCCACCTCCCGGACGGGGTGCCTGCGCACTCGGGAAATCTCGGTAACGAGGCCGCGGACTGCTTAACCCGGGAGTCTAGAAATTGGCCACAGGCGGACATCGTGGGGAATTTCTCGAAGGAGCGTGTGCTGTCGTTTGCTGAGCTCACCGCAAACTACCGCGCTGAGCGCCTCATCTATCCGTCATTCCACCCATCGCTCACTACCAGAGAACAGTTAATCTGGCGCCGCCTGCAGACACGAACGCTGCCGACACCAGCTCTACTTTCAAAATTTAAGCAGGTGTCCCCCATATGCATTTTGTGCTCCCGCCCCAAGCCACCCTTACCTACATCATTTTATGCCGCCCGGCGTCTCCTCCCCACGCCGGGCCGGTGCTTCTCCGAACCTGGGAGGACTGGGAGACCTCACAGCGATCAGCGGACCCGGTCAGGATCGTCGTCAGCCGGGCCGCATACGTCATGGATCAACATGACATGAACGTTCAGATCGCGAGTGCGGTCGTGCGGACACCCAGTAGGGCGGCGTGCCTCGAATTCCTCGATAAAATAAAGTTTTCTCCTCCTGCTTCGACTGGGCTATCACGACCACATACTGGAGACTGAATGAACGACAGACATACTGGACGCGATCCGGTCTACGTTTGCTGTAGCGCCAATCCCCAAGAACATTCATCCTGGTGTTCATCAGGGCGGAAGCCTTAGCCAAGACCAATCAGAACGAGAACTCCATCTATGTAGATGCGGCGATGTACTCAAACAAAAGAGATGCGGTGCTGACGGTGATAGATTTCCAGTAAGGAGAAAATGAGCGCCTCGCTACGGAACTGCAACGTGTCTGACGCCGATGAGGCCACTATTGCTCTAGCGGTCGCTGAGAGCAATAGGTCCGGGCGTTCGCTGGTAGATAGACCGATTCACAAGCCGCTTGCCGAGGATTCACCAACGGCAGGATTGGCAAAAAATCGGCCGCCATCATGAACGCTGGCGGGATAAGCGACGAAACAAAACTCGTACTTTGGACACCGGGGCACGACCGCATTGCCGGGAATATCCCGGTTGATCTCATAGCTCGAGGTTATGCAAACTAAGGGAGGTCAGAGCCCGATGAGACCGAGGCAGTGACTCGTACCTACGCAGACATTTTAGTGCATTACCGGGGGTCGCCGGAGAAGGGGTAGGCAGCGAACGCGATGGTTAGATGGCATTCTCGAGGCATTGCAGATGAAGCTATGTGATGTTAAGAAGATAGTGAGAGACCGGAAAGCGTGGCGTGACATGGTCCATAGGGTCACGAAGAGTCGGACACGACTGAACGCCTGAACTGAACTGGGGGCCAGAAGGCGGTATTCTCTGCGCTATAAGTTGTTAAACAGGGAGTAGTCTGTTTCTCAGTGGCAGCTAAAAACAAATTCTTATCCATGCCTGTCTTTATAAGCAAGATAGAACCGATAATTTATCATATTGCATGGGCCTGCCAGAAAATATATGCAGTGCCTATAATTGATAACGCCCCGCCGGAGCAGTGGGAGGCTGCGCTGTCCAGTTCGGAATCGAAAGACCAACTTTGGCTGATTGAACGGGCCAATCCTGGAATGAGGATCCAACCACGGGAGTTGTATATCACTATCACTATTTTTGCGCTATTTAATGTTCGCACTTTCTCTCTCTCATTCCTCCTGCTTTCTGTGCATGGAGACGCGTAAAGCATGCGGGACACCACCTTGCCCAATGTGGCCTTCGCCTGCAATAACACCCTTCTGGAGACAACCCGGTCAAGCCCATTCTGGCTCGTATATGTCGGCTTGTGAGCAAGAATGGTCGACGCAGTACTGCCTTCAATAACCAAGACAACCTCGGCGTCGTCTGGTAACCGCATTAGGCGGCTAATAACAGTTCCCAAATTGGCCGATTAGTTTACAGAAAAGGAAAGGCGTAGTATCCGTCCCGCATATCGGTTGACATCTTAACCGCTCCGTAAGGAGAAGAAAGAAGGTGGGAGCGACAAAAGAGAGAAAGGGCTGTCGTAGTGGAGCTTTACTAAGAGATTTCGTCCACCTGGTACTCGTTAACATGCTCTGAAATCGCACAGCTCACAAGTAGCGAGAGCTATACTACGCTACCCAGCCTAGCATTTCGCTGTGATTGGCAGATGCTACTAGTGTGCATGCGCGAAAATTGGAGAGGGGCAACAGGTGTGCTGCGCATGATGTCCTAGCTCGCGAATGCAGCGGCGCGTGTCGACGCAGCAGAGACGCCCGAACAAAAAGAAGAATGTCTTGCCAAGCGGAGGTGCAGAGCATAAAAAGCGGCGAATAGCAGCAGCAAAGATAGAACGAGCGCAAAAGGCAAAGAGAGCAGCGGAGACGCCAGAACAGAGAGAGGAACGCATTGCCAAACGGCAACGTCAGACTGCTGAGCATAATAGACGGCGCATATTCGCAGAGATGGGGCCGATGGAAGAGTTCCCCCAACGGGAACCGGCAGAACAAGATGTGAAGGCACGTTGTGTGACTGATCCCTCCATTTTATTTTCCAAAACTGCATCTGCGACCCGCTCATTTGACGCAGACATTATGAAGAATCGGTTTGGGCACGTATGTAGTATGGGTGAGAGACTGGCACCAAATGGACTTGACACCGGTGGAACCGGTGGAACATCCAACATATCAGACTGCGTGTATGCCCAACGTCTCTCATTGCCAAACATACATGACCACAACAAGCTCAGCCAAAGAAACGTACCTCTCGCTAAGTAAAGTCTGTCATAGCCGAACTGAGCCACTGCCGTTTTTTGCGTTTCGCTATAGGGTCCCTAGAAATATTGCTTAGTCTCTTGTCCGCCCGCCGCGGCGGGGGCTGCCACTGAATGATCGCCGCGGTGGCGCTCCGGTGAACCGGAGTGTAAAACCAAACTAAAAGTAGCGCCAGTAGGGTGTCTAGCGCCAGCATGTGGCTCTCCTTCGTCGTTCGACCCTCTCATTGGCCTAGCGCATTTTATTTTGCTGGGCGTGCAGCTTCCTCCTTTCCAGCGGTGTGAGCGGCGCGCGCCCGGCACACATCGCCGTGTGTTTTGCTGCGGTTCGCACCTCGGTGTCGCTGCTCTTTGAAGTCTTTTGTTTCAACTGCCGGCTTGCTGCGCATTCGGGTGCAGCACAACTGAGCGTGATCGAAACAGGTTATTTAGAATACCGTCCGGGAATCGAAATGCTGCTCGGAGGAAGGTCTGGCTTCATCGAATAGGCCGGGCGAATTTCAATACAACACACACTGACACACACAGTTCCTCCGTGGCACAAACTAGTGTGTTGATAATGCTTTTATGATTACCTGAACAATAAACTAATAATCAAAACAAATTAAAATCGCAAGAATTTCCATGGCTCTGTCTTCTTTGGTGTTGTCAAATATTCAAAACTGGTTCTCTTTGATGTTCAGCGGAGTGATACACACACTGCTTACCACTGATATAGTTAATAACTGCTGTTTTATTAAGTTGTATCCTACTATATATATGTTGACAATATTTTCTGTGATCTTATTTTCTACAGGTATGCCTCTTCCGTGTTATTTCATGTTGTACAGAGCATGTTTAAATCTCATTTATGCCGTGTCTAGTATGTTTGCATCTTGAACAAGTCTGTATAAATGTATACTTAGAGTATTTTATGGATCCTGCTTTTTGTTTTCCACTATATATGTACAGAAAGTAAAGCAATATAGTTTTTGCTGTTAATTGATGTTTCATACTTCTTTTATTTTAATTCTTACATATTCTTTTATGCGCTGAGGCAACAAACAACGTTAGTAAATAAAACTGCTATCACACTTCTCAAGTTTACCGGTAGCTCACAAGTCATTCAAAGTTGCAAAGAAACCACGTGGACTGCTGCTAAATTGTTCTCCTCCACCCGCTAGTTTTTTTTTTTTCAAGCATGTTGCGAACTTTTATCAACGGCTGAGGGGCTCAAGGAGGTAAAGGCGAGTTAAACCGACGCCGAAATCGTGTACGTATGGTGACACAACATGACAGCTGAAAACGGCATCGTCTCAGCGCAAAATATTAAAAAAAGAATAACTGCTACCACCCTTCGCAAGTTTACCGGTAGCTCACAAGTCAGTCAAAGCTGCAAAGACACCATACAGACTGCAACTTCCACCTCCTAGTTAATTCTGATCTGCAGCTGAAGTTGCAAATACATGGAAGACAACTGCTGCCACACTTCTCAAATTTACCGGCAACTCGCAAACCAGTCAACGCTGCAAAAAAACCATGCACAGACTGTTGCTAAATTGTTCCTGTCCGCCACCTAGTTACAAGTTTTTTTAAAGCATTACGCCGAGTTTGGCCAAGGGTGACGAATTACGGACACAGGGAGATGACGGCGAGTTGAACCAACGCCGAAATCGCGTACATGTGGTGTAAGACACAGCTGAAACTATTTTGGCGGGAAATCCCTGTCAACATTCGGTAATTCTGTTTCAGCAGTGAATAATATTTTAACTTCAACACATTGCGACAAAATACAAGCTGAAATGCTCTGGTGAGACCTGGCGCCAGCGCATTTACCGGCGCACGGCCGCCTCGATCGGCGCGCGCGCGGCGGGGCCTCGCTGCGCGCGCTGATCGAGACGGCCGTGACCGGCGCCTGCTCCTGAGTATCCTGAGAGGGCGCGCTAGTTGCACACCGTGTAGGTGGAGCTACGATCCTAATGCGAGAGGAGGTGCGGCGCCGCCGGGGGAGAAGAGAGGAGATGGTGCTACTTGCTTTTAGTTCAGAGTTCGTCGCTCGCCTCTGAAGGGAGCGGCCGCACGCTCCGTTGCCTCCCGACCAGGCGCGCTTCCTCTCGCGTCAGTCGCCTTTCAGCTCTCGGTGGGGGCGGGTGTGTGCGGCGCTCGCTCCGGCGAGCTCGTGCGCGCCCGCTCTCACCGAGCGCTCGCTCGCCTTCGCCTCCCTCCGGCGCTGGCTCGCCCTGCTCGCCCCGTCGCAACTTCCGTCCTCCGGTGCTCTGGTTGTTACCGGCGCACCTCCCTGGTCCTTTGGATTATCCCTGCTGGTTCTTCCAGCCCTCCAGCCGAAGCGGAGCCCGGACCCGTCTCCCAGCCCAACCCCCGACCCTTGGGCGTGCGAGTGTGTCCCGTGCTGCGGGCGTTGCCAGGTCTGTCCCTGCCAGCACACCCTCCTCTCTTGAGGAGTTATCGGTGCGGCCCCCTTTGACCTTGGTCTTCGCCTGTGGCGCACCGACGTCGCCCTCGCCCGAGGCGAGCCCCAGTGCTGGAACGGACTCGTGGTTCTTCGCCAAGGCTCCCTGCTGCTCCTTCGGGGGCACAGTCCTGCTGGCCCATGCCAGTTTCCGCTGACCGCAAGGTTCGCGGGCCTCGGCGCATCCAGCGTCACCTGCCGCTTCTGCGGCCCTCCCTGCTGCTTCGGCAGCAATCCCGGGATCTTCCTGCTCTCGGGCCTCGACGCGCCGCCCTTCCCGGCGGTCCTTCCAGCGTCACCCGCCGCGCCTCAGCCTTGGCTGAGGTACCACTGCGGTCCCTTCCGCTGCCTCAAGGATTTTCCAGGAGACAGTGTCCCGTGTGCCTCTCGCGCACGGGCCTAGGAGTGCCATCTCCCGAGATGCCCCTACCCGCCGCGCCGCTGCCAAGGCAGCGGTTTCCCAGCGGTCCTCCCAACTGCCACCCGGACTTTCCGACGTGACAGCGCACTGCAGACTCTCTGCAGTCACCCCGGCGTCCTGATCTGTTACAGGAAAAGGACGCTTGCCGAGCAGCATGCTGCTCGCACCAAAGCCGAACCTGCACTGTGTGGTGACTTACCTGTGGTGGCTGTGCTTCTTCTGTGTGCTACCCGTTGGGCGCCCAGGATAGCCCTCTGTGTTCTGCGGACCTCGTCGCAGTGCTGCCGCTCTTCGGCCCCCGACTCTGCGGACTTGCTCGCGCGTCCTCCCCCCTCCCCTCCCAACCCTCCCCTATCCCATTCCCCTGGGCACCAAGAGTGCCGCCGCTAGCTCAGGCTGGCATACGTCGTGCCCAGTACCCCATCCCCCATCATCATAGTATCCACCACCACCACTTTTAGTTCATTGAAGGGTTTTACTGGAGTGCTACTACAGACGGAGCAGACGACGCGTGCGCCCGCGCGCTTTGACATGTTTTCGCTGCTCACTGTCAGGTGCCTTGTATACGTGCGATGCTGCTCTTTAGTCTTTGAGTTCAGTTTAGTCGTAATATTGAATTCGCAGCCCAGTTGTTGGCATAACCACGAAAATGATTTTCTTTTTTTTCGTGAGCGAAGTTTTGCTCACACGCCCCTGAGCCAATGAAGAAACGAAGCTGCTTTTATACCCTATTATCTTGCTGAAACTACCATGGTGCTGTATTGTAATGACGTTTTCTCAGAATTTTGTGTAAACAATTGCGCTTGCATGGAGGACTATATTAGACGCCCATTCTAGGCTCCAAGAATCATGTGTGCGAGCAACAGCGCTGTCGCCGGCGTTTTCATTCACGCTAGTTTCATCTTAACTTCTTCGGACGTTTTTAAGTTAAAACACATTAGTAAAAAGGGAAACTTTCGGATGCATGTGCAATTAAAGCACGCAGGATGAGAACCCGAGCCCTTCAAATCGCACCGTACTTCAGGCAAACTGCTTATAAGCATTCTTTGATACTTCGGAAGCCGAGTAGCTACTCATCAGAATATGCCATCCCTTTTGTTGACGCGTTTTGCAACGTCTAAAACATATCTTAACAGCCAGCAGCTACTTGAGAGGAGGAGAGCATTTCTTTCAAACTCTGTCCTTGAAAGGTGCTCATTTTTTTCACTTCACCTAGAGCTGTTACCCGCTTTGCCACCTTCTCCTTCATCCGACGAACTGATCGAGACTTGGAAATCTGTTTCTTGATTTTTTTTTTCTTCTTGACAAGGTGTTCTGGGTTAATTTTCGCAAGTATTTGCAGGATATATGCATGCTGCATCAGAAATAACGGTACAGTTCGTAGGAAAGTAACGCCCACTGGAGGAGGGAAAGGGTTTGGGCTTCAATCCGCAGCCAGGTCACAAGCTGAGTTTTGCACTACCCTGAAGAAGATTAATTACTGCTTCTATCTCCTTGACTTTGTTTCCTCATATGTGCACAGCAGCATTCATATAGCAGCTTCATCTGTATCACTGCGATGGAACAGAACTCGCCTACTTGCGTAGATTGCTTCCGGATATCCGCCCTCGCTTGAGTGGCACTGTGCGAATGTTACTTGCTCAACATCAGAAAGACAGACATTTGTTCACGGTGCTAGTGGCTGCAGCTTTCTGCATTCCTGGAGCAGGCTCGCGTCACGATCCACCGCCGCTGTATTCTTCAACTGGCTCCACTGGTGCTTCAGGATCAGTGCATTTTTTGTTCTCTGCAGGTTTCCCTGCTGACTGTTTTTGTTCGCACAAGTTGCGCTCCTTTATTTTGTGGGGCACGGGTTTCTACAAGTATTTTGGAGCGTCAGGAAACACCGGTGGGATTGTATCCTTCGTGAGTTGCGTAACATCTCGGAGAATCTCAAGTACCTTTACCTGAATCACAGTCTTAAGCTCGCTTAATAAAGCAGGGTTTGAAGTGTCGCTCATAAATGACACTGCCTTGTACGTGTTATAGCGGGTGTGATGGCTACCACGACTCAGATCCTCCGATAGTTATATATACCGATATTTATATGAACTTCCAAGATGTCCTGCCTGCAACTCACAAAATAATGAGGCAGATACTCACCAGTCGCGTTCAAGGTACACGGGAACTCCGGTTCCGTAGCTGAGCGTCTCAACGACTCAGCCAGCATGGCGTTTATTTAGAGAGTAGCAAGTTCATGGTCACAACCCAATTGTTAGGCTCCCCTTTTTCCGCTCACGAGACCGTTTTTCAGTATGCTGCGGAGAAGCGTTCTAATAGAGAAAAAAAAAGTAAACCGGAAATAATAGTCCATTTTGGCTAACCTCTAAAGGCCTCTTATGGTCTGCGCGTTGAATGCTTCAATTGGTGGCTTTAAGTGGCGGCAGCTGGGGTCAACGTTTGAAAGAAATGACCAAATGCAAAATGAACATTTTGCAGTGTATCAGCGCTCGTGCATCCAGTGTTGTCGCGCAAACAGGCTTGACCGCAGAAATCTCCCAGGTTGACATATGAAATAGCAAACTAATTTATTTCCACTACAACCAAACACGGAGTCACTGCGATATTTGGTATTAAGGATCTGAACAGAACATAGCCTGGAAGTTGCAACAAAGGCCAATGAAGTTCAAAAACGCCGGAGTTGCAATTTAGGGCCGGAAGCCGGAGTGACGAGCATGCTATACTGTACACGCCACACGGAACCCATACCGGAAGTGTGGATTAGAGGCCCACGCGATACAGCGAGTATATGTGCCCCGCTATGTGGGGCATCCTACGTGTAAAAGGGCTTGAAGGTGACATCCACTCTTATATCATGAATTTTGCGCGCCTGAGTATAGCTGTAGGGGTGCCAAATTCGGCATTTGCGGTTTCTTTTGTCTGTATTGCAACCAAAGGGCTTATGTTTTAAGAAAGAAGGAGATATAGTACCGTAAAGATTTATCGCAGACGACTTGCGTGCCTCACCTCGAAAGCTCTCCGTATATATATATATATATATTACGAAGTAGTTACCGTTGGCTTCCGTAACTAAATGTTGAAGAGAGTAGACACTTCTTAGAAACACATTTGTTGTCGACGTTTCGGTCGGAGGCCGACCTTTATCAAAACTGTGTTAAATCGCTTGGGACTGCCTTTTTAAGCCGCCAACGCTACAAAACAAACAAGGCAACAAAGTTGACACGAGTAAGGACGGTTCTTAACAAATTAAAAGAAAAAGGGAAGGGAGTAAATGTGGAAAGAGGGTAGGGTTGACGACTGGTGGACGCTCGAGACAAGAATAGGCAAGAGAGAACAGACAAACGCAGGGCGGGGTGAGTTTCCCAGTCAGTGTTTACGTCAAACATGTGTTATAGGGAATGTGGCGTGTGCACCAGAACAGTCATACCCGCGCCCGCACACGCCACATTCCCCACAACACCTGTTTGACTTTACACTGGCCGGGGAACCCACCCCGCCCTGCGTTTCTCCGCTCTCTCTTGTTTGGACAACAAGGAAAAGGTCTTACTTTTACCCATGAGTTACCGGAGAATAATTGCCTGCAATTTTTAGATACTAACATCAGTTTTATTGCGAAAGCAATACTACTTTCACTTTCAGCTCCTCGCGTGGCGAGGCCGCGGCAGATACCATTGATCTTTAGCTTGACCGCTGCTATGACGTCATACCATCTGCCGCAAAAAACCAGGGGCCCAACTTGTGCCGTCGCGAGGCGAGGCCGCGCGGGGTGGCTGCTGCCTAACTCCTGCGCCCGCGGCGCGCCTAGCGGTGTGACGTCACAGCTGCAAGAGCGGGGCTCCAACTTGTGCCGTCGCGAGGCGAGGCCGCGCGTGGTGGCTGCTGCCTAACTCCTGCGTCCGCCGCGCGCGGTGCGCCTAACGGTGTGACATCACGCCATCTGCTGTTAAACCGGGCGCGCGGCGCGCCGCCGGCCAGACGTTGCGATGCCGCCTACCACGAAAGCCGCTCGGCAGAATGCGAAGAGAAAAGAACGGCGAGCTACGGAGACCGAAGAAGAGCATGAACAGAGACTTTCTAAGCGGCGTGCACTGTATGCCGCTCGGCGACAATGGGCAGCCTCTACGGCAGTTACGTTAATGAGTATGCTTAACGCCATGGATGACGATACAGAAGCGAGCAGCGTATCTCTAGCTCAACGGCAACCCTCTACGGAAGTTACTCTTATGAGTATGCTAAACGCCATGGATAGCGATACTGCAATAAGTAATAGTTGTACACAGAATAACCAGGTAATATCACTGCATAACCACGAGTTCAATCACAAGCACCACCACCAGCAACACCATCAGCTGAACTAAGCGTAGCTGCGGTATTGCTTTCGCAATCACCAGGCTTAACCAAGCTAAGCCTTCAGCCAAATTTGGTTTTCAGAAATACATGCCTGTTGGATGTATTTCCCCAGAACTAAGAAAGAATTGCTGCCTTACGCTTCGACACATCCTAAGACAGTAAAAACGGCCATCGCTTCTCTTTGCTTGCAATCGGCGCTGATCAAGTCCAGCGCTCACAAGGTGGAGGATAGTTTTAATAATCAGATTAACAGACTTCAAAAGGCAGCCGTCCCGTGCTCTGTTGTGTCTGCAGTAGCAGATACCTTGTTACAAAAAATGAAAGGGTAAAAAAGCTCCACAGCTAAGCCTCGACAAGGAAAACCACAAGTGGTCCCTTATACGCACCGTGTCGCCCATAGCCTAAAAAAGTTTGCTGCCAGGTATGATGGGCCTGTCGTCTTCTCAGCCTTGAGAAAGCTGGGCGGTTTGTGCGCACGCATTGGGCGAAAAAAGAAGCCCCAGTGCGAAAAGAGGCATGCCAACCCTTTGTGGAATGTGCGGTCGGTGTGGTGGTATGAAGTTCCACCAGCAAAGAAAGGAGATGCATACTGGTAATGACTGTTCTGGTGCCTTACGAAGTAAGGAAATCATGTTCATTGAATCTGTTTTGTAATCACCAGGCCTTGTTAGATAAAGTGTGTACCCGTTCTCATGGCGTTGATTTATAGTTGGATACCCATGCGCAAAGGATATTGTTAATGCTTGTATTGTGTATGACTTTGCTTGTTTCTGACGCTGTTTTGCATAGATAGTGTTGTATTACAAATAGGTAGCGATTACTGGGTAAGCGAAGGTATGATAAAGGGGTGTCGACGAATGTAAATTGTGTTTCCACGACGGACGGTTGTGATGGCGATTGTGAGAACGTCATGTGACTGAGCGCCTCAATATATTTGAGCCCCAATCTTGCAAATAAATCAGTTGGTAGTCCAGCCTCGTTCTTTCTGCCTCTGTCTTTTTTCTGTGGGCGTCTTCTTGGCTGGTTAGCCTTTCGTCATGCCAGTGGAGGATATAGAAGAAGGGCAGGCACCAGGCCTCTAAATATATTTATTACACGACTCTTCTCTGGCTATTGTTATGCCAACATGGCGCTCAGTCGCTATCCAGCGCCTCGCTCAGTCACAAACCTCGTCCTCCTCCTCTTCGTTCTTATTGCAGATTCCTATGCGAGTCTGCAACACGCTCCGCGCCCTGAGGTAAGCAATAGCTAGAAGCTACAACAACAGTGTCACAAGTCTCACATCAATGGTCTCTGTTGGCCACCGTTATGAAGTGGGAGCTGACACCTCGCCCGTGAAGCGCGTCAATGATGACAATATAGATACTCCACGAAGCCTGGCTTCTAACATCCGCAACATGACACCAACATTGCAGAACAAGATGGATCGGTAGAGCGTGGCAGCACAGACTCAAATCACACACCAGGCCCGCACAATGAGACCAAATTCTTCTGAGTGCTCTTCTCCTTTATGCCCTGTAACAGACTGGGCTGATTCGTCGGCGCTGATCGAACACAGTACATCAATCTCTTATCGCTGATCTGTTTGATCTGCAGCGACTATCTTAATGACCACAGCCCTGATGCTTTCGTCCAGTTCCCGCTCGACCTCTGGCTTTAGGCTCACTTCGTAGGGCTCCGGCTCACTCTCCCTCTTCTTGGTGGCCCCCGTGCAGTGCTCGATGACGCGAAGGTGGAAAAGTTGGCGGTACAAGGGAAAAGGCGCAGAACTTGGATGACATCTGCTTGCTGGAGTCCTGCTCTCCGGCATGGTCTTATTGTGGTTTCATCCCACTTCACGATAAGCATGATCGTCATAGACCCTGTCCATCTCAACGCTGACGCATCTCACAAGTATGACACAACACAACAATCTAACACAACACTCTATGTTTCCACCGTGTTAGTTTTATGCGCACTGGTCTATTGAAACTGTCGCCACCACTTTTCTAGGCTGTTCGATGGTTCGTTGTCTTTCTTCCTCTCCCTTTCGCACTGCATAAGTGCTTGCGGCATTGCCCTACCCCGTTCTTTCGTTTGTGCAAAACCCTTGGAGAAAAGCTTTTCGCTTGCCACCTCGGCCTCTTTCGCAAGCTCCATAGAAGTCAGCGTGTCTGTTAGAATCATTGTTGAGGCATCTTTCCTCCGCACATTATTTTCAGAAGTTCCCTTTCTGAGTTTTTCGAGGGAGGCCATCTGCTGTTGGCTTTCTTTGTTTTGCCCACAGCCAGTGAATGCACTTCCGCCTTTTTCTTTTGTTTGCTTCTGGATTTCTTTTAATGCTCGCTTAAAGAGTATGACATCAGGTACACGATCAACATGTTGCGCTCTTTCAAAGTCTTCTTTTGATGGCGGTCCAAAAACAATCTCGCTTGTACACAGCACAGAAGCGTCTGCTCACTGTTCAATGCGTGTAACTGCCTCGATGCTTTCTGTACTGTTGGACAGCCCCGTCTGGGTAGGTTCCAGATTGTAATACGCTTCTTCAAGAGGTGGATCCCCTAGTACAGCAGCCGCTCCTCGGTCACTATTGACATCGCTCTGGGCTCACTTAGAATCATCACTCTTCTCAATTACTCTCAGCGATGTCTCGGTGTACTGGGCCTTTCGAGCTGACTCGGGAAAAGCAAAGTCAGGCATTGGTAATACCGCGGTGGAACTTTGGACTTGTGTCTCTTTAAGCACAATGTGAGAATCAGCGGTTCCGTAGATAGATGATGCTTTGAAGAGCTTCTGCGGACTGCAGCTAAAAGACGCTGGGTAGTTGAAGTCGTCAGGAACGACTCCAAGTCTTTCTTCGTGCCGTTACATAAATTCTCACTACGCCGCGTCACTCCTTTGAAACTTTCCTTGCAGCTTTCTACATGTTCAGGGAATGACTTCAGAATGAAAGCGTTGTTTTCCCGCCGTGCGCTGCACTTCCGCGTTACGTTCGATACAGCTGCTTCTTTCATATAGGATGAGGCTGCTGCAGGGTGCTCCACTATTGTCTTCATGAAACAAAGAGTTTGGGCAACAATAGTAGGCCCCTTAATGCCCTCGATGTGATGGCAGAGGAGAGTCAATGTTGTGGAAAACCAGTTTCCTCCTCTTTTGCCGCGACCGGCCACCACCACGCCAAACGAGCTTCATGGCAGCGCCGGCTGGGAGAGGAGGTAAATACCTGCCCTTGGGGGAGGGAGACCAGCGATGGGTGCGCCACCAAGACGTCTACGCGGGTTCCCGCGAAAAGACGACAGAGAGTTTCTGGATCCAGCCGGCAACGCGAACGGTCGTCTCCCGCCGCCTATCCCGGCAAATGCCGGTGGATAGCAAGGACGGAGTACGCGGCGCACACGGGAGGACCCGTCGTGCACGACCTCCTGGCTTCTGGTTCCAAACGGCGAAGCAACCGGTAAATACCGCACGCTCTCGCCGCCTCCCGCGGCAAACGCCGTGGTATGCTTTTTCCGAAGAATGCGGCGCGCACGGGACATCCCGGCCGCCATATTCACGGCACGTGCAAATGTCCGCTGCCGAAGTCGCACCCCCATTCTCCAGCCGGTGAGTCAAAAGTCCTTCTTACGTAGCCTTGCCCTTCCAAGGGAAATCTTGTTGATGTATAGCTAGCCGGCATGCTCTGTATTATTTGCAAGTGCAATAATAGCATTCGAGTATTAACACTGTGTCGTCTCCGTCCTTTGTCTCTTTGTGCCCTCCGCGGGTCGCTAGCGAGAACGTTGCATCCGCGGAGCGGCGGGACGGAAGCCCGTCCACCTCGACCCCCCCCCCCCCCCCCCCCCCCAATGCGTGTGAGGAAGTTTGCTCATACTGTAGTGCAGCTGCGGCGTCTTCCGCACGAAGGCCGCCTCTAAAATTCAGCAGCTTCTCGTTCAGTACGCGCAAGCCGTTGTTGCATACTTCTATTCTCGCGTGAAGAAGATTTAGCGCAAAAATATTTACTGCGTTAGAATTAAAAAGTTCCCTTCCCTCATATAAGAGCCAGGTCATAAAAGTGCGTTGGACGACGCGTTTCCTTTCGATGCGCTCCAAGGTGTCTCCACGCAGCCCTCTTCTCTTTGTCCGGTGGGGTTCAATAGCGGAGCTCCTGGTATCTTCCTGGAGGTTCGTTGTCTCTCTTCTTGCAATCTCCAGGAAGGATCGATGGAGGAGCTCACATTACCTCCCAGGTTTCGGTACCAAAATTATAGAAGGGCAGGCGGTAGTGCGCCTCTGAATACATTTATTACACGACTCTTCCCTGGCTATTGATATGCCAACATGGCGCTCAGTCTCTATCACACGCCTCGCTCAGTCACAAACCACGTCATCCTCCTCTTCGTTCTTATTGCAGATTCCTACGCGAGTCTGCAACAGAGGAAACACCTCTGAATAAGATGAAAGCTGGTGCGAGAAAAAATACACTGGCGGGAAAAGAAAGGCCTGTTGTGGTTTCATACGTCCACAAAGTTTCTCACGGCCACAATACAGTGGCAAACCGCTTTAATGTACCGGTGGTATTTTCTGCCCGCAAGCTTGCCCAGCTACGCCGTCGCATGACGTGCGAAAGCCAAAAAACGGTTGGCTGTTAGAAGAAGCATTGCCAGCAGTTTGCTAAGTGCGTCACCAATGCCACTGTCTTGTTGAAAATCGTACATTGGACAGACGGAACGTTGCGTGAATGACCGACTTAGGACACGAGCAAAAGACATTGAAAATAATAAGGGAGATGGACTTGTTTTGCACAGTAGGGCTTGCGCCAATTTTGTACCATGCTATCGCGACGTGAGGATTCTGGGCAGAGGCAGGCATCATACGGCTCGTGAAACTTTAGAAGCATTCTAGATAAAAAAGCAGGTTGGAATTTTATCAGTGATACGACAGATTTCCTTTATAACGCATAGCAAACATTTCTGTCATGCTTGCTTTGATAAGATTGATGCCCCTCCGTGATACCTTGCACTCGTGCATTTTAGCCGAGAAGGCTATATGTGTTATTTACTTTCACTTACTAAACAGTTGGAGGAGCGCCCGTGGTGTTCTCTTTCTTGTATGTGTGTTTGTGTTGGGCTGAATCCCATGTGATTACGCTAGAAAAGAAATCCGTGCGACCTTAACAGAAAGACTGCAGAATTTCATCATCATCATCATCAGCCTGATTATACCCACTGCAGGGCGAAGGCCTCTCCCATATTTCTCTACTTAACCAGGTTCTGTGCTAGCTGCATCCACTTGACCCCTGCGAACTTCTTAATCTCATCCGCCCACCTAACTTTCTGCCGCGCTTTCCTTCCCTTGGAATCCAGTTTGTTACCCTCAGCGACCATCGGTTCTCCTCTCTTCGCACTACATGTCCTGCCCATGTCCATTTCTTCTTCTAATTTCTACTAGAATGTCGGTAACTTGAGTTATTTCTCTGACCCACTCTGCACGCTTTCTATCTCTTAATGTTACCCCTACCATTTTTCAGAATTTATCAGGGAACAAAAGCGAGTTAACATTTGTAGCCTAAACTAAAGAAGAAATATGCTTGGGTAGGCATTTAATGCAAAGGAAAGACAACCTATCACCGTTAAGGGCAAAGGAGCTCACCCAAAACAAGGCGAAAGTAGGAGGATGTATCCGAATTTGAGAGTGGAGGTAAGACAGGATGGATAAAGAAGTTCGCGGGAATAACACACAACCGCTGGTACATGACAGACTTACTTGAAGGTATATGGTAGAGGTATTCAGCAGAGGTTTATGCTGATGCATACTACTTATACAGCGTTGATGCGGAACATGATTGCGAGCTGACGTTGGGCTGAGTACGCATGTACTCTCGCAAAACATATATTAATGCGAAAGCACAATATGATCATCTAAGCTGAGCAAAGGTCTTTCTTGTGTCTAACTCCTGATTGACCGGCCAGCGTGACATCACAGTCCACAGGTCCAGGGGCGGGTAATGTCAACAGTGATTCCACACATTAACATCAGTATAGCGATATTAAACCTCAGGTAGAACCTAGCAAATTTCTCTAGCGCTGCTATGTCGACTTATATTGATTTCGCAGTAAAGAACCGTTGGAGCGGAACACTAGACTTCATTTTGGGAAGCGAATTCGGTACATAGTAGCTATTGCTGCAGCAAACGCCCCTCTGTGCAGACTGCAACACTCTCTCGCAATGTGCGTTGTAATGATGTCTTCTCCATCAGCTTCCTTATGTGCGCAAAACTATGTTAAAACCACACCATCTTTATAAATGTTCAAATAATGGAGTTGTTGCGCACAGGGCGGTAATTTTATCGTATTTAATGAAGAGCGATTTTCGCCCGCTCCTACAATGAATATTTGCATAAGAGAGCTCTTCGCAACGTCGTAGCCGACAGACTAGTCTCAAAACCAATAATAGCCATCCCCACGCACTCTTGTCCCCTTCACTGTTCATCGAATGTCGATGTTTTAAGGCTTACTTGGATCCGTTCTGGCTATGCTCAGAAAGTGTAAATTAACCAGATGGCTCTTGACAGAGACAAAAGTCACCTGGAGGGTGTAAGCAGCCGTGGTTGCAAGACTACAGAATTTGCCGCAGCGAAACATCAGACTCATCTAACTTGGCATTACATGCTACTCGTTCTCTCTGACCATTTCTTTCTCTCTTGACTACACACAGCTGGGATGAGAGAGGCATGTTTCCACTCACCTGTCTTGTCCCTCATCCCGCTGGAGAAACAGCGGCGCTTTCTTGCGGCGTCGCACGACGATCAGCCTGCGTCGGCGATGCTGGTCCTCTGCTTGTCCGACAGGCGGCGGCACAGCTCCTAAGCGGACGCCGAGCAGGTCCACGTTGAGGGAGACGTTTTTACGAATGACGTCAGCGCCGCAGGAGTCCAAACTGGCGGCCAGCAGCAAGGCTGCCGCCAGAAGCAGCATGCCTGCACGGAAGGCCATCGGCCGCTCGGTGGAAGCTGCAACAGCTTCTTCTTCCTCATTGTTCCTCTCAGGTCTATTCGCGATGGTGGCTTTTTGCGAGGCCACTTTGTTTGAAAATTCCTCGGAATGACGCTAAAGGATAATACATACCCCTCTGAAAAGAGTGATTTAGATTTGTTGAATTCTGGTGTTAAAAAGAAAACCGGAAGCTTTTTTTTATGAAATACCTCCTACCAACACCGATGCAACACAAAGCTAAATCGGCATCATGAGTGACAGAACTATCTGTAAAGTGCGCGATGAGGGCAGAGAGCGGTACATGAAAATGTCAAACTCTGCGCCACCCACTGGTGTGTAGTCGGTGTGCGTGACCGCGCGGCAAGAGTCGGCCTGTGGTCGCGCCCAATTATGCGTGACATTCATAGGTTCCTTGTGCTGTGGATGATATCTCCATTACAAGAAACCAACTGAAAACTGAGAGATCACACGAATGACACTACATTACAAGCGGCTGAGTTAAAAAGCCACGGCTGAAGCAGACAAAACCGGCTAATCGAGTGGGCCGAGAGGACTGCAGTGGCCAGTGGACTTATGAACTAACATGCATTTACTGCTTTCTGAGACCGTTTCATCAGCACCAACCCGCAAGACTGCAGCGACAGCTCATCTGGCGGGCCTGCGGGATTGAGGCGGCACATGGAGCCCTGGATTGAGGGCTCCACTCGGGAAGATAAGGTAATAGAGAATAAAATTTTTTCCTCCTCCTTCTCCTCCGCGTGTTCCGCAATTACATGCGTGTCGTGGTATCCTCCCAAGTTCCCAAGTAAATCACTCAATCCTAGTATTCAGATTTTTTTTATACAAAAGTTGTTTGGGGTACTTCCTCATTCATTCAGAACAAATGGGATGTTTGCATCGTCTGTGGCGGCAACAAAGCAAAATAAGCCGCTGCCACATCGATGGCACCGGTCGCGTCACCCTGTTGTGTTGCAAGCCTGAAATGATTTTTGCGATGCACGAACAGAACGCTTCAAAGGCATTGTCGTTTTGGCCAAACTAAGTTTTTATTGTGAATATAACCCGCCCCCACCGCCGCCCCGGCCCCCCGACGCCTACCACCCAACTACCGCCAGCATCTGCCGCCTCACCGACGCTTCACTTCGAATCGGCGTTGACAGGCTCTGGTCGGGGCTGGATCTCCCTGGACATCCTTGTTTTTGTAGACATGATGGAGGTCAGCGCCTTAGATAATAATGGAGTCGATTACTCTATCCTACCGGTCGGCTTACAAGGACACTGATAAAAGTGATGACGCCATACCACTGGGTATGTGTACGGCCCGGTTTATGGTGCGAGGCTGCACATTTGGCGCAACTTTTCTTGTTCTATGCGAATGCTCTCGCGATGTTATTTTTGGCATCGACTTCGTGAGAACGGTGCCACTATAGATCTCCCGAATCGCTTGGTGACGTTTTCTTTCAAACTGGCCACCAAAAAGCATGAGTAACATGGGTCCCACTCCGCGCTGTGAGTCGTCGATGATAACCTCATTGTACCACCCCGCGCCAGCATCTTCGCCATGGTTACCTGTAACGAACTGCATCACGGCCTCCGGGCTGTCGAGCCTAAGTCTCCCTTTCACTAACCCCGGGGGTTTCTGTGGCAAGAGCTCTTTGTTTCTTTCATAGCAGTGAGACCAATTTCTCCAATGAATATCGCCACCCATTCCGTGTCACTGCCATTTCTTACGCCGACTCTGCAGGAAGTCACCAAATGGTTTGCTTGCGAGCACCGAACTGGAGCCGTACAAGTTGTCAACATTACTCCTAGCCTTTACCCGGCTGAAACGAGGCAACTGCAGGATCTATTGCTGGAGTGTGGTGCGTGTTTCACGTCTTCGTCTAAAATGCGGCAAACGTCGGTTATTAAACACCGAATTATCACGCATGAAGGCACTCGACCCATCCATCAGCAGCACTATCGTGTGTCTCCTCGGGAGAGAGACGCTATCCAACAGAGAGACGATGATGGCGTCATTAAACCATGAAGCAGTCCATCGTCCTCGCCTGTCGTCCTCATCAAAAAGAAAGACGGAATACTGCGATTTTGAGTTGACTACAGGAAGCTTAACAATATGACAAAGACCGATGACTATCCGCTTCCACGGATCGACGACTCTCTCGACAGACTTCGCCGAGCCAAGTACTTCTCATCGGTTGACCTCAGGAGTTGTTATTGGCAAATCGAAGTTGATGAGAGGGACCGTGAGAAAGCCGCCTGCGTGACACCAGATGGGCTGTATGAATTCCGCTTCCTCCCATTCGTGCTCTGCTGCGCTCCTGCCACCTTCCAGTTGATGATGGACACTGTGCTCACAGGTCTTAAGTGGCAGACATGCCTTGTTTATCTCGACGACGTGATGATCTCTTCGCCGACGTTCGCGGAAAATCTGCACCAACTGAAAGCTATTCTAGAAGCTGTTCGGTCCGCCAAATTTTCAAGTCTCAAAAGTCCCATTTCAGGTTTACCGAAATGGAAGTTTCTCGGGCACATCGTCAGTGGTGGCGGTATCCGAGCTGACCCTGGAAACTTGCTGCCGTTGCTGGCTTTCCTGTCCCGCGAAAAAAAAAAAAGCAGTCCGACAGTTTTGAGGGCTGTGCTCCTATTATCGCCACTTCATTACAAACTTTGCTCAGATGGCCAGTCCTCTGACACTCTCTTATTGGGATGACGCATCATTTTCCTGGGGCGTCGAGGAGCAGATTGATTTCGGTGAGTTACGACGCCGGCTTCAATCACCCTTGCTTTGCTTCTCATGTCTTACTCCGCTACGAATGGTCCACACTACTTTTGCAAAGAGTTGGCCTGCCTTCCGTTTCAATTTTTTTTTCCTGTTTCTGTTAGAGTATCTGCTGGAGTCAGAGGTATCTTGTCTGGTATCCCGATGTTGCCGCCTGGCTTCCACTTGTTGGGTTCACAGCGATTAGTTGGCGATGAGTTTCATGCTTGAGTTGCACATATAAATATGGCACTTTTCCGTTTAGTAAATTGTTGGTAGTGTGTGCTTGCGGTGTCCGTTTTGTCCGCGTTGCGCTGTCGTTCATTTTCATTATGCCCCAACTCGCCCCCCAGGCCATTATTCACTGCAAAATATATTTTCGCGGACATTTATTTACAGCAACAATGAACATATAATCCAAATTATTCGTTATCGGTATAAAATTGCACGCATGTAAAATAGCAAGGCACAGGCAGATTATATAGGTAACCATGCCATATCATGTCACGAACCACCGTTAGCAGCCTATCGCGCGTTGTTTCGCGTTCAATGTCTTTTGCTGCCAAGGAAGCTCTGTAAGTGTAGAAAAATAAAAAATGTATTAAGTGTGCTCTGACGCTTCTGGCAAAGGAAGTCTAGATGAGGCATCGGCATGGCCAATCTCTGTACCGGGCTTGTGCGCTATTTTATAGCTGTAGCTCGCGAGGAACACAAACCAACGCTGCACCCTAGCAGTTTCCACAGCACTGCTTTTTCTTTTCGGGTCTAAGAGTACGGTTAGGAATTGATGGTCTGTCAACACCTTGAATGTCACCATAGAGGTAGTTATGAAACAATTTTCATGCCAAAAACAATGCTCAAAGCTTCTTTTTCAATTTGGCCATAAATGCTTTCGGTAGGTGATAGTGACCAGGATGCCAATGTAATCGGTTTATCTTTTCCATTCACGACTTGCGACCGTACAACTTCAATACCATATCCGAACGTGTCACATGTTAGCTGTATTCCTTTTCTGACATCGTACAACTCCAAAACATGCTCGTTAGTCGGCATCCCTTCTGAAGTCGTCAAGGCAGAATCACATTGACGCGACCAGTGACATGTAGTGTCCTTGCGCAACAAGTTATGCAGGGGTTCGAGAACTGTAGCCAGATAGGGCGAACATTTTGTGTAAAAATTAATCAAGCCCGAAAAGGCCTTTAGCTGGGCCAAGTTTCCAGGTTATGGCGTATTATTTATGGCTGCCATGTAATCCAGCTGTGGGATGTAAACCATCTTTGTCAACTTCATGGCCCAGATATCGTATTCGTTGCTGTAACAGCTTACAATTCGCAATATTGACCCTTAGGCCATGTTCTCTTAGATTATGAGAATCGCCTGCTCAAATCGGTCATAGCCAACAGCCGGCAACGTATCCCCTCCGAGTGTAGACGAGCAATTAGGCGGTTCCGATTGTTCCAGGAAGCTGCCGAAGTCGCATGAGGCAGCCGCTTGCTTGAGCTTCACCACGAATTCCGCGACACTTTTTTGAGTTCCTTGCTTCCTTCAATTAGAATCATATCTTTCGTTCACCACTGACCGCTTCGGTGTGTAGTGCTTCTACAGAGCCGATACGACTACCTCGTAAGTTAATTTGCTGGGTGACTTTGGAAGAAGCAGACTTCAGAACTGTAGTAACGGTGCTCGAAGAAACAGCCGAGACCAGTTGCAGGACAAGGAATGCCGTTTATTCCTTCTTTGACGCGCTTATATAGCCAGCGAGGTAGCTTATCCGCTGCTGCTATCAGTTCGCAAGTGGCGCGTCATGTACCCGCGCCATCACATTCTTCCTTCCCCCCAATTGTCTTTAATGCTTGGCTTCAATGATGGAAATCATGAGGGGTGTACCGGTCTGGTGGTTTTCGGGTGCGCTGACTTCTGCGCAGAAGTGTTTGAGTGTATGAATCAGTTTCGGCTTGCGTCCGAGGATCCCCGATGTCGGCAGCTGGAGGTCGCGCTTCTTGCTCTTCCAGTGGTGGTGGCCACCACCACTGGGTTCCGATTTGTAGCATCTTCTAGAAAGGGAGGTGCAGGCGTGCCCACCTCAGGATGCACCTGCTGGCGTGCGGTGAAGCCCTCTTGATGATGGGCCATGTCATCCGTGCTGGGTACCCTCAGGGCAGGCATGCCCACCTCATGATGCGCCTGTTGGGGTTCGGCGAGGGCCTCCTGATAGCTTGCGGAGTCCTTGGTCCTGGGTAATCTAGGACCCATCGCCTCGGTCTCCAAACCTGCATGTCGGAAAGAACTTCGCGAACGCAAATGATCAATATGAACATGCCGGACGACGTTCTGCATTTCTACAAGGTAGGTCGCAGGACTGATTTGCCGTACTATACGCCCTTCCGTCCATGACACCTTCTCTTTCCTGACGGTTTTCACGTACACGAAGTGGCCCTCCCTAAATGAACGGAAGATCGATATTCGTTGATCAAGCTGCCTTTTTACTACTGCTTGCTTTCTCTCCATGTCAGCACTACACGACGGCTTTAGCCATGAAACCTTTTTGCGCGGCGTTCGCTTCAGGAATAGTTCTTTGGGACATTTGCCTGCCTGTGACCGTGTTAGGTGTTGTCCGATACGCCAGCAAGAATTGATCCAGTCTCTCCCATAGCGATCTGCTGTTAACTCCCTTGCTGTCGTGGAATGCTGCTTTCGAAGGCTCTTCTTGACCGCTTGAACTGCCCTTCGGCTGCCCCGTTCGACTCCGGATAGTATGGCGGGCTGTACGTGCGGCGGATGCCGCATGTATCGAGGAAGTCCTGGAATTCCTGTGATGAAAACTGTGGGCCATTATCAGAAACCAGTTATTCAGGGAATCCGTAAGCAGCAAACAGACTTCGCAGGCACTCAATGGTCTTTGCGGCGGTAGGTGAGGACATAGGGAACACTTCGAGCCACGTTAAAAACAAGTAGACACACGGAGAAATGTCGTTTTTTCAAACTCAAAAAAATCCAGATGTACTCACTGTCAGCAGCGGGCGGGAGACGGCCATGGCTCGAGTGGAGCACGGGCAGGAGTATTTTGCATTGCTTGGCAAATGCTGCAATATTTTTACAGTGTTTTCGATGTCCGAGTCTAACCCTGGCCACCATAGCAGGCTGCGTGCGAGCATGTTCATGCGTGACGCACCAGATTGTTCCTCATGCAACAGTCCTAACAGAGAGTCCTCCAACTTTGTGGGCACAATAACTCTGTTCCCCCCCCCCCCCCCCCCCAGCGATGCACCCTGCTTCGAGAGATAACTCCGAGCGTTTGCTATAGTACGGCACAAGTTCGGCGTCTTGCACTTGTGCTGGCCATCCTTCCAGTATATATCGCGGTACACCTTGCGGAGCGTGCGGTCATACTTGCTCGCTTTAGCAATATCTTTGACCTTCAGTGGCATAGTTTGGAAAACAGCTAGTGTATATGTCTCACATACATTGGTTATTCCTGCAACAGGCAGCATGAAGAGCGCATCTGCGACCTGCATTTGAGATCCTTGAGATTGCGTTCAGTGTTTTCGTTTTGACCGCCTGCTGTCTGCACATCATTATCAAGGGACCCTGCTCGTCGCAGATATGGCACTTGTACTTGCGATACCGGCACCTTTCGGCTGCATGCCTTTTCCCGCAACGGAAGCATTCTAGGGGTTCCGCCTTGTTTCTTCACCCGGTACCCTTGGTCCAGCTGATCAACTTCTAGCCTCGGTTGTGTTTGCAATATACCTTGGTGCTGTTCTAACTTTATTTGTTGATAACAAGCGTTGAAGTACAGGCTAGTTGGTAATACATTTGGAATAACAACGCGAAGGACAAGGACGAAGATCAGAAGGACGCAAACACGGCGCTGACTGACAACTGATTTTATTTCCAGAAGTTGGCAAGTATATATACATGGCTTGGAGCGTGACGCTTCATGCTTCAAGCCGTGTATATATACTTGCCAACTTCTGGAAATAAAATCAGTTGTCAGTCAGCGCTGTGTTTGTGTCCTTCTGACCTTCGTCCTCGTCCTTCGCGCTGTTATTCCAAATTCATTTGTTCAGCCTGGGTGGAGGCTAGCTCACGATTTAGAGCGATTTCACACGCCTCTTCGAATGTCAGTTTTCCAGCGGCAAACAACTCACGCTGAGTGTTAGCGCAGCGTAGCCCGGCGACTAGCCTGTCTCTAAGCGCTTCGTTCAGGAATTCGTCGAACTCACAGCTTCTGGGCAAGTTTTTGAGCTGAACCATAAATTCAGCTACCGTCTCCTGCTCGAATTGTACTCTACGGTTAAATCTGCACTTTTCTGCGATCACGGCGTTTCGGGGACTCCAGTGGCTCTTTAGCAGGGTAGTGACCTCGTCCTACGTTTTGCTGGCTGGAGATGGGGTATCAAAAGGTTATTCAAAACTTCATACACTCGAGGGCCCACGACCATCGGAAACACAGTTAGTTTCTTGCCTTCATCCACATTGTTTGCCTACAAGTAAAGCTCAAATCGTTCCTGGTAGGACTCGGAGCTTTCGCTTCCTTCGTCAAAGAAATAAATTTTTCTCACCTTCGACATTGCAACGCCGGCCAGGAAATCGCAGTAGCAATTGTCGAAACAAGTGGACAGCCGCGCAGATCCCATCCTCGTCGCCAGTAAATGTAGTAGAGGCGGCAGCCGAGCTGGCCGTACTCGAAGAAACAGCCGAGACCAGTTGCAGGCTAAGGAATGCCGTTCATTCTTTCTTTGACGCGCTTATATAGCTAGAAAAGCAGCTTGGGCATGTTGGTTATGCATCTTGAGGTAACAGCGCGGAACACAGGACGGGAGCACAAGATTAGAGGACGACACAACGAGCGCTGTTGTGTCGTCCTCTAATCTTGTGCTCTCGTCCTGGGTTCCGCGCTGTTACCTCAAGAGCGCTTATATAGACAGCGCGGTTATTGTGATAGCGCGGTTACACGCGCTATCACAGGAACGTCAACTGCGCTTTCTCTCCTAAGGTGCTGAGGAACAAATGCCGTTTCTTTTCCTCGGCTACTTCACTCCCCGTGAAGTACAACTCGAAGCGCTCGATGAAGACGTCCAAGTTTCCGTTGTCAAAATCAAACTCCGGTAGCTTGCCGACTGTGGATGCCATCCTCAGTTCGGGTTAAATCCTATCCTCGTCGCCAGTTTGTTGCATACACAATCATTAGGCGTAGGCTTGACGAAACGGCTTCGTTCATAGCGCTGCATACTGGCAACTAGAAAGAAACCCCTCCCCCCCCCCCCCCCCCCCAGTGCAGCACATGACAAACGCATAAATACACATCCAGCAGCCTGACACATGCGCAGAACAGACATGATGGTGATATCATTATATCTTATCAAACAGCGGTAAACGCACGTGTCGCACCCCAGATACCGACACAACATTCACAGTGTACACGAGTGCGAACATACATGATCACCGAGAGTAAATATCGCACATTTTGAAAACGATTGGCACTGGTGAAAGTTTGGCTCCTTCACAGGGCGTCTAGTGATTCGACCTTGGATAGAGAAGGAATTAATTTAGCGGGGAATAGATAGAGAGCAGCTGGCGCGGCCTGGTTCACACATCGTTTTAAGGGGGAAATTTTTTAATGTGGCTTTCGCTCAGTTTAAGACATAAACTCGAAAAAGAGAAGTGATACATACGCTCTGTCAGGCAGAACAAGAGGAAGAAGATGGTTTACCAGGCATGGAAGAACACTGAACAAGGTTAGAGGGGAGAAAGCCTCAGTTTGCAGGTCGAGCCAACATTTCGACACGTGGACTTGCCTTCGTCTGGGCAAAGCGATCATCACTGACCGGGTTTTAAATACGCTTTTGCTTCTCAAGAAGACAATCTGGGGAGGGGGAGAGTGGATCAAAAGAAAGTAGGTCAAGGAGAGTAGGGGGAGGATGCGTAAGAAGAAAGTAGGTCAGAGAATGAAACAAAATATAAAAAAAATTCTTCAGTATGTATTTCACGGCCTGGAACCAGTAATCCTGTGCCCTGAAAAAGAAATAAAGTCGGCAGTGCCAGGAAAAACTGGGTGGATGAGTAGTCACCACCTAAAGCAGTTTTGGTGCAGATACACCATTCTTAAAGAGGAGACACGCATTCCAAATGGTCCCGATAAGGAATATATCTGCAGGGAAAGAATTCTTCAATACTTTCTGCAAAGCAGGAGTGGGGGGGGGGGGGGGGGGTTGGAGACGCAAAAAGAAACCGAATAATAACTACACAGTGAACCACACCTGGCATGCAAAAAAATTGAAATTCTAGGAAACTGTTTCGCAAGGTTTTTCCCTGTGTGCCTGCCCGATGGCCATTAAGCCTTAGCCTTATGTTCATTGGTTGCCCTGTCTCTTCGATGTACAGTTTATGACAGAAAGAGCATTTAGTAAAGTAGACAGCGTTTGAAGATGTGCAATTAAAGCCTGATTATAGGTGGAAAGTGAAATCGCTTGCATTACTTTTAACCGTGGTGTCTTTTTGTATATGACTGCACGTCTTACATCTAGGTCGAGAGCAAGGGTGTGGTTGTGTTGGATGCTTGTTGTCGAGTTTAGAATGTCTGAGGATATCTCTGAGGATTGTGTTACACTTGCATGTTACCCTTGTTGCCTCCGGAAATATTTTATTCAGGCGTTCATTACACGTTAGCATGGAGGAGCACTGAACAAGGGTAAAGGGTAAAGCCTCAGTTCGCAGGTCGAGCCGACCTACGAACTGGGGCTGACCCCATTTACCCTTGTTCTGGGCTCCTTCATACCGTGTAAACCATCTTCTTCCTCTCGTTCTACGTTAGCATGGAGTGGTATTTCCGCAGAATATTGTTTATCTTTATTTAGTTACGAAAGAAGGCTGGCGTTCAGTGTTGGCTTTTGGTCCTTTTGTGAGCACATCTTTGCGGTTTAATGTGCTTGATTTTTCGAGGGCCCTATTAAGCAAGTTACCGGAATAGTTCCTCTGAATTAGTGTTGCTTTCAATGATTGCAGTTTTTTTAGGTAGTCATTATCATCGCTACATATTCTTCCACCCCTGTCCTATAAATATACCTTAACACAATGTCTCGGATGATGACTCGTAAAATCTAGCTATTGTTGCTTATCAGTTCGCTTTCTGAATTTGAGTTGGCACTCGATCTTGCCGCTCTTTTTGCGTGCCAGGTGTAGTGAACTGTGCGGTTATTATTTTCTTTGTTCTGTTTCTTTGTCTTTCTCTCCCTCCGCTTTGCAGAAAGTATTTAGAACTTGTTCCCCTGCATATATATTCCTTATCGGGACCCTTTGAAATTCCTTTCCCCTTTTTAGGAAAGGTGTATCTGCACCGAATTTGCTATATGTGGTGACTCATCATCCACCCCGCATTGTAGTTTTTTTCAGGTACTGTCGCATTACATTTCATTTTCAGGCCACAGGATTAACAGTTCCAGTCTAAGAAATATATACTGAATAAACTTATTTTTTATTATTCCTCCTTGACCTACTTTCTTCTCATCCACTATCACCCTCCTCAGCTTTTCTTCATTGGAAGGTAAAGGGTATTTAAACCCCTGCCAGTAATGATCGCTTTGCCCAGATGAAGACAAGTCCACTTGTAAAAGCGTTGACTCGACCTTTGAGCTGAGGCTTCTCCCCCTCTACCCTTGTTCATTTCTCTTTCATACGCTGTGTCAGTGTGACGTAAAACAGTCCATAATAAAACGAAACATTGGCACTTGCAACGTATTTAGTTGTTGTGTTCAAGTACTGTGTTCTCGGGTGTGACTAGAGCAGTGCGCCTTAATGGACTGACCCTTGCTCACCTCTCCGAGCGTCGCCTCAGAACTCGCCCCCTCTCCGTGCCCAGCGGGATGCCCCCCACGGCGGGCTCCCTCACCCTCCTGTTGTTCGGGGAAGCAAGTCTCATCTGTGGACGTTTGTTCCCTCCGTTTTTCAGCTGGCCAGTACGGCTTTCGCCTCGGCCGACGCTGGTCGCTCCCTGGTTAATCAACAAACCGCGGTCTGGTTAATAAGAAAAGTTAACAGTAGCGCATACTTCTTTTTTACACGGAAGTGGCGACGAGAAAGTGGATTCGACCCTCGCTACGAAACGCTATTGACAAGCCTTGGCTACGCGAGGGCTAATACCAGAATTCAACAGCTCGTCACTGTCATCGTGGGTTGGACGCCTTCAGTTCTACTTGGAAGCTAACAACATCCAAGACCCGGCTACAGTGCCTAGAAGGTTTCTTTCTAGTGAGCCGTGCACCAGCTCCACGCAACGGCAGGGCGTGGCACCACAGGCGATGAATACGCGTAGCTGGCGCCAGGTAGAGCAAGCGCATGGGAGGGTGCCAGCCCAACGCACTTGGCCTGGCTGAGGCGGGTGGTGAATGCGTGGTGTACAAGTTGTTAAGGGCCTCTTTTCGTGTTTTCGTGGTGTGTATGAAGTGTTATGTGCTTGAAGCTTCGCCAACAGTTCTGAACGAAGACTGAAGCAATCGAAAATGTCTACGCCGGAGGACCGTGTTTCTCTATTTACTGCACCAACGGATACTGCGCGGCTTGCAGTTTGGGAGAAGAATATCAAGAGAGAAGATAGAAGGCTGACACCTGGCTGTGTAGTGTGCGAAAAGCACTTTGAAGGAAACTATTGAGCGCTCCTTCAGGATCACTGTGAATGGAGACGTGAACGAGCTCCCTCGGGACAAACCGCGCTTGAAGCCCGACGCTGTTCCGACAATATTTGATGGATATCCGAAGCACCTTCTCACCAAACAGGCTACAAAGAGAAAGAAGAAGGACATCTGCGAACAGCAGAATAAGCGCGAAAGCACTGAGGCCTGGCACTGCAGACGCACAATTTCTAGAAGACTTCATAGCCTACCTGGAGTAGTGGGAGGTGCATGCAAAGCCAGCAGGCGGCAGTTATTTGTCAAAGAGCACTGCTGCTGTTTTTAGAGTGACTGTCAAGAGCACCCTAGATCTAATGCCATATTTGACTTCACTTGTAGTGTTCTCATTCCTTCTGTGCCAAAACTAGAGAATTCATTTGATATAATCAGACTATCACCTGGTTGAAACGATCATCCTACAGTCACTCAGTTTTTAATCACAGTAAACTAATTGACTATGTATAATCTTGCTAAGCCACCAAAGGGAGAAAAGTGCTCGCCAGAAGTGATAAATGCATTGCTTAACCGGCCAACACAGTCTCAAAGACCCCCAAAATGCCTTTTGGACACTGTAGATGATTTCTTGGACCAAGGGAAGCTTAGCGAGCTAGAAGTAATTATTCAGGCTCCTTGCTCAAATGAGGATCATGTCGGCTACACCGAGAAAAAGAGCAAGAGTACTTTGATGTATTACACAGCAGGATATGTGGCACGAAACGTTATTGCTAAAAGTGCTTGTCCAGATTTTGCAAAGCGCCTGTGTGCGTTTAGAAGGGAAGCGGAGGCAGATGCTAACTCGTGCTTAACAGCCCACTTCGACAACGGTGGCCTTATATATCCGAGCCAAGCGCTGTCCCTAGCTGTGAAACGCATGGAAAATGCTTTTACTTCCTTCTTCAGTAAACATAAATTAAATGCTGGAAGCTTGGCTGACTTTGCAGAGCATCGTGAAGCATTGACGCTACCACAGCTTGGTTGCACAGAGCATGAAAGAGCCACATTATCCCAAGATGTGAAGTTTTATGTACTGCTTAGATTTCGTTTTTTTTTGTGAAAGGCACAAACAAAGAAAGGGATGCTCAGAGGCAGAGGCAAAAATTGCTGACATTACGCCACCGCCAGTGACTAGCCGCTTCGCAGAGTTGAACTGCTGCCTTCAAAATTTGTCCGATTCTGGATTGTGTATGTGGAAAATAAATTTTTCTTTATTGTTTTGCCATCTGTGTTCATTTTTCATTTTACACAATGCATTATTACTGCGTTTGCAAGCGAGCCGCAAATATTGTCATGTCTAGGCAGCCTTAAAGGCGCCGATCACTCGAAAGGAATTTCAATGTTGCAGATTTTAGATAAGCTGTTGCCGGTCAAGCTTCACACTGCTTCGTAGAAAACAAAATTCCATTCAGTAAGTTCCGCGGCTGAAAATTGGGATCTACCACCCCAAGTATGTGAGAGAAAGCACCCGGTAGTGCTAGAGGTGCTCTCTTTATCCGAAAACAGTGTAGCATGCCGCAACAAATTTGTGTTCTTTAGGGCACTTCCCGATGGACAACGAAAGCACAAGCAGAAACAATATAAGAAAGCGCAGCACTTATTACGGCTGCGAAAGAAGAAAGCGCGAAAGGCTCGCATCAAAAACCGGCTACCCGTTCGCACCCTCTCGCACGGCAGCGTCCCATACGGCAGCCGTCGGCATTCATTGCTTGCGGAGCCTCTCGGGCGCTCGGGAACGACACACTAGGAAGAAAACCTTCTAGGCACTATAACCCGGCCTTGAAGAGGGCCAACCTGCTAACGCTGTGCGGGGAGCAGACTTACGACACTGTCTGCGCCCATATTCAGCGAAGCACACCAGCGGGAGTGCCTTACGATGATATCGTTTGTGGGGCTCCGCAGCCCCTTTAAGTGTTTTAAACTGCGCGCGCGTCTTCCCATTTGTATCGTGTTTGCAGGGCAGCGCGAGTGCTCATGAGCAAGCAGATAATCTTGGGGGGCGGGATGTTAGCGGCGACAGGCGAGGGTCGATAAGCGTGTCGGAAGCAAGGCGCGAGGCTTTTTTGCCCCAGCGGCCGGCACGGGGCAGCCATAAAGAAAGAGATTGGTAAAGAGCGGACACTCCCATAGCGCCCAGCGGCCCATTTGACTGTAGCGCACCAAGCGGCCGGGGGCAACTACTTCCGGTCTTGCTGAAAGGCGCGCGATTTGAATGCTAGCATGCGTTGCGGCCTTCCCTGCCCTTTTGGCGCATTATTTTGGTTTTACATGGTCTGCTAGTGTTTCTATTTATTGTCAGCCTGCATAACATGAAAAATAGATTCCCAGTTCTCTAAACTGGCCATCAACGCAACTGCGCCACAGCCTTTGCGAAACAGTATTGTAGAAAAGACGCCAAGTGCTTTGTGAAATGAACATTTATTTTGCTGCATATAAAACACAAAAGAGGCAACAAATGTAGACTGATGCATTGACAAAACTTGGAACACATTAAGCGATGTGCACAGTACAGAAAAATAAAAATACACAAGGCTAGAAACAGCACTTAGGTAGAGACAAAAATAGCATAACGTTGATTTCCGAAATATCGCAAATGATATGTAACAAAACAGGCATTATACATAAACTACACAGTCCCAGTGGCAGCTACCTTAGCAAGGGTAACATGGGCCCGCTTGCACAAACGACCTTAAGACTGTCTTAGCTAAGTCCAGATTTAACTGCAGTCTTAAGGATAGGCCGTTAGCATGGCTGCTTAAGGCTGGAGCCAAGACTGGGCTTCAGTCTTGACTTAAATAAGTCGCTTGCAAGATTACGACTCTAGTGCCGTCTTAGTTAAGACACAAGGACGGCAGGTACCTAAGTAGCGAAATAGGGGAAAGCAGGGACGTGCTGGCCCCGTCCCCGCATTGAGATGTAAGCATTGTCATTCTTTCGTTGTGCTAGATCCGTGCCATTGCTTTTTTGCGGCTTAATATTGTGTCATGAGGTAAATTGACCAACGTGGTTGCTCAGGGTGTTCGTGGAAGCCACTCTGGTGAACACGGGCCGAGCCGAAGTGAGCAACGAAAATTGCAGTCGGGTGTTTTGCTGTGTGGCCTGTGCGCTTACTAGTACGTTTTTTCCTCTGTCAGCATTCGTTCTCCAGCAGTCTATTTCTCTGCAACTGTTCAAATCACTACTTCTGCGTTTCGACACCCGGCTGCAAGAGTACGAAGCATTTGGGCCTCTTTCGCGGCGCAGTAAGGCAGCCATGCACGTCGTGAATCAGCGAGCGTTCAGTGAAAAGAAAAAAAAAATAGAACGTGCGATAAAATCCTCCTTGTGACTAAGTGCGTCTCCGGTGATGGCCGAAGAGCTTCCGCGTCGAACGCGCATGCTGTGATGTATAATTTTACTCGACGTATGTGTGTGTGTGCGTGTGTATTTGCGCGCCTATGTGTGCGCGCTGTGCACCGTGTGTATACGTCTCGTGGCGAAGTGATGAGTTGTGGGCATGATCACGCCTGTGTCACATATGTGGTCGTCGGTGGCTTTAATGCAATGCTGTGCTCTCCACATGCCTCCATTTTACTGTCTCCGTACTGTAAACGACCGGTGACCAACACAAACTTTCGTCCTTGGGTCGTGTTTGTGTTCACAAAGCATGTGGGCTGCGATTGGCGTGAATTGCAGTAACAATCGCGCTGCAATTAACGCACAAATGGCAAGAAAGGTTTATGAAGTTGGATGTGAGGAAAAATAGGGAAGAGACACGCACAGACCACGTTTTCACTAGTTGCTGCTATCACAGCATTTTATTTTATTCCTTTCTTTTTGCAATGTGCGCCACAGATGTGCTACCATTTTCCCCCCCGCTTTAGCACAGATATGTTCGTTGTATGAAGATTGGGAAAGACTGAACCTTGCTATTATCTTTGTTTTCGCTGGCCGTATTTTTACCTTTTGACATAATAGGAATTGCGGTATGGTGTGTTGCACTGCAGAAAACAGTCTAGTTTGATAGCTAACAAGGGGTATATTCATTACCTGTGTTGCTTGATGTTGATTAAATATAGTAAGCTGGACAGACAGGACTTTTTGTGTGGCACATGTCTTCAAAAATCGGAACAGCTGTCAGACGATTTGGTGGTGCTCCACATTTGTGAACAGGGCATACACATGCGTATACATAACAGCGCATGCACATAAACCATCAAGTGCTTAAGCGACTCTTACTAAGCGGTGTCAATGATAAGACTTGTTGCCGCTTGGCTGGAATACCAAGCACTCATGCATCAATTGTAGTCGTAACAAGTCATTGCTAGACATTTGGTCATTACAAGTCATTTTATTCATTTCTAATCAATTGCAATTACAGGTCGTCGGTACACATGTGGGTCATCACAAGTCATAACCTCTAATAATCAATACCACTATCATTTTTCCTTTCACCTGTTCTCATATGACAGACACTTCCCGGTGACCGGTCCGCCGCTCACCTACTGAAAATTAACAAATCGACTATGTCTTCATTCGAGCACCCATTTATTGCTGTCTGTACATCCTCTGCCCATACGTTTTGAGAACATGATTTTTTTTGTTTACAGGATTTAGCATGTCAAGTTTTAAGCAATGTCATAGTCGGGATGTGCACAAGTTTACTGTGCCTTTTTTTTAACATACACTGAGATTGCCCAGTGCACGGCCAGCTTTGTGTTTTGTCACCATCGAAACGCAGACACCAAGGCAGAATCGAAGTAGGGTTCTCCAAATCTAAGTCAAGTTCCATAAACTGGGCCACTGCGTTGTGCTGAGACAACATTAGTACCCATAGGCCGCCGAGCTGCAAGCTGTGATGTGAATGATGTCATTTAGGGCCTAGGAACAACACAAAGGCTTGGTAATGAGAAATTATGGAGGCTGAAAACAAAGCAACTAACGAAGGAAACAGTTTATTTTGCAAGAGGAAATTACTGAGAAAAAGTATTCTTGAAAAAAAAAACAAAAAAACTCATAAGCAGCAGGCATGCAAATGCTTGCTGGGCACTGGCCTTATTAGACAGTGACCAACTAGCATGAGCCTCTTGCTGCTGGCTGAAAACATTTTGCATGCACTTGCACAATGACATCGTCAAAGATGTTCATAGAACGGCTGAAAAAAGGAAGCATGCAGTAGACTGAAATCAGTGACCCCCCCCCCCCCAACAGTCTTAATAATAACTGTCAGCATTTCCAAACAAGGACCACTGAATAGGAATGTTGCATGTTTATGTAATTTTATTTAATATTTAATGTATTTAATAAAAATTGCATTGTAATATTCTAAATGTTACACAGGTACCTCTTGAAAAATTCAGTGCACTATGCATCACATTGTGAAATACAAAACAGCAATTTAATAATAATATTATAATATACTTTATTTTTCCTTTAATACAAGGAAAGGAGCAGCCGCTACAAAGCTGCTTCGAAGAAAGTAGCTTGACGCCCCGGCTGCCCCTGTATGTGATGGCATTTGACAGCAGAGAAGTCACGCTTACACAATGAATAAATAATGAACGGAGAAATAATTAGATTACAAAAAAGCACGAGGTAAATTGGGAAAAATACATGAAAATAATACAGAGACATGCTGCACAATAGAACACTTAATTTAAAAATATGTATTCATAGAACATTTTACTTATTAATTTAATGGGAGGAAGAGAGAAATCTTGACCACTATAAGGGAATTATTGATTTAATATGGTAGAAAGCCTGAAGCGAAGCATCTGCTTGACATAGTTCGTCCGGCATGCTGTAACGTGCCAATGCTCCGGGTCACGGGTGTCGTAAGTGTGTGTTGTCTTGAAGCGCTGCTATGAGTGTTAGTGTGTTGTCCTTTTTATTGATGTCTTGTTTATATAAGCACAAAAGCCTGTAGGTATACAAAGATGTTACTTTACCCATTTTAGCTGCTTAAATATTGGTCCTGCATGTTCGAGGTAAGAAGCTTCAGCAATATTTCTTATTGTACGTTTTTCTGCTGTTGTTGTTGCCCATACTAGCAAGGAGTAGTTCAGAACTGACGAAAAGAGTGAATTACAAAGCATAATGTTAATGGTAAGTGGAAATACTGGGAAATGTCGGCGTAGAGAACCTATTGTGTGTGGTAGTTTGTTGACTAAATATTCTATGTGAACTTCCCATGTCATGTGCCCTGAGAAGTACACGCCTAACGCTTTCACAAAGTGAGCAATTTCTGTTTTAGTGCCACTGAGTGTATTGATAAAGCTCGATTGCTTTATTTCTGGGATGGAAGAGAACTGCTTTTGTTTTATTGTCAGTGAGTTTTAGGCTGTTTTGACACGCTCAGTGTTCAGTTTTTTTCCAAGGTTATGTTAGCCCGACTGGAGAGCTCTATGCCCGAGTGACAGAGAAAAACAGACTTGTAACATCAGCGTAAATGTGTTTTGCAGATGAATCTATGGAAACAAGATCATTAATGTAGAGAATAAAAAGAAGGGGGCCTAAAAGACTGCTTTACGGTACTTCTCTGTATACCATATTGGTGGGCATGTCCCCCCCCCCCCCTTTTTTTTTCCCTGAAATTTCGTTTAAACCCAGCCAAACCCCCCATTAAAATTGTAGCATCCCATCTACTTTCAAATAATAGGCTAACCATTGTCAATATGAGCTGCTAGTGCACATGCAGTTAAAGAATCACAGTGTTCGGATATTAGCGAGGACAAAGAACATACTTTCATTAACGGTATTTAACGTCCCTTATGAAATCAGGTACTAAGGAGAGTGCATAAATATGTCAACAACCATTTATTGGTGCTGGGTCTTGTGACCGTGACCTACTTTGTCTGCTGTAATCATTAAAGGTATTGAAAACCGCTGCCTGGAGGCTGAAAATCACTGAAAACCTCATGCCTGGAGGCTTTGTAGGAGGCTTTCACTTAACAGCAAAAGCAAAGATTAAGATGCTAGACAAGTGACGATACCGCACTTATAGAGCTGACGTGACGAACAGTATGCAATTTTGTTCTGCTGTACCACAATCGAGCTATATCTCTGCTGAAATATTTAAATTTTTGTAAGCAGGAATGTGTTGGAACAAAATGCTTTCAAACTTGGCATATTGCAATCATTACACTCAATTGTTGGCCTTTTGTGATTCACACGAATATTTCAATGATGACCATTTGGAAGTGAAGTGCGGCATAGCACAACCACAAGGAAATGTGTACAAACAATATATCATGATGCAGAATCTTAGCAAAATAGCCTGTTGTGCACATTGTTTCCACGCACTCAGCCTGCTCAATAACCTAAAGAAAAACTAAGCAATTTAAAAAGATCATGGGCCTTAAAGGGTTGCATGTTGAAGGATTGTAGTTTGTGATGTAAAATATTGTGATGCTACTATCTGAAAAAGCCTGAGCCAACGGCAAATAAAGATGAGACGGTTTTCAGCGTTCTGTACGTCGTAGTGCAACCAAGTTTCTGTGCCAGCAATTAAGTGCGGTTCGTGGAACACTGACAAAAATTCGAATAGTTCAGGCTTATTAACAATACTGCGGGCATTAACATTTAGCAGATTGAGTTCCTTATTGAATATTTGTCAATGGTCTTTATCGCATGAGCAGCCGCGAGTGCTGCTCAGCTTAACACGACTGTTAGTTTCCATGTTCCAGGTATAGGCTACACCATTTACTGTCAGTTTATCACGGATAAGTTTAACTTTTGTGCCTGCGTCTTTAGCGTCTTTTGCTGATTGCCACAGTAGCTTTCACAGTAACATAATACATAAATAAATAATGCACAAAGGACAAGCCATGGTTCAGAGCTGGATTTTGCTACAGCACATTTTTATCGTGGTAATGCAGCCTGAGAAAAAGGTCTTCGAGACATGGGACAGAATATTCAAGGGAGTTGGAAACATCTCTCACATTCTTGGCGCACACATAACGTACCTGCCTGCAGCAACAGGTAGTATCAGTATTCAAAACACATTGCTCACATTGGATACAGGAGTATGAGTATGTGAACTCTGGGGGATAATGAAAGGGTTCCGAAAGTTGCATATGCAGTAATACATTTTACACAGTGTATTGATACTTTGCTATAAATGAATGCAATTGCCTTTTTAATTGCATAAACACTTTGCAAACATCTGCATTCTTGTGAAGCACACTTTAAAAGCAGGCCGGTCAGGACTCCACCAATTGTCTCCACAAAAGTGAGTGCCTAAATATGCTGGAGACTGATACAGCAACTTTTAAGGTTTGCTAGATATGTTAGAAGTCCAACATTGGCAGCTGCAGCTTCACAAGTGTTGACACTGATTATTTCGGCAGCACACAAAGCTGACAAGGCTGACACCAACAGCACAGGTGCAACGGGTCTCACTTCTCTAGCGGCACTGTGAACATCCAAGTTGCACACACTGAACACATAGTGCTGGCACCAAGCACACATGAGCAATCAAAACGATCTGCAGATGGTCTCACTTCTGGTGACGCTGTGAAGGGCTCCACACAATAAGCACGCAGCGTTGACACCAAAAGCAGCGGGGACGTATAAACATCCAACCATCAACGAGCTACTTGCGAGCTGCTACCTGAGATGGCAGAACAAGCGCTGTTTGAACAGCGCAAAATCACTGAAGCACTAATGCGAAGACGATCAGTTGGTTTGTGCACGCTCTCAGATGCAGCCCAGCACTAGGATCTTGAAGAGAGTGCAATGGATGGCGCCCACGATACGTTGGAAGCCTCCCAAAGCTTTGATGTATTCACGCCAGGCCCATCCTCCGGAGAATGACGGCTGGAAACAAGACGTACGTGTTTCACTTGTGACACACGTTTCAATTGCTCTTGATTTGGAACCTACATGTAGCGGTACGAACGCATGTTTGAGCTGCACGCCCCATTTTACACACTGAGCGGAAAGAAAGAGGCGATTAGCAAGCGAGACTCATGCGAGGTTTGAAACCGGCAGCTCGTGCCGGGTTTAGCCGTATAGTCACACCACTAAAGGCCCCCGTGGGATATACGGTGCCAGTACACACAACAGGGAAAACGAAAAAAAAGAAATATGTGCGTCGCAACAACTACGACGGCAAATACGGCAACCAAGAAATGGGTTCGGAAACGCATCATCAATTATTCTGCATCGCCCGGTATCATAGCACAAACAAAACGGTGATGAAGAGTATCACTACGTTTCGCGTACTATTGTTATTATTTTTTTTTACTGCATTCACCGTTTAATACACGAGAGACGTATCATAGCAAAGCACCCGCGCAAAAGAATGGCGAAAATGTTCAAGCTCACCTCAAGCCGACGAAGCCAGCGCGACTCGCATGGCAGTCCAAAGAGCAACGGAAGAACGTCGACACAAGTTCCCAGTCACTAAACAACTCCGAGAGGACGCGTGTCACCTCTGCATCAACACGAAGGGGTACAGAAAAGCTTAGTTGCACGTTTTCCACGTTCGAAGGGGTCTATCATGTGTATCCAGCCGTAGCAGCCGCACTGCAGCCATTTTGAATCTTAATAAAGTTCGCAGTTAAGACTGCCTGAACGCTGTCTTTAAGCTCCGTCTTAACCGCAGTCTTAAACGCGCACTGAAAGTTTTGTGCAAGCGACTTAAGCCGTAGGGAAATCTAAGCTAAGAACGCTGGCCATAAGGACATACAGAGCCAACCGAGATAGACTTGATGCCTGCACAAAGCCTATGAACGAGCTGGACAGAGTCACGACGTTTGCCGCAATATTTCACCGAGAGGTGGCAACGCCTTTGAAGTAGCGCTTGGCTTGACGCTCATATACGCGTTTTTGTTTTTGTTTTAATCCCTTGCCTTTCTTGCGTTGTTTTGTCAAATAAGGATGTGCGCGCCGCTTCTCGGCAGCTTTACAAACTAACTGAAACTGCACTAAATCCCGTCGTCATGTTTTGGGAGGCCGTAAAACTAAATAGATGGTCACTCGTTGTGTGTTGATCGGCGTGGTGTGCGTTCGCTCACGTTTTCTCGTTCGTCGAATGCCTCCGGAGCGTCAGTATCGCGTGCTGCCCGTTGCAGATCTCCACTTGTGTCGTGAACGTGCTTTCAGGGACAGGAAATATCCCTGCGAGTTTGAGCTGCAGCTGCGATCTCGCTTCGGCAGAGTCAGCATCCGTTAACCGAACCCGACTCATCGCAGTCATGCGGTAACTTCATACTGCCTGGTGCTTCGGGCGTTGAAGTTTTTGCTACCGGCGGCTTTCTCATAAAGGCTAGTGAACCGGTCGGCGTGGACGAGTCGACGGCAAGCCGGGCAGTAAGAAGAGTCGTTGTCGCACTGAAACGGAACGCCGCAGCCTGGACACGGTAAGAGCCGCCGTTGTCATTTCACCCATTTTGCCTATTGTGATGTTTCTTGACCAGTAGAGTCAAGGCAGGAAGAAATTGAAGAAAGTGCTTAAATCGTGTGCCTTTATTTAGCGGTTGTTGTGATATACAGGGCCCATAGCGGACGTTAGCAACAGCGAAGCAATATTTTCAGGAACGTTTATTTTTTTCACCTATTACGGTCATAAGCGTTTATTGCCTTGATCGAGCACAACGGTACTGATTGCGCACCTTGACGGGGTTTCCATCATACAGGGTCTACGACAAGGTTTTTTTTCTTTTTCTTTTTTTTTAAGGCTTGTCATGCGGCATAAATGAGGCTGTCTTTTAACTTAAAGGGAATCATGCAGTCTATTTTATTCAAGGAATCGGAGCAAGCTCGGGCTCTTAATTTGTCCATTAGCCACAAGTGTAAATGTTCCTCCTGTGTAGCCGACAGCCGATCCAACTTCTTGTAGTCGTCTTATTCTTGACGGCTGCATTCCTGGGCATGTCCATAAAATGTGGCGAAAATCCATCTCGGCAGCTGGCCTTGGACACTTAGGGCATGTGCTCTGCACTGCATCCTCTTCAGAGCCTCATCGGCACGTCACCGATGGAGTAAGGGACGACAAGTCTTGCTACGCAATAGCATCAGCGTGGAATTCAATCTCGGTTTTGTGCCGCCACATGATTACCTGCAACTATAACCGATGAATATGCGCACCAGAAGTGATACAGGTTTCCTGCTTTACAGCTGGCCATCCCAGGATGAGCTGCCGGGCTGCATGAGCGATTTCTGTGCTGCTGGAGGTTTCCCTGGCATCGTGGGCGCCATCGATGCCACTCATGTCAAGATCCAGGCCCATGAGCTGTACGAGGGAGCGTACATATAAATAGGCATTTCTACCACTCCATCTTCGTGCAGCTTGTGGTGGACAGCAAGTGTCAGATCCTCGATGTGGTCGCAAAGTGGCCCGGTGGCACATATGACGCACGAGTGCTCACACACAGCGCCCTCTCTCAGCTCTTCAAACCGGCACTTACACCGGCATCCTGCTGCAGTGGCTATCCATGCAGACTTTGGCTCTAGAATGCGGACATGTGCGGCAAAAAGCGCTACAGTGCAGCTCACGGCACCACCAGAGCAGTAATTGAAAGGTAGGTGCTCAGCACATTCTAAATATTGGATTGCATGGTATCCCAGACACTGACCGGTTGTGGATGTCCGTGTTGTTCGAACAGCTTGGTACAGTTGCAAGCGTTGTTGAGCGAACAATGTATGCTGAAAGAAATTGACTTTGATGTCGCATTTGTTTACTCGTTAAATAACACTGCAGTCAAATAACTTTGGCCAAGCCTGTGGAGGGGGGGGGGGGAAGCTTTTCAGCAAACAAACAAATTATGGTTGGGTGTCAGTCAAGTTATATTTGTTGAATGACACATATCAATATTTACTTAGCAATTAGATTTTTACAAAAATCATAGCATTATTTTGTCATTTGAGCATGATATATATTTCCTTAAATGAAGGTATCGAAATATTTCCATTCATTAATGATGCAAGGGTATTTACTGCATTACATTTCGCCGGACACGTTTACAGGTTGTGTGATAGCCTGGAAGAACAAATGCTCAAAACATACTTTCCATGTACAGCATATTACGAAGCTGTCAGTTCCATCAACCACAGGTTACTCAGAGCAGATGTGGCATTATTTGAAATGCATCATGATGGAGAGACAATTTTTATTATTCTGCATATGCATTCACTTTTACTGCAGCAACTTGCATTACGCGCGTCACCAACGTTATAGTGGCATTGCATAGCCCACTCACGATGTTTTTTTTTTGTAGGACAATAGGGCAGCTGAAACGCTGCTTCCATTCCCTCCATGATCAGCAGCACATGTCACTGGACCATGTGTGGACCAGCATCATGACGAGGTGCTAACTTCACAACGTGTCCCAGGAGTATGCGTGCAGCATAGGCAAGCAAATGGAAGTGCAAGATGAAGTGTCTGTACATGCTTATCCTCACTGGGGTTATAGATTTATGCTGCGCAAAGGCATGGTGCAGCAAGATTTCTCCTGCTTTAAGTACAGTTATGTGAAATGAATTATGCCTGTGCTAGTCACTGAGTTTAATGTTTTCACTGGGTGACTTCTCATGACAGGATAACTATGCAAATGTGCTTATTTCACTATGCGCTACGGCAGTCTTCTATTGACATCCTGAAGCCTACGCAAGAGTGTGCATTGAAGTATTTGCTGTTGAGCTGTTTAACATTGCAGTACATATAGAGCATAACAGATGGAGCATAAACATCTTCTTTTTACTTCATTTTGGTTGTAACATCCAATTCAAGACATGTAAACAGGAGATTATATTTGAGCACTAAGCTTAATGTCTACCTGCAGTGGAGTTACAGTGGTTAGGGTGCTCGACTACTGCACCCGAAGATGAAGGATTGAATTCTGGCCATGGTGGCCACATTTCGATGGAGACAAAAACATAGGCGCCCGTCTGCTGTGCGATGTCAGTGATTGTTAAAAGATCCGAGGTGGTCGAAATTTTCCTACCTCTCCACTACTGCATCTCTCATAGCTTGAGTCACTGTGGGATGTTAAGCCCAATAAATGAAACCAAGCGTAACCTTAACATCGGTTACACCAAGAGTAGGTTCAGTGTGGTAAAGTATGGTACTTAACAGATTACAGATATGTTTTTAAGCTGTGAATTTGTTATTTTAATACCTACAATATATATTTTGTTACAGTCTGTGCAGTAAATTTTTTCACATGCAATATGTTTTTCCATCACTCAAAGATTGCCATTTTGTCAAATACTTGCATGGAATAAAAGTGCAATGGTAAACTCTGGGAGACTTGGTGAACGTATGCAAAAGTAGAAGCGCGGGCTACCATATTATGGTAGGTGTTCGCAGCCCCAGATTTTGTATAAATTGTCTCATATGGCATCCATGGCAGCAATGCTCGGACGAGCCATGTGGCATAAAAATAAAATGCGAACTACCTGCTCAAAGTGTAACCAGTAATTTTGCCATCACCTTTCAGTGATCACACCTGTATTATTGGCAGTGCTTACATTGCAATTACAGTTGCGACAACTGAAGAGTATATATAGGGCCACAGAAAACTGTCTTATTATTTGTAGGTACAATATTCACAACATTTTGGTTAACTTTGTATTAGAATGTTTATAGCCTTTTGTAGCACTCCTCACCCACCGTGATTCAAATCATGTGCATGTTTTGTTGTGTCAAGTTTTTATGTCAACTAAGCTTTTCTGCATTATACTCTTGCAAGTGCTTCAAAAGTATTAATTTCACCCTTTGAGACCAATACCTGTAACCATTACAAACTGTTGTTTGTTATTTATTCTCTGCTGCTCACTATGTAGCGTGACGTGCAGAACAAATATTAGCATGTCTGGTGTGTGTAAGGCATCTACAACTGTCATTCTGTACTTTTCTCAAGTATATGTTGTTTTGCTTGTATGATAATATTTCTTGCCAATGTGGGTCACCATTTCCTCAATTGTATGCTGCGAGAACAGTATGTGCAAATGATTTTGCTCAATGTCGTGCTGTGCTGGTCACATGCTTGCATTAAATCACCTCAAGGGCTACTGATCTTGCATATCTGTATATGGTTGCAATACCACTCGAAACCTGTGCACATCCAACACCCAGAACAGGCCAAAATTATATGACTGGAAGAAAAGTACCTGGTCGTTTTTGTTTATCTGCAGGAAAAAACGGTGAGAGCAAATGCTGTGGTTGCACAAGTATACCACATTACTGTCATGGTGGCAACTGCTGTAGTCATATGAACAGCTGTATTTGTCAACAATACTGCAACATATTTGTGTTCATTTGTGTTTCAGAAATTGGGGTATGGAGTACTGACATTTTGATATACAAATCGAGTACATTTGTGGGGAAGAATGCATTAAATAAATATTCTACAAACTGGTGCAAAAATAATAAAAATTAATAAAAATAAAATTTTGTCATTTTTGCCTAACATTTGCACATGACTGATATTGTGCATAGGCATACACCGAAACTAAAAGTACATTACAAATATTACACAGCTTTGGACATACAATTTTTTTCTCAATAAGGCCCTGCATAAAACTAGTGGGAGCTGTCATATCGTGGCAGAATGCAGTAAACTTCCATATACCTATATCAGCCTTTAAGGATCCAGAAAAATCTGCGCTTTATAAGAAAGCATTATTTATTTAAGGGGCCTGAATAAATTGACAGAAACCATTTGTACCTGACGTGCACTTGCGCGATTTTGTCTGCTTTTTAAATGAAAGCGTATTGAGAACGACGTTATTATCGGTTTTCGTAAAGCGCTTTATTGGGCACACCGTCGCAATGGCCCTCTTTACGAAACGGCCCCGTCGCGTTTTGAGAATACTTCACTGCATGGTCCACGCGATCACAGTGAAGCGTGGAAGCTTTCAAAGTAAGGTGATTGAGAAATTAACGGTATATTTGGTATTTTTACACTAGTCACAAATTCAAATCAACTTTTCGGAAGATGGATAGATTAACAAGCATATTTCAATCTTATAGATTTTTTCGCGAAGCCCCTCTAAAACGAAAACCGTATATCTTGAAGTTCGTCAATACGTCCCCGTTTTCTATTCAGGGGTGTTGCAGGCATGTGTTCCAACCTGTGCCGCTGCTAAGCGCAAGTTATTCTTTTAGTGCTATTGCGGCCCGTTTTGTATACCGCTGGTAAAGAGGTTTACAGGCAACGTTCCGAGCGACGAGCCTGTGCCAGCAGTGGGTAAGGAAACCGTGTCGAAGAAAGGATGTGGTGACGGCTCCAAAAATTGGAATGTGTGAGCGTGGCAGCTAGTTAGGCGTTTTCTAAAAACGGAATGATATTGAATATTGGATTGATATTGGTGAATGAGCGACCCGACAGTTTCGTGTCAAGATAAATCATGATTGGTGAATCTTGCGTCGAGATAAAACGCACGATCCGTGAATGAGCGACCTTTAGAGAGGTCGAAATTCTGTGAGCCTACCAATACGGCATCTTTTGTCACAACCTGATTTTAGGTCACATTTGCGGCGCACATAACCTCAATTGTAGCTGCAGTGCGTAGAGTGCTCTAAAATTGTGGGAGGGAACTCTCAGCTTTTGATAGCTGTTAGGACAGCGTCTAAATGTAACTGGTCGATTCCTATAATATGCCTCAGTAGCGATTCAACCGGCACTGACGTCAGCACAATATTTGCTTTTGAGGACTGCAGTTAATTAAAGCTCCCTAAAAGCGCTGATACGTACAAGTCTGATATCCGCGGCCTTGCTTAGCTGCTCATCGCTAGAGTCCCAACTGACCCTGGCCAACGGGCAATGGTGATAGCTTTGTCCAGTGGCCTCCCATACTAGGCATTCCACTCATGCAAAGGACCTTTGACCTGCACTCTTTCTTTTTTTTTCTTCAATAAAGTTTTTCACCCTCACCACGCCGTGACAGACTGAAAGCACCGTCAGGTGCCACGGCGCGTTCCCTAAGCAGGGGCCAAGATTTCCCATGTATAGGTACCCGCTGTCCTTAAACTAGGTATCCACTGTCTCTTATGTTAAGACAGCCCTGAATAACTCCGGTCTTGAAAAAGTCTGGTCTTGCTAAAGACACTGTTTAAGTCTCGACTTAGCGCGGACTTTATCGTGCAAGCGGGCCCTGTATTGTTCAGGGCAGAGAGGAGTAGTGACGCTTTGGGGAAGGCCACACCGTTCACTCGTAGCATCTGCCATGCTTCGGCTGCAGTCCGTGGGTCCATGCAGTGCTGTTGGAAAAGGGGTGAACATGATGCAGAAGGTCGCAATGCAATGTAAGGCCACTGCACCGCGCACACACCTGTGCATGTGGGTGCGTACTGAAGACTAGGTGAGCAGCACCTATGGTCCAGAACAGGAAAGCTGTCATTCGTAAAATTGGTACAAAATCTATTCTTGCAACGTACAGGTCAGGAAATGCTGGCTGACCGAACTTATCTGAAAATGCATTTCTGCAGTGAGTGAAATAACAGCCACTAAACTGACAATATTCTTCAAAAGCACTGAACAACTGAAGCAATGAAGCTTGCAGCATAATAAACGATTTCTCACTTTAACGTTATCCCGTTAAATGCAACGCGATACCCCGCAAAACTAGCTTTTCGCAAAACCGCGGCCTGGCCTCACCACGGCCGGCGAGCACGCAATGTTGGCTTGCCCTTCATACGCGACTTTGTGAAGCGCAGACTGCCGTGCTGAGCTAAACTGCCCGAAATGCCTCGCAATTTGACAAGAATGAAACATTTCTCACCTTGCAGTTGCCCTGTTAAACGCGACATCACGCAAAACTAGCCGTTCGCAAAACCGCCTCACGCCATGTCACGTCACCGCGGCGGCCAGCACACCTTGTCACTTCTGTTAGCTTGCCCTTCACGCGCGACTTTGTGAAGCGCAGTCGCCGCCGTACTGAGCTCAACTGCCTGAAATACTGCCCAGCTTAACAAGAAAGTCAAGAAGGCAACATTTCTCATTTTACCGTCGCCCTGTTAAACGCGACACTTAGGAAAACTAGCCGTTCAGCAAACTGCGTCACGCCTGGCGGCACCGGCCGGTTAATACGCTCTTTCTGCCTACCTGTGTTTATTTTTCCTGTGTGTGTCCTTCTGTGCGCAACTTGTTTCTACTGTAAAGAGGAAGTTCCAATCAGGCGGACAGATCGCCGAGAAAGAGGAAGTGCCTTTTGCGGACAAGCTGTCTACAAGCTGAGCCACCCCCGCTCCTGTCTTACTCGCTACCAGTGCCCACTACCAGTGCCTGGATCCCCGCTTAACACTTGGTGGAGGTCGCGGGATTTCTCTTCTACTTTCTCGCCCTGGAGCTCCGCAGCCGCCGAATTCCAACGGCACTGACCGACTCCAGCACCAACACCACCGGCCCCGCTACCTCGGCCTCTTCGGCCTCTTCAATTCCATGCTCCGGGGTGCTTCGACAGCGGGACCCGCCGTTCTTCAGCGGTAACGACGATCAGGACGTGGAGGACTGGCTTTCGTCGTATGAGCGTGTAAGCACACACAATAAGTTGGATGACGTCTTGAAACTTAACATCGTTATCTTTTACCTTACACAAGTGGCAAAGTTGTGGTTCACCAATCACGAGGCTGACATTCCACCTTGAGCCTCGTTCAAGTCTCGCTTTGTGGATGTCTTCGGTCGCCCTGCGGTCCACAAGCTTCGCGCCGAACACCGTTTGCGCGAGCGGGTGCAGCAGACATAAGGTAAGATGGAGTCCAAAGTCAGACTCCGCCCTCACCACTAATGTATCGCGGGGAGAGAAAGTTCCGTTATTCGAAAAATAAATGAATAGGTCAATAAGACAAACGTTTTTGATTTGAACTTATTAAATAAAAGGGGGAGGTGCTACTAAAGCGACCCACAGCGGAGGAAGCGGGCCCGGAGAGACCCCACGTATCTCCCCTGGGAAGTAGCGGAAGGGATGGGTTGTAGGATAATAGAAAATAGGAATTAGGATAGGGTTATGGGAAGTTGGAGGGGAATGTGGGCAGCGTAGGATTTGACTGTCAAACAATTCGAGTCGAGCTCCCATATGGGCCTCCGTAGAGGGCGAGCACTCGCTCTTAGCCGAATATGCGGCCCTGGACCCTTGGATCATTCCACCACCGCAATGCGTTTGCCGGGTCTCCGGCTTCTGAGACAGGTTCCCTACTTGAAGCCACTTTTGAGGTTCCCCGTCCCCCCAGCTCGGTTCCCACACCCCGACTCTAGTTGAAGTACTGAGAGATAGATTTTGCAACGTTCATGCCTACTTCAAGGTACTCCGCAAGTGGCCAGACTTTAATCTGGCGGCGCACACTGATGGATACTCTTTCACGGTTTTCGCTCGGCAGGGCATGTTGGAAGGTACATTTCATCGGCTTCCTTGGGACAGAGGAAACGCTTTAATCCCATCCAATGCTTATGTCCGCTCTAGTGCTGGAGGTCCTTGTATCCTACAGAGGATACTTCCCACGTGAGCACTTGGCGATTTGTTCACCGGCTACTAACCGTTTCCGAGGTCAGCTTTCACACCGTTCCTGCACCCTTCAGGGTGTGTACTCAGCCTTTAGGCCTTTCCGTACTAGGTGCTTCCACCTGTGTTCCACCAGTCTTTTCCAACGTTTCAGCATTACTAGCTTATAGCTATTCTCCATCTCCTTTCCACTCTTTCAAGCCAAAGGTGTGTTCCCCAGAACCCGAACCTTCACTAGCTACATCGAAGACGTTTTAGATTTGTGCCATCGTGTAAACGCATCGATGACTAAAGCCAAGAAGATTCACCACATCATAATGGGCATCCACAAAGGCGTATTCAGCCCCGTACTGTAATTGAGGTTGTCACAATGTGTCAAAGCTACGACGACTTTCGTCGGCAACGCATCGTCCCTCGACAACCTGAAGCCACGATCGCGGCTATGTCTGACGCCCCTGTCAGCTCCACACTCATTTAACAAATCAGACTTCGTACGGGAAGAAGTTGCACGGCAATTATCGCTAATTCCTAACGTTCCGCATTCCAGTTCACACCTGGCTCCGACCATATGCCAGGTTATTCAGGAACAAGTTGCCGACGCACTTCCGCCCTCTCGACAACCAAGTCTTCATGCCGCTCCACTGACAGCTCCGCTCATTCATGCCGACGCTGTCCCGACGCCCGCACACAATCCACTGTCGTATGCTGAGGTTGCCGCAAGACCACCACCTCCTACGCCTTTTCCATCGTAAGGTTCACCTCAGCGGGCATTTTTCACCCAGCGCCGTGCGCCACCTATTCTACGCCCGTGGCGCACATCTGACAACCGGCCCATTTGCTTTGCATGTGGTCTCCCTGGCCATGTTGCACGCCTGTGCCGCCTTCACCCGGCCCCGTACGCTTTCGATCAGAGCCCGGTCAACTACGCGCAGCCGCCGTCCCATCTCCGTGCGTCCCCTCAGCCCTCGTCCGACTTTGACCACTTCTCGAATGACAACCGCTCAACCTCTCCGCGCCGTCGCTCTCCGTCGCCGATGCGTCGCCGTTCTACCTCGCCAATGCCGGAAAACCACTAGACACAGTTCCGCAGGCAAGAACTGCGCTTCCGTCGACCAGTGAAAGTCCTGCTTCGCCACCGAACAATTTAATTGAACTTACCATTGAACATATTTGTACTCTTGCGCTTGTAGATACTGGTGCTGCTGTGTCGGTTATTGACGTTAGACTGTGCCGCTTGTTACGAAAAGTTGTTCTGCCATATTCTGGGGTTTCATTGCACACCGCCACTGCTCAGCACATCAAACCGATCGGTACCTGCACGGCTCGAGTCACCTTCAGAACGTTCTCTACGTCATCAGTTTTATCGTTCTCCGTGACTGCTCTTATGACATTATTTTGAGATGCAATCGCGCCGTAATTCATTGCGCTCGTGCCGAAGTAGAGGTTTTTCCGCTGTGCACCGCACCGACTACCGCCAACATTCTAGGGGAAGCCAAATGCCACGTTGCGGATGCTACTGATATCCCGCCTTCATCTGCTGCGATTGTGCCTATAAACTGTCCCTCTCTTCAAGACTGTACAGTGCTCTTCACCCCATCTTCCCTCTTCGTCTCGCGACGCTGTCTTCCCCTGCCCTGCGCCGTCATTACTGTACGAAGCGGACGCACCGAACTAGCCATTACTAACGATTCGTTCTATCCACTCACGTTGCAACGTGGCGAGTGCGTTGGGCATGCTGAGCCTCTTCGATAAGAAAATTTTGTGACCGTCCCACCGGTTTTCTCCACCTGTGCCGACACAATCTCCCACAACGTCAGTGCCCTTAGCCCACCTCGTTCCTCGTCTCCTTCATCGCCTCTGGCTACCTTCGACAAAGCCATCGACAGTGCTCTCGCTCCAGATATACGCGCCAAGCTCCTCGACTTGCTGAACCGATTCCGAGCTTCCTTTGACATCCAGCAGCTATCCTTGGGTCGTACATCAACTGTTTCTCACCACATCTATACTGCTACGCACGCCCCATTACGCCAACGCCCTTATCGTGTATCAGCCTCAGAGCGCCGCATTATTGATGAGCAAGTCGACGAGATGCTCAGTAGGGGTGTAATTCAGCCTTCCAGTAGCCCTTGGGCGTCCCCCGTCGTTTTAGTCAAGAAGAAAGACAGGTCTATTCGGTACTGTGTGGACTACCGACGCCTTAATGCGATCACACGAAAGGACGTCTATCCGCTACCACGCATAGACGACGCGCTGGACACTTTGCATGGAGCGGAATTTTTCTCTTCAATCGATTTACGTTCTGGCTACTGGCAAGTTCCGATGGCTGAGGACGACCGCCCCAAGACAGCTTTTGTCACCTCCGACGGGCTCTATGAGTTCAACGTCATGCCATTTGGCCTGTGTAATGCGTCCGCCACATTTGAACGCATGATGGACAATATTCTCCGTGGTTTGAAGTGGCACACATGTCTCTGCTACTTGGATGATATTGTATTTTCATCCGACTTTGCGACCCACCTAACTCGCCTTGAAACTGTCTTGCAATGCCTTAACAACGCCGGTCTGCAGCTCAATCTGAAAAAGTGCCATTTCGCCGCTCGCCAACTCACTATTTTAGGGCATTTAGTGTCTAAAGATGGCATCCTTCCAGATCCATCTAAACTTCGCGCTGTCGCTGAGTTCCCGAAGCCAACATCTATCAAGCAATTACGCAGCTTTATAGTTTTATGCTCCTATTTTAGGCGTTTCGTTCGGAACTTTGCGACCATCATTGCCCCTCTGACGCGACTTCTCAGCGCTCACAAATATCTTGCTGCCTGGTCGCCGGCTTGCGATGCTGCTTTTACGAAATTGCGCACGATACTTACCTCACCCCCGTATTGCGCCATTTTGACCCGGCTGCTCCTACTGAAGTGCACACCGATGCCAGCGACGTCGACCCCGGCGTTGTTCTTGCCCAACGAAAACCCGGTGTTGATGAATACGTTGTGGCGTACGTCAGTGACAGAAAAGGAATGCTTGGCCATTCATTGGGCGCTTCAGAAATTTCGGCCATACTTGTATGGGCGCCCATTCGATGTTGTTACATACCACCACAATTTGTGTTGGTTGTCTTCACTAAAAGACCCCACCGGCCGTCTCGCCCGCTGGTCGCTTAGACTGCAAGAGTATGCTATCCGAGTTATCCATCGTACAGGGCGCAAGCATTCCGACGCAGACGCTTTATCTCGCTCGCCGGTGCCGCCTGACACTCCGTTGTCACCTGCCTCCAGCATCGTACTGTCTTCCCTGTCCATCGACGACATGCCATCAGAACAGCGCAAGGATCCGTGGCTAACATCACAAATCGATCTTCTTACGAACTCGTCACTTTCACCGGCTCCTCGCGCCCTTCGTCGTCAAGCGCAGCATTTCGCCCTTGGTGACCGTCTCCTCTATCGACGCAGTTATATGCCAGATGGCCGTAAGTGGCTGCTCGTCGTACCTCGCCACCTCCGTAGTGATATATGCGCATCTTGCCATAATGATCCGCAGTGTGGTCATTTGAGTGTATTTAAGACTTATGAACGGTTGCGACAGCGGTTTTACTGGCGCGGTATGTACACCTTCGTCAATAAGTATGTGCGTTCATGCATCGATTGCCAGCGTCGCAAGCCTTCTCCTCTCCATCAGCCGGCTCCGCTACAGCATCTTCCGTGCCCGTACCGACCAATCGATCGTGTTGGCATCGACTTGTATGGACCTCTGCCACATACACCTGCAGGGAATCGTTTGATCATCGTGGCCGTCGATCACCTTACTCGCTATGCGGAGACAGCAGCACTTCAGGATGCCACCGGACCCAAAATCGCGTCCTTTCTTCTTCATCATTTCATTCTATGGCACGGGGCCTATCGGGAACTTCTAAGTGATCGAGGAAAATCTTTCCTATCCGAGGTTGTCGAAGCGCTCCTACGCGAATGTCAGACCATCCACCGGACAGCCAGCGCGTACCACCCTCAAACCAATTGCCTCACAGAGCGCTTCAACCGCACACTGGGTGACATGATGTCCAAGTACATCGCCTCCGACCACTCCGATTGGGACAAGATTCTCCCATTTATAACCTATGCCTATAACACCGCCGTTCAAGCAACTACCGGATTCTCACCATTTTTTCTGCTGTAGAGGTGTGAACCTTCGTCTCCACTCGACACCATCCTCCCCTACTGCCCTGATATCTCAGAGTACACATCACTTTCAGCAGCTGCCAGGCACGCTGAAGAATGTCGCAAGCTGGCTCGCTCGCTTACTTCGGACGAGCAAGCCCAGAAGAAAGCGCACAGCGACAGCAGCCACCCTGTGCATCAATTCTCTCCCGGTGCTCATGTATGGCTCTGGGTCCCATCGACACCACCAGGTCTGACCAGCAAGTTTACTGCCAAATACCACGAACCATATCTAGTGCTCCAACAGACGTCTCCCGTCATTTACCTAGTTGAACCGCTAGCCGCTTCCACTGACCTTCGTCGCCGTGGGCGTGAGATTGTTCACGTGGACCGTTTGAAACCCTATTACGATCCCGCTATCCTTTCTTCTCCTTGAGTCGCCAGGATGGCTCCTCTTTTCTACGGGGGCAAGATTGTAAAGAGGAAGTTCCAATCAGGCGGACAGATCGCCGAGAAAGAGGAAGTGCCTTTTGCGGACAAGCTGTCTACAAGCTGAGCCACCCCCGCTCCGGTCTTACTCGCTACCAGTGCCCACTTCCCCGCTTAACACTACAATAATACGCCATGTTGGCGCAACGTCGTACCTTGGTGCCTTCACATGCCACTTTGTCCAGCGTGCTGAGATAAACTGTTCGAAATGCATCTCAGTTTCGCAAGAACACAACATATTAAACTTCGCCGCGGTTGGAAACTGCCGGAGCGTCACGAACGGCGCCTAACGTCTCTATGCCTGAAAAGCCGGCGCGCCTGTTCACGAGCTGCGAAACTTAATTGGCACCGGCCGGCGAGGTCATTATAAAGTGCTTCAAATGCAGCGTAGTTTAGCAAAACACGTTGCTCACCTTGACGCCGTTCCAAACAGCAGTCGTTCCGCGTAGCAGCCCACGAGAGATAAACATCTGCGGTCTGTGCCGCAAAGGCGCGGCGAGGCACGAGCAGACAAACGCTCGCTCCCTTCTACAACTTTCTGTCGTCTGCTCCGGCAGGCTACCGCTGCAGCGAGTGCCGTCGCGCGCGCGTCCGCGCATATCCGCGCTGGTGCCGCCATCCATCAATCGGCGGCAGCGCAACACGTCGCGCGTCATTTCCTGGGGCTAGTTTTCGCCGAGTGTCTGTCTTTACCAATCTCTTCCTCTATGGGGCAGCCGGCTAGCGTCATGGGCCAGCAGGGTGTGCACGTGTAACGAAGTGTTCGCAAGTTGGACTTCCGTGACGGCACGACGGCTCCGCAGCATTGAAGAAAGGGACCGGGCGATTCCGATTGATGACATAAGTTAACTTAAGTTATTAAAGCTGAGCACAAAATTAATTAAAGCGAATCCAGTGGTACCAAACAACAAACTCAGATTAACAACACATCAGTCAGGCATATTAGAGGGGTCCCGAGCAGCAGATCGGATGGTCGCCGTTCTCCTTCACTGGCCACCAAAACCCCTCTGCCCAACATTTCTCAGGATTCTCCAGGCAGTGTTTGTTACCAGGCGGAGATGCGCTTATCGAAGCCAATGAGAAGACTTCATTTACAACTGAGGAACCAACAGGACGCCGGGGCCCACGAGGTTGTTTCCTCGCGAGCACCGCGTGAATTTCAAGAAGACGATGCGCATCTCCGCCTGGTACACAAATACACAAAAGGTCAACCAAAACACCTGGGCAGCAACACACAGACTGTACAGAATACAAGGCTCCGTCCGCGCTCTCAGCCATCGTCCCTAAACCCTAAGGTGTCCTAATGTCAATCGGCTGGGACGCGAGCTTCCAACAGTCCGCCCCCTTCGCAGCCGAACGGCGCGGATCGCAAAGAATACCCCCCAAGAGAGGTCAAGGGAGAACGCACCACGCCCCGGCGTGAGCAAGGCGCCATCGGTACCCACCCCCAACAAGAAGGAGAAAGCACAGCCACGCCACGCAGGCAAGAAAAAAGACCGCTCCCCGGCTGTGCACGGGTCAGGCAAGTCGGCGCGTCACATGGACATAGCTCGCTATGCGACACCTCCCCCCTACGAAAAAGAGTGTCCTGCTCGGTCACAATCATGCGCGTACAAAGCAACCGCAGGGAAATGCTATGAATAACTATGTACAAGGTTTTAAAATGAAATTACGTCCGTCTACTAGATAGGACCGCACAGCAATACGGAAATGAATAAAATATCCGCGCAATGACCCCCAAAAAAGCGAGAAAATACAACTTAATCCAGCAAAACAGATTCAAGCAGGAAGGTCGAAAATGACAGTTACAAGCAATAAAATATTGGCATATCAGTCAAAATGTTACCGGGCACACTCAAAATGTTCACTTGCACGTATTTCCACAAAACACAAAAACTTTGGGGGGTATATACAAAGAGAAGTCATGGCGGATTAATCTACACTTTCGTCCACACTGTAATACATCTCGTTCTCACTGTCATAATCGGTCCTCACTGCTTTGGGTTCGGTGTGAGTTCCCGTTTGTCTACTGTGGAGTCTCGACTCGTTGTAGGTGGGTGCCTCAGTAGCACTTTTATCAGAAATTCCGCCATCCCTGCTTTTCGCTGTCGATGCAGCTGCACGTTTCGGCTTCGTGGAGACACGAACACTGCGCTCAAACGCATGCACACCATCACCCCTTCTATCACTGTTTGCTGACTCGTCATCGGCGTTCTCATCGGAAGCAAGCCGAGCGTGGTAGTGCTTCAGACGCTCAGCGTTGACGACATCTCGCTTGCAGTGAGAGTGGTATGCGTTTTTGTTCTGCTGCTGCTGCTTGCACTCGGCTTGAGGTAATATCTCGCGCTCCTGACGAAGTCGCGGTATAATTTGGTGAGCGTTCACTGTCCCTTCATCAGCGCGAAAACCGCTTGGTTTGCCAGGTAGGGATTCTGGTGTGTGGCAGTCAGGGCAAAAGAGCACGTATCTCGTAAAATGCTTGAACATCCTGGGCCAGAAATAGCGCCTGCTTAAATTCGCCCATGTAGGCCTGACTCCGAGGTGGCCTGCCGTTAAATCATCATGGCAAGTTTTCAGTACCAGGGGTCGCATACACTCTGGGACTACTACTGCACTCTAGTCCTCTTGAAACCCTTTTTTTCACCTGTGCAGCACACCGTTAATCACCCGAAAGCACCGTGCCGTTCTTCTTAGTTTTCTAACAACGGGCGCCTCACAGTTCTCTAGGTGTTTTATCATCTCCCTCATCCAAGGGTCTTCTCTCTGTTTCATGCCTACATCCATACATCCTAGCACAAGCAACGGTGCAAATTCGCCTTCACTAACCGTTGCCGGCTCGCGTGGCAGGCGAAAAGGCATGGTTCTTTTCTTTCTTTTTGCAGCGGAAAGCTTTACAGTCTCGGCCATTTTATTCTGTCGCCAGTTAGGTGTGTCACGGGTGGTCGAGTTGCTTTTTCCGATTGGGTCTGCCAGGGGCTGTTTCATGCGCGGCGCGTGAAAGGATCGGCCGGGCTGACCACTTAGGCCCGGCCGTCCCCGTTTCCCGGGTTGAAAACCTTCTCGCCGCGCACATTTCTCTGCTCGCAGTCCTCGTCTCTCCATCGCTGGCGACATTTTTGAGCTATGTGACCGCTTCGGTTACAATAGTGGCATCGCGGCCGTTCATCTTCGTCCAGTGCCGTTCTCTGGGGCCATGGCGCGCGCCCACGAAACATTTCCTCTTCAATTGCCTTCAGGCGCCCGGATAATGACTCTAGGGAGGCGGCGATCGCCTTGAAAGCTTGCTCACCTGCGAGCCTTTGCTGTCGACCATGGGATGCAGCAGTGTAAGTGGGAAGTAGGTGGGGCTGCTCAGATGCCAGGACAGTCGACGGATGAGTCTCATTGTTAGCGCTGCCAGCTGTTGGCAAGATGTTCGAATAGCAAGCACAGGGTTTCGTGGCGGCCGGCAGCACCCGGGAAGTCAAACCCGTTAGTGCGGCCTGACGGAGACGTTGCAGTGTCTGTATGAAGTCGGCGCAGCTGGACGGAATGGATATTATCATCTTCTCCATTGTCGTCGGTTTCAGGCCCCGCAGAAGATGACGCAATTTCTCTTCCTCCGGCATTTTGGGGTCGACCCTGGCGCACAGCTGCAGCACATCATAGAAGTATTGCTCCGGAGACTCTGACGGCAGGTGTACTCGATTCTGTAGTCGAAGGTGGGCGATTTCCGTCGCGTGGCGGCTGCTGAAGCAGATCGTGAGCCTTGCCGCCCAATCACTGCAGGAAATTGGCGCACCGGTAAGAGTTGTGTGGTATACCACTCATTCGCGTTGCCATCGAGAGCGAGGTACAAAACTTTCACCTTGGTGTCGCTATCCCAACGTTCAACGATGAGACGTGGTCGTAGCAAGCCTGCCATTCTGCCACGGATTCCTCCGGGGCTCCCTTCAATACAGGAGTGGGGATGGACAGTCTCGGTTGGGAGCTCGTCATCATAGCGAAGTCAGCTGTCGCCTGCATGTCCGGATCGCTCCTGAGATAGCGGCGCATCTCCAGTAGAGCGGGGTTGTCGTTACCCCGCACCTTCCACCAGTTGTAACGAAGTGTTCGCAAGTTGGCCTTCCGTGACGGACATGGACAGAGCTCGCTATGCGACACACGGACGGCTGAAAGAAGATCGCCGACACGAAGATGGAAGCAGTGCCTGCAGAAACGGCCTAGGCGTATTCGTTTGAGTTGCTGTTAGGCGAGGAGCAATGTTTCTTGTGCCGCCGTTAGTGCTTTGGCCTTATTGCTCGTTTTATTCGCTCCGCAGTGTTTTGTTTCGCCGCAGTAAAGCTTCCCTTACATTCTTCCCGCCTTCCGTTGGTGTTCTATTGTCGCGCGCATGAACAGCCTGTTCTCAGCGCAGTAGCGCCTTATGTTTCTTTGTTTTGCTTTTTCGTTTTCCAGAATAAACCGGTGATTTTAAGAGACTGGAGTTCTCACTTATCAGGCGAGACCATGGCTCGCGGACCAGCTTTTTTGAAGGCGAGGCCTTCATCTGGCGCCCAACGTGATTTTTGCTCTAGCTTTGGTTTGCCCCGCGAGTGTCGCAACTTAAGTGAGACCATTCCAAGTTTTCGTGCGTGGCTATGGCGGATAATCTCTACTTACCTGGCAAGACCCCTTCATCAGTTTCTGCGGAAAGGTGCCCGTTGGTCCTGGACAGACACGGAGCAGGAATCGTTTCGGGCGCTGTCAACAGCTATCGCCGATACTGCTCGTCTGCGGCTCCCGGACCTAAACCGGGCCTTTACAGTGCAGACTGGTGCGGAGTGAGTATGGAATAGGATCAGGATCACGAAGGAAAGCTTTGCCGCTTGGCATTTGCAAGTCGCACTCTCTCATCGCCGGAGCGAAAGTACACGATAACAGAGAATGAGTGCTTGGCAATTGTATTTGCGCTAAAAAAATTTGACATGTATTTGGATGGGGCTGAGTTTACAATTCAGACCGATCATCAGGCTCTGTCTTGGTTGTCAAAGCTGCAAAACCCAGCTGGCCGTCTAGCCCGCTGAGCGCTCGCTCTTCAGAAGTATGACTACAAGGTGGAGTACAAGAAAGGCACCTTCAACAAGGCAGCCGACGTCCTGTCCCGAGCTCCGTTACCTGCAGATGGCGAGCAAGCACCGCAAGTCCTGTTGATCGCAGAAGCCGCTGATGCCTGAGGAACGCTGGTTTCCCGTCAACAGCTGCTCGAAGCTCAGCTAAGCGATCCTCAGTGCATCCAAACACGAAAGGGCCTGGACAGCGTCAACCCTGCAGGAAGCACAGCGCCTACCGGCAGCTATGAATGCTACCTGGAAGCAGAGGATGGAGTTCTCCTGAGATATATACGCGCTGCCGACACAGATGGAGGTGAGTCCCCATTTCGTGTTGTCGTACCAAAGAACCTCCGCAAGCTCGTTTTAGAGTATTTTCACGACACACACCTTGCAGGTCACACCGATGGCAAGAAAACATATGAAAAGTTGGGTCGCATCGTGACTTGGCCCCGCATGAGAAAGGATGTCGTGGCATACGTCCGTACTTGTCTTACATGCTAGAAAGAGAAGGCAAGGGGAGGTAAACAACCGGGCTACTTGCAACCTGTGGAGAGCCGTTACCCGTGGAAAATTGTTGCCTGCGACGTTATGGGCCCTTATCCTAGATCTTTGAAAGGAAATTGCTACTTTGCTAGTGGTCACTGATCATTTTTCTAAATGGGTTGAATTATACCCGCTGCGTAAACTGGACTCAAAGGTAGTCTGGGATAAACTCCTAGACGCATTCACTCGGTTCGGCTTCCCGGCGCAGCTAATCACTGATAATGCGACGTATTTTAAGGGGCAGGATATTTGCTGACACCTGCAAAGCTCTTGGCTTGCAGCACTAAAGACTACGCCCTACCATACTTAAGCCAAATCGCAGAGCGGGTCAACAGAAACCTGAAAACATGCTCGTGGCTTTCACGGACCGTCACAAAGACTGGGATTTGCGAGTGCAGGAGATGACTTTCGCCACAAGAACCACAGTAAACCGGACGGCTGGTTTTACGCCGGCGGCTATACTTCTTGGCCGTGAGCTTCAATTTCCCATTGAACATGCCCTTACCCATGACTTATTTACAGGCTCACAGTTATTCCAGGTTCACCCACGATCTCCCCAGTCGTCTCGCTAGAACTCTAAAGGAGGCCAGGGAGAACGTGGACCTCGCCCGCCTGGAGCACTGCGGCCAGTACAACAAGGGCAGGTGTCCTTTGCAGTTCGACGTTGGGGATAAAGTACTCCGCCGCTCGCACCCGCTAAGTGATGCCGCAAAAGGATTTTCAGCCTCTCTCGCTCCTCTGTGGACTGGTCCTTTTGTAGCAGTAAAGCGTCTTTCGCGGCTCGCTTACATGCTTCGTCATGTGCAGGGTGGCCGGGAAACTGGACAAGTCAACGTCGCCGACCTGAGAAAGTACTACGAGCGGCCAGAAAGTATGTTAAGGCACTCTGGTCTACCAGATATGGGAACCACCTGGACAATCGTCTGATGAAGGCCACCAATCCAGCTGATGCCTTCAAGCGGGCAGCTCGTCAGCACCAACATTGTTTTTGTACTCCTCCCAGTTTCGTTCTTTGATATCTCGGGAGGTGTCCCGTCTTGAGAGGGGGGAGTGTGGGGCTCCGCAGCCCCTTTAAGTGTTTTAAACCGCGTGCGCGTCTTCCTATTTGTATTGTTTGCACGGGCAGCGTGAGTGCGCATGAGCAAGCAGATAATCTTGGGGCGCGTGATGTTAACGGCGACAGATGAAGGTAGGTAAGCGATTCGAAAGCAAGGCGCGGGGCTTTTTTGCCCCAGCGGAGAGGCCGGCGCGGGGCAGTCGGCGAGCTACATGGGCCAGCAGGGTGTGCACGGACGACTGAAAGAAGATCGCCGACACGAAGATGGAAGCAGTGCCTGCAGAAACGTCCTATGCGTATTCGTGTGAGTTGCTGTTACGCGAGGAGCATTTTTCTTGTGCCGCCGTTAGCGCTTTGGCCCTATTGCTCATTTTACTGGCTCCGCAGTGTTTTGTTTCGCCGCGGTAAAGCTTCCCTGACATTCTTCCCGCCTTCCGTTGGTGTTCTATTGTCGCGCGCATGAACAGCCTGTGCTCAGCGCAGTAGCGCCTTATGTTTATTTGTTTTGCTTTTTCGTTTGCCCGGAATAAACCGGTGTTTTTAAGAGACTGGATTTGTCACTCGTCGGGCGAGACCATGGCTCGCGGACCAGTTTTTTTGATGGCGAGGCCTTCACCTTGCGGCACTTCAAAAGCACTATGACCCGAGGCGATAAGTTTACAGCCGAGCCCGCTTCCAGCGACGAGATCAACTGGAAGGCGAACCTGTTAGCTCCTACCTAGTAGCGCTCAGGAAGCTTCCAGCTAACTGCAATTTTGGAACGCAAACCATAGCCAGAGCAGCTACCGGGCCGGAAAGCGACGCAGCTTCTAACACCACCATGCTTCCTTTGGACGTCATGTTACGTGACAGATTTGTGTGCGGACTGAGTGACGAGTCACTACAGCAGCGCCTGTTTGCCGAGAGGGATCTCACGTTCGACAAAGCTTACGACATCGCCGTACGAGCGGACAGCGCCGGTCACCAGCTGAAAGATGCTCCAGAACACCGAGCCGGTACACAAAATAAGCAGGTACGCAAACCTCCTGTTGTTGCGAAACCAGTCAAAAATGCACAACGCTGCTAGCTATTTGAAGGCCAACACAATGTCCGGGGATGTCGATTCCAGTCAGCCACTTGTAATTTTTGCCACAAGCGAGGGCATATCGAAAAAGCACGCATTACGAACCGTAAGCATGCCAAGTTAAGGTCGCCTTCTCAGCCTAACCACAGCGTAGACGCCTCAGAGAATAGGCCGCCATCTGATGTACATGGAGCAGCATCAGAACTAATATCAGTGTTGTACGACCTAAACGCTGTGAATCTCGGCACTCGTCAGAAGATTTTTACCGAAGTTACAGTGCATCACAAACTGATTAAGTTCTGTAATAGAAGAGACATCTGGGCGAGTTGGTATGGTGACATGATGAAAAAACAGCGCTACAGATGTGGACGGAGGTGAAGAACAGACAGGACGGGCGCTGAACTCGCAACTGAAGTTTATTGAAAAAGCACAGTATGTATACCTCAGCCATGTGCGGTTTGGTGCTGCTTGGCTGGGTTATATATAGTGTGTTTTTTCAATAAACTTCAGTTGCGAGTTCAGCGCCCGTCCTGTTTGTTCTTCACCTCCGTCCACGTCTGTAGCACTGTTTTTTTATCATGATTAAGTTCGAAGTGGACTCCGGCGCAGCCTATACTCTGCTCAGTGAGGACACGTTCCGAACTTCATGGGCATCAGACGCATCACCGTTACACCAAAACGACAAGCACCTGCGAACATGGTCAGGACAAAACCTGCCACTATTTGGCTCTGTCAACGTACTGGTAAGTTACAACGGCCAGACCCATATGCTACCTCTGCTTGTTATGAAGGGCCCAGGATCAAGCCTTCTAGGGAGGAACTACTTTTCTCCAATAGGTGTGACGATATGCGTCATACATCAGACACCGAGCCAGAACGTGAATGACAATTGCAAGAGACATACGAACGAATATTCTGAGGCGAAATTCCCTTAAATGAAGGACCCCCAGTCACACTGGAGCTGTTAAGTGGCGCGCAAGCAAAGTTTTTGAAGGCTAGGCAGGTGCCCCTTGCTCTCAGAGCTTCAGTTGAAAGGGAGTTGGACAAACTGGAGCAGCAAGGTGTCATCGAGCCGACCCAACATTCACAATGGGCTAAACCACTTTCTGTAGTTAGCGGGAAGAACGTAACTATGCACCTCTGTGGAGACTATCGGAGCACCGTTAATCTTGCGGCTAAAGCGGCGTCGTACCCCTTACCGACACCTGGAGAAGTGTTCAGTGTACTACGCGGCGCAGCACTCTATAGACCTCACCCAGGCCTATCAACAACTGAAGGTGAGCGAAACAACGTCAGCATTACTGACAATTAACAGACTAAAAGGCTTGTGCAATGCCAAACGATTACCCTTTGGCGTAGCTGCAGCCCCGGCCATATGTCAGAAGTACACGGAGACAGCACTTTAGGGAATCCAAGGAGTTCGTGTCTACCTGGACGATGTCATTATTAGTGGCGAAGAACATGCAGCGCACATAGAACATGTTCTTGAACGGCTAGCAAACGAAAATTTGCGTTTAAGCATAGAAAAATGCTGTTTGCGCTGTCAGAGGTGCAACTTCTGGGACATCGAAGTGATGCGGAAGGCATCCACCCTACCGATGGCAGAATGCAAGCGATCCCAGAAGCACGGGCACCAACAAGCAAACAGGAGCGGCAGGCGTTTCTCGGACTCTTAACATTACACGACCGTTTCTCGGAACAGAGAGCTACCGTGGCCAACAACTTATACCAGCGGCTGCGGAAAAATGTCAAATGGACATGGCCGCCACGCCATCAGCAAGCATTCGACGCCCTTAAAGACCTGCTTCGAAAGCGTACATCCCTCAGCCACTACGACGAAAGGAAGTCCCTGCTTTTGTCTTGCGACGCATCTCCGTACGGAGTCGGCGTGGTTATTTAGCAGACTGACGATCAAGGAAGGGAAACCCCTATTGCCTTCGCCTCACGTAAGTTGTCACAAGTGGAGCGCAACCACGCGCAACTGGACAAATAAAGGCTAGCCATCGTCTACGCGGTGACACACTTTCACCAGTACATTGCCGGTCGAAAGGTGATATTTACAATGGATCACCGACGACTACTGGCCATTTTGGGGCCACGAAAGCCTATGCCACCGACATTGTCTCCGCGAATGACATGTTGGTGCATCAAGCTATCAGCGTACGACTGCGATTTGGTCTATCGCAATGCGACTAAACATCGGTTGCCGACGCGCTAAGCCACTTGCCACTAAATGAAACAATTGATGAACCGCCTCCGCCCGGAGACGTTCCTATGTTTGAAGCACTGCCAGAACTTCCGCTTACAGCAGACACAGTTGCAGCATCTACGCAGAAGTGCGCAACTCTCTGGCAAGTTTACACAGCTGTTCACCAAGGTAACATGCACAAACTCAGACGGGACAACTTCGACGCTTACCGCAGGCGAGCTACAGTGTTGAGTACCCATCGCGACTGTCTCCTATTTGGATCCCGAGTTGTGATTCCGAGAGCTACGCTCACAAGCTGTCTCTCATTCACGCTGGACCCAGGGGCATCGTTACCAAGAAAACGTGTGCCAGAAGCTACATGAGGTGGCCTAACATTGACCACGACATTGAAACGACAGTCCGAAATTATAAACCTTGTCAAAGCAGCCGGAGCAATCCACCGAAAGCTTCTCTCTCATAATCAGAAAAGGCGCTCATGCCTTGGCACACCCTGCACATTAATTTTGCATGGCCCAATTGAAGGCTGCACTTTCCTTTGATCGTAGATTCCTACACAAAATGGCTTGAGATAAGAGAACTGCGACAGACGACTTCGGCAGCAGTCATTGACAAACTCCGATCCCTGTTCGCAACGTTCGGAATTTCCTGCAAGATAGTGTCAGACAACGGAACACCGTTTGTGTCTGCGGAGATTCTCACGTTTTATCGCGACAACGGGATCTCATCCGTCACATCGGCCCCCTACCACCCAGCGACAAACTGACGTGCTACAGCGTGCCCTTGAAAGAGACCATACAGGGTCGCTGCAGCGCCGCCTTGCGCGTTTTCTCTTCACGCAGCAAACGACAGTTCAAAACACGACAGACCAGACCCCAGCGAAAATGATGTTTGAACTCGAAATGCGAACGTAGCTCACAGCTATTGTCCCTGAGCCAGAAGCATTGACGGCCTGGGAAGAAAAACCGATTCCGCGCTGCGTAACACTTGTTGAGGGGCACCGCGTCCTCGCCCGCCAGTTTCAGAAAACCACGCTGGGAGGAAGCTACTGTTGTGAGAGGCATAGACCTGCGCTCTTGGCTCGTCAACATATATGGAACAGTGACACGCCGACACATCAACCAGCTGCGTGGATGTACGGCGCCTTCTGAGAGCGGTTTGGCAGCAGCGAGGACATCTGAACCATTCTCCCACATAGTCTGGCATCTCTCCTCAGAAGAAAGGACTGCAACCAGGGCAGACCTACAAAGCACAGCGGGCAACATCCAGCCTTCAAGTGGTTCTTCCCTGTGCGCATAGAGCCAGCGCGCTTCCGCGTGACCTCGCCGACCCCCTGCACGCTATCAGGCAACTTTTTAAAGGGAAGGAAGTGTTGTGTCCAAGTGCTGTGTTATCAGGTGTGACTAGAGCAGTGCGCCTTAATGAAAGACACTTGCTCTCCTCTGCGAGTATCGCCTCGAGAACTCGCCCCCTACCCATGCCCAGCGGGACGCCCCTCACAGCGGGCTCCCTCACACTCCTGCTATTCGGAGGAGCAATTTCCAATAGTTGTTTGGGGAAGCAAGTCTCATCTGTGGACGTGCGTTCTCTCCGTGCTTCGGCCGGCCAGTTCGGCTTTCGCCTCGGCCGATGCTGGTTGCACCCTCTTGTCTGGTTAATAAACAGTCAACAGTAGCGCGTACGTCTTTTCTACACTGACGACGCGCGAACACATTATTTATCGTGAGACCACTGACATATATTTTACCATCGATCGAGAAGCGTCTGAATAGTCCCGATGAGCTGGTATCATGGAGCGCGTACAATCGCAAATACTTGTAAATTACATCTGCTTATTAATGTACTTTAAATACACTTTATTAGAAAGTGAGTTGGGCAAAATATGACTAACTTCACTGCACAAGCGGAGGAAAGAACATTTCTCTCTCTCTGTTTGTATATATATATTGTTACGGCGCGCGCCGAGCAGCGCTGCGCCAGAAAAAGAAGAGGCGCGGGACGAGCGCGAGATGAGCGCGCGGCGCCAGCACGAGGGTTAGAGAACAAAAGAAGAGCGCCGGGGCAAGTGGTGTTTGCCTGGTGTTCTCCGTTCTTCTGTGTCTACCTTTAGGCGGGAACAGCGTCCCACAACATTTTGGTGGCAGTGGTGGGATCATGCCGCTCACCCGCTCCCAAAGTCAAGGACCCGACTTGCCTGGTGGCAGGACTCGCCTGGTGGCAGGACTTTGCCACCAGGCGATGGCGGCGACGACGCAGCGGCTGGCGCAGCTAGACCTAGACACTCGGAGGGGCTCGGTCCTTCGCAGCAGCTGGATGACGGTATTGAGCACCTCCTAGACATAGTTACTCAGCGGATGAACGCATGGGAGGCCCGTCTGACTGCCCAGGCTGTGGAGATGGAAGCTCTCCGGCGCTGTCCTTCTGCAGGAAGACGAGTCTGGTGACCACAAAGTTCTAGCTTATGCTAGCCGCCAGCTTTCCGACGTAGAGCGCCGCCGCTACTCTTCGAAACTTGAGTGCCTCGCCGTCGTCTGGGCCGTCGAGAAGTTCCGTTCCTACCTGTACGGCCGTAATTTTACTATAGTCACGGACAATAGCGCTCTCACTTGGCTGCAGTCTGCCAAACACTTTAATGCCAAGATTGCACGCTGGTCATTGCAACTTCAAGAGTATGATTTTACCATAGTGCATCGGCGCGGTTCTGCCCATCAAGATGCCGATTTCCTTTCTCGCCACTCTTGTCCCGTGACGGCTTTGACGGATTTCAGGACTGCACAAACGCAAGATCCCGACATTGCGGCCATAGTCCAATCCCTTGGCACCGCCGCCGGCGCAGGTCTCCGTAAACTGCGCCGGGTCTATCGAATTAAAGATAATCTCTTGGGTAATGTGAGGCGGCTCCGTGGTCGACCACACGTGTGGTTGCCAGTGGTGCAGGCAACACTGCGGTCGCAAGTCTTGCGCGGCCTACACGACGCTCCCACAGCTGGTCACCTTGGTCGCGGCTAGACCTACGCACGAGTGAAGCGCCTAATATGTCCAGAGACATCAAGGAACACGTTGCGTCCTGCCAGGCGTGCCAATACCGGAAATCGTCCACACGAATAATCAAGCCACCCCTGCAGGCTTTTTCGCCGCCGAGTTCACCTTTCGAACTGGTTGGACTGGACCATTTGGGCTCATTCCCGAAGACGCCTGCCGGAAACAGGTATATTCTCGTTGCGATCGAATACTTTTCCAAGTGGGTCGAAGCACTGCCCGTTCCAGACACCTCTTCCGCTTATGCCGTTTTGTTTGTGGAACAGCATCTCGTTATTCGGCATGGGGTGCGCCGACGCCTCATCACGGACCGTGGGAACTCCTTTATGTCCCAAGAATTTGAGCGAGCCCTCCACGTCTTCGGCATTGCGCGTTCCACTACATCCGTCATTCATCCCCAGTGCAATGGCCTCGTGGAGCATGTTAACCGCACCCTCACGGATATACTCGCTTCCTACGTGGCTCCGTCCCACAGAAACTGGGATCGTTTTGTTTCTGCGGCAGCTTTTGCACTCAACACTGCTAGGCAAGAAACAACGCATGTCACGCCGTTCTCAGTTGTCTATGGCAGAACACCCTCCATCCCTCTCGACGCGCAGTTGGGCCTTCCCCATCAGACTGCGTCCCCAACTTACTCCGCCCAACGACTTCGTTACGCCCGCCTCTACGCTCAGCACAACCTTCTCGCGGCTCATGCGCGTGTGCAAGGGGCCAATGCGGCAGCACCACCACTTCCCTCCTTCCGGTCCGGTGACTTGGTCCTCGTTCGCCGCACCATCCGCGCGACTGGCCGTGCCACGAAGCTCATGCCCGATACCGCGGCCCTTACCGTGTCGTTGAACGGCTCGGCCCTCGTGACATATCGCCTCGACGACCTCCCCGAGCATCGACCTCCCCGAGCATATATTGCCGCATATAAGACGATGCCAAAGATGATGACTGGCCCACAAGCGCAATCCTGCAAGAAGAAAGAGGAAGCTTGAGCGCAAGATTCGGTCCAGTCGACCATTATAACCTTCTTATCTTAGGCCTTCCTTGGCGTTCTATCGAGACGTGACACTGGTGGAGGTGCTGGGAATGCATAAAACGCCTTCCGGCAGTCAACAGCGGATCCCAGACATGGACACGCCGGTGCATCGCGCTATCCGCCACCTTTTAGGCCTAGCCCCGGAGTTCTGCCATCTGCCAAAGGACTCCTCAACGCCCAAGTTCTTCAGGCCTCCCAAGCCATGGCACAACCCAACCCTACGCTGGTGACTCTTCAGAACACCAAGGTGACAGAGTGCTTTCGCGGGGATGCGTTTGAAGATGTGGTGGACTGGCTTGACCAGTTTGGGCGAGTGGACAAGATAAATCAATGGAGAGCAGACCAGAAGCTTTCCAATGTCTATTTCGCCCTTCAGAATAATGCAAGAACGTGGTTTGAAAACCATGAGGCCCGCTTATCTACATGGAATGACTTCCTTCGCCAGCTGTTAGACACATTTGCTAAAAGTGATCGACGAGAGCATGCGCTACGCCTGCTTGAAGTGCGCGTCCAGCAGCCAAATGAGAGCGTGGGTATGTTTGCGGAAGACATGGCACGCCTTTTTCGCGGTGCATACCCTGATATGAGTGAGCCAAGAAAGCTACGGCATCTCATGCACGGTGTTAAAGAACAGGTGTTTGCCAGCTTGGTACGCAACCCACCCTAAACCGTGAGTGAGTTCATTAAGGACGCTACGGCTATAGAGCGAACCCTCCAAGACCGGTGCCACCAGTACAACCGACCTGTCAACTGTGCCGCGACGACTACGGCGGCGCTGACTGCGGCAGATAAGACCACTCTTCGAGAGATCATTAGAGAAATTGTCCTTGGGAGTTGCAGCGAATTACGGCTGCGAAGGCTCAGTCGTCAGGGGATCTCTTGGAAGCTGTGAGCAATGAAATTCGGTACGCCCTATCATCGTCTACAAAATGCAACAATTCTCGTCCAGTCGACAACGCGGAGGCCCTTTCCGAACCATACCACGCTCCCCAACCGGTCAGCTATGCGGCGGACATTCCTGCACCTTATCACGAGCCGCATCCCGAGAGCTAAGGCACGATCCTTCGTCGCCCACCTCCGACCACGCCCCACCGAGCTCACCCAGCCGTCAGGAGACGCCGTTCTTCCAGGGGCCCTAGTGGGCGCCTTCCAGGCGCTCTCAACTGCACCGAACTGACAGGTGGCGCAGTTATGACAGCTGACCACTCAGTGTCTACTGCGGACAACCTGGCGATGTATATCGGACTGCCGCTACTGCGAAGAGGGTCAGTCCTTTCCGCCTGCTTCTGCTCGCCGCCGCCGCTTCGACGCTGACTCTGTCCAAATCGAGGACGACCCTGCGGTCAGCAGGGAAACCGAATCCCCGGGCTTCCGCCGCCGCTCCTCCTCATCGCCACAACTTTATTATTCGCCGATGCGTCGCAGCACTGCTGACGTTAGCAGACGGCGGTCGCCTAGCCCTCACCGTAGAAACTAACAACCGCAACCTCGCGAGGGGAGGTTGCAACCAGTCGAAAAGTATCAAAACCCTCACTACCACCGCAATTGCCGACAACCCGTGCTTCTGACGCTGCCGTTAGCATTGACATTGCCGCACTACCGCCGAAAATGCCGCCTACATTACCGCCGAAAATGCCGCACCAGATGAGCAGCCCCGACGACGATGCTGACACCGCCGCCCTTGCCGCATTTCCGCCGCAAATGCCGAAAGAGACGAGCAACCCAGATAACGTTGTTAGCGCTGACCTCGCCATTTTCATTGATGGGCTGGAGGTACATGCTCTGGTGGATACCCGGGAGGATTTTTCAATTATCAGCCAGAAACTCGCTGACACGCTGCGCAAAGTAAAAACGAAATGGACTGGGCCAGTAATAAGAAGTGCTGGGGACCAGCTACAGGCACCGACAGGGAAGTGCACTGCCCGGATAGGAATAGGAAACGCGGTTTTTGTTGGCAGCTTCGTTATCCTCCCTGACTGTTGCAAAGACCTCACCTTGGGCATGGACTTCCTGCGTCTTCATGGGGCTGTAATCAGCACTCGTGACAGCGTCGTTGCCTTCACCAACAATCATGAAGACCTTGGTTATGCGGAAGTACCACTGATGCCCTTACGCGTCGCCAGTGAGACGGTGACATTACCTCCGCGATCATGCTCTCTTGTTGAAGTGAAGTGCGACATGGCGCATACCGGTGGTGGTATCGCCGAAAGAGCAGTCGCCCTGGTACTAAGCCGAGGTGTTTCTATAGCTCGAGGGCTAGTCAACTTGACCAATGGGCAGACCGAAGTGCTACTGACAAACTTCAGCGACGAGTGTCAGCAAATTCCGAAAGGCACAACTGCGACCTTTTTCGACAGCCTCCCAAATTCGCAGCACTGCTTCTCACTGCAACAGGAAGGATCAATGTGCAAGACGCCCGTAACCATCGTCGATGTGAGTCCAAGAACAGGACCGCCTTTTGGATCTCATAGATAAATTTCGAGACTGCTTTGTTTCCGAATCGAGGATCGGTCAAACGCCTTTGACAAAACATCAAATCATCACGGATGACTCGATTCTCCCGATTCGACAAAATCCTTACCGTGTGGCTCCAAAAGAACGTGAAGCCATTCAGCGCAAGGTGGCCGAAATGCTTAGTGACGACGTTATCGAGCCGTCACAGAGCCCCTGGGCTTCCCCCATGGTACTTGTTAAAAAGAAAGACGGCAGCTTACGATTTTGCATAGATTACCGCAAGCTCAACCAAGTAACTAAAAAAGACGTGTACCCTCTTCCTCGCATCGACGATTCCCTTGATCGCCTACGAAATGCACGTTGCTTCTCATCAATGAACTTGAAAAGTGGATATTGGCAGATAGACGTAGATGAGAGAGATCGGTAGAAGACAGCATTCGTCACTCCTGACGGATTGTACGAGTTTAATGTCCTTCTGTTCGGTTTATGCTGAGCACCAGCAACATTTCAGAGGTTGATGGATACTGTGCTCTCGGGACTTAAGTGGCAAACATGCCTGGTGTATCTTGACGACGTGATTGTGTTTTCGGCCACATTTGAACAGCCTCTACGCCGTTTGCTAGCTGTATTTCAGGCCATACGATCTGCAGGCCTCACACTAAAACCCGAGTAGTGCCACTTCGGTTACGACGAGCTGCAGTTCTTAGGTAACGTCGTTAGCCAAGAAGGTGTCCGGCCTGATCCTGAAAAGCTCTCCGCAGTCGCCAAGTTCCCAACACCTACGGACTTAAAAGACATTGCGGCGCTTCCTGGGTCTTTGCGCCTATTACCATGCTATTACCGCAGGTTTATTGCTGGTTTCTCACGAATTGCCTGGCCATTAACTTCGCTGACGCGTGACAACGCTGTCTTTCGCTGGGGTGAAGAACAGCAACAAGCTCTTAATGAGCTGTGGAGGCGTTTACAGACACCGCCTGTCCTGGCGCACTTTCATGACGACGCCCCTACACTGCTTCATACGGATGCCAGCACCGTGGACTTAGGTGCAGCGAAGGTGGAGCTGGTGCAGCGCCAGGATGGTGTGGAAAAAGTAATTGCTTACGCCAGCAGGACCCTATCTAAAGCAGAAGCCAACTACTCGGCAACCGAAAAAGAATGCCTTGCAGAGGTATGGGCGGTTATGAAGTTCCGCCCTTATTTGTACGCTCGCCCCTTTCAAGTCGTTAGCGACCATCACTCGCTCTGTTGGCTGACGAATCTAAAAGACCCTTCAAGGAGACTCGCGCGGTGGAGCCTTCGATTACAAGAATTCGACATGGCAGTTATTTACAAATCTGGAAGAAAAACACGTATGCTAACTGCCTTTCGCGAGCACCGGTCGAACCTTACACTATGACCGATGAAGATGCTGCGTTTTTAGGTGTCATAGATGAGGCAACGCTTTCCTAACAGCAGCGAGAAGACCAGGAATTGCTCTCTCTTATTGATTTCTTGGAAAAACGAACTACGGTTGTGCCTAAGATTTTCGCCCGAGTAATCTCTTCGCTCTTTTTTCACAACAACGTACTTTACAAGAAGAAATTCCGCCCTGGGGGAAACAGTCATCTACTCGTCGTCCCATCTGCTCTCCGCAATGATGTTTTGCAAGCGTGTCACGACGAGCCAACCGCCGGTCACCTAGGCTACGCCCGCACGTTGGCTAGAGTCCAGCACGGATACTACTGGCAAAAACTACCGGCGACAGTGAAACACTATGTACGTACGTGCATAGACTGCCAGCATCGTAAATCACCCCCTGTAAAACCAGCTGGCCTACTCCAGCCTCTTCAAGTGGCAACAACACTTTTTAAGCAAATCGGCATGGATCTCCTGGGACCATTTCCGATGTCCACAGCCAGGAATAAATGGATAATTGTCGCCACCGATTATCTAACCCGCTACACGGAGACCAAGGCTCTGCCAAGGGGTACTGTTGCCGAAGCAGCTCGGTTCTTCGTGGAGAACATTGTCCTATGACATGGCGCTCCGGCGCTCATTATAACTGACCGAGAAACTGCATTTCAGGCCGAACATTTGGAGACCGTTCTCCGCCTCAGTGGTACCAGTCACCGTAAAACTACAGCCTATCACCCCCAAACCAATGGGTTGACGGAACGCCTCAATAAAACCATCGCAGACATGCTTTGCATGTACGTTGACGTGAACCACAAGAATTGGGACAAAATTCTTCCCTGCGTCACGTTCGCCTACAATACGGCACGCCAAGACACCACTCGTATGACACAATTCAGCCTCCTTCACGGGCGACCAGTAACAACTAGGCTGGATGCAATGTTGCTCCCGAATGCCCATACCGACGACCTCGATCAGGACGCCGAGGAAATCGCTCAGTTTGCAGAGGAAGCTCGCCAACTAGCGCGTGTGCGGATCAAAAATCAGCAAGAGCATGATGCACGACACTACAATCATAGACGTCGACATGTCATGTACGAACCTGACGACAAAGTGTGGGTCTGGACGCCTATTCGCCGCCGTGGACTCTCCGAAAAACTATTCCGGCGATATTTCGGGCCCTATGTTGTTCAGCGACGTTTAACCAACGTCACTTATAAGGTGGTGCCAGACGGGGTGTCGACCTCAAAGCGACGCCAGCAACAAGCCGACGTCGTCCACGTTGTACGCATGAAGCCGTACAACTTGGACTGACCTTGAACTCCTGCTTCCTTTTATGCTCATCGGGACGATGATTCCTGAGGAGGGGGGCCAATGCCGCATAGAAGACCACGCCAAAGATGATGACTGGCCCACAAGCGCGAGCCTGGAAGAAGAAAGAGGAAGCTTGAGCGGAAGACTCGTTCCAGTCGACCATTAAAACCTTCGTATCTTAGGCCCTCCTTGGCGTTCTATCGAGACGTGACAAAAATATACAATATATATATATATATATATATATATATATATATATATATATATATATATATATATATATCCAGTAGGTTTTAATGTGCCAATTTACTGAATAGCGTAGAGCATTACATCAGGTGCAGCGGCGGCGTAGCGGTAGAACATCCGCCTTGCATACAAGAGGACCGGGGTTCAAATCCCGGTGCCACACAATTCTCCACCGGATTAAAAAAAAAAATCCGCGTGTCGTTGGAATTGCTGAAACAGGTTTGGGGTGCGACCTGATGCCGGCGAACACCTCCGGCAACGCACTCCCTCACCAGAACAGGAGTTGGCCACCCTGGTGCCGTAATTGGCCGTAACCTCTCCTGATAAGCTCCACAAAACCCCGGCCCTCAGTCACCAGCGCGTGTGGAATAACTGACCACGGCGGCGGTCAGACCTGTGACGCAGCAGGGGGTGCTAAGAATGCCTGGCTCCGCTGGACAGGCCGCCATTGGAAACTGACCCTGGCAGCGTTTAATGCTAGAACCCTAGCTAGTGAAGCTAGTTTAGCAGTGCTGTTAGAGGAACTACAGGGTATGAAATGGGATGTCATAGTGCTTAGTGAGGTTAGGAGGACGAATGAGGCATATACTGTACTGAAGGATGGGCATGTACAGTGGTATCGAGGTTTACCAGAGGGGCGACAACTAGGAGTAGGTTTCCTTGTCAATAAGTATATAGCGGGTAATATAGATGAATTCTATAGTATTAATGAGAGGGTGGCAGGCATCGCAATTAGGCTTAACAAGCGGTATAAACGGAAGGTTGTACAGTCCTATGCACCTACATGTAGTTATGATGACCGGGCAGTTGATAGCTTCTACGAAGATGTAGAATCGGCAATGCGAAAGGTAAAGACACATTATACTGTACTAATGGGCGACTTCAATGCCAAGGTAGAGAAAAAGCAGGCAGGAGACAAGGCAGTAGGTGACTATGGCATTGGCTCTAGGAATAGCAGGGGAGTTACTAGTTGAGTTTGCAGAGCGCAATCACTTACGAATCATGAATACCTTTTTCAGTAAACGGAAGAACCGGAAATGGACATGGAAAAGTCCTAACGGGAAGACTAAAAATGAAATCGGCTTCATAATGTGTTCAACCCCTGCCGTTATCTAACATGTAGAGGTAATCGGGAAAGTGCGATGCAGTGACCACATAATGGTGAGGTCCCGAATTAGCCTAAATCTGAAGAAGGAACGCAACAGATTAGTAAGAAAGAAACCCATCAACGAATTAGCTGTGAGGGGAAGGAGAGACGAGTTCAGGATCTCGCTACAGAATAGGTATTCAGTTCTAACCGAGGATCGCGACATTACCCTAGAAGCAAGGAACAATAATTTCAGAGATATAATTAGTGAGTGCGCGGTAGAAGTAGGCGGCAGGATAGTTAGCGAGGATACCGGCAGGCTGTCAAGGAGACGAAAGATTTGATTAAGAAACGCCAGAGTATGAAAGCTTCCAATTCAACAGACCAGATGGAATTGGCCGAGATGTCAAAGCTAATCAATAAGCGCAAGGTGTTCGATATAAGGAAGTATAGCATGGAGAAAATGGAGCATGCTATGAAGAACGGGGTAAGCCTTAAAGCGGTAAAGAAGAAATTGGGCATAGGCAAAGACCAGATGTACGCGATAAGGGACAAAGCGGGCAACGTCATCACGAATATGGACAAGATAGTCAAAGTAGCCGAGGAGTTCTATACAGAGCTCTACAGTAGCCAAAGTAGTGAGGACCGTAATGAGATTGGCGGTAGAGAAAAACAGTCAGACGTTCCACCAGTGACGAAGGACGAGGTCAAGAAAGCACTAGATGCTATGAAAAGAGGGAAATCAGCTGGAGAGGATCAGATAACTACAGATTTGCTGAAGGACGGGGGGGATATCGTGCTAGAAAAACTGGCCACCCTGTATACGCAGTGCCTGGTGTCATCGACGGTACCGGAACCATGGAAGAATGCAAACATTATCCTCATTCATAAGAAAGGGGACTCTAAGGACCTTAAAAATTACAGAACAATCAGCTTACTGTCTGTTAAGTACAAGGTATTTACTAAGGTAATCGCTAATAGAATCAGGACAACCTTAGACTGCAATCAAGCAAAGGATCAAGCAGGGCCCGGCGAAATCATGGGGACCACTTCGCTGACCATGAAATTCCTTTTCACGGTACAGGTGCTCCTGTCAGTGATCGCCGGATCATCAACCTGCATTGACACGTGCTATGGACCTGCAGTTATCAACGCTATCCGTGGCGCGTGCTCTGAAGCGCCAACTCCATTCCCGGAAAGCAAGATCCTCCCCCATCTGCATGACCTGCGCATGACAGTGACATCACCGATTCCGTTTGCTATAAGAGATTGCCCGCAGCGTTATTTCTTCAGTGGGCCCGGCGAAATCATGGGGACCACGTCGCTGACCATGAAATTCTTTTTCACTGTACAGGTAAGTTGCACCTTCTCTAAAGTAAGGGCTGGTGATGATGTCCTACTAGTCGTTCTGCCGTGCCCACACACCTGTCTAACTTTAGCTTACCAGTGTTTCCTTGCATGTAAAATGTTGCTCTGCGGTGATGTCGAGCAGAACCCTGGTCCTTTAGTGGAAGGTCTGTGCAGCACTATTTTGAACGGGCAGGCCGAAATACGCAGCGAAATTCTAGAAATGAAAACCCGTATCAAGGGCACTGAAGAACTTTTACACAATTTTAATGCACAGCTATGCTCTTTGACCAAACTTCTGAAAGAATTGTCTTCTAACCCCCCACACGTAGCATCTCTTGTGGATTCAACCACTGCCATGCAAGACATGATGGCATGGCAGAAAAACAAACTGGTTGATCTCGAAGATCGAAGTCGACGCTCAAACCTTATCGTATATGGTATAGAGGAGCCTTCCGATGAAACCGAAGGCACTTTAAGAAAGGCAGTTATCACTGGGATCTTTGAAGAAAAGCGTGGTTTAAAATGAAAATCTGTTGCACGTATACATCGCCTTGGAACCGAAGGCCCGTGATCGCATATTTTCAAGATTTCACGGAAAAACAAGCTGTATTACAAAATTGGAAAAAACTCAAGGGGTCAAACACTTATGTCCAAAACGACTACAGCCAATGCACGCTGCGCAAACGTAAATTGTTGTGGGAAAGTTCAAAGATAGAACGAGACGTCAAAAAACGCGTGAGCCTTATTCATGATAAGTTGAAAGTTGACGGCGTGTTGTATATATGGGATGATGCACGAAAAGAACGTGTGGCTCTACCATCACGAAGTGGAACAAAAGACGAGCACTCGATACCTTCATCAGGAAATTCCACGAATGATTGACGGAAAGCAAGCGCTAATACTAAAGAACTGAGAGTATTAAATTTGAATGCCCAGAGTCTCCTCAATAAGACGGATAAACTCGAGTACCTTCTTTTGGTACATGACCCTCACATAACAGTCATCACTGAGACTTGGCTGCATGATGCTGTATATGATTCCGTCCTCATACCCAGCTCATCCCAAATCTTTCGTCGCGACCGACCCACACGGGGTGGTGGCGTTGCAGTAGTATTAAAAAACCCTCTAAACAGCGTAGTCCTAAATCAAATCCCAGATCATGAAAGCCTATTTATCCACGTGAACTGCTGGGGCCATGTATTCACAGTGTGTGCTGCTTACAGAGCACCGTCGTGCTCTACTGATTATTTGTTTAGGCTTTACGATCACTTATGCCTGCTTAAAAAAGACCATCTCATTCTTGCTGGTGATTTTAATCTGCCTGAAATCAATTGGAGTAACCCAAAATCTGTCTTTGATGTTATTGATAACCATTTGGCTGATATTATGTTCGCATGCGATCTTGTACAAACTGTAACGGATTATACTCGTGAAATTGGGAATGCCCGTTCTACTCTTGATTTAATCTTTGTCAACAAAAGTGTGTCTGAATATACGGTATCAGTAGACGCTGGCATTTCCGATCACCATGTCGTAAACTTGTCATTTCAAATAGAAAATCGACAACACCACAGCGAACATTCTATTCGTATTGTGAAAAATTTTTCACGAGCCAATGACCAAGCCATTTTGGACACACTATGGCATCTCTCTGATAATCTATGTGGTGATGTTAAATCATTATGGAAGGCATTAACGGAAACTGTACAGTTCTGCTTCGATAATTATGTACCAGACAGACGTACCAAAACTAACAAAAAGAACCCATGGATGACGCGAGAAATTATTCATATCCATCGCAAGCTAAAACGTGCCAAGCGTAGCGGTCATTTCAATAGCTCTCATCAAGCCCTTAAATCTGCGCTTGCCTCTCGCTTAGCCGATGCAAAAGCAAAATACTTCACTCACTCACTCCCGAGCTTTCTAAAAGACAGTCCTCAGACGTTCTGGCGGTACCTCAGTGAAACTAAAAAAGAACCGAGTCAGTTATCTGTTAATAATTGCACTCCTCATGACCCGTCAGTTATTGCCAACTGCTTTAATCAGTACTTTCACTCTGTTTTCACCACGACACGCGATGACGTCCAGTTTGATTATTCCCTTTCGGATCTATCACCCGCCTTCATTACTTACGAAGGTGTTTTTAATATGTTACTCAACCTTAAAGTGAAGACCTCTGTTGGCCCTGATAATGTACCTAACGTATTCCTGCGTCGCTATGCAGAAACCCTAGCCCATATTTTTACTCATCTCTTCCAGTTATCATTTCGGGACTGCGTTCTTCCTGACGATTGGCGAATTGCCCGAGTGATTCCAGTTTTCAAAAAAGGTGACCGTCTTGATGTTAGAAATTATCGTCCAATTTCATTAACCTCTAGTACATGTAAACTCATGGAACACATCGTATCCAACTTCATAATCGCATTTCTCGAAGAAAACAACGTTTTGTCGTGTTTCCAACATGAATTTCGGAAAGGCCTTTCAACTGTTACCCAACTGGTAACCACCATTCACGAAGTGGCATCCTCTCTTGATAAGGTGAGCAAATAGACATGATATTGCTTGACTTTAGCAAAGCATTTGATCGCGTCTCCCATAACAAACTAGTCCTAAAGCTTCAGAACATTGGTCTTCCTTTACCAATGGTGAAATGGATTCAAGCATACCTCAGTAACCGAAAACAGTTCGTCCACGTGAATGGCTGCTCCTCTAAAATTCTCCCGGTTGGCTCTGGAGTACCTCAGGGCAGTGTCCTGGGCCCTGTTTTATTCCTAATTTACATTAATGACATTGTTGCCTCAATTGACATCACATCTGTTAGTATCAGGTTATTCGCAGATGACTGTGTTCTACTCAAAACTATTCGTTGCATAGATGACCAAATTGCCTTGAACAATAACATTAATGCTGTACACCAGTGGTGTAGCCTTTGGTCTATGGAATTAAACAGAGAAAAATCCGTTCTTCTTCGCGTAACTAACAAAAAAAAACTCCGTTTCAGTTTTTGTATAAAATCAACGAATATCCAATAGTTCAGGTGAATGAGTGTAAATATCTAGGCGTCACGATAACTAAAAACTTGAACTGGACCAGCCACATCAACAAAACCTGTGCATCAGCCTTCAGGAAACTAGGTTTTCTTCGTTCTAAATTAAGGTCAGCTCCTGCCCATGTTAAGCTGCTAGCATACAATACGCTTATCAGGCCTCAGCTGGAGTATGCTTGTGTGGTGTGGGACCCGTACTTGAAAAAAGACATAACTAAAGTAGAAAAGGTTCAGAGAAAAGCAGTTCGTTTTATATTCAATGCATATGGCAGATTAGATTCCCCATCGCCTCTAATGAGTGATAACATTTTGACATTAGAAACGAGAAGAATGATTTCCAGATTGCGGTTTCTGTATCGGCTTTGCAATCACCAACTTGATATCAATGCACAATTGTTCATTCATCCACGCGTGGGTCGTCCAACCCGACACTCCCATCATCACAACCTGGAAACCATCTTTGCCCGTACTAACAGATTCAAGAACTCTTTTTTCCGCGCACTGTCTCCCAGTGGAATGCACTCCCAAAAGATGTTTTCTCCGCTAATAATATAACAGTTTTTGAAGAAGGTGTAAGAAAAGCCCTGCCTTGATTTTTTGCTTTCCTATTTGCTGATTCATATGTTTGCACTGTGCCCTGTTTGTTTTATATTTTTGCTTGCCGATGGTGGCGCTGAAATGCATTTTCTTTTGTCCTGTGTTGCCCTCCTGCTTGGTCTATATTGACTGCAGTATTTTCTAAATAAAATAAAATAAAAAAAGAAAAACGATACTCTACTATCGATCATATCCATACCATCAATGAGGTGATAGAAAAGTGCTGGGAATATAACCAGCCCTTATACATAGCATTCATTGATTACGAAAAAGCATTTCACTCAGCTGAAACATCGGCGGTGATGCAGGCATTGCGAAATCAGGGGGTAGACGAGCCGTACGTGAAAGTGCTGGAAGATATATATATATATATATATATATATATATATATATATATATATATATATATATATATATATATATAGTGGCTGCACAGCAACCATAGTTCTGCATAAAGAAAGTAGCAAAATTCCCATAAAGAAAGGTGTTAGGCAAGGGGACGCAATCTTCCCAGTACTATTCGCAGCTTGCTTATAGGAAGTATTCAGGGAATTGGAATGGGAGCAGTTAGGGATAAGGGTAGATGGAGAATACCTCAGTAATCTGCGATTTGCTGATCACATTGCCTTGCTAAGCAAATCGGGGGATGAACTGAAAATTATGATTGATGACTTAGACAGGAAAAGTAGAAAGGGAGGCTTGAAAATCAATATGCAGAAGACTAAGGGAAGGAACAGCAGTTTACATTAGGTAGCGAAGTACTGGAAGTAATAGGCGAATATGTCTACTTAGGACAGGCAGTAACCGCAGATCCGGACCATGAAAAGGTAATAAGAAGAATAAGATTGGGATGGAGCGCATTTGGCAAGCACTCGCATATTATGACTAGCAGCTTACCGGTATCGCTCAAGAGGAAAGTATACAACAGTTGCATCTTACCTGTACTCACCTATGGGGCTGAAACGTGGAGGCTAAGCAAGAGAGTTCTACTTAAGTGGAGGACAACCCAGAGGGCTATGGAACGAAAAATGGTAGGGGTAACATTAAGATATAGGAAGCGTGCAGAGTGGGTCAGAGATATAAGTCAAGTTGCTGACAGTCTAGTGGAAATGAAGAAGAAGAAACGGACATGGACTGGACATGTAGTGCGAAGAGAGGATAACCGATGGTCACTGAGGGTAACAAACTGGATTCCAAGGGAAGGAAAGCGTAGCAGGAAGCGGCAGAAAGTTAGGTGGGAAGATGAGATTGAGAAGTTCGCAGGGGTCAAGTAAATGCAGCTAGCACAGAACCGGGTTAACTGGAGAAATATGGGAGAGGCCTTTGCCCTGCAGTGGGTATAGTCAGGCTGATGATGATGATGATTACGACAAACGCGACTGTTCATTTTCACAGTTTTGTCGCCAGTTTCGGGAATGGTATTCCCTTCATGAGGACAAGTTTACATATATATATATATATATATATATATATGTAAACTATATATATATTGCCAGGGGGCACTCGGAGAAAAAGGATGAAGTGAATCGGCTCCGGACTCGCAGGACGTACCAAAAGCTTGGACCGTGTAATTTCACCTGCGCCTGCTCTGATAACCTAGCATTAGTCGCCAATACCGTGACAAATCTGGTGGAGGTCAAGCATGATGACCCGTACCCCACCGCTAAACAGGCGTGCTGGTCATATATTCGAGGAAACGCCTGTTCACCGCACCAGCCGCAGGCAACGAGGCCTACCACCTGAGTTTTCCCTATCGGCTATGACTACCGGCAGCCACGACGTCGTCGCAATGCCTGGAGCGGCCCCTACTTACGTGACGTTTCAGAACCCCCGCGTCCAAAGACCTTTCACGGGGACACCTATGAAGACGTCGAGGACTGGTTGCAGCACTACGAAAGGGTAGCTACCTTTTTTTACGGCTAATCAATGATTTGTGATTTAACTGTTCCTTTAAACTATTATTGTTGACCGAATGCACTGTTGTTCCTCTTGTGTTTTTTTTTTAATTCATTACTCCTTTGTCTACCCCCCCCCCCCCGCTTTTTTTTGTTCTTTCTCTCGTGTGATTTTTGTTTATCTGCTCGTCACTTTAATGTTGTACCCACTCCGCTGCTATAATGCTTCGGCGCTGCAGGCTGTACTGAAAAATAAATAAAAAAACCTCTGGGATGACGCCGCCCGGCTTCACAACGTCTACTTCAGCCTTGAAGATGGCGCTCGGTCATGGTTCGAGAACCATGAAGACCAGCTGTAATCCTGGAGTGAGTTCAGGCGTCATCCTAGGGCTACTTATGGTAGCTCAGATAGCCGCGAACGGGCCGAACGCGCTCTCCAATCTCGGGTTCAAATGCCTAACGAAACCGTCGCGATATATATCGAAGACATGACACGCCTCTTCAAGCGGGCAGACCCTACAATGCCCGAGGACAAAAAGCTGTGCTACCTCATGCTTGGAGTTAAAGAGCAGCTTTTTGCTGGCCTGGTGCGCAGCCCACCGAAAACTGTCGCAGAATTCTTTGCGGAAACATCCACGATAGAAAAAGTGCGTCAGCAGCGAGCTTCGGCACAGAATCGTACCGTCCACAGCACCTCCGTCCCTGCCGAGTTACCATCGCATGGCATGGACGCATCGGCGCTACGGGAGCTCGTACGTTCGATTGTGCGCGACGAACTCAGACTGCTGATATGGCGCACCTCAACAAGCTTCTACCTCTATTGCGAGCGTTGTCCGCGACGAAGTGCAGCAAGCCCTCCGGCCTCCGTTTCCAAGCGGTAAACCTCACCCTGCTCCTCCTCTTACGCCACCTGAGTGTCAGCGTCCCACATACGCCGATGTGTTACAATACTGTCCACCCCAGTCGCCGACCCTCATTCCTGCTAACGAAGCTGCACCAACAACAGCGGCCCCCGTGATCCAGCACGTAACGGATTCCCGACCGTCTAGACGGAAAGCAGACGAGTGGCGTACCCCCGACCGACGCCCTTTATGCTTTCACTACGGCGAACCGGGTCATGTTTATAGGCGCTGTCCCAACCGTCGACTGGGCCTCGAATGCTTTTCCGCCGATTCTCCGCGGCCTCGCTACTGCGAACGGTCCCGAGCCATTGAAGATTTCGTCAATGACCAGCGCCGTGGTGTTCCGTCTCGTCTGCGGCAATCTCGATCACCGTCGCCCAGGGCTCGCCCTTCGCCAACTGCTGCGAGGTCCTCATGGGCAGCGCAGGGCCGATTGCCCAGCCCCCAGCGGGAAAACTGAAACCACCGACCTTCGGGGGTAGGCTCGCTCGACATCGCTCCGCGGGAGACCCCCCATCGACGCAGACACGGAAAGACTACGAATCGACATTTGAAAAGTCCGCGGTTGCCGATTATAACGCTACCTCGACGCCACCATGACGCACCCGCAACGACGACGAATTGCTGGTGGAACCGACGACGCACCAACGCACCCGCAACAACGACGAATTGCCGGTGAAACAGACGACTCAACAATGCACCCGCAACAGCGACGAATTTCCGGTGAAACAGACGACGCAACAATGCACCCGCAACAACGACGAATTTCCGGTGGAACAGATGACGCGACAGCGCACCCGCAACGATGACGAATTGCCGGTGGAACGGACACCGCAACAACGCGCCTGCAACAACGACGAATTGCAGGTGAAGCATACCGTGTACACCGACGCAGAGCACCCAAACACTCAGAAGCCTGATATTCGCGAGCAGCTGTCGTTGGACATACCAGTAATACTGGATTGGATGGTCGCCATTTTGAGCTTTGTTGTATACTGGCGCTGATTATTCTATTTTGAGCAGCCAGTTTGCCGCGATTCTCAAGAAGGTTTTGACTCCGTGGGCTGGCACACACGTTCGCACTGCGGGTGGTAATCTGGTTACTCCTCTAGGCATGTGCACGACCAGGGTTCAATTTCAAGAGTCGACATTTGTGGTAAGCTGCCTCGTTCTGAAAAGCCGCTCACGTGACCTAATTCTGGGCGTATATTTTCTTCCTGAATATGGCGCAATTATTGACCTCCGGGATTTTAAGGTCTCGTTTTCTACTGAGAAAGCAGTGGCCCTCAGCAGTACACAGCGACCACTCAATGTGCTTCGAGTTTATGCGGACAGCGTCACGCTGCCACCCCAAACCAGCACCTCCGTTAATGTCAAATGCAATGCACTTCACGATGGTTATGCAATAGCCGAAACTAACCTCTCGTTACTGTTGACGCAGGGAGTCTGCGTGGCTCGCAGTTTGATCCATCTTAACTGTGGTCAGTCCAAGGTACTTGTTACCAATTTTTTGCACGAGTATCGACACCTTTTTCGGAATACTTCCGTAGCTTTCGCGGAACGCATATAGGAAGTCTCCGAGTGCTTGTCCACAGAAATCGTGCCACCGCCCACATCCCTCGACAACCTCTATTAGCTCAAAGCTATCGGTGAGCCAGAGTGAGCAGCTGTTTTCATTGTTACTCGAATTCAGAGAGTGTTTTGCATCATCGTCAAAAGTGCATCAGACTCCCATTGCCAAGCACCAGATCGTGACGTTCGATGATGTGCGCCCAATTCACCAGCACCCCTACCGCGTTTCTTCGACCGAGCGCGAAGGTACTAAGTCACAAGTTAAACAAATGCTCGAAGATGATGTTATCCAGCCTTCAAATAGCCAAGGGTCCTCCCCAGTCGTTCTAGTTAAAAAGAAAGGCGGCACGTAACGTTTTTGCGTCGATTACTGCAAGCTGAACGCCGTAACCAAGAAGGATGTTTACCCCTTGCCGCGGATTGACGACTCTCTCGACCGCCTTCGGCGTGCGAAGTACTTTTCGTCAATCGATCTGAAAAGTGGCTACTGGCAGATTGAGGTAGATGAGCGAGATCGTGAAAAGACGGCCTTTGCCACACCCAACGGACTTTACAAATTTAAAGTTCTACCTTTCGGTCTTTGTCCCGCGCCGGCCACATTTCAGCGGATGATGGACACTGTCCTCGCCTGGCTTAAATGGCAGTGTTGCCTAGTCTACCTAGATGACGTGGTGGTCTTCGCAGACTCTTTTTCGCAACATCTTAAGCGCCTGCGGTCAGTACTCGAAGCCCTTCGATCAGCTAACTTGACACTTAAGCCACAGAAATGTCACTTTGGCTACCGAGAGCTTAAATTCCTCGTTCATGTCAAACGCTGCCGGCGTGAAGCCTGACCCTGACAAGCTTACAGCTGTTGCGGAATTTCCGATTCCACGTGACAAGAAAGCTGTTCGCAGATTTCTCGGCTTGTGCAGTTATTACCGCCGTTTTGTCAATAACTTCGCTGATCTTGCTGAACCGCTGACTCGGCTCACCCGGGGAGACACCCCTTCTGTTTGGAGTCAAGAGGAAGGAGCTGCTTTTACCGAGTTTCGTCTCCGTCTCCAATCGCCGCCTATTCTAGCCCATTTTGATGAGCACGGTGAGACAGAAATCCACACTGACGCCAGTAACATAGGCCTTGCGGCGGTTCTCGTGCAACGTCAAGAGGGAGTAAAACGAGTCGTCGCCTATGCCAGCCGTACTTTATCCCGCGCCGAGATGAACTATTCAACTACTGAGAAGGAATGCCTCACCATTATTTGGGCTGCTGAAAAATTTCGCCCCTACCTTTATGGTCGCCCATTTAAAGTGGTCACTGACCACCATGCCTTGTGTTGGCTGGCCAACCTGTGTCACCCATGCGGCCGCATGGCGCGATGGAACCGTCGCCTACAGGAGTTTGACCTCACTATAGTCTATAAGTCTGGACATAAGCATGAAGATGCTGACGCGCTCTCTCGTGCGCCCGTTGAGCTCGCTTCACCACACAAGGGTGACTCTGGCAGTTTTCTCGGAGCTGTTGATGCTTCAGATATGTCTCATCAGCAGCGTGCTGATCCAGAGTTACGAGCCCTGATCGATTATTTAGAAGGTCAGCCAGCCACAATACCTTAAGTGCTTTTCTCGGAGCCTCTCAACTTTCTGCCTGAGAAGTGGTGTACTCTATAAGCACAGCTCTGGATCCGAGTCGAGAACCTACCTCCTTGTGGTACACGCAGCTCTGCGAGAGGAAATCCTTTCCGCGTGCCACGATGAACCAACTTCTGGCCACTTGCGCTATACTCGCACACTTGCTAGAATACGAAAGACATTCTACTGGCCCAACCTTGCCACTGTTGTAAGCGCTATGTTAAGAGCTGTCGGCAATGTCAGCATCGGAAGGTTCCGCAATCAAAGCCTGCAGGCCTCCTCGTGCCCATAATACCACCACGCGCACCGTTTGATCAAGTCGGCATGGACCTTCTCGGTCCTTTCCCTCGATCCTCCGGGGGCAACCGCTGGATAATCATCGCCACAGACTACTTGACTCGATATGCCGAGACCAAAGCGTTACCTAGTGGTACAGCATCGGAGGTTGCCCATTTCTTTGTACACCAGATCATGCTGTGGCACGGTGCTCCGACCTGTATTATTACTGACAGAGGGACTGCCTTTACTTCACAAATTATGGCCGAAGTTTTTCATCTCAGCGGTACGGCGCATCGAAAAGCTACTGCTTACCATCCGCAGACCAACGGGCTGACGGAAAGGCTTAATAAGACCATTGCGGACATGCTGGCGATGTATGTCGACGCCCAGCACAAGACTTGGGATGCTATCCAACCATATGTGACATTCGCGTACAATACGGCAGTCCAAGAGACGACACACTTCACGCCGTTTCGCCTAGTTTACGGAAGGGAGGTTCGGACGATGCTGGACGCAATGCTCCCTTGCGAAACAGATACCGAGCTTTCTACCGACGCCGAACACTTTGCCCAAGATGCTGAGCAAGCACGCCAACTAGCACGCGTCCACATCGCCCAGCAACAGGACAAGGATTCACGCCAGTACAACCTCCGCCACAAACAAGCTTCCTACAATACCGGGGACCAGGTGTGGGTGTGGACTCCTGTTCGACGCCGTGGCCTATCAGAAAAGCTGATTTGCCGTTACTTCGGACTCTATAAAATCTTGCGGCGCCTCAGCGACGTTAACTATGAGGTCCTCCCAGATGGCCCAGAGCAGAAAGGCCGTCGGCTACCTCGTCCAGAGACAGTTCATGTCCTACGCATGAATCCGTATTTTACGCGGTAACTGAAAGACGGCATCTGCAATTTTTTTTTTTGTTTGCTTTTGTCCACCTGTGTGCACGCGTGCCATGTGCGTCACGCTTAAGGAGGGAGGAATGCCAGGGGACGCTCGGAGCGAAAGACGTTGAAGTGGCGCTCGGATAAAACGGACGAAGTGAATCGGCTCCGGACTCGCAGGACGTAGCAAAAGCTTGGACCGTGTAATTCCACCTGCACCGGCTCTGACAACCTAGCCCTAGTCGCCAATACCGTGACAATATATATATATATATATATATATATATATATATATATATATATATATATATATATATATAGATATATATATATATATAGAGAGAGAGAGAGAGCAAATTGTACGCTTCATTTATAGGAACATTTTATTGCACTCGACGTTTCGACCGGCAGCTGGCCTTGAAGGCCAGCTTCTGCTCGAAACGTCGAGTCCAATAAATTGTTTCGTTAAATGAAGCATAGACTTCGCTATATAATTTTTTATCGGCGGCCAAGTACGTTAAATGTTCTCGCATCAAATATATATATATATATATATATATATATATATATATATATATATATATATATATATATATATATATATATATATATATATATATATATATATATACAGCATAAGTAAATAGACGTACTAGGTTGCTAGAGGTTACATACAAGTGAGAAATTGCTTCGTACTGTTTATAATTTTATTTCGAGTCGACGTTTCGGCAGGAGCCCTGCCTTTCTCAAAACTGAGGGTACATGGTTCTTGTTCGGCTTGTTATAGTGTTGGCAAGACGTGATACAAACACAATATGGGCACATACAAGTGAACCAGCTGGGCACGCACAACACACACGTGCGGAGAGCAGGCTAGGCCCAAAAGGTCATCCACCCAAGGCACCGGCCGCCGGGAGTCATCTGTATACAATACAGGCAGCCGCGGAACAACCTCGGGGAAAAAAAGAAAGAAAAAGGAAAAAGAAAGAAATAAAAAAAAAACAGGTGGGGGACCGTGTTTGCTGCTGATGGTGAACTTTTTTTTGCCGTTATCAATGGTCAAAGCCAAGGCCTTGACCATTGATAGTTGACCACTTCTCGCAAAAACCTCCTTCCGCTTGGCGCTCCCATCTTTTAGTGAGAACAGCAAAAAAAAAATTTTCACCATCTGCAGCAAACACGGTCCCCCACCTGCTTTTTTTCTTTCTTTTTTTTTTTGCCTTTTTTTTCCGAGGTTGTTCCGCGGCTGCCTGTATTGTATACAGATGACTCCCGGCGGCCGATGCCTTGGGTGGATGAACCTTTGGGCATAGCCTGCTCTCCGGAAGTGTGTGTGTATGTGTGTTTTGTGCGTGCCCAGCTGGTTCAGCTGTACGTGCCCATATTCTGTTTGTATCACCTCTTGCCAACACTATAAGAAGACGAACAAGAACCATGTACCCTCAGCTTGACAAAGTCAGGGCTCCTGCCGACACATCAACTCCAAATAAACTTGGAAACAGTATGAAGCAATTTTTCACTTGCATGTAACCTCTAGCAACCAAGTACGTCTATTTACTTATGCTAAGTTTCTTTAGTGGGTGCTAGCAACGCGTCTACCATTTCCGGGAAATATCCCCTCCATCCGCCAACTTGGGCAGTAGTTGGTGACTCCCAGACAGAACATCTGTTTCATCACTTCGACGCTTCAAGTTTATTCTCCCCAGCATTCGTCACCCAGCCTGGCGCAGAAATCATCGACTTGAAACACCTGCTGGAATTCGTGCCCCCCAGTGTGAGTGGACTAATTCTGCAGTTGGGCACTAATGACCTCAACCGCAAGGGCATCCAGACCGCGCTGGAGCGGTATGCAAGTGCCTTCAAGTTGATCCACACGGAACGGCCTGCAATCCGCGTCATTTACGCTACCCTTGGGTTGCCACGTGCCCCTAACCGCCGACGACACTTCGGTAATTGGCGATCAGTCAACAAATTTAACCACCAAGCCAACATTTTCAATTCCGGTCTAATTGAACTTTGCGGGCGACACCCAGAGGCCTTCTTCCTCCACCATTTACTGGCACTCTTTCCCCCAACCAGCGTCCTCGCGGCGGATGGCATACACCCGAGCTTTGGTGGGGTGTCTATTATAGCGTGGCACATCTACACGCTCCTTCTCGATTACCACCGGCACTACCTATCACAGTGGCAAGATCATTTGCCAGTAGCTGGTGACATCTGCGTCCCCGGGGAACAGCATACCTGAGCAGCTCCCACCTACTCTGCGATCCTTAACAACCACCAGGAGGAGGCCAGGCAAGTCGAGACCCCTCACTTCCCGACAATCGCGGAGATGCATCAGCATGTGGAGGATAAGAGAGTGCCCACATTACAGGGAAGCAGTCAAAAAAAAAAACCCCGAGGTCACCCAAGGCTACCGTGCGAGGCAAACTTCGCGGGACCATCGGGTACCCAGCGCCCAGCCCTGCTGCCAACACCCGCGTGGCCATTTCAGCATCTCAATGAGATCGAGGGCGTGGTCGTCACAACCAGGTCATCAGTAAAAGTGACACGGGATGCCACCATGGAGGGAACCCCTTCGGTAGCACGGCCACCATCTGAGACGCATCTGAGACCTCCGGCTCCACCCATGGATGATACATCGTAGTGCACCCCTACAACTAATAAGACAGCTCCAACCAACACAGCAAAAAGTAACCAGCAAGCCCCTTCCAAAGAAAATGACCATGTGGAGAGCACCGGTGCCCGAAAACAAAGCGCCGTAAGCGGGCACCCTAACAAAAGTAGAACCACTGCAGAGACTTCCCCACACACCAAGAACCATGTGAACTCTGAAGCCGAGGGCAAGATTCCGAGCACACCTTTGTCGCGTTACGATTTGAGAAAGCGGTGTGGTTCGGCACAACGCATCCGTCATTACTGACATCCAGGCCGCGTGAGTACGCCGCTTCTCTTCTTCTCACATTGCCAACAGCCTTCCTCAGATAACCCCAAATTTTTAAAGTTAAGAAAAAATAGATAAATGAATTAGACATGAATTTCATATCCGTAGCCTTAAGATTTATCTCCAGTCCAAAATCGCACCAACGGGTTTGCAGGTATCACTGTCCCCCTCAATGAATAATCTGTGTGACGAGGACAAGGAAAATTGGAACCATGTATTGAAATCTGCATTTTAGGTCTCCTTAAAGTCACCATTTCCCATTGTGAGAGGGTGTTGGTATCCCTGAGAACAGAGGAGAGTCGTGCTCGCAGAAAAAGTGCCCTTTCCATTCTCCAGGCCACCGAACTCACGCTGTTTGAGGAAAAAAGAGCGACCGAGATAGCCGAAATCAAATGAAAAAAATTTACCCGTGACGGTGTTCCCCACATTATGATCACAAACCTAACAATACCGGAAAAAAGCTCGAAAACAGAAGCAGTTAAGCATGATTACCCTCTGGTTGAAAGCTCAGATTTTGATCCCGAGGACAGTATTATAAACCTTTCATCCACCCCCCTTATGGCAGAGGAACGATCTGTACTCTCACGAGGACTTACATTTTGCCCTACTACTGGAAACTTTAATGATTTTTCGGTATTGAAAGACCTTGACAACTTTGCGCGAACTCTGAGACTCAGAGAATACTTTTCGAAGGGACACAGAGCATGGCACATGGCAGAGAATTCAGCCTTAAAAATCACCAATGGACTCCGAATATGGGAAGAGACAAACATTTGAACATGTACATTAGTGCCGTCCAGAACGACGTAATAAGAGCTTATAAGGACGACAGACCAGGGAAGCAAAACCTTTCCAAAAAGGAACGTGACGCATTGAAGGCGCTCAGTAGACGGAAAGATGTGGTCATCAAACCGGCAGATAAAGGAGGCGGCATAGTGGTCATGGACAAGGACACGTATATTGAGGAAGGCATTAGACAACTCTCTAACACTAAATTCTAAAAACACCTAAAAGCGGACCCCACTCTAGAGCATCAAAACTTCATAGCAGGGACTTTAATGAGCTCGGAAAAAGTGGGGACATCTCCCTGCGATTACGCAAAGCCCTGACCGCCTCACACCCGTCGCCGGGCCGATTCTACATGCTTCCGAAAATCCATAAAAGGGGTAACCCTGGTCGCCCTATAGTATCCGGCATCGGCACAATCACAGGACCAATCTCCAGTTACATTGACACATTACTTGGACACATACCTGAAACACACCCATCACACATACGTGACACAAACCACTTCCTTCGCGAAATAGCAGGTCTAAATCTTCCTCAGGGGGCCTTCCTTGTAACCTTAGATGTAGTCTCCCTATTTACAAATATCCCGCATTCCGACGGAATCAAAGGTCTGATTGAGGCCTATAATCAGAATAGGAAGGAAGGATCCCACACTCCAGAAGTCCTAGAGGTATTGACGAAACTAGTACTACAATACAACAATTTTGAATTCGACAATGAACACTACTTACAAATTAACGGCACCGCCATGGGTACAAAAATGGCCCATACTTATGCTAACATCTTCATGAATATCATTGAATTTGAATTTTTACTTACTTCCCCTATTAAGCCCACCCTATACAACCGCTACTTGGATGATATTTTCTTAATTTGGACTGACAGAACAACCTCTCCTACATTTCATTGAAAACTTCAATCTCCTCCATCCCAGCGTATCCTTCACGCACACATATTCCCAAAACAAAATTAACTTTCTGGACGTTGAAATTGTGGTTCATGAAGGTTCGCTCACCACAAGCGTATACAGAAAAACCACGAACCGGCAACATTACTTACATTTTCAAAGCTGTCATCCTCATCCCTCAAAAACAAGCATTCCATATTCTCAGGCTCATCGATTCAACAGAATTTGTTCCCAAGATCAGGACTTCGCACGAAACGCAAAACGTATGCGGGAAGTCCTGACTAAACAACGATACCCGCCAGATATTGTGGACGACGCCATAAAAAAGGCATATGAACTCAACCAAGAGGAAATATTGGAGGGACGTCCACGAAAGGAAAACATAGACCGTCGAACAAGCCTGGTACTCACCTACACGAGTAAACCCCCAACGTGAACAAAATCCTGAAACATTTCAACATTCTAGAACAGAGCGAACGTCTCTCCAATATTTTCACGACTCCTCCCCAGGTTGTCTACAAACGACCGAAAAACATCCGCAACATCCTAGTCCACTCAAAAATAGGTAATAACCCGCGGTTTGGGGGCCGGCCTTGCGGAAAGAGTAGGTGCCAGGTGTGCAGGCACATGCAGACATCAAGCTGCGCAACAAGCACAGCGTCAAATTTTAAGTGGAGAATAGATGGTAACTTTGATTGCGATGCCTCAAACGTTATATATCTCCTAGAATGTGGTGTATGCCGCATGCAGTATATTGGCCAGACAGCTACCCCTCTACGAACGCGGTTTAATAATCACCGTGCCCTATGTCCGCTCTCTGCCCAACCTTCCTCTTTCAAAACATATCAACCAGAAACAGCACTCATTCGACTTAGTCAAACTAACAGTTCTTCAGGGGGGATTCAATAATTCACGGGAACGGGAGCAGCGTGAGTCATACTTTATTTTTAAGTTTAGGACAATTAATACAGGGATAAATGAAAATATCGGGGCAATGTCTTCTATACGAGCCCTGCAAGTTTAATGCTAGGCTCATATATCAATCATTATCCCTTGACAGTTTTCCTCGGTTGTTTTCTTCCCCCCCTCCCCCCCCCTTTTTTTTTACGCTTCTTTGATACCCTCCATATTCCATTTCTCGTAAAAAACTTCATGCTTGACGCTCACATCTTTTAGCGAAAACCTCAAAGTATTTCACCATTCTACTGTCCCCCATATTTTTTTTCTTCTTTTCTTTCTTTGAGGTTCATCTCTCGTCGCGAGTTGCTTACCGCTCTAAGCAGGCTCGAACTTAACTCGCCGCTGTCAGGTTCTTCTAACCAGCAATGTCCACCCGGTTGGGTTTTTTTTTTTTTGTCATCCTGTTGGGCCGCGGGTCGGAGCAAGGGTGGGGAGGATAACAGGTACAGCGGAGAAAAGAAAACAATCTTCAAAGCCCAGGCCTTGACCATTGATAGTTAACCACTTCTCGCAAAAACCTCCTTCACGCTTGGCGCTCGCATCTAGTGAGAACGGCAAAAAAAAAAAAAAATAAAAATAAAAATTCACCATCTGAAGCAAACACGGTGCCCCAACTGTTTTTTCTTTCTTTCTTTTTTTTTCTTTTTTTTCCGAGGTTTTTCCGCTGCTGTCTGTATTGTATACAGATGACTTCCGGCGGCCGGTGCCTTGGGTAGATGACCCTTTGGGCATAGCCTGCTCTCCGCAAGTGTGTGTGTTGTGCGTGCTCAGCTGGTTCACCTGTATGTGCCCATATTCTGTTTTTATCACCTCTTGCCAACACTAAGAAGACGAACAAGAACCATGTACCTTCAGTCTTGAGAAAGGCAGGGCTCCTGCCGAAATGTCGACTCCAAATAAACTTGGAAACAGTATGAAGCAATTTTTCACTCATATATATATATTGTAAGCACTGTGAGTGACCTTCATCTTCATCTCAGCGTAATCATCATCGGTCATCGGGTCGTGCGAAGAAGACGAAGTGTTGCTAAGCTGTGGCTAGTCGGTAGCTGCTGCTTCGGCCTACCTGAAGTAAAAAGGTGAATTTGCTGGTGCGTTCTTCTGCCTCACAATATATATATATATATATATATATATATATATATATATATATATATATATATATATATATATATATATATATATATATATATATATATATATATATATATGTATTCGAATATTCGATGACCAGTATGGTTGGTCTGTTCGACAGGCGACACACAACCTCCCAATTGTTTGACAATATGGCGCCAGCTGCGAGCACATAGACAATTTGCTCCGTCGATGCCTTAACACTGCGCGCGAACCGGCAAAATAGGGAGACTTGGCACGTGTGCACTATCAGTTCCAGCCTTTGTGGTGCGAAACCGACTTGTTTTTTTTCTCCATCTCAAGATTCAGAAAACATGTTAATTATTCTTTCTAAAGCACTGCGAACTTTTGGATACGATAGAGAATAAATGTTAATATTCAGGCCACCACTGACAACAAGATAAAAAAATTATTGCCTAAATTATATTCATGTAGTCCCTCATGCAGCTCTCAGGCTCCCGAGGCCTGACTTAGATTTAAGCCCTGACAAGCTGCAGATGAAGTTATGTGATTTTAGGAAGATAGAGACCAGAAAGCGTGGTGTGATATAGTCCATAGTGTCACGAATAGTCGGACACGACTGAACGACTGAACTGAACAGAAGCACAGACAAACGCCTCGGAATTAACACATTTTGGTTATAAGTCAGGTGCGATCGACCTACGTGGAGCGACTGAGCTTAAAAGTACAATGGTCATATAAGTGCCATATTAAGTGTCAAATAAAGTGCCATCATCTCAGCAGTCAGTGATTCCGAGTGATCAGCACAGCCCATACTCTCATTTTGTTTTTTTTTTCTTGTTTTCTATCGCAGGAAGCGTTAACGTGAAAGAAATAATAAATTAGTTGCGGCTTAGATTTAGTTAAGCAAAGTAGGTTGCGAAAGCAATAATAGCATAGCTACGCTATAGTTCAGCTCGTAGTGTAGTCAACTGTGGTGTACCGTGTACCACTATAGGTGTACCATAGACGTCGACAAAGAGTCTCCAACTGTTCAAAGCGTCCATTACGTTCCATTCGGATTTGTCACCGGTTGAGAACGATTCAAGAGAAGAGCGACGCGCTCGTTTAGCTGCATCTTGAGGGTGCCGTCGAGCGAAAGGCTGTTCCCGTTCTTCATCTGTATCTGTAACCCGGTGTCGTTTCCTGGCTTGATCGAGACGGTGTGACTTTTATTTCTGTTTATCAGGATTCATAGCGAGTGCCTCAGCTGAGCAAGCGTGAGCATTTATATACCCATCGTTTTCCTCCTCCTACTCTAAACTACGACAGAAGAGGTGACAGCAGCGCCTCCACTGGGTAGCAGCGCGGCTCCATCTTCAGCTCGCCGTGCCTACCGACCACCGCCCACCCGACGACTCGACTTGGTAGCCCGTCTCTCGCAGCTGGTGTGACGTCACAGCAATCTGTGGTCATTAAAGGTCAAACGTGCCTACCGACCTTGGCGAAGCGAAGGGCTGAAAATGGGAGTAGTATTGCATTCGCAATAAAAAAGGTAACATGCCTATGTGCCCAGTATTCCACAGAAATACACGGTGTAAAGCAATCTATAGTCTGTTTCAGCGACGGGAAAAAAGCACAAAGCAAGCAGAAAAAACGACCTTCGGCCGCATTTATGAGCTCTGATTTTAAACTCAACGTTTATTTCCCAATAGCCAAGCACCCGAAATGGGAAAAGCTATACTGAGAGGCCTCCTTTGGAGGTCTACAGTTCCTTCTTGAGCGGTATTCGACCGTAAGAGCGAACCAATTAGGGCAAAATAATAAATGAGAGCGGGTTAAAAAAAAAACGATCTGTTGTGCAGTTTCGCTATTCCAGATAGTTTTTCAATATTCATAAGTTTCAGCGAGGCACCCTAACTTTTGGCGATAGCAATGCTTCCGCACGGTGTCCAGTTCAGGTTGCTTGTTCGCGGCTTTCCTTCTGTGGATTGGTGCCACATCTGTGAGGAATCCCCCTTGTTCTCGCCCCCATGCATATGGTTAGCTATTTTTTGTTGCCCCCAACACGACTACCAGCCGAATTCATCGCTTTTTTTTTTCAAAGGCAGCGCTCGAACTCGCTGTGATGTGCTTTGCTCCTACATCACGCGCTGTATATTTCCTCAAGATGAGCGAAGCAGACGGCCAGCTTTTCTCCTCCGATAAATGGATGGAATATAAGAGCGTCCCTTTTGAAACGCAGTGGTAGCAGTTGCTATCATGCTCGTTTTTTTTCCTATATCTTAATTACTGTTTTAAATCGGTTAACTATGCCACCACTCCATTTAATAAATTTTTGTTTCAATGCATTAACTTTATATTACTTTCCTGCTTTTAAGCCACCAATCTTCCAAACGTTTTTTTTTTTTTTTGCTAGCTCCCACCGCAGGTTCATTCAAACCGGCCACTGGTATCTCTAAACACCAGGACCCCAGGAAGAGCGACAGCGCCTGCACCTACTTCTGGATGGATACCACCACATTCAAGTATAAGATGTTCAATTGTTTCTACGGATTTACCGCATACTGCACTCGGCTCATCTTCTTGGTTAAATTTCTTTTTGTAGCTGCGTGTTATAAGGCACCCTGATCTAGCTTCAAAAAGTAGTGCAGAGCCTCTTGAGTTATCAAAGAAAGTTTCCTTCCTGATCTGCTTTTTCCACTTACGCTATAGTTCTACCCTCTGTGTCTTTCCCATAGAATTTATCCAATTTTTACGTACTGTGTTTTTCACCTTGCTTAACGCTCTTGATTTCTTTGTCCTTGTGACCCTTACTGATTAGTTTTCTAGTTCTTCTCCTCCAGTGTGAGTCAACAATTTTTATGTATAGGCATTTAAATACTTCAGCTGCCCACATGTTTGTCCAATTTCCTCAGACGTCTCTCATATAATATTTTACTCTGAGCTTACCGTACTTGGAAAGATGTCCAGCCTACATTTAACTGTACCGCCTCATTTGTGATTTTGCCATGGGCACCCAGTGCCAATCGTCCAACGGCTCTCTGATTTATGTCTAATTTCGAATCTACCTCTCATTTAAGGCACAAAAGCGCATTTCCGAAAGTAAGCCTGGGCACCATAATTCCTTTCCAAATACCCCTCAAAACCTCATACCTGTTGTATCCCCACAATGCCCTATGCTTCATTATCCCGGCATTTCTTCGCCCTTTGGCCTTAAGATTGCTCATGCTTTCCAATGTATGCCAATCCTTCGTTTACCCATACCCCAAGATATTTATATTCTGCTACTCTGGGTATTTCATGGCCTTGTATTTTAAGACCCTGATCAGTTGAGGCGTTGAAAATCATCAGACCCGACTTAACTGCGCTAAAACTGAAGCCTAGAGCGTCCGCTTCGTATCCGCAATACTTAACTAGAGTTTGCAAGTCTTCCTGGCTGTCTGCTAACAGCACAATATCGTCTGCATACATTAACGCGGGGAGGCGCCCCTCTACCGCATCTCCGCCTAATCTATATGACAGATTAAACCTAGGTTAGTTTCTTGTATCCTCCGTTTCATATTTATCATATAAAGCATGAACAGCAGCGATGATAGAGGACAACTTTTTCTTAATCCTTTGCATACCTTGACAGCGCCCGTATTTCTTATCCCTTCCGATGTAATTTATACTTTGTTTTCCCGGTATATTTCCTGTAGGAAATCTGTTATGTCATGACCTGCACATTCTTCTTTTAATCTTTACCACAAGAGTTCACGTTTATGCTGGCGTTTATGTCCAGGAAGGCCACATACAAAGGTCTATTTTCCACTCTAAATATTTCGATGCATTGGGTAAGCACGAACAGGCTATCGTTTAAGTGCCTACCATTTATAAAGCCGTTCCGAAGTTTTCCGAGTATCTTCTTACTTTCTACCCATGATTTCATCTTTAATTTCACCGCATGCATGGCCAACCTGCATATAATAGATGCTATGGCCATCAGCCTGTAGGAGTTTATGTGCATCCTAAATCCTTTCCTTTATAAATCAAATTCATTTTACACTGCCACCAGCTGTCTGGAATTTGCCTATTCATTATGACTGTTTCAAAAGCTTTTAACAACGTTTCCTTACTTCTTGGACACAAGTTCATCAATCAGCTTGGTCGGAATTTCATCTATGTCTATAGATGTGCTTTTAGGAATATTTTGCTGCCTTTTTTCAGTTTAGATTGGTCAGCTGCTTTGTATTCGGCTATCTTGTGTTGCTCTCTGATTTGCGGAGATTACCCTATCGTCGCTGTTAAATGACTCGGCTATAACTGATGTAATGTAGTTCCCAGTGTTGTCTCCCTTTAAACAATTTCTCTGTCTATCTTGAATCCGGTCCGGCTTTTTTTTTTATTCTTTTTGCCTAGCCAGCCTATATGGTTCCTAAATTTCCTTGGTCCGCCTCTAGTGGCTTCGTGTATTTCAGCCATCCAGTGATCGGCGGACTGCTTGATTTTTCTTTGGATGAGAGCCTGTACATCAAGTTTCTTTTGTCGATACGAACAACATTTTTGGTCTATTTCCTCCTGAGATACATGTGCTTTATTTGTCTCGGTGTATAAACTACCGATACCCATATCCTTATGCAGGAAATATTTCCTGATACACATATGTGTTCTTTTCAATACTATTTTATTCTTTGTCAATTTGTTCCTTGGTCTATCAACAAGCTACCCCTCCCCCTTTTTCTCCATTCCCGTCCTGTTGCACCCTTCCCAGTCGTAGCCAGTCGTAACGGTGGGTCCTCTAGGTTCCTGAGATGAGTCTCGCATAGTGCGTACACACCTATTTCGTTGTCATTCAACTGATTTGTACCTCTAACCATTTCGCTCTCTTACTACCCCATTGCATGTTTATGTAGCTGATCCTAGTGTTAAATCTCTTTTTTGTACTTTTCTTTCCGGACCCCTTCTTTGCAATTTTGTTGGACTCAGCCTCTATTATTACGCTTTCTTCTGCTTCACTTCCAACTACCCCTGTGCCCGGAGCCCTCGCAGACTCTCTACAAAAGCTGCAGGCCTGCCCGCCTGGCACCAGCCGATCTCTGCTCCCACCATCCTGTTAAAATGGATGCCATCTCGTTAAAAAGCTTTACCAAAACCTGCTCTATGCACCTCACCTTTACCCCAAGCACATCGGAACGCTTCTTCAGGCTTAACTTTCTTATGTGATGATTAACTGTCACCTCGTCCTTTTCAAGCTTTCCGTTCGTTGCTAGCACCTCCGGTACTGTGCACACAACTATCTGCGCTTGCTGTGTTATCGCCCTGATATCGTCAACTCCCTTAGCTAAACTTTCCACTACTCCTGCAGCTTCACTATTTAGGACGTCGTTCTGCCCCACTGCTACTATCATCATATTGGGCTCTGCGGAATTTTTCGACACCCTATTCTTGGTCTCTTTCAACACTGCGTCACTGTCCTCCCTGGAAAGGCTCCAGCCACATAATCTTACTTACCTAATGATGTAGATAAAATTGTTACAACATTTCCTGCAGCTCCCATGAAATGTATCCACCTTAATACGCGTTCGGTCAGAAATAAGGTGTCATCCCTGGAAGAGTTATTTACTGGATTCTCTTTTCGATTTTCGGTTATCATGCTAACCGAGACATGGAGCACTAATGAATGTGATGTTTTTAGGTTGCCTGATTACGATACCTACTATTTAAACAGATCGCACTCTCGAGGGGGTGGAGTATCACTGCTGATTACAAATGATGTAGAATGTCAAATCATTGATTCTTATACAGTTCTTTCACCAGACTATGAAATGTTAACCCTGTGTACTGCAAGACATGTATTTTCTGTATGCTATCGACCACCGAATGATGATTTGGCTGCGTTTCTGCAGTTTTATGATCAGTTTCTGGCTTATGTCGTTCAAAACCACAACTCTAAACCTCTGATAGCGGGTGGAGATTTCAACGTCGACATGAGTGTGAACAGTCCGTCATCAAATGCTTTCAATATGGTCATATTATCGAATGGTTTTGCCAATTTATTTAATACACCAACCAGAATTACCCCCGAAGGCGTCTACCCTAGATTTGTTTATTACTAATTCCTTTCAGTCGAACGCTAAATCTGGAGTTTTATCTTGTTCTATCAGCGATCATTTGGCGGTGTTCTTGTGTTTGGAAACAAGTAGGTCTACAAGGAAAGAAAAATTTCCACCATTAATGTACCAGCTAATAACAGACACAACACTGAATTCCTTTCGTGACGCTCTGTTGTCAGCAGAATGGAACATGATCGCTGATCTTACAGATGCCAGTGAAGCGTACAATAGATTTGTGGATATACTGACACAGTTATATCACAAAAGTTTGCCGTTAAGAACACGCAAAAAAAAGTAAAAAACACGCAAACCATGGATTACACCTGAATTGCGAGATGAAATGAAAACGAGAGACAAGTTATATCAGCATTTTCTTCATACACGATCAGCAAATTATCTTGTCTAATTTAAAAAGCATCGTAATCAGCTTACAAAAATTGCGAAATGCACGCACAGCGTATTACTCATCTTTTCTTGATATGGGGTGCCGTCAAGACAGTCTGTTATGGTCGAGGTTGAACACTCTCCTTAATCGTGGTCACTCGCATAAGCCTTTATTGAAACTACAAATTGATGGCAAAGAATTATCCGGTGCTGAACTAGCTGATACTTTTAACAAGTTTTTCACAAGTATCGTTACTGCTCGTTCTACGTCATCTAATGCTAGCAAATATGTTTCCACTCATCCTAACAACACAATATACCTCCAGCCCGTAACACTGGATGAAATTGTGTCATTTATACGAGCCTTAAACAACAGTAGCAGTTGTGACATTGATGGTTTGCAAGCACGCCCAATCAAACATGTAGTCAACATTATTGCCCCAATAATCACCTCTATTTTTAACAAGTGTTTGAAATCGAGAATTTTTCCAGCTAAAATGCAATGTGCAAAAGTTACTGTTCTATACAAGAAAGGAGATCGTAATGAGCTGGGAAATTACAGGCCGGTAGCTATTTTGCCGATCTTTTCAAAGCTGTTTGAAAAGGTCTTGCATTCGAGGATGGCCAATTTCATTGAAAAACATAATCTGTTCACACCACACCAGTTCGGCTTCCGTAAAAACAAATCAGCAGAGTTAGCGTTGCTAGAGCAGAAAGAGTATATACTAACGGCATTTGAAAACAAGACATTAGCTGTTGGCATTTTTGTGGACTTTTCTAAAGCCTTCGATTTAGTGGATCATAACATTTTGCTGGAAAAATTAAGTTATTACGGTATACGAGGACAGGAACTAGCTCTTATAAAATCTTACCTATCCAATAGAACTCAAGTTGTGAAAATAGGTACCTATACATCGACAGCCAAAACTGTCCATTGTGGAGTGCCGCAGGGAAGCATTTTAGGGCCTCTACTTTTTAATCTCTATCTGAATGATATCGTCAATATTAACTCCAAAGCAAAATTTATCATCTATGCAGAAGACACTAGTATTTTTTTCGCCGGCAATGATATTAATCTCCTTGTTGAACAATGTAACAGTGCGTTGAAATCCTTAGAGGATTGGTCGAGAGTAAATGCAATGAAGATAAATGAAAGCAAAACGAAAGCGATTATATTCAAGCCAAAAAACAAGCTCATACCTCCGCATGAAGATATTATAATAAACTCACAATGCATCGATTTAGTCGAGAATTTCAAATGCCTTGGTGTCACCTTTTCCGCTAATCTGTCCTGGGATCATCATGTCAAGCATGTTCTCAGCAAAATAAGTCAAATATCTGGTGTAATAGGTCGCTTAAAATATATCCTTCCCACACGCATCAAACTTTTGCTTTATAATTCACTCTTTCAATCGCACCTGAACTATTTTCAGTTAGTATGGGGAAACACAACATCCACTAATATAGAATACATCCACCTCTTACAGAAAAAGTATCTCCGACACACATATAATGCTTCTTATACTGCTTCAACATCCACTTTCTTTAAGAACTCCGGTGTAATTCCAGCTTACAATTTATATAAATATCGCTTAAGTCATATGTATAAAAAGGAAACCCATATTAATGTCAACAATCTACGTAACCTATCTCAATTACAGGACAACACTCAAAGCTACGTCACGAGACATTTTGAAAACTGGTCAGTACCCACGTCATGTTCGATAGACGGGAAACAGAGTCCACAAGACGGGAAACAGAGTCTTAAGTACATAATACCATCACTTTTAAATTACTATAATTCAATTCGTTTTGATCTTTTCACGGCATCCTGAAAAGACCTCCGGGAGATGTTTTCGATTTCTATGTAATATTGTCTAACCCTGCTGATGTTTTTGTTTGCTTTAATGCGTTTCTATGTTGTTTTCATTTAAATATTAACTAATGATTACTATGCTTACATAAAATAAATATGTACCTGTATGCTTGTTTTAATGAAGAGTATGTGTGCATATGTGATGCTGCCATGCTGCCGAAAGAAAAGAAGGGATTGTGGACCCGTCAAGCTGTCCATGGACAGCTTTTTTTCTACAATCCCCCCATCTGTATTTGATGGCAAATAAAAGATTTCATTTCATTTCATTTCAATGCTCGCTTATCACCCTTTCCACGTTCCATGATAGCTCGACTGCACCTACTCATGTTCGAATCCCCGACGATAAGCACTCAGGCATTCTCTCTCCCTCCCAACTGCTGGCTACTGCTTGGGGTTATCTTTGTTCTCTCTGGGAATTTCATTGTTCTTTATCTCTTCCTTCTTTCCCGACTTCTTAGTAGCTAGTTCTCAATAACTCTGTCGGTAAGGCCCCGCCTGGCCTACTTTTATTGTGCCGTCTATTGCAATGCTGGTCCCAGCCAAGTGGCGCGCACTGGAATGTCCCTCCTTGTTGATTTCCAAGGACGTGTCCGCCCTTTTTTCTTCCATTTGAGGAAGCTGTCCTAGTAGTTTTCGATTTTCTGCCCTTAATATACCTAGTTCATATTCTAAGGCTTCCACACGCGACACCAGATCGACCTTTTCTAGTTTAAACCTGTCTGGGCGTGCACTCAGCACACAACACCGGCACAAAATATCAGTGCTTTCCGCTTCCTCTACCGAGTCGAAATACGTTTCCTTCAGATTAACCTGCGCCTACACTGCGTACACTTAACGATCTTTTGATTGCACATCTCAAGCCTATATCAGCTGAGCTATTTCTGCTATGAGTTCTCAGAATATAGACTGTAAAGGAAATACATAAAAACTACTAGAACACATCGTTCAAATAGTTCTGCGAATCGCAATAACTTAGAAAAAGGAATAACTATCTAAACAGCTAGCAAACAAACAAAATAGTTAAAGAATGAGCGCCGAAAAACCTAGCTGATGGCACAAACGATATTAAGACTGTCTTAGCTAAGTCCGGATTTAACTGCAGTCTTAAGGATAGGCCGTTAGCATGGCTGCTTAAGACTGGAGCCAAGACTGGGCTTCAGTCTTGACTTAAATAAGTCGCTTGCAAGATTACGACTCTAGTGCCGTCTTAGTTAAGACACAAGGACGGCAGGTACCTAAGTAGCGAAATAGGGGAAAGCAGGGACGTGCTGGCCCCGTCCCCGCATTGAGATGTAAGCATTGTCATTCTTTCGTTGTGCTAGATCCGTGCCATTGCTTTTTTGCGGCTTGAGATTGTGTCATGAGGTAAATTGACCAACGTGGTTGCTCAGGGTGTTCATGGAAGCCACTCTGGTGAACACGGGCCGAGCCGAAGTGAGCAACGAAGATTGCAGTCGGGTGTTTTGCTGTTTGGCCTGTGCGCTCACTACTTCGTTTTTTCCTCGGTCAGCATTCGTTCTCCAGCAGTCTATTTCTCTGCAACTGTTGAAATCACTGGTTCTGCGTTTCGGCATCCGGCTGCAAGCGTACGAAGCATTTGGGCCCCTTTCGCGGCGCAGTAAGGCAGCCAAGCACATCGTTAATCAGTGAGCGTTCAGTGAAAAGAAAGAAAAAAATAGAATGTGCGATAAAATCGTCCTTGTGACTAACTGCGTCTCCGGTGATGGCCGAAGAGCTTCCGCGTCCAACGCGCATGCTGTGATGTATAATTTTACTCGACGTATGTGTGTGTGTGCGTGTGTATTTGCGCGCCTATGTGTGCGCGCTGTGCACCGTGTGTATACGTCTCGTGGCGAAGTGATGAGTTGTGGGCATGATCACGACTGTGTCACATATGTGGTCGTCGGTGGCTTTAATGCAATGCTGTGCTCTCTACATGCTTCCATTTTACTGTCTCCGTACTGTAAACGACCCGTGATCAGCACAAACTTTCGTCCTTGGGTCGTGTTTCTGTTCACAAAGCATTTGGGCTGCGATTAGCGTGAATAGCAGTAACATTCGCGCTGCAATTAACGCACAAATGGCAAGAAAGGGTTTATGAAGTTGGATGTGAGGAAAAAGCAGGAAGAGACACGTACAGACCACGGTTTCACTAGTTGCTGCTATTGCAGCATTTTATTTTATTCCTTTATTTTTGCAATGTGCGCCACAGATGTGCTACCTTTTTTCCCCCCGCTTTAGTACAGATATGTTCTTTGTATGAAGATTGGGAGAGACTCAATCTTGTTATTATCTTTGTTTTTACTGGCCGTATTTTTACATTTTGACATAATAGAAATTGCGGTATGGTGTGTGTATTGCACTGCAGAAAACAGTCTAGTTTGATAGCTAACAAGGGGTATATTCATTACCTGTGTTGCTTGATGTTGATTAAAAATAGTAAGCTTGACGGACAGGACTTTTTGTGTGGCACATGTCTTCAAAAATCGGAACAGCTGTCAGACGATTTGGTGGTGCTCCACATTTGTGAACAGGGCATACACATGCGTACACATAACTGCACATACACATAAAACATCAAGTGCTTAAGCGATTCTTACTGAGTGTTGTCAATGACAGGACTTGCTGCCGCTTGGCTGGAATACCAAGCACTCATGGATCAATTGTAGTCGTAACAAGTCATTGTTAGACATTTGGTTATTACAAGTCATTTTAGTCATTTCTAATCAATTGCAATTACAGGTCGTCGGTACACGTGGGTGATCACAAGTCATAACCTCTAATAATCAATATCACTATCATTTTTCCTTTCACCTGTTCTAATATGACAGACACTTCGCGGTGACCGGTCCGCCGCTCACCTACTAAAATTAACAAACTGACTATGTCTTCATTCAAGCACCCATTTAGTGCTGTCTGTACATCTTCTGCCCATACGTTTTGAGAACATGATTTTTTTTTCTTTACATTATTTAGCATGTCAAGTTTTAAGCAATGTCATAGTCGGGATGTGCTCAAGCTTACTGCGCCTTTTTTTAACATACACTGAGATTGCACAGTGCACGGCCAGGTTTGTGTTTAGTCACTAGCTAAACGCAGACACCAAGGCCAGAATCGAAGGAGGGTTCTCCAAATCTAACAGTCAAGTTCCATAAACGGCCACTGCGTTGTGCTCAGACAACATGAGCACCCACAGGCCGCCGAGCTGCAAGCTGTGATGTGAAGGATGTAATTTTGGGCCTAGGAACAACGCAAAGACTTGGTAATGAGAAATTTGGAGGCTGAAAACAAGGCAACTAACGAAGGAAACAGAAGAGGAAATTACTGAGAAAAAATTTTCTTGAAAAAAAAAAAAGAAACAGCATAAGCAACAGGCATGCAAATGCCTTATTAGACAGTAACCAACTAGCGCCTCTAGCTGCTGGCTGAAAACATTTTGCATGCACTTGCACAATGACATGGGAAAAGATGCTCATAGAATGGCTGAAAAAAGAAACATGCAGTAGACTGAAATCAGCGTCAGCGAACACAAAGAGTCTTAATAATAACTGTCAGCATTTTGAAACAAGGAGCACTGAATAGGAATGTTGCATGTTTATGTAATTTATACTAGAGTATTTAATAAAAACTGCATTGCAATATTCTAAATGTTACATAGGTACCTCTTGAAAGATTCAGTGCACTATGCATCACATTGTGAAATACAAAACAGCAATTTAATAATAATAATATAATATACTTTATTTTTCCTTTAATACAAGGAAAGGGAAGGAGCAGCCGCTAAAAAGCTGCTTCGAAGAGCAGCTTGATGGGGCGGCTGCCTCTGTATGTGATGGCATTTATCAGCAGTGAAGTCGTGCTTACACAATAAATAATGAATGCAGAAATAATTAGATTACAAAAAAGCACAAGGTAAATTAGAAAAAATACATGAAAAAAATAGAGACATGCTGCACAATAGAACACTTAATTTAAAAATATGTATTCATGGAAACATTTTGCGGATTAATTTAATGGGAGGAAGATAGAAACTTGAGTGCTATAAGGAAATTATTGATTTATTATGGTAGGAAGCCTGAAGCGAAGAACTTTCTTGACACAGTTCATCCTTCACGCTGTAATGTGCCAATGCGCCGGGTTACGGGTGTCGTATGTGTTTACGTTGTCTTGAAGCGCTGCTATGAGTGTTAGTGTGTTGTCCTTTTATTGATGTCTTGTTTATAAAATCATGAAAGCCTGCAGGTATACAAGATGTTACTTTACCCATTTTTAGCTGCTTAAATATTGGTCCTGTATGCTCGAGGTAAGAAGCTTTAGCAATATTTCTTATTGTACGTTTTTGAAGGAGTATTAACTTTGTAATATTTTCTGCTGTTGTTGCCCATATTAGAAAAGAGTAGTTCAGAACTGACGAAAAGAGTGAATTATAAAGCATAATGTTAATGGTAAGTGGAAATACTGGGAAATGTCGGCATAGAGAACCTATTGTGCGTGGTAGTTTGCTGACTAAATATTCTATGTGAACATCCTATGTCATGTGCTCTGAAAAGTACACGCCTAACGTTTTCTCAGAGTGAGCAATTTATATTTTAATGCCACTGAGTACTATTGATAAAGCTCGATTGCTTTATTTCTGGGATGGAAGAGAACTGCTTTTGTTTTATTGTCAGTGAGTTTTAGACTGTTTTGACACTCCCAGTGTTCAATAGTTTTCAAGGCTATGTTAGCCCGACTGGATATATCTCTATGCCTGAGTGACCAGAGGCAAACAGACTTGTATCATCAGCGTAAATAATGTGTTTTGCAGATGAACCCATGGAAACAAGATCATTAATGCAGAGAATAAAAAGAAAGGGGCCTAAAAGACTGCCTTGCGGTATTTCTCTGTATATCATATTGGCGGGTATGTCCCCCCCTCCTCTTTTTTTTTTCCTGAAGTTTCGTTTAAACCCAGCCAAACACCCCATTAAAATTGTAACATCCATCTACTTTCAAGTAGTAGGGTAACCATTGTCAATATGAGCTGCTAGTGCACATGCAGTTAAAGAATCACAGCGTTCAGATATTAGCAAGGGCAAAGAACATACTTTCATCAATAACGGTATTTAACGTCCCTAATGAAATCAGGCACGAAGGAGAGTGCATAAATACGTCAACAACCATTTATTGGTGCTGGGTGTTGTGACCGTGACCTTTGCCTGCTGTAATCTATAAAGGTATTGAAAACCTCTGCCTGGAAGCTGAAAACCACTGAAAACCTCATGTCTGGAGGCTTTGTTGGAGGCTTTCACTTAACAGCAAAAGAAAAGATTAAGATGCTATACAAGTGACGATACTGCACTTATAGAGCTGGCGTGACGAACAGTATGCAATTTTGTTCTGCTGTACCACAATCGAGCTATTTTTCTGCCGAAATATTTAAATTTCTGTAAGCAGGAATGTGTTTAACAAAACCTTAACAAAACCTGAAGTTGGGCTAGATGGTGCATTGTAACTTGACTGAAGATAAAGCGCACGGGAAGACACACACAAGAGAAGAAGACACAGGACACGCGCTAACTGTTAGCGCGTGTCCTGTGACTTCTTCTCTTGTGCGTGTCTTCCCGTGCACTTTATCTTCAGTCAGGAATGTGTTGGAACAAAATGCTTTCAAACTTGGCATATTGCAATCATTACATTCAATTGTTGGCCTTTTGTGATTAGCACAAATATTTCAATGATGACCATTTAGAAGTGAAGTGCGGCATAGCACAACCACAAGGAAATGTGTACAAACGATTAATATATCATGATACAGAATCTTACCAAAATAGCCTGTTGTGCAAATTGTTTCCATGCACTCAGCCTACTCAATAACCTAAAAAAAAAACTAAGCAATTTAAAAAGATCATGAGCCTTAAAGGGTTGAATGTTGAAGGACTGTACTTTGTCATGTAAAATATTGTGATGATACTATCTGAAAAAGCCTGAGCCAACGGCAAATAAAGATGAGACGGTTTTCAGCGTTCTGTACATGACGTAGGCCGAGCGGGAGTACATGAAGTCATGGGTAGTACCAGCACCTTGCATAAAAACAATTGCTTTAATATAAAAAAATGCAACCGAAAAGCAAAGCCTCCGATACAATGTACGGTAGCACCTTATGAAGCACCATTTTGTGAGGGCAATTATTGTGGAAATGAAATATGTTACCTTATGTATTGTGATTGAAGAGCTTTTCTTCACTTCTGTAGTGTGAGCACAACTCATACTTTTGATCATCAATTCCTTCATCAGAATGAATACCCATGTAAAACTTGGTAACTTTTATGTCCAACCTGTATAGCAATGAATTGTTGCTTATTATGGAATTGTAAGAGTGATACTGCTAGGGTTTTCTTGTCAGGAAACACTGGAGTGGGTTGCCATTACCTTCTCCAGTGGATCACATTTTGTCAGAACTCTCTGCCATGACCTGTCTATCTTGGGTGACCCTACTCAGCAGAGCTCACGACTTCATCGAGTTTCGCAAGCCCCTCTGCCACGACAAGGCAGTGATCCATGAAGGGGATGAAGGAGAGTACCACTTGCCAAAAGTGTCAAATACTGCCTGTGTGTTGTGTGACGTCAGTGCATGCTAAAGATCCCCACGTGGTCGAAATTTCTGGAGGCCTTCACTACGTCTCTCATAGCTTGAGTCACTGTGGGGCACAAAACCCCACGAAGCAAACCAATCATGTGTGTGCTATTACAAGCCCCTCATTTTGCTACACTTTCTTGGCCAACACTGACATTTATTTTTATTTATTTATTTATTTACAATACTGTAAGTCCTTACGGGCTGTTACAGGGTTGGAAATAAAGAGAAAACACAGAAGAAAGACACAAACATTACTACAAGAAATACAATTCCAGTTATTGCTCGAAAGCCTCAGCTGAGCTAGTGTTATAAAAAATGTTGGGGGTTCAGGTTGTTAAATTCAAGAATTGTTTTCGGAAGGAACGAGTGCTTAAACAGGCCAATTCTAGGCGTGTATGCCATGATGGCAAATAAGTGATTAGTACAGGCTGATAATCTTCCTGGGGTTTAGATATACAAAGTAGAGTCTAAGCTAAACTTATTTTCATGGAGCACATAAAGAAACTTGAGGCGCGCTATTTTTTCTACATGTGGCTAGTTCAGGTAGTTAAGCTTGGATGCTTAGAGCAGTCACTGACTGTGTTTTTTGGTAAGCGGAAATTATAGATCTTAAGGCTAATCGTTACACCCTCTCGAGTTAATTGATCTGATACTGGCAATGTGGGTCCCATATAATACTTGCATACTCTAACTTAGGTCGGACCATATTTTTAAATGCTTGAAGTTTAACATCAGATGTTGAGTGTTTCAGTTTACGCTTTGAGAAGCCAAGGTTTCGTTGAGCTAAACCAAATATCTGATCAATGTGTACGCCCTAATTTAAAGGTTCTGTAATTGTGACGCCTAAATATGTTAATTTGTTGTGAATAGTATAGGTAAACAGTAGGGGAGATTTCTTGCTGGTTATGGCAACAAATTTCATTGGGTTATTTGCATATCCCATTTCTTACACCAGTCACAGACTTTTTTCAAAGACTAATTCAGCAACATTTGATCATTATCAGTTCTTACGTGGCAAAACAAGAGACAATCGTGTGCGAACAGCCGCACTTCCACATGACAGTCTATATCTTCAGCAATGTCGTTATGATAGTAAAAATAACACCGGACCTAAAACAGAACCTTGTTATACACCGGATGATACATGAGAGGTGGATGAACGTTTGCCGGCTATTTCGACAAATTGTTTCCTGTCGGAAAGGTAAGCGTGTACCCAATTAATAATCTGCAAATCAATGCCATATGCATGCATTTCTTTAAGCAGTTTATCATGACACACTTTGTTAAATGCTTTACATAGGTCTAATGCAATAACATATATCTGTTTCTTTGCTGCGAAGGTACGAACAGATTCAATAAGTTGAGTTACTGTCGATAAGCGACGTCGAAAACCATGTTGCCTGAGTAAAACAGATTGTTATTTTCGAGAAAGTCCATTAAATGTTTAGCTATAACATGATCGAGTAGTTTGCACGAAGTAGATATAATAGATATAAAAGGATAACTTAACCCGATTTATGAACTAGAGCAACCCTCGCAAGCCGCCAATCACTCGGAGCAGAACATTCACGCAGAGATACAGTAAAAACCTTCACCAAGAACTCCGAGACCCATTCGCAATAATGCCTGAGGAATTCATTAGGTATCATATCGGGACCTGACGGCTTTTTCGGGTCCATCTGTAGTAACAAAGACCACACTCCTTCTTTCGAGATAACAATGTTTTGATCCTTATTACAATCAGTCTTGGCCTTATACATTGCTACCATTGTACTATCGTCAAGCCTTGGGACAAAGACAGAGCTGAAGAAACTGTTAAACGCGTTAGCAATTATGGATGAAGTTTTGCAAATATTTGCATTCACCTCGACACCATTCAAATCAGGTTTAGAGCCGGTTATGTAACACCAGAACTTATGAGAACTTTGCAAATATGCCTGTAGTGTGGTAGAAAAATACAATCCTCTAGCTTTCTGTAGCTCTTCTCTCACCGGCATACTAAACTTAGCAATAAGAACTGGGTCTATTGTAATGTTTTGCCGTGCACGCCGGAGTTTTGGTTTTAAGTGAAATATGTTACACCTTATCCATGGACTGGGTCTTTCTACTCGGCGGATTTTAGTGGGTGTAAATTGAACCATACAGTCATGAACAACAATATTGAGATATGTCTATAAAGTGGCTACATCTCTAGTATTGGGGATTCGGCCGAGTGCAAACTCTAAATTGTCAAGTATTGCGGTATCGTCAGCCTGATTAAGGTTATAAGCAGGCACCCTTTTGTTGCGTGTAATGTTGTTATGCAACCAATTGTTCGCCAGAACTGTGATCAGTAATTCCGTCCTCTATAGATACGTCGTACTGGAAAATACCGTCTGGTAGAAGTAAGTCCAGTATTCCGCTGCTCTGCCCATGCACTCGAGTTGCTGGTTTAGAACCACCTGATTAGACCATGCTTAGCCATTATTTCTAACATTTAATCGGCATGCAATTTTTCTACTGTTCCTGGGATTCAAAATTCCCAGTCTACACCTGGCAGTTTGAAGTCACCCAACAGTACTATTCTGCTACACTTATTGGCAATGAAAAAGTTCAACAGATCTATTAGGGGGCCTGTACAATACGCCAATTATCAATGCAGTATCCTTAAGAAATAACGTGCACCATACACTTTCATGGTCATCTATGAGATGAAGATATTTGTAGGCTAAACTTTTCTTAATAAACAAGGCCACGCCACCACCTCTTGTTTTTAGGTCTTTCCTGAGGACATGATAGTAGGGTGGAAAAAAATTCATCGTCCTGTACGTCGTCGTGCAACCAAGTTTCTGTGCCAGCAATTAAGTTTGGTTCGTGCAACACTGACAAAAATTCGAATAGTTCAGGCTTATTAACAATACTGCGGGTATTAACATTTAGCAGATTGAGTTCCTTGTTAAATATTTGTCAATGGTCTTTATTGTTTGAACTGCCGCGAGTGCTGCTCAGCTGCTTGTTTTTTGCTACCGGCGGCTTTCTCATAAAGGCTAGTGAACCGGTCGGCGTGGACGAGTCGACGGCAAGCCGGGCAGTAAGAAGAGTCGTTGTCGCACTGAAACGGAACGCCGCAGCCTGGACACGGTAAGAGACGCCGTTGTCATTTCACCCATTTTGCCTATTGTGATGTTTCTTGACCAGTAGAGTCAAGGCAGGAAGAAATAGAAGAAAGTGCTTAAATCGTGTACTTTTATTTAGCGGTTGTTGTGATATACAGGGCCCATAGCGGACGTTAGCGACCGCGAAGCAACATTTTCAGGAACGTTTATTTTTTTCACTTATTACGGTCATAAGCGTTTATTGCCTTGATCGAGCACAACGGTTGACTAAGCCAGGTTTATAGTACCGATTGCGCACCTTGCCGGGGTTTGCATCATCAATGTCACCGGCAAGAAGTAATAAGGACCGTACACTATGACAACATTCGGCACAAATAGCGGTCAAACACTTCGGGCTCGGCAGCTGTATCAGGAAGTAATTACTGGATTTTTTAGCAAATAGACTGACCTGTTCACTAACCTGCATAGTGAAGTAAGCTAGATTCGATGACTGTGCCATGGCACAGCTGCCGAGCCCACAGATCGCGCGGGGGGATTGCCGGTCCTTTATAGTTTTTTTTTTTTTTGGGAGGCTTGCCATGTGGTATGGAATGAGGCTGTCTTACAACTTAAAGGGAATCATGCAGTCTATTTTCTTCAAGGAATCGGAGCAAGCTCCGGCTCTTAATTTGTCCATTAGCCACAAGTATAAATGTTCCTCCTTTGTAGCCGACAGTTGATCCAACTTCCTGTAGTCGTCTTATTCTTGACGGCTGCATTCCTGGGCATGTCCGTAAAATGTGGCGAAGATCCATTCGGCAGCTGACCTTGGACACTTAGCGCATGTGCTCTGCATTGCATCCTCTTCAGAGCCCCATCGGCACGCCACCGATGGAGTAAGGGGCGACAGGTCTTGCTGCGCTATAGCACCAGCGTGGAATTTAATCTCGGTTTTGTGCCGCCACATAATTACATGTAACTGTAAGCGATGAATACGCGCACCAGAAGTGATATAGGCTTCCTGCTTTACAGCTGGCCATCCCAGGATGAGCTGCCGGGCTGCATGAGCGACTTCTGTGCTGCTGGAGGTTTCCCTGGCATCGTGGGCGCCATCGATGAGACTCATGTCAAGATCCAGGCCCATGAGCTGTATGAGGAAGCGTACATATAAATAGGCATTTCTACCACTGCATCTTCATGCAGCTTGTGGTAGACAGCAAGTGCCAGATCCTCGATGTGGTCGCAAAGTGGCCCGGTGGTACATATGACGCACGATTGCTCACACACAGCGCCCTCGCTCAGCTCTTCAAATCGGGTACTGACACCGACATCCTGCTGCAGTGGCTATCCATGCAGACTTTGGCTCCAGAATGCAGACATGTGCGGCAAAAAGCGATACAGCGCAGCTCACGGCACCACCAAAGCAGTGATTGAAAGGTAGGTGCGCAGCACATGCTAAATATTGGATTGCATGGTATCCCGTACACTGACCGGTTGTGGATGTCCGTGTTGTTCGAACAGCTTGGTACAGTTGCAAGCGTTGTTGAGCGAACAATGTATGCTGAAAGAAATTGACTTTGATGTCGCAGTTGTTTACTAGTGAAGTAACACTGCAGTCAAATAACTTTGGCCAAGCCTGTGGGGGGGGGGGGGGGGGAGCTTTTCAGCAAACAAATTATGGTTGGATGTCAGTCAAGTTATATTTGTTGAATTACACATATCAATATTTACTTAGCAATTAGATTTGTTCAAAAATCATAGCATTATTTTGTCATTTGAGCATGATATATATTTCCTTAAATGAAGGTATCGAAATATTTCCATTCATTAATGATGCAAGGGTATTTACTGCATTACATTTCGCCGGACACGTTTACAGGTTGTGTGATAGCCTGGAAGAACAAATGCTCAAAACATACATTCCATGTACAGCATATTACGAAGCTGTCAGTTCCATCAACCACAGGTTACTCAGAGCAGATGTGGCATTATTTGAAATGCATCATGATGGAGAGAAAATTTTTATTATTCTGCATATGCATTCACTTTTACTGCAGCAACTTGCATTACGCGCGTCACCAACTTTATAGTGGCATTGCATAGCCCACTCACGATGTTTTTTTTTTTTGTAGGCCAATAGGGCAGCTGAAACGCTGCTTCCATTCCCTCCATGATCAGCAGCACATGTCACTGGACCATGTGTAGACCAGCATCATGACGAGGTGCTAACTCCACAACGTGTCTAAGGAATATGCGTTCAGCATAGGCAAGCACATGGAAGTGCAAGATGAAGTGTCTGTACATGCTTATCCTCACTGGGGTTATAGATTTATGCTGCGCAAAGGCATGGTGCAGCATGATTTCTCCTACTTTAAGTACAGTTACGTGAAATAAATTATACCTGTGCTAGTCACTGAGTTTAATGTTTTCACTGGGTGACGTCTCATGACCGGATACCTATGCAAATGTGGCTATTTTATTATGTGCTACGTCAGTCTTGTATTGACATCCTGAAGCCTACGCAACAGTGTGCATTGAAGTATTTGCTGTTGAGCTGTTTAACATTGCAGTACATATAGAGCATAACACATGGAGCATAAACATCTCCTTTTTACTTTATTTTGGTTGTAACATCCGATTCGAGACATGTCAACAGGAAATTATATTTGAGCACTAAGCTTAATGTATACCAGCAGTGAAGTTGCAGTGGTTAGGGTGCTCGACTACTGCACCCGAAGATTTCATTTTCATTTCATTTTATTTTCCTTAAAGACCCCCTTTGTTGGGGGTTTTACACATAGGGTGGGGTTAACATGAGAAAACAAAACATTTATTTCATGATGACAGGTGGGATGTAACTTTATCTAGGAAGGTTGTTGGGCAGGTTATGGCTGCAATTTCATGGGAAGGTCGTTCCAGTCGCTGGCTGTTTGGGGGAAAAATGACTTGGAAAATGCCGTCGTACGGGCACGCTGGCGTGAAACATTCAGCGGATGACCAATGCGTTGAGAAGTGCGTGGTGCGCAGATGTATGGCTGCTGTTCGAGCTGGGAGTAATAAAATTTGTGAAATAGGCACAGGCTAGAAAGGCGGCGACGGAGGGAAAGACTGCGTAATTGAGACTGTAGTTTTAGAGAGGAAACACTAACATAGGATGAGTATGAACGATGAATGAAACGGGCTGCTCTGTTTTGCACGACTTCTAATGAATCAATGAGGTATGCTTGCTATGGATTCCAAATTGCGGATGCATACTCAAGTCTTGGTCTGATCAATGCTTTATAAGCAAGTAGCTTTACATTTTGAGGGGCGTCGTGAAGATGACGTTTAAGAAAGCCTAGTTTTTATTTGCAGATGATATTAGCTTTGACACGTGCTCACGCCATGATAAATCATTGCTGATAGTAATGCCGAGGTAAGTATAGGACGGGACAAGTTCGATAGGAGAGCCAGAAATCTTATAAGGAAAGAAATGCGGGTTGCGACGACGATGAAAAGACGTGAGCTTGCACTTATTGGGATTAAGTGTCATCAACCAGTGATTGCACCATGATTAAATGTGGTAAGGATTGTCCTGGAGGGATTCTTGATCAGCGGTATTAGAAACTGGGACATAACGCAATCGTCGGCGAATAGACGGACATGACATGACAAATTTTGTGGCAGATCTTTAACATAAATTCGGAATAGGAGGGGGCCAAGAACAGTTTCCTGAGGCACGCCCGATGTTACCGGTAGACTGTTAGAGGAGTAGTTGTTAATAGTAACGGACTGTGAACGATTTGCAAGGAATTCTTTTATCCATACAATAATTTCTCGATCTAAGTTTAATGTGGAAAGTTTTAAGAGTAGTCGTTGATGAGGTACCTTATCGAATGCTTTGGCAAAGTCTAAAAAGATGGCGTCAGTTTGTAAGTTAGCATCTAGGTTGGAAGGAAGATCGTGAAGAAATATGGCAAGCTGCGTCTCGCATGATAGGCCTTTTCTAAATCCATGTTGGGATGGAGTGAAAAAATTTATAGAATCTAAATGCTGCATTATCTGAGAGTAGATGACGTGTTCCATTAGTTTACAAGGGATGCAAGTAAGGGAAATGGGGCGATAGTTGAGTCGAGAGTCTCTGTTACCTGATTTGAAAGCAGGAACGACCTTCCCCATCTTCCAGTCTTCTGGGATGATACCTGTGGCCAGTGACTGAGAAAACAACACGCATAAAAATTTGGAAGAAATGTCTTTAGTGTTTTTGAGAAACTTTGTGTCAAATTCGTCGATTCCAGCTGACGATGAAATTTTTAATTTGTCAATTGCGCACGAAATGCCATTTGGATGGAAAGTGATGGCTGGCATTGCCAGTTCAGTAATGGGGGGTAGCGGAGAGAGTGGTTCTTCAGGTTCTATCGTGAATACTGATGAAAAGTCAGTATTGAATATATCGGCACACTTAGTATGACTGACAGTGTCGCCGTTATCATCAGTAAGGGTGATGCCGTGCGATTGCTGGGGATTTATCACGTTACAAAATTTTCTCGGGTTACTTGTTATCATTTTGGGTAAGTCGTTGTGAAGAAAGAAATATTTCGCGCTTTTCAGTGCTGTCAAGTACGCCTCTTCTGCGCTGTAGTATTTCTCCCACGCGGAAGGGCTGGATTTAAGTTTTGCTGAACGGTACAGCCGCTGCTTTTATTTTTCAGTCTTTTGAGTGTTTTGTTGCACCAAGGATTTTGTGAATCAGATTTGATTGTGCACTTTGGAATATATCTGCTCGTTAGATTACTAATTGTGCGTTTGAAGATTAACCAGTTCTCGTCGACTGTACGCTGATGGTAGTGAAGTTCAGATGCGGAGAAGATGGAGTTTAATTCATTATTTATTGGTGCGTAGTCGACCTTATTGTAAAGCTTTATTGTTTTTTTTGGACACTTGCCTTTAAACGGGAGTAATATTAAATGAGGCTTGAATAACTTTATGGTCACTGACTTCCCTCAAGTAAGTAATATAAGCTAAGGTCTCATGATGACTAGTTAGAATAAGATCAAGAATGTTTTGTGAAGTCTCTGTGATGCGTGTTGGCTCAGTTATTAGCTGTGAAAGATTGAAATTGAGACATACGTCAACAAATTCACGAGGCTCTTGAGAAACGGTAACATCAGGTTGGTGCCAGTTTATAGATGGGTAGTTAAAATCCCCGAAATGAATAATTCGTGCGCTGGGATACTTAGTCGTTAATTGTAGCAAAACACTGTTAAACTCACGAGAGAAGTCAGGGCTGTTATGTGGCGGTCGATAGCAGACGCCAATTAATGTTGTTATTGATGCAGTGCGGCAAATGAGCCATATAATTTCAAGGTGAGATGTGATTTTGACAAGAGAGAAAGATAGTTCTCGATTAACGGCGATTAAAACACCCCCTTCTCGAGAACCCTCACGGTCTTTGCTAAAAATGTGAAAATTTGGTAAGTCATCGAGAACTTCAGAATCGCTGATATTTTCGTTGAGCCATGTTTCTGTTAGTACAAGCATGTTGCTACCGGACAACGATACAAGGTTAGATACAAGGTCTCGTTTGGGAAGGAAGCTGCGTATATTTGTGAAAATGACGGAAAGGCAAAGGTTGCTTCGGGAGTTCGGTCTAGGATGACAAGCTGATAGAGGGCATTGCGGGGGCCGGCGCCGAAAATATATCTGCTATGGGATTTCCTTCACAGTGTTTGTCGTTTTGTCGAAGAAGTAGCGCTTGGGTCCGATATGAAGCGTCTTATAGCGGAGCGAAACATTTTCAGTTGTTTCTTTTGCGAATGTAACCAAGTGCTTTCGAATATTTTGAACGCGGCGGGAATAATCTTCACCTACACTGAAGTCTGTTCCTCTAAATTTGGGCCCTTTAGATAAAATAGTTTTTTTCGTCTTTGATGATGTGAATTTGACAATGATTGGGTGTTGGCAGTTTAGGGTATGACGGCCAAGCCGGTGGGCGCGCTCTATTTCTATAGGATCCAAGGCTATTTCGAGGTGTTCTAAGCAATGATCAACGATAATCTTTTCAGACTCGGAATATGTTTCACGGGGAGATGAGTCAGGCAGACCATAGAAAATTAAATTATTCCTGCGCGAACGATTTTCAGAATCATCAAGACGAAGCTGTAGGTCATGAACCAAAAGAGCTGTCTGGTTAGCTGTTGACTGAATGATTTCAACGTCAGAATTAACTGAAGACAGATCCTGGAAATGTTGTTCGAGTTCAGTGAGGCGGGTATTGAAATCGGATATTGTTCGGTCGATCGACAGCATACGCCCTTTGATATCTTGCAAATCAGAGATTAGTGTTGCCTGGCCATCAGACAGCTTTTTCAATTCAGCCAGAACGACATCCAATTTGTCAGGTCCAGGGTTGGCTTCAATGTCACCGGCAAGAAGTAATAAAAACCGTACACTATGACAACATTCGGCACAAATAGCGGTCAAACACTTCGGGCTCGGCAGCTGTATCAGGAAGTAATTACTGGATTTTTTAGCAAATAGACTGACCTGTTCACTAACCTGCATAATGAAGTAAGCCAGATTCGATGACTGTGCCATGGCACAGCTGCCGAGCCCACAGATCGCGCGGGGTGATTGCCGGTCCTTTATAGGCGGCTCGCGGAGTGACGCCGCTGCCGATGGTGTTTCCCAGTCGAAGTCGAGGGTCCAGTTATTCACTTGCGGTGACTGGGGAGGCTCTGTGATGGCGCTGATGAAGCGGTAGCTGTCTCCGACGGCGCTCCAAGAAAACTCGGCTCGAGACGGGGAAGTGTCCAGGAGGGCCCAGGAGGCGTCGAAGAACAGGGTCAGCAGAAGGCAAGCGAAGGAATGAAAGGGCACCTGCATAATGAAGTAAGCCAGATTCGATGACTGTACCGTGGCACAGCTGCCGAGCCCATTTCGATGGAGGCAAAAACATAGGCGCCCGTCTGCTGTGCAATGTCAGTGCTTGTTAAAAGATCCGAGGTGAACCTCTTCACTACTGCATCTCTCGTAGCTTGAGTCACTGTGGGATGCTAAGCCCAATAAATGAAGCAAAGCGTAACCTTAACATCGGTTGCACCAAGAGTTGGTTCAGTGTGGTAAAGTATGGTACTTAACAGATTACAGATATGTTTTTAAGCTGTGAATTTGTTATTTTAATACCTACAATAAAGATTTGGTTAGAGTCTGTGCAGTAAATTGTTAAACATGCAATATGTTTTTCCATCACTCAAAGATTGCCATTTTGTCAAATACTTGCATGATATCAGAGTGCAATGATAAACTCTGGGAGACTTGGTGAATGTATGCAAAAGTAGGAGCCCGGGCTACCATATTGTGGTAGGTGTTCACAGCCCCAAGTTTTGTATAAATTGTCTCGTTGTATGGCATCCATGGCAGCAACGCTCGGGCGAGCTATGTGGCATAAAAATAAAATGCGAGCTACCTGTTCAAAGTGTAACGAGTAATTTTGCCATCAACTTTAAATGATCACACCTGTATTATTGGCAGTGCTTACATTGCAATTACAGTTGCGACAACTGAAGAGTATATATAGGGCCACAGAAAAAGTCTTATTATTTGCAGGTACGATATACAAAAGCATTTTGGTTAACCTTGTATTAGAATACATGCCTTTTGTAGCACTCCTCACCCACCGTGATTCAAATCTTGTGCATGTTTTGTTGTGTCCAGTTTTTATGTCAACTAAGCCTTTCTGCATTATACTCTTACAAGTGCTTCAAAAGTATTAATTTCACCCTTTGAGACCAATACCTGTAACCATTACAAACTGTTGTTTGTTATTTATTCTCTGCTGCTCACTATGTAGCGTGACCTGTAAGGCACCTACAACTGTCATTTTGTACATTTCTCAAGTATATGTTGTTTTGCTTGTATGATAATATTTCTTGCCAATGTGGGCCACCATTTCCTCAATTGTATGCTGCGAGAACAGTATGTGCAAATGATTTTGCTCAGTGTCGTGCTGGTGCTGGTCACATGCTTGCAATAAATCACCTCAAGGGCTACTGATCTTGCATATCTGTATATGGTTGCAATACCACTCGAAACCTGTGCACATCCAACACCCAGAACAGGCCACACTTATATGACTGGAAGAAAAGTACCTGGTCGTTTTTGTTTATCTACGGGAAAAACGGTGAGAGCAAATGCTGTGGTTGCACAAGTGTACCACATTACTGTCATGGTGGCAACTGCTGTAGTCATATGAACAGCTGTATTTGTCAACAATACTGTAACATATTTGTGTTCATTTGTGTTTCAGAAATTGGGGTGTGGAGTACAGACATTTTGATGTACAAATCGAGTACATTAGTGGGGAAGAATGCATTAGAATAAATATTCTATAAACTGCATGGTGCAAAAATAATAAAAATTAATAAAAATAAAATTTTGTATGTCAATTCTGCCTAACATTTGCACATGACTGATATTGTGCATAGGCATACACCAGAACTAAAAGTACATTAAAAATGTTACACAGCTTTGGACATACAATTTTTTTTTCAATAAAGCCCTGCATTAAACTAGTGGGAACTGTCATGTTGCGGCAGATTGCAGTAAACTTCCATATGCCTATATCAGCCTTTAGCCTTTAAGGATCCAGAAAAAATCTGCGCTTTATAAGAAAGCATTGTTAATTTAAGGGGCCTGAATAAATTGACAGAAACCATTTGTACCTGCCTTGCACTTGCGCGATTTTGTTTTCTTTTTAAATGAAAGCGTATTGAGAACGTCGTTATTATCGGGTTTCGTAAAGCGCTTTACTGGGCACACCGTCGAAAAGGCCCTCTTTACAAAACGGCCCCGTCGCGTTTTGAGAATACTTCACTGCATGGTCCACGCGATCACGGTGAAGCGTGGAAGCATTCAAAGTAAGGTGATTGAGAAATTAACGGTATATTTGGTATTTTTACACTAGTCACAAATTCAAATGAACTTTTCGGAAGACGGATAGATTAACAAGCATATTTCAATCGTATAGATTTTTTCGCGAAGCCCTTCTAAAACGAAAACCGCATATTTTGAAGTTCGTCAATACGTCCCCGTTTTCTGTTCAGGGGTGTTGCAGGCATGTGTTCCAACCTGTACCGCTGCTAAGCGCAAGTTATTCTTTTAGTGCTATTGCGGTCCGTTTTGTATACCGCTGGTAAATAGGCAACGTTCCGAGTGAAGGGCCTGTGCCAGCAGTGGGTAAGGAAACCGTGTCGAAGAAAGGATGTGGTGACGGCTCCAAAAATGGGAATGTGTGAGCGTGGCAGCTAGTGAGGCGTTTTCTAAAAACGGAATGATATTGAATAGTGGAATGATATTGGTGAATGAGCGACCCGACAGTCTCGCGTCAAGATAAAATGCATGATTGGTGAATCTTGCGTCGAGATAAAACGCACGATCCGTGAATGAGCGACCTTTAGAGAAGAGGTCGAAATTCTGTGAGCCTTCCAATACGGCATTTTTGCCACGACCTGATTTTAGGATACATTTGCGGCGCACATAACCTCAATTGTAGCTGCAGTGCGTAGAGTGCGATGAAACTGTGGCGGACAACTCTCAGCTTTTGATAGCTGTTCAGCGTCTAAATGTAACTGGTCGATTCCTTTAATTAATATGCCTCAGTAGCGATTCAACCGGCACTGAAGTCAGCACAATACTTGCTTTTGAGGACTGTAGTGAATTAAAGCTCCCTAACAGCACTGCTTCGTACAAGTCTGATATCCGCGGCCTGTCTGCCCCCCCCCCCCCCCCCCCCCACACACACACACACACACCTCACACACCAGCACCAGTACGCGCGCACGTACTTACGCTGCTTACCCAAATGCATATAACCGCTGCCCTATGAGGCTTTTTGAAGTCATATCCCGAAAACGTGTGGGCAGAGGAACTAGAGACCAAGTTGCCAACCTTCGCTGGATCATGGAAAAAGCAAGAGAGTTCCAGAAACCCATCTACTTCTGCTTTATTGATTATGTGAAAGCGTTTGACTGCGTAGATCACAGCAGATTGTGGCAAGCTCTCCAAGAGATGGGAGTTCCAATTCACCTCATCTGTCTCCTCAGGAACCTGTATGAAGGGCAAGAGGCCACAGTCAGAACTGGGCATGGTCTTACTGATTGGTTTCCAATTGAGAAAGGAGTGAGGCAAGGCTGCATACTGTCGCCCTGCCTATTTAACCTATATGCTGAATGTATCATGAGGAAGGCCGGTCTGGACGAGTCTTCAGCTGGAGTGAAGATTGCTGGAAAACGTATCAACAACCTTAGATATGCGGATGATGCCACTTTAATGGCAGAAAGTGAAGTGAAACTCAAGATACTTCTGATGCGCGTACAAGAAGAGAGTCAGAAGTTTGGGCTTAAACTGAACATTAAAAAGACAAAGATCATGGCGTCTTGCCCTATCAAGTCCTGGAGCATCAAGGGACAAGAAGTGGAAGCTGTGACAGATTTTCTCTTCTTGGGCTCCAAGATTACCTCGGAAGGAGACTGCAGCCATGAAATTAGGAGACGCCTGCTTCTGGGAAAGAGAGCAATGGTTAGCCTTGACCGCCTAGTAAAGAGCAGAGACATTAGTCTGCCAACCAAGTCCGTATAACTCGTGCTATGGTCTTTCCAGTTGTGATGTATGGATGCGAGAGTTGGACTGTGAAAAAGGCTGACCGCCGAAGAATTGACGCGTTTGAATTGTGGTGCTGGCGAAGACTCTTGAGAGTTCCTTGGACTGCCAGAAGATCAAATCAGTCAATATTGTCGACCATAAACCCTGAATGCTCATTGGAGGGTCAAATTCTAAAGTTAAAGCTTAGCTACTTTGGTCATCTGATGAGAAGAGAGGAGTCGCTGGAGAAAGATTTGATGTTGGGAAAGGTTGAGGGTCGCCGGAGAAGGGGTAGGCAGCGAACGCGATGGTTAGATGGCATCCTCGAGGCACTGCAGATGAAGTTATGTGATGTTAGGAAGATAGTGAGAGACCGGAAAGCGTGGCGTGACATGGTCAATAGGGTCACGAAGAGTCGGACACGACTGAACGACTGAACTGAACTGATGAGGCTTTTTGAAGTCATATCCCGAAAACGTGTGGTGGAAGGGTGTGGCGCGTTCCTGTAGGCATTTTATGAGAGGAAAAAAATTACCCAAGCAATGACGTGGTAATTCAACAAAATGAGGGAAATGCTTGAAAAAAACTTATTAAAAGTTATTCAAAAACTTGAAAAAACTTATTCAAAAATTGTCATTGCTGAATGAACATTTTGATTGCCAATGAAGCACGCACGACGGCTACGGTTTCTGCTGCTTAAGACGTGAACGTCGCGTCATATGCAAGCGAAGTTGAGCTCTGTTTTAGGCAGCAACGACTGCAGCACGCTTTAACGTGCGCTCGCATCATGCCCCCTAAGAAATTAGACATGCATGAAAATTCGACTTTGGAAGCGGCCTTGCTTAGCTGCTCATCGCTAGAGTCCCAAATGGCCCTGGCCAACGGGCAATGGTGATAGCTTTGTCCAGTGGCCTCCCATACTAGGCATTCCACTTATGCAAAAGGCCCTTGACCTGCACTCTTTCTTTTTTTTTCTTCAATAAAGTTTTTCACCCTCACCACGCCGTGGCAGACTGAAAGCACCGTCAGGTGCCACGGCGCGTTCCCTAAGCAGGGGCCAAGATTTCCCATGTATAGGTACCCGCTGTCCTCAAACTAGGTATCCACTGTCTCTATGGGCATGTTAAGACAACACTGAATAACTCCGGTCTTGAAGAAGTCTGGTCTTACTAAAGACACTAAGTCTCGACTTAGCTCGCACTTTATCGTGCAAGCGGGCCCAGGTCACTAGGACAAAGAGCCATTATTCGACGGCAGCGCCGCGCGCAGCCAATTACTTTTTTTGCCTCAGCGCCTTCCAGCGAAACGCGCCCCGCTCTTGCCACTACAAAGGCTTCTAGAACACTGTAGCCGAAGTGACGCTGTATTCCGTAAGCATACGCCAGTGGAAAGTACGCTTCTTTGCGCATTTGTTTTATCAGTTTCGCTTTCGATGCGGCAAGTTTTGTTGTCGGCGAGAGGTGCACTCAACAGCACACAGCGCAATCATCCAGGCCGACGGTGCAGACGGTGCAAGCGGCAAACCTTGTAGGCCTAACATTTCGAATTGCGCTCCTGAATGGAGCCCGGCCGGGTTCGACTGCGGCCTCTGTTGAAACAGTTATCGTGAGCTGCGCATTCGTGTTGTCATCCAACGATTTCGACGTGAGACTGGGAGTGCAAAGACACCTGCGTGAGTGACACTAAGGATCATGTTGCTCCTGCATAGGGAGCTCGGCTAAGGATACTTGAGCGGCGGCATCTTCGCGTCAGCCTCCAATGGTTTCCAAGTGCTATTGGGAACGAAATGACGCTTGCGCGAGTTGTTCACTTGAGTGACGTTGTGAACGGTGGGTTGGCTTTTGCTTCGCTCTGGCTCCACGTCGTTGTGCGCGTATCAGTACAAGTTCTTGTGCGTGCTTTGTCGCGCTCCTGACCCGCGGAATATTTTCTGCATTGATAGGGCAGTCCTGAAGAATACGCTTGTAACACAACGAATATAACAGCGCAAAGAACGGGACGAAACATGGAAGGGGCAGGCCTAAAGTTCCTTCCGTGTTTCCTCCCGTTCTTTGCGCTGTTATATTCGGTATGCTGTACTAACTAGCTAGGCATCTTGCGCTTGAAACACGTCTTGTGTCTTTCTGGGCCTAACATATCGTCGTAAGTGTCTTTGCATTCGTCCGTTTAGGCGGGAAATCTCCTTTTATTTTAATTTTTTTTTTCGTTTTGCGTCTTAATCGCGTCGATCCGGCAGTGAAGTTCGCTTGAGGGTGCTACAGAACAAAGGGTGGTTTTAAAGCAGGTTTACTTTACCAAGGACTCGTTACTTTTGCAATTTCCATGATTATACGCCTGCGTTCGAACGATGTATCGGTATGTGCATTGTCAATGAAGTACCTGCGTAAAATTTCGCCCAGCCCAGCTCGCGCGCTCGGTGCTAGTCTTCGCATAGGTCTACACTAATATTTGCTGTTACCAGTGGCGATAGCTTTTCGGCATGTTCATTCAATTAAGCAATATCAGCAGTAAATATCCTTTTGTTTTCGTGCGTACATGGAATAACAATGCACATACCGCAACCTTCGTGCCTAATCGCCTAACTGGGCGCACGCAATGCTAGAACTTATTGTTTTGAATTGATCGCTTTTTTGTTAAGCTGCAGTCCCCGGGGGAAAATGCTTCTTCTGTATGCGCTACTCGGACTGCTTTTTGTCTCGCCAGATGTTTTTGAAGCGTGTTTTTGTGCTTTCAAGCAAAAACTGCCATGCACACGGGAGGTCAGAAATTCAATTAGTTTTTTATTCACCGTAGCTTCAAGACTGTTTCCAGTGCAAAATTGCTTTTGTAAATCGCACATGACTGTCATGAAAGTTACTGATGCCTTGGTTTTCTGGTAAACAAAATTGTATTTTTATGGCACTGCCCCTTCTTCACACTCGTCGAATTTCCATGATGACTCATTTTGTTTGGACATTGGGCGTTGATTATTTTTTTCGAAATGTAGGCCCACAGTCCCGAGCATAGCATTAGGAAACGCGTTTTAGCTATCAAACAGTTGTTGCGCCTTAGCGAACGAGAACTACGAAGCACATCGCTCCATTTAATACCTCATGTCAGTTCCGCATTTACCCGTGAGACTAAAAAACCGTCGTATTTTCTGCGGGAATGCATAAGGTTCGAAGGCAGGAGCGTGGTGCCAAAACTTTTCGCCAGAACTGTTCATGTTTGCTTGTCCTTTCAGTTCAGTATATATATATATATATATATATATATATATATATATATATTGTCAGGGGGCGCTCGGAGCGAAAGACGTTGAAGTGGCGCTCGGAGCAAAAGACGAAGTGAATCGGCTCCGGACTCGCAGGACGTACCAAAACCTTGGACCGTGTAAATCCACCTGTACCGGCTCTGTTAACCTAGCCCCAGTCGCCAATACCGTGACAAATCTGGTGGAGGTCAGGTCGGATGTCCCGTACCTCTCCGCTAAGCAGGAGTGCTGGTCATATATTCGAAGAAACGCCTGTTCACCGCACCAGCCGCAGGCAACGAGGTCTACCAACTGAGTTTTCCCCATCGGCCATGATTAAAGGTAGCCACGACGTCGTCGCAATGCCTGGATCGGCCCCTACTTACGTGACGTTTCAGAACCCCCGCGTCCCAATGACCTTTCACGGGGCACGGCCGGTCTCGAGGGAGAGAGCGCTTCTCTTCTCTTACGGCCTCTCCAATGGGGTCTGTTTCCACCGCCCGCCGCGCCTCGGTGGGGTCGCCACCGCCCCACTGCTGCTCCTCCGCTACAGCCGTTCACGCGCAAGGAAAACACGCGCTCGCTTTTAGTTTCGCCCGCGTCAGTTGCAACCGGCAGGTCCTGACATTTCGCCCCTTATGGTTTATACAAAGTCCGTCATCAACATCGAACATTTATCGTGTACGAGGAATAATATACAGTCAACAATCCGCTCACGCACGCGCTCCTTCGTCAGTGGGGCCGTGCACGGTCGAATGAAGCTTCGGATATACTTCAACATTTTTTGCCTCTAAGTTTTGTACAAAAATAAGTTTATCAGGCTATGCAATCTGCCTTTGAATGCTTTAAGCAGGTGTAGCGCGACCTGACATGAGTGAATGCATGGTGAACTGTTGGGTGGAGTTTCTGTCAACCGCTACCGTTTTCGTTTAGATCAGAAGAGGCACCGGCAAAAATTCATGGCGCGTCTCAGATTCAGAGTAAATAACAAAAATTTACTCATATATAAAAATTTCACTTGTCTAGTGGAGTGGGCTGTTCTAGCTTTGTTCAAAACATATCAGCCGGTTGAAAGACCGAAGATGTATATGTAGTCTCGCGACTACTTTTAATCAAGGAAATGGGCATAAACAGTTAAGGAGAATCGAAAAGAGCGGCAAACAATAAAAAAAATTGTCCTTCAGTGTTACACATTGCACTATACATTCATCAATTAATTCATCAAAATGTGACCTGCGTCTACAAAATTCAGGCTCAAAATCTTCCTGCACGGCTTGTGCACATAAGGAGTTGGCCTCTCGGTCTTCTCTGTCACTTTCCTGGTATAATTAATTGAGAAAAAAAATTCTGTGAAATTTTTCAAATATCAAAGAAGCTCGGGCAACTGAGTGTTAAGTTTTGAAATGCTGACTGAATCAGGATCTTAAGTACTTCGAGAGCATTTGTGTGTAGTAGGTGCATGGCAGCTTTTTCGAAAAAAAAAAGAGTTGTCCAATAGGGCAACAAGCTCTGGTTTCGGATAATGCAGTCCACTAGAGCATTGTCCTCGTAGAAGAGCGTACTAAATGGGGCTGCTTCTTTTGCTAGTTTCAAGAAGAATAGCGCAAGCGTCACACCCGAAGTTCAGTAACTAAACGATATATCCAGCGACGTAAGATGAACCGGAATATGTGACAGTGGGAAATGGGATGGTAGGAGATGCCATCACTTCCTTCAGTGCCTTCATTTTGCTCTCAGATGAAACGTCCGTCTTGACAATGTAGTCAGGTAGTCATGTGCCGCTAGCTGTTACGGCCCTCGCATCTGGCATATGCCATTCCCTTCCGCACATTAACCTTACTTTCCCGAAGAGAGCCTCAATGGGTCGCTATATGAGGGTTGAAATGAGTCTTCAGTGAGAGTGTCCTTTTTTAAGGCTTTAGAAGTTTCTTGCATACTTTCGATATAGCAGGTGAACTCATTTGTAAGTCACTGCATCGAGTATCACTTTCATCATTTATTGGCCTTTTTTTACCCCTTCGAGCACAAGTGGTGTCATTGATATCAACCACTTTTTGTTTTCATAATAAGCCTAATATCATGTAAAATTTTCATTGAAACAATGTTTATTTGCAAATTTAAAATATTGTTTATAATCACACATTTCCTAATATATGGATTTTAATAATACTTAAAAATCAACCCTACAGCGTTACTTTGACTGTTATACTAATACTTTATATCATGTAAGCATTTTGCAATTTACATTACGTTTTTATGAAATTATTTTCATCTTCGGTGCTACATGAATGGTTTCGCATCTAGCGCTGCAAGGCGGTTTTGCTGTTGCAGACGAGTTGCTGTCATGTTAGCCTTGAAGAAGCTTCGATGTGATCACTGCTCATTCAGTTTTCTTTTTGTTCCTATTCTTGCACAGGCTTGGGAAAAATTCGGATTAAAATGAACAAAAGTAGCTACCGTGCCGCAATGTATGCCATACTTGTCGAACGTTTGCTCAACGAGTGCTTTTTATATCCGTTCACGTGTGGTACGTTGACGACATGCCGCTGCAGCATCTAGCTTCTGTGCTCTTTAATTTCGGGGCTGCACTCACCACGAAATTCGCGAGCGACAACGCGAAACCAGGCAAAAACCACTCGCCGCCGCTGAAGCAGACGCGGAGCGAACAGTGAGCAGGTCGCGCCCCTTGCGGTGGCGGAGGGCGTAACTCAAGGAGAAAAGTTCCCATTGTTCCCGCGGCGATTGAGAAGGCCGTAAGAAAGAGCGCGCGCCCTCTCCGTCGAGACCGGCCGTGCACGGGGATGCCTATGTAGACGTCGACGACTGGTTGCAGCACTACGAAAGGGTAGCTACCTTCAACCTCTGGGATGACGCCGCCCGGCTTCGGAACGTCTACTTCAGCCTTGAGGATGGCGCTCGGACATGGTTCGAGAACCATGAAGACCAGCTGTCTTCCTGGAGTGAGTTCAAGCGTCATCTTGCGGCTACTTACGGTAGCTCAGATCACCGCGAACGGGCCGACCGCGCTCTCCAATCTCGGGTTCAAATGCCTAACGAAACCGTCGCGGCATATATCGAAGACATGACACGCCTCTTCAAGCGGGCAGACCCTATAATGTCCGAGGACAAAAAGCTGCGCTACCTCATGCTTGGCGTCAAAGAGCAGCTTTTTGCTGGCCTGGTGCGCAGCCCACCGAAAACTGTCTCAGAAGTCCTTGCGGAAACATCCACGATAGAAAAAGTGCTTCAGCAGCGAGCTTCGGCACAGAATCATACCGTCCACGCCACCTCCGTCTCTGCCGAGTTACCATCGCATGGCATGGATGCATCGGCGCTACGGGAGCTCGTCCGTTCCATTGTGCGCGACGAACTCCGACTGCTGTATGGCGCACCTCAACAAGCTTCTACCTCCATTGCGAGCGTTGTTCGCGACGAAGTGTGGAAGCGTTCCGGCCTCCGGTTCCATGCGGTGAACCTCACCCTGCTCCTCCTCTTACGCCACCTGAGTGTCAGCGCCCCACATACGCCGAGGAGCTACAATACTCTCCACCCCAGTCGCCGACCCTCATTCCTGCTAACGTAGCTGCACCGACAACACCGGCCCCCGTGATCCAGTACGTAACGGATTCCCGATCGTCTAGACGGAAAGCAGACGAGTGGCGTACCCCCGACCGACGGCCTTTATGCTTTCACTGCGGCGAATCGGGTCATGTCTATCGGCGCTGTCCCTACCGTCGACTGGGCCTCGAAGGTTTTTCCGCCGATTCTCCGCGACCTCGCTACGGCGAGCGGCCCCGAGCCGTTGAAGATTTCTTCAATGACCAGTGCCGTGGTGTTCCGTCTCGTCTGCGGCAATCTCGATCACCGTCGCCCAGGGCTCGCCCTTCGCCAACTGCTGCGAGGTCCTCATGGGCAGCGCAGGGCCGATTGCCCAGCCCCCAGCGGGAAAACTGAAACCACCGACCTTCGGTGGTAGGCTCGCTCGACATCGCTGCGCGGGAGACCACCCATCGACGCGGACACGGAAAGACTACGCATCGACATTGGAAAAGTCCGCAGCTGCCGATTATAACGCAACCTCGACGCCACCACGACGCACCCGCAACGACGACGAATTGCCGGTGGAACCGACGACGCACCAACGCACCCGCAACTACGAAGAATTGCCGGTGAAACTGACCACGCAACAATGCACCCGCAACAACGACGAATTGCCGGTGGAACAGATGAAGCGACAACGCACCCGCAACGACGACGAATTGCCGGTGGAACGGACACCGCAAAAACGCGCCTGCAACAACGACGAATTGCAGGTGAAGCATACCGCGTACACCGACGCAGAGCACTGAAACACTCAGAAGTCTGATATTCACGAGCAGCTTTCGTTGGACATACCAGTAATACTGCATGGTCGCCATGCTCGAGCTTTGTTGGATACTGGCGCTGATTATTCTATTTTGAGCAGCCAGTTTGCCGCGATTCTCAAGAGGGTTTTGACTCCGTGGTCTGGCACACACGTTCGCACTGCGGGTGGTCATCTGGTTGCTCCTCGAGGTATGTGCACGGCCAGGGTTCAAATTCGAGAGTCAACATTTGTGGTAAGCTGCCTCGTTCTGAAAAGCTGCTCACGTGACCTAATTCTGGGCGTAGATTTTCTTCGTGAATATGGCGGAATTATTGACCTCCGAGATTTTAAGGCCTCGTTTTCTACTGAGAAAGCAGTGGCCCTCAGCAGTACACAGCGACCACTCAATGTGCTTCGAGTTTATGCGGACAGTGTCACGCTGCCACCCCGAACCAGCACCTTCGTTAATGTCAAATGCAATGCACTTCACGATGGTGACGCAATAACCGAAACAACTTCTCGTTACTGTTGACGCAGGGAGTCTGCGTGGCTCGCAGATTGATCCATCTTAACTGTGGTCAGTCCAAGGTACTTGTTACCAATTTTTCGCACGAGTATCGACACCTTTTTCGGAACATTACCGTAGCTTTGGAGGAACGCATATCTGAAGTCTCCGAGTGCTTGTCCACAGAAACCGTGCCACCGCCCACATCCCTCGACAACGTCGATAATAGCTCAGAGCTATCGGTAAGCCAGCGTGAACAGCTGTTTTCATTGTTACTCGAATTCAGAGAGTGTTTTGCATCATCGTCAAAAGTGCATCAGACTCCCATTGCCAAGCACCAGATCGTGACGTTCGATAATGTGCGCCAAATCCAGCAGCACCCCTACCGCGTCTCTTCGATCGAGCGCGAAGTTATTAAGTCACAAGTTAAACAGATGCTCAAAGATGATGTCATCCAGCCTTCAAATAGCCCATGGTCCTCCCCAGTCGTTGTAGTTAAAAAAAAAAGACGGCAGGTTACGTTTTTGCGTCGATTACCGCAAGCTGAACGCCGCAACCAAGAAGGATGTTTACCCCTTGCCGCGGATTGACGACTCTGTCGACCGCCTTCGGCGTGCGAAGTACTTTTTGTCAATCGATCTAAAAAGTGCCTACTGGCAGATTGAGGTAGATGAGCGAGATCGTGAGAAAACGGCCTTTGTCACACCCGACGGACTTTACGAATTTAAATTTCTACCTTTCGGACTTTGTTCCGCGCCGGCCACATTTCAGCGGATGATGGACACTATCCTCGCCGGGCTTAAATGGCAGTGTTGCCTAGTCTGCCTATGTGACGTAGTGGTCTTCGCAGAATCGTTTGCACAACATCTTAAGTGCATGCGGTCAGTACTCGAAGCCCTTCAATCCGCTAACTTGACACTTAAGCCACAGAAATGTCACTTTGGCTACCGAGAGCTTAAATTCCTCGGTCATGTCGTAAGCGCTGCCAGCGTGAAGCCCGACCCTGACAAGGTTACTGCTGTTGCGGAATTTCCGATTATACGTGGCAAGAAAACTGCTCGCAGATTTCTCGGCTTTTGCAGATATTACCGGCGTTTTATCGATAACTTCCCTGATCTTGCTGAACCGCTGACTCATCTCACCCGGGGAGACACTCTTATGTTTGGAGTTGCGAGCAAGAAGCTGCTTTTACGGAGTTGCGTCACCGTCTCAAATCGCAGCCTGTTCTAGCCCATTTCGATGAGCACGGTGAGACAGAAATCCACACCGACGCCAGTAACATTGGCCTTGCGGCGGTTCTCGTGCAACGTCAAGAGGGTGTGGAACGAGTCGTCGCCTATGCCAGCCGTACTTTATCCCGCGCCGAGATTAACTATTCAACTACTGAGAAGGAATGCCTCGCCATTATTTGGCCTGCTGCACAGTTTCGCCCCTACCATTATTGTCGCCCATTTAAAGGGGTCACTGACCACCATTCCTTTTGTTGGCTGGCCAACCTGCGTGACCCATGCGGCCGCCTAGCGCGATGGAGCCTTCGCCTACAGGAGTTTGACCTCACTATCGTCTTTACGTCCGGACATAAGCATGAAGATGCTGAGGCGCTCTCTCGTGCGCCCGTCGAGCTCGCTTCACCACACACGGGTTACTCTGGCAGTTTTCTCGGAACTGTTCATGCTTCAGATATGTCTCATCAGCAGCGTGCTGATCCGGAGTTACGAGCCCTGATCGATTATTTAGAAGGTCAGCCAGCCACAATACCTAAGTGCTTTTCTCGGAGCCTCTCAACTTTCTGCCTGAGAAGTGGTGTACTCTATAAGCACAGCTCTAGATCCGAGTCGAGAACCTACCTCCTCGTGACACCCGCAGCTCTGCGAGAGGAAATCCTTTCCGCGTGCCACGATGAACCAACTTCTGGCCACTTGGGCTATACTCGCACACTTGCTAGAATACGAAAGACATTCTACTGGCCCAACCTTGCCACTGTTGTTAAGCGCAATGTCAAGAGCTGTCGGCAATGTCAGCGTCGGAAGGTTCCGCAACCAAAGCCTGGAGGCCTCCTCGGGCCCATAATACCACCACGCGCACCGCTTGATCAAGTCGGCATGGACCTTCTTGGTCCTTTCCCTCGATCCTCCGGTGGCAACCGCTGGATAATCATCGGCACATACTATCTGACTCGATATGCCGAGACCAAAGCGTTACCTAGTGGTACAGCATCTGAAGTTGCCCATTTCTTTGTACACCAGATCATGCTGCGGCACGGTGCTCCGACTGACAGAGGGACTGCCTTTACTTCACAAATGATGGCCGAAGTTTTTCATCTCAGCGGTAAGGCGCATCGAAAAGCTACTGCTTACCATCCGCAGACCAACGGGCTGACGGAAAGGCCTAATAAGACAATTCCGGACATGCTGGCGATGTATGTCGACGCCCAGCACAAGGCGTGGGATGCTATCCTACTATATGTGACATTCGCGTACAATACGGCAGTTCAAGAGACGACGCGCTTCACGCTGTTTCGCCTAGTTTACGGCAGGGAGGTTCGGACGATGCTGGACGCAATGCTCCCTTGCGAAACAGATACCGAGCTTTCTACCGACGCCGAGCACTTTGCCCAAGATGCTGAGCAAGCACGCCATCTAGCACGCGTCCACATCGCCCAGCAACAGGACAAGGATTCACGCCGGTACAACCTCCGTCCGCCACAAACAAGCTTCCTACAACACCGGGGACTAGGTGTGGGTGTGGACTCCTGTTCGACGCCGTGGCCTATCAGAAAAGTTGATTTGCCGTTACTTCGGACCATATAAAATCTTGCGGCGCCTCAGCGACGTTAACTATGAGGTGCTCCCAGATGGCCCAGAGCAGAGAGGCCATCGGCTACCTCGTCCAGACACAGTTCATGTCTTCAGATATGTGGCGCAAACAGAAACATATCTGAATACGATGATGCACCAACTAGCCCCTCAAGCCGTTATTTTGACAGTTCATGTCCTACGCATGAAGCCGTATTTTACGCGGTAACTGAAAAACGGCATCTGCAAACTTTTTTTTGTTCGTTTGCTTTTGTCCACCTGTATGCATTTGCGCCATCCTTAAGGAGGGAGGAATGCCAGGGGCGCTCGGAACGAAAGACATTGAAGTGGCGCTCGGAGCAAAAGACGAAGTGAATCGGCTCCAGACTCGCAGGACGTACCAAGACCTTGGACCGTGTAATTCCACCTGTACCGGCTCTGTTAACCTATATATATATATTGTAAGAAATAAGATGATACAGCGATGACAAACACGACAATGAAGACTGCTGGGTTCCTCGCCGATCAGCTGGCGCATGGACTGAAAGCTTGGACTGTCTTGTTCAGACGAGATTGTGCTTCGCTCCACAATCGTCTTGCGTCACCGGTCGCCTTCTCCAGTTATCCTAACAACCCCCAATAGCCTCTGTTCATTTGGTGGAGGTGCGGGGTGGAGGCGTTGCTAACGCGCTGAAGAAGGCTTGCGCGTACGAGTTCAGCATGAAGGTGAAACCTTCACAAGCTACACCGAAGACGTAGATTTATGCAAGCGTGTCGACCCGTGTATGGATGAGGCTAGAAAGATAAAGCACATAATGAAGGCCATTGATGCCGATGCCTTTCACATGCGAAGGGCAAAGAGCCAGGCCAGAGATGGACGCAGCAGGTGCGGGAGGGCGACGAGTGCAGATGCGTTGCTTGAGCAACTCGTCGAAACTTTGGCAAAGGTTGTATGCTGAGGCCACCGTGATACAACCTTTGTCAAAGTTTCGACGAGTTTCTCAAGCAACGCCTCTGCACTCGTCGCCCTCCCGCACCTGCTGCGTCCATCTCTGGCCTGGCTGTGGGCAGCAGCCTTTTGGCTCACATCAAAGATTTCGTTCGAGATGAGGTCTCCCGCCAACTGGGCCTTCTGTCCCAGTTCTGTCCCTTCTGTCCAACTGGGCCTTCTGGTAAGCAGCCCAGCTGCTTACCCCTACGATCCGGTGCAGTATCACGCAGGAGGTTGCCGATGCTCTCCCCCTGCAGCTTTGGCCAGCCAGTGTCTGTGACACCTCATGTCGACCCTGTTCCACTGCAGCCAACACCTCTTGCTGCACCATTGAGTTACAGCCCCCCTGTTGTTGTGTCGCCTCTGTAACAGTACAGATGCCTCCCACGTATGCAGCAGTTACCGCCCGCCCTCCGCTGCCACAGTCCTTTGCGTACGTGCCGACTATGGTGCCACCGTCTGTCACTCCACGGTTTCGATCAACGACGCCTCCCTACAATCCTTGGCGCACGAATGACAACCGGCCTATCTGCCATGCCTGCGGTATTCCAGGCCACGTCGCCCGCCTGTGCCGTTGGACTCTGCGTTCTGCCCCTACACGCACTATGACTGGCTACAATTATCAATACGACACCTAGCGCCCACCTTCGGCGACATCTCCAGGGCAGCCGCACAACTCTTCGGGCCGCCAGCACATTCTATTGCACCGCTCGCCGTCCCCTCGCTTCGATCATTGTCGCCAATGCGGCTTCGCAGTGTGACACAAGACTCGGAAAACTCGCAGCCGCAGTTCCTGGGGCACGAACTGCGCACATTACACCTACCACAAGTCCTCGTCTGTCTCCGCCGAACGATCTCGAAGTTTTTTTTCACGGTGTTCGTGCACTTGCACTCGCCGATACAGGGGCCACTCTCTCCGTCATTAGCGAAAGTTCTTGCTGTTCGCTTCATAAAGTCCCTACCCCACCTTCTGGACTCTCTCTTCGCACCACCAGCGCCGATTCCGTTCGTCCGTCTTCTGCTTGCACAGCGCGTGTCGTTATCGCGGACGTATTATACATTGTCGAGTTTTTAGTGCTTGCGTCATGCTCGCATGACTTAATTCTTGGATGGGATTTCCTTTCCCGACACAATGCTGTTATTGACTGCGCCCGCGCCCACGTCGCCTTCTCTGCGCTCTGTGATGCGGTTCTTGACGATGCACCATCTTTTTTTTGCGCCGAACTTGTTGTCGCCGACGACACCGACATTCCGCCCAACTGTGCTGTGATTGTTCTCGTGTGTATACCCTTTTCTTTAGACGCGAATGTTCTTTTTGCGCCTTCTCCCATGTTCGCTTCACCCCGTCACCTCCTTCTTCCCTTTGCTATCGTCGATATTAATCGCGGTGCCGCTGACGTTGTTGCGAATGCCTCAACTGCTGTGGTGCCGCTACTTCGTGGCGAATGCCTTGGCCATGTTGAAGTTGCTGACCTCAACTCGCCGTTTGATGTAGATGGGTATTTACCACAGAGTGCCCTTGTAGCCTCCCTAACTGCGATTACTGCTTCTTTCGATATACCAAGTTGGGACCTTTTTCAATCATCTGTGTCCAGTGAAGTCGACCCGATGCACAGCGAGCAACTATTTGCTCTCATCGACCATTTCCGTTCTTCGTTTGACGTTCAGACGACTTCCTTAGGCCGTGCGACCGAGGTTTTTGAACACGTCGACGCCGGCATTCATGCCCCTCTTCCCCAGCGCCCTTACCGTGTTTCGCCTACGGAGCGCCGTGTTATTGCTGAGCAGGCCAACAACATGCTACAACGTGGTGTAATTCAGCCTTCGTCTAGTCCGTGGTCGTCTCCCGTGGTACTTGTAAAAAAGAAGGATGGCTCCATAAGATTTTGCGTTGACTACCGCCGTCTTAACAAAATTACCCGTAAAGAAGTATACCCACTACACCGCATTGACGACACCATCGATTGTTTACAAGGAGCTGAGTTCTTTTCGTCCCTGGGCCTGCGCTCTGGATATTGGCAAGTCCCTATGGCTGAGTCTGACCTACCCAAGGCAGCCTTTGCTACCCTTGATGGACTATATGAGTTCACTGTGATGCTGTTTGGTCTTTGAAACACTCCTGCTACGTTTGAGCGAATTCTGAACAACATCTTACGCGGTCTCAAGTGGAACATTTGTCTTTGTTATTTGGATGATATCGTCGTTTTATCTCCCCATTTTCGGACGCACCTCGTGCGCTTGCACCCAATCCTGAACTGTATCACTGGGGCCGCGGTCTCCAACTTAATGTGAAGAAATGTCGTTTTGGTGCCCGCAAGCTGACAATAATGGGTCATGTCGTGTCCAAAGATGGCGCCCTGCCCGATCCGGACAAACTACGTGCGGTCGTTGAATTCCCGGAACCGACTTCTGTTAAAGAGCTGCGCAGTTTCGTCAGCCTATTCTCTTATTTTTGCCGTTTTGTCCGCAATTTTGCTACCAGCACTGCACCACTTACAAAATTGCTGAATGGTTCCTCCGACTTGTCTACTTGGACCCCAGTCTGCGACCATGCTTTCACTACGCTCCGACGTCTACTCACTCCACCGCTCATTTTCCGCCATTACAACCCATCCGCTCCTAAAGAGGTGCACACTGACGCCAGCGGCATCGGCCTCGGGGCTGTCCTCGCTCAACGCCAACCCGGCTTTTCCGAATATGTAGTTGCTTACGCTAGCCGAGCGCTAATGAAAGCTGAATCTAACTACACCGTCACGGAAAAGGAGTGTCTTGCAATCGTATGGGCCTTAATAAAGTTTCGCACCTACTTATATGGCCGCCGCTTCCATGTCATCACCGACCACCATGCCCTCTGCTGGTTGGCTTCCCTGAAAGACCCTTCTGGACGCCTCGGCCGCTGCGCTCTTCGCCTTCAAGACTGACGTTGACGTGATATATCGGTCGGGACGCAAACACTCCGACGCGTACGCCTTGTCGCGCTCGCGGCTGCCTTCTCCTGCACCCTCGGACTCGATATCCGAACCCTCCGTTGCAGCCCTTACTTCCGAAGACTTGCCTTTTGAACAACGCCGTGATCCCTAGATACCTTCGCTCCTAGAAGTCCTCAACGTCTTCATTCCCGCAAGCCCTTCGTCGCCAAGCTTCCCATTTTATGATCCGGGGTGGTCTGCTGTATCGAAAAAGCTATCGCCCGGATGTGGTCATTCCTCGCCATCTTCACACAGAAATTTGTGCCAATCACCATACCGACCCACAAAGCGCCCATGCTGGCTTGTTGAAGACATACGAGCGTCTCCGCCAGCGGTACTACTTGCGGGGGATGTACAACGTATTCAGATATGTGGCGCAAATAAACACAAACACAGGAGAAGATACAAAGCACACGCGCACACTACCAACTGTAAGAAGAACCGGAAAACACTTCCTCTTCTACACTCAGGCACGTCTCAACTTCCTCTTCTTCTCATTTTCCTCTTCTTTGCCCAGGGGGAAAATGGCACTCACTTCCTCGCAGACCTTAACCTTGTCCAAACATGGCGGTGACCAATCTCTTCATCCTCTTCTTCTATTCTTCCTCTTCTTTCCCAAGGGAATATTGACACTTTCTTCCTCTCAGCCCGAAAACATCAACCAATCATGACAGTCACAAAATCTATACCGTCTTGTAAATCCACACCTCTGCTTTGCCCAGCAGCTCCTACCACGCTGGACAGGCAAATATCACCACAAAGTAACAAGTCATTCACTAAAAACACCACCACACATATACAGTAGGACATGTCCATCTACACCCCATAAACTTAAGTAGTCCCTATATAATGAGCAACTTTATCTTGCCAATATCTAAGAAGCCACGAGGCCCATGTACTTGAGGGGAAAAAATTCAGTAAACTCCCATGGCCCCAAAACGTAAGATGAGTTCAAGAATACCAACTTTAGGCCAAGATTAACAGCTAGAGGCCCGATAATATCTCATTCTTTGCATAACTCAGGAGGATTGCTCAATAAAATTAAATTCTTTTCTACGTAAACTCAACGAAGCTTCACTAATGCATCTCTCATCTTTCTTCTGTATCCAATACGCCTCTAAAATTTCGCGTGCCATCTTATCCCGACTCTTGCCTAATATGTTTAGCCTGCTGAACAACGGCTCACACTTGCACTTTTGGCAGTGCAAGGCTAAATTTGACCCTTTGCCATTTACTATGGACTTCTCATGTTCCCTCATTCTATCATTAATGCATCTGCCTGTTTGCCCAATATATAGATTACCGCACGTCAGAGGAACCTCATAAATCACCCCCACCCGACATCCAATAAAACTCTTAACATGCTTCTTATCGCATTGCCCTTTGTTTTTTCTTCCTATTATTGCACATAACCCACCCAGTTTATTGGGTGCAGAAAACACAACTGGCACCTCAAACCTACTAGCCACCTTTTTCAGGCAGTGTGCAACTCTATGTATATAGGGGATCACTTGTGGTCGTTTATTCCTCAACCTATCTGGCGATCTATCTAGCCGTTGTTCAGCAGGCTAAACATATTAGGCAAGAGTCGGGATAAGATGGCACGCGAAATTTTAGAGGCGTATTGGATACAGAAGAAAGATGAGAGATGCGTTAGTGAAGCTTCGTTGAGTTTACGTAGAAAAGAATTTAATTTTATTGAGCAATCCTCCTGAGTTATGCAAAGAATGAGATATTATCGGGCCTCTAGCTGTTAATCTTGGCCTAAAGTTGGTATTCTTGGACTCATCTTACGTTTTGGGGCCATGGGAGTTTACTGAATTTTTTCCCCTCAAGTACATGGGCCTCGTGGCTTCTTAGATATTGGCAAGATAAAGTTGCTCATTATATAGGGACTACTTAAGTTTATGGGGTGTAGATGGACATGTCCTACTGTATATGTGTGGTGGTGTTTTTAGTGAATGACTTGTGACTTTGTGGTGATATTTGCCTGTCCAGCGTGGTAGGAGCTGCTGGGCAAAGCAGAGGTGTGGATTTACAAGACGGTATAGATTTTGTGACTGTCATGATTGGTTGATGTTTTCGGGCTGAGAGGAAGAAGGTGTCAATATTCCCTTGGGAAAGAGGAGGAAGAATAGAAGAAGAGGATGAAGAGATTGGCCACCGCCATGTTTGGACAAGGTTAAGGTCTGCGAGGAAGTGAGTGCCATTTTCCCCCTGGGCAAAGAAGAGGAAAATGAGAAGAAGAGGAAGTTGAGACGTGCCTGAGTGTAGAAGAGGAAGTGTTTTCCGGTTCTTCTTACAGTTGGTAGTGTGCGCGTGTGCTGTGTATCTTCTCCTGTGTTTGTGTTTATTTGCGCCACATATCTGAATACGATGATGCACCAACTTGCCCCTCAAGCCGTTATTTTGGGGATGTACAACTTTGTCCGCCGCCATATTCGCTCCTGTACTGCTGTCAGCAGCGGAAGTCGTCTCCGCGCTCCTCTGCCGGCCGATTACAGTCATTGCCTTGTCCAGCGCGACCCTTCAATCGTGTCGGCATCGACCTCTATGGCCCCCTTCCATCTTCGACATCAGACAACCGCTGGATAATAGTCGCAGTGGATCACATCACTCGCTACGCGGAGACTGCAGCCCTGCCTACGGCTAGTGCTCGTGACGTCGCCTCCTTCATCCTGCGTCACTTCGTTCTACGTCACGGGGCTCCTCGTGAAATTCTCAGTCACAGCGGCCGTGTCTTCCTATCACAAGTGGTCCACGAGCTGTTGGAAGCTTGCCAAAGAATACATCGAACCACCACAGCTTACCATCCTCAAACCAGCGGCCTCACAGAAAGGTTCAACTGAACTCTTGGTGGCATGCTCGCCATGTACGTTTCTTCTGACGCGTCTAATTGGGATCAGGTGCTTCCGTACGTCACCTATGCCTATAACACAGCGTCTCAGGCAATGCCTGGACTTTTCCCATTCTTTCTCCTATACGGTCGTGAGGCTTCCTGTCTTCTGGACACCATACTTCCTTACCACCCCAACAGTTCAAAGTACACTTCTCTTTCTGCTGTTGCCCGTAATGCTGAGCAGTGCCGTCAGCTGGCTCGCTCATCACGTCGGACATTCAAGGTCTTCGCCGACATGAGAGCGATAATGGCAAGTCTGCTGCTGACTTCCTACCAACACCCTCGTTTGGCTCTGTGTTCCGGCTGATTCCAAATTCTCTGCAACGTATAATGGCCCTTATCGTGTATTAGAGCGTACATCTCCAGTTCACTACGTCGTGGAGCCCGCAACGCCTTCATTGGACCACCGTCGCCGCGGGCGAGAAGTTGTTCACGTCAGTGGACTTAAGCCATACTACGATCCCCTTGTCATCCCCTCGCCTTCAGTCGCCAGGATGGCTCCCTCTTTCTGCCAGGGCAATTGTAAGGGAGAAATGATACAGCGCTGACACAAAAGACAATGAAGATTGCTGGGTTCCTGGTCCAACAGCTTGCGCGCAGACTGAAAGCTCGGACTGTCTTGTGTGAACGAGATTGTGCTTCGCTCCACGATCGTCTTGCATCAATATATTGTTACGTGGAAAGGTTAGTGCACGAAGGTTAGTCCAGGATGACGCAGCACACAAAGCACAGAATCACAGCAGCATTAACCTTCTTCTAGCACTCAACGTTGCTGCCACTTTGTCGTCTTCTGTGTCACTGCTTCTGATCGTAGTCTTCTTTTACGTCCAGCGATGCAGGGCATATATGTCACATTACCCCCCCCCCCCCCCCCCACGAAAAGCACAGTCCCGGTGCGCACTAGGACGAACTACTGGAGGGGTAGTACGGCTTCATTCTGGCGACATGAACAATCTCGGCGCTTGGCGTAGAGGACTGTCGCGGCGGATGTAGAGGGGCGACTTCGTATGTCACAGGAGTGACTGTTCGTAAAACACGGTAGGGTCCTGCGTAGCAGGGAAAAAGCTTCTCACACAGCCCAACTTTACGAGCGGGAGTCCAGAGCAAGACGAGAGAGCCCGGAGAGTAGTGGACATCCCGGTGGCGAGAATCATGGCGCCGTTTTTGAGAATTTTGGGAGGAGGCCAGTCGTCGGCGAGCAATAACACGGGCTGCATCAGCTCGGGAGATGGCGTCACGAACGTCGCAACTGGCGTTAGCGGTGGGAGGCAATACGCTGTCAAAAGGAAGGGGAGGGTCGCGGCCGTAGAGAAGATAAAACGGTGAGTAGCCCATTGTGTCGTGACGAGAGGAATTGTACGCGAACGTTACAAACCGCAAATTAATATCCCAGTCACGGTGATCATCCGAGACATAAATAGACAGCATGTCCGTGAGCGTGCGGTTGAGGCGTTCGGTGAGGCCGTTTGTTTGTGGATGGTAAGCGTTGGTAAAATAGTGCTTAATGGAGCAGTACCGAAGAATTTCATCGACTACTCGAGCAAGAAAGCAACGGCCACGGTCAGTGAGCAGCTGGCGTGGAGCACCATGGAGCAATATGACGTCATGGAGAAGAAATGCAGCCACATAAGTTGCACAGCTGGTGGGTATCGCTCTGGTGACAGCGTAGCGCGTAGTATAATCCGTGGCCACAGCAATCGATTTATTCCCCGGCGCAGAAAGTGGGAAAGGCCCGAGGAGGTCAAAGCCAACTTGGGAAAACGGGTCTACTGGGATGTCGACCGGCTGCAGGGATCCAGCAGGCATAGCCGAGGGCTTCTTCCGTCGCTGACACCGGTCACAAGAAGCAACGTAACGACGAAGAGAGCGATAGAGACCTGGCCAAAAGAAGCGCCGGCGGACGCTATCGTACGTACGAGATACGCCAAGATGACCCGCTGCGGGTGCGTCGTGCAGCTGTTGAAGAACGGGGGTACGCAGGTGTTCGGGGACTACGAGCAGAAGCTCGGCGCCGTCTGGTCGCATATTTCGTCGGTATAAGGTGCCGTTGTTGAGCACAAACAGAGCAAGGGTAGGATCAAGGTGTTCAGTGCTGAGGCGATTGATTATGCTGCAAAGCTTCGGATCTAAGCGCTGATCATGGGGAATGTTTGAAAGGTCAGAGATGGCCAACACATATGTGTCATCGTCGCACTCGCTCGCAGGTGGCGGATCTACCGGGTTGCGGGACAGGCAATCGGCGTCAGCGTGCAGCCGGCCAGACTTGTGGACGACAGAAAAAGTGTATTCCTGAAGGCGGAGTGCCCAACGACCTAGGCGACCAGTAGGGTCCTTCAGCGTAGAAAGCCAGCATAAGGCATGGTGGTCGGTGATGACGGAGAACGGGCGGCCAAACAAGTAAGGGCGAAACTTTGTAATGGCCCACACGAGGGCTAAGCACTCACGTTCTGTGATCGAGTAATTTCGTTCAGCCGAAGAAAGGAGGCGACTGGCATAAGCAATGACGCGAGTGCGACCCATCTGCTGCTGGGCGAGTATGGCACCAATACCGTGACCACTGGCGTCAGTGCGTACCTCCGTTGGTGCCGAAGGATTGAAGTGTGCCAGGACGGGCGGGTTGGTGAGGGCTGCAATGAGCGCAGAAAAGGCTTGAGATTGTTCTTGGTCCCAAGAAAATGGAGCGTCGTTCTTCAAAAGATTGGTGAGTGGACGAGCCGTCTCCGCAAAGTTAGGTACAAACCGCCGAAAATAGGAGCAAAGCCCAAGAAAACTACGCACGTCACTGGCACAACGGGGTGTAGGAAATGCACTTACAGCACGTATTTTGTCTGGATCGGGTTGAACGCCACGGGCGTCGACCACGTGACCGAGCACCTTGAGTTCACGTCGGCCGAAGCTACATTTCTTCGAGTTCAGCAGAAGGCCAGCTCTTCGGAAGTCGCCAAGAATGGCATCAAGGCGGTGGAGATGGCTCTCGAATGTAGAAGAAAATACAATGACGTCATCGAGATAACACAAGCACGTCGTCCATTTCAAGCCGCGCAGGAGAGAGTCCATCATGCGCTCGAATGTTGCGGGCGCATTACACAGGCCGAAAGGCATCACCTTGAATTGATACAGGCCATCGGGAGTGACGAAGGCTGTCTTCTCTCGCTCCCGTTCGTCGACTGCGATCTGCCAATAACCGGACCGAAGATCAATGGAAGAGAAATAGCTGGCACCGTGTAAGCAGTCGAGGGCATCATCTATCCTGGGGAGCGGGTAAACGTCTTTCTTTGTAATTTTGTTGAGGTGTCGGTAATCAACGCAGAATCTCCAGGTATTGTCCTTCTTTTTAACAAGCAAGACAGGCGACGCCCAGGAACTGCTCGAAGGCTCTATAATGTTTTTTGCTAACATCTTGTCCACTTCATCTTATATGACGCGACGTTCAGAAATGGCGACTCGATAAGTTCTTCTGTGAATTGGGCTGGCGTCACCGGTATCAATGCGATGTGTAACAAGGGACGTTTGTCCTAAGGGGCGGTCACCAAAATCGAAAATATCGCTGTATGAAGCCAGAAGGCTCGTTAAGTGCTGTAGCACGGTCAGGGCGCAAGTTAGGTGCGACCACGGCTGATATGCGGGCCTCTGGAGGTGGGGACGGTGCAGGTCGTGTCGATACTTTAGCAGCAGGGTCAGGTAAAAGAGCGGCCACAGTGACGTCAGACAGTGGGGTCAGTTCGGCGAGAGTAATGCCCTCAGGAAGAACGTGCACAAAAAGGCCGAATTCAAGACTGGAATATAAGCGTTCTTATTTTCTACGTATGAAAGCCTCCAATTCACCAGACCAGATCGAATTGGCCGAGATATCAAACCTAATCAATAAGCGCAAGGTGGCCGATATAAGGAGGTATAACATGGAGAAAATTGAGTATGCTGTAAAGAACGGGGGAAGCCTTAAAGCGGTAAAGAAGAAATTGGGCATAGGCAAAAACCAGACGTATGCGATAAGGGACAAGGCGGGCAACGTCATCACTAATATGGACAAGATAGTCAAAGTAGCCGAGGAGTTCTACACAGATCTCTACAGTAGCCAAATTAGTCAGGACCGTAATGAGATTGGCGGTAGGGAAAAACAGTCAGACGTTCCACCAGTGACAAAGGACGAGGTCAAGAAAGCACTAGAACTATGAAAAGGGGGAAATCAGCTGGAAAGGATCAGATAACTACAGATTTGCTGAAGGACGGGGGGGATATCGTGCTAGAAAAACTGGCCACCCTGTATACGCAGTGCCTGGTGTCATCGACGGTACCGGTACCATGGAAGAACGCAAACATTATCCTCATTCACAAGATAGGGGACTCTAAGGACCTTAAAAATTACAGACCAATCAGCTTACTGTCTGTTACGTATAAGGTATTTACTAAGCTGATCGCTAATAGAATCAGGACAACCTTAGACTGCAATCAAGCAAAGAATCAAGCAGGGTTTCGGAAACGGTACTCTACTATCGATCATATCCATACCATCAATCAGGTGATAGAAAAATGCTCGGAATATAACCAGCCCTTATACATAGCATTCATTGATTACGAAAAAGCATTTGACTCAGTTGAAACCTCGGCGGTGATGCAGGCATTGCGAAATCAGGGGGTAGACGAGCCGTACGTGGAAGTGCTGGAAGATATATATAGTGGCTGCACAGCTACCATAGTTCTACATAAAGAAAGTAACAAAATTCCCATCAAGAAAGGTGTTAGGCAAGGAGACACAATCTCCCCAGTACTATTCACAGCTTGTTTAGAGGAAGTATTCAGAGACTTGGAATGGGAGCAGTTAGGGATAAGGGTAGACGGAGAATACCTCAGTAATCTGCGATTTGCTGATGACATTGCCTTGCTAAGCAACTCGGGGGATGAACTGCAAATAATGATTGATGACCTAGACAGGAAAAGTAGAAAGGTAGGCTTGAAAATCAATATGCAGATGACTAAGGTAATGTTCAACAGCCTCGGGAAGGAACAGCAGTTTACATTAGGTAGCGAAATACTGGAAGTAGTAGGCGAATATGTCTACTTAGGACAGGTAGTAACCGCAGATCCGGACCACGAAAAGGAAATAACAAGAAGAATACGATTGGGACGGGCCGCATTTGGCAAGCAGTCGCAGATTATGACTAGCAGCTTACCAGTATCGCTCAAGAGGAAAGTATACAACAGTTGCATCTTGCCTGTACTCACCTATGGGGCTGAAACATGGAGGCTAACCAGGAGAGTTCTACTTAAGTTGAGGACAACCCAGAGGGCTATGGAACGAAAAATGGTAGGGGTAACATTAAGAGATAGAAAGCGTGCAGAGTGGGTCAGAGAAATAACTCAAGTTACCGACATTCTAGTAGAAATTAAGAAGAAGAAATGGACTTGGGCAGGACATGTAGTGCGAAGAGAGGATAACCGATGGTCGCTGAGGGTAACAAACTCGATTCCAAGGGAAGGAAAGCGTAGCAGGGGGCGGCAGAAAGTTAGGTGGGTGGATGAGATTAAGAAGTTCGCAGGGGTCAAGTGGATGCAGCTAGCACAGAACCGGGTTAAGTGGAGAAATATGGGAGAGGCCTTCGCCCTGCAGTGGGTATAATCAGGCTGGTGATGATGATGATGATGATTTTCTACGTGCACGATGGTATGAGAGAGAGCGATTCTACGCTGCAGTGTGACGTCGGTTATGGGGCAAAGAATGTAGTCGCCATCAGGAACGGAGGGGAAAGGCGACATGAGCACATACACTACAGCTTCTGGTGACAGACGAGTAAATGTAGAGGAGCGGAGACGGAGCGTTGAAGTATCAGAGGCCTGTTTGTCAGGACAGAGTGGGAGGTCAAGATGAAGCAGTCCAGAAAAAGTCAATGAGCGCAGAATGTGCAGTTAAAAAGTCGAGTCCTAATATAACTTTGTGAGGGCAACTATACATATTCATTCTGCAGTCTCATTATTTTATTCTTGTTTTATGAACGCTGTTCGGAAGGGATGGCAAATGTGTCTTTCTGCGTCCAGAGACTTCATGTTGAGCCGGGAGCTGCACTTATTCTGTGTGCTACCTTTTGTTTACACTTTTGTGAACCCATGTTTAAATAAAAGCGCTTTTTACATGGTTTCTAATGTTGCTTCCTCTGTTCTTGCGCGCTTAGTGCAAATATTTACTGCGGGAGGGCCGGATCGAAGGTTAGTATGGGATGTTTAGACAGCAGCGATTGCCACTGCTTTTAAGTTCCATTGAATTTCGTAATTACAAAGCGTAAACTACCCCCACAGGCCTCGAGGTTTTTTTTTTTTTTGCAGAATACGCTGATAGGCTGCATGTGGCTGCGACGTCGTGGGTATGTAAGGCATCTCATTTAGCAAAGCCAGCATTTAGAAGGATGTAAATGCAGCGATCCGATGCGCTTTTCTCTTGGCGTCTTCGCTCTGTGCTTTGCAGCATTATACTTCTTAAAAATGTTCGCAGAATATTTCGAGTTGATATACCGCATCTGCTATTCTCTAGTCCTTTTGCGCTTACAGAGTCTTACCAAATAGCGCAGTTCAGCCAATGATTTACGAACAGGGTGAGAACGCCAAGGCTCAAGCGCATTGGATCGCTGCCTTTACATCTGAGGACATCGGTGGGGCGAGATCGTGGCGCCGTGCACATACACGAAACCGTCTTGCACAGCGCATTCCTTACTCGAGAGAGACGAACCGTTTTGCGTGACGGCGATGAGCGCTCTGTAATTGCGAAATTGATTCGAACCTAATAGCATTGTTAAAGGCCGCGGTAAAAACATCGCTTATCTGCCGCGAATGAACGTATTGTTCACAGTGAGCATCCGTTTCCCATACCAACCGTAAGTGCTCCGTATATTTGGGAATGAAAATCAATTCCATATCGCCTCCCGCTGCGTGCTGTAACTACTCCATTTTTGGATAGTAAAATTCTACCCCAAATGAGCTCCTGCGGCCACCCACAAGTGCTCCGTTTTTATTGGGGTAAACTTTTACTCTAATCCAGCGTTCTAAATCGAACCTCGTTTAGGGACTGTCAATGCTCTTAACTGGGTTAGTTGGTGAAAGAATTCAGGCATGGTGCTAGCGCACAAGGAGGAAACATACTGCGGGTAGGCGGACAGGACAAACGCTAGACTTGCAACTGAATTTTATTCCGGAAATAACGCATTTATACATTTTTTCCCTCCTCCTTAACATGCTCCGCTGGTGCCGCTTTCAGTTGCAGTCGCGTTAGAAGTGATAAAAGCGACATAAGAACGCCACGTTTACAGAATATACTGCAATGATTAAATTCGATAAATCTGAAATGCAAATGGGACGAAGAGCATGAGGAATACGATACGAAAACCCCTTACAAACCAAAATATACACACGAGATAAAACCGTTGTGGCGAAAGAAACCTTCAAAAGTTGACGTGAAAAATTAAAACGGACATGTGTACAGGCATATGCCGAGGTCACGTTAGATGAAACCGACAAAACACCCATAAAAGGATAACAAGTACACCGCGATAGAAACAGCAACAATTAGATGAGACAGACAAAACAACCGTGAACTGACTACACCGCGACAACCCTAGCAACAAAATGAGCAGGAGCTCCAACACCAGTAAAGAAGAGCCACAAAACCCTTGGCGCAGCCCCAGGCACAAGTCTTAGGGCAGAGGAAAGAGTGATGGGAGAGAAAATATTTTGCCAGATAGTAACAAGGGCTACGACGAATCATCAGCTACTGGTGATGGAAAAACCTTCATGATTTTTTATAGCCACCATATCTTTCTAGATATTCCCATTGTTTATTACTGAGCGCGACAAAGGGCTTACTCACGCATTCATTTCCTGTCAGTTTTATACAGAGGGCTCAAGGATTTCTCTGCTCTCCCTAGTATTCATGTTCCTTATGGCTGCGGTCTCCTCCCATTTTGGAGTACAGTATGGTTGGTGAAGGCAGATCTTGCAATTTTCGGCCAAGTGGCCATTCATCGCAACGCATGAAACCTTTAGCTGGTGCTCCTGCAATCTTTCGTTAAGGCAACGGCCTCTTTGTCCGAGGTAGCGTTTGCCGCAGGGCAGGGGAATGTTGTAAACCACACCCTTCTGACATTTCACGGCTTTTCTCTGGTGTTTCTTAGTGCAGGCATTGTTCTTCGTGCCGCCGTTGACGATCCTGCAAAGCCTGCTCAACTTCAACGGTGCTGTTAGAGCAACCGAGATGCCGTTTTTTTTTCGACTTTTTTGAGGCGGTGTGACACGCCGTGCAGGTACGGAACGGCTACCTGCCGACTGTTAGGCTTGCTCTTGCCAGGTTCTTTGGGGCGAACACCCTTATAGACCTCTTTTACGAGGCACTCGGCTACGGATGCTACGACTTCCATCGGATAGCCCGACCTCCTCATCCGTGCCACCTGCTCACTTAGACTGTCAATGTTCTTGTATAGCTCCTCGGGCTATACGTTGGGAAGGTTGTCGGGATAACATGATGATTTAGGTTTTAAATTTAGTAGCATGGAAACTACGTCAGGGTATGAAATACAGTTAACATCACAGGGATGAAACACTTGATCATTGGATGGACAATCATCGGAATTCGAAAACACACTGTGAAAGTAGGCATTACAGTGATGCGCAATATCCCTGTGATCAATAAATATTGGTCCATCAACTAGAATTTGCGACACTGGTTTCTTTTTTTCGCTTAAGTAATTAGGAGCCATTTCTGTTCCTCTACAATGAAATTTGGCAGCACTCTATTAAATTAGTTTTCTGTCCACGTGGCGCAAATATTTCCTTTAAATCGTTTAGTTTACCTAAGGGCAGGAGCCGTTCCTTTAACCTTTTTATATTTCGCTTTAAATGGATGGTTGCACGCGTCTTCCATGACCTTTGTCCATGAGCAAGTTTATGTTTGCTCCGCACAAGCTTCTCTATACAGTGGTTGCACATTCCTTTAGAACGGCGCAAAAGTGTGTTTAAATCATTAACATTTAAATCAATAAGGTATGTTTCTAAGTGCTCTATAATGGAGGCATCATCAGTACATGAGTAGTCTTTCAAAGAAAGAAACTCCATAGGGTTATTCGATTGAGTACAAGCGCCAATGAGCAAGCGAACATTGACAAGCAGGTAGTGAGATATGCCTTCCATAATTCCAACAGTCTATTTAGGCAATTCTCTAGGCACAGGTATGCCTAGATATGCGGATGATACCTTAGATATGCGGATGATACCACTTTGATGCCAGAAAGTGAACTGGAACTCAAGAGACTTCTGATGCGCGTACAAGAAGAGAGTGAGAAGTTTGGGCTTAAACTGAACATTAAAAAGACAAAGATCATGGCATCTTGCCCTATCAAGTCCTGGAGCATCAATGGACAAGAAGTGGAAGCTGTGACAGATTTTCTCTTCTTGGGCTCCAAGATTACCTCGGAAGGAGACTGCAGTCATGAAATTAGGAGACGCCTGCTTCTGGGAAAGAGAGTAATGGTTAGCCTTGACCGCCTAGTAAAGAGCAGAGACATTAGTCTGCCAACCAAGATCCTTATAACTCGTGCTATGGTCTTTCCAGTTGTGATGTATGGATGCGAGAGTTGGACTGTGAAAAAGGCTGACCGCCGAAGAATTGACGCGTTTGAATTGTGGTGCTGGCGAAGACTGTTGAGAGTTCCTTGGACTGCCAGGAGATCAAATCAGTCGGTATTGTCGACCATAAACCCTGACTGCGCACTGGAGGGTCAAATGTTAAAGTTAAAGCTCGGACACTTTTGTCATCTGATGAGAAGAGAAGAGTCGCTGGAGAAAGATTTTGGAAAGATTTGGGAAAGGTTGAGGGTCGTCGGAGAAGGGGTAGGCAGCGAACGCGATGGTTAGATGGCATCCTCGAGGGACTGCAGATAAAGTTATGTGATGTTAGGAAGATAGTGAGAGACCGGAAAGCGTGGCGTGACATGGTCCACAGGGTCACGAAGAGTCGGACACGAGTGAATGACTGAACTGAACCGACTAGGCACAAATACCAAATCGAGGACAGATTTGCTAGATCCTTGCGCACGTGTCGGTTCCCGAATCATTTGAATTAGATTATGGGTTAACAACTTGTTAAGTGCACTGTTTAAATTATTGCTGTTTTGAGGAAAGGATTCGAAACGCTCGCAATTACAGCCTGCCAGGTATAGGTCACTAATAAGTAGCAGTTTGCTTCTTCGGAACCGAAAAATGCGCTCTTCCAGTCTGAATAAATAACCAAATGAGGCGTCAGGAGATCTTTAAACGGCAGGCAAAATAAAGCTATGGTCCCAGCATGAGATTTTTATACAAAAACATTCAAGGCCTGGAATTTCCTCCAAGGAACAAACGGGCAGAACAAACGCTAGACTTGCAACTGAAATTTATTCCGGAAATAACACATTTATACATTCTTTTTCTCCTCCTTAACATGCTCCGCTGGGGCCGCCTTCAGTTGCAGTCGCGTTAGAAGTGATAAAAGCGACTTAAGTACGCTACGTTTACAGAATGCACTAAATCTGAACTGCGGTCTTTAATTAGGACTGCAACACCACCTCCCCAGAATTGGGGGTCCTTACGAAAACTTTGGTAACTAATCCGGAAAAAATCCTCGTCGAATATTTCAGTCCCCAGCCAGATCTAAGTTGTCACGGTAATATGTTTGTCATGTTCTAGTAAAGAAATCTCAAGGGGCTCCGTTTTATTTACTACGCTACAAGCATTTAAGTTGGTCGCACGCAAGTGCTTGTGAGATTCCTTTGAATGGCCTCAAGTTTCAGGCGGCTCTTTCGGGCTCAGGGATCGGCCCGAGTATCAGGTTCGGGACTCGGGCTCGAGGCGACGCGCATATTTTTTCTCATCCCAAAAGAACAAATCTTTATCGATTTCAAGTTTATCATGAGATAGGTGCATTTTTACCCAGCAGTTTCTCATCTTTCGCGCTTTCCCACAGCAGCTTCCGTTTCTTCAGCGTTGCTTGCGAGTAATCATTTTGAACAGGCATTCCTAAAGCTTTCAGTTTGCTGCAATTTTTAAATACAAGTTTATTTTCGTTGTAAGATGGGGTTTATTGGGCAGATCAGCAGGACTCGATCAGCAGGACTGGGTAGATCAGCGACGAACACAGCGACAGCGAACACAGTCACGTCCAACACGCCCAGCGATAACGATGCCACTGACTGGAATGTTCCTCGTGCACTTCTTCCTCTTCACAATTACTTTAATACACTAATTCAGTTTGTGTAGGACATTTGGCAGTCCACACTGAACCCTGGCCAATCTTCCTTCGTGGGTATGTGCCAAATATCAAGGAAGAAGAAGAAGAAGAAGAAGAAGAAGAAGAAGAAGAAGAAGAAGAAGAAGAAGAAGAAGAAGAAGAAGAAATGAAGAATAATAAGAAGAAGGAGACATCCTGGCGCCTTACGGCGTGAGCAAGATTGTGAGCAGGGTCGTAATAGGGTTTGAGGCGCTGGACGTGAACAATCTCGCGTCCGCGCTGGCGTAGATCATGGGACGGCGTATCAGGTTCCACCACATAATTAAACGGAGAGGTGCGCTCTAGAACTCGGTATGGGCCATGGTATTGAGCAAGAAATTTTGAAGACAGTTCAGGAGCATTCGAAGGTATTCACAGCCACACAAGAGCGCCAGACGAGAAGTCCGGTGTCGATTGTTGGCTGGCATGGTTGGATTTATGGCGGTACTGGGTATTAGCCGTGATGCGCGGGAAATTTGTCGAAGTCTTCCGCATGCTGGGCTGCTTGAGACGCAGGAGTATACTCTGATATGTCTGGCTGATACGGGAGTATGGTGTCGATTATAGCAGAGGGGTGACGGCCGTGGAGGCGAAAAAAAATAGGGAAGCCAGTAGTAGACTGCATTGTGGTATTGTAAGTGTACGTGACATATGGAAGGACGCGGTCCCAGTTTGAGTGGTTGGAGGAGACGTACATAGAGAGCATGAAACGCTCAGTGAGGCCATTGGTCTAGGGATGATAGGCGGAGGTGGTTCTATGAATCAGTTCTTTTCAGTCGTTCAGTCGTGTCCGACTCTTCGTGACCCTATTGACCATGTCACGCCACGCTTTCCGGTCTCTCACTATCTTCCTAACATCACATAATTTCATCTGCAGTGCCTCGAGGATGCCATCTAACCATCGCGTTCGCTGCCTACCCCTTCTCCGGCGACCCTCAACCTTTCCCAACATCAAATCTTTCTCCAGCGACTCCTCTCTTCTCATCAGATGACCAAAGTAGCTGAGCTTTAACTTTAGAATTTGACCCTCCAATGAGCAGTCAGGGTTTATGGTCGACAATATTGACTGATTTGATCTTCTGGCAGTCCAAGGAACTCTCAAGAGTCTTCGCCAGCACCACAATTCAAACGCGTCAATTCTTCGGCGGTCAGCCTTTTTCACAGTCCAACTCTCGCATCCATACATCACAACTGGAAAGACCATAGCACGAGTTATACGGATCTTGGTTGGCAGACTAATGTCTCTGCTCTTTACTAGGCGGTCAAGGCTAACCATTGCTCTCTTTCCCAGAAGCAGGCGTCTCCTAATTTCATGGCTGCAGTCTCCTTCCGAGGTAATCTTGGAGCCCAAGAAGAGAAAATCTGTCACAGCTTCCACTTCTTGTCCCTTGATGCTCCAGGACTTGATAGGGCAAGACGCCATGATGCACTTTCTGAGCAAGGCTTTCACAACTTCACTGAAGTAAACGCGTCCTCTGTAGCTGAGCAGCTCTCGAGGTGCACCATGGCGAAGAACAAATCGCTGCAAAATGAAGGAAGCCACTTCTGACGCAGTAGCAAATGGAAGTGCGGCGGTTTCTGCATACCTCATCAGATGATCAACGGCTACGATAGCACAGCGGTTGCCGGCCGCAGTGTAGGGAAGCGGCCCGTACAAACAAAAGCCGACGCGGCCGAAAGGGCGTGTTGGCTGGGTAACGGCAGCAACTCTCCAACAGGGGCATGAGCGAACGTACTTGAGTACGAAGGTGTACATGCCCCTCCAGTAGTAACGCAGCCGGAGAGAAGTGCAGGTCTTTCAGACGCCCGAGTGACCGGATTGTGGGTGAGCGTGGAAATAGTCACAGATTTGCGAACGTAGCTGCCGGGGAATAACTAGCAACCACTTGCGGCAATCTGCGCAGTAGTTGCGGCGGTAGAGGAGGTTATCACGAATGGCGAAGTGGGAAGCATGGCGGCGGAGAGCACGCGATGGAGGCAGCTGTAGGATTGGAGATAAAATCGAGGATAGAATTTATCCAAGGATCTTGCCGCTGCGCTGACGGCATGTCATGGGTATGAAGCGATGGCGGGGAATCGTCGGAAGCGAAAAGGCTCGCGACCTCAGCTGTATGGGGGCAGCGGGAAAGTGTATCGGCGTCGTGATGCTTGCGGCCGGAGCACTAAACAACGCGGACATCATATTCCTGAAGGCGAAGAGCCCATCTTGCCAGTCTGCCGGTGTCACCCGTCAATAATTAGGGGGAATTATTATTAACGATGCGCCCTTAACGGTGCGCACACTCCCAGACACCCTTAGAGTGAGTGGGGGTAGCTTTCCCGGTCGCAAAGGAGATGCCCTCGACTTGCGTGGCAATCTCAGCCGGGATTCAACTACCTTGTAGTGACAGAAGGGGGTGGCCGTTTGGTGCCCAGCGGTCGCCGGTTCAAACCAGAGTAAGGATCGGAGTCAGAAGTAACAAACAAAACACAATTTATGCACAGCAAGAGAAGATACAAAGGAATACACAAGGTCACTTGAAATACAACAGACGAGAGGTTCACAGAATACGAACGGCTAAGCATGCAACTACAGAATGATTCAATAACACAGGCTTTACAACAGATTAAACACGAGAGAGTTACATAAACAAACACCAAATTGTTCACCGGGCACTGTTGCAGTCCGACGCCTCAAGAGTCACGATGTAGCCGCCATACGAGACGAGCGCCGCTTCCTTGAAAGTCGGTGGGCTTGCCAGCAGCGGGTGATCCCCGGGAGTCGAGCCGAAGCACAGGCGAACACGTCGCAAAACACTGACGAACTGACTGATTGACTGACTCATCAAACGGCGCGGTCTCTTTAAATAGGGCGCGCCGCGTCTGTTTGTTAGCACGCGTCAAAGCTAGCGCGCACACACACTTAGCTTCGCTGGTTGTAGCGCTCTCTCTTCCTCCCGTCGAGCCGCGCGTCGCCATTGGCCAGGTCCCATAGAACATGCTGGAAATTTCTGTCTGATTCCAGTCCGATGAACCACCGTCCTCCCCGGGCAATGGGAAAGAGGGTGACGGCAACGCGTACAAAGCTACGCGCTCTCCCGCGCGGTGAAGGGGCTTTTCTCTCCATGCCTGCCACGCGACGCCGTGCGGGCCTCGCGCCGTACCGGCTTGATGAAAATGGGCGCCGATTTCGTGACACTGCCCCTCCCTTAAAGAATATTGTTCCACAATATTCACAACAACCACGAACATCGCGCGCACATGCATGCGCTCACAAATATATGGGGCAAATGACCATATCACACACATTGCACAAATTTCACAAACTGCAATAACACATTACAAAATTCACACATAAATGCCATGATGTTCACAAACCTAGCAACACACTGTTCTCGGATATACATAGGAATCAACAACACAGAAACGCACAGCTATTCAAATGTGAAGCGCACAAACCCAGGGCATGCTTTCGCCTATATTTCCAAAAACGGCTTGTGGCTCTTCCTTCGAACAGGTGAGCTCCTCTCAAATACCTAGCGCGCCAGTTCTCTTTCTTACGAAGCATTGGTACTTCTCTCTGAAGCGTGTCCTGCTGTTCTTCCTCATTCGCGCTTAGAGCTTCCTTATATTGTCTGTTTGCCGATCAGAAGTAGTTTGGCCCTTGTATCTGAGGCTCCCAACAGGACGCTCGCGGAGAGAAATGTTGCCTGCAGGCCTAATATTATTCCGTGCCGGCCGCCCAGTTTCTTCTCTGTTTGAGCTGTTCTCCTTGCGCTTCAAGTCCTTCAGTGACTTCTTCCTTTTCTTTCTTCTTGACTTTTCCGGCTCCATTTCACCTGACTTGGCAGGTCTGAAGTTGTTTCTTTTCCTTTTCACTTTTATTCGCACCTTTGGCCGAGGAGCGTTTGATCCGGTTTTACCCGCATAATCAGAACATTGTTGTCTGTAAGGAGCGTCTTTTTGAGAACTTTGTTCTCCCTTATTCCTTTTAATTTTCTTTCTTTTCTTTACGACTTTCAGTGGTACTTTCTCAAAGCAGGACTCATTTTCAACTAGAGACTCATTATCCTCACTTTGGGTTACATCCTGTTCCTTAAAATTTTTGTTAAACTCTTTTCTCGCAGTGCAGTTTTCTCTTTCTGGCGGTTTCCGTTTCTTATCTGCACTGTCATTCCCAACGGAGGGAAATATTTCGTCCTCCTCAATGAGTAAAGCCTCCTCGTCAGTCGAACCGTTCCTGAAAACCGGTTCTTGCATTTCGGCAGGAATGCTGTCCTCAGCATCAGCTCCATCTAAGGTTTCGGCATCGCTGTTATTCCACAGCTCTTCCTTTCCGTCAGTCATGCGACCAGACGTGGAGCTAGAATATTGCGCTTGCTCTTGAAGTGAAGAGTACATGCATGAGCCTTCTGGCTCGATAGCTGCCGTTGCAGCTTCTCTGCAACCTGTCGTCTCGGAGGGCACAATATCATTTTTCTGAGAATTCTGAGCTCCAGTTAGGTCATCTGACGTTTCTGTTGCAAGAACACGCTGATCCACAATCTCATTCTGGCTGCTGGAGCCAGTTTCTACAGTACCTGTGGCTGTCAATGTATCGCTTGGTTCATTGCACTTTCTAATATAAGGAAAGGTAACCTCCGGAGGTTCGGTAATACCTTTCAAACGCCGAACCTCAGCCAGCTTTTTGAGAAGGATATCTCTCTCTTTTAAGAATTCTTTTTCTTTTTCTGCCTGCCTCCTGAGCCATTCTTTCTCTCTTTCTGCTCGTTTCCTGAGCCATTCTTTTTCTCTTTCGGCTCTCTTCCTGAGCCATTCTTTTTCTCTTTCTTCTTCTTGTCTCTTTGCCTCTGCTTGTTTCCTCTGCCATTCTCTCTCTCTTTCTTCTCGTTTTCTCTTTGCCTCTGCTTGTTTCCTCAGCCATTCTCTCTCTCGTTCTTCTCTTTGCCTCTTTCTTTCTTTCTCAGCTTCTTCTAGAACCTCCCTTTCTTTTCGGTCCACCCATTCTCGCAGTTCAGCTCCTTTAAGACCTTCCTCTAGGCCCAACGCAATAATCTCTTTGAGATTCATCTTCAACGTGAACTGCCTAATGCTAATACATAGCACTCTCAATGGACCTTACACACCCGCTACAGCGCGGTACCTCTTGCTATCGCTCTGCTGTTACACTGTTTACGACCTCTTCGTAAACTCTTCCAACTCTTTGTCCGTCCTCTGAGCTTAAATGCACCAAACGTCCTGTCGCGGACGCCAGAATAATTGTCACCCGTTAATAATTAGGGGGGATTATTATTAACGATGCGCCCTTAGCGGTGCGCACACTCCCAGACACCCTTAGAGTGAGTGGGGGTAGCTGTCCCGGTCGCAAAGGAGATGCCCTCGACTTGCGTGGCAATCTCAGCCGGGATTCAACTACCTTGTAGTGACAGAAGGGGGTGGTCGTTTGGTGCCCAGCGGTTGCCGGTTCAAACCAGAGTAAGGATCGGAGTCAGAAGTAACAAACAAAACACAATTTATGAACAGTAAGAGACGATACAAAGGAATACACAAGGTCACTTGAAATACAACAGACGAGAGGTTCACAGAATACGAACGCTAAGCATGCAACTACAGAATGATTCAATAACACAGGTTTTACAACAGATTAAACACGAGAGAGTTACATAAACAAACACCAAATTGTTCACCGGGCACTGTTGCAGTCCGACGCCTCAAGAGTCACGATGTGGCCGCCATACGAGACGAGCGCCGCTCCCTTGAAAGTCCGTGGGCTTGCCAGCAGCAGGTGATCCCCGGGAGTCCAGCCGAAGCACAGGCGAACACGTCGCAAAACACTGACGAACTGACTGACTGACTGACTCATCAAACGGCGCGGTCTCTTTAAATAGGGCGCGCCGCGTCTGTTTGTTAGCACGCGTCAAAGCTAGCGCGCACACACACTTAGCTTCGCTGGTTATAGCGCTCTCTCTTCCTCCCGTCGAGCCGCGCGTCGCCATTGGCCAGGTCCCATAGAACATGCTGGAAATTTCTGGCTGATTCCAGTCCGATGAACCACCGTCCTCCCCGGGCAATGGGAAAGAGGGTGACGGCAACGCGTACAAAGCTACGCGCTCTCCCGCGCGGGGAAGGGGCTTTTCTCTCCATGCCTTCCACGCGACGCCGTGCGGGCCTCGCGCCGTACCGGCTTGATGAAAATGGGTGCCGATTTCGTGACAGCCGGACGGGTCTTTCAGTGAGGAAAGCCAACAAAGCGCATGGTGGTCCGTCACTACGTCAAAAGGGCGGCCATAGAGGTAAGGGCGGAATTTAGTAAGAGTCCAAATAATCGCTAAGCACTCTTTTTCAGTGACAGAGTAATTGGATTCAGCCTTCGTGAGTGTACGGCTAGCATAGGTGACCACGTATTCAGTATAACCTGATTTGCGCTGAGCTAGCACAGCGCCGAGACCAATACCACTGGCGTCTGTGTGGACCTCAGTAGGCGCTGTGGGGTCAAAATGACGTAGCACAGGCGGTGCCGTGAGGATGTGGCGTAAAGCATTGAAGGCATCGTCACACGCTGGCGACCACGACGAAAGGTCGGAACTGCCGGAGAGAAGTTCTGTCAAGGGAGCAGCAATGGAAGCAAAATTTCTAGTAACGCGGCGAAAGTAAGAGCACAGCCCGAGGAAGCTATGTAGCTCTTTGATGGAAGTCGGTTTGGGAAAGGCCGCTACGGCACGAAGTTTACCAAGGTCTGGAGATACACCTTCTTTGGAAACAACGTGGCCGAGAATGGTGAGCTGCCGGGCGGCAAAACGACATTTTTTCAAATTCAGCTGCAGTCCGGCATCAGATAGGTAGGTCAAAATGTGCTTCAGACGGTAGAGATGTGTGTCAAAGTCAGCAGAAAAGACGACAATGTCGTCGAGGTAGCAGAGGCAAGTCTTCCACTTTAGGCCACGCAAAATGGTGTTCATCACCCGCTCAAATGTTGCCTGAGCATTACAAAGGCCAAACGGCATAACTGTAAATTCGTACAAGCCGTCGGGAGTTACAAAGGCAGTTTTGGGGCGATCAGCCGCTTCCAAGGGAACTTGCCAGTACCCGGAACGTAAATCTAGGGAAGACAAAAGCTCGGCGCCTTTCAAACAATCGAGAGCGTCGTCGATGCGTGGGAGAGGGTAGACGTTCTTTCGCGTAATCTTATTAAGGCGGCGATAATCGACACAGAAGCGGATAGAACTATCTTTTTTTTAAGAGGATGACAGGTGACGCCCAAGGGCTGCTTGAGGGCTCAATCACGCCATTCTGGATCATTAGGTCGACTTGCTCTTCAATAGCCTGGCGTTCGGTTGCAGACACACGATAGGGGCGCTGTCGCAGTGATGCGTGGGTGCCGTTGTCGATGCGATGAGTGACTGTAGAAGTCTGGCCCAAGTAATAGATGAGAGCCGAAGGAGGAGCGAAAGTGATGTAGTAGGCTCAAAAGCTGAGTGCGCTGCTTTGGAGGAAGATCGGCGACGATGGAACGCAGGAACAAGTCTGTAGAGGGGGGAGCGGGCGCAGGTGAAGGGGGGCTGAGCGCAGTCACGGCAGGCGGCGCGTCGTCAGCTTCCTCAGAGATCAGAAGGGATGCAATTGGCTGGATACTTCCGAGGCATTCACCATGGCGCAAAGCAGTAGGGGAGTTAAATGGGTTAGAGACCCATAACATCGAAACGCCAGCGCAAATAGCGAGCACTGCGTAGGGCAACGGAAGGCACTTGCGGCGCAGGAAAGTATGGGCTGGTGTGAAGAGGACGGTGTCATCGCTAACAGAGGCACAAGCGACACGAACAAGCAGAGAAGAGCAGGGAGGAAGGTCGGTATCTTCGGCCACGAGGGCTTTAGCACAGGAATTTCGCGGATCGGGCATCGGGCAAAGTTGAGAACTCCACTTCAGCTCGAGCACAATCGATAATAGCAGCGTGACGCGACAGGAAATCCCAGCAAAGAAATTAGAGCGTGTAAGCAACTTGGCAGCGCGACGAACTCAATCGTATAAAGGCAATTCTGGATAACTACTCGAGCGGTGCACGCTGCTAAAGGCTTGATATGCTGAGCGCTGGCCGTTCGCAACGATACTCCCGCAATTGGCGTCTCCACTTTCTTTAAAGAGCTACATAGTTTTGCGTCCATAACCGAAATCGCAGCACCAGTCTCAATTAGAGCCATGACAGCAACACCTTCGACAAAAACTTCAGTTAGGTTTGTCCGCGACAGATGAGGACTAGGGAAGTTCGACGCGATCGCAGTTCTTGCCTCAGGAACTGCGGCCTCTAGTTTTCCTCACGTGAAGCGTTCTGTCGACGTCGCATCAGAGAGATAGAGCGGCGCTCCGCGGCGACGGTGAACGGCGGTTGGGAATGGCTGAACGGTCTGGGCAGAAATGACGGCTGGCTTGAGGCTCAGTAGGCGCGGAATGCTGAGGCGTCGGAGACCAGTAACCAGAACCACGAGTAGGTGGTGCCGACACTGGGAGACTCTTGCGGCAATAACGAGAAATATGTCCAGCAAGCCCGCAAGTGTAACAAATTGGCCTGTTATCTGTCGTGCGCCAGGGATTGCGAGGTCTTGGAGCCGGTCGAATAAACAGGTTCTCACAGGGCGCAGGTTCTCGCGCAGGCCCAGGAGGCGGCTGAACGTATGCAGGTGGTGGTGGAGCATATGTAGGTTGTGGTCGGACAGCAACAGCAGCATATGTCAACGGCGCTGCGACAGACATGCATTGAGGAGCTGGAGGAAGAGATTCAGCTAACTGTTCTTGAATAATTGGGCGCAAACTGGGAGCTAGGTGTGAGGAAGATTCTTGATGGCAGGACATAAGGCAGAGCTGTCGAGCAACATCTTCCCGAATGAAGCTCTTGATTTGTGCCAGGAGCGCAGAATGTTCGCCTGCATCTGTCAGGCCAGCATGGTGCTCGTGCGAGTTATGGCCCTTTGTTTGCGCAGTTCATCATAACTTTGACACAGTGTGACCACTTCCGCGACGGTGCGGATATCTCGGCCGACAGCATCTGAAAGGCGTCGTCATCGATGCCTTGCAGAATGTGCTTGATCTTGTCGGCATCTGACATTTATGAGTTCACGAGCTTGCACAAGTCGACGACGTCCTCGATATAACCCGTGAAATACTCGCCAACCTGCTGAGACCGCGCACGCAAGCGCTGTTCAGCGCGGAGTGTCCTCACAGCCGGACGGCCGAAAGCTTTAGAGAAGCTGGCTTTAAACATGGACCAGGATGAAATGTCGCTGCATGTTTCGGAAACCTTAGGTATGCTACTCCGGTGAGATAGAAAATCACGTTGCTTAACTTCGTTTCCGCGTCCCATTTGTTATAAGCGCTCAGTGGCTCATAGGATGTGAGCCAGTCCTCGACGTCATGGTCGTCAGTGCCGCTGAAGATGGCGGGGTAAGGCTGGTGGAGGGAGCCGGGACAGATGCTGGCCGAGCCAACTTGTACGGCTTGGTGTTAACGTCCTCAGGCATCGCAAGAGGTGGTAATGTGCGGCCGCAGAGTTCCAGGGCGAGAGGCTAGATCTTAACCGGCACCTCCACCAAATGTAAGATGGGGGTTTATTGGGCAGATCATGAGGACTCGATCAGCAGGACTGGGTAAAAAAGCGGCGAACACAGCGACAGCGAACACAGTCAGGTCCAACACGCGCAGCGATCACGATGCCACTGACTGGAATGTTCCTCGTGCACTTTTTCCTCTTCACATCGTTAAAATACTGTAGATAGCGGCCTAGCATGTGAATTTCTGTCTTCGACATCCGTTAGCTTCTTTAACTTGAAGTCAATAACGTTTTCTATGGACATTAGAGTAGCTTGAACACGATGCCCTCCTGTCAGAGAAGACTCAGACAACCTTTTGTCAAGTTTATCGTAAGTCTGTTGAACGTTATTTATAAGTGTATCGGTATTAGACAGTTGGGCTTTCATTTCTGAAATATCGTTGCGGATAACGGTTTAACCCTCAAGTAACTAATGAAACATTTCATTCTGCGTGTTTGTTTAAATGTCCCCGCAGAGAACCAGCTTGCACACAAGAAGAATGTAAGGTCAACACATTTCCGTGGGCACAGCAGTCAGCCCGTGAAGTGTAAGGACTAGCCTGCAGGACGCAGAAGCGAGTCTGACATTGTCTGGCCGCGTCTGTCGTTCCCACAAAAGACGAACCGGTGACGTGCTTCTTTTATAACGGTGTTATCTGGTGACGTTACACCGCGATAGCCAGATGGTGTCGCTAAAAGAGCTGGGTCGCTAGCAAATGGCCACGCTGGTGTCTGGAGGACAGTGTTATACGGGCAAAGTTCATAGATGCCAACGATATCGCTTCTGTCCCAGTACATGTAGCCGCTCGTTTATGCGCCGATCTGGAAAATGCCGTGCAGTACAAAGTCCCCGATCAGCGACATTGCCTGGCCGCGTCTGCCGTGCCCACGATTGAGAATGCCAGTCACACTAGGTGCATGTCACAAGGCGGACTCGCAACAACGTTGTCGAACATTGTCGTGCAGTTTAAAACCACATCCAAAACAGACTCCTCTCAAAGCGGGGAAATCTCGTCTTTCAGGGAAATACCGTAACGAGAATAACGACGGCACTCCAATTTATATAAATGAACACTCATGTGCCAAAAAGCGCCTTGGGAGCCTTGGGAGCAACTGTTGCAAGAAGAGAGGAATATATCTCAAAGTTTATGTGGACCGTGAACGGAAAGGTTTTCGCTCGTAAATATAAAAGTTCAAATGTCCTTATTGTGCGTAGCTACCATGACGTCCAGCTGATTGTGTAACGTGCAATTAGATTTACAATGTGTACTTTTTTTCCGGAATGGTCTTACAGCCGCAAAACCTCAGTAACATTCTTCATTCCGAAGCTGTAAACGGCATGAAATGCTTGCATTTGCATATAAAATCTGCGCTGCGTACGCCCTTCTAGAAAAATTTAGTTTCGACGTCATAATGGGTACGGAAACGTTGTACTGTAGCGACGGTGACGTCATGATGGGCCAAATACCTGTTTTTTAAATGGATACATTTAGAGAGGAATTTTCTCGCCGCTAAACGTGGAGAAAAGCCTTAAATGTGACATGCCTAAAGAATTTGCGTTCGCTTATGAAGACATTGAATATAGGGACACTAAAGAGATAACTGAAGTGGGCTTGGATCGATAGAATGCCAATTCCTGAATGCAAAAAATCCACTCTTACTGAAAACAGAGCTGTTATAAGGTAGTAAAAAGGAAGAACAGAAATATAGGTATCGCCGCCACAGCCGAAATTCGCAACTACAAATCACGTGACGCGCTGGCAAATGCGAATTACGTTGCCCGTTTGAATGTGGTCGTAGGTTTTGTCTCGAATATGATAGCACGCTTTCATCATACGTAAACGACGGCGAAAAGACAACGTAAACGTTGCAAGGCAAATACAAAAATATACTTGGGGGCGCCACAGGCGCCCATCTCAATTTCGATTATGTTCCGGCTCAGACACTTCGTGCTTGCTCGGATAGTTTCAAGTTTGTACCTGCAGCGCCTGAATTACGAGCTTGGAGAAGCAGATGCGCCTGCCTCGTTTATATTTGAGCATTCGGGGGCTCGAGCGAGTGAAATCCGCTGCCGCCGACACGCGTTTTCGTTCACACTTCTGAGCCAGCATATCGCCGCCGTCGCCAGTTCGACTGCGAGCTCCCGTTAACCCTTACCTGCCCGCTCGACTGCAGCTACGTACGCCACGAAAAGCATGCATATGCTAAGTGCCTAAGGAAAAACGCATTATCATTCAATTGCTATCATGGCACATCTGACCCACATACTGCGGCAACAAGACCTTCAGCATGCTATTTGCAGGCATCGTAAACAAAAGGGGCATACTTGCCGCTCATACCAAGGACAGCGTCGATCTATTGCGCTGGTCACCCGGCGAAAAAAAAAAGCCTCGGGTAAAAAGTAAACACTAAAAATACGAAGCACTACATATACATTAAAAAGGTAAAAAAAATCGAATTGTAGAAAAAACAAAACGCCACCACCTGGTTTCGAACTCACCACTGCTTGTTCCGTACCGTTCGGCGCTAACCACTCGGCTACGCCGCTTTTTATTTTTTTTTCAGCTTGGTATTTATTACATGCTTCTAAATTCAGCGTAGAGCGATATACATTATTTACAGAGTAATTAGCCTGTAGGCGAACAGTCCAATTGAAACATACAACGTAACACCACACAACTAGAATACGACTTAGCACAACTTCACTAAAACGGTGGCAAGGAAGGACAACACATCAACAATGGCAGCCTGTCCGGTTGATAGTCACTATCTTCGTAAGTGTCTCTAAGCTGGCGTACCATCTGGCCGAGATGAGTAGCGGGAGAGACTAGAGGCTCAGCATTCCGATCCAACATACGCGTTTTCCACAGGCTGTGCAGTCCAAGGAGGAAAATCGTGTCAAAGGGTTCGTGGTCATGCTCGGTGGTTCTCAAGTAACGTGCACTGTGGGAATTCAAAATAAAGTTTTTCTTCAATGTTCTTTGCAGAACGTCTCAAAATAATATTGCATCTTTGCAGGCAATAAAACAGAGTTCGATGGTTTCAGGTGTATCACATAACCGGCAATTAACAGAAGAAACGAAAATATTTTTTTTTGTGAAGCCGCGCTTTAACAGACAAAACCTCGGCATGAAGTTTAAAGACAACCATTTTAGTAGAAGGCGAGATTGGCATTTTGCGCACCCTTTTTAACACATCATGCCCCATACAATTAAAATAGAGCGAACGATATAAGGGAGGCGGGAACAACATAGATGTCAAATCTTGGTATAAATTTTTCCGTGAAACAGAGAATAAGTACTCATAAGAGAAGCGAACTGCCAGAAAACGCACTGAATTGTAAACTTCTTTCATAAAACCAAATAATAAGGGCCGATCGGTAAAATTGGAAGAGACAATTAAGTTTGGAAGAAGGTTCACAAGGTTAGTTTACAGGGATGCTCTGGTAATTGGATGTGAGCTATTACGGAAAAAGAAGAAACGAGCAACTAACTGTCTGACATAGAGATGTGTCAGACCTAGTCCGCCAGCAGAAACAGGCCTGAATAAGTTATCGCGCCGCATAGGCTCAAAACTGGACAATCATATGAACGTCGCAAACGTTCGGTGAAAACTGGATGTAATTCCTCGCGCAATGGAGTACCTGTAAAACATAATAAAGTTTTGTAGCCAGAAACATGTTACATGCCTGCGCTCGGCCAAAAATTGATAGGCGGTGCGGAACAAAAATCTGAGCATAGCTTTGGAGTGCCGTAACCCGCTCTTTCCAGTAACGCCCACTAAACTTGAATGCATGACGGGGAACTCCAAGGTATTTAGGGGCAACACGAGACCATTCAGTTCCAGCATAATGAGTCGGCATTGCTACCCATGAACCGAACCACAGACCCGAACTTTTAGACTTATTCATTTGAGCGCCAGATACAATGCCAAACTGCTCAATGATGGTTATAATTTTGTCAATACTGAGTTTTGTCTGTGCAGAAAAACGCAAAATCATCGGCGTACGCAAGTACTTTGACTTCATTACTGAAGGCAACATAACCACGGATACTGTGGTTTTGCAGTACACTCGAACAAAGTGGCTCTAGGTAGAAGGCAAAGAGTAGCGCTGACATAGGACCGCCTTGCTTCACGGATGATCGAATTAGCACAGGCTCTGAGCAGTGACCATTAACAATCAAGCAAGTGGAACAGCTGTCGTAACAAAATTGCACCTCTTTCAGTACAGTTGATCCAACATTGGCACACTCGAGAAGAGAAAATAGAAACGAATGCCGGACACGATCAAATGCCTTCGCAAGGTCAATCTGGAGTAGAGCAAGCTGCTCATAATAGCCAGAGCAACATTCGAGAATTGTACGCGCAATTTTTATGTTATTTTGCATTGAGCGTCCCCTCAAGCCACACGTCTGATGAAAGCCAATGAGAGCCGTCATGGCACACTGCAGACAATTTGATAGTACTTTCGCAAAAAGTTTGTAGTCCACAGAAAGACGAAGACGCTGTTCCAAGCGGTTGCGTTTCTCGATGTTCTCCACTCAAAGGCCGAGGTACTGCTCAGGCCACTCCCAGCAGTAATAAATACCGGATTGTTTTGCTCCGTCTGCCAACTGGTAAGCTGGTCGCTCACTCCGCTTTCTTGCATGCGGACCTTGGCGGACGCCCGTATCGGGCACAAGACTTCAGAGACTCCCTTCAGAATGTTGTGGACTTCAAAGAAATTAGTTCAATTGGCCAATTTCAAATGTCCCATGTATGGACGGTCACCTGCAAATTGGCACAATCGAAAGAGAAATTGGTGGCTTGCGGTGACCTCGTTGTTAAGGACCGCCGTTGTGTCGTCGTGGACCCAGAACCAAAAGTGGTGAAATTGAAGCTTCTGTGGCTTCCCGAACGCTTGGAAGACGCCTTCATACGTGATGCACTACAGGCCTACGAGAAGGTGACTTCGATTTCGACGGAAAACTGGAAAGTGGCGGAAATGGAAGATTTGAGAACGCTGAACCGGGATATTGTTGCGTCTCTCGCCGAAGAAGTCGGCGTTGGCGACGTCCCACAAGTACTGACTATTTGTGATATACAAAGCCTTGTTTTAATATCAGGAAGGCCACCGCTATGCCTCCGATGCAATCGTGTTGCCCACATTCGTAGGCACTGCCGTACGTCACGTTGTGACGACAGCCGACGCTTCGGTCACACCGCAGAGGAGTGCGTCGTTATCTATGCGGACAAGCTGCGGCATCATGTGCGGCCACCGGACGACGCTCTACAAGAGCATATTATGAACGCCACAGAAATGCTTGACGCGGCTGGTGTCCACTCAGCCGCTACTGTGGACATGGCTTCCACAGCAAATACAACGGTTGTTCCTCAAGGTGACTCCAAGGAATTTGAGACGCTGCCTCGATATGAGTCGCCGAATCTGGCACATGATAGGAAGCCTGCCACCTGTTCTAATCCTGCCACAGATGCCCCCCCGGTTACTCCAGCCACTGAAGTCAATGCCGAGGAAGAGCTTGCAGGTCAGGCCACTACTTGCTACTGAGGCCGCCCCTCCTGTTGAAGAGCATCTTCATAAGCGCCGGGCACATCGAAACACAAGAAGTGCCAACGTTCGCGTTCCCGCAGTCGTAGTGGAGGTCCGGAAGCGACGTTGCCTTCTCCGCAGAGAAAAATGCGAGCCTACTTAGCACTTGTGTGGTCACCAAGGCGACCCCTGAGGAACTACTGTTTGCAACGCTGAACGTGAGAAGCCTTAGGTTTCATCAGAAGCAGATGCAACTTCGACTTTTCAGCAGCAGGCGGCTTGATTTTGTCGCCGTCCAGGAAATGAAGATTGAGAGTGAGGAGGATACAGAGAGGACACTAGAACCCTTTTTGTCTGATTACAGTGTTATTGTGACGCATGCTATTGGTTTTTCGGCGGCTTGCTTCTTGTTTCTGCAAAAGGCTCTCCCTTATTGTGCGTTATCTTACTATCCTGACACTGAAGGGCGGCTAATAAGCTGTGATTTTTTGCTCCACAGGAAACTATGCAGACTTACCAATATTTATGCGTTCAATAGTGCAGCTGAGCGTGTCGATATGTATGAAGACATGGCTAACCTCCTAGATTTTGATAAGAATGTTGTGCTAATGGGAGACTTTAATTGCGTATGTTACCTGAATGATTGTGTTGGGCCTAGTGTACACCGAGACAGAAGTAGTGAAGTGCTGTCGCGTGTTATAGATGACTCAGGACTCGTTGATACAAGGGCCTCATATCATGCAACTACACTATTCACACATATCCAGGAGAGGTCCCACGCGCACCTAGACAGGATTTATGTTTCTTCCACGCTGATTTCCCGTGATTTGTTGTGTGAAACTGTACCGGTTTCCTTTTCAGATCATTGTATGGTGGTTGCTCGGATCGTGAGAACTTACTGTTCAAAATTTAGGCCGCAATGGGAGCTTTGGAAGCTAAATTCTTCACTTGTAAATGATCAGGAGTTTGCCTTTCGGATACGCTCCCAGCTACAAGTGTGTTTGACAGGTACCATGCCTATATTCGCTGCAGGGAGCTGTTAAACAGGAGGTGCGAGCGATAGCTATTGAAATTGCGTCTGTTATGTCATTTTACTGAAAATATCAAGAGAGGACATTGCATAAGAGTTTCTATAACCTCTATGAATTAGAATGTGAAGCAGCTGTAGTATAGTTAGACAAAATTGCTAAGGTAAAGTGCGACCTACAAAAACAGGACGCTGAAAGGTAGAGGGGTGCCCGAGCTCGATCTCGTACAAATCGTGCTTTGCACTCTGAAACCCCTACGCGACAAGCTCTAACTTGATGGGCACCATTGTGCTACTGCCAAATTGATACCGGTAATGATGTCCAATGGCACCCTAGTAACGAAAACGTGTGGCATCATCTCCGTGTTTGTGAGCTATTACACGACACTGTTCAGTGACGCTTCTGCTACTTCTAATTCGGATCTACTAGCTAACTTCCAAGCTCATATAACGCCTTTATTAGATGATGACTGTGCTCTTATCAATGGTCCTTTCACGTTGGAAGAAATAGAACACGCAATTGACCAATTACCCCTCTCTAGAACACCTGGCCCTGATGGCATACCATGCGAGTTTGACAAAACTTTTAAATCATTGCTGAGCCCTGTCTTGCTGCAGATTTTCGCTTTAAGTTTTGATGTGGAGGTCCTTCCTCAGTCCTTTACTAGGAATCACACAGTCTTAAATCCAAAGAGTACGGATGAAGAAAAATTGCTCTCAGTGGAGGGCTACAGACCAATCACGTTGGCAAATGTTGTCTACGCCGCCTTTTTTTATTACCTGTTAATAATGATATTTATAGTGAGGCAAAGTCAACGTATAATGCCAACAAAGCGGTCTAGCAAAAGTGAATGTTCACAAAGTTTAAAAAATGCTTTAGGTTGGCCAGTTCATTCAAAACTGACATCCATTCAGGTTTCTCACTTTGGGTATTATAGATGGCGGTCAGGTTGGTGATACATACTGTCAATGAAATACTCCTTCGCTGAGCGAGTATCCACGTCCGCGTGTCCACGGTGAAACTGTGCACAAAACTTGCTTGTTGTTGGCCTTTTTGATGCGTATTAAATTGGGTAATCGTGCTTACTTGGTTTGGCTGCACATAATGAAAAACCAGATCTCTCGACGTAGAGTTTGAGGTGGCACACCGACGTTTCGGTGAAGATAAATGCTGGCGCCATCTGTCTTCGCTGGAGGAAAGCGCTACACCCGGGGGAGGAAAGCGCCAGCGAAGACCGATGACGCCAGCACTTACTTTCGGTGCTGGCGCCTTTCGCCACCTCAAACTCTACGTAGAGAGATCTGGTTTTTCATCATGTGTAGCCAAACCAAAAAAGCACCATTACCCACTTTGATACGCATCAAAAAGGTCCACAACAAGCAAGTTTTGTGCGCAGTTTCACCGTAATTGAGCCTCCGGTTGAGGCGGGAGAATTTTTCAAACGGGGGTTCGATAAAGTTGCAGAACACCATATGTAAACATTTCGGGAAGCGTTGCGATGACCGAGGGCTCGGTTTGTTTATACGCAGTGCAAGAAGGAGCGCAAATGCTTGAGAAACATCTAAGGTATTGTGCATTACAAGCGCTTTATGTTTTTTTTTTTCTTCCTTCATGGGCCCATCGCTCGGTAAATTACTCTCTTCATCGTTTTATTTATTTCGGCTGTGTCCGTCACTTATTGTTCGCCATGGGCAATTGCGAGTACGCTGTTGTCATGTTGGTCCCTGAGGGACCAGTCGGCGCCGCGGGGCCGCGGGCCGCGCCAGCTCGCTAGCAATCACGGAGCACGGCCGCTCAATGGAGGCGCACTTGGGTGCGGCCCTCAGAAGAGCCGTATTGCGCCTAGTTCTCATTGCCACCGCTCCGGGACGAGTCCGGGCGGAGAGCTGCGCGCAGCGGCCGTGGCTGTGCTTTCGTTTCGGCGTCCGCGTGGTCGGCGCTTGCTCAATTTAGGATTATGAGCGGCGTTTCACACATTATGTGATGCTACGTGCAAGTTTGCTATTGATAAAGTGATAGCGGCAAGTCATCATCACTATGTTTTTCCAAGTCATTCGTGGTCTTCCGTTTACAACGAGAACGAGGCAGTCGTGTGCTTCGCTGAGTGCGCACCCATTTAGTTGCATTTCAACCACTGTAATAACGTATTAGATATTGCAATCTTGAAATCGGGACATGGTCTGGAGCCATTTATTCAGCGTGCACTTTTCTGGAAACTTACAATTCAGGACGTAGCGTTCAACATAATTGTTAAGCCTGTTCCTCCGTTTTCACTGGAAATAATATTCAAGTGGGTACCATCACCAAAATATACTAGCTAGTACAAACTGTTGCAAAAGAAACAACACAAGGCAGCCAGTTCAACGACACGCTCGCAGGCTCAGGCAATTTTTTTCTCGTTTGATTATGAAGCCGCGTGATGCACAGAAGACACGCAAGCTTATTTTACAAGCGAAGAACTTTTCTCGAAAAAGGTTTATGTGCAAGCGTGATTTTTTCTACTGTCTAATTGATGTTGCCTGTCCAGTTGGTCAGCAGTGGTCGCATTAGTTTGGTTAGGTCCTTAGTGTGACTGCGGTCTTCTCTCTCGCAAATCAACTCCGGAAATTACACAAAATAGGGAAGAAGGGAAGAAACTGACATGTTGCATAGCTTGCTGCTTCTTATGACCTGCGGGCACTTCATCACCTTGCTAACAAAGGTGCATGGTGGTTTTCAGATACCTTAGGCGTCCATCATCAAGAATTCTGATAAGTCCAGGGTTTTGCAGGAATCATAAGGCACAAACTTAATAAATGGATGGAGACTAATAAAATAAAATAATTGACACTCTAAAGTAAGCACTAGAAGTTATTTAAACTTTGGTAATATATAAATAATGAAAACACGGGCAGGCACTGAAAACAGAATAAATAAAAATGTTTCATGAGATTCTGTAAAACTATTCATACTTTCTCTTCAAATGGACGTGCAAGGTAATCAGCCAAGTATACAATCGGTGCTAACTCTATCTCAGCTGCTGGTTCACACCACACATGAATGAATCCAAGCTGACTCGAAAACTCTCTCGCAGCAGACGTGATATGGCAGTTGGCCAGGTACTTTCATAATCACGAATGCCAAGTTTTATAGCTGCCTATTGTTGATAGGTGCATTTGCAGACTGATGCTTGCAAGATGCCAACCTGCACAAGGCATGGCAAAATGTTTATAATCTTAGTCGATATATATATATATATATATATATATATATATATATATATATATATATATATATATATATTGTAGGGGTGTGTTTATTCGGTGAACCCAGATGATTCCAGCCGCTCAGGGGAGACTCGCAGCGAAGCGTCAGGCGTGGCGAAAGAGCAAGGCAGCGAACAACTTCTTCGTCCTTGAGAGCGGCAGCACGCGACGCATGTCAGTGGTTATATCGATGAAGATTACCACACTACAGTTTCCCCCCGGGCAGAGAAGGAGCCATCCTGGCGACTCATGGTGCCGAAAGGACAGACGGATCGTAGTAGGGCTTGATTCGGTCCACATGAACTATTTCGCGTCCACGGCGACGCAAGTCCGCAGATGGCGTAACGGGCTCAACTACGTAGTTCACAGGAGATGTTTTTTGAAGGACTCGGTATGGACCGTGATACCGAGCAAGAAGCTTCTTTGACAGGCCGGCGGTTGTGGCAGGAACCCAGAGCCACACCAGGGAGTTGGGCGCATATGAAAGCGCCTCACCAGTGTCACGATGGTGTTTTTGTTGCCACTGATTTTCCTGTGTGAGCGAACGAGCGAGCTGACGGCATTCTTCTGCATACTGGGCGGCGTCCGAGAGTGGCGTCGATTCAGAAACATCAGGGCGGTAGGGAAAAAGCGCGTCCATTGTGCAGGTTGGCTCGCGCCCGTAAAGAAGAAAAAAGGGAGAGAATCCAGTGGTGGTCTGTATCGCATTGTTGTACGCGTAGGTTACGAAGGGAAGAACGTGGTCCCAGTTGGAATGAGCGTCGTTGACGTACATGGCCAGCATGTCACTCAGAGTACGGTTGAAGCGTTCTGTCAGGCCATTCGTCTGAGGGTGGTAAGAAGTAGCGGTGCGATGAATGATGCGACATTCTTTCAGTAGGGCCTCGAGAGCGTCGCACAAGAAAACGCGTCCGCGGTCACTGAGCAGTTCCTTCGGAGTCCCGTGGCGAAGAATCAAGTTGTTGAGAATGAACAAAGCAACGTCTCTTGCAGAGGCAGAGGGTAACGGTGATGTTTCAGTGTAGCGAGTCAGATGGTCTACTGCCACAATAATCCACCGGTTTCCAGCAGGAGTAGTCGGAAGAGGGCCATAGAGATCTATGCCAACGCGGTCAAACGGACGAGCAGGGCAGGGTAACGGCTGCAACGAAACAAGGAACTTCTGAGGAGTTTTTCGGCGTTGACAAGATTCGCAAGCGCGCACGAAATGTCTTACGAAGCGATTTTACTGGCGTTACATTCCACGCCAGTAAAATCGCAGACGTAGGCGCGTGTAGGTTTGCAATACGCCACCGTGAGCACATTGTGGGTCACCATGGTACGCAGCACAAATGTCGGCGCGGAGATGACGCGGGATGACTAGAAGCCACTTCCGTCCATCAAGCAAATAATTGCGGCGATAGAGAAGACCGTCACGAATGGAGAAGTGGTGTGCTTGGCGGACGAGCGCTTTGGATGAATGACCGGGAGTAGGACTTGAGAGAAAATTCAAAAGTGCATTGATCCAGGGGTCATTCCGCTGCTCGGTAGCCATGTCGATAGTTGTAAGAGTCGACAAATCGTAGGCACAGACGTGGTCAGACGAATTATCTCTAGGCAATGGCGAGCGGGAAAGAGCATCTGCGTCCGTATGCTTCAGGCCTGATCGATAAATGACATGAATGTCAAACTCCTGGAGACGAAGAGCCCAGCGAGCAAGGCGACCGGATGGGTCTTTCAGAGAGGCAAGCCAGCACAAAGCGTGGAGATCGGTCACAACGTAAAACGGTCGACCATACACATAAGGACGAAATTTTCCGATAGCCCAAATAATGGCCAAACATTCCCTTTCTGTGACTGAATAATTAGATTCTGCCTTTGTCAATGTTCGGCTGGTGTATGCCACAACATACTCGCTGTAACCAGGCTTACGTTGGGTAAGGACGGCACCAAGCCCAATACCGCTGGCATCAGTGTGGATCTCCGTAGGCGCAGCCGGATCAAAGTGGCGTAGAATGGGCGGCGAAACCAAAAGGCGGCGTAAAGTGTCGAAGGCTTTATCGCAGGCTGGAGTCCAGGCGGAAAGGTCGGAGCTGCCGGCAAGGAGCTGGGTCAGAGGAGCGATGATAGAGGCGAAGTTCAAGATGAAACGTCGAAAGTAGGAGCAGAGGCCGATAAAGCTCCGAAGCTGCTTCAGGGAGGTTGGCTTCGGGAACTCTGCAACTGCGCGAAGTTTGGTGGGGTCGGGAAGAATGCCGTCCTTAGAAACTACGTGGCCTAAAACTGTGAGTTTTCGAGCGGCAAAGTGGCACTTCTTCAAATTCAACTGAAGCCCAGCGCCGGCGAGACACGTGAGGACATCCTTTAGGCGGAGAAGGTGAGAAGAAAAGTCGGCAGAAAAAACTACGATGTCGTCCAGATAACAAAGACAGGTCTGCCACTTGAGTCCACGAAGAACAGTGTCCATCAGGCGCTCGAAAGTAGCCGGGGCATTGCAGAGGCCAAAGGGCATAACGTTGAACTCGTATAATCCATCCGGTGTTATAAAGGCAGTTTTCGAGCGGTCATTATCAGCCATCGGTACCTGCCAGTAGCCGGAGCACAAATCCAAAGAGGAGAAATACTCGGCTCCCTGTAAACAGTCCAAGGCGTCGTCGATTCGCGGCAAAGGATAGACATCTTTGCGCGTGATTTTGTTAAGCCTACGGTAATCGACGCAAAACCGGATGGAACCATCTTTCTTGGTGACCAAAACAACCGGAGAAGCCCATGGACTGTTAGATGGCTGTATGACGCCCCGGCGAAGCATGTCGTCCACGTTGTCAGCAATGACTTGGCGCTCAGAGGCCGACACGCGATAAGGACGCTGTCGTAAAGGTGCGTTTGTACCAGTGTCGATTGCGTGCGTAACGACAGACGTGCGACCCAGAGCAGTGTGAGGAAGGTCGAAGGCAGAAGTGAAGTTCTGTAGAAGAGCAGCGAGTTGATCGCGTTGTGCGGGTGGGAGATCTGCGTCAATAGCTCGTTGAAGAACATCGGGTGGTGTCGAAGCGGTCGCTGTATCGCAAGAGCTGAGCACATTAACGTCTAATGAAGTAGGCGTTGCAGGAAGAGTATTTACAAGCGCGGGATCAAGTTCTTCAATACGACCGAGACACTCGCCGCGTAGCAGGACGGACGGGCACGAAAATGGATTTGAGACGTACATTGCACTAAGGCCATCTTCGAACTTGAGGACCGCAAATGGAAGCAGGAGGCAGGGATGGCATGAAGCGGCGTCGGAAGGTGTGAAGAAGACAGTCGAACTAATAACGCTTTCACAGGAGAGTGGAACGAGGGCAGCAGAAAATGGAGGAATGTCTGTGTCACTGGCGACGAGGAGTTTTGCAGGCCGGGTAGGGACGTCACACAAGACGGTATCACAAAGAGGTAAAAAGGAAACTTCCGCGCGGGCGCAGTCAATAACGGCATGATGAGTGGAAAGGAAATCGTAGCCCAGGATGATGTCGTGTTAGCAGCGAGACAGTACAATAAACTCGATGGTGTATAAGACGTCTTCGATGAGAACACGGGCCGTGCACGCCGCTGAGGGATGAATGCGCTGTGATGAGGCGGTGCGAAGCGAAAAGTCGGAAAGTGCGGTGGTCACCTTACGAAGACGACGGCAAAGAGCTTCACTGATGACTGATACGGCAGCGCCCGTGTCGACTAGAGCGAGTACTGCGACGCCGTCGACAAACACTTGAATTACGTTAGTGGGAGAACACCGAGGACTTGAAGAGTTCGAACCAAGCACAGTTCTTGCCCCGGGAACTGCGACTGTTAGTTTCCCTCAACGGTGCCGGTAGAACGTCGGAGTGGGGACGGGGAACGGCGACGAGGGGAAGGTGATCGGCGAGTTGTGTACGTTTGATTGTCACGAGATACAAATTCGGAACTGGGCGGATTTCTCGGCGAGGGCTGGTCTGTATTGTAGGAGTAGTTCCATAGTTCAGGTCGAGAAGGTGGAAGGCGTTGGCGGCAAAGGCGTGCGACATGGCCCGGCAGCCCGCAAGAGTAGCAGATTGGTCGGTTGTCCGCGGTACGCCAAGGGTTCGTAGGGCGTTGGCGTACCCTTGGAATAGGGACATGGAATGCAGACCCAGGCAAAGGCGAAGGAAGGTTGGATGGAGCGGCCTGGTAGGAAAGAGATGCTGATGGCATGAGCGGCCTGGCCGCAACTTGGGCGTAAGTCAGTGGTGCCGTTACTTGCGCTGGCACGGGGCTGGGCGGCAGCACAGGGCTGGGCGGGAGCATGGAGCTGGGAGGAAGGACGTCAGCGATGTGATCTTGAACGGCACGCCGTATGGTAGGGGCCAAAGACGGAGCCATGTCAGGAACAAGGCGGCCACTATCCTGTAACTGAGGGACCAGCGATAGCTGGCGGGCGACCTCTTCTCGAACGAAGGCTTTGATTTGCTGAAGTAAAGGGCTGTCCTCTGATGGGGTAGAACCGCCCAGCGCAAGTGTAGAGATGGCGTCGTCTCTAACACCGGACCGCCGGGTAGAAGCGCGCTTCTCACGAAGCACGTCGTAGCTCTGGCAAAGCTTGATCACGTCACTCACCGTGGCAGGATTTTTTACCCAGAGCATTTGGCACGCGTCGTCAGAGATGCCTTTCATGATGTTCTCGATCTTATCCGCTTCAGTCATTAGCGGATCGACACGCATGCATAGGTCCACGATGTCCTCTATATAACTGGTGAACGACTCATCGACTTGCTGAGTGCGCTCACGCAAGCGTTGTTCTGCCCGGAGCTTGCGAACTGCAGGGCGGCCGAATACTTCTGCAAAATTCTTTTTAAATGCAGACCAAGATGGCAGGTCTGCCTCATGGTTGCGAAACCAGAGGTTCGCCACGTCAGTCAGATAAAAGATTACATTGCTTAGCTTGATAGCGTCGTCCCATCTGTTGTAGCTACTGACGCGCTCATATGCCGCCAACCAATCGTCGACGTCCTGGTCGGCTGTGCCACTGAAGAAGCACGGATCACGCTGCCGTAGAGCTCCAGAACACAGCACGGTGGTTGGGAGGGGCGACGATGTCGCGGCAGTGTCGTCCGGCATGCTGGAAGCAGAGGGTAACGTGCGGCTTCTTAGTTCCAGGGTGGACGGGAACGTACCCAGCAGCACCTCCACCAATTGTAGGGGTGTGTTTGTTCGGTGAACCCAGATGATTCCAGCCGCTCAGGGGAGACTCGCAGCGAAGCGTCAGGCGTGGCGAAAGAGCAAGGCAGCGAACAACTTCTTCGTCCTTGAGAGCGGCAGCACGCGACGCATGCCAGTGGTTATATCGATGAAGATTACCACACTACAATATATATATATATATATATATATATATATATATATATATATATATATATATATATATATATATATATATATATATATTGCTAGTGGTACCCTCAGTATTTTTTCCGAGGTGAAAACTGCAGCCCTTGCGTCAACTTTGTCGTTCCCGCCTTTCAATTGCCTTAGGCTGCTAAAAAGCGATACTATAGACCCGCTTTCAGAGCCTGCTTTAGGGCGTATCGGAAGCTGAATTCATTATTAATATAAACAGCGCGAACACGAAGACAAGGGACAAGAAACAAGAAAGCCACAGTAAATGCGCTGACTCACAACTAAGCCTAAGCCGTTTACTCCAAGGCCCAGAAAAACAAACACGAAGAAAACGAAACAGTCACGTGAAACAACCCCTGGGTTCACCTGCTGCATAAAAAATTACTTTAGAAAATAACTTAAAAAAGACATCTCTTTGCTAGAAAGAGCAAGAGACGTCTTGCTGACACACTTATTGTCCGTTGAAATAAAATACGATTCCACTATCTCTCTCGTTATCTTCTCTTTGTGGCGATATAAAATCTTAACACTGTCAAACTTAGGAGTGCACTTCTTCTCCTTCATTATTTCACATGAAGTTTGACAGTGTTAAGATTTTATATCGCCACAAAGAGAAGATAGCGAGAGAGATAGTGGAATCGTATTTTATTTCAACGGACAATAAGTGTGTCAGCAAGACGTCTCTTGCTCTTTCTAGCAAAGAGGTGTCTTTTTTAAGTTATTTTTTAAAGTAATTTTTTATGCAGCAGGTGAACCCAGGGGTTGTCTCACGTGACTGTTTCGTTTTCTTCGTGTTTGTTTTTCTGGGCCTTGGAGTAAACGGCTTAGGTTTAGTTGTGAGTCAGCGCATCTACTGTGGCTTTCTTGTTTCTTGTCCCTTGTCTTCGTGTTCGCGCTGTTTATATCAATAATGAATAAGTACCAACTCGCCCAACAAAGTATTTCGGAAGCTGAAAATAAGATTCGGTTAACTGCAATGCACTAGTAAGGCACACAGAAGACATTGCTGTAAGATACTTGATGTGATCAAGAAGGTCCTTAATTTGCGCCACTGTGGATCTGGTTGTTATGATCGTTGCTTCGTACGTTTGTTTGGTTAGCCTTTGCTTCGACGTGCCTCCTTGCACCTGAATGTCTTCGATATGGCAAAGTACAACTCTAACCAAGAGAGTCACTCGTCACCTGACTAATAGAATGGTTCCTCTTGGTGTCTCCATGGCTTCACTTATGCGATGTTGGGCAAGGCATACCATTTTGATGTCATTGTCATAAAAGTGATCGTGGCGCAGCTATCTTGAAACACACATGCTTCAGGATGACACGGGGGGTTGTCCAGGAAGAAATGGAGTGTAGCTATAACAAGTGGGGAAAATAAAACTATTGACCTGCGCACATGAATTTTTTCAAGGTTGTTTCGCTGAACATGAGCCCGCGTGAGTAACTTGTAATGTGGGCAGTTCGGGAACACGGAGGGGACAGCTGAAGGAAGCAGGATCTTCAGTTTTATGTTCTTCCTGTAATCGTCATCTGTGAAGTGCAGTGAGTATACCAGTGACTTGTCACTCGACTCCCACCGGCTTCCTTATCCATCCTAGCCTTCCCGAGATATGTTTTTCAGCCATGCTGCTCGACGTTGTGAATCGCACGGGAACTCATGGTAACCGATCTTTTCTTGCTTTCGTGGTGCACAGCGGCACACAGCAGTTGCCTGGTATGGTGCTGCATGTGTGCCGCTGCATACGCTTAGGATGCTGTTGACACAGGCACCGATGACATGCATGCAGAACTAGCAGAACCACGCGGTTATGCTGAGTAGTCAAAACGATAACACACGCCAACCCAGCCAGCGCGCCCCTTCAGCGTCGTCTGCTCGTCCGTGCTCGGCGTGCCGGCGGCGCTTTGTCCTGGAGTGGTGGCGCCTCCCCCCCCCCCCCCCCCCCCCACAATCCACGCAAAACCGCACACAACCATTTTTTTCCTGACGAGAACAACAGGAGAGGACCAAGGGCTGCTCGATAGCCGGATTATGTTTCGCGCGAGTATGTCGACTACTTGGTCATCAATGATTTTGCTTCTGATGAGGAAACGCGATATGGGCGGCAACAATTAATGGTTGTTCCCTCAGTTTCTATGCGGTGGGAGGTAACACAAGTTGGACCTAACGTTTAGGTACACATATTAAAAGAGTCGTTGTGCTTCAAAAGGCCTGCGAGCAACGCCGCCGATTCTTCAGAAGTTAGGTCAGTACTGGTGGTTGCCACGAGTGCCGAGGAAGGTCGCTGAGGTAGAGCATCAGATGATGGAGAAGCACAGGAAAACGTGGCGAGGGAAACAGGATCTCCTTCAAAAGAAAGTGAACAGTTCCTCCTTTCGGTAACAATGAAGGCTGCTTACGAGTGCTCAGCGCCGCGACAACCGCGCAACCGCGATTGAAACAGGCGAGGCAGGAGGCAAGCGCTATGCCGTCGGAGGTCCACCGTAGTGCTGGCATCACTAAAGCATCACCGTCAAGTGCATAATCTAGGTTAACAATGTTGAGGTGCTCACGGCCAGGGCTCAAAACTCAGTCAAGGGCAGCGAGCACACGTAGTGGCGAGGAGGCAGATTCGGATTCGAACTAAGTTTCCGCAATGTGAATGAGGTTGTCGCGGCAAGAGATAAGGACAGACGCCGACAATAAAAAGTCTCAGCCTAAAATTAGTTCATGAACGCAAGGCAGAATTACCACAATCTCAAAATGATGTCTCTGGTCATCGATGAGAACGCGCGCTGTGCATTGCCCCATGGGTGTGATGGTGGTACCGTTGGATCCACGGAGAGGGGGATCGATATACGGAGTTATCACTTTGCATACACGATAACACAAGTTGCTATTAATGACGGAATAAGCGCCACCTGCATCCATGAGAACTCCAACGTATACTCCTTCGATCAGTGCTTTCAGCATGTTAGACGGCTGTCCGGGAGGAATTTAACAGTTCGTAAGCGAAGCAGCTTTCCCTCCAAAAACTGGTTCTGTTGGTTTGTTTTCCGCGCTAGGCAGGAAGCATTGGGTGAGCGGCCGAAGGGGAGACGGGGGGCGTAAAGGCGATGGGAAGCGGCATCGGATAAAATGAGAGGATCGGGAAATATCCTGGGAATTTTGCAGCGAAAGAAAACGACTGAAGAAAGCGCAGTATGGCATTGTAGAAGCTTCAGGCTGGCGCAAGCGGGCACTCTCGAATGGAGCATAACCACGCTGTTCGTCTTGCTGGCGCCGGTGACAGACGCGGGAGATGTGACAGTATATTCCGCAGTAACAGCAGACTGGACGGGAAGGACGCCAGGATTGTCGATAACGGGGCGGTTGAGAGCATGGCGCTACTGCAGAATAGAGATGGGCGAGACGGCTCACTTGAACGGTTCACTGGCTCACATCTGTAGAGGTGAGCGGGCCGTTCCCTATATATATATATATATTATTAATAGTAATAAAAAGTAAGATCAATTTTGGCCCTCACGTCATACATGGCAAAATTACTTTTGAAAAGGAATTAAATTAAATTACTCATCACTGCTCCCAGATATTAATGAAATTACATTACAATTACTTCGACTCAGTAATTCAATTACTTTTAAATTACTTTCTAGTTCCCGCCTATGCAAAAACTAAGTAAAGCTAGTAAACAAAACAACAACTTGTTCTCGAGACGCGAAGCACGCACATTCTTTCGTTTTCCCGCTAAATTCCATCCCAGAGAGCTATTCCTTTCTTCTTTCCTACAGCACTTGCCATTACTAAAACAAGACAACGGCAAAAAAAAATCACGAAAGCAACAAAAGCAGTAGCATGGTCTAACGATCGTGAAATGACCGGCGAACCCAGCGTCTTGCTTGCCCGGAGCTGTCTCCGCCATTTGAAGGCCCGGAGAAGCTATGTTATTTATTGCTTCCGCAGTCCTAAGAATCGACGTCTGCACCTTGTGCTCATGCTCAGTACTGCTCAAGCCACGGTGGCTCACGACATGGACCCTTCCAAGTTCCGCCTATCTCCCCCAACACCCCAAACCTCCCTCGCCCCGTACTGACGAGTGTAACCAAGCACCAGTGTGCCCTAGCAGACGCAACAGGGAATGCCACTGCGCCGCGCTCCCAACTAGTTTTCAACTCCGGTCTTCTTGCTCCATCTGTGCCTTCGGCATTCCCTTGGCGCCTTGTTGTTGCCGTGGGATAGCCGCCACCCTGCTACAACGAGGTTTCAGACGCACTGTTCTGCTCAATTCTGTCTCCTTTTGCCGATCTGTTACGCTGGCTTTGGCCTGCCGCACATCGATCCTGCTTTCGAGACATTCTCCATTTTACTTAAATAAAATTACTTTAGTAAAAGTAATTCCGAAAGGAATTAATTACTTTTGCTGCAAAATTACTACCAGAAAGTAATTCATTACATTACTACATTACCGAACCGAAAAAGTAATTTATTACATTACAAATTACTGAAAAATGTAATTAAATTACAGTAATTTCATTACTGTAATTCAATTACTGCCATGTCTGCCTCACGTGATACAGCAAGAGGAGGCATTTAGCATCAGTTTCTGCCTGCGGTTGTGATTACAGCTGCGGTATTTGCCTGTTGAGACGACTGAGGAAAGTGCTACGAAAGTTACATTCTTCCCGACAAAAATCCCTAGAAAACAAACGCTGCCTCGCATTTTCTCTCACTCTCTCTTTTTTTCACTGTGATTCAGAGGCTGGCTTCTCGGCGCCTCGTCTTGTTCGCGCACCGTCATTTACTCATTATGTTGAGCTTCCAGTTTCCTATAATCCCTGTAATGGGGTGAACAGTGTCCGCGTAGCAAAGGGGGTTTGAGGGGCAGTGGTTGCATGCCATCACACTTGTTCTTGCGGTCGTTCTAAGCATGAATTAGATCCTGTTTCTGAAAAGGCACTCACGTCTGCATTTGAGATGCCTTTTTTTAGAGTGCATTTGACAAGGCTACTGCAGTGCAAGTGTTTCAAATTACTTCAATGTGTGGAAATGCCGCCTGAGATTAAAGCGTCACGTCACATCGTGTTAATTGTGGGAATGTCCTCGCCAGCGCAACCTCGACACTCCACACCCTAGAAGGTGGACATTGTGATCGCTTATTTCAGCGCAGTAATGGACACGGAGCTTTCATCCATACTGTATGCTGTCCAAAAACGTGATCACTGTGTGCCGACTCTTGCCCCAATGATATCGATCATATGATTACTTTTAGAGTTAACCGAAATTCCCATTAACTTATGTATCGGCCTTATCTACCTTATCTCATCAGCATTATTACGACTCTAATCACTTATCTGTGCAAATTGCTATGACTTAATCTCTCATAATTATTATTTATTCGCTGTTAATTGCCATAGTAATGATCGTTATCTCGTGTGCACACTCCTAGTCACACATCCTGTCCCACAAGCAAGGAAAGGCTTTCGCCTTAAAACTGCCATTATTTTATGTACATCCGTAGCATGCACGATAAATTTTAGCTGCTTGCACATTTTCTATGGAATGGACACACTAGCATTAATCTATCTGGCTCAATTCGATGTGTCGAGTTTTCACAGGAACGTTGTGAAAGAATACCACATGTTATGTCTCTCCTATGCCAAGCACCAGTACAGCTGATATGAAACTTCCTGCCACGCATATAGGATGACATAAGGAAGTAGTTTTTGTGGTCAGTGGGGCAAAGACATTTTTGGGGACAACAAGTGCTGTCTATGAACGAGGTTGGCTGGCATTGAGTTTGAGTAATGCTGTACAAGCTGATGACTGATCCCTATGTTCACCATCTGTATGACTAATCATGTATCTGCCTTTGACTTTTCCAGGCTCCCCCTCAAGAAGGCCGTGAGGACCCTGCACCCCAGTCGGCGGATCGCCAAGGGGAGGACATTCCACCGCCTGTCCGACAAGCTCGCCCGCAGGGAGCGAGCTCTCCTCTTACGCCTCCGCACCGGAGGTTCCTGGACGCCCACGGAGCTGTATGTCCGTGGCCGGGCCCCCTCCCCAGCGTGCCCCTCCTGCGGTGATGCAGGTACGCTGGGGCACCTCCTCTGTGTGTGCCCGGCACACGCCCACCACCGTCGCAAGATGGAGGCAGGCTACCGGGCCCTCGGACTTCGTGCTGCCACCGAGGACCACCTGCTCTTCCCGGCCAGGATCCCCGTGGCAGCCCACCGGCTTCTGCTGGCCTTCCTGGAGAAGTCCGGCCTGGCTGCACGACTGTAGTCCACCACCGGGCCTGCTGACCTGCTGGCCACAGCGCTGGCGACGGAGCCGATGACAAGGACGACGAGAGCGACTCCACGACGATGATGACCCCCCCTCCCCTCCCAACATCCCATCTCCCCTTCCCTCCGGACACCAAGAGTGCCGCCGCGAATTAAGGCCGGCATAACCCGTGTCCGGTATCCCCCCCCCCCCCGAGAATAACCCAAAGACCCCAACCAACCAACCATCTCCTAGCTCATTTGCACAGCAGGAGGCTGCATATACATATTCTACTGGCGCAAAACACTTCACTACCAGACATCATGCATTTTTGATTGTATGGCACAGCAAGGCCTCTTTTGCTGCTTCAGGCTACCTACTCCAACTTGAGATTTTAAATGTATGCAAGAACCGGCAGCCGTGATGACTGATAACAGTGTGGCAGAAAAAGCTTCGCGTCGATGTGTGGCAAGGAGGAAGGCAGCTGCTGTGCCGTTTCCATGTGGCTCAGGTTGATGCTTTCCAAGCACTGTATGGCTTCAGAGCAAAGGGAACGCATGTCAGCTGTCCAGAAGGAGCGTCGATTTTTTTGTGTACCACCCACTGCCTTTTGAAGGGCAAGATTGAACCAAAAATGACCTTTTCCTTCACTAAGTAATGCTTACTATGATTATTTTTTCCACATTATGAGTTTATGTGGCCCTCCTTATTCAGCACGCAATATTCAACTAGTTTCAAACGTTATTCTATCCAAAATTTTCAATTCGCAGTGAAAATGAGAATTTAGAAATATTCAGATATTGCTCACACCAACGCTTTGTACCTGTGCTTCCAGCACCTTGTGAAGTGGTTCAAGGTCATAGAATTTGGTTCCCAAGTACAGGGGTTCAATTTCACAGTGGTTGTAGTTGAATGGAGGCGAAATGCTAAAATATGCAGGGCACGCAAATAACAAAATTTTCGAATAGGAATATGGGAAAAAACATTTTTCAAATATCGAGTCGAATTCAGTGAAAAACAAAATGCAAAAGTAAAAATATAGCAAACACTGTCTTGTTAATTTCAGAATTAAGAGGGTATTTTAAAATAAAGTTAAACTAGAATTTCAGAGAAGTGTATGCCTTGCTGGAAAATCCAATATCAATATTATACAGGGTTCCGCACAGTTTGTACAGGAGAGCCCTAAATGAATCCAGATAATGCTGTCATGTTGCTGCTGAATACTGTAAACTCTCATTAGGTAGGCCTTGAAAGGACCAGAGTAAATATCCAAATTTGTTAAAAATATTCGGAAATTTTGATTATCGGTTTTTAGAACACGTATACGAATAGAATAACAAAAATATTTGATTCATACTTAAATTTTCAAATAGTCGCACACCACTAAAAACCACCCTTATGTGTTGCCATGTCCAGGCATGGTAAGAACCGTGGGTGAATAAATTTATCTGGAGCTCTTCACTCTTTGCTGTGCCTAGTGCTTTCACTCCCTTGCGGTGTAGTTAGTGTTCAAACATGAAAATAATTGCATCTTTCCTTTCCTGATGAAACATTCCCCCTTCCCTCTCTTATTTCTAAGCTTTGTACTAAAGCAAAAATGGTGGATTTCCACTGAAGAGTACATATTGTCACGCACGTTCCGCGGTCCTGTATTCGAGGAAGATGAGGAGTTGCAGGAGAAGTTGAAGAGGAAGAGGAAGCTGGTTTGGGTCGCTCTGGGTGCGCTAACGACCCCGAAGAAGCCAAGAAGAAGTCTGTGCCGCATGCTGCGAGTGCTGACGTGGAGAAGATATCCTATCCCGTTGTTCACTCATGATGTTCGGTGACTGGTGCTTCTTCATAGTGAGGCTTTTCCACGGGGGGGGGGGGGGGGGGGGGGGGGTTGGTCAGGTTTTAGGCTAGCTTTCTAGGATTTGGTAATGTAAAGGTTTCATTACCTTGCGCACAGGCATGCCTTTCACCTCACCGGGAGGGGGCTCGACAGACTGGTTTGCCAGCCTGCCGATTGAAAGCTTGCCTCTGGATTCATTTGCTAAAAAATGGTGTTGTTGTGATTCCTGTCGCACTCATAAGGATAGGCGATGGAATGCTGAGAATGAAAAATTCAAAAACTATTCAGCAGCAACTAAAGAGTCTGACGGATAGTGATCCGTCAGAACGTGCGACCTTTCGGGAAACGAGGTATAGTTCGCAAATCTGCAAACATTAATTGAGTGTCAGATCTGCTACGCTGCAGTTCTTTTAACTCGATTCCTGCCAAAGCCTTTATTCCTGAGCAGCTGGCTTGCACTAAGGGTATTGTGCGTGGAGTGGATCCTGCATCTACTGCTCAAGAAATTTTGGAGGAATTTCAGGACACAGGAACTGGCCTTCTTTCAGTGTATCGCTGCCCTCACAAGGTGGCCGGGGTGCGTGTTGCTAGAGAGTCAGTTATAACAACTTTTGCCGGTCTCATGTGTCCATCTGAGTCGGAAGTTTGACTAATTGTCTATCGCATTGACCCGCTACGTCCTCGCCCCTTCAATGTACCAACTGTTGGCGATTTGGACACAGGGGAAGAGCGTGTATGTCTGCGACTAGATGCAAGGTGTGTGGGGAAGGACACTCCTCTGATAGCTGTACCGCTGCAAAACCTAGCGGTTGCCTATGTAGTAACGAGCATTCGGCTGATGACGCCAGTTGTGAGAAACGTTCTCTGGAGCCGGTATTACTAGAATTAATTCAAGAGAATCGTTGCTCTCGAACAGATGCCTATGCCCTTTTTGATCGGAAAAGGCACACTTATGCCAACTGTGTGCGCCATTCTAATCGAGACTTTGACGCCACGTTGTCTACCGCAATTTTGACAACGGTTGAAAAAGCCCTTTCTGTCGTGGTTTACCGTATGCTTACCGGCTTTACTGAAGTCTTGTCTAATATTGTTGGTAGCCAGGAAAAGGAAATAACAAGACGAATACGATCGGGATGGAGCGCATTTGGCAAGCACTCGCAGATTATGACTAGCAGCTTACCGGTATCGCTCAAGAGGAAAGTATACAACAGTTGCATCTTGCCTGTACTCATCTATGGGGCTGAAACGTGGAGGCTAACCAAGAGAGTTCTACTTAAGTTGAGGACCACCCAGAGGGCTATGGAACGAAAAATGGTAGGGGTAACATTAAGAGATAGAAAGCGTGCAGAGTGGGTCAGAGAAATGACTCAAGTTACCGACATTCTAGTAGAAATTAAGAGGATGAAATGGACATGGGCAGGACATGTAGTGCGAAGAGAGGATAACCGATGGTCGCTGAGAGTAACAAACTGGATTCCAAGGGAAGGAAAGCGTAGCAGGGGGCGACAAAAAGTTAAGTGGGCGGATGAGATCAAGAAGTTCGCAGGGGTCAAGCGGATGCAGCTAGCACAGAACCGGGTTAAGTGGAGAAATATGGGAGAGGCCTTCGCCCTGAAGTGGGTATAATGAGGGTGATGATGCTGATGATGATGATGATGATATTGGTAGCCAGTCATCTTGCCCACCTCAATCTGTGCTGACTGTAGCGTTAATTCATCTCAAACCTGTGCTGAAAGTTTAAATGAAGCTTCTCCTCTAGTGCTGGCTGAAGTGCAGACTATCGACAGTGTCCCTGTAAGCATTTCTCGCAAAGGTATTTGCACTAATGATGTTGAAATGGCATGCCCTACTCAGAAGCGCCGTGTTTCTACCTCACCCTCTAAGTCCTCCATTTCCCAGACCGAAACTATAAAAGGGCCTTCCAAAGCTTTACCTCAATCCGATGTGTTAAAAGAGGCTGTTGCGGCCTCAATTTTAGCGAAGTAATTGTGGCAGGTGTACAAGTTCTTCAGTGGAATTGCTGCTATATTGTATCTTCACTTCCATGCAGATTTATATCTTCTTTCAACACATAAGCCAGACATAATGCTGTTGCAAGCAACTTGGCTCTCCCCCGCAAAGTCATTTACCTTAAAGAAATTTTGTGTTTTCCGCGCCGATCGCGTAAACGGTGGGGCGAGGGCTTATTGACTTTGATATCGTCAAAATTATGTCACCGGGCAAAAATAAGTAAAACGATAATGAATCGTGAGTGTGAGATTTTGGCTCAATATATCACATTGCCGCAGTGTGGCCCCGTCACATTCGCTGACGTCTACTGCCCTATAGGTGTACGTAACACAGACTATTTTGGCAGATTACTTACAAATTCCAATAGGGTCGTTATTGCAGGCGATTTTAACTCGCCCCATACTCTTTGGGGTAACTAATCTGACTCATGTGGACAGCTGTTATGGATGTGATGTCGGCAAATGCTGTGCGCTGCTGCAATTCTCGGGCTATAACCATCATGCACGGAAATTCGCGATCTGGAATCGATTTATCCCTGGCAGCAGGTGGGATAGGTATAGGAGGATGGTCAACAGTAGACAGTGGTACATCTAGTGACCACTTTCCAATAACATTTACCATCATGACGAGCCCAACACGAGATAGCACTTTTCACTATAAACTAGTTAACAACGCCAAATATGCAGCTTCATTACGCTCCTCCCTCAAATCAAACCTTTGTTCATGTAGGACTGACAAAGCACAACAGGTATTTTCCTCAACTGCGAATGCTACTGTAGATTTCCAGTTCACTGTGCGGTCTGCAGGAAACAATAAGTACCATCCCCACGGTGGAATGATGCGCGTGAGAAAGCCTTACGCCGTAGGAAAGCAGCATGGAAAAGTCTTTCTTATAACCAGAGCCCAGTAAACTGGATAAACTGCAAATTTTGTTCGGCATCATTTAAAAGAGCCATCATCATAATCATCAGCAGTAGCAGCCTGACTATACCCACTGCAGGGCGAAGGCCTCTCCCATATTTCTCCGCTTAACCCGGTTCTGTGCTAGCTGTATCCACTTGACCCCTGCGAACTTCTTAATCTCATCCGCCCACCTAACATTTTGCCGCCCCCTGCTACACTTTCCTTCCCTTGAAATCCAGTTTGTTACCCTAAGCGACCATCGGTTATCCTCTCTTCGCACTACATGTCCTGCCCATGTCCATTTCTTCTTCTTCATTTCCACTAGAATGTTGGTAACTTGAGTTATTTCTTTGACCCACTCTGCACGCTTCCTATCTCTTAATCTTACCTCTACCATTTTTCGTTCCATAGCTCTCTGGGTTGTCCTCAACTTCTGTAGAACTCTCTTGGTTAGCCTCCACGTTTCTGCCCTATAGGTTAGTACAGGTAAGATGCAACTGTTGTATACTTTCCTCTTGAGCGACACCGGTAAGCTGCTAGTCATAATCTGCGAGTGCTTGCCAAATGCGCTCCATCCCAATCTTATTCTTCTTGTTATTTCCTTTTCAGGGTCCGGATCTGCGGTTACTACCTGTCCTAAGTAGACATATTCGCCTACTACTTCCAGTATTTCGCTACCTAATGGAAACTGCTGTTCCTTCCCGAGGCTGTTGAACATTACCTTAGTCTTCTGCATATTAATTTTCAAGTCTACCTTTCAACTTTTCCTGTCTAGGTCATGAATAATTATTTGCAGTTCATCCCCCGAGTCGCTTAGCAAGGCAATGTCATCAGCAAATCGCAGATTACTAAGGTATTCTCCATCTACCCTTATCCCTAACTGCTCCCATTCCAAGTCTATGAATACTTCCTCTAAGCAAGTTGTGAATAGTACTGGGGAGATTGTGTCGCCTTGCCTAACACCTTTCTTTATGGGCATTTTGTTACTTTCTTTATGCAGAACTATGATTCCTGTGCTGCCACTATATATATCTTCCAGCACTTTCACATAAGGCTCGTCTACCCCCTGATTTCGCAATGCCTGCATCACCGCCGAAGTTTCAACTGAGTCAAATACTTTTTCGTAAGCAATGAATGCGATGTATAAAGGCTGGTTATATTCAAGCATTTTGCTAGCACCTGATTGATGGTATGGATATGATCGATAGTAGAGTACCGTTTCCGAAAACCTGCTTGATCCTTTACTTGATTGCAATCTAAGATTGTCCTGATTTTATTAGCGATTACCTTAGTAAATACCTTATACGTAACAGACAGTAAGGTGATTGGTCTGTAATTTTTGAGGTCTTCAGAGTCCCCTTTCTTATGAATGAGGAGAATGTTTCCATTATTCCATGGTTCCGGTACCGTCGATGACACCAGGCACTACGTATACAGGGTGGTCAGTTTTTCTATCGCGGTATCCCCCCCATCCTTCAGCAAATCTGTAGTTATCTGATCCTCTCCAACTGATTTCCCCCTTTCCATTGTTTCTAGTGCTTTCTTGACCTCGTCCTTCGTCACTGGTGGAACGTCTGACTGTTTTTCCCTACCGCCAATCTCATTACGGTCCTGACTACGGCTACTGTAGAGATCTGTATAGAACACCTCGGCTACTTTGACTATCTTGTCCATATTCGTGACGACGTTGCCCGCTTTGTCCCTTATAGCATACATCTCGTTTTTGCTTATGCCCAACTTCTTCTTGACCGCTTTAAGGCTTCCCCCGTTCTTTACAGCATGCTCAATTTTCTCCATGTTATACTGCCTTATATCGGCCACCTTGCGCTTACTGCATATAAGAGAAATGCGCAACAACTTAGACAACACAGGAAGAAACACGTACAACATACATACAGTATGCAGGAACGTCTCGAATATCAGGTTTCCCGCCTCTTGGCGGTAGGCTTCCCTGGTCTGGTCATACCTGCCGTCGCTGAAACCCTCCTGCAGAAAGAAAAAGGCGCCCAAAAAAGACCTGACTACTCGGCTTCAAAGTCGGTTGTGGTCCCCTATGTGCACAAGGTGTCTCATAACCTGAAGCAAGTGGCCGGTAGACACCATGTACCTTTGGTGTTATCAGCCCCCAAAAAGCTATCAAAGCTTTCCTGCCGCATTTCTGGCGTTTGTGAAAGGGGTTGCAAAAAAAAAAGGTCATGGCGCCTCCTATGTTAAGTGCGCCTCAGAAGTGGTATACAGCTGGCCCCTCTCTTGTGGCTCTTCCTATGTAGGCCAAACTGGCCGTTGCGTTAATGACCGGCTACGGCAGCATTCAAAAATGTTGACAATAATGACAGAAATTCAAACCTGTAAGGCACATTTCTTCCTGCATTAGCACGTGTAGGGCAAGATTTGAGAGGACAAAGATTCTAGGCAGGAGTACCAATGTGAAAGCCCGGCTTGTCTTAGAGGCCTTCCATGTCAAAAAACTATCTGATCGCTGCGTAAGTGATGCTTCGTTACAGATCTATGATGCTGAAGTTTCATATCTTGATTTGTTTGTGTGAAATTGCGGTGTTTGTGATGTGCGTACCTGCTCTACCTTTACGCATGCTCTGCTTTTCTGTATATATGCTGTTCCTGTGTCCTGGCTAAGTTGTTGCGCATCTCTCTTATATACTATGCAGAACCAACTAGTCCGACAACACGCTCTTCTGAATTGCGCTTATTGATTAGCTTTGCTATCTCGGCCAATTCGATCTGGTCTGTTGGATTGGAAGCTTTCATACTCTGGCGTTTCTTAATCAAATCTTTCGTCTCCTTGGACAGCTTACCGGTATCCTCTCTAACTATCCTACCGCCTACTTCTACCGCGCACTCAGTAATGATATCTTTGAAATTATTGTTCATTGCTTCTAGGGTAATGTCGCTATCCTCGGTTAGAGCTGAATACCTATTCTGTAGCGCGATCCTGAACTCTTCTGCCCTCCCCCTCACCGCTAATTCGTTGATGGGCTTCTTTCTTATTAATCTGTCGCGTTCCTTCTTATGTTTTAGGCTAATTCGGGACATCACCATCCTGTGGTCACTGCATCGAACTTTCCCGATTACCTCTACATCTTGCATAATGGCGGGGGTAGAACACAGTATGAAGTCAATTTTATTTTTAGTCTCCCCGTTAGGACTTTTCCATGTCCATTTCCGGTTCTTCCGTTTGCTGAAGAAGGTATTCATGATTCTTAAGTTATTGCGCTCTGCAAACTCAGCTAGTAACTCCCCCCTGCTATTCCTAGAACCAATGCCATAGTCACCTACTGCCTGGTCTCCTGCCTGCTTTTTCCCTACCTTGGCATTGAAGTCGCCCATTAGTACAGTATACTGCGTCTTTACTTTTCGCATTGCCGATTCTACATCTTCGTAGAAGCTTTCAACTGCCTGCTCATCATAACTACATGTAGGTGCATAGGCCTGTACAACCTTCAGTTTATACCGCTTAGTAAGCCTACTTACGACGCCTGCCACCCTCTCATTATTACTATAGAATTCATCTATATTACCCTCTATATACGTATTTGCAAGGAAACCTCCTAGTTGTCGCCTCTCTGGTAAACCGCGATAACACAGTACATGCCCATCCTTCAGTACAGTATATGCCACATTCGGCCTCCTAACCTCACTAAGCCCTATGACATCCCTTTTCATACCCTCTAGATCCTCTAACAGCACTGCTAAACTAGCTTCACTAGCCAGGGTTCTAGCGTTAAACACGTTGCCAGGGTCAGTTTCCAATGGCGGCCTGTCCAGCGAAGCCAGAAATTCTTAGCATCCCCTGCTGCGTCACAGGTCTGACCGCAGCGGTGGTCAGCTGTTCCGCAGCCGCTGGTGACTGAGGGCCGGGGTTTTGTGGAGCTTATCATGAGAGGTTGCGACTAATTACTGCACCAGGGTGGCCAACTCCTGTTCTGGTGAGGGAGTGCGTTGCTGGAGGTGTTCACCGGCATCAGGTCGTACTCCAAACCTGTTTATGCAATTCCATCGACACGCGGATTCTTTTTTTTTAATCCGGTGAAGAATTGCGCGGCACCGGGATTTGAGCCCCGGTCCTCTTGCATGCGAGGCGGATGTTCTACCGCTACGCCACCACAGCACCTTTTGCACCAAAAGAGCCATAGCGCAGGCAAAGGACGAGTACAACGAAAATTTAAATACAAACCTTAAGCTCAAGAAGGCTTCGTATTGTTTCATGGAACGAAATAGAAACTCACATATTTCTCAGATATTAGGTTCAGTACTGTTGTCTCCACAGGAGGCAAAGGATGAGTTCGAACAAATTGCACAAGGGCTAGCATTACGTTTCCAGGAGCAGTGTAGAGTTCCCTTTCACGATCTCATTTCTTGCTCAGACTATATTGAGGTTGAAAGGTCAGAACTCCTATCTGCGATTTCTCCCATGCAAAACTCGACTCCAGCTTGGGACGTGGTTACGGTAGGTATGCTCACAATTTTAGCAAATGAATTCACTCAGGATCTCCTCGATCTAGTCAACGAATCATTAGAATCTGCATGGCTGCCGCACGTCTGGAAAGTGGTGAAAATTATATTGCTCTTGAAAGATATGATAAAGGAGTTCATGTTGAAAACATTCGGCAGATAGCTTTGATTTCGAATCTAGTGAAATTAATAGAAAGAATTGTGCATGGCCGCCTCTCAAAGCATATTTTAGAGGTTAATGCTTTGAGTTCTTCCCAGATTGGTTTCCGCAATGGATGCTAAATATGGTCTGCACATTTAGAAAGCAGGATTCGCCTTGCAATGTGCAACAAGGAGGTATCAGCTTTAGTTACGCTCGATATTGCTAAGGCCTATGACAGCATTGAACATTCCATTCTACTAAGCATGTTGTCATTATTACGTCCTCCGTTCTACATTTATGCGCGGATCAGGGAATTTATGAAATGACGAGAATTCTTTTGCACTGATGGCTCATTATTCTCAGATACCTATACACTGACAAGAGGGGTGCCCCAGGGCTCTGTGCTCTCACCACTCCCTTTAATTATATTAATGTGCGATATTCTGGTTCATCCTGATGTCACTGTATCATCATCATCATCATCATCATCATCAGCCTGACTATACCCACTGCAGGGCGAAGGCCTCTCATGATGAATAAAAGGGCGCAGACGGAACGTGGACACAGCGAAGAATACAAGACATGCGCCGTCTTATCATCATGTTATTCATCATGAACAGCTTTCAACTAGCCCAACTTTCCATTCTGCCGAAGGCCTCTCCCATGTTTCTCCAATTAACTCGGTTCTGTGCTAGCTGCATCCACTTAACACCTGCGAACTTCTTAACCTCATCCGCCCACCTAACCTTCTGCCGCCCCCTGCAACGCTTTCCTTCCCTTGGAATCCAGTGTATTACCCTAAACGACCATGGGTTATCCTCTCCTCGCACTACATGTCCTGCCCATGCCCATTTCCTCTTCTTGATTTCCACTAGAATGTAAGTAACTTGAGTTATTCTCATACCCACTCTGCATGCTTCCTATCTCTTAATATTACCCCTACCATTTTTCGTTCAATAGCCCTCTGAGTTGTCCTCAACTTGAGTAGAACCCTCTTGTTTAGCCTCCACGTTTCAGCCCCATAGGTGAGTACAGGTAAGATGCAACTGTTTTATACATTCCTCTTGAGGAAAGTATACAAGTATATATATGTCGCTGTATATGTATATGCAGATGACATAGCATTATTCTCCTCTGCAAAAGATATTCATGACCTCTATCGTTCACTACAGGCTTACCTAAATGCACTTGAGGTCTGGTTGGACAAAATTAAATTGGGTTTAAACCTGTGCAAAAGTAGTGTGCTAGTTTTTAAAACCAAACCCCCTTATATGTTTCGTTAAGCTACCGCTCAGATGTCATACCTCAAGTGGAATCTGTGCGGTATTTAGCCATTACGTATTTATTTATTTTTTTATTTTTTTATTTCCTGAAAGGTCTCGATTGAGACATTACATGAGGGAGTGGACGGTATCTGGCAAACAATGGTAAAAAATGTTAAGATGAAAGGTTGGCGACGCTCTGCTTGAATTCTAGTGGGTTGATGATAATGGCAACTTCGGTGGGCAGGTCATTGCAGTCTCGTGCAGTACGCTGAAAAAATGACTGCTGAAATGTCACAGTATGGGCTTGTAGGGGATACACTGCGTTACTGTGGCTGAACCGGGCGATGCGGTGGGCTCTTTTTATGTAGGGGTTATCAAGCGGCAAAGAATGGAAAAATTTATGAAAAAGGTTAAGACGTGCTATCTTACGGCGCGAGGCTAGGGGGGGCAAGTTGATTCGAGCTTTTAGTGCTGAGATGCTTGAGTGGTAGGAATAATTTGATAGAATGAATCGTGTTGCGCGGTTCTGAACCAATTCGAGAGCATTAGTAAGATTAACGTGGTGCGGATCAAAAATAGCGTTAGCATACTCAAGCTTGGGACGCACAAAGGTTTGAAAAGCAAGCTGTTTAATAGGGGGAGGAGCGAGTGAAAGGTTACGGCGTAAATAACCTAGAGCACAATTAGCAGAATTTATTATGTGATTAATATGACAGGTCCAAGTTAGGTCACGCGAGATATGCACACCAAGATACTTGAATGATTCGGATGTTCCAATCTGCAGGTTATTAATATTATAATTAGGCGCTACGTAATTACGACGACGGTGAATGGACATTAACACGGTTTTAGAAATATTTAATGACATGAGCCATGTTTTACACCAGTCCTGTATGCGAATAAGGTCAGTTTGTAATGCGAGATGGGCGGTGAAGTTAGTAAGCTTCGGTAAACGACACAGTCATCGGCAAAGAGTCGGATATGAGAAGAAATGTTACACGGTAGGTCATTAATATATATCAAGAAAAGGAGGGGCCCGAGTACCGTTCCTTGAGGTACCCCTGAGAGCACAGGTGTTAAGGATGAAGAGTGTGAATTGGCATCTACGAACTGCTGACGGTTAGATAAAAACCCTCGAATCCTGTTCAGAACACATGGATGAATATTAAGACGCGATAATGTTAGTAAGAGACGACCATGGGGAACCTTATCGTACGCTTTTTCGAAGTCTAAAAACACTGCATCAGTCGGGATATTACGATCAAGGTTTAAATGTAAGTCGTGCAGGAAGAGTGCCAGTTGGGTGTCACAGGAATGATTCTTGCGAAAACCATGCTGGCTTGAGTGAAAAAAATGAACGGACGATAGGAAGGTAGCAATATGCGAGTATAAAGCATGCTCCATTATTTTACAAGAAACGCTTGTTATGGAAATCGGGCGGTAGTTACTCGGCGATGATCGGCTTCCTTTCTTGAAGACCGGGATGACATTGCCCACCTGCCAGTCGCGTGGAATCGAACCGGTGTTCAGGGATTCCTGGAATATGAGCGATAAGAACAAGCTACACGTATGTTTAGTATTTTTTAGCACTTTGGCGTTGATACCGTCCACTCCAGTAGATGAAGAGTTCTTCAGTGACTCAATTACCTTGACTATGCCGACGGGATGAAATGTGATATTTTACATGAGCGGGTGCGTAAAATATGGTGGATCTGGAAGATTGTCAAGGGGTTCATTAGTAAAGACCGAACTGAATACTGTGTTAAGAACATCTGCAACCTCAGTGTCGGGAATAGGAGATCCAGAGCTACTGTTAAGTGAAATCTCATTACATTGATTAGGGCTAATGGTTTTCCAAAATGGTTTGGGTTAGTCTGCAGCATAGATGGTAAAGTAGTAGAAAAAAACTTCCGTTTAGCCTGAGCGGTTAACTTGTCGTATTCTTTTGCGACAGCATGATACTTCTGCCATGTGGAAGAAGAGTTAGACAGCTTGGCCGACCGGAACAGGCGTTTTTTTTTATCATTGAGTCGTTTGAGTGATACATTAAACCATGGTGATGTTATTCTTTCTGATATAGTAATGGTTGGAATGTAAAGACTTATAAGCCGATGCATCTCTGTTTTGAAAAGTAACCAGTTTGACTCGAGAGAATGTAGTGGAAAGTGAGCAGCGAAGGTGTCGAAGTAATCTGATAATTCACGGTTCATACTGGCATAGTCTCCTTTATCATAAAGCGTAAGTGTTTTTTTATTTTTTTTTTTGTTTCTTTAGTACGTTGCAATAAAAAGAAGTATGTATCGTCAAATGATCGCTGAGACCGCGCAACAAGGTGATAGGAGTAAAATTATCAGGATGCGTTGTTAATACGAGATCTAGAACGTTGGACGCGTGTGGGATCAGTGACGAGTTGAGTTAAGCCAAACGTCATACACGTGTTTAAGAAATCGCTAGCCGGGCTGCTTTTCGATAATGTAGCGGCGGGATTAGACCAATCTATTGTAGGAAAATTAAAATCACCGAAGAGAAGGATAGGGCTAAGTGGATATGTTTTAGTTAACACATTTAAGGCATCATGAAATAAGGGGGTGAAAGAACTGTCAGCATTAGGAGGGCGGTAACAAATACCAATGAGGATGGGCGGATGTGTAGTAGTGCATCGAAGCCAAATCATTTCTAGTTGTGAAGGGAGGTTAACAAATGAACAATGCAGATCCCGTTTAGTGGCGAGCAATACACCCCCACCGCGCGAGTTATCGGGTCTATCCTTCCGGAATATCTCAAAATCTAGAAGAAATGGAAGAATCTCAGAATCGTGAACTGATACGTTAAGCCATGTTTCAGTTAGTAGTAAGATATCGCATGAAGATGAACCTATTAAACTGCACAATGAATCGCGCTTGGGAACAACACTTCGAATGTCAGCAAGCAGAAATGATAAAGGGTGACGATTCGGCGAACGGGGTTCACAATTTGGTTTTAATGGTGGCTACAAGCTGTCCTCAACGACATGGTTAGAAACGTGGTCGAAATGGTACGTTTTTTCACTTGTGACAAGCTTTTCATTTCGCAACTTGTATTTCAATTTTCGAGCCTTTCCAAATTCGATGAGGTGTTTCTGGGCAAGGCGCGTGCTGGGAGAAAGATCTTGAGCAACCGCATATCCTGTGTCTTTGAATTTCCGAGCGGAAGACATGACTTGCTTTTTGTCTTTAAAGTGAGCAAATCTCACAATTATAGGTCTGCACCTACCAGTTTGGAAAGTCCCAAGGCGATGTGCACGCCCAATGTCGCGTGGCTCTAACTGGATGTCTAAATACTGATTAATGTGTGCAATGATGATATTTTCAGAATCTGACCATGTTTCTTTATCTTTATCTTCAAGGCTGTAGAAAACAAGGTTGTTTCGTCTGGACCGATTTTCGGCATTATTTACCCGGGCAGACAGAGCATTTATCTGAGCCGTGTTCTCAGTGCTGATTCCATGCAGTTCTTTCAATTCAGTGTGCATGTCATCAATACCAACACATGCTGTCTCAGTTTTATCTAGTCGCGCCTTAATCTCGCAAAACGTTTTATCATGATCAACTAGTTTCATTTCAATCGACTTTAGCTGCGCTAGCATTGCTGTCTGCCTAGTTTGAATTTCCTTCAAAGCATCAAGAATCTCATTCTTAGGGCCGGGGTTAGATTCTACATCACCAGCTACCATAAGAAGTTTTAACAACATATGCGCACAGTCATACATGATGGACCGGAAACGCCGTGGGCTCGGCAGCACCAAGAGGGCACGGTAGCTACTTGGCTTAGCGTAAAGGCAATAAGGTTTCATTACCTGCACCAAGAAGCGTAGAACGTTAGCACGGGCCATCGCTGGCGTGCTGCCGAGCCCACTGAAGGGCGCGCCGCTCCGAGCTGCCTTTTTAGCACAAGTCCACGCATGCGCAGGATGTACAGGGGCGATTCCGGCGTTCAGGCGGCTCAGGGAAAGCCATGATGCTTGAAGATATGGCCCGTGGCCGTGTAGAAATTTCGCGGGCCGGGATGCGTTGTCGATGGGCTGGCCAATCGTAGCCGAGAAAGGCTCAACCGTGTGAAGTCCGGAAGGCAGGAGTGTTGCGTCTGGACTGGAGTTGACGACTAATGCTAGGCACGGGACCTGGGCCTCGAGCACTCCAGCAGCTGCGAGCTCGATAGTCCGCGGAACTGCACCAAGAAGCGTAGAATGTTAGCACGGGCCATCGCTGGCGTGCTGCCGAGCCCACTATGCTAGTATGAATTGCTAGTGATGCTAGTATGGATTGGAGGCCTCACATCGCCTAATGTTCGAAAACATGAGCGTGCCCTTGGTAGGCTCATACGGATAAGTAATAGGAAATTTGGCATGCGTCGAGATACTCTTTTACTTTTGTACAAAGCCTATGCGAGACCGATTCTGGAATTTGGCTGCATTCTTTTTTCTGAGTGTCCAAAATATAAGCTGCATCCTTTGCTCCTTTTAGAGAGACGGGCGCTGCGCCTCTGCCTAGGGCTTCTACAGTCAGTCTCTACCACTGTTCTGTACTTGGAGGCTCGCATTCCGGACCTTAACTCCCGTTTCCGCCTTCTAACTGTTAGATCATTCTTGCGATCATTTGAGGCTACTCCCGGTGTGGCTATACCTATTTTAGTGTCTAACCCCGCCCTGTTTCTCACTCACAAGTGGCCAAGGGTCTGCATGCCGCAGGTTGTTTTCACGCTGAGCATTATAGCAAACATTGGTGTGGACCTCGGTTCTCTATGTCCTATCGGTTCCTCAACGTCCTTTGTGGATATAAATTACGATTCTATATTTCCATCTAATGTGAAGCACTTACCTTCAAGTCTAATACCCAGTCTCTTATGTGATCACCTTGAAAAGTTCCCTGATCACACTGTAATTGCCACTGATGGGTCTGTGACTGCGCAGAAAGCAGCGATTGGAATTTTTTCAGAGTCTCTTTCCTGGAGATTTTCTGAGCATGTCCCGGATTACACATTGATATTTTTAGCAGAGTTTATGGCGATTGGGCTAGAACTACTGAAAGTTCCCTTTAGTCAATCAAAAATAATTTTCCTATGAGACTCTCTTTGTTTTGTTGTCACTGGAGTCAGCGCGGGATGCTCTGTTGAGCCGCTCGCTAAAGTATTTCATACCGGGGTGGGTGAAAGAAATGCGCTTCATCTGGGTCCCCGCTCACAGCGCTATTTTCCAGAACGAAGCGGCAGATTTCTAGGCTAAATCAGCTCTTGATGAATTTGTTTCGTGTACCATCCCTAATAACACTATTTTTGGAATGTCTGGTTTCCAGCGTTATAAATACCTAGCCGCTTCATGCAATGATCTCTTGCTATCTGCAGCCGAATACCAGCATCTCATATACTCATGGAAAGTTCGCTCATGTAAATCAAGGCAGTGTGAGGTAACGACGGCTCTCATGAGGTGCAGGATTCCTCGCCTAAATCTTTATTTATGTAGATCCGGGATAAGCCCCACGAACCTTTGTGAGGCTCGCGGTGAGATTAAAAATATTGATCACTTCCTTCTGGCTTGCCGAAGGTTTTCACATCAGGGGAGGGTGCATTTAGAAACTCCAATTCAACGCTTGGGATTTACGCTGTCAGTCCCGCTTCTACTCTCCTTCGGTGCGAGTGCGAAAGGATTTGCGTTGACTCAAATTTGTCAGTACTTACATGACAACATAACATCACAGCTACAGACAGACTCCCTTACTAATTGTATTCCAAATTTACAAACTTCCAAATTTTTGCTTCATATTGTTAAGGAAAAGTACACAGCGGTAAACGCTAGTTCACCGTTAGACGCACACCACACACCGCGCACCACCTGAGCCACGACCTAAGCCTGAGCGTCGTCTTCTTCCCTACTTCACATCAGCACGTCGTCGTCGTCTCGATACTGTGCTCCGTAACAGTATTCCCCGCGACGAAGAAGCACCGTCCCGGTGCGTCCTACACAGGAGAACTCGCATAATATGGTTTTAGACGGAAGACATGCACGCGTTCTGGATGAGGGGTTGTGGAAGGATTATTGGGCTGTAGAGGGGCGATCTCATAGGTCACATCGGTGACTTGCCGCAAGACGGAGTAAGGGCCAACGTAACGAGGCAAAAGTTTCTCACACATACCTACACGGCGAGCCGGGTACCAAAGAAGTACGAGGGAACCAGGAGGGTAGTGGACGTCTCGGTGATGAAAGTCATAACGACGCTTTTTAGAGCGCTGAGACGCTCCAAGGCGCTCTCGAGCAATGTGGCGGGCGGCATCAGCGCGGGCGATGGCATCCGAAGCGTAGCTGCAGGAAGAGTCATCAAGAGGCAGCAAGGTGTCGAATAGGAGTAGAGGGTCATGGCCGAAAATTAGATAAAGGGGAGAGTATCCGGCGGTATCATGGCGTGAGGAGTTATAGGCGAACGGGACGAAAGGTAAGGAGACGTCCCAGTCACGATGGTGATCGGACACATACATAGACAGCATGTCGGTCAGTGTGCGGTTGAGGCGCTCAGTAAGACCGTTCGTTTGCGGATGGTAGGCCGTGGTGAATTCGTGAAGAGTAGCGCATGAGCGGAGAAGGTCATGAACCACTTGAGAGAGGAAACAGCGGCCACGATCTGTGAGCAGTTGACGTGGAGCGCCATGAATCAAGATGACATCATGCAGAAGAAAGTCGGCAACGTCAGAGATGCAGCTGGTGGGGATAGCCCTGGTTACAGCATATGGGATGGTATAATCAGTTTCCACAGCAATCCATTTGTCTCCAAAAGTCGATGTCGGAAAAGGCCCAAGAAGATCGAGGCCCACACGAGAAAACAGCTCAGTTGGCACTGGAATTGGTTGCAGGGGCCCACTAGGTTGAGGCGAGGGTGTCTTACGGCGCTGACACAGCTCACAAGCGGCGACGTAGCGACGGACAGAGCGGTAGAGACCAGGCCAGAAAAATCTGCGTCGCACACTGTCATACGTGCGTGATACTCCCAAGTGTCCTGCTGTAGGAACGTCGTGAATTTGGGCGAGGACACTAGAGCGCAGATGAGCCGGAACGAGAAGCAAAAGGTCCGCGCCATCTGGACGCATATTGCGTCTGTATAATGTATCGTTATGGAGCACAAACATGCTGGCGGAAGGATCAGGGTTGTTGCGCAGCTGGTCAATAATTGGTTGCAGGGCAGGATCACGACGCTGTTCGGAGCCGATATTGATAAAGTCCGAGATGGACAAAACGTAGTCGTCAGCAGTATGGTCGGACAAATCGGGAGGATCTACGGGATGGCGGGACAAGCAGTCAGCGTCTTGTTGTAAGTGGCCGGACTTGTACACCACAGTAAATTCATACTCTTGTATTCGTAAGGCCCAGCGACCTAAGCGGCCAGTGGGGTCCTTGAGTGAGGACAGCCAACACAAAGCATGATGATCAGTCACTGCACTGAAGGACCGCCCGAACAAATAAGGGAGGAATTTGGTCAGCGCCCAAACAAGTGCTCCAACTGATGCTGAGGGGTTAGAGCAGCAACTTCGCAGTCCGCCAAAGGAAACAGATCAGCGAGTGCGATACCATAGGGTAAAACTTGAGTCTAATGGCTGAAGTTCAGTACGCAAAGATAGGTGCGGTTAGCAGTGACAGTCACGATGTATGAGGGAGTATGACGTTGCGACGGAGAACAACATCGGTAACTGGGCAAGTGACGTATATGCCGTCAGGAACTGTTGGGATCGGGCCCAGCGGAACATAGATAGCAGCTTCGGGTGGTAGACGAACAAATTCGGCGGATCGGAGGCGGGGCTTGACATCGGTGTTTTCGGAGCAGTAGGACAGGTCTAAGCGAAGAAGACCAGTTGAGCAATCAATCAGGGCAGAATGAGCCGTTAAAAATTTGATGCCGAGGATCACGTCGTGAGGACAGGGGTAGTGCGACCGGAAATACTCCCGCGTGCAGTGCACAGTCCAACGACGGCAGCGACGCTTCCATCGGCAACACGAACGGCGGATGAAGCGACGGGTGTGACAACCTTTTTGAGACGGCAGCAAAAGAATGAGCTGAGGACTGAAATTTCGGCACCAATGTCAATGAGGGCAGTAACAGGGGCACCATCCACATAAATGTCTAGAAGGTTGCGGCGATGAGCGAGGGTCAGCAGAGAATTTTCGGGCCGGGTCGTCAATGCAGCGTCACCTCCGGGAGCTGCATTGGTTAGTTTTCCGGATGAGAGCCGGAGAAGTGGGGAGATGAGGCACGGCGAGATTGGGGTGAGCGGGACCGTCGGTTCTGAGGAGACGGTGAGCGGCTGGATGCATGCACGGGGCTGGCGAGTTAAAGTCACGAGTGCGCGTATCACGGACATAGTTTGGGTGTGGAACATAGTCGGCGATGCGATCAGAATAGTAGCGAGGTCGCGGTGGCGGAACCCAAAGGCTGCGGCAATGGCGAGAAATGTGGCCGACACGTGAGCAGTTGAAGCAGATGTCTCGGTCATCCGAGGTTCGCCATTCGTCAGGGTTGCGGTAGCGATACCGCGTCTGAAAGGGCGTGGTAGGTGCCGCAGCAGCTACGACTGGAACGTTTGTTTGGAGCGAGTGCTGTGCGAAAGTTTGGCCAGAGTTGAAGCCCGCGTTCGTGTTGAGGCCCACATTTGCGAACTCCTGCCGAACGACAGATTGGATTAAAGTTATAATAGCATCCGCTGGATGAGGAGCGAACGCAACGGGTGTCATAGCTTCTATCTCTCGACGAACAATCCTGGTCAAGTTGGAGGAATGAGATGGCTGCTGTAAGGTTGGACTGTCTTCGCACGAGGACGTAGCAGCTGTGTTTGGCAACCGTTCGATGCGGTCAGTAATACGGCGATATTTTTCTTGCCCAAACTGGCGGCCTACTTGGATAACTGAGTCGACCGTCGGACAATCTTTGCAAAGCAGCAGATTGTAAACAGCGTCTGCAATTCCCTTTAATATGTGGCCCACCTTGTCTAATTCGGACATGGCGCTGTCCACCTTTCGGCACAGGGCTAGAATGTCTTGAATATAAGACAAGTATGATTCTGTCGAAGACTGGGCACGGGATGCGAGGTCTTTTTGTGCGCCAAGCTTGCGTCCGATCGGCTTGCCAAATAGGTCTCGAAGCTTTTCCTTGCACATCTCCTACGATGTTTTAACGTCTTCATGCGTCTCGAACCAGACGCGCGCCGTACCTGCCAGATAGAAGATTACGTTGGCGAGCATGAGGGTCGCGTTCCAACGGTTGTGCTTGCTGACCCTCCAGTCTTCTACGTCGACGTGGTCGGTGCCGCAAAAGGTGCCTGGATCACGAGGCTGAGTCACGACGACGGTGGGAGCTGATGGTGCCGCTGAAGGTGTCGCGTCGGTTGGCATAGTGATAGTGCCAATCTGGCGGCCACTACGGAGATCCAGGTTTGGCGACTTACGTACTTCCAGCAATCTTCCACCAAATGTTAAGGAAAAGTACACAGCGGTAAACGCTAGTTCACTGTTAGACGCACACCACACATCGCACACCACAGAACGAAGTCAGCTAAGCCTGAGCGTCGTCTTCTTCCCCACTTTACATCAGCACGTCGTCGTCGTCTCGATACTGTGCTCCGTAACAATATTTTTTCTTTCAATCAAATGTGTGATCTTAAATCTTATGTTTTTGTGTAGTTGACAATTACTTAAATGCGCTAGTTAAGTTTGTGTAGGATATTTGGCAGTCCACACTGAACCCTGGCCAATCCCCCTTGGTGGGTATGTGCCATATATCAAGGCAGAAGAAGAAGAACGACCAGCGCATCTAACACCCGCCGTGTAAATAAACCACGTAACAACTGTGGTGGAGTTTGCGGGTATCGATCACCACGGAACCTCTCCTACACTGTCGAAGCAGAAGAATAGCTGGGATACCCCCTCTACTGAAGGAGATGGCGCAAGCAGATGTTCCAACGCAGCCAATGTCAGCAGCTCAACCGACCACCACACAGCCCTGTCGGGAACCCCGACACTTCTATGGCAAACCCGGAGAATACGTGGATGACTGGCTCACCCACCACAATCAGGTGAGCAAATACAACCGCTGGGATGCAAAGATCAAGTTGGCGAACGTAGTATTCTTTCTTGAGGAGACGGCGCTAACATGGTTTGATAATCATGAAGCATCCCTGATCACCTGGGATAGCTTCATGGAAGAATTGACAGCGGGATTTGGCAATTGCGATGCTCGAAATAAGAGCGCTGAACAAACTCTGGCTCAGCAAGCGCAAGTACCGGGCAAGACCTGCCCAACTTACATAGAAGTCCTCACGCTGTGCAGAATAGTTGATGCTCGCATGACTGAGGAAGACAAAGTGTGCCACCTCCTCAAAGGAATAGCGGTAGACGTATACAGTTTTCTCATCTGCAAGGATGATTTCAGAACTACCGCTGATGTTACCCGACACTGCTCCACGTTTGAAGGTTTGAGCGACGCCGTATCATCCCGAGTTTGGTCGGCTGCCGAATGTCACAACTGTCGCCAGTGTGGATGTGCCTGAAGCGACGAGCATGGCAGATACAATTCGACAGATTGTCCGCGAAGAGCTTCGGAGGAATCGCGATATTGGGGGTCATGGCAGACCCGTCTACAGTGGAATCTCTTCGGCAGACGATCGTACACCTTCTGCCTGTTGTGCTCCTTCTGATACATCTCCTTGCGACATCCGATGCTCTGCTGCTCATGGCCCGAACATCCAACCTGCCACCATCAACGCCCACAACAGCCAGCACGCTAGTCGTCCTCCTCGTCGACATCCAGATCATGGAGCGTTCGACCCAAGCCACGATGAGCCTTACTCATCGCGTAAATGTGAGCCGCCGTAGTGCTATACCTGTGGAATGATGGGCCACATTTCGCGTTTTTGCCGAAATCGCCGTTCATACCAGCAGTATCGCCTACGGTGGGTTAACTCCCGTACAAGGTTTCCCGCTGACAATGCTGATTAATATAGAAAACCACCTGGCCGTAATGAATACAAAGCAACACCTAGCCGACGAGAGCACAGAACGGCACTGAACCGAAATGAATCACCGGCTTCTGACCGCAGCCTGACACCACCATCTCGGCGCTTACGACGCTCACCTTCTCCCCTACGATGGTCGCCACCTCCGGGAAACTAGTCGATTGCGGCCGATGGAGGTGAGGTCGCAAATTATTCTAGCTTACCTATGCCTCCGCCCGTTTCAATGTTAAAGAACAGAATTGAAGGTTTTGTGGACGGTGTACGTGCTATGGCGTTGGTGGACATTCTCGCGTTTGAAAACTGCCTTGGTCGTAAAGTTTTGTTTGGTTGGGATAGAGCGACGAAACGGTGTGGTGTTGGTGGCGAACCGTTAACGCACTTGGAGTCTGTTTTTATTGGCCGAAGATGAGCCGAACTACTCAACATTATGTGGCCAGCTGCCTCCAGTGCCAGCGATTCCAACACCTAACCTGCTCTCCGCCGGGCCACCTTCCGCCTATAACGCCGCCACGAACTTCATTCGAACAGGCGGGGAATTGACCTTCGAGGACCATTTCGCCGTTCCACCAACGGGAACCGCTGAATAATCGTGTGCGTAGACTACCTTACGCAGTACTGCCAAACTGCTGCCATACCGTCAGCCACTGCTTCTGATGTCTCGGCCTTCCTCCTACGGTCCATCATTCTTCGACATGGGCCTCCTCGTGTGCTAATAAGTGACCGGGAGCGACAGTTTACGGCAGAAGTTGTAGAAAAACTTCTTCGTCTCTACTCATGCCATTTTCGCCATTCAACACCTTACTACCCACAAAGAAATGGTCCTACCGAACGCACCAATCGTACGCTTAGCAATATTCTCGCAATGTATGTCTACTCCTGCCACAAAAACTGGGATGAAGGCCTTCCGTTAATAACATACGCATTTAACACTGCTAAGCACGAAACGACCGGCTACAGTCCTTTTTTTCTTCTTTACGCTCGACTTCCACGAGGTACTCTTGGCAAATTTTTACCTTTCTCGCTCCCAGCTGAAACTTCATTAGCGCATACTCTCTCTTTGGCTGAAGAAGCTCGCCGACTCGCTAGACTTCGCACTTTAGCCTCCCAAGAACGCTAGAAGGAACGCTACGACAAGCGTCACCAAGATGTTAATTATGCCCCTGGTGACTTGGTGTGGCTTTCGACGCCGTTGCGTAAGCGCGGCCTGTCCCAGAAACTGTTGTACCAGTATACTGGTCCTTTCATTGTGCTGGAACGCATCAGCGCAGTCAACTTTGTAGTCTCTCGCCTGACCACCCATAGTCGTCGTTCTCGAAAGACTCAGTTAACGTGGCCCGCATCAAGCACTGCTATTAGCATGACGAACCTTAACTCGTCCGGCGGGCTTCGTCTGCGAAGGGGGCAGTGTCACGCACGTTCCGTGGTCCTGTATTGGAGGAAGATCAGGAGTTGCAGGATAAGCTGAAGAGGAAGAGGAAGCTGGTTTGTTTCGCTCTGGGTGTGCTAACGACCAGCGCATCTAACACCCGCCGTGTAAATAAACCACGTAACAATATACACGGCTATTTCAGATGTACTATTCCATTTTTAGAATTGCAAGCTCCTAAATAAGCTTGACTGCATGGTGAGTAGCTGCTGCTGTTTGCAGTTGTAGCTGTTTGTAAAGCGCTGCACCTTGAGGAAACCCAGACTTTTTCAGCGCATTCAGTTCAGTTCAGTTCAGTCGTGTCCGACTCTTCCTGACCCTATGAACCATATCACGCCACGATTTCCGGTCTTTCACTATCTTCCTAACATCACATCACTTTATCTGCAGCGCATCGAGGATGCCTTCTAACCAGAAGTTCTTAGACCCCTTTTCCGGTGACCCTCAACCTTTCCCAACATCAAATCGCTCTCCAGCGACTTCTCTCTTCTCATCAGATGACCAAAGTAGCTAAGCTTTAACTTTAACATTTGACCCTCCAGTGAGCAGTCAGGGTTCATGGTCCACAATATCGACTGATTTCATCTTCTGGCTGTCCAAGGAACTATCAAGTCTCCGCCAGCACCACAATTCAAACGCGTCAATTCTTCGGCAGCTCAGCCTTCTTCAGAGTAAAACTCTCGCATCCATACATCACAACTGGAAAGACCATAGCGCGAGTTATACGGATCTTGATTGGCAGTCTAACATCTCTGCTCTTTACTAGGTGGTCAAGGCTAGCTATGGCTCTCTTTCCCAGCAGCCGGCGTCTCCTAATTTCATGGCAGCAGTCTGCTTCCGGGGTAATCTTGGAGCCCAAGAAGAGAAAATCTGTCACAGCTTCCACTTCTTGTTCCTTGATTCTCCAGGACTTGATGGGGCAAGACGCCATGATCTTTGTCTTTTTAATGTTCAGTTTAAGCCCGAACTTCTCACTCTCTTCTTGTACGTGCATCAGAAGTATGTTGAGTTCCACTTCACTTTCTGCCATTAAAGTGGTATCATCCGCATATCTAAGGTTGTTGATACGTTTTCCAGCAATCTTCACTCCAGCTGAAGACTCGTCCAGACCGGCCATCTTCATGATACATTCAGCATATAGGTTAAATAGGCAGGGCGACAGTATGCAGGCTTGTCTCACTCCTTTCTCAATCGGAAAGCAATCAGTAAGGCCATGCCCAGTTCTGACTGGCCTCTTGCCCTTCATACAGGTTCTTGAGGAAATAGATGAAGTGAATTGGAACTCCCATCTCTTGGAGAGCTTGCCACAATCTGCTGTGATCTACGCAGTCAAACGCTTTTGCTTTTTCTATGATCCAGCGAAGGTTGGCACTCAGGTTTCTAGTTCCTCTGCCTTTGCGAAACCCAGCTTGCACGTCCGGAAGCTCCCGATCTACATACTGTTGCAGCCTACCTTGGAAGATTTTCAACATCACCTTGCTAGCATGCGAAATAAGTGCGATCGTGCGGTAGTTGGAACTATCTTTGGCACTGCCTTTCTTTGGAATGGGGATCTAAACTGGCCTCCTCCAATCCTGTGGCCACTGCAGGGTTGTCCAAATTTGTTGACATAATGTATACAGAACGTTAACCGCGTCATGGTTGAGGTTTTGGAGGAAATCTGCTGGGATACCATCAATTCCGCTAGCTTTGTTCTTAGCAACTCTGGCAAAGGCCCATTCAACTTCACTCTTCACAATGCTCGGCTCCAGATCAGTAATCAGAACCGTCCTAAGTTGGGTTTGCACATCCGGGTCCTTCTTGTACAGTTCTTCTGTATATTCCTGCCACCTCTTCTTTATCTCCGAGGCTTCAGTGAGGTTCCTGCCTCATTTGTCCTTTATCACGCCCAGCTTAGCACAGAAGCTTCTTTTGATATATTTGATTGATTTGATTGATGCAATGGAGCTTATTGCATGAGGTGCTCAGAAAGCTCAATACAGGCGCAGCGGCCACAGGGGTTGTGTTGTAATGGCTAGAGCACCAAATTCCAACTGTCTGCTCTACTTTACTGCCGCGATCTATTCAAATCTTTATTCGTTTTTTATTCTACAGCCGCCGACTAGCGGCCTTATCACTCTGATTCTGGTAGGTCGATCCTTTCTTGTTCTTTGTTTGTTCGTGGTCGCGAGGCTCAGCTTTATCAGTTCTTTTGTCACGCAAGATTCGTCGAGATGCTTCTCGAAGATCCCTGCCACTCGCTTATGCTTCTGCAATGTTCTAGGCATGCACATTATTTTGCTCTACTGCTCTCAAAAATAAGGAGGTCTAAGGTCACAAATAACTTGTTTTTACAAGTCTCTGCAAGCATGCAGAAAATTTACTTGTATCCCCTTTTTTCACAAGTTCCTTTAAAGGGAACTAAATTGATCTCACCTTCTTGAATCCAGCCGATTTTCTCAAGAATATGCCACATGCGTAATTTCTTTCGCCATGAATTGCTATAATGAGCAATCATAAAGTTCATATTATCATTACCATAAATTTGTAGAAGGCACACGATACAGGCATCAAAATGAATGTCCATTTCTCAACTTTTAGCTCAGTTTATAAACGTTGCTTTATATAATATCGCACAGTATCGACACAGCATCAAATCAACAATGCCAGATTCCGTCAAAAACATTGAAACACCATTTATACAGCACAATAAACGGAAAAAGATGAGAAAAAGGACAAACACAGCGCTGTAGATACGGAACGTTGTCACCAATTCGCCCAACCGTTTGCCTTCCTGAAACACAACCAAAGATCTGCTTTCTGTATTTAAATGGCCCCTATTGAAAAAAAATTCAAGCTTAGCTGAACAAAATTAAGAAACAGCGCTGACAGGACGAGTGGAAAGGCGAGACAGACACATGCGCTAACAACTAAATGATTTATTGCGGCACAAGCAGCGATATAAAACAGATAGCCGTATTACAGAAGGAAAAAATCAATTGAGGCATAATCATGGTCCCAAGATACACACGGGAAATATCAAAACCGCCCCTGATTGAGACAGGTAAGCTCTTTTGGGGAATAAAGCTACCGACGGTTGGATGATACATGTTGCACCAAATTCGCAATGTGAATTGCCTTGAATGAGGCGTAAGCTCAGATCTTTATATTTGGCGATGACTGTGGTATGGTTTAAAAACGCCTTACAGTTCTTGCAATCGGTGGAATGGATGACTATAATATTTCGGTGTAACCGTTTTTTTTTTTCTTTCGCGTGGTCACGTAGTCGCTCGTTCACGCACCGTCCAGTTTCTCCGATGCAAAATCCGCCGCATGCCAGCGGAATCTTGTACACAACACCACAACAATTGAAAAATTGATTTCGGTACTTCTTTTCACTTGCCTTCTTTCTAATTTCTTGGCTGACTTTCTTGCACAACCCTCCATGCTTATACATGCCGGAAAAAACAAGCTTCACATCGGCTTTGCTCACGACCTTTTTCAGATCATGCGATACATTATGAGCATACGATATACAGGCCATGTTCTTATTCTTTGAATTGCGTGCCACCTTCAGTGGTACGTGTTGCGTACAAGATTCCGCTGTCATGCGGCCGTTTTACATCGGGGAAACTGGACGGTGCGTGAATGAGCGTCTGCGTGAGCACGTGAAAGATATAGAAAACCGGGCACGCATCATTTGGGTTGTTAGTCAGCGCATGTGTCTGTCATGCCTTTCCACTCGTCCTGTCTGTTAGCGATGCTTGTCATTTCGTTCAACGTTAACCATACAGCCCGAAAAAGCCTCCTTCTTAAGCCTAGCTATTTTTAGTTCATTGCGATGATGCCTCACTCTGTAAGAATGTCATCGACAAGCGCAGATGATTTTTACTCGGTCAAAGAAGCCTTGACGACCAAAAACAGAGCGGCCGACAGTCGATCGATGGTGAACCAGAAATCAGTGCAAGAGGGAAGGCTCAACCTATTGTCCTGTTCCCTCCTCGTCCTTTGTGATTTTGAGCGCTTCGCTGTATTGACGATGAACCAACACGCCCAAACATTTTCCCTTCTCAAGCTAGCTGACCGACTGATAGCTCTTGACTATATAGTGTGAAGAGGATAACATGAGTGCAGGCTCAGTGCACACATTCTTCACAAATATCTTGCACATGACGAAGGTGGTCACGCACGTGCGAAAGTTTTCCGCTTGTTTCAACACAATGCCCCGATTCACTCGGTTCAGGTTGCACCTTATTGCACCATCCTTCATATATATCGAACGACAAAAATTACCCGTGATTTACTAGGTCTCTTCGAAAACTATGGAATAAAAAAAGCACTTGTGTCAAATTCCGAAGGTATACGTCTAATCCACTTGCTAAGAAAAAGTACACTGAGTGTCTTAAACAATACTGATCTGCAATATCGGCCGCTAAAGATAAATATTATTACAACGACTTACCTTCCCTGCTTAAAACAAACCCAAAGAAATTCTGGAAAGCGTTATCATCTGATTGCGGCAATGATTAAATATTGTTAAACGGCGATGATAACATTCTTACCGACATAGAATGATCATCCGCATTTAATGCATTCTTCTCGTCCATATTCACCAAGGAAGATTATTCCAGCGTACCTTTTGTAGAACTAGATTACAGATATATATGAAACTGATAAGCATCGCTAGCGAAGGCATTGCTCAGCTCATTATAAATATTAGAGCTTCAACGTCTTCAAGCATAGATAACATAACTGTAATAATTTTGAAAAATACTTTTTCCAATTCCAGCTGAATTCTTTGTCAACTATTTCAGCTGTCACTCGCTTCCGGGCATCTACCAGCTGACTCGAAGATTGCGAAGGTTAATCTTATTTCTAAAACCGGATCTAGACACTTACAAGATAATTATCGTACAATTTCCGTAACTTGTATATGCTGTAAGTTACTTGAGCACATAATTGCTTCTAACATTTACTGCCATTTGGAGTCTGATAAGTTTTTCTTCGTAAATCAGCACGATTTATTAAAAGATTTTTCATGTGGAACGCAATTGCTTGAGTTTACTACTGATCTGCATTTTAATATTGACGTTAACCTTTAAACTGATCGCATCTTTCTTGATTTTTCAAAAGCACTTAATCTTGTACACATTGCCGCTGATATCGAAATTTTCTGCTCTCCGATTAGATTCATGCAAGTTTTCCACAACTTGTCCCATCGCCAACAGTTCACCATTGTCAACAATGCTTCATCATCGATTTCTTATGTCAAATCAGGTGTACCACAAGGCAGTGTCCTAGCCCCCTTACTTTTTCTAATCTGTATCAGTGATTTCAATACTAACATATCATTGAGCATCAGACTTTTTTCAGATGACTGCATTTTGTACCCCCTCCTCCCACTCTATCGTTACTCCAGATGACCACCGCGCTCTTTAGAGGTACCGTCACATCATCCATAATACTTCCTTTCACTACCAATTAACATACCAACACTACGATTACCCGTGCCTTAACGTGCAATTTCTTTGGAGTTCATCTCGGAGGAAACCTCAACTGGTCTACCCACGTCACAGACGTGTGCGCTGTCTTCTAAAACGCTAGGATATATACGTTTAAATCTACAAAAATCACCTTCTAACATCCGCAGATTGGCCTATCTAAGCCTTGTACTTCCACAACTCTAGTTTGCGTCATCTGTTTGGAACCCTCATCAAGAGTACCTAAAATGATTGAAGCTATTCAGAATCGTGCCCTCAAGATTTATGTCCAGAAATTATAACCGCAGCGCAAAAAAAAACACAAATCAATTAAAGAGCACTGTAGAATTGGAGTAATGCGAAAGCACGGATGCTGCTGTTGGTTGCTTCTGATTCCTTAATTCACTTATTGTTTACTCATTTTAGTCTTTCGCACTTTCAACTTGCGCGCCAATCACTTCCTATGCCATTTTTAGCTCTAATTCCGGTTGCGTGACGTCACATCCTCTACGTAACATTAATGCACTTCTTGTTTACGCATTATAGTCATTGGTACTTTAAAATTGTGCGCCAATCCCTTTTCTATGCCCTCTCTTGGCTCGATTTCAAGTTGTATGACGTCACATCCTTGACGTCACTTTAATTGACGGATTTAACTATTTTAGTATTTGATACATTCAAATGTGGCGCCAAGCCATTGGCTAATGAGGCCATTTGCGCCTTTACTTCTACATTTTTGCCTCTAATTAATTACCTGATCAACTATTTTTTAGTACACAACATTACGTCACCCTCTATCGATTGATACCACTCATTCCCCTTGAAGGCTCCGTCTTCTAGAATACGGGTCCACGAGCCATGGTCTCGCCCGACGAGTGAAAAACCAAGTCTTTCTTAAAAACGCCGGTTTATTCGGATCAACAGAAAAGTATTAAATAAAAAAGACACAACATTGGAGAAAACTGCGTTGAAAACATGCCGTCAAGGTGCGTGACAATGGACTAGCAAGAATAAAACGGAAGAAGGGTCAGAGCTTTACCGCCGCAACACAAAACACACTGCGGCGCGAATAGGGCGAGCAATAGGGCCAAAGCGTCAACGGCGGTACAAAAACATTGTTTCTCCCCTGGCAGAAACTCACGCTAATACTCCTAAGCCATTCTTGTAGGCACTGCTTCCGTCTTCGTCTGGCAGGACCCCGCTCCGTCGTCCGTGTACATCCCGTCGACGCTCACTGGCCACTGTTGTGATCAGGACGACTCCGCTGGCTTTCAACAAGGCGTTCGACGCCGCCACGACGGGAAGGTGGGAGCGCGCAGAGGCCCGCGATGCGCACGGACAAGAGGCCGCGGCGAGAACAAGGGAGCACGAAGAATTGTGTTTCCGGTGGCCGAGCAGGGAAGACCGCCCGCTGGGCTGCGCGTTCTCCGCGGTCCCTTTGAAGCCTTCGGCGGGACCGCTTTCTGCGACGGTTCGCAGAAAGACAAACGGCGACTATGTCGAACCTTGGGAAGAAGCCGTGTCTATGTGTTTTGTACTTTTTTGTTACTATATTTCACACTCTCTCTCTAAACGGGCTACGCGCCCTCATTTTTGTACAGTTGGTTAGGGCAGTCTCTCTCAGAAATGAACGGAGATGGTCGAGTACTGAGTCTCTTCATCGAGGCCCCGGGCAGCGCACGGAAGGCCCAGCTCCTCGCAGCTTCGATCCCGAACCACCACGCGGGCACAACAATCTTGCTGGCAGCAAAATGATCACCATAGATCGGAGCCCCATGATTACAGCTTGATTACTTTTTCCCTTTGAGATTTACTAGGCTCTCGAAGTACATGTCTGAGCTGGCAGGTGTATCCATTATCGGAGACAGAGCGTGGTGTTTGTGACCTGTCTCGATAAGGAACGATTGGGGGAAGTCTAGTGTCAGCTGATCACGGACCTCAAGTCTTTACTGCAGCCTCAATTGCTATTGATGTGTAAAGACTTGGGGGTGGCAACGGGAAAGGCCGTGCGCCAGCCTCAACTTATCAATGCCATTCTCGCTCTGTAAGCAGACGATGATGAGCTCATTGAATGATGGGAGCTAATTAAGGAACGGGGAAAGAAAGAGGAAGAAGAGAAACGTCATGCCGATGAAGGGAAACGTCGCGCTGACGAAGTTAAGCGCCGCGAACAGGACCTTGAGATGAAGCGCTCAAGGTCCTTGAGATGCTGCTCCTCAGGCAATCAGCGTTGGAGATGGGGGCAATATTAAGATCAAAGATCAGATGCAATCTTTTCAGCTTGGTGAGGACATTGGTCTGTTTCTCGTGAACTTTGAGCGGACAGGCGAAAAAAGGAAATTAACAAAAGAATCTTGGCCGCAGCACCTGTTGCATTTGTTGCCATGTCAGGTCACTGATGTAATTGCCAGAATGAACAAGTAGGGCTCTGACAAATATGATAAAATAAAACGAGCCTTCTAAAGAGATATCGTCTGTCGCCCGAAGCGTTCCGTCAAAGGTTCCGCAAAAGGAACAAAGTCGAAAGGAGGGACGTACCAGGAATTTGGCTACAATCTAAATATTAACTTGGTAGAGTGGCTGAATAGTGCAAACGTCTATGGTGATCATGATAGTGTCCTAGAATGCATGTGCTTGGAGCAATTTTTCCGCACCAAACCAGAACCGATGCGGCTCTGGATATTGAATCGGTCGGAGGTGAAGACAGTGCAAAAGACCGCTGAACTAGAAGACGAATACGCTTCTCGTCGCGGTGTCCAAGAAGACAACCGCGCGAGAGAGTATCGCAGAGAGGGCGAGCGGTGGGGTGAGTCTGGGCCATGACAGGAGAAGGCCGGCGCTAAGCCTTTCTTGCGAGAAAATAGGGCTGCAAAGAGAGATGAGCCTGTGTCACCCGTTAATAATTAGGGGAATTATTAACGATGCACCCTTAACGCTGCGCACACTCCCAGACACCCTTAGAGTGAGTGGGGGTAGGTGTTCCGGTCGCGAAGGAGATGCCCTCGACCTTCGTGGCAAGCTAAGCCGGAATTCAACTACCTTGTAGTGACAGAAGGGGGTGGCCGTTTGGTGCCCAGCTGTCGCCGATTCAAGCCAGAGTAAGGTTCAGAGTCAGAAGTAACAAACTTTATACACAGCAAGAGACGATACAGAGGAATACACAAATACTAAAATTGCACAGGCGAGAGGTTCACAGAAATACAAACGCTAAGCATGCAATTACTGAGGTATTCAATAACACAGAGGATTTACAACAGATCAAACACGAGAGAGTCACAAAAACAAACACCAGATTGTTCACCGGGCACTGTTCTTGTCCGACGCCTCGAGAGTCACGATGTGGCCGCCATGCAAGACGAGCGCCGCTCCCTCGCAGGTCCGTGAACTTGCCAGCAGCAGGTGATCCCCGGGAGTCCAGTCGAAGCACTGGCGAACACGCCACAACCACTGACTGACTGCACAAGAGTCGCGGTCTCTTTAAATAGGGCGCGCCGCGTCTGTCTGTTAACACGCGCCAAAGCTAGTGCGCACACACACCTTGCTTCGCTCGTTAGAGCGCTCCCTTCTCCTCCCGTCGAGCCGCGCGTCGTCATTGGTTAGGTCCAATAGAATGTTCTCGAAAGGTCTGGCACATTCCAGACCTATGAACCACCGTCATCTCCGGGCAATGGGAAAGATGGTGACGGCAACGCGTACAAAGCTACGCGCTCTCTCGCGCGGGGAAGGAGGCTTTTCTCTCCATGCGGCGACGCACGGGCCTCGCGCTGCGCCGACTTGATAAAAATGCCGCCGATTTCGTGACACTGCCCCTCCCTTAAAGAATATTGTCCCACAATGTTCACAATACCCACGAACATCGGGCGCACATGCATGCACTCACAAATTACATGGGGTAAATGTCCACATCACACACATTGCACAAATTTCACAAACTGTAATAACACATTACAAAATTCACACATCAATGCCATGATTTTCGCAAACATAATTGACTGTTGTCAATATACATGCCAAACATCAGTAACATAGAAACACACAAATATTCAAATGCGAAGCACACAAACCTAAGCCATGCTTTCGCCTATATTTCGACACTCGGGATGTACCTGCTTGGAACGTATCAGTTCCTCTCCAACTTTCAGGTAAGCGAGTTCTCTTTTTTACTAGACGCTGTCGATTCTTCCTCTCGCGAGTTCGGCTCTTTTTCCGTTTACTATAGAGCCTTTTCCATTGCGAGTTGTTCTCGCTCCGGTCTTGACTCCTGAGTTCTGCTTCTCGATCAGAAGTTATGCCAGATCTAACGCTACCTTGCCTAGCGGCGCTTCGAACAGGCCGTCTCATTCTTTCTCTGTCTGGGCGGCTCCCCATGCGCTTGCGCGTCCAGTCGTTCAGCCGCTTCTACCTTTCTTTTCTATGGGACATTTCCCTGTCGACTTTGCCTGACTTGGCAGGTTTGGATACTTTTCTCTTCTTTCTTACTTTCGTCCGCCGAGCTGGCCGAGGCAGGTTTGCTCCGGCTGCCCTCGCATAGTCAGAACATTGTTGTCTCGACGGAGCTTCTCGTTGAGAATCAATTTGTTACCCTTGAGTCTTTTGACTTTCTTCTTTTTCTTTACGGCTTTCAGTCGTACCTTCCTGGAGTAGTGCTGATATTTAACTGGAGACTCATTCTCCTCACTTTTAATTAATACATCTTTCTTAAAGGGTTCCATGAATTCCTTCATTGCAGTGCAGTCATGTCTTTCTGGCGGGTTCGGTTCCTTATCTGCACTGTCATTTCCAACGGAGGGAAATATTTCGTCCTCCTCAATGAGTAGAGCCTCCTCGTCAGTCGAACCGTTCCTTGAAACCGGTTCTTGCATTCGTGGAAGATTGCTGTCTTCAGTTCAAGCTCCTTCTGAGCTTTCGGGATCGCTGTTATTCGACAGCTCTTCCTTTCCGCCAGTCATACAACCAGACGTGGAGCTAGAATATTGCGCTTCCTCTTGAATCGAAGAGCACATGCATGAGCCTTCTGGCTCGACAACTGCCGTTGCAGCTTCTGTGCAACCTGTCTTCTCGGAGGGCACAATCTCATTTTCCTGAGAAATTTTAGTTCCAGTAAAGTCTTCTGAAATTTCTGTTGCAGGAACACGCTGTTCCACAACCTCATTCTGGCTGCTGGAGTTAGTTTCTACAGCACCTGTGGCTGTCAGTGAACCACATATTTCACTGTACCTCCTAAGATAAGCAGAGGTAACCTCCGGAGGCTCGGTGATACCTTTAAAACGCCGAACTTAAGCCAGCCTCTTCAGAAGGATATTTCTCTCTTTTCAGTATTCTCTTTCTTTCTCAAGCCTACGCTTGTTTCATTCTCTTTTTTTCGGCCTGCTTTCTGAGCCATTCTTTCTCTCGTTCTTCTCTTTGCCTCTCTCTTTCTTTCTCAGCCTCTTCTCTTTCCTTCTTATCCTGTTCTAGAAACTCTCTTTCTTTTCGGTACACCCATTCCCGCAGTTCAGCTCCTTAAGACCTTTCTCTAGGCCCAACGCAATAATATCCTTGAGATTGATCTTCAATCTGAACTGTCTAATGCTAACACATAGCAATACTCAAGGGACCTTCACAACCGCTTCAGCGCGGTACCTCTCTCTATCGCTCTGCTGCTACACAGTTTACGACCCCTGCGTAAAAGCTTCCAACTCGTTCTCCGTCCTCTGAGCTTGAAAGCACCAAACGTCCTGTCGCCGACGCCAGAATAATTGTCACCCTTTAATAATTAGGGGGATTATTAACGATGCGCCCTTAACGGTGCGCACACTCCCAGACACCCTTAGAGTGAGGGGGGTAGCTGTTCCGGTCGCGAAGGAGATGCCCTCGACCTGCGTGGCAAGCTCAGCCGGAATTCAACTACCTTGTAGTGACAGAAGGGGATGGCCGTTTGGTGCCCACCTGTCGCCGGTTCAAACCAGAGTAAGGTTCGGAGTCAGAAGTAACAAACAAACTTTATACACAGCAAGAGACGATACAGAGGAATACACAAATACTAAAATTGCACACACGAGAGGTTCACAGAAAAACAAACGCTAATCATGCAATTACAGAGGTATTCAATAACACAGAGAATCTACAACACTGAACAATACATGAGAGAGTCAAATAAACAAGCACCAAATTATTCACCGGGCACTGTTGCAGTCCGACGCCTCGAGAATCACGATGTAGCCGCCGCTCCGTCGCAGGTCCGTGGGCTTGCCAGCAGCAGGTGATCCTCGGGAGTCCAGTCGAAGCACTGGCGAACACCCCGCCAAACCACTGACTGACTGCACAAGCGGCGCGGTCTCTTTAAATAGGGCGCGCCGTGTCTGTCTGTTAACAAGCGCCAAAGCTAGCGCGCACACACACTTAGCTTCGCTGGTTAGAGCGCTCCCTTCTCCTCCCGTCGAGCCGCACGTCATTGGTTAGGTTAGAATGTTCTCGAAACGTCTGGCACATTCCAGACCGATGAACCAGCGTCATCCCCGGGCAATGGGAAAGAAGGTGACGGCAACGCGTACAAAGCTACGCTCTCTCTCGCGCGGGGAAGGAGGCTTTTCTCTCCATGCGGCGCCGCACGGGCCTCGCGCTGCGCCGGCTTGATAAAAATGTGCGCCGATTTTGTGACAGCCTGAGAATGGCATCTCACGGAGCCAGCGAAATTCGTTGAAGAAACGAAAGAGAAGGAAAAAAAGAAAGCTTTTGAAGCCCAAAAGCTTATTATTTGTTACAAGTGCCAGCAGCTAGAGCATGTTGCGTCACGCTGCAGGGGTCCGCGCGTAGTCTTCTCCTACGTTAAAGGAAGCAATGAAAATTTGGCACTACTTAAACCTTACGTGAGGGAATTCACAGTCAACTGAAAGAGTTGTAATGTTCTTTGAAATTCTGCCGCAACAATGGATGTTCTTCATCCTTTGTATCTCAGCGCCGCAGATTTCACGGGCCATTGTGCTTGGATCCCTCAGGTTGTGCAAGAAGAGAGCATTTGTTTGCCTCTCGCGCGCATCCTTATCGAAAGTCATTTCGGGTCGTTGGTAACAGAGGTGCTAGCCTGCCTAAGGAGTACCCTTATGTATTTTGTAACAGGCCTGAAATGCTCTTGAAGGCGCGAGGGACGAGTTTCGAACAGGGGATCGTCAGTGCACTGAAGCGGTCGAAAGCAAGAGCATTAGCAAGTCAGCTAAGCTATTCTGAGCCCGTTGAGGGAAGCAGTCGCCGTGAGAACGGCAGTGACACTCAGTCACACAAGGACACAGACTTAGCTGCGAACGTTGAGGAAATGGTGACGGCAACAGAAGCAAGTGAGCGAGAAAAGAACGTCGTTTCAATTCTCCCACCATCTTGCAGTAGTTTCGAGCGTTTGCTGTCGGTAGATAAAGCTCGTTTCATAAATGAACAGGAAGAAGATGACTATTCAGAAAAATTACGATTCTCAAAAACAGGGAATCTCTAAGAAAAATGTAACACTTCGAAAGAAACATGGCCTCCTATTCCGCCATTAAAAGGACAAAAGAGGCGTTATGTTTGATCAGCTGATTGTTCTAAAAAGATACAGAGAGGACTTGCTTCATCTGGCACATGGAAGCGAATGGGCAGGCCGCGTAGGGCTGCAAAAAAAGTAAGGCATGCATCTTGCAGGAATTTTATATGGCCTCTGTGTTTCAGGGATATCGATAGGTTTGTGAGGTCTTGTGACAGATGTCAACACGTAGGGAAACCGCATTACAAACAAAAGGCGCCTATCCAGCTGGTTCCGATAATCATTGAACCGTTCAAGCGCTTGGTGATCGACATTGTCGGACTGCTTCCAGCCGCGAAGCGAGGTTATAAGTACCTGCCCACACTGCTTTGCCCTGCGACGAAATTTCCGGGAGCAGTGCCACTTAAAGAGCGCTCTACAGAGGTCGTGGACGGCCTGCTTTCTTTTTTTTCACGAGTGAATTTTCCCTCGCAAATGCAGAGCGATAACGGTAGTGTGTTAACCAGTGCTCTAACCACAACATTTCTAGAAAGGTGTGGAGTTAAACTCATCCACAGTTCCATTTCGCACCCGCAATCAGTGTTGAGCGATGTCATTCTACTTTAAAAAAAAATGCTCCGAGCGCTGTGCTACGAGCACAAGAAGAAATGGGACGCTTGCCTACCGGCCACGATGTTCAGATGGATGGATGGATGGATGGATGGATGGATGGATGGACGGACGGACGGACGGACGGACGGACGGACGGACGGACGGACGGACGGACGGATGAATGGATGGATGGATGGATGGATGGATGGATGGATGGATGGATGGATGGATGGATGGATGGATGGATGGATGGATGGATGGATGGATGGATGGATGGATGGATGGATGGATGGATGGATGGATGGATGGATGGATGGATGGATGGATGGATGGATGGATGGATGGATGGATGGATGGATGGATGGAATATAGGAGCGTCCCCTTTGAAACGCGGCGGTAGCAGTAGCTATCATGCTCATTTTTCTCCTTATATCTTAATTATTGATTTAGATTGATTAACTAAACCATCATTCTATTTCTTAATTTTTTTTTGTTTCTACATTACTAACATTATGTCACTTCTCTGCTTTTAAGCCACCAATCTTCCAGTCGTTTTTTGCTAGTTTCCACCGCCGGTTTATTCACCCGGCCACTGTTATCTCTAAACCCCAGAGCTTCAGGAACAATGATTGCGCCTGCATCAACTTCCGGATGGATACCATTACATTCGAGTATAATATGGTCAATTGTTTCACTGGAGTTTGCACATACAGCACATGCGTCATCTCCATTGTTAAATTTCTTTTTGTAGTTGCCTGTTCTAAGGCACCCTGATCTAGCTTCAAAAAGTAGGGCACTGCCTCTTGAGTTATCAAAGAAATCTACCTTCCTGATCTGCATTTTCCACTTTCGGTATAATTCTACACTCTGTTTCTTTTCCATCGAATTTATCCAATTTTTACCTTCTGTGTTTTTCACCTGTTGCTTAATGCTCTTTATTTTTCCGTCCTTGTGACTAGCATACTTACTAGTTAGTCTCCTAGTCCTTTTCCTCCATTGTGTGTCAACGCTTTTTAAGTACAGGTATTTAAATACTTTAGCTGCTCATCTCTTACTGTCCAATTTCCTCAGGCGTTCCTCATATAATATTTTACTCTGAGCTTCCCGTACTTCGAAAGATGCCAGCCCATATCTCCCTGTACCGCCTCATTTGTAGTTTTGCCGTAGGCACCTAGTGCTAATTGTCCAACGGATCTCTGATTAATTTCTAATGTCGACTGTACCTCTGATTTTAGGCACAAAACCGCATTTCCGAAAGTAAGTCCGGGCACCATAATTCCTTTCCAAATACCCATCAAAACATCATACCTATTGTATCCCCACAATGCCTTATGCTTCATTATCTCGGCATTCCTTCGCCCTTTGGCCTTAAGTGATTGCTCATGTTTTCCAATGTATGCCAATCCTTCGTTTACCCATACCCCCCGACATTTATATTCTGCTACTCTAGGTATTTCATGGCGTTGTATTTTAAGACCCTGATCAGTTGAGCCGTTGGATATCATCAGACCCGACTTAACTGCGCTAAATCTGAAGCCTAGAGCGTCCCCTTCATCTCCGCAATACTTAACTAGAGTTTCCAATTCTTCCAGACTCTCAGCTAGCAGCACAATATTGTCTGCATACATCAAACCAGGAAGGCGCTGCTCTACCGCCTTTCCACCTAATCTATATGGCAGGTTAAAACCTAGGTTACTCTCTTGTATCCTCCGTTCCAGGTTTATCATATAAAGCATGAACAGCACCGGTGATAAAGGACAGCCTTGTCTTAATCCTTTGCATACTTTGACATCTTCCGGACTTCTTATCCCTTCCCACGTAATTTCTACTTTGTTATCCCGGTATATTTCCTCTAGGAACTCTATTATCTCATAACCGATACCTTCTTCTTTTAATATGTTCCACAGGAGTTCCCTGCTTACGTTGTCGTACGCCCCGTTTATGTCTAGGAAGGCCAAATACAAAGGTCTATTTTCCACTCTAGATATTTCGATGCATTGGGTAAGCACGAACAGGCTATCATCTAAGCGCCTACCATTTCTAAAGCCGTTCTGAAGTTCTCCGAGTATCTTGCTATTTTGTAGCCATGCTTGCACCTTTTAATTTCCCCCCCTGCATTGCTGACCTGTACATAACAGATGTTATGGTAATCGGCCTGTAGGATTTTATGTGCATCCTGTCTCCTTTCCCTTTATAAATCAAATTCCTTTTACTCTGCCGCAGCTGTCCGGAATTTGCTTATTCGTTATGACTGTTTCCAGAGCTTTTAACAACGTTTCCTTACTTTTTGGACCGAGTTCATTAATCAGCTTGGTAGGAATTCCATCTATTCCTGTAGATGTGTTTTTAGGAATATTTGTTTCTGCCTTTTTTCAGTTTAGATTGGTCAGTTCTAAGCTGCTTTGTATTCTGCTACCTTGTGTTGCTTCCTGATTTGCGGAGATTACCCTATCGTCGCTTTTAAATGACACGGCTATAACTGATGTAATGTAGTTCACTGCGTTGTCTCCCTTTAAACAATTTCCCTCGTTATCTTGAACCCGATCCTGCTTTGTTTGATTCTTCTTTCCTAGCCAGCTTATATGGTTCCAGAATTTTCTTGCTCCGCCTCTAGTGGCATCGTGTATGTCAGCCATCCAGCGATCGGTGGACTGCCTTATTTTACTTTGGACGAGGGCCTGCACCTGAAGTTTCTTTTGTCGATATGATTCCCATACTTGGTCGATTTCCGCCTGAGATACCTGTGCTTGCCTTGCCATTCGGTATTCCCTTGAAGCAGCCCATCGTTGTTCAATAGCAATTCCCTGATTTTCCTATTCCACCAGCTCCGTGGCTTCCTCTTTCCATTCCAGCGGTTTGCTACTTTAACCTCCTGAATTTTCCTCCTTATGAGTAGTTCTACCTGTTCATAATCCCAATCTTCCATGGGGCTTTTCTCTATTGCTTCCTCTGTGTCTGCTGCTATGTCTGTTGTTCGTGCTCAGGACGGTGCGCCACGAGTCGACGGGGTTGACACCTGCTGAACTGGTGTACGGGAGGAATCTCCGATCTCCTTTGCTCATGTTGGGAGAGATTTGGGAGGGCCGAGAAGAGAATTCGTAAGTCGTGGAGTACGTCTTGAGGCTTTTGGAGAGGTAGACAGGGCAGGCAAATCAGCCGAAGCGCAAATGAAGGAGAACGGAGACATATCTAAGGTCTATTAGATCGTGGTGCTAAAGAACGGTCATTCAATCCGAATGATAAGGGGATGGTCTGGCGACCATCAAAGGCCAACAAACTCGAGATTTAGTGCGACGGTCGTACTGTTGTTTTGGAGAAGCTGTCGGCGACAAATTATGTGGTGCGAATGCCGGGCAAACTAAATATTTGCAAAATCTATCACGTGAATCTTTTGAAGCCCTATTTTGAAAGGCAGTCAATCGTAAACTTTACGTTAAACATTCCAGGGGAGGTCGGCTTGGAAATTCCAAGCGTTGAAAATGACAGGCGTGATTACACGGCGACGGAGTTCATAGTAGAGACGGACCATTGCCCATTAACGTGGCTGAAAAATATGTCTGGCGTTGCAGCAATTCTCTTTCCAGGTGCGATACAAAAAAGGCAGCAAGAACACAAACGCCGATGGCCAAGTCGCTGTTTTTGAGCGGAGGGGTATGTTTGAAGAGACTTCGTGAACGGAGCAAAAGACGGGAAGGGGAACGCGGGACACATCCCATGTATTCCAAGGTGCATGCGTATATATATTGTTTTTTTTTTTCGTGTATGTCTTGTGCGTTGAAGACTGTGTCCAAAATCAGTGTGGAAGGGGCAGGATTTTGCCTATCGCCTGTCACCTTATATTTGTGTTTAGCCAGAACAGCCTGATGGGTCTCGGGGAGAGAGTTTGACACTTGCCGGTTGTTTTCTTGCGAGTACTTGAAGTTGCTGTAACCACTCAACAGTGTCAGCAAAATAATCGTGGAGAAGCAAAAACTCCGGTTGAAGACCGGGACACCCGAGAAAACCCCTAGCTGCAATGTGGCTTCCCATCGCCTCTTCAGGAGACGGTGCCGACCGCATCCTTCCGAGAGCGAGTTCCAGGCGGGGGACGACTCCCCTGACTTTCAACAAAGCGCTCGACGCTGCCACGACGGGAAGGAAGGACCGCGCAGCGGTCCGCGATGCACACGGACAAGACGCCGCGGCGAGAAAAAGGGAGCACGAAGAATTATGTTTCCGGTGGAAGAGCAGGGATGACCGCCCGCTGGGCTGCGCGTTCTCCGCGGTCCCTTTGAAGCCTTCGGCGGAACCGCTCTCTTTCCTGTGAACTGCTGTGTGCCTGTGTCGGCGTTACGGTGATTGCTCGCCGAAAGACAAACGGAATATATGCGGGACCTTTGGAAGCAGCCGTGCCTATGTGTTTTGTACTTTTTTGTTACTATATTTCACACTCTCTCTGTGCACGGGCTACGCCCCTCATTTTTGTTCAGTTGGTTAGGGCAGTCTCTCTCCAGAAATAAGTGGAAATGGTCGAGCACTGAGTCTTTTCCTCGAAGCCCCGGGCAGCGTACGGAAGGCCCAACTCCTCGCAGCTTCGATCCCGAACCACCGCTCGGGCACAACACCGCCCTTCGCTGGCCTGCCGCCCGGCAGGCCAGCGAGCCTTGCTTTAGACGTCCACCAGACCTTCTTTATTGGAATGCTCCATAACTTCTGCGCATGCGCCAGCTGAAAGAAATGAGGAGGAATAACTTGCCGGACATGACGTAAAACTTGTTTTCTGTTTTTCTATTTTTTTTTTAAGTTTGCCGCTTCTCGTTGCCGTTTCTAGCGATAGGCCAATAGCTGGTCGCCAGCGTCGCCGGATCCGTGATCGCTCGCTGGGGCGATGGTGGCGAGACAGGTTTCATGGCGTCGTAGTATGCATATCGTAGCCGAGTGGCCGTATGTGGCTGTGTGCCTCTTTACTTGTTATAATAGTCCTTGACCTGCGGCCTCGGGTACTGCCGTTCGTCGAGCAGCGTGCTGTGATATTGCCATGCGTTCTCATTGTTAGAGATAGCACCGTCTCCGACCTGTGGACTCTGCGACGCTAGTTCTGCAATGCGTGTCAGTCCGCCCTTGTCGATGAAACATGTCTACAGTGTGTTGCAAGTAACTGGTGTGGTGAGCGTTCCATGTACTTGAATTTCGCGAAATGTATACGAGTCACTGAAATTAGGAGACGCCTGCTTCTGGGAAAGAGAGCAATGGTTAGCCTTGACCGCCTAGTAAAGAGCAGAGACATTAGTCTGCCAACCAAGATCCGTATAACCCGTGCTATGGTCTTTCCAGTTGTGATGTATGGATGCGAGAGTTGGACTGTGAAAAAGGCTGACCGCCGAAGAATTGACGCGTTTGAATTGTGGTGCTGGCGAAGACTCTTAAGAGTTCCTTGGACTGCCAGAAGATCAAATCAGTCGATATTGTCGACCATAAACCCTGACTGCTCATTGGAGGGTCAAATTTTAAAGTTAAAGCTCAGCTACTTTGGTCATCTGATGAGAAGAGAGGAGTCGCTGGAGAAAGATTTGATGTTGGGAAAGGTTGAGGGTCGCCGGAGAAGGGGTAGGCAGCGAACGCGATGGTTAGATGGCATTCTCGAGGCATTGCAGATGAAGCTATGTGATGTTAAGAAGATAGTGAGAGACCGGAAAGAGTGGCGTGACATGGTCCATAGGGTCACGAAGAGTCGGACACGACTGAACGCCTGAACTGAACTGATACGAGTCACTGCCTTTGGACCATCCGGATCATCCGGGAGTACCGCAACACATGCATGGGATGAGAAAAACTCGTCTCCAATTGAGTGCGTAGTTGAGTGGAATTTCACTGTCATTTTTATCGTGGTCCTCTACTTCGACATCACTGTTTAGTAGCAGTAGCAAACTTTCATCACCTGGAAATACCAGTATAAAAAGGCCGGTTGGAGCCTGTCATCATCATCATCATCAGCAGCAGCAGCCTGATTATACCCACTGCCGGGCGAAGGCCTCTCCCATATTTCTCCACTTAACCCGGAGGACACTACATGGGCAGGACACTACATGTCCTGCCCATGCCCATTTCTTTCTCTTAATTTCTACTAGAATGTCGGTAACTTGAGTTATTTCTCTGACCCACTCTGCACGCTTCCTATCTCTTAATGTTACCCCTACCATTTTTCGTTCCATAACCCTCTGAGTTGTCCTCAACTTAAGTAGAACTCTCTTGGTTAGCCTCCACGTTTCAGCCCCATAGGTGAGTACAGGCAAGATGCAACTGTTGAATACTTTCCTCTTGAGAGATACCGGTAAGCTGCTAGTCATAATCTGCTAGTGCTTGCCAAATGCACTCCATCCCAATCTTATTCTTCTTGTTAATTCCTTTTCATGGTCCGGATCTGCGGTTACTACCTGTCCTAAGTAGACATATTCACCTACTACTTCCAGTACTTCGCTACTTAATGTAAATTGCTGTTAATTCCCGAGGCTGTTGAACATTACCTTAGTCTTCTGCATATTGATTTTCAAGCCTACCTTTCTACTTCTAGGTAGTTTGTACGAAATTGCCTGTCCACCCTGGATTTACTAGAGATCGGTCAGTGTATCTGGAGGGCCATTTCTTTGCCATTTTCGTTGCCTTTATCGGATACATGTACAAACAGGAATATGGTGTCTAGTTGATACAGGCAGCTCGGCACAGGTAATCTATTCTGAAGCTCCGGTGCGGTATCAAGCCCGCGCCCTGTACTAACCGGGAAATACAACCTCAACTGGGAAGCTCAGCTGCTCATCACAGAGCTCTAAAGCAACTCGCTGCCGGCTTACTAGACTAGTCTGCAACTTTGGAACCCAGGTATCTTTTCAAGTAAACTTTTATAACTGGCACTTAGGAGTGCCCGGAGGTACAGCACCCGCGCAAGGAAAACATGCTCTCCACTTCTTCCGAAGCAGTCCTACCTCTAGTTTTGCTCCTAAAGTTGAAGGCTCGAAGCACAGGCTGTGAAATTCCTGGTATTGTCGCACAGTATTATGTTCCAGCTGCTGTAGTTCTAGACAGTTTACTTTCTTATGTCAAAATTCTTTAGTTTCATTTTTTCAGGAAACCTTCCGCAGCATCCTATTAGATCGAAGTTATTTCAACTTGCTCTGTTGTGCTTATCATTGTAGACAATCATGTAGACTAGTGTCAGAATAATAAATAAATGAACAGTGCTGCGTTCGCGATACCATCTTTATCCAGTCATTGCCCTTGCGACTAATTCCAGCATTCACCAGGAACAAATTTTGCCAAGTAATTATTTCCTCTGCCTTAGGGAAAACAGGCCAGCTGTGAAAGCTGCAAAGATGTGGACTGATATCCCTTCATATTCTTTCACACAATCATGCTTCACACAATCACACAATTAGAGGCATTGGGGTCGAAACGTCCTCAACCTATTCTCAAACTTTCAATGGGTTTACGGGAGGCCTTCTGGGTTGAGGCCTCCCGCTGCGATGAGAGTGCCAAGTGGGCCACTTTTGGTAAGCAGAACTGGCGCTGTGAGATGAGAGATGCATTAGTGAAGCTTCGTTGAGTTTACGTAGAAAAGAATTGAATTTTATTGAGCAATCCTCCTGAGTTATGCAAAGAACGAGATCATTATCGGGCCTCAAGCTGTTATTCTTGGCCTAAAGTTGTTATTCTTGGACTCATCTTACGTTTTGGGGGCATGGGAGTTTACAGAATTTTTTCCCCTCAAGTACATGGGCCTCGTGGATTCTTAGATGTTGGCAAGATAAAGTTTCTCAATACATAGGGACTACTTAAGTCCTACTGTATATGTGTGGTGGTGTTTTTAGTGTATGACTTGTGACTATGTGGTGATATTTGCCTGTCCAGCGTGGTAGGAGTTACTGGGCAAAGCAGAGGTGTGGATTTACAAGACAGTATAGAATTTGTGACTGTCATGTTTGGTCGATGTTTTTGGGCTGAGAGGAAGAAAGTGTCACTACCCCCTTGGTAAAGAAGAGGAAGAATAGAAGAAGAGGAAGAAGAGATTGGTCACCGCCATGTTTGGACAAGGTTTTGGTCTGCGAGGAAGAGAGTGCCATTTTCCCCTTGGCAAAGAAGAGGAAGATGAGAAGAGGAAGTTGAGACGTGCCTGAGAGTAGAAGAGGAAGTGTTTTCCGGTTCTTCTTACAGTTGGTAGTGTGCGCGTGTGTAGTGTATCTTCTCCTGTGTTTGTGTTTGTTTGCGCCACATATCTGAATACGATGCTAATAATGTGTTGCATTTTCAGATTTGAGCAGTCTGCTTGCCAGCACAAGATGGAACATTTATTGCAGACTGCATGTTGGTTGTATAGTGTCAAAATACATACATGCATCTTGATTTCAGGACATAAATTACCCTCGGGTGGTCGCAAAATGTTCCATATGTCATGATAGCCAACTGCAGCCCTGGGATAATAAAAGTTATAGGGATATAAATCATTGTAAGGGTAACAAAACTGCTTAAATTGGCACTTTTAAAAATATTAAACACTACACAGTGAAAGCAGTTTTGCTAGAACTATTGCTGTGACTGACATGGCAAACGGTGCTTGTGGCCTTTTGTGATGGGCTGAGCACAAGTCCTGCTTTGAGAATTTATTCCTCTCAGTTGGGCGAAGTTGTGTCCGGTTTCATTGCATGTAGGGTAACTACATGCAGGCCAAGGTATTGCCATATGGTCCTTGGTTCCAGCAATTCTGAAAAAGTGACTGCCAACACAGGTCCGATGTACACCATCCCACTGCTGACTGTGTAGATTCGTAAGTGGTGCCGAGGTCTCGGGCAGACACCAATCGACGCAGCTCACAAAGCAACACTCCTTCCAAGGTGGTTGCCTACCATAAAAAACACATGCCGTAGCTGCCATTCATGGCAGCGCAGAAGTTATGAAGTGCTGACCAAACACATTTGAAATGTTCAGTGAGTGTACACAAGAGGGAGATGTTAACATGGTTAAGTCATCAGGTGAAATTTACACGGTATTTTATTTGGTAAAGAAAGCTTCTTTTTTGAAGTAAAACAAGCTCCGAGTAGCCACAGGCCCAAAGCAGGCAAATGGCAATACATATTGCGTGGTCTGTGGTCCATGACAATATTGAAATACTTACTGTGAATTGTGTTTTATTTTCGGATGCCTTTGAAGGGACACTAAGGATGGACAACCGTTTTCCTGTATCGCTATGGTACAGTGTTCTAATCTTAAAGAGACCACTTAAAATGAAATCCCAGGTTTCAAAAGGATGGAGAGACCAAGAAACAGAACAAAGAAGGTGCCATTACCGGCCAATTTCGCAAGTAAAATGCACGTTTCCACACAGAAGTTTTGGTGCAGGTTACTGCAAGATATATTGTGTCGTGAACCACTCTAATGTGGCAGTGATACGTCCTTTTCAGCAAAATCGTCATGAATGTTAATTGACTCATGGGAAGGCTTCCAATTTAAATTTTCTCACCAATACTATATGCCACAATTTCTGCCGGACAACACAGCCATAGTGAGAGAAGTATTCAAATGTTTACTGAAACCAATGACTGAATGGAGCTGTCCTCAGAGTTCGTTTAAAAGGGTGCACTGAATCATTCATGCAAAGTATGCACTGATGCATGTGAGAACATATTCTGGGATAACACAATCTTTGCTCCAACAGAAGACTGGCAACTTCACCACAACGAGGAAAAATATCGGTCCGGGTACACTGGTACAGCACATAAAGCAATCGCAAAGATTAGCAGACATGTATTGCAATTCACAGTATATCACAGAATGTGGTCGCTAGGTTAAGTGTAATGGTATTAAATGTGCAGCATACTTTGCAGATTGCCGAGATTTATTCGTTGCTTCAATTATTTATTTCATATATACGGGCACACCTTTCGTCAATAAAAAAAAGGGCGTGCAGGTGCCAAGAAAGGGGTCAGATTAGTTGTGTTACGTTCCTCTCCTGGAGGAGCAAATAGAGAATCATTCTCCTGTAACCAGTTAACGTTGGATTCATCCAAATGTGAAGGTCCGATGTTCGACGACCGAAAAGTTACCTAAACGGGCACCTGAGCCAGCCGTCGACCAGATAATATGCAAGAGAGGTGGTCATGTGTAGCCTAAGCACGGACATCTGCACGAGAGAAGGCGAAAAAATAACTCAAATGTTGGGTTTCAAATCAAAATTGTGTGTAAGCTCACTCGGCCACTAAAATGACATACATTTTACGCGCATACAACTCATGAATATCTCTGCGCAACCTAACAGCGTTGGCAGCTCATGTCACATCGTAATTATGGTGCAGTGAGGCTTGCTGGTGAACTAAACAGGCTCTGGTCATCACAATCCTCTCAGCAGTACCTTCCCACAATCAGTGTGCAGACCTTTCAATAAGACAGCTTTCTCCTCCTCGCACTGCTAGAATGTATCAGAACATTCTTGCTCACACTGTATAAATACGATCAGTATGATAAAGGCAACCATGATTGGCATTACAGTTTCTTCCCCTCCTCCCTTCTCATCTTCCTGAAGCGTATGCACAGCTTTCTTGACAATCCACATCCAAGGGCGAGCAACTTAAAGGAATACTGAGTAAAAACTCCACTTGGCATATGCTAATAAATTATTGTCTTCTAATAAAAGACAGGTTTTTTAGAGAATACAAGAATTATACTTTAGAAAAGCACGGGAACTAAAATACAGCCATGCCACCAGCAGCCGGTTTCACAAGCTGGTGCTTCCTCTAGTTTTAGAATGCCTGCCGAGAACGGCCAATCCTCCCATACATGTTCCTGCTCTCCCCGTTGACTAGCCTTCACGCCTGTCCCACTTCTGTGGATGAAAGTATAGTATGAGAAGTGCCTAATGATGAAAAGCTGGCAAAATCACTTTCTGTAACATTTTCCCTTTCTTCGTGAGGCGGCATTCTGCGTCCCTCATGTTATCAGACTGCCTGCCAGATATTGACATGTTGTAGAGCGCATCATTCGTGGTGTTGCTCATCGCGGAGCTGCTACAGGTGCTGGTCTTAAATAAAGCCACAGAGAGTTGGGGGCAGCGGCGTTGGCATCGCTGCGAAAGGCTGTGGTGACTTGTTCGAATCACGTATGTCTTTTAGCTACAATGCTGAAATGTTCTAGGACAGACACAAACTGCTTGGTTGAAATATTAAATCGGAGAGTAAAGATAAAATCTTTCCTATATCGGTTTGGAATTAAGCCATGTTTAGAAAGGAAAATTGGGAAAATAATTAAAGAAGACATGGTAAGTCTTTCCGATAGGGCATTTTCCTAAACAAACAACCAGGGAGCTTTCAAGTCAAGTCAAAACACCCTGACGTCGTCTGTCAATGACATTTTGGCAAAACAGGGTTCTTTCGAAGAAAAGATAGATAGCTTGACAGAGCGAATTAAAAGTCTTGAAAATGAGGTAGCAACTATCAATACTTTAAAAACGGGAGTAGAGGACCTGAAGTCAACTGTAAATAAACTAGAAGCCACCGTTTCATACCTGTTAAACAAAACCGACGACTTGGAAAACAGGAGCCATAGGAACAACCTATTGATTTACGGATTAAAAGAAGAAAATGAAAAAACAGAAGCGGAGCTTACAGGCAGAATAACGGAGGAAATTTTTGACGAGAAGTTGGGACTTGCAATAAGCAGCATTGAAAGGTGCCACCGAATAGGTATGAAATCAAAAAAGAACCCCCTGTCATCATTAAACTGAGCGACTACCGAGAGAAGGCTTCAATAATGAAGGCTTGCCCGAAGTTGAAAGGCACAGATTTTTCAGTTAGTGAAGACTTTTCAAAACGAATCCGTGACATCAGAAAAAAGTTATGGGAAAGCGCATCTCAGGAAAAGAGCAATGGTGCAAAAGTTCAGCTGGTTTTTGACAAGTTAAGCATCGATGGTGATATGTTCGGATGGGATAATGTAAGAAACGCCCGGTATAAAATCCCGAGGAATAAAATATGACACCATAAAGGGAACAATCCGGATTTCAAAATTCTTAACGTAAATTGTCGCAGCGTCGTCAATAAAGTTGGAGAACTCGAAGGTTTACTGTCCTCACATGATGCGGACGTTGCCATGCTTACGGAGACATGGTTGAGCAGTGAAGTATTTGACAGTGAATTTGTACCTAAGGACTATAAGGTTTTTCGTGGTGACCGTGACAGAAGAGGTGGTGGAGTGGCAATTTCGTTTAAATCATCACTGCAACTTTTTAGAATGCCTGACGCTCCAGGCATTGAAGCCATATTTTGTAAAACATACATCAACAAGGTCCGCTTTGTTCTTGGTGTTTTCTATAGGCCTCCCAGTTCTTCTGTTACGGTCTTGGAAAACTTAAGAGCATATTTAGGTTGAAGGTTGAAGGTTTATTTCCGCAACTGGTGTTGCGAGGACAGCCAGGGAAAAAGCTGTATAAACAGCTTGAGAGGTCCTGGCTTCCTCTTACAGAGCAGTATTGACGGCGGCGGAGTACAATACATTAAACAAGATGTGAGGAAAAAAAAAAAACATCGTCGGCACAAAGAAAGAGACGTACTTTTAGTACGCAGTGCATTGTACTTGTACCGTACAATACTACATGAACTTTTGGGACAATTCTTTCAAAGAAATATTGATTAAATCTATATTTTCGGAGCAGTACAACTGGTTCAGAAGGTTGGTTGGTTGGGTCGGTAAGGTATGCTGCAACATTTGTTTACCATAGTTTGTGCGGCATTTCTTAACATGCCAAGGTTCTGCTGCGCGGGTATCATACACAGTTCTGCTTTGCTCTAACCCAGCAAGTAAGTAAGAAGTCATCCTTTTTCATTATGGCGAGTTTATATTTATAGCACAGCCTATAGTGATACACGGACTTCATTTGTATAACGTTGTGTTGATGGAAAAGGCTTTCAGTGTGGAAGAAATACGGCACTTTATATGCAATGCGTATAATGCGCTTTTGTAAGACAGTGAGTTTGTTAATATTTTCAGCTGTTGTTGCCCACACCATACATCCGTAGTTGGCTATGGAAGAGAACAAAGAGTGGTAAAGTAACATGTTAACTGACGTAGGAATATAAAGCAATTTCGGCGCATGATACCAACTGTTCTGGAAAGTTTCTGAACTACGTAATTAATATGATCATTCCACGACATATCTGCTGCAAAGTAAACGCCGAGAGTTTTCACAGACTGCACAAATTCTATTCAGTATTGTTTAATTTAATTAGAGGAGGTTCAAAATGTTTATGACGTGGGTGAAACATGACTGCTGCAGTTTTGCTAACGTTAATCCTTAAGTGATTATCAGCCGCCCAAGTATTTATTTCTTTTAAGATTTTATTAGCTCGATTTGCGAGATCAGCTGTTGAAGTACCCGAAAAAAACAGGCTAGTGTCGTCTGCGTAAATTATGTACTCAGCAGTGCTGTCGATGTTGACAATATCATTAACATAAAGAACAAAAAGAAATGGACCCAAAATGCTCCCTTGCGGAACGCCAGAAGCTACCGCTTTCAACTGGGAGCATTCACCGGCAATGCTAACAAACTGAGACCTATGTCGCAAGTATGAGGAAATCAGCATATGAGCTATGCCTCTGATGCCGTAGTGATCCAGTTTCTTAAGCAGCACAGAGTGATTAACAAGGTCAAACGCCTTTGAAAAATCTAAAAATAATCCAAGTACCATGTTTTTTGATTCAAAATTTTTAGTATGAACTCTTTCTGAGCAAGGAGAGCTAACTCAGTCGATCTGTTTTTACGAAAGCCATATGGAGCGGTAGCCGTTTAAGAGCGATTTTTTTCGAGGCCTTTTGAAAACACAGGTAAGATTGATATCGGGCGATAGTTTACCACTTCATTTTTGTTTCCTTTTTTATATACTACTGTGACTTTTGCCCTTTGCATAAGACGCGGGAAAACGCCGGACACCAAAGATAGGTTGAAGATATGGGCAAGGCAAGGTGCAAGAATGTCGATAGTAAATTTTATGGGCTGTATCTGGAAACCTGACGCATCTGTAGCTTTACTATTATTAAGTGATAAAAATTCTGTAATGACTTCATTTACTGTAACCGGTGTTAGAAATATTGTTTCACTATTTCGGGCACTCATATTAGACAGATTTACGTCGCCGTTTGATGTATCAGCAAAGGAAAGAAAGTAGTCATTAAAGGAATCTGCTAGGTCGGCTTCCTTTAATTCAATCCCTTCATGAATAATTTTTGTGGTCGGTTCGGAAGAATTATCAAAGATAGATTTTAAAACCTTCCAAACCTTATCAGATTGTCCACCAGTTGAATTAAATCTGTTATAAATATACTGCTTTTTAGCGACGCGAAGTTGCTTTGTGACCAAGTTCCTAAATTTTTTGAATGTTTTTAGCGCTTCAGGACACCTCTTTTGTAAAAACTGTCTGTAAAGTTTATCTCGTTTTCTTATCAACTGCAACATGCCTTTGTCGACCCATGGTTTTCTACTTTTCTTTGATTGGGAGAATTTCTTCAGTTGAAAGGAAGCATAATAAATGTCAGTAAATATCTCTAAAAATTTTGCGTACGCTTCATCAGGGTCACTTTCCTCAAAAACATGTTCCCAGTTAACAATAGATAAGCGTTCCTTGAACTCGCATAACGTGCGATCATTTATAACTCGATAAAATGACGTTTGGTGCGGTTGTCGTTGGGAATTCGAAGTGAGATTGACAGATATGAATGTTGGCATATGATCACTCAGAGCATAAGCGATAGTGCCAGATTTCAAGGTATCTGTTTTGAAGTTTGTTATGAAAAGATCTAAAAGTGTTTCTGATTCTGTTGTAATCCGTGTAGGTGACATGATGACATTTACACAGGAGTGAACGTTAAGTAAAGTATTAAACACGATTGATGTGTTATTATTGGCCAGCATGTCAATGTTAAAATCGCCACCTAAAATTAACTGATATTGGTTCATGTTAACAAATTCTAGGACTGAATCAAGAAATAAAAAGAGCTCAGCAGAACTGCTACCCGGGGGACGATAGCAGACACAAAATATCCTTGTGCCAGACTTGACTGCCAAGACTTCGTAATGGGGCGTGATGCAACAAAATTCAGGCAGCATTTCCGATTTCATAAGATTCGAAACTAACATTGAAACACCACCTCCCCTTCTTATGGATCGATTCATATAGAAACACTTGTACGCCGGTATAACATAAACGTCACATTCACAAGTAAACCACGTTTCCGAAAACATAACATCGAAACGAGTTTCCACTTCGCTGAAAAAACAGTCAAGTTCTTCTTGCTTATTTCGGCCAGATCTGAGATTAACGTGAATACACGAGCAGCAATGAGGATTATCAAGCTTAATGGAACCACTGAGGTCACAGAGATCAACTAGATCAGTAAAAAAAGACATTGAAAAAAAGAGTGCCGCGTATTACCGCCCATTACTGGCCTCACAACTGGTCTAAATCTGCTGCACAACGGATGACAATCGCAGAATCGTATTGTTTCCTTCTAACGAACACTTTTCCATTCCGGTGCCAAGCGTACTGGTACTCATTTTCACCTGCCCAAGCCTTTGCATAGCGCAACAGCTCACGGCTTTGACGAGTCATGTTTTCAGTGACTGAAACATCCGACTGAGCATCTCTTAGGGCTGTCCGCTTCTGAAACCACATGTCCCGAGTTGAGAGCTTTGAAAACCGTACAATGATCCCGGACACCTTCCCTGCCTTTGAAGGAAGTCTGTGCACAACATCGACGTCGTTCAAAGTGAGCTCTGGCAAATTTACAGATTTTGCTACATCATTTACCTTTTCCATCAGATTCTCATCATTTGTCACCGGTATGCCATGCACCTCAAGATTCAGCTTTCTATTTCACCACTCAAGGCCGTTCGCAGTCATTTTCAACGACTCAACATCATCAGCATCGACTCTGGTCTCAAGGGCACTAACACGTTTCTTTAAGGTACAGATTTCTCTATCATGTTTCACTTGTTGCTGAAGTATATCATCGTATTTTTTTTACATTAGTTCAATGGACTTCTTCACTTCGTCGACTTGATCAGGCAGGCCAGCAAGAGCATCAAGTTTTTGACATATGCCGGCTAAACAGCTATCAAGGTCTAGCTGCGTACTGGGCGTGTCAGAGCTTCCTGCGTGTGTTTTACGACAGTCTGGACATCGCCACGCTTTGCGACCTTTCTCGCCTTTTCCCTTATATGTTGACAAAGAGACACCAGAGCAATTGCCGAGATGGTAGGTGTACTCACCTTCGGCGCACTTGATGGCGAGTCCGTCACTTGGCAGACACTCTTTGCAGGAAGGGCAAAGAGTGTTAGCCTCCGGCATGTTAGCCTTAGTATAGCTTATGCAACATACAGGTTTAAAATGGGAAAATCCTTCTCCTAACACTACAAATGAGAACACGGTAAAAAAACAAAACAAAAAGGAAGCAGTGAGCAACACGGCAGCAGCAGCGGTGGTGAAAGAAAAATGTCTATTAGAAAAGTAGGTTTTTTACCAACCTGTAAGACGAAAATAAAGCAGATAAGGGGGCGTCCGATCACCACCGCCGCTGCTGCTCGTGGGCTAGACTAATGCACGATAGACTAATGCTAGCTGGGGATTTTAACTTACCTAATATTGATTGGCAATATTTTTCATCACGCTCTGCCCATAATGCTGATTCTACCATGCTCGACATTGTGTTCACATTTGACTTGCTGCAAGTAGTAAATAATTTTACGAGGGTGCAAGGAGCCATAGGATCCATTCTCGATCTATTTTTTGTAAGTGGTGCTATTCGTAATCTCATAACCTGTGATGTCACAAATGGGATATCTGATAACAAAGCTGTACTTCTGAGCTTGTCAAATGTGTACCCAGATCGCCAGAATAATGTGCATTTCTTTCCAAATTTTTCGCGTGCTGGTGATGAGTCTATTCTGGATGTGCTTGATTTATGTTTTGATAGTTTTAGAAACAGCACTGCTAGCGTGAATGACCTATGGCTGTCGTTTAAAAATATTGTCTCCGACTGTATTGACCGTTTTGTTCCCAAAATTGCAAAAAAATCGGTTCACCGTAACCCATGGATCTCTCGGGAGACGTTACGCTTACAGCGAAGACATAAAAGGTTAAAAAAAAATGAAATAGAAGCTTATCATTAAAACCAATCGTGGAGGAAATTTCCGAACAACTTAAGCAGAAAATAATTTGCGACAAAGAAAAATATTACGGAACGTTCCTGCCTTCGTTCATTAGAACGTCTCCTGGGAAGTTCTGACGCCAAATCACGCCAAAGTCTTCCTCCACGAATGAATTTATTGTAGACGGCAAATGTGTACGTGATGAGGCGGTGATTTGTTCTGCTTTCAACAAATTCTTCCAATCGGTATTCACACAAAACAATGGTTGTGTCCCCAACTTTTCGGTATCGCTCCCTGCCATTACTGATGTTGTCATTTCAGAGACCGGTGTTTTTAATTTGCTCCTGGATCTTGACGTGAAAAAATCTTCAGGCCCCGATAGATACCAAACGCATTTTTGAAACGGTATGCAGAGTGGTGCGCGAAATACTTGTCAATTGTATACACTAGATCTTTACGTGATGGTTCTTTACCGGATGACTGGCGGACAGCCGAGATTAAACCTTTGCACAAAATTGGCAGAAAAGCACACATTGAGAATCATCGGCCTATATCCCTGACGTCCACATCATGTAAAAGTTTAGAACACATAATTCATAAACATATATTAGGTTTCTTGGAAAAGCACAAAGTACTTACAAATGTTCAACATGGTTTCAGGCGTGGGTTTTCTACAATTACACAATTAGTTGAGACAGTACACGATTTCGCTCAATCGATTAATCAGGGAAAACAAACCGATGCCATATTCATGGATTTTCGCAAAGCATTTGAGAAGGTGTCGCATAACAAACTAATTCATAAACTAAGCTATTATATAAAAAACGACCAGATAATTACATGGGTCACAGCCTACCTTTCAAACAGATGTCAATTTGTCACCCTAAACCATACTTCTTCCAACAGTGCCCAGGTTGTGTCCGGCGTCCCCCAGGGATCCGTTTTGCGACCACTTTTATTTTTGTTATTTATTAATGATATTGTGTCTGGCCTTTCAGTCCGCGTGAAGCTTTACGCAGATGATTGTATATTGTACAAAGATGTTTCTTCAGTTGATGACCAGGTGTGTTTGAATAATGATCTCGAAAAGGTGATTGCGTGGTGCAACGATTGGCAGATGTGTATTAATTGTGAGAAAACCGTTTTCATGAGAATTACACACAAGAAAAGCCCTCTTCATTTTGTGTACGGTACTAACAACACATCATTATTGGAGGTAACAGAATATAAATATTTGGGCTTATAGATTACTAACAACCTTTCATGGACAAAACACACAGATACGGTTGTAGCTAATTCACTGCGCAAACTCTTTTTCTTGAGGCGCTCACTGAAGTCATCTCCGCCCAGTGTCCGCCTATTAGCTTACAACTCCCTCATCCGTCCACTGTTAGAATATGCCGTAATTATATGGGACCCTTTCACCTTAACTAACATTCATAAACTTGAGCGCATACAGCATAAGGTCGTTAGGTTTGTATTTAATTCATATGGCCGTGCGTTTGTCAGCGAGCTTGTGAAGCGCAGTGGATTACCTTCTGTGACTGAGCGCAATCGTATCTGCCGATTAAAGTTTCTTTTCCAGCTCGTAAAAGGTCATTATAATATTAACACTTCCAATTATATTACTTACTCTTCAGGTTATAATACGAGACAAAGGCATGCACTAACAATAGCCCCTGTGAATGCGAGAAATAACTGTTTTAAATATTCTTTCTTTCCGAGGACAATTACGGAATGGAATAAACTTAATAGCGAGGCTGTAACTCAGAGTTCTTTACTAATGTTTCAAAAGTGCCTGCAAATTTTATGAATTTGAGTGCGTTTATATGTTTGTATTTCTTTTTGTTTTTCCCACCCTGCTATGATCTGTACCAGATCACAGTACCTATAAATAAATAAAATAAATAATAGCTTTGCTCTTGCCAGGATAACCTGTGACTGTTAAAATGACATCATATAGATATTTTCCTGCTTGTGGCAGCCAACAGCTATAATTGTTTTAGCAAGCGCACGGCACAGCAGCTCCTGCCAAAGCATTTCCTGGCTGCCAAGGTACTGAATTGGCCACCAGTTTTGTACCTGCTGCGCTGGCGGTATTCAGTTGATGTGGCCTAGTTATGCTAGTTGACTCATAACAGACACAAATTAAGAAATTTGCGAGCGAGGTGCAGACGAAGAATAAGTAAACAAATACACAAATGCAGAATGCAATGCACCATCACGATGCTTATGTGTTGTTGTTGTGGTCCAAATAACTTATGGCACATACCCACAAAGGGGGATCGGCCAAGAATTGGGTAGCAAATAAATTGTTTAGATATACTTGCATAAAAAAATTGATATGAGGGGTAGAAGAAAGGAAACAAAACGGGACATAAGTGAAATAAAAAATGAAAAGTGGTAACACACACGGGAGATTGACACTGGAATTGCAGAACAAGTGATGTTTAATTATTTTGCAAGGCAAACGATTTGATTCCAGCAAGAAAGTTTGCATGGCGGTGAAAGCAGACCTGTGACTGTGCCCAAGCATGGTGGCGCCAAATGATAACAATGTCGGGCTGCTTATACTGATGCCAAGCTGTTGCAATGGCCTTGGCATCAACTATCTTCTCAACGTAGTGAAGCGGTGGCAAAACAATAAAAAGTGATCTAATGATTCGTGTTCACCGCAAAATGCGCAGACTGGAAACAGTGCCAAACCAGACCTGTAAAGATAGAAATTTAAAAGTGGGATACGGCATCGCAGCCTTGCTAGAGAAATCTCAAGTTGCCGTGAATGACATAATTTTCTATTCCAAGAATAATTTAGATGCAGATAGTCATCAGATCTTAAAAGATGCCCATTTTTGATCTTTAATGGAATGTTTCTCTGAAACCTAGCTGCGGTGATGTACGCCGTCGCCAGAAGGATAGATAATACGGGGCCATTGAGGGACTCGTTTGCCAAACTATCAGCATATTCATTTAAAGTCACATTGCTGTGGCCTGGTACTCACCACATCACATCACTTTATTACCTTAAAGACCCCCGGTTCGGGGGTATTACATAACGTGTGGGTATATGTATGAAGATTATATACAAAATAAACATAAGGGGTGGTACACGCATGAAGATTATATACAAAGTAAACATACTATTGGTTGAATTGGCAGTTATACAATCACAAATTGCGGATGGGCAGGGGATTCCAGCAATGTCGTGCGGAAGGCCATTCCAGTCTATGGCTGAGCGAGGAAAGAATGACACCGCAAATGTTGTAGTATGAGATTGTGGACGCGCAACTTGCAGGGGTGACCAATGCGGGGTGAAATGCGTGCCGGTGGGTTGATGGAGGGCGGAAGTGAGCTGGAAAGAAACTTATGGAACAAACACATACTGGCGATTCGACGTCGACTTGCGAGATGTGTTAGACCGGACTTAGCTTTTAAAGGTGAAATACTGGCATTGTATGAATAGCAGGAATGAATGAATCTAGCGGCTCGATTCTGAAGGGATTCAAGTGAAGTTATCAGATAGATTTGGTTTGGACTCCAGATGGAAGGTGCATACTCAGGTTTTGTTCGTATTAGTGACTTGTATGCGAGAAGTTTTACGTCGGGTGGTGCATGGCGAAAGTGCCGTCTTAAGAAACCAAGAGATCTATTAGCTGACGACAGGATGTTGGTTATATGCGCATTCCAGGTTAGATCTTCGCACAGAGTTACACCTAGGTATTTATAAGATTTGGTTAGTTGGGACGCCTGAGATTAAGTAGGGGAAAAGAATGGGGTTACGTTTGCGGTAAAACGACACGTGCTTGCATTTAGTTGGATTAAGTTCCATGAGCCATTGGCTGCACCAGTCTTGTACACAGGTTAAGTCGTTTAGAAGAGCTAGTTGATCAGATGTGTTAGTAACCGTGCGGTAGACGACGCAGTCGTCGGCAAACATGCGGATTTTAGAAGTAATATGCGTGGGTAAGTTGTTTATGTATATCAAAAATAATAGGGGGCCAAGCACAGACCCTTGTGGGACACCTGGTGTTACTGGAAGAGAATCAGAAGACTGGTTATTAACATAGACAAAATGCGTGCGGTGTGCTAAAAATTCCTTTATCCATTCTAGTACATTATGGTGTAAATTTACCTGCGCAAGTTTTAGTATCAAGCGTTTGTCAGGCACTTTGTCGAAAGCTTTAGCGAAGTCTAGAAATATTGAGTCAGTTTGAATGTTAGAATCGAGATTCATATGCAGATCATGAACGAAAATGGCTAATTGCGTTTCGCAGGAGAATCCCTTGCGAAAGCCTTGCTCTGAAGGATGCAAAAAATTGTTCGAGTCAAGAATTGTTATTATGTGAGAATAAATGATATGTTCCATGATTTGCATGGTACACTAGTTAAAGAAATGGGGCGGTAGTTAAGGGGGGATTCTTTGTTACCTGATTTGTAGACTGGAATGACCTTTCCCATTTTCCAATCACTGGGCATGTTACCTGTGTCACGTGATTGCGTGAAAAGTAGTGAAAGGTAAGATGCACACACATGCCGAGTATTTTTAAGAGTTTGGAAATGATTTCATCATTGCCCGCTGATGATGACAACTTGATGTTTTCGATAATACAAGCGATCCCATGCGCAGAAAATGTGGTTAACGTCATTGGGGATATCGGATTAGCAGCTGCGGCTGATAGTGACACATCAGTTTCTTTAGTGAAAACGGATGAGAACGCCGAGTTAAATAAGTATATTTGCACATTCAGCGTCGCTGGCCTCCTGCCCTAGTGTATTAGTAAGGGTGATAGCGCGTGTCTGTTGAGGGCTTAGTATTTGCCAGAAGTGTCGTGGGTTTTTGATTCTCGGCAGGTCTTTTCCAAAAAATGTGTGTTTAGCGCTGCGGATAGATTTCAAATACGCATCCTCGGCTGCATAATACTTGTTCCACGCGGTTGCGTTTAGCTGCACAAAATAGGCGCTTTTTTTCTATTTTCAAGCGTTTTTAAAGATTTAGTAAACCATGGCTTATTTTGATTAGCACGAAACGTTATGCTGGGAATAAATTCGGTCGCTAGTGAAGAGAGGGATGAACGCAAGGATAGAGAGTCGGAAAAGTACAGCCACTTTACAAAAAGAGGAGTCTAATTTCCGTAAAGCGAGTACCACTGCCAGAAACTCCGCTTCAAAAATTGGGTTGAAGTCCGGAAGCCGGACAGAAAAAGACTAGTCTAAATGCAGACAATATATACCCACACCCGCCTTTTCATTACTTTGAGATGTGTCAGTAGCTACCACTAAACTAGTAGAAAGGCTTCTTAAATGATCTTCTAATAATTTGTTTAGAATAACTGATGACAAGTCTAGCATTATTCGGGTATATGCCGAAAAAGACAATTTCAACACATGAACCGAAAGTTTGTGTGGGTAGAATACTAGGAAGGGTAACATGTAAAGGGTCCAGCAAATTTTTGACCATAACAACCTACGGGGTGTGACATTTAGGCCAATGGACACCGAAAAAGGAGGTTGGTTGACGGCAAAAAATAGACATAGATCGGTGAAACTCTGATTCATATATCCTTAGGTACGTCTGAACAGTTAGAATTTATAATCTACTATACATCAAGGGAGGAATCCGTACTTTAAGGTAGAGCACATTGTTGGCAACATATTTTGGAAGTCCAAGACACAACCGAAGCGCTTCTCGATCCAAGAGAACAAGTGGTCGAATTTTATAAGCTGCTGAACCAGAAAACAAGACTGAACCGAGCTCTAAAATTGGACACATATACATAACATAAACCATTAAAAGCACATCTCTCCGCATTCCAGACCGGGGCGACTAATTCAGCGCAACATACCCACGGCCCGAGCCCCTTTCGTAGCAATATGGTTAATGTGGGGCTGCCATCAAAGATTATCATCATAGCTGAGTTCAGTTCAGTCGTTCAGTCGTGTCCGACTCTTCGTGACCCTATGGACCATATCACGCCATGCTTTTCGGTCTCTCACTATCTTCCTAACATCACATAACTTCATCTGCAGCGCGCGCCTCGCGGATGCCATCCAACCATCCCGTTCGCTGCTTACCCCTTCTCCGCTGACCCTCACCCTTTCCCAACATCAAATCTTTCTCCAGTGACTCCTCTCTTCTCATCAGATGACCAAAATAGCTGAGCTTTAATTTTAGAATTTGACACTCCAATGAGTAGTCAGGGTTTATGGTCGACAATATCGATTGATTTGATCTTCTGGCCGTCCAAGGAACTAGCAAGAGTCTCCGCCAGCACCACAATTAAAACGCGTCAATTCTTCGGCGGTCAGCCTTCTTCACAGTCCAACTCTCGCATCCATACATCACAACTGGAAAGACCATAGCACGAGTTATACGGATCTTGGTTGGCAGTGTAATGTCTCTGCTCTTTACTAGGTGGTCAAGGCTAGCCATGGCTCTGTTTCCCAGAAGCAGGCGTCTCCTAATTTCATGGCTGCAGTCTCCTTCCGGGGTAATCTTGGAGCCCAAGAAGAGAAAATCTGTCACAGCATCCATTTCTTGTCCCTTGATGCTCCAAGACTTGATAGGCAAGACGCCATGACCTCTGTCCTTTAAATGCTCAGTTTAAGCCCAAACTTCTCACTCTCGTCTTGTACGCGCATCAAAGGTCTCTTGAGGTCTACTTCACTTTCTTGCCATTAAAGTGGTATCATCCGCATATCTAAGGTTGTTGATACGTTTCCCAGCAATCTTCACTCCAGCTGAAGACTGAAGACCGGCCTTCCTCATGATGCACTAAGCATATAGGTTAAATACTTAGGGCGACAGTATGCAGCCTTTTATCACTCCTTTCTCAATCGGAAACCAATCAGTAAGACCATGCCCCGTTCTGACTGTGGCCTCTTGCCCTTCATACAGGTTCTTGAGGAGACAGATGGGGTGAATTGGAACTCCCATCTCTTAGAGAGCTTGCCACAATCTACTGTGATCTACGCAGTCCAACGTTTTCGCATAATCAATAAAGCAGAAGTAGATGGGTTTCTGGAACTCTCTTGCTTTTTCCATAATCCAGCGGAGGTTGGCAATCTGGTCTCTACTTCCTCTGCCCTTGCGAAACCCAGCTTGCCCGTCCGGGAGCTCCCAATCCACATACTGCTGCAGCCTACCTTGGAGGATTTTCAAGATCACCTTGCTAGCATGCGAAATAAGCGCGATCGTGTGGTATGTGAAACAATCTTTGGCACTGCCTTTCTTTGGAATGGGGATGTTGACATAATGTTGACACTGTTGACATAATGTATACAGAACGGTAACAGCATCGTCATGGTTGAAGTTTTGAAGCAACTTATCTGGAATGCCATCAATTCCGCTGGCTTTGTCCTTAGCAAGGCTGGCTAAGGGCCCATTCAACTTGTCTCTTCAGGAAGGCCCGGCTCAAGATCAGTAATTACAACCGTCTTATGTTGGGTTTGCAACATCCGGGTCCTTCTTGTACAGTTCTTCTGTGTATTCCTGCCACCTCTTCTTTATCTTTGAGGCTTCAATGAGGTCCCTGCCTCGTTTGTCTTTTATCACGCCCAGCTTAGCACAGAAGCTTCCTTTGATATCTTTGATTGTCTCATACAGAGCTCTTGTGTTCCTCAATTGGCTGTTGTCCTCAACTGCTTGGCACTGCATGTTCAGGAAGGCATTCTTATCTCTTCTTGCTATTTTCTGAAAATCCGCATTGATAACCTTGTATTTTTCTCTTTTCCCCATAAATTTTACCATCCTCTTTTCCTCAGCTATTTGCAAAGCCTCTTCGATAACCAGTTTGCTTTCTTGAATTTTTTTGCCTTGGAAGTACCTTAGCAGCAACTTCTTGTATTATATCACGAACATCAGTCCATATCTCTTCAGGCTCTCTGTCGTCTAGATGTAATTCTTGAAATCGATTCCTCCCTTCCACAACATAATCTGATAGAATTTGATCCAGATCATACCTGATCATCGAAGCTTAAATTTGGCAACAAGAAGCTGATGATTGGTGCCACAATCGGACCCAGGCCTTGTTTTTACTGCTTGTATAGCGCTTCTCCATATCTGCCGACAAAGAATATAATCAATCTGATTTCTGTACAGACCGTCCGGTGAAGTCCATGTGTACAGGCGTCTCTTTTGCTGTTGAAAATGAGTATTCACTATGGTCAGGTTGTTTTCTTGACAAAACTCTACTAGCCTCTGCCCAGCTTTATTTGGCTCACCAAGACCGAACTTGCCTGTAATTCCGAATATTTCACCACTCCCCACCTTAGCACTCCAGTCTCCTATGAGAAAAAGCACTGCTTTGCCCATTCTTCTGTTTACTATGAGAGCGACCCGATTCCTTCTCCTGGATGCGTGCCCACAATAACAAACATAATAGTCGCCGGAATTAAATTCTTCCATTTCGGTCCACTTGAGCTCTTTGATACCCAAGATATCAAAGTTCAATCTGTCCAATTCTCGCTTGATGACATCCAGTTTACCTTGTGTCATAGATCTTAAATTCCATGTTGCTCTAAGATATGACTCCTTGCAACATCAGATTTTCCGGTCGTTTCCCGACACATCCACAACTGAGCGTCCTTTTGGCTTTGGCCCAGCCGCGTCATTCGTCCTGGAGCTACTAGGAAGCGCCCTTTGTTCATCCCCAGTAACATATGTTGGACGCCTTTCAACCTGGGGGGCTCATCTTCCGGCGCCATATCCTTAATGCTATTGTGACTGGTGATAGGGTTTTCTTGGCAGGAAATACAGGAGTGGGTTGCCATTACCTTCTCCAGTGAATCACATTTTGTCACAACTCTCTGCCGTGACCTGTCTACCTAGGGTGGTCCTACACAGCAGAGCTCACGACTTCATCGAGTTTCGCAAGCCCCTCCGCCACGACAAGGCAGTGATCCATGAAGGGGTTATCATCATAAGTGACCCCTAAATACTGTGATGATTTAACCTGTGGTATTATTTGCCGCTGACACATTACAGACAGACTTACAGAATCTTTCATATTGAATACGAGGACCGCGCCTTTGTTCACATTTAATGTGAGACGAAAGCCACGCAAACAGTTTTCAATGGAGTTTAGGTATGTTTTCAAACGGAGATAAAGGGATTGAATATCCGATGCAGTTGCAAAAAACGCAATATCATCTGCATATACGTAAGTGCGAACGTCATGAATAACTGGTATTGAGCTGAGTAGTATGTTGAAAAGGACTGTTGAGAGGACTGCTGCTTGCGGCCCTACCCTGGCTTGCTTATATCTGCCAGAATGAACGCCATTTAATGTACAGTAATACTCTCGATTTTGGAGGAATTCAGATATCAAGGCTAGTAAATAATGTGGAAACTGAAGATATTTTAATTTTTGCAATAGAATGCTATGTTCAACGCTATTATAGGCTTTGGCTTCATCTAGCGTTATCAAGGCAGCGTCCATATTTTGGCGCCGCGCTAAAAGAACTCGACTCTCGAGGTCAGCATGCGCATTCCAGATGGAACAATTTTGACGGAAACCAATTTGACAAGGACTGAGGATATTTTCTTTATTCATGAAGTCCGAAGTACGTATAAGTATGACTTTTTCAATTAATTTTACAATGTTTGATGTTAATGCAATTGGTCTAATATTATCAATGGACAAGGCACCGCCTTTATTCTTAAGTAAAGGAATTATTTTGGCAAGTTTCCATTCTGGGTGTTTCCAAGCATGTTTGATTGAATAATTTACTAGCTCTAATAACGTCTCAGGTGACTCGTCAAAAAGAATTTTTAACATTTTCGAAGTTACGTTATAAGAACCGGGGGCAGCGGCTGGTAATCTCATAACTACAGGAGAAAGCTCAGAAACGGATATTTGAGGATCATAATTAACTGGATCCATTGGCATTACAGATATCGAGCAAGAGGGAAGTGTAAACGAGAAACGCTTCTCCAGTCCTTTGGCAATTGTTTTAATAGTGTCTATTGTTTCATGGGGAGTCAAAATAAGGGAATGTAGATTTTGTGATTTCGGAATCTTTTTCCGCGAGCGTAAAAAACCAAAAAGAGCAGTTCGATTGCCAGATTTGGACAGGAAATCAAAAATGCTTAAGTCGTCCTTCGTTTTTGCAATTGTACGTTTAAAAGTAGCTGCAATGCCAGTTTTTCGGGCACCGGTTGTGGAGAAGCTTTTTCCATACTGCCTTTCCACGTCTGTAATCTCGGGAACAATCAGCATTCCACCAAACAGCTGAAATATTCCCCTTTGAGCTCCGTACCAAGGTCTCAGACTTCTTACGGCAATCCTCAATCACCGAGCATAAGCTTTTTGATTTTTGTTCGTCATCCGTGTTCGTCACTGACTCAAGATTAGAGCGTAACGTTAACTGAAAGTTATTATAGTTGATAAATGACTTCAACTAAGAAGTCGTTGGAGCTGCAGGGCGATTAACATCAAACACAATCGGTATGTGGTCACTAGAGGTTCCACAATCAAGTGTCGACCAATTATTAACAAAAAGACTGAGAGAGGTAAAAGTTAAATCTAACACAGATTGAGTGTGTTTTCTTATGAAAGTGGCCGAACCAGAATTTCTACAGGAAAAGTTATTATGTGTTACCCAATCCCAAAAACGCTTGCCACAATTATCTGTCCTGTAGCCCCATGACCCATGATGCGAATTAAAATCACCAGCCAGAAGAACTGAGTTTCGACAATTAACTAATAGCAGATCTAGAGGTTTTGTATCTTGTACACCGCTAGGGAAATAAGCATTCACTAAAGGAAAACGGACAGTGCCCTGGAATTTCAAAGTCTAGGGCCAATAACTCACAACCTATAGAACATAGCTGGAAAGAAATGTTAGCCCTGTGACAGAATTTTGTACAGACATATATAATTAAACCTCCTTTTGATGGGCGATCTTGTCGGAATGAATGATAATTTTGTAAATAGAAGTGCTTTTCGGCTGTTAGCCAAGTGTCTTGCAAAATAATTATATGTTGATTATATTGAGCAGAAATGTAAACTAAATCTGTTGAAGCTGTTAGAATTGAACGACAGTTCCACTGGATAACTTTTAGTGCCCCTATGATTGCGCAATCTGAGCAGCCGCAACTGCCTGCCACAAAATAGTATCCTTTGGCTTTGATGCATGCTGATGTTTCTTTGATTTTGGTTGGGACCGCGGAGAAGAATGGTTGGACATGGGAGATCCACACCGTTTTAGAATTCTTACATCTGATTCCGCCATCTCTGCGTCATTAATGTCTTCCTCCTCATCTGGAGGAGTAGTCCTGTGAGGCGAAGCAACAGTAGTGCTTTGAAGCACTTGAGACCTTTCAGAGGGCATTTTTGCTATGAAAGGGGCTGTTCCTGATTGCAGGGCTTGCGTTAGTTGAACTGCCTGAACGTTAGAAAAACACTCTCTGACAGTAGCAACTAATAGGCCACCATTTTAGTGATTGAGGCTTCCACTGCAGTTATTATCGCCTTTGAGATTGATGCATTCAGAGGCACACCTGATCGGGCTGACACACCTGCATAACCGTGCAATCGCTCTTTAACTTCTATTACAGCGTCACGACGCGAACAGCGTTTTCTATCTATTACTTCTATAATTTGAAGCTCCTGTTTTCGAGATGGACACTCCAAGGAGTTTGCAGCGTGGGCTCCACCGCAAAGGCAGCATTTGTCGTTTTGTTGAGAAGATCATGACGAATTATGACCATCGCCACATTTGCAACACCGCACGGAGGACCTACAACCATGAGCACTGTGACCATCTCGCCAGCAATTTGTATACTGCAGTGGCTTAGATTCAAGAGGATCCACACGAAAGATCAATGGTCATGCTTTTGTCACTGACGGGCATGAAGTTCCCGCAAATTTGGCAATCATTGACTCTGTTGGTACCCGCGTATTAACATCCCGGCTGCAACGATACACCGCTACCATACCAGCCGCCGAAAGAAGGTCGAGGGTCTCAGCTGGAGTTAAAGAGTAGTCTACTCCTCGCGCCAATCCTTTCGTGCATGCAAGATGAGTAGGGATAAACCTGGTCACCTGAAGCGATCCAAAAGAATTGCATTTAAGCGGATCCTTAACGCAATTGAGGTCTGGAGATCGGCACAGTATCCAGCCACGCCCAAACTGCCTCAGTTCTGTGATCGAGTCATACAGGGAAGAGGCTGCCTGGAGAGCAGCTCGAACAGTCCCAGGGTTATTCATTTTGATCAATTTGCCATCCTTGGACACCAGCGCCACAGGAGAGTTTGGAGCGCCAGATCGTTGGAACGCTTCCGGAGGTAGATCGTGAGGCATAATGAAAGCCGACTAGGGGGGAGCACGCCTGGCCGGGAGACTGCGTAGACATCATTTTGCAGTTACAATCTCTCTGCGAGCGTTATCAACACGGTGAAAAGCGCAAATGCGCAGGGGAAAACAGAAAAAGAGGACCAGTCGCCCAATACTTAGCCGATTCATGCCTTCTGCTTGTAGCGCTGCCCTAATACATTAGAACGACGTAGGCAGCGGAGAGTGTTTGTCACGCTCACGGAGGCAGCGACGCATTCTGCGTTTGCAGCTGCGTTTGCAAGAGTCTTTGCCTCTTCTTCATGCGTGTCCTGCTTGCGCATTTATTTCCTTGCTGTCTACAACCAAGCGCTAATGATGCGAACTAAAAAGAAAAAAAAATGTTTGAATAGTAAAATTAGGCCAACAAAACCGAATTCCGGTCCGCTTCAGCACATGTTCAGATGCAGTCACTTGAATGCCTCAGCCCACCTCTGCAAATGGCGAGCAACTCTGTCGCTCCAGCCACCTCGTGTTTGTTACGGATGAGTCAAGAGCTACACAAGAGGTAGAAAGCAAGAATCTGACAGACCCATGGTGCAGGAGCAACAAAGAGCGATCGTCAGAATACCAGCACCACTCACCCCATACGCAAGCATCATGCAAGCAGTCCTACTACCTATCTACAAGAATAGGCCGTAATTACGCAAATATATTCAGGGGATGCTGGCGAACAAATTTTTAAAGAACCAGACTTTACTGGCTTCTAAAATAAACGGTATATTGATGGCATATTCTTAACCTGGTGTGATGAAGCCAAATATGTATGGGTCATTTATTGCCGTTTTAATGACATTATTCTTTCAATATCATTTCCGTACTCTAAATGTACGTATAAATTATGGTGCGGAAACCAAAAGTAAAGGAGAATAAAGCGCGTATACCACTGGGTATAACAGGCTCAATAGAATCAAACCTTATTTATTTGGTACCGAAAAAGAAGCTTGATCTGTGTTTGCACCCGATGGCAAAGGAGCCCGAAGGCTCCAAATAAATGAGGGGAATTCTACTTAGCGACCCAACGCAGGGGTAGCGCGCCCTGGTGTCTTAAATTCCCCTATTCTCCCATGGGATGTAGACGGAAGGGGTGGGTTTATGAAATGAAATTTGGATGTAGGGAAGGGTTTATGGGAATTAGGGCGGTATTAGGGACGTCTTAGGATTTGTCAAATGATCCTGATCGAGTCGAGCTCCCTTACGGGCGTCTGTAGAGGGCGAGCACTCGCCTTAGCCGAAATGCACAGCCCTCTGCCTTCAAGTGGATTCTCGCATCACGTTCGCCGGGTCTCCGTCACTTTTAAACGTAAAAAGGGCTGCTTTGGAGTTCCCCGTGCCCCAAGCCATATTCCCCCAACCCGACTGTACTGGGGCTACTAGAGAGGCGTATTTCACCGTAGTGTGATTCTTCCAGCTTTAAGACTGAGGCATATGTGAGCGAAAAAGCGAGCGACGCGTTGAGGCGGCGTGGTTCACTCATGGTTCACTCCGTCGCCTACTGGGGAAGATATATGCACGCGACAGCGCGAACCGACGGGAACGCGAAACGGCGACGACGCTATGTGCTGCTGGCATAGTACATGGCAAAACTACTGGCAAATACAATAATAGTCATAACAATTGAGAGAATTGGAAGTATTTTTCGACGACATGCAAAATAAAATAGATTTACAACAAACCGTATCGAATTTGAAGCGTCTAAGACCTGTGAACGTGCACTATACGAGTAGTCACGTGATCTCATTTTGTTTGTTGCAATTGGACGATCTTTGAGTCATTTGTCATTCACCATTGTTCGCACAAAGCGAAACATTACCAGGGTAACCCACAATCATAATAAAAAACTGGAAAAGAAAGAAAACGTGTGACATGAGCCGCAGCTTCGCGTTCAAGCTGTTGGCTGATCGCGCATGCACTTCCAGGCGAACGAGGGAAATTTTCTATTTCGTCAAATCCGAGCGACGGGCATGTGCCAAATGCATTTCTGTTCGTGCGAAGGCTTCGTGCGACACGTGCCGCCGTCGCGCTCGCGTGAATTTTCGCATACATGTAGCTCAGCCTTTACTCCGAGGTACTCGGAAGTGATGCCCAGATGCCCACAGTCTTCCTTGTTGTAGACTCTCAGTGGATCACTTCACAGTGTACTCTCCAACGTAGTATGCTAGACGGCTACTCGCCTCAGACAGGGAGGCCTGCGCCCATCCGTATTCGACCAATCTGATTATATCCGCACTTATACTCGTGGCCGCACCTACAGAGGTACGTCACTGAGGGGTGAATACTTTCTTTTTATGGCCGGCGTCAGCGAGCCGCGGTTCCTTTCGCACTACTTCAGCAGCGGCACCGCGTCCTTGGCAGCGGGCTGGGCTTTCCCTCGACCAGAGCATACTGTCCACGACAACAGGGGTACCTAAACCCTTGCCTGAAACGTTAGTCAACAAGCATCGGCTCCTTGCGTACTACGCGCACAGAGCCACCTTTAGGCTGCCGGCTGTGCTTTGCCTTGGTCAGCACTGCAGATCTCAGATTCTGCAATGGGTTGTCCCGTGGAGGAGCACCAAGCCAGCGAGCCGCGGTTCCTCTCGTACTACGCGAGCAGTGCCGTCGTTCCCTTGACAGCCGGCTGGGCTTTCCGTCGGCCACCACTACCGACTTGGCTCCTCGCAAGGCGTCTCCATTTCCCCTTGCGTGCGAGCATATGAGCCAGCGAGCAGCGATTGCTTGCGTACTACGTGAGCAACACCGTCGTTCCCTTGGCAGCCGGCTGGCTGTCCTCCCTCGGCAAGGCAATACAGACTCATATTATCGTGGGGTCCAACTCCCCTGAGTAGTTGTGGGTTCTCATTGAAGATACTGCTACTAGGGCTCGAAGTGCTTTAGTACTAAGTGCTACCACTGTTCTTTTCCCAAGTTTTGGGTTTACTATAGGGATCCCATTGGCCATTCTGTCACCGTTTTTTTTTCACCTTTTCGGACCTACAGGCGAGTTCCCCAGAACCTGAGCTTGGTTCACCCCAGCCGCGATGCCCGTTCTCTTCGGCAAAGGAAACCAACGCGTCTAAGGCTGGTAGACGCGCTGATCGCGCCGAGGGCGGCGGCACGATCACAATGCCGCGGGGAGCACGCTAACTCACTGCGGATTCGCAACTCTACAGTATTTGTTCCGGCGCGCATTCATACTGACTGCTGGCCCTTGCAACTGGACAAAGCCTAGCAGCTTTAACCACACCAGCCCATGCAGCTGGCGGGAGGGATGTTTTTCCCTCACGTCCCGAATTCACGAAGATAGCTTAACAAAAACAATGCTCGGAAAACCTATCTATGGGCCGAAGTACCTGCCCTTTAATAGCAGCCATGTAAATCATGTGAAAATAGTATAATTACAGCCGAGGAATTCGTGTCCAAATTACTTGCTCCAAACAATCCGATTTCGACTGTAAGCGTACTGCACTGCGCAGTACGCCTACTAAATGAAGATACGTTCCTCAGCTAACTGATGATCGAATAAAGAGCGCTAAAAAACAAGATAGCAGATTCGCCACAAACAAACCTAAAACCCCTCCCAAAATGTTGGTGGCAGTCTTAAAGATTACTCTTAAGTAGAACGGACGTCGGAGGAACATATTCGCAGATACACCTAAATATGTGGATCTCGTAACCTGCTAGACATATTCAAAACCACTATTGGCTGTCATGCGTGTAACAAGAGCCGAATTATGCGCGTAAATGACTTCACTGGTTCCAGCTTTCGGTTAAGCAACCATGCTAGTTTCACGTGTAATACTGCAAAAGAGAATTAACTGCTGAACTAGGTGGTTGTGAGAAACAATAGGGAGTTTTAGAATAGGGAACCCAAGGCTTGGGGCCCCCAAGAAAATAGCATGCCGCGGCGCAACGTTCGAGCCGACCGGCGAGTCTTAGAATAGAGTTTTCCCGACGCAGCGGAGCGGGGCTTGCGTTTGTCGATTGCAGCGCCCAGACGGTAAGCCGTGAAAAACATAAAATATACAAAAGTCAACGATACTATTTTATTAAACAGAAACTGCTGTCACTGTACAAAGCTATCTTAAAAATACCAGTTATATAAACTCTTTTCTGCAGACAAGACGAAATCGGCCAATCTTAACGAATGCAGGCTGAGCCGGGAAACCTCATTTGAACCTTCCACGCTTTTCGAAGCCTGGTCCCCATGGCAACCAAACGAGGCGAAATCACTAAGCCTAGCGGCTCGGTAAATCCGGAAGCAATCAGAAAATATGGGGCGTTTTATCGCTTAAATTTGGTGATGCGGGCATCATGAGACATAGCACAAGCTTCGTTGGCTTTTTGTTTGCCTTGAACGCGTGACACTATGGAGCGGTAACGACGAATGTGTGCCGAGGCGAGCGGCCGCCGCTTGGCCGGACGCCGCCATTTTCCCCGACCCTATCCGGCGATAGGGGCCACGCTATTTCGCCGTGATAGGGTGACCGTCGTCCGCTGACCCAAAAACCCAAGGCCCGCTTGGGTTCAGCGCATGCGCACTCGCGCCTCGCTATTACCCTATCCCCCTAACCGATAGGGTCCCCCTATTCTAAAACTCCTTAATAAGAGGGGTTTTATGGCAACACAGACGCACACAAGGAAGAGGACACCATGCGCGCTTTGGTGTTCCGTGGTGTTCTCTTTCTTGTCTGTGTTGCGCTATATAACCTGCCATCCAGGAAACGTTCTATGTCTACTCCAGTGTACCGCGTAAAGAAGCAGTGCATAGGCCAGGCTGAAACACGCTTTAGACTGCCCTTCGGTAATTATAGAGCATATAATCTAACCCGTTCCAAACCTTCCCTTGTCAAGATGTACAGCGTCGCAGTCAGTCATGTGATCAGATTTCAGGCACTATTCTTGAGTCGGGCTTCAGAACTGACCGTGACTGTGAAATTAGGGAGCCTTTTCTCATCTATAAATTCAATATTGTTTCGTCGGGTTCAAACCAAAGCACGGGAAATCTGAACGGCATAGAGTTATTTTCACGATCTTAAATATTAACTTGTGATATTTTATTCGTTCTTCTCATCCGCTAGCTGCCCTCGCACGTTCCATCAGAATATATTTTATTATTGTTGTTATAATTGTTTCGGAAACGTTGGGTTAAACTATGAGGTGCCTTTCTGGTTGTAGCGATAAAATGTCCCTAATATTTCCACGTCATCGCCGCAATGCCCTTCGTAATTGATAAATAAATTCTCGTTTATGTGCACTTTCTTCCCTCCATTATTAGGTGACTGACATGGTCCAAGCTTCCTTATTTACTGCCGCTGTATTGTGTAAATGACAACGCATTATATTTTGCAGCACATGCACCTTCGACAATATTGTGACATCGTATACTGTCTTACGGTACGTGCCGGACCTCTTTTTTATCATTCTCTATGCTATTTTGTAGTTCACTCAGCTATATATTCTGTTTTTATACATACATTTATACATTCTGAGGAAAGCCGATGCCATGGTCAAAACGTTAATAAACAGTATCGAACGTAGTCCTTGCTTGTATATATATCATTCCCTTCGTCTTATGTTCTGTCTAACTAGATGTGTATCTATCTGTTGACATTAACTCTTTTTCTGTCCATCTATTTGTCCAGATATAGTATAGTGGTATTGACTGCCGCGCGGTGAGTGGTGCATGTTGGGTAAATGTGGCGCAGTCGGCCATCTTTGTGTCCTCCGGAAGAACAGGGCAAACGTTTTACTGGGGACAAATGTTTCCTGGACTCAAGAAAAACTAATTTGGCGTACATGTGTCACTTTCCTTGGCAACCTATTGATTTCACTGACTGATGTGACCACATGAGAGTCCTACGTTCAGAGAGTTAAGTCTGGTATCCACACACTGGCGGTAGCCAGTGTGTGGATACCATCAGATGCTAATTTCTGACGCTCTAAGCCGTTTGCCTCAATCGCTGCAGGAGCCGCAAGCGGAAACAGAAGATCTGTCGGAAATAGTGCTTATAATCGACGAATGAGACCAACCAGCGGTTTCGCACCAAGAGATTCAAGCGCTCACAGCAGCTGACGGGCTTTTGCAAGAGATATGCAGGTACGTCACTAACGGATGGCCCTCCGTCGTAGAAGGTGACAGCAGGGAAGTGGCGGAATTCCGGAAAAGGAGACATGAGTTGTATGTGGAGAAGGGGCTGTTGTAATGGGGGCATCGTGTGGTGATACCAAGTGCGGCGCGTGAGAAACTGTTGACGATGCTACACGAGTCTCATCAGGATGCGTCAACCATGAAGACAAGGGCGAGGGCTAAGTTTTGGTGGCCCGGTTTAGATCAAGATATTTGTACATTGGTCTCTAATTGTCGAAGCTGTGTGCAGGCTTTGCCCATGCCCCCTAGGAATCCTGTCAACTGGCCAATTTCAAGAGAGAGGTGGTCACGGCTGCATGCAGACTATGCAGGGCCTATTGGAAACAAAATTTTGTTGGTAATTGTCGATGCACACAGCAATTGGATAGAAGCCATTCCAGTATCTCGAGCAACCGCTAAAGCCACTGCCGATTGCATGAGAACCTTGCTTAGCAGGTTTGGATTGCCCCGCCCCATAGTTACCGACAACGGTACACCCTTTACTGGGTTAGAGTTTGCGGTATTCCTACAGAAAAATGGAATCGAGAATATTCGTACCCCGCCTTATCACCCCCAGAGCAATAGTCTGGCGGAACGAGCCGTAAGAACAGTCAAGGAGGGCTTGAAGAAAATGCCGGGCGTGGAGTTGACAACTGCTCTGGCGAGAACTCTTTGTAACTACAGAAATTCGCCACAAGCTTCAGGCTCTACTCCGTCCGAACGTCTTCTGGGATACCGTTTGCGTACAAAATTAGATATGTGTTTTCCTCCCAGGAACTACGAAATGCCCAAGCAAGCATTCAGAGACTGATTCCGCCAGTTGGTACTTCACCCCGGGAGACGCAGTCTACGTGCGCAACTACGGCGTAGGAGAAAAGTGGACACCAGGCAAAGTGAAATCGACGAGTGGTGCCCGTCTAGTCACTGGGGCTGCTTAGGACGGAGTCGTTCGACGTCATGTCGACCAGATCCGAAAACGGTCATCAGACACCGACGGAAGCAGAGAAGTATCAAGTCCTGCAGAATCGCCTCCTGCGACCTTAGGGGCCCCGACAGACGAGGCTCACGACCTTCCCGAAGGGCCTGTTCCTGAGCTACGCCGGTCCACAAGAACTAGAAAGCCAGCGGAGCGCTATGGCTATTAGGGGAAGGAAATGCTGCTGACAACAATGCTGCAGATAACCAGCGCTCCGATTCCTGATGACGCATCCTGGAAACTTTTGTGCCCAGTTGTACGCATCGAGTGCAGCTATGCGGTCCCAGAAGCAGTGCATTCGCAAGCATGGTTTATTGCACTGTCCTAGACTGTAATAGCCGTACCAATTAAAGCTGATGGGTTGACGAAGGACCTTGGCTTTATAAGGGGTCCAAACATACGCACGAATGACTGCGGCCGAACAAAACCACTCTCCGTAATTCGACGTCACGTATGGCTGCAATGGCCCAAACACGGGGTATCACGGAAAATGAGAAATAAATGTCAGAAATGAGCCGCTTTGGAATTAACCTAATTTACCCTAGCAGCCTGCTGCTGCCACGATCTGTGCGTGGTTCTTCAAGCGCTCTAGCACCATATTCCGGCTAAAGGACCAGCGCGCAGACGTGACAACATTATTTACCGTTTCCAGCCATGCACTTGCTGTGTGCCGCCAACACCTCCCCGTCGTGTTCTGCGGCAATTCAAGCCTTCAGAGTAGGGCTGGACAAAATCTGAGGGTGAATGACCTTTAAGGGCACGAAATTTATTACAAGTCCGGATACGTGTCGTGGAACGTATCAGAACATGTAAACAACTTGCTGCTCAAATTTCACACCAAAATGGCATTTGGTGGTGAATACTTTTATACCTAATTTGTTGGGTGCACACGCCGCATTCGATGAGTAATGGGATGTTCGCGTCATCTCTGCCGAAGCAAAGCAGGCTGCTGTCCCAGCGATGGCACCTGTGGCTCTATCTCGGATTGTTTACAGGAACAAGGCTATACAGATTCAGCGAAGAAACGTAGGCGGTCAGAGTTGTTTGTGGAATGCTCAACAGCTTCGCAAATTTATTTATCAATATTTTCACGACTCAAGCCCCAAGGAGTCGTGTAAGTGCGCGTAGGCGAGCACCCGAGAATCAGGTCGCCTTCCAGCAATGATACCAGAGTTCAGCCCCAGCGCGCCTCTCGTCGTCGTTATCCCTAAGCGCGGCAGCCGCGCGGTGCTGGGCACGTGTCATTATTCCCCGCGGGAAAGAAAACATCATCTCGAGAGACAATGAGAGAAGAAAAGGAAAAAAAAAAGAAATTAAGAGTGAGGTGAACTGTGCAATAAGCCTAGTCCTCACTTGCGAGAAACGTCAGGGTTGCGAAACGCAACAGTGACAAAGCGCTCAATCACACGAAAAGTACGGCTTTCAGCGCACCACGTGCACAATTTAAGGCCGCTGACGCCGAAGACTGACGGTCACATTTCCATCGAGGACAACTTCGTATTTGACGCTGTTGAGGCAGCGCAGTACTTTATACTGTTCGAAATACCGCCGGACGATTTTCGCATAAAAATTTATCGCGCATGGGGGTCCACACCCACACTTGGCCCCTGGTTCTAAGTGGACGTCCCTGTGCCGAAGGTTGTAGTGTAGAATGTCGGTGGGATGCTGCTCCTTGATGTGTAAGCGGGCCAGTTGACGGGCCTACTCGGCTTGTTCCGCAAAGCAAAGGGTGCGAAGAACATGGCTCCAGGCGCGCTGCCTGTTCTTCCGTGGAAGCGCCACTGATAATGACATCGTCCAGGTAGACACAAACTCCTGGGATTCCCTGAAGTGCTGTTTCCATGAACTTCAGAAATATGGCCGGGGCTGCAGCTACGCCAAAGGGTAATCGCTTGACATTGTACAGACCTTGTATTGTGTTAATTGTCAGTAATTCTGACGTTCTTTCGCTCACCTTCAGTTGTAGATAGGCCTGGGTGAGGTCTATAGAGTGCTGCGCCGTGTAGTACAGTGAACACTTCTCCAGGTGTCGGTAAGGGGTACGACGACGCTTTCGTCGCAAGATTAACTGTGCTCCGGTAGTGTCCGCAGAGGCGTATGGTTCCGTTCTTCCCGAGAACTAAAACCAGTGGTTTGGCCCATTGTGAATGTTAGGTCGGCTCGATGACACCTTGCTGCTCCAGTTTGTCTAACTCCCTTTCAACGGAAGCTCTGAGAGCAATGGGCACCGGCCTAGCCTTCAAAAACTTCGGTTGCGCGCCGCTTAACAACTCCAGTAGGACTGGGGGTCCGTCATTTTCTGGAATGTCTTCTGAGAATACTCGTTCGTATTTCTCTTGTAATTGCTCATTCACGTTGTGGCTCGGTGTTGCATATGCTGCATATCGTCACACCTAATGGAGAACACCAATTCCTCCCTAGAAGACTTCATCCTGTTCCCTTCATAACAAGCAGAGATAGCATATGGGTATGGCTGTTGTACCTTGCCAGCACGTTGACAGAGCCGAATAGAGGCAGGTTTTGTCCTGACCACGTTCGCAGGTGCTTGTCGTCTTGTTGCAACAGTGGTGTGTCTGATGGCCATGAAGTTCGGAATGTGTCCTCAGTGATCAAAGTACAGGCTGCGCCGGAGTCCACTTCGAACTTAATCAGTTTGAGATGTACTGTAACTTCGGTGATAATCTTCGGCCACCTGTACGTTTTCTGGTGCCTTTTTATGTCCTAATCTTGGTCATAAACGGTTTTCAGTTTTCCAAATGCAATGTGTTGCCTAGTTTTATTGTTCACCTTTACTACTGTTTTTTGTTTTTTCCGACCTGTCATTTCTGCACATGATTCTTTTACCTGGTTTTAATGGTTTTAGGTTCACCTTTACCACTCTCCCTTGTTAAATGTTTTTTCACATGCCTCCTTTTAGCTGATTTTAATGGTTTTAGGTTCACCTTTACCACTGTTTATTGTTTTTCCATACAGTCATATTTTCACATGTTTCTTTTAGTTAGTTTTAATGTTCAGCTCCGTATAATTGCTCCTTCTTTTCCGCTTACTCCTGGTCTCTTATCGCAGAAGGCTTTTTTCCTCCTTTGATGTTCACCTTTTCTTTTCATCTCTGTTAAAAATTTTGCACGTCACCATTGTTTTTCCGTACACCTATACGTTGTTTCACAGCCTTACCAAAACTTTCTTGCTTCTTCTCTTTTTTTTTTTTTTCTCAGTCTGATTGGGGTTTTTCATGTGATGCCTTTTTGGAACATGACGTCTGAGTTCTCGATGTGATCTCTCGAGATCTCTCACAGTGAAGTGAACTGTGAAACTTCACAGTGAACTATCTGAAGTTTTCTCATAGTTTCAAAGAAAATTACGCTAAATTTTACCTTCTTACCGTTTATCACGTCTTGTGTGAAAGATATTAGTGGTTGTGCACCTCTGTTACCTCATGTATATAGCATGTGCTTTCGTTCACCAATAAACAGTTGGAAGTCTGCGCCCGTGTTGTCGTGTTTGTGTTCCTTCGCCCAGTGTCTTGTTTTTCGCGCAGTTTACATTTTTATCTGCAATGAACCAACTCGCCCGCAAAAATATTCTACTGCAGTATATTTCTTCTACATTGGGCTCTGTTTTGTGTGTCAAAACGAAGCATGATGCTATTTTAGCGTGTGTGAACCTCATCGCTGTAACCACTTGTCAGTCCCGAGTCCTGGCATACTGCTTGAAACGCAAGTTGGTGCCCCCACAAGTGAGAGTCTTCTTCAGACAATTGGATCTATCCTGGGGCCACGTCAAGAAAATATGCAAAGTGTGGAAATCTGAGTGCTGGAGACATGTGAGGCTATATTCCGACTGGCTGTAGGCTTCACTTCAACAGGAGATGAATGTTTGTGTCGCTGCTACTCGCTTTGCGGAGTACAAGAGGCTGGCAGCAAATGCTACAGAATCCCTGTGGCAACGTGCTAGACTGGCTCTACCACAGGCGCCTCGTGCCACCCAGTCCGCTAGCAGTGTCCCCGTGCTTGATGGAGTCGTGTTAAAGGAAGAAGTACAGAGAATTCTGGAAAAAGACCCCAAGTTCTTCTTCGAGCCTCCTGCTAAGCGTTCTCACCTTGTTGCTGAGGTGCGAAGGGTTGGGGAACGTGTTCTGAAAAAGCAGCGGGAACGAGTCATCGGCGACGGTATGGACATCGCTCTGTAAGTCATCTTCCTCCAAGAATCCCACCTATTACAAAAGTAGTCAACTATCTGAAAAACAATGACTTCACTATCATTCAGTTTAACAAAGAAGATGGTTTCGTCGTCTTAGCCTTGGGTGCTTTCGACAAAAAGGCCACTGATTCAATAACGAAAAGTTTCAAGGCAACAAAGTTCGATCCCAAGAAGCAAAACAGCAGGGTAATGAAGCTACTCAAGAGCATGAACCTGGAAGCTTTAAGCAAAAAATCGAGAAGAACGATAGTGAATATTTTCATGTATTCTTTACTGGAAAAACGCATAAAATGGAGTGCCCTCTACGAGCCATTGTTTCGGAAAGAGAAACATGGCAAAGGATAATCGCAGACTACCTTCGGCGCAACCTAGTGACGATAGTTGGAAAAGACCCGTTTCTTGTCAGCAGCTCAAGTGAGGTGGTGGCGTGCTTGGATCAAAGATGCCCGGCAGCAACGACAAGTTTTTCTATTGATATTCAGGACCTCTTTTATTCCATTCCGCATACCGGGTTGTTCGATGCAATACGTGAAAGTATACATCAAAGCGGTGAAATAAGTTTTCAAAATAGGGCAGTAGTGAGCACGGAACACTTTCTGGAATTGTTCAGTTTTTACCTCAGTTCCACTGTCATTGAATTTAAAGCAACCATTTTCTTCAAAAAGCTGGAATTTGTATAGGATCATCAGTGGCACATGTCCTCTGTGATATTTATTTGGCTTCGTTTAACAAGCGCGTTGAGCACAGATTGTCCAATCAGCAGGTCGTGCGTGTTTTCCGAAATGTGGACGACTACCTGGTGCTACTCACCTGCATGATGTTGTCACTAACATTCTAGGATTATTTACATCATCGTCCCGAGGCTTAACATTCACTCACGAGTTAGTGGCTAATAACACTTCTCAGTACCTTGATCTAAATCTTGAGTTTACTTCGCAACGCATTAGCTGGTCGTATAATCCCAGAACCAAAAAGAAACCATTGCAATTTGGAAGCGCACACTCCAAGCTTGTAAAACGTGCCGATGTAACCTTAGCCTGCCAATCTGCCCTCGAAAAATCATGCAACCATAAAATCCAGTCAAGCTTCAACCAGCAAATTCAACGGTTTCGTTTCGCAGGTTACCCAGCCCATATGATCAAAGCAGCATGTGAAACTTTGTTTCAGAAACTGAAAGGGCGGGAAAAGAAAGAAGAGAATGTTAAGGAAAAACCGTTGCAGGTGATGCCCTACACTCATCGTGTTTCTCACAATATGAAAAAAGAGGCGAGCCGGTATGGTGTCAGGATGGTTTTCTCAGCACCGATGAAGCTGAGTAGCGTCTGTCCCTTCGCGTCTACAGGAAAGAGAACAAAGCATCTGTGCAAAAAGAATCATGAAAAAATGTTCACCGAGTGTGCTTCAGGACTGGTGCACAAAATTCCCCTCACATGCGGCAGATTTTACATTGGGCAGACGGGTAGATGTTTTAATGAACGGGCACGAGAACATAATTTGGCAATAAGGAACAATGCTGAAGGGCATTTAGCACTCCATTGTGGGAGCTGTGAAGGCAAGAGAAGCGGAAAGAACAATGTACCCTGCACACCAATTTGTCGCGAAACCACGTTTCTGTTCAAGTCAAGAGATTACAGAATCTTAAAAACTGGCGAGAGATGTGTGAGCAATCCGTCTATTTTGCTTTCATCGAGTGAAATTGCGTATTTGGAAGGTCACCTGTAAGTTGTCTGGTGCCTTTTTATGTCCTAATCTAGGTCCTAAAAGGTTTTCAGTTTTCCAAATGCAATGTGTTGCATTGTTTTATTTTCCACCTTTACTACGGTTTCTTGTTTTCTCCGTCCTGTCATTTTTGCACATGATTCTTTTACCTGGTTTTATTGTATTTCAGTTTGTATTTAAATCTTGTCAATTTAAGCGTCTCCAAGGTTTTGTTTATAAGAACTGTCGGGGAAGCTTGCCAGCTAAACATTTAAATACAGACATAACCAATTTTCTTTGGATGCTTCGCATTTTTGTGATATCTTTCTGTTTGTATGTTATATATGTTTTGTAGACTAAAGATGGATTTCTTGTATCGACTGTCGTGGAGAGCGTGTGCAGTGCCTTTTTTAAATATCGGGTATATGTTTGGTTCACCTGACGTCGGATGCAAGACTCAAGTATTTCCAGGTGCTCACCATAGGTAGATTATTACCACTGATGCTGTAAGAAAATTTAAAGGGTGTCGTTTTCGTGTTAGTGACATAGCGACTGTTTTCTTTGCATTAATGGTCATTTGTCACGTCGCGCAAAGCGTCTACCTTGGGCATTCGAAGAAAAATGGTCATTTAGCTTTTGATTTTTTGATATAATGTGCACTCATCTACAAAGACTCCTATTTTTGCTTTTACTTCTTTTATTAATTGACTGATGAATATAGATGAATATAAGAATGAAAAGGGGCCCAAGGGAATGCCCCACTGAACAGGTACTGAGCCAGAGCGCACACCATCAATAAACACGCTCTGTCGCCGTGATGACAAATATGCAGAAATCCATGCAAGCAGTAATAGTTTAGGGTGAGACACACGGTCGAAGGCCTTTCCAAGATCGATGAATATCATGTCAATTTAAACTCGTCCATATAGAACTCCTGCAAATTCGTGAATAGTTTCGAGAGGTTGTGTTGTTTTAGGTAATCCCATCCGAAACCTGTGATCTATTAAGGTGTTGTCATGCAGAAAAATCGAAATATGTTTAAGTATAATACGTTTCAGAGTTTTCGCAGATGTGGGTAACGATTAAATTGATCAGTACGAAGTGATAAGCGACTGCTTTTCAGTTATGGGTATGGCGCACTTCCAGTCATTGGACACTGCTCCACACGAAAAAGACTTATTAAATAAAATGCACAAGTATTTTGATTACCACTAGACATTACTCACGAGAAAGGTTGTTGGTATTCCGTTCATTTCAGGCGATGTTTTAATGGTTAGATGTAAAAAAAGAACTGACTAAAAACTAAAGAAAACAAAAGAACTAAAATGCCTTCTTCAGTCACTGTCGCATTGTGAATGGGCGGGCTTCCAACCGTCATCATTTGTAAACGCTGGACAGACACACACAAAAAAAAATACAGAGCAATCTTTGCAATGGAAGCTTTATCAGTCACGGTTTCATAGTTTATACAAAAGCTGGATAAACATCGTTTTCGGGAAGACAGGTGCCGTTAAAACGCAGCTGGGAGGCAACAAACAATTATTCAAAGATAGACTGATAATATTGTTTTGCGTTTTTAATACTCTTTTCCTTTTCTTTTTTTTTGCAGACGATTGTTGGAAGGTTTACCAGCGTCAATTTGTGTGGGATACCGACGGTGTTGGTTTCTTCTGTCGCACTATTTCCTTCGTCATCTACAAACGCGTGCGGTCTGGAATACTCAGCATCATCGGAACAAATTGCTTGACGCATTTCACTAGGTTCTTAAGAACCTAGTCTTGAAATGCGTCAAGGAATTGAAATGTGTCAAGAACTATAGCTTATTTACGTTCCACGCGTTTGAATTAGAAATACAAATAAAATCAGACAGCAACCTATCCATGGTGTCTAATATATCGACGTCTTCAGCACGCGAAAAATTCAGAATGAAGCATTTTCCCCTTATTTTTAGTGGGACGGCAAAGAAATATTCTTGTCAATACGTTTTAGCGCGGGTCGAATCCACTTTCTCGTCGCCACTTCTGTGTACAAAGGACGTATGCGCTACTTTTAACTTTGTTTATTAACCAGACAAGAGGAAGCGACCAGCGTCGGCCGAGGCGAAAGCCGAACTGGCCGGCTGAAGAACGGAGAGAACGCACGTCCACTGGTGGGACTTGCTTCTTCGAACAACAGGAGGGTGAGTGAGCCCGCCGTGGGGGGCATCCCGCTGGGCACGGAAAGGGGGCGAGTTCGAGGCGACGCTCGTAGAGGGCAGCAAGGGTCTGTCAATTAAGGCGCACTGCTCTAGTCACACCCGAGAACACAGCACTTGAACACAACAAATATTAAATACGTTGCAAGTGCCAATGTGATCATTGTGTTCGATGGTCTTCGCGTCCCAAACTTCGTTAGGTATGGACCCACACTGGTACCCTGCTACTTATATCGCAGACAAGTAGACATATGCTACGTATGCGGCAAACTCGGACATCGTGCGGACGTTTGCCCCGAGCCAAACTCAACCGAATGTAGGGGTTGCGGACTTCCTAACCCCACCTCATCCCATGTGTGCGATCCAAAATGCAAGCTGTGCGGGGGCTTGCACGTGACGGCGGACAAGGTGTGTAGGAAACGCTATCTCATTCCATACGTAGTACGCGCACGACGACAACGAGCGCGACTGGAGCAACAAGAGGAAGTACAGCTAGTTGAAGAAGACAAGCAGCACGCGGCACGAAGCCGATCTAGGTCCAAGACGCCAACACGCAGCCGCTCCCGCTCTCAATCGAAGAGCCGCACACATGCGAGGACAAGTTCTCAGGTGCGCTTCGGTGGAAAAGACAACGGAGGCACGTGGGCAGACAAGGTCAGAGACGCTATCACGCCTCTAAAGAAAAGTGAGTCCCGCAATCCTGATAAAGAGCGAATAGCTATGTTAGAACAGGAACTAAGAGAGCTAAAAGCCGCTTATACTAAGCTAATGCTCGAATTAACTGCAATGGGTAAAGCGAACAGCCGTAAACAAACGCTCACACCTGAGCCATCAACCGCTGTCGAAATTCCCCAACTCGTTGAGACGAACAGACATGAAGAACAATTCGAAGAGTGCCCGCCTTCTAAGAAGCGCGCTTTAACGCAACCGCGAACCACGAAGGACGCTATGGACGCCATGAGCGAGAATATGAGGTTAATGCACGAGAGCATGGTGCGAATGAACGAGAAAATGGACATATTTAGCTCACGAGTACAGAAAATGGAAATGTATCTAAACAATACGGTAGTACCGGCAATGGCAAGGATGAGTTCACAACACATAGGTTCGCAAGGCCCACCTCGCGATGGTCTCACTGCAAGCGGAGGAGGTTACAACGGCCAACATGACAGTGCCGAATAAGACACGCAGTCTCCGCGTCTGGTAATGGAACTGCAGGGGGATCGCCTCAAAAAAGGCGGTCCTCCTGCAGATGGTCAAATCAGAAACCGAGAAACCACACGTCATCATGCTACAAGAAACACTACCGAACTGGCCATTACGGGATATACGGCCGAAGCCCACAGAAAAGAGCAGGGCAGAGGCGTCGCTTTACTGATTAAAAAGAAGATCCCGTACATTCGGCATGAGATCCGCCACACAGCCTGCTATCTAGAACACCTCACGATTGAGATCATACCGAACGACCACGTAGGGAACAAGCAAAGCATCTTCCTCACCAATCTGTACAGCAGCCCTAAGGATACGAGGCAAGGGTTTAGAGGCATTCTGGCCAAGATTGCGCACATCGCCAAAGACAGTCCGCTGATTATAGGTGGAGATTTTAACGCCCCACACCAGGCTTGGGGTTACGCGTATCCCTCTAGCAAGGGAAATCGTCTTCTCACGACAGCCTCCGATCTCGACTTCACGCTGATCACAAACCCGGAGACCCCAACCAGATGTGGCACTTCCACATGTCGAGACACCACACCGGACCTTACTTTTGTCCGGGGCCTCGAAAAATGTGCCTGGCACAACTCAGGGATAGACCTTGGGAGTGACCACTATATTCTCCGAATTGATGCAGAGATACCGGGAAAGAGGCAAAGGGAATACAAACTTATCGATTGGGACAAATTTCGTGCAGTACGGGCGCAGCCATCCAACTCATCAGGAGCAACCACAAAGCACACGATAACGAGCTGGACCGAGCAGCTCAAAGCAGACATCGCAGCCTCGGAACGGACAATTACCACGGACGTTAAGGTAGAGAGGATGGACAGTCGGCTAGCGAATCTTCTCCAAGCCAAACATTCCATTCTAGCCAGGTGGAAGGGTCAACGTCTTAACAGAAGACTACGAAGGAAACTTGCCGAACTCAACAAGACAATTGAACATTACTGCATGGTTCTCTCCCGACAACAATGGGATGAAGTCTGTAACTCCCGCAGAGGAAGTGGGTGGGGACTCATAAAACACCTCCTCGACGAACACGGAGCAAAGTCCAAGACTATGCAACGGATCAGGCTAAGTAAATTAGTACATCGCGAGAAGCAAATCAGTACCGCCGAAGCCCTCCTGGATGACCTTGCCAAACGATACTTACCGCTTAAATCGGGGCTACCCAGTACCTTACAAAGGAACAGCTATGACGGTGCGCCAAACTCAGAGCTAGATACGGACTTCACAGAAAGCGAAGTACGCTTCGCAACTCACGAACTCAACAGTAAATCTGCAGCCGGCCCCGATGGTATCACAAATCGGGCTCTCCGAAACTTAGAGGACGACTCGGTCACGTTCCTAACGCAACAAATCAATGAAGTCTGGAAAACTGGCCAACTACCTGCACAGTGGAAGCATGCCAATACGATCCTCATCCCAAAACCGGGCAAGCCGCTAGGCCTACCCAACCTAAGGCCGATCTCACTGACGTCCTGCCTAGGAAAGCTAGCCGAACACGTCATCCTGAATAGACTATCGGAATACGTAGAAGAAAAGGAGTACTTCCCTTACAATATGATTGGCTTTAGGCCAGGTCTCTCAACGCAAGACGCTATGCTACGTATCAAGAAAAGTCTGTTGGATCGCCCCACACGAGACACCAAGGCGCTACTGGGACTCGACGTGGAGCAAGCTTTTGACAAAATCCAACAGCAAGCCATTCTCAAAGCCGTATCCGACCACAATCTCGGAACACGCTTCTACCGCTACGTCAAGGCGTTTCTGCAGGATCGAACGGCCACTATCCGGATAGGCGAACACGTCTCGGAGAGCTTTAATCTGGGCGATAAGGGAACACCACAAGGCTCAGTGCTTTCACCATTCTTATTTAACTTGGCGATGACAAAGCTTTCTCGCGCATAGGGTGAAATTGCTGATGTGGAGCACACCACATACGCAGACGATGTTACCATCTGGAGCACCGGTGGCAGCGATGCCGAATTAGAAGCGCGCATGCAAGAAGCCATCACGGTTACCGAGGCCCATCTTGCCCCAATGGGACTTCGCTGCTCTTCTAGAAAATCCGAGCTACTCATCTACCACCCCCCAAGACCATGGCCGCCCGTCCAACGACTGGCGCCGACACCACACACCATGCATAGAGTTACACGACAGGGATGGAAATCGCATACCCACGGTCGATAAAATACGAATTCTAGGACTAGTCATCCAAAGCAACGGGTCCAACTGGGCGATGCTTGACAGCATCACGATCAAGATTCCAAACGCGATCCGGATGTTTCGGCGCATCATGAACAGACACAGAGGACTGAGCGAGGACAACGCTATTCAAATGGTCCATGCTTTTGTACTCTGTCACATCACATACGTGGCTGCAATGCTCAACTGGAAAAAGGAACATCAGAGAAGGCTTGAGGTACACATACGCCGAGCTTTCAAGACAGCGTTGGGGCTCCCCGATAATGCCTCCACTGAACTACTCTTACAGCTAGGAGTGCACAATACCCTTGCCGAAATCATCGAGGCACAGCACACGGCACAGATTGCACGCCTATCAAGCACCAAATCGGGCAGAGAGATTCTCGTTAAGCTCGGCCTGAACACCATAGTAGAAAAGGACAACGTCCTGCAGTTACCTAAAGTCGTGCGAGAAGCGATCAAAGTGTCCCCCTTCCCAAGAAACGTACACCCGATCCACAATCAAGGAAGAAGGCTCGCCCGCGCCAAAGCCCTCGCTGCGGACGCGGCACAGTTCCCCGACCAGACAGCTTTCGTGGATGCAGCGTACGTAACGGGAAAGCATGCCTACTCGGTAGCAGTAGTCGACGGACACGGGCGTACGCGCAACTCACTCACACTTTACACCAAGAAGCCAGAGGTAGCTGAACAAGCAGCGATAGCACTAGCTCTAAAAGACACGGACTTCACAACTGTATACAGCGACTCTAGAGCAGCCACTCGAGCTTTCGCCAAGGGCGGGATAGACAAGACGACGCTACGGATCTTAGGCGGAAGTAACATCACCGATCACTCCATCGTATGGTTCCCGGCACACATGGGCAGCTTAGGGGGCGGCCTGCGGAATCTCAATGAGATCGCACACGAGGCGGCGCGAGGACTCATCGACCGCGTTCCTCCGGTTTCCCCTGCTACTCCACATATCGAGTACAGAGATCAATTATTCACGTACAACGAGCTCACTAAGCACTTTTATCTAGGCAGACGAGCATTTCCCCTCCCGGATAAGAAATTAACCCGCAGCCAATCAGTCACGTTACGCCTGCTCCAAACGAACCCATACCCCAACCCCTGGCGCATGAAGCACATCGACCCAGACTACGACGGACAACATGTGTGTGAACGGTGCAGTGACCGTGTAGACTTAAACCATATGCTGTGTGGTTGTGCATCGAGCGACGCCTACGCCAAGAACAAGGAACATTGGGACAAAGTGGTAAAAAGTGCTTCACTACATGATCAGCTTCGGGCTGTCCAGGAGGCCCGCGCGGCGGCGGAGAGCTTCGGGCTCTCTGTTCCGACGTGGGAGCTGCCCTCTACACCTGGCGCCTAGCCGAGTGTCCTCCAGGACCCCTACTGTGGGAAATAAAGTTTTGCCAAACCAAACCAAGTGCCAATGTTTCGCTTTATTATGAACTGTTTTACGTCACACTGACACAGCGTATGAAAGAGCAATGAACAAGGGTAGAGGTCGAGCCAACGTTTCTACAAGTGGACTTGTCTTCATCCGGGCAAAGCGATCATTACTGACAGGGGTTTAAATACCCTTTTCCTTCCAAAGAAGAAAAGCTGGGGAGGGGGAGAGTGGGTGAGAAGAAGGTAGGTCAAGGAGTGAAAGCAAATATATAAAAAGAAGTTTATTCAGCACGTATTTCTCAGTCTGGAACCGTTAATCCTGTGGACTGAAAAAGAAATGTAAAGCGGCAGTACCAGGAAAATTTACAATGCGGGGTGGATGATTAGTCGCCACCTAAAGCAGGTTCAGTGCAGATACACTTTTCCTAAAAAGGGGACAGGCATTCCAAAGGGTCCCGATAAGGAATATATCTGCAGGGGAACAATTCCTAAATACTTTCTACAAAGCGGATGGAGAAAGACAAAGAAACAATAAACAGAATAATAACCGCACAGTTAACCACACCTTCCACGAAAAAAAAAACAACCGAAAAATCGAGGTCCAACTCAAGTTCAGAAAGCCAAAGGATAAGCAACAATAGCTAGAATTTACGAGTCATCATCCGAGACATTGTTGCAAGGCATATTTGTAGGACATTCGACACGGCTTGGGAGAACATGTAGTGATGATAATGACTGTCAAAACGAACTACATTTATTGAAAGTAACGCTGATTCAGAGGACCTATGCCGGTAACTCGCTTAATATGGCCCTCGAGAAAGCAAGCACTTTAAACTGCAAAGATGTGCTCACAAAACGACCAAAAGCTAACACTGAACGCCAGCCTTCTTTCGTAGCTAAATACTTCAATGCCCTTTATAAGATAAACAATATTCTGCGGAAATACCACTCCATGCTAACGTAGAACGAGAAGAAGAAGATGGTTTACACGGTATGAAGGAGCAATGAACAAGGGTAAATGGGGTTAGCCGCAGTTCGTAGGTCGCCTCGACCTGCGAACTGAGGCTTTACCCTTTACCCTTGTTCAGTGCTCCTCCAATCTATCGTGTAATGAACGCCTGAAGAAAATACTTCCGGAGGCAACAAGGGTAACATACAAGCGTAACACAATCCTCAGAGACATTCTAGTATATTCTAAACTCGACAACAAGCATCCAACACACAACCACATCCTTGCTCTCCACCTAGATGTAAGACGTGCAATCATATACAACACGACACCACGGTTAAAAGTAATGCAAGCGATTTCACTTTCCACCTATAATCAGGCTTTAATTGCACATCTTCAAACGTTGGGTACCTTCTTAAATGCTCTTTCTGTCATAAACAGTACATCGGAGAGACACGGCACCCAATGAACATAACGCTTAATGGCCATCGGGCAGACACAGGTGTTAAAAAAAAGGATGGAGTATATCCAATTAAACTGCGCTTATTAAATTTCTTGATTACACGATTGTACGACAACGGTGATCGTTCCTCGTCCGTGTCCGGCACCCAGTCTGTTTTTCTCTCCTGGTCCCCGGTCCCCCGGCGCGCGGGAGCGCGTCCTCCTCACCCTCTGTCTGCCTCTCTCTCTGCTCTTGTGGACGCCTCGGGGCCTCGGGTTACAGCGGCAGACCCTGCCTGCCTTGCTTGTCCCGTTCTTTACGCCTGGCTCGCAGAGCGGCCGTTCAGCTGGGCGTCCTCGTTTTTGAGAGCTGGCGTTAACATTCGGCCATCCTGTCAGACCGACCGTCTCGGTCGGAATCGTTCTCGCAGTCAGATTCTTCTGAGCTCGTCTCCTTGAATTCTCTGTCCCAAAGCTTCAGTTTTGCTCTTCGCCTCGGCCGAACCTGAGGCATGTTCTCAGTGCGGTAGCGGTCGTTTGGCAGCCTTTCTCGCACTATGTACGGTCCTTTGTATTTTGCTTTCAATTTCCTCGATTCTCCGCTTGCTACCGGCTCTCGTTCCACCAGTACAACATCTCCGGGAGTGTACGTCGGCGCCTCCGTCCGCCTCTTGTTGTACCGCTCCTGTTGCTTACGCTGGTCCTCTCGAATATTTTGAGCCGCTGAGGCTCGTCTGGCTTCCATTTCATTGTCAAATTCTTCTTCGAGGGCATCTTCCACGCTGTCGCCTTTAATGCCCCGTGGCCTGAAGCTGAAGAGCAGTCCGAACGGCGTAGTTTTGGTAGCTCGGCGAAGCGTATTGTTGATGCCCCACATCACCCGAGGCAACACCGCATCCCAATCTCTTCCGTTCTCATCTTCCGTCATGCTCGCCACAGCTGGGGTTATCATGCGATTGTATCTTTCGACTTGACCGTTAGCCCGTGGTGTGGCGGTTGCGTTTTTGACATGCCTGATTTTGTAAGAGTCGCATGCCGCTCTGAACTTGGCACTTGTGAAAGCTGTCCCTCGATCTGTGATCACCATTGCTGGTGAGCCAAAGATTCCTGACACATCATGTAGAAACTGCGCCGCTGGTGCAGCTGATGTGTTGCGGACTGCACGCAACATTACGAACTTTGTGAAGGCATCGACGACTACGATTATGTAGGCGTTTCCGGACTTGCTTCTTATAAATTGGCCGAGGTGGTCAATATGTATTGCCTGAAATGGCTTATTGCCCTTGTCGATGCTGTGGAGCTTGCCTGGTCTCTTTCCAGATGGAGTCTTGTGGAAGAGACATTCGATGCAGGAAGCGATATACCTTCTGACGTAACGCTTCATGCTTGGAAACCAGTACCTTTCTTTTAATTTGGTCAAAGTTTTTTCCACACCAAAATGGCCAATGTCGTCGTGGCATGACTTCACGATTCTCCATCGTAGTTGACTCGGCACTACCCAGAGTAGCTTTTCCTCCGAGTCAGTGTCTTGGTTTTTCTTGAACACGATGCCGCTACGCAGCCGGTAATCCCTTTTGACGCGCTTGTCTTCTTTGGAGAGGTCTTCTTTTTTTTCTATCCTTTCCTTCAACGCTTGCACCTTTGGATCGTTAATCTGGGCAACGGTGAGGATGTCCTCTATCTCTACGCATGTCGCGAGGACTTGAAGGCCAGGAACGATGTCGGTCTCTTCGGGAGGGTCGCATGCTGAACGGCTTAGTGCGTCAACATGTGTCATTGCCGTCCCTTTTCGATATTCCATGTCAAAGTCGAACTCTTGCATCCGCAACCACCATCGGCCTATACGGGGAAGGAGATTCCTTTTGCTCATCGTTGCGCGTACTGAGTTGCAGTCGGTTACCACTTTGAAATTCATCCCGATTAGGTACACTTGAAACTTCTCTAACGCCCAAACAACAGCCAGCGCTTCGAGTTCATACGAGTGGTATCTCTCCTCGCAGTCAGTTGTTCGGCGGCTTGCGTACGCAACAGGGTGAAGCTGCCCATCCGCTTGCTCTTGCAAAAGAATTGCCCCTAGGCCATCTTTGCTGGCATCCGTGTGCACCTCTGTTCTTGCGTTGAACGAGAAATGCGCCAGAACTGGTCTTTCCGTCAACCTAACTTTTAATTCACTGAACGCAGCATCGTGCTCTGAGGTCCATTTCCAAGCTGCATCTTTCGATGTCAGCTGCGTTAGAGGCTTAGCAATGCTGGCGAATCCCTTTACAAATCTTCTAAAGTAGCTTGCAAGACCCAAAAACTGACGCACCTGATGTACATTGGCGGGTTCCGGGAAGTCAGCGACGCTCTGGATCTTTAAACTTCCGGGTCGTACCCCTCTGGCCGAAATATCATAGCCAAGGTAGTCGACTCTCTCGTAGAAGAAACGGCACTTGCCTAAACGGAGAGTCAATCCCGCTCCCCGGAGGACATCCAATAGCACCCGTAGGTGGTCCAGTCCCTCTTCCACGGTTGTTGTGGGTAGCAGAATGTCGTCCATGTAGGCGAGAGCCACGGTGTATCGCAGGGGACCCAGTACAGCGTTGATCATTCTCTGGAACACTGCCGGTGCGTTGGCCAAGCCAAATGGCATTCGCACAAATTCATAATGGCCGTCTGGAGTAACGAACGCAGTCTTGTGTTTCGATTCTTCGGTCATCGGGATTTGGTAGTAGCCTGACGCGAGGTCTAGGCTCGTGAAGAAGCATTTTCCTCTTAGTCGGTCGAGTTGATCATCAATTAGCGGTAGCGGATACCGATCCTTTTTTGTGACACGGTTGAGGGCTCGGTAGTCCACACAAAGTCGTTGCTCCCCTGTCTTTTTTCGCACCAGCAGGATAGGACTTGCATAATCCGATTTGGAGTCGACAACAATGCCAGCTTGTTTTAGCTCTTCGATCATTTCCTTTGTTTGTGCTCGTTCGGCGTAGGAGAGTCGGTAGGGACGAAATTTCACTGGCTCCGGTGATGTCAATTCAATGTTCATTTCAGCAGCATTCGTGCAGCCGATCTCTGAAACGGTGTTTGCGAAGCAGTCCCGATATTCACAAAGAAGCTTTTCGAGTTTTTCTCGCTCTTGAAGAGTAACACCTGGACCTGTCTTGATATCCTCGCTCGGCATCATTAAAGGCCGAGTAACACTGGTTTCCGAGTCACACTCTCGCAGTGGCGTGTCGTCCGGGTAGCAAATTTCCGCTCGTGCGATCCGCTCGTTCTCTTTGATCATCAGATCATGATTGGAAATATTCATGATCGGGACGCATGTTTCATTGTCCCCGTCAACGCTGAGGACACAGCGTGGTATGCAATGCTCCCGACCCTCTTGGCACCTGAGCTGGACGTCAACGAACACATCCGAGCATGGTGCGCTGCCTGTGGCGTGGATTTTAACGAAACCAACGTATTGTGGGGGCACCACCGTTGTTTCCTTCGCCCAAAGGCATACGGGTCGTTCTGGGAGCTCTGGTATTTCAATCGACTGAAGGTTGTCGTCTCCGTCGTCCACGCTATCGTGTTCCTCAAATATCCGCACGGTATTCTTCCGCCTCACAACCGTGACGTGTGGTTGCTCGGTGAAAGGCTGACCCACAAGTAGGGGTATGGTCTGTGACGCGTCGGGAACAACCAGCACAGGAACGTCCGCTGTAGCTTGGTCGACCGTCAGAGTGATGTGCGCTTCTCCACACGGTGTCACATGCCCTGATCCGTAACCCCCGATGGTGAACGGCTTAGTCAACTTCGAGTAAGCGATTCAAATTCGGTCTGCATCCTCTTTCCGCAGAGTTACGCATTGGCTGCCGAGATCGACGTATGATCTTATGTCGGAGCCGTTTGCTTTTGCCATCATAAAATACTTTTCGTTCGCCTTTTCAGCGGCTCGGAGGTCGAATCCCACGACGTTTTGAGCGACGCGGGCTCCTCTCTGTGTCTTTGCCCTGCAGTCATTTTCTTCGTGACCCACTCGCCCACAAGCTCTGCATCTCGCCCTCCGCGGCGGTGCGGGGCAGTTGAGAGACACATGGCCGTACTCGCTGCAGTTGAAGCAGAGAGGTTCTCCTCTCTCGTTCCATGGCGGCTTCCTCCTCGCCCTCGGAGAAGCGTCCCTGAGGCCGCGGCTGGTGTTCAAGGTCGCCGCCGGAGCTTCGCCGATTTTGTTTGTGTGGCCGTTGGAAATGGCGGAGGAGCGCGCACTCGGGAGGCCACCCGACTTCGAACATTTAGAGGCGATGTTTCCTAGCCTTTCTTCGAGGCGTTTCAGGCAGTGAAGGAGATCCTCCGGTGACTCGTACGTGCGTACGCTCACTGCTCTGATTACCTCCTCGTCGTAGAGCCCCGTGATGAGGTATTCAATGCACGCTTCATCTGCGAGGGCGCAACGGCGAGCTTTCGATAGCTTGTCATAATAGTAGCACTCGATGGGCTCACCTCGCTTTTGTCGTCTTTCCTCCATCTCCCTATGGAGTCGTTGCGATCCCGCTGTCATGGGGAAGGCGCGCCTGATTGCTTCTTTCCATTCCGGCCAGGTTTTGTTGACGGAGGAGAGGGAGTCATACCATATCTTCGCAGGACCTTCCAACCTTGACAGTGCATTGCCAGATGTCAGCCGGTCGGACCAATGGTAAACTTGTGCCAAGTCGTCTACGCGCCGTATCCACGCGTCTGCCGCTGGAGAGCTGGAAGACACCGGATCGAACGAAGGCACCAACCGAGCAGTCTCTGCCGCGCCGATGATGGGTGTAGCCGCTGCTTGCTGCGTCTGAAGCAAGGCGATTCCGTTGATAGCTTCTCTCACTGCTGCCTGAACGCTGGCTTGCAGAATTTCTGCCACGTTGATCGCTGAGTGGGGTACCTGAGGTAAGTTGCCGCTGGTTACCGTGTCGTCTGCGCCTTGGCCTGAGTCGTCGTTCCCGCCATCGCTGCCCGGTCGTCCGCCATCTTCGTTCGTCGACGATGCTCCGTTGCGAGTGACTGGCATGGTGGGGTTTGACAGTTCGGGCGCACGTTGCCTATCCCACTTCTGATTTTTGTTAAAAAAAAGGATGGAGTATATCCAATTAAACTGCGTTTATTAAATTTCTTGATTACACGATTGTACGACAACGGTGATCGTTCCTCGTCCGTGTCCGGCACCCAGTCTGTTTTTCTCTCCTGGTCCCCGGTCCCCCGGCGCGCGGGAGCGCGTCCTCCTCACCCTCTGTCTGCCTCTCTCTCTGCTCTTGTGGACGCCTCGGGGCCTCGGGTTACAGCGGCAGACCCTGCCTGCCTTGCTTGTCCCGTTCTTTACGCCTGGCTCGCAGAGCGGCCGTTCAGCTGGGCGTCCTCGTTTTTGAGAGCTGGCGTTAACACAGGAAACAACCTTGCGAAACAGTTTCCTACCATTTCAATCAGAAAGGGCATAAGTTTGAAGAAATTAAAATATATATTCTCCAGTCAGGATTTAAATCTTCAAGGGACAGGAAAAATAAAGAGGCATATTTATTCCACAATTTTAGAACTTTGGAATCAGGAGGAATAAATATCTCTAAGGGAACGTTAAAATCAGATAAATATATTCCCTCTTCACCATTATTATTCGGGAAAACCCCGGCCCTCAGTTACCAGCGGCTGCGGAACAACTGACCACGGCGGCGGTCAGACCTGTGACGCAGCAGGGGGTGCTAAGAAAGCCTGGCTCCGCTGGACAGGCCGCCATTGGAAACTGACCCTGGCTACGTTTAATGCTATAACCCTAGCTAGGAAGCTAGCTTAGCAGTGCTGTTAGAGGAACTAGAGGGCATGAAATGGGATGTCATAGGGCTTAGTGAGGTTAGGAGGCCGAATGAGGCATATACTGTACTGAAGGATGGGCATGTACTGTGTTATCGAGGTTTACCAGAGAGGCTACAACTAGGAGTAGGTTTCCTTGTCAATAAGTATATAGCGGGCAATATAGATGAATTCTGTAGTAGTAATGAGAGGGTTGCAGGCATCGTAATTAGGCTTAATAAGCGGTATAAACTGAAGGTTGTACAAGCCTATGCACCTACATGTAGTTATGATGACCAGGCAGTTGAAAGCTTCTATGAAGATGTAGAATCAGCAATGCGAAAAGTAAAGACGCAGTATACTGTACTAATGGGCGATTTCAATGCCGAGGTAGGGAAAAAACAGGCAGGAGACAAGGCAGTAGGTGACTATGGTAGTGGTTCTAGGAATAGCAGGGGGGAGTTACTAGTTGAGTTTGCAGAGCGCAATAACTTACGAATCATGAATACCTTCTTCAGCAAACGGAAGAACCGGAAATGGACATGGAAGAGTCCTAACGGAGACACTAAAAATGAAATCGACTTCATAATGTGTTCAACCCCCACCATTATGCAAGATGTAGAGGTAATCGGGAAAGTGCGATGCAGTGACCACAGGATGGTGAGGTCCCGAATTAGCCTAAATCTGAAGAAGGAACGCAACAGATTAGTAAGAAAGAAACCCATCAACGAATTAGCGGTGAGGGAGAGGGCAGAAGAGTTCAGGATCTCGCTACAGAATAGGTTTTCAGCTCTAACTGAGGATGGCGACATTACCCTAGAGGCAAGGAACAATAATTTCAGAGATATCATTACTGAGTGCACGGTAGAAGTAGGCGGTAGGATAGTTAGAGAGGATACCGGCAAGCTGTCTAAGGAGACGGAAGATTTGATTAAGAAACGCCAGAGTATGAAAGCTTTCAATCCAACAGACCAGATCGAATTGGCCGAGATATCAAAGCTAATCAATGAGCGCAAGGTGGCCGATATAAGGAAGTATAACATGGAGAAAATTGAGCATGCTGTAAAGAACGGGGGAAGCGTTAAAGCGGTAAAGAAGAAATTCGGCATAGGCAAAAACCAGATGTATGCGGTAAGGGACAAGGCGGGCAACGTCATCACTAATATGGAAAAGATAGTCAAAGTAGCCGAGGAGTTCTATACAGATATCTACAGTAGCCAAAGTAGTCAGGACCGTAATGAGATTTGCGGTAGGGAAAAACAGTCAGACGTTCCACCAGTGACGAAGGACGAGGTCAAGAAAGCACTAGAAACTTTGAAAAGGGGGAAATCAGCTGGAGAGGATCAGATAACTACAGATTTGCTGAAGGACGGGGGGGATATTGTGCTAGAAAAACTGGCCACCCTGTATACGCAGTGACTGGTGTCATCGACGGTACCGGAATCATGGAAGAATGTAAACATTATCCTCATTCACAAGAAAGGAGACTCTAAGGACCTTAAAAATTACAGACCAATCAGCTTACTGTCTGTTACGTATAAGGCATTTACTATGGTAATCGCTAATAGAATCAGGACAACCTTAGACTACAATCAAGCAAAGGATCAAGCAGGGTTTCGGAAACGGTACTCTACTATCGATCATATCCATACCATCAATCAGGTGAGAAAAATGCTCGGAATATAACCAGCCCTTATACATAGCATTCATTGATTATGAAAAAGCATTTGACTCAGTTGAAACCTCGGCGGTGATGCAGGCATTGCGAAATCAGGGAGTAGACGAGCCGTACGTGAAAGTGCTGGAAGATATATATAGTGGCTGCACAGTTCTGCATAAAGAAAGTAACAAAATTCCCATAAAGAAAGGTGTTAGGCAAGGAGACACAATCTCCCCAGTACTATTCACAGCTTGTTTAGAGGAAGTAGTCAGAGACTTGGAATGGGAGCAGTTAGGGATAAGGGTATACATGGAGAATACATCAGTAATCTGCAATTTGCTGATGACATTGCCTTGCTAAGCAACTCGGGGGATGAACTGCAAATAATGATTGACGACCTAGACAGGAAAAGTAGAAAAGTAGGCCTTAAAATCAATATGCAGAAGACTAAGGTAATGTTCAACAGCCTCGCGAAGGAACAGCAGTTTACATTAGGTAGCGAAATACCGGAAGTAGTAGGCGAATATGTCTACTTAGGACAGGTAGTAACCGCATATCCGGACCACGAGAAGGAAATAACAAGAAGAATACGATTGGGATGAAGCGCATTTGGCAAGCACTCGCAGATTATGACTAGCAGCTTACCGGTATCGCTCAAGAGGAAAGTATACAACAGTTGCATCTTGCCTGTACTCACCTATGGGGCTGAAACGTGAAGGCTAACCAAGAGAGCTCTACTTAAGCTGAGGACAACCCAGAGGGCTATGGAACGAAAAATGGTAGTGGTAACATTAAGAGATAGGAAGCGTGCAGAGTGGGTCAGAGAAATAACTCAAGTTACCGACATTCTAGTAGAAATTAAGAAGAAGAAATGGACATGGGCAGGACATGTAGTGCGAAGAGAGGATAACCGATGGTCGCTGAGGGTAACAAACTGGATTCCAAGAGAAGGAAAGCGTAGCAGGGTGTGGCAGAAAGTTAGATGGGAGGATGAGGTTAAGAAGTTCGCAGGGGTTAAGTGGATGCAGCTAGCTCAGAACCGGGTTAATTGGAGAAATATGGGAGAGGCCTTCGCCCTGCAGTGGGTATAGTCAGGCTGATGATGATGATGATGATGATGATGATGATGATGAATCTCATATAGCGTTCATTGTGCAGTTTATCCCCATCCGCAGTAGCATAAGCTGCACATGTTTCTCCAAACAGGTTTCCTTCTTAGCACTTCCTACTTATGTTGGCCCTCGCACTTTCCTTTTTTTTTGCATGCCAGGTGTGTTTCACTGTGTGGTTATGATTCTGTTCCTTTTTCCGTCACCCCCCCCCCCCCACACCCCTCCCCCTGTTTGCAGAAAGTATTGAAGAATTTCGGGTATCTTATAATTGCGCGAACAAAAACACACACAAGACAGGGTACAGGACGAGCGCAAACTGCCAACTGTTTAGAAGGAAAACGGGGAACTTATATTTAAACCTTCGACCACTCAGGCGTTCATAGCCCAATCGCACTCAGGCCACCCGGCATCAAAATTCATCAATGACAAGCCTAAGCATGTATGACCAAATAGAACAGGGTTTATGATGATACAGATCTTAGCAACAACAGCAACAACAACTGTTCTTGCTAAGATCTGTATCGTTTATTTATTGGTAACCTTGTTGTGTTTAGTCATACATGCTTAGGCTTGTCATTGATGAATTTTGATATCGGGTGAGGTGAGTGCGATTATGGTATGAATGCCTGAGTGGCAGAAGGTTTAAATATACGTTCTCCTTTTTCCTTCCTTTTTCTTTTTTTTTTTTTTTTTTTTCAAGATTCTAGGGCCAATTTTTGTGGTGCGGCTCATGCATTAGCGACGAAAACAATTTTTTTGTTCAAATAAAAACAGACCAATCAGTGAATGTGAGGCCTTTATTTACCATTCAGTCGTGACTCGCAGACTTCCGGCTCCGGGTTGGTGGTGTGTTCTGGTGCACGTCCAGCCCACAAGTCGTCTTCAGTCCCTTAAAAACTCTGAAATTCCGGCCACCTTGAAACTACGGGATATAATATCCGTAGACACGGAGTTCCACGCGGAAAACATCCAGCCAAGCAAAGTCGCGAGCGGTGCCCACTTCCGCCGTCGTTCGGCGTCTAGTCGTGATTGCCGTTTACGATCCTTTCTTAGCACTGCCTTCGGGATCCAGCCTTAAAAGGTCAATTACTGCTGACGTCCAGGGGTTGCAGCATGTCGGCGAGACCGCCCGGAATAACGGTCATGTCACTGCGGATACTGTGCAGGTGTTCTTGAACCCTATCGATACATCAAGCGACCGCGGAAGTCGCAAAGGAAAACCGCGGGGGCTGACGATACCGATGCCGATATGGATTGCAGAAGCTCGCAGCATAGAGAATATAATAATAATAACTACTGACTTCGAACGCCATCCGTGGGCGGCATTTGGAAGCTCCTGTATGCGTGCGTTTTGAAGGCTATTCCAAAGTAGTTTGTGGAAAGTTTTGGGTTCGGCCCTTACGTGGATTTATTTTTATATTTGCTTTCAGAAATGGGGGGGTGCGACCCATACATGGGAGCGCCCCCTACACGCGTTTATAGGCACTATGCGAAAGGGAGTCTGAAGGGGCATATATAGACGATGACACCGCCCAATATGTGTTTGCAATGGAGACAGCAGCTTCAAGGGAAACGAATACCAAAAGCATGAAAACGTGTAAAATTAGGATGAATTCCAGACGGTCACTGTGGTGTGTGCGCGTAAAAAAACTTCATTTGGAGGTAGCTTGAGGTAGCCTGGGCAACCTCACGCAAACAATAGGTGGGCTCCTCATTACAGGAACCCATCAGCGACCGCCGCTGCTCGGGCTCGGTGGACCAGGGCCGTCTGGCTTGCCAGATCGGAGCAGCCGAGTTCGGAGTTGACTGGCATGCCACACCATGTGGAAGATGTCCGAAAACTTCTCCGCACAGTGCGAGAATTTTCCTGTACAGCCAGGATGAAAGTGTTTTAAAACTGCGGGGCACAGCAGAGTTTTGGTGTAAAGGCGGAGGAGTGTGAGTTCCTTCAGCTTTGTAAGGCCCTTACAAAGCTTAGGATAAACTGCACGGCCGATTTGAAATAATTCAGTAATTTCTCGAAAAGTGGGAGCCGGATCGGGCTCAGGATCAGTATCATAAGGGTCTGAAGGCGTTACCCGGAGAGTGAGCGCGCGGGCGGTGGCGTCTGCCGTTTCATTGCCTTCGAGGCCCATGTGAGCTGGAGCCCATACAATCTTTCGAGATGCGGAGGCCCCGAGGTAGTCACTGTTTTTAAGGATGCGGTGTTTTATATTTCTGCAGGCCCCACTCAAGTCGGTGATGATGACTCGCGAGTCCTTGTCTGCGGCGCCTAATGAGATGACTACTTCTTCCGCATGTGTTGTGTCTTGAGCTCGGAACGTTAGGCCATTCACTGTGATTTTTTGATGGAAGACTGCGGCTGTATACCACCCTCCATGGGGAGGGCCTGAGGCGTCCACGTAGAATATTCCGTGTTTGTCCCATAGTGACGGGCCATGTGGCGCGTGCCACTGTGGTCGTCACGTGTCATGTTGGCCGGAAGAGGGCGTACGTGCAGGGCTTATCTCCCGATTTCAGGAATGCGTACGCGCTCTTCCGTAAGTTTTGGGTGGTGGATGTGTAGCCGGGCTAATAGGCGGCGTCCCAACGGCGTTTTTGAAAGCCTTGTGTATTGATTGGTCAAGTGCGCCTCCCGGAGCTCCGCGAATGTGTTTATCATCCCCAGGCTCATAAGACGCTGGTTGGATGTGTTGATCGGGAGATCGAGGGCACGCTTGTACATCTTTCCGAGAGTCACTTCGAGGGCGTTCTCATCAAACCTGCGCAGGTGGAGGTAAGGAGTCGAGTAGAGTACTCGCCTTGTCGCGAATGCATGCGCCCGCTGCAAAGCGTCTGTGCACCGTAACCCACCGCGTTTTTTTGGAAACCCGGCGCACCATCCAGTTTGCGAACTGCCGCTTAAAATCCCTGGACACTGGCCTGAAGCTCCGGCTTCCACCTGGCCTACCCCGACGGGAAGAAACTTTGCTGTGCCGCCTGTGGGTTGGTGTAGCATTCACAAACTCGTATTCTTTTATGATAGGTATGGCAGACAGCCCTGTATGTACAAACTGTGGGTGCGACGATTCTATAGGCCACATTCTTTGTGAGTGCCCCATATACAGTGAGGAAAGACAGTGCCTGTGCCGTACGCGGGAGCATCTCGATGGACGCCCATTGACTTAAATAAAGATTTTAGGTCCCAGGTCAAGGCGGTCGTCTGCGGTGAAGGCCTCCTGGGCACTGCTCCGCTTTACAGGCCTAATCGAACAACTATGACTGCTGTTATGTTAAGGGATATGACTGTGACGTGATGTGATGTGGCATGTCTGTGATGTGACTGTACTAACTTCAAAAATCCCTCTCTCACAACTTTTATATCCACTCACCCCCTTCCCTCAGTGCAGGGTAGCAAACCGGCTGCTTTTACGGGTTAACCTCCCTGCCTTTCCTCCCATCTTCCTCCTCCTCCTCGGCGCACCATCCGGCCCACATGGTCCCCACCTTGCGCAGTTTTGCTAGTGTTGTATCAGCCCGTCGATGTTTGTGGATAAGGAAACCAAGTAATCTAATCTCATCATGTTCGGGTATCGAACCGCTGGCCAGGGATTTTGGTGGCGAACTTAGACAACGGGCGAATGTGCACAAATTCGGATTTGGACGGCGAGCATTGAAGGCCGCAGCGGCGGGTGTAAGCGTATACGATCTGCGCCGATTGCTGCAGGTTGGCCTCAATGTCTCCAACCGATCCTACGTGTTTGGCCCAGAGGGTTATGTCGTCGGCGTACAGCGCGTGCTGGACGTCTTCGACCTTCGCCAGCTGAGCCGGGAGTTCCATCATGGCAAGATTGAAAAGTAATGGTCAATGATCCGTTTGTATGGCCACATGATAAGACTGAGATATTGTTTATGTCAAAGAAAGTTCCAAGAGCAGTGAAGAATCTGCAGTGGAGAAATGCGGAAGCCTCAGCGTTTCTACCACACACGATGCATCGCGCGCCCCTTGTCGAACACGAACAGCGTTTCTTTGAACGCATCAAAATTCACCGGCATTCTATAATTGGTTTACAGGAAAGGTAAGGTGCAGTATCTGTCGCACTTGTTTCTGTGGACGCCTAAAATGTTTTGGGTACCATCGAGTCCACACGCCGGCGGCCGGACTTTCACGTATTGACCTAGTAAGACTTTTGCATTAGGTGGCTGTTAGAGAATGTTGTCTATAGAAGGGCAGAGGCTGAGAGTTACAGGTATTCAGGAGAAGAATTGTATATTCAGCGGCATGCCCACGTGGCAACACAGCAGGATTTTAGAGGCTGAAGTCATCTACTCCACATCGACAAATGAAATCAGCTGAAGGAGCCCAACGAGAAAGAAATTTCGTCTTATTTGGAAAAAACGGTGCAACACCACAGCACTGACTTCAATGCCAGAAAGATAACAAAGGAATATGAGATAACAATGCTTTATCTATAGGAACAAACAAAAATGGAAAGCCGGATGAAACAATGGAAGAGATAAGCAGTAAAAAAGTAACAAATAACTGAGCGATGGCGACACGATAAAAAATGCAGTAAAAGAGCCAGAAAGGCCGTTAATAAGAAGGACGAAAAGAACCAAAGCCAAAAGGGGCCAATAAGAGCTAAAAGTTGAATTCGGAAATTATGAACAATAAAACGGCGAAATTAGAATATCAACACTTTAATACTGTAACTGTCCTTGGCTCAAATAGTTTAATGCTCGTTTTGTTCCAGATATCGAGGGGTTGTTTGCACGATTTTCTCCTATAGCTTTAGAATGTGGGTGGCTTCTATGATTTCGCGAAGAAAGAACTCACAGGAACAGGAGACGCATATTGAACTACCATGTTTCTCTTTTCAGTACTGTAAACGTTATCTAATGGGCCATAAGACACTCATTGAGGCAACGCCTGGTTTGCTCCACGTAGGCCTTGACACAGCTCAGAGGAATTTTATAGGCCACGCCAACATCTCCAGGAGCGAAATGTGCTTGGTGCGGTCAGGGGGGCTCTCGCAAGGCCGGGACATTCACTTTGCGGCAAAGCTTGGATAGCTTGTCGGGGAACACAACAAATGCCTTTTGCCAATCCCGTGAAAAAGAGTATGCAGGTAAGGCACCACAGCAACCTTGTGATTGCGGTCTGGGCCTCACTTATTTTCAATTTGTCCAAGAGGCAGCCGGCTACTGAAATCAGCAGGTGCTTAGCGTAATTGAGCTTTTACCAGTCGATGAGGCTGCTCTTCGAGTCCCATAGAGTGTACACAGCACTACATAGGCACGCAATGGCTGTCATAACGACCTTAGAGTGAGCCTAACTGTAAGACAACACTGCTCATACTAACAACAAACGTCTACCATCGATAGCCTTTAATCAAGAAAGCGTAAACACCCCCTCTAGGGTGAATCATGGGTGCCAATGAGAGGTGAGAGCCGCTGTTCAAAGTAAGAACGCCTTTGTGAAACGGCACTAACTTACTGGCCAAAATGATGAGCTATAATTTGAAAACCCTTAGAGCAACTGACGAAGAAAGCTGTTTATCTAGCAGTCGGTTATGATGGCAAAGAAAGATATCGTTTAAGTTTGGAGCAATGCAGGAGGCAATGCAGACTGTTTTTTTAATAGAATTATTGTCACCCCACGAAGCGTAAAGAAGACGCCCCTCGAGATATTGCAAGGATTTTGAAATGTGACGAATCCGAAAGCGTCACTACAGCCTTCATCGCACAAAAGAAGCTTGTCATGTGAAGGAGAGTAATAAAAGTCCTTATTATCGAACAAAACGGGAATGAGAGTGCCACTGCCATCTTGTAGAAATTCGAAACCTTGTCTCGAATCCTTCAAAAGGGAATGATAATCGATTGTCTAAACCTTGGGTTTGATTTGAAGGAATGGCCTCAGGTATTTCCAGCAAGTGCCTTTTTGAGTGACAATTACCCGCAATGAGCAGTCAACTTTGTTCACTTTCGCGGCGTAAAATACGTCCAAGTTTTCCTTGCCTTCCGCATCTAAGCTTGCAAAAATCTGTCAAGACATTGGGCACCCGCAAACTTGCTTAGCCTTTGACTGTGCTCTGGAAAGGGAAACCTTATCACGCCGTACAAGAACAGAAGCTAAATCTTCAGCATCTTATTTTACAAAACGAGTCTTAGGCTAGGATAAGAGAAGCATTCTCTTTGTTCACGTTTATTAAGAGAAATAGCGAAATGTCATACATTAGGAATGAGGCGGCATGATTAACTGACCCAGTTTATTCCTTCCTTGTAGTGCGACCAAACCTGAGCGCCTTCAGACGAGCAGCCAGAAAATTCAGTCTGGAGTCTGATTTTGTACTTGCCTCACCAGGGCTAGCAGCTCTGCATGGAGGCGACTCGGTGAGTTCGACGGCCAATTTCGGGGCGAGACTAGGAGTCACTTTGTTCGGCAGCATCCAAATATCCGAGCATGTGCACCTTGTTGTTGAAGCTGGAGCGCGGTTTCGATGCGTTGGGTCGCAGACAGCTTGTAATACCATAGGGCTTGTGCAGTTCTGTCAGCAAGCGCAGAAAGACCACGCCACTCCATCTTCGTTCTGGGGCACCTGTGGAGGCGGTGAAACTAAGAGCTTCGTGGTATAGAAGCGTGCTTGTCGCTGCCCCTCGGAGTATCTTCATTGTTCTTCCACCATGGGGAAGGAATGGTTAAAAACCACCCAGAAGAGCCCGTAGAGAAGCAACTTGACACGAAGCAATAAGCCAAAGAGCGAGCACGGCAAACGGTATATTGGCGGCAATTCGACAGCGGCGACGCAAAAGTGACTAGAACACGCCATGGCGTTAATTTACTCAGGTGAGCCCACACCGAATCAATTTTGTGAACGCATTTCGCTTTACATTGAGACATTTTAGACGACTGCTGTTTTTCCTGACAAAGCACAGGAGAACATGCGATCTGTTTGTAGGTGTTTTCCAAATTATATCGAGTGCACTAAATACGATGGAATTTTCTTTTAAAACACTCAGTGTTGAAGTTCCTCAAGAACGTGAGCATAATTTAAGCATAAATAATTTAAGGTAACAAGGTGCTGGGGAGAGTATAAGGGAACACGCCTGCTAAATACAAGTAGTGACAGCTCAGATTGTATGCTAGACCAGAGGGCAAATACTCTCAGAATATGCATTGCAGCTCACCAGAACTCATTTAGAGGGCAAGCACGTAAAGAAAAGAGTTCAAGAAAAATATGAGTGCAACAGAAAATGAAAAATAAAAGCATGCAGAATGGGATCGGGGAAAAAAGAAACTTAGTGGCAATTTAATAAAATCGCCAAGAAATGGGCAGGAAAACTGTTAAGGGTAACAAATGGATTTTCAAAGGAAGGTAGAAGTAAAAGGGCGGAGGTTAGCTGCGAGAAAGATATCAGGCGGCCGTGTGGACGCAGCTGGAACAGTACCGGCCGCAATTGCGGGGATATAGGAGTGGCCCTGCAGTGTGTGTAGTGGGGGGGATGATGGTAATTATGATAATGAAGCTATGAAAAATTAGTAATATTAAGTTGAAATCAGATTAGAAGGTGATGTGCGTCTTGATAAATGAAATGTGAAATCTTGCCTTAAATTAAAAAGGGAACATGGCAGCTTCATTTCTTATTCGTTAACACTCTCTCTTGAGCTATTGGTATTATTTTATACATGACGTGAAATTACAAAACAGTGAAGGAGGAAATAAAAAAAGAAGAAAGAGTTGTTAAATGACTGCTAAATGTGAAGAATACATCCCGACGAGAATCACGAGCTATCACAGTACTTATGTTTAAAAGACACCGGATCAAGCAGCTGACTCTAAAAGCTACACCACAGTACTTCTGATATAACTGGGTACACCTATTTTGATTTGCATTGCTAGTCAACCTGCGTAGAGAGTGCTCGGCAGAAGCGTAGCCACGCACCTGCGCGTCCGACATGGTGCCACCTCCCAACAGGACCCGCGCCGCAGCATTGCTGCAAAGGACGCCCGGCAAGATGCTTGCAGTCATTCAAAGCTAGCTTCTCTGCTGGAAAAGTTTTCGCCCGCCGTGAGCAGAAAATAAGCATTTTGCACAGTCCCCGCCTCTGAGAAATGGGGCACTTGTGACGTAACCGAGAGGAGCCAAGTCGGGCTCCAAACACGACGGGTATTTCGGGCAGAGGGTGGCTGGCACGAGACCCGTTTGGAAGCCCTTGTTTGCAGCGGGGAAGTGCGTAGCTCCCTTCCACTCGCGCTTGGCTGTGCAATCCTTGCGGGGTCGCTTTTCTCAGCGCCCTTTTAAATGGCGCCTTGATATTTCTATCACGGTGCGTAATCCCGTTCTTTTTCTGAGTCTTTTCCAAACTTCGATGAAAAACATTGTTCATTTGTAATTCAATTTGTTTCATACTACTGCATCATAGCGGGAATGGCTGCAAATACTGGAAAGCAACAGTCCCCTACGATGCAAAAAAAGAACCATGATAAAGCAAACGCCACAGATACGCAACACTAAACACGCATGCAGATATTCGTACAATACATTAATGAATATCTGCATATTCATACAATATATTATTGAATACAGCCGGTTACTGCCAGGAAGCTAGTTGCAGTTAAATGAGATATGCTGCGCATAGTGTGCGGATGAGGTTGGTTGGAACAACCTCTGTTAAGTATATTGTGAGAGGCGATAAGATAATTAATCATCATCATCATCATCAGCCTGACTATACCCACTGCAGGGTGAAGGCCTCTCCCATATTCCTCCAAATAACACGGTCCTGTGCTAGCGGCATTCACTTGATCCCTGCGAGCTTAACCTCATCCGCCCACCTATCTTTCTGCCGCCCCCTGCTACACTTTCCTGCCCTTGTAATCCAGTTTGCTACCCTAAGCGACCATCGGTTATCCTCTCTTCGCACTACATGTCCAGCCCATATCCATTTCTTCTTGATTTCCATTAGAATGTCAGTCACTTGAGTTATTTCTCTGACCCAGTCAGCACGCTTCCTATCCCTTAACGTTACCTCTACCATTTTTCGTTCCATAACTTTCTGCGTTGTCCTTAGCTCATGTAGAACCCTCTTCGTTAGCCTCCACGTTTTAGTCCCATAGGTGAGTATAGGTAAGATGCAATTGTTGTATACTTTCCTCTTGAGCGATGCCGGTAAACTGCTAGTCATAATATGCAAGTGCTTGAAAATGCGCTCCATCCCCATATTATTCTCCTTGTCGTTTCCCATTCATGGTCCGGATTTTCGGTTAGTATACCTGTCCTAAGTAGACATATTAGCCGGTTACTTCCAATGTTCCGCTACCTAGCGTAAACTGCACTTCCTTCCCAAGGCTGTTGAACATTATTTCAGTATTCTGCATATTGATTTTCAAGCCTACCTTTCTACTTTTACTGTATAGGTCATCAACCATCATTTTCAGTTCACCCCCTGGGTTACTTCAAGGCAATGTCATAAGCAAATTGCAGATTACTGAGGTATTCTCATCTACCCTTATCACTAATTGCTCTCATTCCAAGTCTCTGAATACTTCCTCTGAGCAAGCTGTGAATATTGCTGGGAAGATCGTGACCCTTTGCCCAGCGCCTTTCTTCATATAAATTTTGTTACTTTATTTATGTAGAACTATGATTGCTGTGCAGCCACTATATATATCTTCCAGTAATTTCACGTACGGCTCGTCTACATCCTGAACTCGCAATGCCTGCATGACCGCCTTAGTTTCTACTGAGTCAAATGATTTTTCGTAATCAATGAATGCTATGTACAAGGGCTGATGATATTCCTAACAATTTTATTTCACCTGGTTTAGGGTATGGATATGATAGATAGTAGAGTACTTTTTCCGAAAACCGGCTTGATATTTTGCTTGATTGCAGTCTAAGGTTGTCCTGATTCTATTAGCGATTACCTTAGTAAATACTATATAAGTAACAGACAGTAAGCGATTGGCGTGGAAGTTTTCAGGTACTTAGCGTCCTCTTCTTTATAATTTAAAATAATCATGGTTTGAAAAAAATGCACTGCTCTAAAAAAGACGACGACTAAACACATAAAGAACATTACAAGCGCAGTGTTTAGTGAAGTGTTTAGGGGTGTTTTTTAGCTCAGTGCATTTTTTCAAACATATCCATATACCAACGAGTCCAATTTTCTACCTTACTGCAATTAAGATGTTTGCGTTCTTCCATGACTCCGATACCGCCGATGACACTTGGCACTGCGTAAACAGCTTAGCCAGTTTTCCTAGCATAATATCCCCCCCTCCCCCCCCCCACCCCTGTTCTTCAACAAGTCTACAGTTATCTGATCCTCTCCAGCTGCTTTCCCCCTTTTAATAGTTTGTAACGCTTTCTTAACCTCGTCCTTCGTCACTGGCGGAACGTCTGAGCGCTTTTTCCATACTGCCGATCTCATTATTCTCCTGACTACTTTGGCTACTGTAGAGGTCAGTTTAGATCTCCTCGGCTACTTTGACTATGCTGTCCATATTCGGGATGACGTTGCCCGCCTTGTCATCTAGCGAATACGTCTGGCTTTAGCTATGCCCAATTTCTTCTTCACCGCTTTAAGGCTTCCTCCGTCGTTCTTCGCAGCATGTTCAATTTCCTTCATCTCATACTTCCTTATATCGGCCACTTTGCTCTTACTGATTACCTTTGATATCTCTGTCAATTTTATCTGGTCTGTTGGATTGGAAGCTTTCATACTTTGGCGTTTCTTGATCAAATCTTTCGTCTCCTTAGACAGCTTACCGCTATGCTCTCTAACTATCCTACCGCCTACTTCTACAACGCACTCAGTAATGATATCTCTGAAATTATTGTTCATTGTTTCTAGGCTAATGTCGTCATCCTTAAATAGAGCTGAGTATCTGTTCTGTAGCGAGATCCTGAACTCTTCTGCCCTCCCCCTCGCCGCTAATTCGTTGATGGGTTTCTTTCTTACTAATCTGTTGCGTTCCTTCTTCAGAGTTAGGCTAATTCGGGACCTCACCATCCTGTGGTCACTGTATCGCACTTTCCCGATTACCTCTACATCTTGCATAATGGCGGGGGTTGAACACAGCATGAAGTCGATTTCATTTTTAGTCTAACCGTTGGGACTTTTCCATGTCCACTTGCGGTTCTTCCGCTTTCTGAAGAAGATGTTCATGATGATTAGAATTAACGCGATGCAAAAACAAAATTTAAAATAAGTTCGACGAGTTATAAGAAAGCAGTTAAATTTACTGGTAAAATGTAGAGAAGGGGAAGAAAAGTTTCGGTTATATCGTCGAAGATGAAACAAACTGCTTGCCTCTGTACAATCTCATGTTTCGGTTGACGACTTGGGGCTCCGTACCACGGACGCATACTGAAGAAGAGTATTTTGGTAAGACAAGCCCTTGAGAGGCATCGAAGCGTTTTGATGACTACCGCGGAATGACTCAATCTGCCCAGACCATGGCATTCGTAAAAGGGAAACTAGACTTTAACGACTCATTCAAAGCGCTACAGAAGAGAGAAGGAGACTGTTAGTGAGACTGCAAGGGCAACTGCCTGTTTTATGCACATTGAAACGCATCTGACATTTGTCGTATCAAGGACACAACTTTTGATAGGAGCCAACAAGGCGTTTGTCGTCTCAAAATGTCGTCATAGGTCCCAAATAATTGCGCCGATGGGACAGTGATCCGTTCCGCCATCGGACAACAATAAGTCCTCCTCGCGCGGGAAACGCCCATTATGTGGCCCGTATTAGTTTTGAACCAGCATGTTTGGCTCATGGCCCCTTTTCTAAAGCATTTCACCCCCGAAGAGCCGAGCACCAAGTCGGGTGAAACTTGTACCCATTGGAAACCCGTGGGTACACGGCGGCACCGGGGATCGAACCTGGTAGCTCCCGAATTCGTTGCGGATGCTGAATGATGGAAATAGACAAGAAACATTTTTCTGACAGTTTTTAAACTCTTATCACACGCGCCTATTCTGCGTTAAGAAATCTCAACCTTGTGTCAGACTGATAGCAGCCCGATTCGTCACTATAAATTCCTTCTGGTCGTAAATAAATACCAGTTGCTAGTCAGCGCCTGTGGTCTCGTGTTTGTTTTCGCGCTGTTACCTTCTGTCATGCACCAAGTAGCCAGCCAATGTGGTCTCTTAAATAGTGGGACAAGAATGGCGCTTCTTCTTTATATTGTGCCTGTCATCGTACAGGGCTCAGTGTAGCCAGTATAGGATTGTGAGATCTCTAACTATTCTAGACTGAAAATAACCTGAAAATAATAAACTAAATACAAAATGTAGCGGTAAGTAATAAAACACATGAATTTAAAATCTAACTGCAGAACAGAAATTTGATTTTAATTCAGGACGACGGAAATAGCATTTAAACAAGCAACGATGACTTGGCAGCTATTATCGCGGAGTTCTCAAGAGAAGGAGCCAGTAGGATGGATAGGATATAGCAAAGCTCTCTTAGGGTACAAAAGAGGAGATAAAAAATGTAAAATGTATCTAACACAAAATATATATGAAACTGGCGAGGTTAAAGCTAATGAATTAGCGGAAGGTATCCCGAAAATATTGGAGTACAACAATAAAAAATTAAATACGTTCTGAAGTATGCGACGGCATCCTCAGTGAGAAAACTGGGAATAGCAACAGAGAGAGAAGGCATTTCCAACCATGGATAAGATACTTAACGTAGTCGTCGAGATCTGCACAATGGTAACGAGAGAAAAAGTAGGGCGGAAAAGTTTAACATTCCGATGGTACAGAAAAAGGAGGAAAATAAAGCCTGAATTATTTATTTATTTATCTACTTACAAAATACTGCCGACCTCAGTCTTGGGCCTTTGGCAGGAGTGAGCAGTACAAAACATAGGAATAAAATGAACAGCAGGATTGACATTACATGAATTCAATAACAAAACAAAATGTAGTTATAGAACTGCCAAAAGGAATAAGCTTGCTCAGGATGTGTGCAGAAGTTTCCAGCCCAACAGAATCAAGCACCTGTTGATGCGCGCAAGATCATCTGACCATTCGAGCAGTGTGCAAATCAATGGAAGGAAGAAAATAAAGTGCAACATAGATAACGTAGCGCATAAAAGCAGTAGTGATATGAAAAAATACATCTTGCATTGTCGGTCTAATAAATTATTTTTAGCGCAACGGGGACACATGACAAGAAAAAGGACAACACGGGCGCTTGCTCCAAATCTGTGGTGTCCTCTTTCTTGTCATGTGTCCCCGTCGCGCTAAAAATCATTTATTATGTCAAAAAATCCACTAGCCCAGCAGTTAACCGTCTTAAAGTGCATTATCGATCGCTTGAGCAGGAAACCAAATCTATGGAAAATAACGATAAAGAAAACGGGGCACTCGAAGGCCTCTGTATAAGATCACAAAAAGAAGGGTACAAAGTCTAAATGGTGTCGAGCATGCCGCAGAATTACTGGACGGTTCGGCATTCCAATGTACTGGCTGTGAGCGCACTCCATTCACTCATTGTTCTTGGAAAAGAACAGTATTTAAATACGTCGGTTCTGCAAGTAAACACTTTCAACGTTTTTTGGATGATTAGATCATGTTGAACGCCTAGAACCTAAATTAATATACACATCCTTATACTTCCCCAGCATATCGTGATAAAGTAATTACATGTATTTCAGTTTGTATTTATACCTTGTCAATTTAAGCGTCTCCAAGCTTTTGTTTATAAGAACTATACAGACATAACCAATTTTCTTTGGATGCTTCATATTTTTGTGATATCTTTCTGTTTGTATGTTATATATGTTTTGTAGACTAAAAGATGGATTTCTTGTATCGACTGTCGTGGAGAGCGTGTGCAGTGCCTTTTTTAAATATCGGGTATATGTTTGGTTCACCTGACGTCGGATGCAAGACTCAAGTATTTCCAGGTGCTCACCATAGGTAGATTATTACCACTGATGCTGTAAGAAAATTTAAAGGGTGTCGTTTTCGTGTTAGTGACATAGCGACTGTTTTCTTTGCATTAATGGTCATTTGTCACGTCGCGCAAAGCGTCTACCTTGGGCATTCGAAGAAAAATGGTCATTTAGCTTTTGATTTTTTGATATAATGTGCACTCATCTACAGAGACTCCTATTTTTGCTTTTACTTCTTTTATTAATTGACTGATGAATATAGATGAATATAAGAATGAAAAGGGGCCCAAGGGAATGCCCCACTGAACAGGTACTGAGCCAGAGCGCACACCATCAATAAACACGCTCTGTCGCCGTGATGACAAATATGCAGAAATCCATGCAAGCAGTAATAGTTTAGGGTGAGACACACGGTCGAAGGCCTTTCCAAGATCGATGAATATCATGTCAATTTGACCTCGTCCATATAGGACTCCTGCAAATTGGGGAATAGTTCCGAGAGGCTGTGTTGTTTTAGGTAATCCCATCCGAAACCTGTGATCTATTAAGGTGTTGTCATGCAGAAAAATCGAAATATGTTTCAGTATAATATGTTTCAGAGTTTTCGCAGATGTGGGTAACGATTAAATTGATCAGTACGAAGTGATAAGCGACTGCTTTTCAGTTGTGGGTATGGCGCACTTCCAGTCATTGGACACTGCTGAACACGAAAAAGACTTATTAAATAAAATGCACAAGTATTTTGATTACCACTAGATATAACTGACGAGAAAGGTTGTTGGCATTCCGTCCATTTCAGGCGATTTTTCGATGGTTAGATGTAACAAAAGAACTGACTAAAAACTAAAGAAAACAAAAGAACTAAAATGCCTTCTTCAGTCACTGTCGCATTGTGAATGGGCGGGCTTCCAACCGTCATCATTTGTAAACGCTGAACACACACACACAAAACAAAATACAGAGCAATCTTTGCAATGGAAGCTTTATCAGTCACGGTTTCACAGTTTATACGAAAGCTGGATAAACATCGTTTTCGGGAAGACAGGTGCCGTTAAAACGTAGCTGGGAGGCAACAAAAAATTATTCAAAGATAGACTGATAATATTGTTTTGCGTTTTTATTACTCTCTTTCTTTTTCTTTTTTTTTTTTTTTTTTTTTTGCTGACGATTGCTGGAAGGTTTAGCAGCGTCAATTTGTGTGGGATACCGACGGTGTTGGTTTCTTCTGTCGCGCTATTTCCTTCGTCATCTACGAACGCGTGCGGTCTGGCATACTCAGCATCATCGGAACAAATTGCTTGACGCATTTCACTAGGTTCTTAAGAACCTAGTCTTGAAATGCGTCAAGGAGCATAGCTTATTTACATTTCACGCGTTCGAATTAGAAATACAAATAAAATCAGGCAGTAACCTATCTATGGTGTCTAATATATTGACGTCTTCAGCGCGCGAAAAATTCAGAATGAAGCATTTTTCCCCTTATTTTTAGTGGGACGGCAAAGTTGAACAGTTAAGTATGTCATTTTGTGACCAGATATTACGTCAAAAATATGTACTTCCGGCTCACGGTTGAGGACTACATTACTTAGAAGAAAGATATCTAAGACCGAAGCTGTACCATTTTGACTTCGGGTGGGCCATTTCACCAACTGAGCTAAGTCACGAAATAATATTAGGACAAAAAAAGATTTGGATGTACTAGAAATGGGTTCAGGAAAATTGCGACTCCAGTCGACCGGCGGCACACTGCAGTCACCACCTAACAGAACCTTCCAAGAAAAGCGTTAGATGAAACAAAGAATTCTTTGCGCTCAATAAAAAACCTTGTCTTGAGTAGGTGGATGGCAAAAGCGAATTGTGCCCCTCTAAATGTGCTTCAGTGACGACGCACTCGAGTGCAAGTATATCAGGTAATGATAGAAAAGTAATGACAGTTGATGCATAATTGCAACATAGCCGTATCGCGAATTTCTATCGTTGCGATGAACTGCGTAACCTGGTGGAGTTACTTCGTCGTCGGAAATAATAGCGAGAAGCCAAGTTTCCGTAATAGTAACAAAATGCGGCTTGTGTGCCATAATCTTCTTTCGATATCACCATGTTATTATTCATGCTGCGTCCATTAAGTTTCAGGCAGTGGTGTGGCTTTTTAGCTTGGGTGTCGGTTCATGGGGGCGGTGTTTGTGGATGTTGTAATCGTACTTTTATCCTGCCTGTGGGAATCCTTCTGTCACTTGCACTGTCCCACTGCAATAGTTCGCCATTAATCCTAACTTTGGCGTATAATAGGTGGGCTTTTCCCCACTAGCTCTTATTTCCCAGATGCTATCTCAGAGTATCTTTTCAGTCTTGGGGGAGCTGAGAAATCTTCCCAAACTGACAATTTTTTATTTTTTCAGTTTGGAACAGTTCCTCAGAACAGTCATTTTTTTCACAGTGGTCAAAAAGCTTGACTATTATTAGGCGGGGTCCTATCCTCTGTTGCGCCCAATCCTAGAATTTGTTCAGCCGAAGACACTTGAGCATCATGTATGTTGACAAACACGTACTCTATTATACAGCTTGGTTCAAATCATCTTAAGTTCATTCAGCTTCCTCCTTGACCCCAAACACCAGAAGGTTGTTAATCCGTGAACGATCCTCTAGATCTACAAATGTGCCCTGCAAGCTGCGGACAGTTTTCTCGACGCCAGATACTTTCTTGCTAACTTTCTTAATAGCCGAGGCTGACGCACCAACCACCTTAGCTTCAATTCAATTTCTTCTAGCCTTTTTGTTTTCTTTTTCTTTAGGCTATTCAGTGTTTCGGTTCGTATTTCCTCGTGGCCTAGAATTGGGCTCTACATAACCAGAAAACATTAGCAAGGAGGACACAAAATCTCTAACAACCAAACACAGGATATACAAGCTTTGAGGGCACGTCGCCTGAATGAACAACTATTGCTAGATTCAGCAGTAGAAGCCTCGTTACTTACCTGCGTATAAAAAGCAACGGGTTGGACATGCTGACAGGCGGCCAGCTGATGCTCCACTGGAAGACGCTGATGGTGGCTGGCTTCTTATATGCGCTGTCGATGATGTCGATTGACTTAGACACGTCATGATGTGGAAGCTCCTAGGCACAGACTCCTTACGTGGCTGTAGTAGTGCAAATGTTTAGAATGGGGCAAAGCGAAATGCGCCTCTTCTACCGCTGACAAAGTCATACCTTTGCCAGTATTAGGCAGGCACAGTAAAAACGGACGTTGGCCTTTTTCGATAGGAACTGATCCTGACTGAGATCAGAACATTACGGACACCGCGAAAAACGAAGACAGAGGAAGAAACACGCAAACAAATGCTTGTTTGTTTGCGTGTTTCTTCCCCTGTCTTCGTTTTTCGCGCTGTACATAATGTTTAACGTTCATCAGCTCGCCCAGTTTTCCGTTCCGCTGAAATCTAAAGCCTGTGTGTTGCGATGCGCTCATTGATGTTTATTTATTTATTACAATACCTTAAACGCCCCGGGGGACGTTACAGGAGGGAATGGAATAAAAACAAGGTTATAACGCAGCAAAATAAACATAGATATAAGACAACAACGACAAACGACGAAAAAAGTTCAACATACACAATAAAAATGCTCTCTCCTAAGGGCGCACAAATCATTCATCGCGACCGACGATCGCACTACCTGCAGAATGTCAGTTAGGTTGCCTGACGCCCATTCTCATGAGAGCTTCGAAAACGGATTTGCAGGCACACTCCGCGAAAATTAGTTTCACCGGGTCATGTTTATTTTTCAACCCCCAGTAGTTTTCAGAAGTGTAGCACGGCGTCTAGGATGGGTGCCCTAAAATCGACGTAAACGCACGTGTTTCGACTTTGATGACGAAACCAATGGTGCATTTTTCCTACTTTCAGCTCATAAAAGCTGTGTTTTGGCTAGTACAATTGGGTACCCTAACGATACCAATCGATCTCACTTTACAATAAGAGTTTATCCACACAGATGCATTCCAGGCGAGTCATAACAGTCAGTCGCTTCAGACGAAAGTGGGACGTTCCTCCCCACGTCACTTGAAAGTTTTAATTGGTCTCGAGTCGCATAAAATGGAGCAGCTTACACACCCATCATTTTGCAGCGGTCTTTGGGGATCGCAAGAAAGAGGCCCGAAGCGTTTTTAGGCAAAGAAAAAAAAAAAGAAATTGCTGAAAAATGTTCGAAACGGTCGTCGCCTTCTTGCTTACGTGGAAGACACATCCCACAGAAGCCGCTCCAAAGAGGGAAATGTGCCTTTTGATCTCCCGGCTGCTCACTGAGGTTTGCACTTTTAATGTTTCCTTCCTTTCTTTCATTCCTGTTTTCACTTTTTCTTTTCTTCGTTTTTGCGCTAAGGAAGGAGAAAAAATGTACAAATGAACGCCACTGAACGAAACCTGCTGGTTGCAAGATTGCAACAACCGTACAAATAGGCACTAAAACGCCCGTAAGAGCCGAAATAAAGCTATCTAAACGAGAAGAAAATTCGCAAGTCGCCTGAATATATGTGTAAATAATTGCTGCAAGAAACAGCGACCGGGAAGCGCTGAGATCAAACGTCGGCGTGAAAGAGCGACGCACGCAAGGTCGCTCCGGTTAGCGGCCGTGCGCAAACCCTGACTCAGAGGGGGGGAAATTCGAGCTGGTGATGTCAGCGGCGGGGAGGAGGCAGCTCGCCCTATATGTCGACGCCGCCGCTTCTCCGTGCCGTGTGCAAAGTGTTAGAAAAATGGGCCGCTCTCCGGGCACAGCAGCACACGCTCGCTGGGTTCTCCGCTGCCGACTCCTGCCTTAGTGCGACCGCTTCTCCAGGTAAGCCGCGGACGGATTACCCTGTGGATTACTGCGCATTAAGGGGAGCACGGTAAGCACGCGTCCACTCTGACGTCAGCCCTGAAGACTTGGCTCGCTGGCTGCAATGCAGTGTCGGCAGAAACAAACGTGGCTTGCGAGCCCCTGGTTTAGCGACGTGTATCCTGTATGCCTGCGCTAGGCACGTGAACGGGTCAACAAGTTGCGCGGTGAAAAAGTAAGACAGTCATAAGTGGAGTGCGTTTTCTCGCACCTCGGAGAAAATAGACGCTGGTGAAAGCAACGCGCCGCCAGATTTAGCGAATGCCGTTCCGCTATGATGCGGTGACGCAAGCAGTCCGCGAGCGTTTCCTTTTTTGATCAGCTGGGGCAGCGCTACAGTAGAAACCGGAAAGGAAAACGCCACCTTCCCACTCTGACATCCATCCATCCATATATTTGTTTTTTCTGCCTGCACGCCTCAGTGCAAGACAGGGATAATACTGCGTAAAATCAGTTTCTTTATGGAGGTGGAAAGGGGTGAATACCACCTTGAGTGCTTAAGGCAGCCAAAACGAGCGAAAGTGAGTGATTTCTTGTAACGCACGCGGCGAAATTTAAGTGCTGCAGGTGCAAAACAACCCGCTTTACGTAAGTTCCATGCGTGCAACCGTGTATAGAAAATAAAAGGTAACGCAGAACTTCCTGATAAGTTATTTCGCAGTCAGATAAGAACGTTATGCAGACGCGATCGGTTAACAGTGCATTGCGGGGTATGATTATTCGCTGCTCCCTCGTGCGGTAAATTAAAGGATGCGTTCATCACCGTTTCATAAATATGGCCGCATGACGTCTTTTACTGTATTCGTATAAGAGGCGCTGCAAGTGTTACGAAAGCAGAAACAGTGTCTTCAGAGCCCCTGAATGACACTGCTTTATGTACCCTCTCTTGCGTCTGTGCAAAGGTGGTTCTTTCTGGGGCTAGCTTCGGGGGCGCCGTTAGGAGTTTAATCTTCTTATTTTGCGTACAAGAGTCCATCGACTTAACCTCTATCAAGATTTGAAGGATGATGTTAGACATATTTCTGCATCAACGCGACACATGAAAAGTTCTCAACGCACGCTTACGAAGGTTATCCCTCAATTTTATTAGCCGTAAGCCGCGGCGAAGAAAGTCTTCACAAAATATTTTACCTGGCGCACCTTGCCACCCAACTCTTAATCTATCGAGGTCCTCTTTTGACCATCACGCGCTGCCCATCGTATTGACGTTTCTCATTTTTCATGGAGACAATTTTGTTTTAGAGTAGTTGTCGTTCGTCCCGAGCGTAGACACCAGGTGAGCGCTTTTGTTGCAGTTGTAATAAGCGAGTGTGTGCTTGTGCAGCAACCATGCCTTTCAAGCCCGTGGAACACGCAAAGTGCCCCAAGTGCGGCAAGTCCGTCTATGCCGCCGAGGAGATGCTGGCTGCCGGCAGCAAGTGGCACAAGACCTGCTTTGTGTGCGGTAAGTGTGTGTGGCAAGGAAGCGCCGGATGCGGCTGACCACCGCTGCCACCGCAGGTCTCTGCCACAAGCGGCTGGACAGCACCAATGCCAGCGAGCATGCAGGCGAGCTCTTCTGCAAGCAGTGCTACGGCCGTAAGTTCGGACCCAAGGGCTACGGCTTCGGCGGTGGTGCCGGCTGCCTTTCCATGGACAAGGGCGAGCACCTGGGCAACACCGAGTGCGCCATGAGGTGGGCTGTTCACTCTTATTCTTTCTTTCGGGCTAATAACTGGAACTTGTCTTTTTGCAGCAACAAGCCACACGACCCCACCTACGGTTAAGGACGGTGTTGAAATACTACAATCGGGCGGCGGAAACCAGTGATGCACATTTGTAGCTTTTTTTTTCTACACCATCGTCATGCATCGAACGGCAGTCGACGGAGTGCTCGGAACGAAGTCCTGCGACACTGAGCTGCTCCGAAGATTGTGCTCCTCATTTAGCAAATTTGTGTGCGCGCAAGTGTCCTTGGCCTGCGTGACAACTGGAAGTGTCAACCCGCAATTCTTTCTTTTTTGCTTCTTTCAATAACAGAACATGCAGCATGGTTCTACAGCTGATTCAATTAAACGATTGGCGATACGCACCCTTCAAAACCAGTGTTGGTCTCGTGTATTTCAAACACAGAATTTTGTTTCACCTTGCTCATTCCATAACGGAAGCAAGCTGCTTTTTTATTTTTGCTTTTATATGTTGAAATATTTTCGCTCGTGCCAGTGGGCGAAGAGTAATCGTCTAGTCTCGCCTTGTCCAGCTGCCCTCCCCGACAGCATCACGCAGGAACGTTCCTGCGGGGGGGGAATGGGGGTGGGGGAGGGGGGGGGGGGGTCTCCCGTACGAAAGCACACTGTTGTACTTGGTAGTGCAGTAAAAAGAGCGTCTTCTAAGATAAGCATGAAATAAAAAAGTTGATTATCTGAACTACCGCTGTGTTTCTTTTGCGCCTCATCGATCATCGGCGCACAATAAGTGACGGCCACATCCGAAATGCTTTCGACGCCGTGAAGCTATATCGTGTGCGGTAGGACAAGCTTGACACGGAACACTTAAGCAATGTGTTGAGGGATGACATTTGGAATAAGATCGAAGCTGTCCTTGGTATGAGCGGCAAGTAGGCCCTTCTGTTTACGGTGCCTGCAAATAGCATGTTGAAGCTCTTGTTGTCACAGTGGGTGGGTCAGATGTGCCATGATTTAGTGAACAATTGAATGATAATGCGTCTTCCCTTCGGCGATTAGCATAGCTGTATGCTTTTGGGGTGTATGTAGCTGCAGTCGTGTGGTCAGGTTAGGGTCGACGGGAGCATCGCAGCGGAAGCGGCGACAGCGGCGATGTGTTAGCTCAGAAGTGCGAACGAAGGAGCATGTTGGCGGCACCGGATTTCGCTGGCTCGTGCCGCCGAATGCTCAAGTGTGAACGAGCGATTAGAGGGGCACCTAGGGAAGAGCAGGGCAAAACGCGACATTTTAGGCTTAGCGACCTCTAGCATATACACATAAAGTCATAATAGAGACATTTAGTATAGCGTACACAGACACACGCAGAGGTAGCGTGCGCCAAAAATATCGTGACGCGCACTGCGCATGCTCTATACGATACCCTGGACCGAGCTCTTTCGTGCGATTGGCCAGCGTACGCCGAAATTTGAGTTTATCGTGCCCAGCCTTCACGTACGATTGGAGATCAGCGTTGACAAGATGGCGGCGTCCAGACCGCCCGCTTCAGAGTGAATTTGTCTTTGTTACCGCGTTTTAGGGCGCGCTGCCGCGTATAAATTGCACACGGGGTCTTCGCTTTGCCTCGTGTAGCATTCAGCTCAAATATTTAGTGAATAATTTGCTCCTTTTTTTTTGAACTGCAGCAGCGCAGTCCCTAAGCCTGACTAGTGGCGTTGCTTTGTTGGCATGGCAACGTCAGGAAGCGGATCGCCTTGGCTTGACTGCTTACACGTGTGTATCCGTAAAGATGTGGTTGGCAGTACGGAGCTGAAAGGAGGCCGGTACTCACCATGACGGCAATACAAGCTAAAAGTATTCAAGATGGGAATACCAACGTTGGGGAGTACAATGAAGCTGCCGCAACACGGCAACTGGCTAAAATCCCGATGCGACTCGGCTAGTTTTGGCTTGGGAGTAAAAAAAAAAGCCTGAATGTGTTATTTAATTTTGAATCGAGATGTCGCCACCGTAGTTTGCGTTCGCGCTTTCGTACGGCCAACTAAAACCGGCGATGCAACACACGGAGTAGCGTCCCATAATTTTCTGGCTTTTATCGTACGAAAGCGTGCATACGCTATACTAAAAGTCTCTAATGTTCGGTATTTTGCTTACTTTTTAAAGGTTGATGGAATGAGGGGGTAAAAACTTTATAGACAGCAAGAGACGATACAGAGACATTCACACTACACTTAAAATACACAGACGAGAGCTTCACAGAAAGGCAAGGCTAAGCATGCAACTCTCTTCTTTTTCGTCTAAGCTTAGACGAAAAAGAAGTTCCCACATGTAGTGCCGCCATTATCAAACTGATCACTGTGGCCAGCATAATTTCTTCCGCGATGTCAAAAATGAGCGAAGTTTGGACTGGAGGTTTAAAAACTGTGGCAGATAACGCAGGTTTACAAAATTTTTACTCGTTTTTTTAAATTTTTGCAACACTTTTCAGACAAAGTTTGGGGCTTAATGAGTTCATGTAGGAGAACTGTGAATTATGTTCCCGAGGAGACGCTCCGAGTTTCGGTTTGAAAGTTTGTTTTCACCCGTGGAGGTCACCCGCTGCTGGCAAGCCCACAGATCTGCGAGGGAGCGGCACTCGTCTTGCATGGCGGCCACATCGTGACTCTCCAGGCGTCGGTCTGCAAAGTGCTCGGTGAACAATTTGGTGTTGTTTATTTGATTCTCTCATGTATTGTTCAGTGTTGTAAAGCCACTGTGTTATTGAATGCCTCTTTAGTTGCAAGCTTAGCGGTGCCTTTGAACATCTCCTCTGTGTAATTTTAAGTGTACTGTGAATATATCTGTATCGTTTCTTGCTGTGTATAAAGTTTATCCTTGTTTGTTACTTCTGACTCCGACCCTTACTCTGGCATAAAGAGGCGAAACCTGGGCCATCCCCTTCTGTCACTACAAAGTAGTTGACTTCCGGCTGAGCTTATCAGGCAATTCGAGGGCATCTCTTTTGAGACTGGAACAGCTACCCCCACTCTAAGTGTGTTTAGGAGTGTGCTCACCATTGGTGGCGCATCGTTAATAACTCATATATATTAGCGGGTGACAACAAGGAAGCTCTGAAAAGGGCAGGAATTTCTGCACGCCTCAATTTTCGGCACCGTGCAAGCTGAATTTCAAAACGTTCTGGAATCACGTAAGTATCTATTTATTTATTACAATTGATTGTCCTTCTTTATTTATGCGAAGTTTTGCAGTTCTCGTTCTGCCTGTTAAACCGATAAAATAGTTTTAGTAGAATGCTACGCATACGCTTCATGGTGTGCAGTAACATAATGGCTGACGCTTAAGGTCTGTTAGTACGTTTTTGCTCTTTAGGATTGCCCGGAAATACAAGAGAAAGATGAGAATTGGCACTTCGTGCGAGGAAAAGCACTGGCGAGTGTCAAGGAGAACAGATATTGCATCCGCGGTGCCGCAAAGCATTTTGGCGCTCGCGTACCGAAGCTGCGTACAAAGCGAAGGATTGCAGTTTCTCACTGGAAGGAAGCAACACCGGGGTCTGTGTTGTTAATGCAGGCAATGGGCTCACGAAGATTTTGTTGGTGCCCACGGAGCGAACTACGTTTGTATTTGTTGCAAATAAAAGGTCAATTTTTAATTTTCTTTAAGACCGTCTCATTTTGCCCCAAGACCTATAGCGTTTTGCCCCAGAGCTAGGGCCAGAATGCAACAATTTGAATTTTTTCAAAATCTAAAAATTTTGCAATCTTCCGCTACTGCTCAATTTTCTGGGCAGGAGGCTAGAGAGGTGCAGATTAGAGCTGTAATATGCGTTTTTCTGTATCTGCGAAAAATAAAAAAATCTGCAATTAGAAAATTTATGTTGCGTTTTGCCCCGCTCTCAACCCCGAAGGCATTGTAAGAATACCTCTAGCACAATAACCGACTAGAGGGGATGGGGTGCAGTGTGCATTGGTCAAGATGGAAGGGGCTGGAAATGTTGAGCAGGGTTGATGCACTATAGCCTTGTAATGCGAGAGGTATTGCAGGAATAGGAGGCTGAGCATGGGTGCATACCAGGGCAGTGTCCACCATGGATGGAAAATGGCAGTGGACTGTGTTGAGCATGATAGTTGGCATTGAAGGGTCAATGGATCAAGTGACGAGGTTGAGGGGGCGGGGGAAACGCATGGTCCAGGTAGTAAGCTGGGCGCCCCGCAGGAAACAACCATTCAGGAACAGTTTGTTGAGGAGATTGGCCCGTGTGTCTTACAAATGACATCTGCAGAGAAGACAAGCATATATCACCATAAGATCTAAACTCACCTTCTCAACACTTATCCAAACACATAATTGAAGTCTGGGTGATCTATACGATTGAGTACAAAATACAGAACCCCGCTATAGTAAAACCTCTAATATAGTAAAGTGAAACTGAAGTCCCACTTCATCTTCCATTGGCAATTGTACATTTTCGCCCCTTACAGTAAAGATGTTTTTGGTAAAAATCGGTTAAAGTGATTCTGGCCATGGCGACGACTCTCGCGCACTACCTAGAGTCGCGAGGCCAAGAATTTTTGTATTTGAAAACAGTACAATAACCCCGAGTGTTCGTTTAGGTGGCTTTACTACTAGCCGTATCAGCAGTCAGAAGAAGCCTACTTTACAGAAGCCTTGGAGCCATGAGGGAAAGCGCGCAGCGCGAAGAAGAAAAAAGTAAAGCTGTCTACAAACACAGCAAGGAGGCGGCGTGTTCTATTCAGAAAATAAAGGAGTAAAAGTGGAGCAAGAAATATGGAAGGGAAAGAAATGGGTCAACATTCACTGCAATGTGCAGTACAAATCATGAGGCAGTGGTGGCAGAAAGTGGAGGTGCAGCGAGTAAGGTCTTACAGCACTGGAGTGCCATGCGAATTTATCATTTACTGCCTTTTAAAAGACAGAAAGAGCAAAAAGGGACACCATGTTCATGCAAAGCTTTAGTTTTTACATGAAATCGAACTTGGTTGCATTCGTAATCACGTCTTCATGCTTCAGAGGTACTTCCTCAAGATGTAGAGAAATTTTATAGTGAAAAAATCACACGAAGAGTTGATAAAAGTGAGATGGAAGGTATTTAGGTTTTTTTTTTTTTCATTAGGCAACAAGACGTGTTCAGTAAGTGCCTATTTAACTACTAGACAGCACTTTCAGGACCATGTCGTCACAGACGACTGATACAGAAAAGACCATGATATAGTAAATATTTTCGCTGGCCTCAGTGGCTTTACTATAAAGGGGTTCTACTGTATATATTGGAGGCCTATTGCCACACATTCTTCTTTTAGAGCACTTTGCGACAGGTTTCTGGGCCTACAAGGGCATGCAGCACCTTACGACGTAGGGATAATAAACATATATGCAAAATAATATCCATTCCAGATACAAAAAAGAGAGATATTTGAAAGGAAAAACTTGCTTCCGGCAAACCGATAACTTCAGGTGGATGCTTAGTGTTCATATAGAAATACAGTTCCTGAAAATATGACGGTTCAGGCTCCAGAACTTTTAATTTTTTAAAAAATCTTAAACATTCTTACAATAGACAATATGGATTACTAAGCATGCAAAACTGGATATTAAAGAACACGTCAGGGAATATTTTTCTGCAGTACACCAGTTACAGGCACGCATACATTACTGCGGCCAGAATAAAGAAATAATTGCCCTGACAGAATCAATCAAGCTATCTTCAATCAGCTAACTGAGGGAGATGTGTACATCGCAGATATTCTCAACACTGTGTACGCATATAGTATTCTCAAGATAACCGTACCATTTCAAGTTCCAGCTTTTTAGGTTTCACAGCTTTATTGTTTGCTGCATTCTACTATAAACAATTGCCTTACTTGTAATGTACCAAGGAATAGTTTTCATACAGTGCTCATTATAAATTAACGACACCAGAACAACATGCACACAAAAAAGAAAAGAAGAACGGGACACAGCGCCATTCACAACTGATTTATTGTGCAGAACAAACTACATATATATCTCACTGCCGGCATATGCGCAAGGAACCAATTCAGCATTATGTAGTTTAAGATATGTTCAAGAAGCCCATGCCTCATACCACAGCCTCTTTCTCTGAGAAAGCATTTCTTGAACATAGCTTATCTTAAACTACAAGATGCTGAATGTGATGTAGCTGAATGTGTTCCTTGCGCATGTGCCGGCAGTGAGATATATATATGTACTTTGTTCTGCACAATAAATCAGTTGTGAGTGGAACTCTGTCCCGTTTTTTTTCTTGTGTGCGTGCATTGTTTTGGCGCCTTCAGTTTATAATTAATAAACACGAACAAGCCCAACAAGAAGTTCTAGTAATCATACAGTGCATGCTTGTTCAGCTAAAATTATTACAGTCAGCCTGCAATGAGCAATTGAGCAAGTACTAGAAATTTACTTTGCATAGGCAGGAAAATGGTATGCTAGATCTGAGTACAATGATATCGTACTTCCTTATTAGCTAGCAGCCTACCAGGTATGCATTTTCCCTCATCACAGCTAATCACATGGCCATACCATTGGCAACCTTCCACGTACAAGATCATATTCAGTTAGGCATACATGGGCGATTTTATGTCCAGGTACCAGGCGTGGTGCTCGGGCATCTGATTTCTTCAAACCAATTCATAGTAGTTGCTGGTATAGAGAACAGTAATCTGCCTGAATATCTGAGGCCAAATATTATTTTCATTGCTTAAGCACATCTTAAAATACTATGCTTGATGTGACTATGGGATCATAAAGAAACAATGTATCGTTTCACTGTCATGCTAGATACATCTAGCATGACAGTGATTTTTCACTTTCACCCTATCACAAGTTCCTTGAAAAACCAGTTTCATCGTGAGCTGAAAAGTTGTTTCGCACACATTTTATATTTCAGTATCTATAAAATGTTGATATTTTGTGAATATATTTCAAAATCAAAATTTCTTAACAGCCACACAAATTATTCTTTTTTTTCAAAAATGGAAAATATTTTGTACTCAAATTAAAAATAAGATTGTGTCTGGAGAAATAGTACTGTTTGCAGAACAAAACAGCGCATACGCAAAAAAGCACCAATATCGCTCAAATTTAATGTGCAATACACAAACTGAGAGTTCACCCAAAATTACAAGTACAATAGCCCTGTGTACACTCGACAGCACCGGGTTAAATCAGCGTTGAGTAAGCAAGGTCATCATTCTCGACCCGGTTGATGTCTATATGAACTCGGTTTCTAGTGAGTAAGTATCGTAGCAGAGCGCAGCATCGAGATTCGAAGTTATTGTGCAAGTTCTTACTCGTATTTGATCCCATTGCCTTTTACTATCGAGAGCTTCGATTATTTTTTATCGTTGATGAGCGCTAAAAAGCATTCATTTCGAGTGACGCTCGTCGCCGCTCCAGAGGCTTTTTCATATCCGAGTTCTCCATAACTAAACTCCCTGACTGGACAGCGTCTACATGCCTTTAGATAAGCGGGTCAAGCGAATTAACCTACCCCCTGCAAGCGAGTTAACGCCACCCGCTCCGCCGCCTATTTTACTCGACCCGACTGTGTATACATGAACCCCACAGCTGATTTTTCACTCGACAGACGTACTCGACCCAATTTTGCCGAGTTCATGTATACAGGGGTGGAACGCACGTGTAACAAGTAACAATGCTGCTAAGAATCCAATCTGCTTTCTTCTGGCTCATCCAGTTTTCTAAAAAAATACCTTTTCTGACAAAGGAGGATATTTGGAGTTAAGCAGTTAAGCAACACAAGATCCATATGCTTGCTCTAACGCATGACTCCTCAGTGCACTTACAGTTGCAATTTGCTTGGTCATGTGGCAGTTCACTAAACCGTTTGACTAGACATGACAATCAAAAAAAAAATCGGGGAACATTTCTACTTTTATTAAGACATGCAAAAGCTTTTTTGTTGTTGACATAGCATTCAGAGACTGCGGGAGTTTGGCAGTTTTATACGTCTTATTTCGTTTGGCAGTTGCAAGGGGATGTAGAAAAAGAAATATGAGTAAGGAATATAAGGGGTGACAACATCCCGAAATGAAACTAATTGACTAAAGATGCACACTGCGTATCTTAAATGGCGTCACTGGTAACATCAAACACAGAAAATCGGCCTTGAGTATGACAAATTTGAAGCCCAGGAGGTGAGTTGGTTGTGGGCAGGTAGTTGGAAAAGAGCAGTTCCCCTGAGAGGTAGGCGGCAACATCACTGCCACCTATTATGGGGAAAGCCCTGGCAAGCATGCAGGCAAAGGTGCGCATATATAAGAGCAATAAATCCACAAGGAATGCACGCCTGAATGAGCAGCTGCACTAATAATTTCCTTTGGCTTGCAGCCCACCCCTCCTGCACTGTAAGCAAGTCTGCTCTGTTTTCCGAACTCAGAAGCATATGCAAAAACAAATGGAATGTTCTCTAAAATTTACAAAATTTGAACGAGTATTTCATGACGATCTCCTTTCTGCAAATGTCTTGCTCTAGGGTTGCAGAATAAATTCATTGCAGCTGCGAATAAAGCGAGTTGGGAGCTAATGGCGAATCTCAATGGCTTGGGGAGAGAATTATTTATAATTGTCACTTTGAGCAAAGTAAATAGCCTGGTTTATATCAAAGTAACATTACGTCTACATGGCTGAAGCCAGTGTAGGCAACCATAAATGTACAAGCAGTCAGTAACTGCATGTCTGTATGAACAAATACATACAGTTCAGGCAGCAGTAATGAAGGGAGGGTGGAAGGCAAATAACCTGAGGAATACTGAATGGCTTTCTTCTCTGCAACCTCAATACAGGCTTCCTGAGAATTCTTGTAATGCAAGCATAATCAAGTATGCTAAATCTTCCATCACTTAAAGCCAGCAGAGCATTTAAAGCCTTTATATAAAGCAAAACAAAGGCAATGTGTCATACCTACCGAGGCAATGTTTCCTTACACATAGCATGTTTCATGGCAAGGCTCCCACAGTTGTTGACAGGTTTTGCAGCACCAAAATGTTGACGATGTTATCTGCCTCACATTCAGGCAGCACCCCTTTGATGGCAGATGATCGCTTGTGCAAAAGCAGTGCGATGATACAAGTGGAGCAGCTGGACTGCGGCCGTTATAGAGCAAAGAGCCCTAAATGCAAGGAAAGAAAGTCTCCATTAAATCGATGCCTCTAAATCATGATAACAGCATACCACGGCTCTTCTCTGTTTAGTTAATCTATAATTTCAATTGAAAGCTGTCTCAAAAAATGGACTAATTGCAACTCTATGTTACACATGGTATAACATAGCTGTGCCAGGGCGGTGGGGCGATCAGTTAGCATAACGACCGGAAAATGCATACAGATGTTTTATGCAGTCTTGATGCTGGAGCAAAGTGTCATGGTGCGAAGAACAAAATTAAAAGCATGCACGGGCGCCAAATGTGTGCTACACAACCGACGCGACTAGAGGTGTGCACGGGCATAATTTTTGAGCCCGACCCGGGCCTCATGCTACAAACCCGAACCCGACCTGGAACTGAAATTTCCTGAGCCCACCCAGCGCTCACACTTAAGGCTCCGGCCCTGCTGGACATGCTAAACAGACCAGTTGCAAAACCTACAAGTCGGCTTCCCTGTGAGGCAGGAATTCGTGCACAGTGGCGACAGAACCTGATTCAGGATTAATAGGTGCAGTACATGCATCTACCACAGTTCACGATGCTTGGGATGCAGTTCCCCACGCACAGGCCATTGTCAGAGAAAGGATTCTTAACACTGGAATAAAGGGGGGAGCACTGTCAACCTAGGGGTGAAGAAAGAAAATTTAGAAAAGGGATACTAACCGGAGAGGGGAATAGTGGGGCGACAATGCGCACGCGAATAATACTGTGACGAATGGGCAAGAGGTGCGGGAATTACCCTACCCGTCAGGCGATGCTCTAGCACTGTACCCAACTATTACCCCAAAGTCTATGCCGCCATTGTGCAGGAATGTCTGCCGCACCGGGAAGCTGACGGGTAGGTTTTGCAACTGATCTATTGCAGCTCAAGCAACGATACAGAAAGAAAAAAATAGGCGACAATCACTGACGATGCGTTGCGCGACGACGACGCTTCTCGCTGCCGCTGGTGCACATCACACGGAGCGAAGGACCTCAGTTAGAGACAGAGAGGCGTTTTCAACTTTGCTTTGTTAGCGCCGCCTCTTCGTTTGGTAAATGAGTATAGTTACGCTATATCCAGGTTCTTGCACTAAACAGCAACACTGATGAAATTTCTTGAAAAGCGTCGAGCCCCCCCCCCCCCCAAAAAAAAAAATGGTCCCAGCGCCACGGCGTGCTACTATACTGCGATGCAGACATGATTGAAAGCAGTGGTGTTTTCTGCAACTTTCGAAAATTAGCAATATCTAGCCACACTAGCCTTTTTTGTTTTGCAATACTACCCTACCAAGCTTTTGGTAAACCGTCTCGATGCGCTCACGTATGCACGGATCAGAAGAAATGAGCGTCTGCAGGATTTTCGCTCATACCGGACTAGAGAAACAAACTTTGCATGCAAAAAAAAAAAAAAAGAAAAAACGAATGTGAGTACCCCAAAGCCTTTTGCGATTGGCTGCCTCGCGAGCTGGTTCCAGCATCATGAGCGATTTTCTAAAAAAGCAGAGCCTGGCCGACAGCGCCGAGCGGCAATGCTTTAGCGGTCCTCAGCGCACTGCGCATCGTGCTGCCGTGCGACTCATGCGGTTAGCGTTTTATCGAACCAGACACGAGAAAATATGCTTTTGCCCGGACTCAGCCGACTCCGCCCGAAGTCACCTGAGGGAACCCGAGCGGCCGAGCCACGCGACGGCTATAGGCACCGTGCAGGAGTAACTCGCAGTGCGACGCGCGCGACCCTCGCGGCGGGAAGAACAGTTTGGTAGGGAGACGTGCGCCCGGCCGTGCAGCGGAGACGCGCGGATCTGCTGTGCGTGGGGCGCATTCGCCCTTCGTTCTTTAAATTCGCGGCATTCTGTGGTCACAAATAAATTGCTAGGTTGCAGTCCTTGCATTGCTGCTGTTGCACACGTTTTCACTGGCCTGATAACATATTTTTCGCGTCACAGAATAAGCTTTACGACGCGAAGAGACGCTAAGTGCGAATCGCTGCCTTCCAACGAGCAGTGAGCTGGCAATCACGCCCGGGTATTGCCGCGTCCGGATTTACCGCGAAGCATTTTTTTCGAAAGAGTACACACTATACCTTCACCTGCATTAGCATCCTTTCTCAACCTGCAAAAAAAAATAATAATATTTAAAGAAATTGGGCAACTCGCATCAGTGCTACTGGGACCGCCGTGCGCGCCCAGTGGGCCGCGCTCGTGAATGCAGTTGTTCATTGCATAATTTTTATGTATGCTGTCCTGTGGTCTATATTTCCCTGTCTACGATAGCTTGCATAAGCACCAGTACAATGCAGAGAGTAATCAACAGGAATGGAGCGTTTTAATGGCGCATTTGCTATGTCTTGCGCATTAGTTTCGCGAATTTACCTTGCAAACTTTTTTTTTGCTTGCTTGCTTGCTTTCATTATTTTTTTCCTCCCTCTCAGCTCGTTTCTTTTTTTCTTTTCTTTCGCTGTCCGCTTCGTCCTCCTCTGTGGATGTGATTCACGAGATGTCATTCCATACGCTTTATTCATTTAGTTGTTTTAATGACATTTCGATGTCTACTGAGCTGTTGAACCTCGAATGATAAGCTGTTTCTCGTGCGATACTGCTCAATCGAGACTGTAGTAGTAAATAAGTAAAACAAAAATGAATGTAGTTTTTTTTTACGTATTTGTGGACGCTCTGAACAGATCTGGCATTCATTACATGCCATCCTGCTCCAAACAAGTTGTTGAGCGGCTGACTGCCACCTGTTACCTTGCCCTGTCAAAACTTAATTTTGTGGCAGAGGACTTGAAAGTACCGTTAAAGAGGCATTAAGGATCGTTAAAAAAACAAACAAAACAAAACTAGCATTCAAGTCAGGATGAGGCAGGACGTTCTTTCGACGAAAAGGAAAATTAGGCATGCCACAATTCTGACATGTGACAGAGAGGAGCGTTTGTGCAGTGCAGTGCTCATAGCTGTGTCGCTGTATCAGCGACCGCGTGCTATCTGCCATCCTTTCCTTTATCGTCGAGAAAAGTGGCAACCGCCTCACCAGAAAACAGCTAAAGCTCTTTTCTTTTTTGTTTCTTTTTTTTTTTTTTTAGTCGACATTTAGCTCTTCAAAATCCGTCTGCGTATATAAGTGCCTGCGGCATTTTGAAGCCCCCGTAATCGCGTTCTAGAGTTTTCAGGCTTGTCGCTTTTTATTTTTTAGGCTTTTTTCTCTTCTCCGACTACAGCTTCATTCATTTCTATTCTTCTCCCATACTCGTTCCGTCCTTCTCGGCCGCTCGATTCCCCGCAGCTTTTTTTTTTTTCTCTCACCCACCCCCGCTTGGGGCATTTGAGCTGGCCTTTGTGAAGCTGTACCGCACTTGGGAGGAGGGGCGTTCACCACAAATGTCTTTTTTTTTGTTTTTCTACATTTTTACCGTGTTTTTTACGACCCCCACCCTTCTACCCCCTTCGAGTTTTGCTTGGCCTTTTCCAACTGCGCGCGCTTCTCCTGTCGTCTTCCGTTTCGCGTGTTTCTAGCCTAGAAATAAACGCCCAACGGGCGGCCAGGGCTCGTCCCTGTCTCTGCGTCTTGTGTCGTGTGGCTCTCGCATTGTTTGTGCTTCGTTACGTCGCTCGAGCTGGCTGAAACTGCTACCATTTCGCTGTGCAGGCCGCCTTTTTCAAGCGCGCGCCCTGCCCAGGCGGCCGCGCGTCTCCCTATCAAACTGTTCCGGCGGTCACTCGTGGCGCTGCCTGTTCGCCGCGAGTGCTGCCCCCTGGGTTTCTGCACGGTGCCTATACGCCGTTCCAGCCACTGTAACGCTGTGAATATCCGAAGTTGGCTTTTAGGGCTACGATGCCACGCAGTTGTTTACTTTAGAAAATCAGTACTCTGCAAAACAGTAGTGGTTTAACTTGAAATAAGCCGCAAACTGATCGACATCAAGTCGCGCACACTTGAGAACCACTTTTGAAAAGTTAACAGCGTAAGAAATATGCTAAAAGAAGACAAATCTCTCTAGCACATGGCTTACGCAGCCTGAAGCAATAAAATGTAAGACAACGCTTGTAATTTAAAAAATGGTCAGTCTAAGAGGCTAATATTTTGCTCCAATATACATAAACGCTTTATGAAATCTGAATAAAAAAATTTGAAAACTTACATGGAATATTTCTTGAAGAAAGAAGCATTTTCCGTGAGCGGTGCCACCGAACGTCGAGCCGAGCGAACGAGTGGCCGTTGGATGGACGAAAGAACGAAGCGCGGCGAGCGCCCTCTTTGAAACAAAATACAACTGTCGCCGTCATGCCGGCTAAGCGATTGTCGCGTCATCCTTCGAACTTTTTAGTAATCGCTTTTACAGCAGCAGCAGCATAGATGGGCTGCTGCTGCTGCTCATCTATGTAGGGCTCTGTGCCAGCAGCGAAGCTCGTCGTCGCCCTGGAGAGGCGCCTAGCTGTTTTGTTTATAATACCCAAACCCGTTCAAGTTTTATTTTGTGAATGCTGTGTTCTACTACGAATAGTTTGCTCACTTGTAGCATACCAACGAAAATGCTTTCCTACAATAGTGCTCAATCGAGTGGAATATTTCAATCACCCTGAAATGAGGCTTTGAAGCAAGTTTGTTGAAAATTATTGCCCTAAGCTTTTCAGTATCACGACTCGCCACCTCTTTATAAGCTAGTTGCATACGATGCTTACATTTTTTCTCATATATCCGCACCTTCAGCATCATTCTATCTGCTAGATTGGTCGTTTGTTGGCCCGATTCATTAGGCGCTTGTTTCTTTCTCACAGTTTAGTTTCTTGCGTATATTTTATTGGCCAAGAAAATGCGGTAAAAGCACATTTCTCTATGCAACCTGTTATGAGAGCCCAGAAATGTTTGAAAGAAGTCTCCAGTCTGTAAGCGTTCGTGTTTTTATTGCTGCGCAATTCCTTCCACTGGGCGGCGGCCGTCCGCCCCTTGCACCCTGAGTGGTGCATCGACCCGTCCACCGCTTTGGCGCGCCTGCGTGGATTTCGACGCGCGCATGCAACCTCGGACCTTGCTCGCATCGCATGCGGTGAGAGAGGGGACGACACGAGTGCGAGGAACGACACGAGTGCGAAGTGCGCGAGGACGGGATTGAGCGGTGCGTCAGCACGGAGAGCAGGCGCTGGAAAACTGTGCGAACGAGCGTGTGCGAAACAAAGATGTGTCATTGTAATCCAGTTGTTAATATACCCATTGTACCTTTTCGTATTTTATTTGTGTTTGCAGTGTTTTCTTTCACATTTTTTTTCGTTGTAATGCGAACAAGTCAGTTTACATGTGGGTATCTTCTCTCCATACACAATATTTGTAAAAAAAAAAAAAAAAAAAACCTTCCCCGCACACGCCTGTAACTGTTCCACCACGAAGGCAGTTAGAGAATAAATAAGCTTTGATACCGAATTAAGCTTAATTGTAACACAACGACTGCTTTATTTAGTTTTTGAACTCTACAGTTATTCCTTCTTGCCATATGTAGCGCAAGCATTGTATTGCAGTGAACGACGACGGAATCGCGAATTTGGAGGTCTCAATAAAAGCGGAGAAACGTTACAGACTTCTTGTTTTCGCACTTGTGCAAAAAAAAAAATTTTCCAGAAATTCAAAAATTAAGCTATCAATGAATGCACTTGCATGGCGTCGAATCAAATGTTGTTCTGCTGAGCTGCCGTTCTTGTATACTGGCTGCTACACGAAGCTATTTTGATTTCCTATGAAATTCAGTGTGACAAAGCCCCACGCGGATATATTTCGCGTTTCAAGTTCTTGTGAAATGTGGAAGCCGGCCCGTCGCCATGCCGCGGGTGACTCTAGCTGGCTCTGCGATCATTTTTGCCACTGCAGTGATTTGAATATTCGCGGCTTGTTTAGCAAATAACTGGCGTACTCGTTTGCCGAATTAGTGTTTCAAGATAATCATAGAGCATTTACCAGTACCGTATGTGTGCGATATTCCATCAGTGATTAATGCGCCATGGTCATTGCAGTCGTACTTTTGATAATACACGTATGCGATGTTCTACTCTTGCAAAGCCTAAGACGTTAGTTACGCTAGCTCTGCGTATGTCAAATAGGTATATGAAAGAAATAGAGCCTTAAAGGGCAACTCCGGGGGTTTTTTGACACTCGAATATTGTAGTGAAACTTTTACCACAGGTTCTTCTCTCCGTCTTGACGCAGTCTACAAAATTTGGGTGCCGTACGATAATCCCTTCATGCGCAATACGGCTTTAAAATATGCCGTTTTCATGGCTTAAGTTGAGAGTATTTCTGCGGGCAACACTGAGTTTCTGACGTCACAAACAGTACCCAGGCGTTAATGTCTACTTGCCGCGTGATTATGAAATTGTGAGGTTTATATTGAACTACCTCAGACATTTTAAGCAGTGCGTCATGATCTCCATACTTTATTTTCACCATCCAACGCACGTACGAGTGTTTTTCAAATACTGAGTGTGACGTCACCATTCCGTCAAATGTGACGTCATGTTTGGCCGTGAAATCAGTTTCGGTTTCGATTTTCTGTTTTTCTTTTTTAAAAATACTTCTAATTGGAATTTTGGAAAACGGTTTTTTGTGTTGGAGTCAGGACGTGCCGAGGAATGTAATTCAATTAAAAACACAAAATGATGAAAAAACCACCGGAGTTGCCCTTTAAGTATAGCGGCTGACGCACTGCGTCGTGAATTCCCGCCCGGGCGGCGGCCGTGTGCACCTTGAACCACACGTGGAGCGTCAGGGCCTGCGTCTTGGATTGCATCGCGCAGCGTGTAACCCGACAACCCCACCTGCAGAACGCATCCATTCGGGCAAGTCGGCGCCGCTGTTGCTGGCGCCGTGCCTCCATGTTTTTCTTCCTTTGTTTGTGATGTTTTCAATGCACCTAGCAAGCAGCGAACAGAGCGTCCATATTTCGGCGCGAGTGAGTGCCATCAGTGGACTGGAACTGAAGTCCGCGGTGTGTCGTCAACAAGGGCGGACGCTTGAGAAAAAACAAATGTGCGAACGAGTGCGATGAAGAAAAGTGAAACTGTAACCTAGTTATTTGTTTCAGCATAACCTTAATATTATTCATACTGAGATTGTACGTGCAGTGTTTCCTCTTCATGGTTTTTCTAATACTTCACTTTTTAGAGCGACAACGAAGCAGGAAGCGTCGATACGATTTGCCATATGTGGGAACGTCCATGCATGCGCGGTCCGACGTTTAATTTACCGCTCAATAACCCAGCTTTAATTTAGATCACCATTGTTAAATCGTTTAAGCAAAAGTATGTGCTGCGATGCTTCGTATTCGTATAGCTTAAACGGCCTAGTGTATTTTTAAAGTGTATTTCGATGGAAGCGCGCTCGCCATAGTCGATCTGAGTCACGTACGAGCCTTAATAGGCCGACGCTCATCGCTTATTTTTTGCATCGCATTGCATGCGTGTCCTGCGGTAATCGCCTGTTTGTAGCCACTGTTGTTAAAACTAATGCACTTAGGGGCAAAGAAATTTGCTAAAACATTTGGAATTCTCTTCACCCAGAGCAGCAGGAATCGCCACGGGAGCAGCCATGGAAGAACCTAGACCATTGCCGAATAGAATACAAAAAATAGCAACCATTGCCTATGCACGATATATGACATGTCGTTTTGATTCTTTCTAATCTCCCGGTCGGCGTGGAGCTATATAATGCCGCCGCCGCCGCCCTGACGGACCAGCAAACGGTGGTGAACCTACTGATATTTGACGCCGTTGACCGATCGTCGGTCTCATCCAAATTCGTCACAGTATACATGCGGATTGATTACAGTACCAGCTTAAGTCAATGAAGATCTAGTGTAAAAGAACATTGTGTAATCCCAAGCAACATCAACAACAGCTAGGTGGGGTTAAAGCAAACACGACGGAAACCAGCACCGCGGAACTATAACTATTTAGACACAAGATTTCCGATGTATTTAAATTCCAAAGGTAACTTGAAAACATCGATTATAACAGCACAGTTAACGACTCCAAGTATTAAATGAGCCTGCCAACCGCAAAAGCAGGCTAATTCAGTTTCCCACGGAATATTTCCGGCCACATGCTAATTTGCATCTAATATTGATCAGTAGGTGAAATAGACAAGACAATGTTGACTGGTTGCGTGAGGTCACATCCTTGATGTCACATTATATCCCTTCTTGTTTACCCATTTTAGTGTTTGGTACTTTCAAATTGCGCGCCAATCCGTTACTATGCCCTTTTTGGCTCCATTTCCGGTTTCGTGACGTCACGTCCTCTGTGTCACATTAATTCACTTCTTGTTTACCTATTTTATTCTTTGGTACTTTCAAGCTGCGCTCCAATTCGTTAATATGCCCTTTTTGGCTCTACTTCCGGTTGCGTGACGTCCCATCCTCTGCGTCACATTAATTCACGTCTTGTTTACCCATTTTAATCTTTGGTACTTTCAAATAGACCAATTCCACCGACCGATCTGCCATGGGCCGGTTTTCCGGAAGTTGCACCACCGCCATGTTGTTGTAATCGACTGTCGGCTGGTCAGCGCGCGCACATGCGATGGCACTGTTGAATTCTCCGCTCCGCAAGACATCAACTTGCATTTCCCATACCTCACTAGCGAGAAAAATTTGTTGTTATTATTTCACAAATTTAGAGCGGCTGCTACATGCAAAACAAGCGTTCTAAGTCCTTTTTGTTTTTTTTACCAGTAGCCTCGTTCAGTTGTGAAGAGTTTGTCGGAAATAAACGAGGGCTGCGTGCAAAAATCGTATCATGGTAATTTGCGGTTCTGGTGATTGATGGTTGATTAGCGTGTGATAGGCGATGACGAGGTAAAAAAATAGTGTAATTAATTGATCAATTAAATAAAAAAATGAATGATTTGGATAAAGGGGGTTGAACGGTGTCAAATGCTTAGAATGAAAAGCCGATGCATGATGATGCTAATGGAAAATTTATATTATGTAATTGATCAATTGATTAAGTGAACTAATTGAAAAAATCAAAATTGCAAAAAGAGGTTGCAAAGGTGTCAAAATGCTCAAATGAAAAGGCAATGCTTGATTATTTAATAAAGAATATTAAAAATATTTGAAATAACAAAACGAAAAATTGGGTTCAATGGTGCTCAATTGCATACAACAAAAAGTCAATGCGTGTCATACTAACTAATAAAGAAAATTTAGGGGGTGAAGCTTACCAATTACTTAATCGAAACAAAGGAAAAACTGAAAAATTATGAAGAGGGGTCAAATACACATAATGAAAGATAAATGCTTGATGATGATAATAAAAAAATTAGCTTTTTAAGTGACCAACTAAAATTTTCAATGATTGTATGCAATTAAACAGTGCGTTTAACAATGTCACACCGATTTTGACACCTTTGAACCGCATTTTCTAATAACAAGATTTGCAATTATTTCAATTAATTATTTGATCAATTACACTCTCTAAATTTCTCAAATTTTTATCATCACGCAATTGGCTTTTCATTCCGAGCATTTTGATACCTTTCAACTCCCTTTTTCTAATTCTTCATTTTTGAAATATTGCAATTACTTAATTGATCATACACACTCTAAATTGTTTTCCTTACAATCATCAAGCATTGGCTTTTTGGTCTCAGAATTTTAGCACCTTATAACCCCGCTTTTATTTTTTTCACTTTTTCAATTGTTAAAAAATTATTTGGTCAATTACACACTAAATTTTCTTAATTCACATGCTCAAGCATTGGGTTTTCATTGTGCCAATTTTGACACCATTGAGGCCCATTCTTCTAATTTGTGATTTTTCTTTTCATTTAATTACAGATTATAAATTTTTATAAACAACACCATCTAACACTGGCTTTTCATTCAGATGATAGGACACACAAGTTTTCATTTTCAGTTATTTTAACTAATTAAGTGCCAAATTACGCTACATTTTCTAAGTTAGCATCATCAAATTGGCTTTTCATTCTGAGTGTTTGGAGAGTTCAACCATCCATTTTCCAATTTTTCTTATTTCTTTATTTATTCGATTAATCACATTGATTCCATAGCTCGTCGTCGCCTGTCAAACACCAGTCAATTATCCATCAGTAGAAGGACAAATTACCATGCTACGGATTTTTACGCAGCCCTCCTTATTTCCGACATGCGGCGCCGACAACTATTAATTCTACTACTACAACCAGAGCCGTATATCCCCGAAGCTCTGACTACAACAACGCCGACAGCTTTTCGGCCGAACGGGCTGTATAAGCTATTGCCTAAATACATAAAACTAGAGTAATATATGTACCACGTGCTGTTGTGTAGCACCCAGACACGAGACAGGGGAATTTTCCCAAAGCACTACGGCATACTCACGAGCTAAAAATTGTTCGGAAACACGGCGCGCAGGCACTCCGAGCGGCTGGAGCGGGCGACTGAATATACATGTACCAGCATGCACCTGTCTATTGCGCGCCAATCCCTTCCTATGTCCTTTTTTTATCTCTACTTCCGGTTGCGGACGTCACCTTGATTGACTGGTTTATTTACTATTTAGCATTTCACACATTTTTATGTCCCCCTAATTGAGTGACGTCTATTTTAGTATTTGATCATTCAAATGTGGCGGCAAGCGATTGCCTAATAAGAGCATTTTCCCCTTTAAATTTACATTTTTGCCTCTAATTAATTACCTAATTAACTTATGACCATAATTTATTACGACACAACATTACGTCACCCTCTATCTATTGGCACCACTCATTAACCTCTGCCACTTCTCAACTACAACTGCTGCGGACGCGATTTTGCGAACGCGTTCTGCGGACAGAAATCTGTGAAAATAGCTTTCGCATTAACAAAACAAGGAGAAAGCACAACGCTACGTTTTCGCCTTCGGTGGCGAGCGAGCCATCTTGCCTCTCTCTTTTCCCTGAGCAGCTCTCTTCTAAAAGTTCGCTGCTTGTCGTCGCGCTCTTTGTTTCGTTTTTAAGCACCAACAGATGCCTGAGAACACGGTAGTATTCTGTGTACTGCCTGCATTCACTTGGACGCTTATCGGGCGATGCTAGAATTAGCTGCCTTGTGTAACATTCTTTTTATCTTCTGCCAATTAAATCACGCTAGCTTCCGTTGCCCCCGGGGTATTTCGCAAAGAGCATGTCTCAGTAATGATTGTGTTCACATTTTCCTTCTTTGTACAGCACATTGACGCATCTGTTAGCTGTGATCGCTCAGTCGGTCATCAGGTGATTGAAATTATTCATGTAGAAGCAATGTATGTGTCATCGGCATAAGAATGCGTTGATGGCGTCGAGAAAAAAGTGGTGCTGAATGTCATCGAAGCTTCATATTGTTACAGGGAGAGCTTTCTTGCTTGAAGTGCTTTCTTAATCTCCTGGAATGGGGCCAACAAACGACTAATCTAGCAGATAGAATGATGCTGACAGTGCGGATATACAACTGGCCGTTATGAGAGAGAAATTAAGCATCATATGTAACTAGCTTAAGGAGGTGGCAAGTAGTGGTACTGATGCTTAGCTCAATAATTTTCAACAAACTTGCTTCAAATCCTCATTTCAGGGGTATTGAAATATTCCGCTCGATCGAGCACCCTTGTATGAAAACATTTTCGTTGGTATGCTAAAGTCAGCAAAATATTCGTAGTGGAACACAGTATCCACAAAATACAAGTCGAACAGGTGTGGGTGTTTTAAACAAAACGGCTAGGCGTCTCTTCAGGGCGACAATGAGCTTCGTTGCTGGCACAGAGCCCTACATAGATGAGCAGCAGTAGCAGCGCATCGTTCAAGGATGGTTCAAGTCCTACCATCTGGTAAACGTTCGCTAAACGGAAGGTACAGAACCGGACACCAATTAAATAAGTAGGCCTCAGTTATGCTGAAAAATCCATAAATTGCCTCGGCCGGCGGTATTTCACGTCGCCCAGGCGGGGTAAACGATTACTCCTGAAAAAGCGATTACTATGAAGCCCGGGGGATGACGCGACCATCGCTGAGCCGGCATGACGGCCAATGGCGGCGATAGTTGCCGTTTCGTTTCGTAACGAGCACTGCGACCAACTGCCGTTTAGGGAGCCTACCGCGGCGCAACATGTAGGCTCCCTATACGGCCGTTCAGCTCGGCGTTCGGTAGCACCGCGCACGGAAAATACTTCATCAAGAAATATTTCATGTAACTTTTCAAATTCTTTCATATCCATTTTATAAAGCCTTTGTGTATATTAGAGCAAAATATTAGCAACTTAAATTGAGTATTTTTTAAATTACAAGCGTTGTCTTATACTTCATTATTGGTGCATGCTGTACAAACCATGTGCTAGGGAGATTTGTATTTTGGCATCTTTATTATCTTGTTAACTTTTCAAAAGTGGTTCTAAAGTGTCCGCGACATGATTTTGATCATTTTCCAGCTAATTTCAAGTTAAACGGTTAGTGTTTTGCAGAGTTCTTACTAATGTTCTAAAGTAGACAACTGCCTGGCATCGTAGCCCTAAAAGCAAACTTCGCATATTCGAAAAGGCGCAAGGAGCGGCGCAGAGCCGTCGCGTGGCTCGGCCGCTCGGGATCCCTCGGGCGGAGTCCGGGCAAGGCATATTGTGAAGGGACGACGGCGACAAAGTTCAGTGCTCGCGTGTGGAAGGTGGAAAACGACGAAGTGTGTGTGATTCATGCTGGCCGCCGCTGGCATGAAGTTGTTCGTCTGGTCAGCTACCCCTTTGTAAATATTTGTAAATACATCCGTGTATAAAGGGAGTAATTACTCATTGGCATCCACCCAAGCGCAGCCATACGGCTACAAAGGAAAGCTGCCGCGGGTAGTGAGGTCTGCCGCGGGTAGTGAGGTGTCGAAGGGCAGTAACGGGTGTCGGCCAAATAACAGATAAAATGGGGAGTATCCAGCGGTAGAATGGACTGATGAATTGTAGGCGAATGTCACAAAGGGTAGACGAACGTCCCAATCCTGGTGGTCGTCAGACACATACATAGACAGCATGTCTGTGAGGGTACGGTTTAGGCGTTCCGTGAGGCCGTTGGTCTGGGGGTGATAGGCTGTGGTGAATTTGTGACGGACGGAGCACGAACGGAGAATTTCGTCAACCACTCGCGACAGAAAGCAGCGGCCACGGTCAGTTAGTAGTTCACGAGGGGCACCATGATGTAGAATCACGTTTTCTAGGAGGAAGTCAGCGACGTCTGTGGCGCAGCTGGTCGGGATGGCTCTGGTAATAGCATACCGCGTAGCATAATCGATGGCGACGGCGATCCATTTGTTCCCTGAGGCGGAAACTGGAAAGGGCCCAAGAAGGTCAACACCTACACGGGAAAACGGGTCAGTGGGTATGGGGATCGGCTGCAAATGACCTGAAGGCAAAATTGTGGGCTTCTTTCGACGCTGACACAATTCACATGCGGCAATGTATTGCTGGACGGAGCGGTAGAGCCCCGGCCAGTAGAAGCGTCGGCGCAGGCTGTCGTATGTGCGAGAGACACCCAGGTGGCCAGCCGTTGGAGCATCATGAAACTGGTCAAGGATGGTGGAACGCAGATGTTGAGGAACGACGAGCAAAAGGTCTGCGCCGTCTGGTCGCACATTGCGTCGGTATAAGGTGTTCTCGTGGAGTACATATAAGGCAAGAGATGGATCGGGTCGGTCGCAGGTCAGACGTAGGATAATGGAATGGAGCAAAGGATCTAAGTCTTGTTCGTCGGCAATGTTAGAAAAGGCCGACACAGACAAGACACATGCGTCATCGTCAGAGTCGGTAGGACTAGGGGAGTCGACGGGATGACGGGACAAGCAGTCTGCATCTTGGTGAAGCCAGCCGGACTTGTACACGACGGAAAATGTATACTCTTGTAATCGAAGCGCCCAGCGCCCCAAACGGCCTGTAGGATCTTTGAGGGAGGAAAGCCAACACAAGGCATGATGGTCTGTTATAACAGTAAAATGCCGGCCAAACAAATAAGGGCGGAATTTTGTAATAGCCTAAACGAGTGCCAGGCACTCTCGCTCTGTGACAGAGTAATTTTGTTCGGACGTAGATAAGAGGCGGCTGGCATACGCAATCACCCTTGTGTGGCCGTGTTGTCGCTGGGCAAGTATAGCTCCAATGCCATGGCCACTTGCGTCGGTGCGGAGTTCAGTATTGGCAGATGGGTCGAAATGGGCCAAGATGGGTGGAGTTGTGAGAGCAGCAATAAGTTCCGAGAAAGCTGGAACTTGTTCAGGCCCCCAGGAGAATGAAACGTCTTTCTTTAGGCGTTTGGTGAGAGGACGAGCTAGCGCTGCGAACTTCGGGACGAATCGTCGGAAATAAGAACATAGGCCAATAAAGCTTCGAACATCGCTGGATGAACGTGGAGTGGGAAAATCTCTGACGGCACGAATCTTGTCGGGGTCAGGCTGAACGCCGGCAGCATTAACCAAGTGACCAAGGACTTTGATTTGTCGGTGACCAAAGCTGCACTTTTTGGAGTTTAGTTGCAGCCCCGCGCGGCGAAAAAGCGCTAGGATTGTAGAAAGGCGACGGAGATGGCTTTAAAATGTAGATGAGAAAACTATTACATCGTCAAGATAACACAAGCAAGTGGTCCACTTGAAGCCTCGGAGCAAAGAGTCCATCATACGTTCGAAGGTTGCTGGGGCATTGCAAAGGCCAAAAGGCATGACTTTGAATTGATAAAGGCCGTCAGGGGTGATGAACGCTGTTTTTTCATGGTCTCTCTCGTCGACAGAAATCTGCCAGTAGCCGGAGCGAAGGTCGATGGACGAAAAGTAGCTGGCTCCGTGCAAAGTATCAAGCAAAGTATCATACGCGGAAGAGGATACACATCTTTTCTGGTTATCTTATTTAAATGACGATAGCCGACGCAGAATTTCCAACTGTTATCTTTCTTTTTGACCAACACAACAGGGGATGCCCAGGGGCTACTGGAAGGCTCACTTATGTCGTTCGCCAACATTTTGTCGACCTCTGTTTGGATGACGCGTCGCTCGGCAAGCGAAACACGAGAGGGCCGCCTGTGAATACGACTGCCGTCACCGGTGTTAATGCGGTGACTGAAAACTGTGGTTTGACCCAATGGGCGGGTACCGAAGTCAAAACGGTCACTGTAGGTGAGCAAAAGCTGTTTTAACTCTGCGGCGAATTCAGGCTGGAGATCAGCTGCAATCATGCTTTTAACAGGATCAGGGCGCGATGTAGAGGACGAGGGAGGTGTTGCAGGAACGGCATTTGGATTATCGGTAGTCAGAGCTGAAATGGCACAATAGGTCATCGGCGACAGCTCTGCTAGTGAAATTCCCTCGGGCAGAACTTGAGTTGATAAGCTGAAGTTAAGGACCGGGAGAGTGGCACGGTTCTGGGAGATATGCACAATCAGATGAGGAAGGGTGACGTGTCGCTGCAAGATGACATCAGTAATGGGACACGCGAGATAGTCGCCGTCTGGGACGGGTGGGAATGGTGACATAGGGATGTAGACGGCAGCTTCAGGAGGAAGGCGGCAGAACTGTGCTGATCGAAGGCGGGGTGAGCAGGAGCAGAGCGGAAGGTCCAAGCGAAGTAGGCCGGTAGAGCAGTCAATGAGGGCAGAGTGGGCTGTTAAAAAGTCAATGCCAAGGATAACGTCGTGGGGGCATTCTTGGAGGACAGTGAACAACACTGGAGCATGGCGACCACCAATGGTAACTCGCGCTGTGCACATGCCAACCACGGCAGCAGGGCTTCCATTGGCGACGCGAACTGTGGGCGAGACGGCTGGAGTAAAGACTTTTTTGAGGCGACGGCGAAATGAGGAGCTCAGAACGGACAGTTGTGCGCCGGTATCAATGAGAGCAGAAACGGGAACACCATCCACAAGGACGTCGATGCGATTATTTTGTAGGGCAGGGGCCAGCAGAGGTTTTTCAGTCCGGGTCACAAATGCAGCGTCACCTCCAGGAGCTGCATTGGCTAGTTTTCCGGTATGTGGCTGGAATAGGACGGGGACAAACGGCGGCGAGGAAGAGGAGAACGCGAGCGTCGGGTCTGCGGGGATTGTGAACGGTTGGCAGCACGAGCAGGGACACCGGGGTCAACAGTGGTCTGGTCGGGGCGAGCTGAGGTATAGCGAGGGGCATAGTCTCCGTGGCGGTCGACGTAGGTGAATTGACGAGATGGCGTGTACCAACGGCTACGGCAGTGGCGGGAAATGTGGCCAACGCGGGAACAAGTAAAGCAGGCGGGACGATTGTCATGGGTACGCCACTCATTCGGATTGCGGTACCGATATCGGGGCGAAAAACCGGCGGTGGGTGAGGCAGCTGCAATTACTGGAGGGGCAGGTCCTGAATCCACGGTATCGGTGCGGCAGGTAGAAGGAAGACCCATATTGGCAACCTCTTGGCGAACAACAGCCTGAATGAGTGATATTGTAGCCAAGGTATTGTCGGGAGTATGCGAGAGTGAAGCTGCAGGAGTCATTGCCTCGAGTTCTTGGCGGACGATGCGGGTCAAAGTAGTGTCATTAGTTGGTGGTCGAGGAGGCGGAAGATCGACACTGGAATAGCTTGCAGCCGTGTTCGGTAGACGGTCGAAACGATGAGATATGCGCCTCTGTTTCGCTTGTTCGAAACGTCGGCACACTTGTAGTACAGAGTCCACGGCGGAACAATCCCTGCATAAAAGGAGGTTGAAAGCATCGTCGGCAATGCCTTTTACTATGTGGCCGACTTTATCCTCCTCAGGCATGGCGTGGTCGACTTTGCGGCTCAGGGATAGGACGTCCTGTATATAAGTAATGTAAGACTCTGTAGACGTTTGCGCGCGAGAAGCGAGCGCCTTTTTGGCGGCAAGGTGACGGCCAATGGGCTTTCCTAAGAGGTCGTGAAGCTTTTGCTTACAGATATCCCAAGATGTGAGGTCCTCTTCATGGGTCTCAAACCACACCCGCGCTGTCCCAGTCAAGTAAAAGATGATATTAGCAAGAAAGTGTGGGATCCCACCTGTTGTGCTTGCTGACTCGTTCGTATAGGGCCAGCCAGTCGTCGACATCAACGTCATCGGTCCCACAGAAGATTCCGGGATCACGGGGATGGGCCATGACGACAGCAGGTGCGGCGGCAGTAGATGTAGCGGCGTCAGTAGTCATAGTGGTGGTAATGATGCGTCGGCCACTGCGGAGATCCAGCTTGGGACGGGGATCGAAAGATTCACCTCCACCAAGAGATGTTACGGGAAATATTCACAGTACGGCAGTTGTCCACACCACTGAGGATGATCACAGCACAGCACTCGCACAGCAAAGCACTCGTCTGCGTCTTCTTCTTCTGGGAGTCTGTCGCACTTCTTTTTCGTCAGCACGGCCAGCGAATACCGCTCAGTAACAATATAATAATAATAATAATAATTTTTTTTCCTTTACTACAAGGAAAGGAAAGGAGCAGCCGCTAAAAAGTTGCTTCGAAGAGCAGCTTGATGGGGCGGCTGCCCCTGCATATGACGGCATTTCACAGCAGAGAAAGTCACGCCCGCACAGTGAATAAACAATCAATGGGGAAATAATTAGACTACAAAAAAGCACTAGGTAAATCAGGAAAAATACATGAAAATAAAACAGAAACGCCGCAAGACAGAACACTTAACTTCAAAATATGTATTTATAGAAACATTTCGCGGATTAATTTAATGGGAGGAAGAGAGAAATCCTGACCACTATTAGCAAAGTATTGATTTAATATGGTATTGATTCAATAAGGCATATATCTAAGGGGGAGAAATCTTAAAACGTTCTGCAAAGGTGGGGGGGGGGGGGAGAGTATAAAGTCACAGGGTGATAACCGCACAGTGAAACCCAACTGAATTGAAAAAAAAGCTGTTTAGTGCTAGAAACTGGATATAGCGCAACTGTACTCCCCTTTACCGAACGACGAGGCGGCGGTAACAAAGCAACGCGGAAAACGTGCTTCTGTCGCTGACTGAGGTCCTGCGCTGAGGGCGATGTGCACCAGCGGCAGCGACAGGCGTTGGCGTCGTCGTCGCGCGAGGCATCGCCAGGGATTGTATCCTATTAACGTGAAAGCGTTACTTCACTATGTTCACAGTTTTCTGCCCGCAGACCGCGTCCGCAAAATCGTGTCCGCAGCAGTCGCGAAAAATTGAGACTTGATAGAGGTTAATGAGTGGTGTCAATCGATAGAGGCTGACGTAATGTTGCGGCCAAAAAATAATTAGTCCAATAAGTTAATTAGGTAATTACAGGCAAGAAATGTTAAAGTTGTCTGCAGCAGTTGTGAGTAATTGAGAAGTGGAGAGACTAATGAGTGATGTCAATCGATAGAGGGTGACGTAATGTGGTGTCTGAAATGATAATTAGGCCAATAAGGCAATTAGGTAATTAATTAGAGAAGTTAACGTAGAAAGACGGGCTAGTTGGTCTTGATAAGTAGAGTGCTTATTTTGTCAGCGTAATTGTCATGTGGGAAAACCTACGTCGGACAGACGGGCAGGTGCATAAACGACAGATTGCGAGAGTACCAAAGAGCAGTAGGATCCCTTGTAAAGAGTAGTCATTTAGCCTTGCACTGCAGCCGTTGCCCTAGCCCTACCAGGCCATCATGCACCCCTGCGTTGAGCGACACACGTGTGCTGCGCAGCTTCAAGCAGCAGTTGAGCAGGGAGATATTTGAGGCCCTTGAGATTCACAATCAAGGTGATAATTGCGTTAGCAGTAGCTCGGTTGTGCTGTCACCCAAAGAGCTGGAATTTTTAAAGAGGAGAATGACACGTGTCCATAGGTGATGAGGCTCTAATCTGTACGATAATGCAGAGGCGAAGGTTTGGGAGCATGCGCTCAAGAGATGGCGTTGTACAATTTTTGTATATAATGATGTTACGTCCATTAAACTATCAGTTCAGCGTTTGTCCTTTGTCTTTCTCCTTTAGTCCTGTCTTTAATTTTACGCTGACAAAATATGCACTCTAATTAGAGGCGAAACATGCAAAATAGTGTCCGCAGCAGTTGTGATAATTGAGAAGTCGTAGAGATTAAGGAGTGGTGTCAATCGATAGAGGGTAATCTAAGGTTGTGTGCGAAAAAATAATTGGGCCAATAGGCTAATTAGGCAATTATTTAGAGACAAAAATAAAAAAGTAAAAGCGAAAATGGTCTCGTTAGCAAATGGCTTTGAGCCACATTTCAATGTATCAAATACTAAAATAGTTAATTAAATAAGTCAATCAGGGTGACGTCTAAAACGTAACGTCATGCGGCCTGAAGTCGAGCCAAAACGGCATAGGAAGGAATTGGCGCGCAATTTGAACGTACTAAGGACTAAAGTAGTTTATTAAGGCAGTTAATTAGGGTGACGTCAAGGATGGGACGTCACGCAACCGGAAGTAGAACCGAAAATGGGCATAGGAAGGGATTGACGCGCAATTTGAAAGTACCGCACACTGAAATGAATAAACAAGACGTGAATAATTGTGAAGTAGAGCGTGTGACATCACTCAACCGCAAGTAGAGACAAAAAAGGGGATAAGAAGGAATTGGCGCGCATTTTAAAAGTACCAAAGACTAAAATGGTAAACAAGAAGTGAATTAACCAAATACAAGTAACGAGAAGCAACCAGCAGCAGCATCCATGCTTTCGCATTACTTTAATGCAGATTCTGCAGTGCTCTGTAATTCTTTTTCTTACTGTATCGTCGCTGCAATTGCAATTATAGCATGTCGAGCTGGGCCCGAGGATCAAGTGTGAGCATCAGTTGGGCTCAGGTAATTTCAGTGTCAGACTGGGCTCAGGTTTGCATCATGAGGCCCGGGTCGGGCCCAAAATTTATGCCCGTGCACACCTCTAGTAGCGTCGTTTGTGTGGCGCATGTTTGGCGCCCGTGCCTGCTTTTTTGTTCTTCGCACAATGACACTTTGCGCCAGCGTCAGGACTGCATGGAACATTGGTATGCATTTTCCGGTCGTTATGCCTAATGATCGCCCCGCCGAACTGGCTCAACCATGTTATACCATGTGTAACATAGAGTTGCGAGTAGTCCATGTTTTGGGACAGCTTTCAATTGAAATTATAGAATAACTAAACAGAGAAGAGCCATGGTATGCTGTTATCCTGTTTTAGAGGCATTGATTTAATAGAGACTTTCTTTCCTTTCATTTAGAGTTCTTTGCCCTATAACGCCCGCAGTCCAGCTGCTGCACTTATATCATCGCAATGCTTTTGCACCAGCAATCATCTGCCATCAAAGGGGTGCTGCCTCAATGTGAGGCAGACATCAACATTTTGGTGCTGCATAACCTGTCAAAAACTGTGGGAGCCTTGCCATGAAACATGCTGTGTGTAAGGAAACATTGCCTCGGTAGGTATGACACATTGCCTTTGCTTCGAATTCATATATTGGCTTTAAATGCTGTGCTGGCTTTTTGCTATATGACTGCGTGCTATATGACTTTCTCTGGCCTTTTAGCTCAAGACTTACTTGTTAGGGAGTCTTGCCCACAGTAGGCAGAAAATAATATCTTTCGTGGCCTTGGCAGTGCTTTAAAAGCTGGTTCTAAATTTCGCTGCTTTATGTGACTATTTCAAGTTAGGCAAGATTGAGTGAACCTGTGGTGTAATAGCACAATAATAGCAGTACCTTATTGAAATGACGAAGTAGTTATCATTTGAGTAACACTCGAGTTGGGACGTGCAGGCGCTTTAGGAGATGAAATATTTAGCGTACTTGATCATGTTTGCATTACAAGAATTGGCAGGAAGCATGTATTGAGGTTGCAGAGAAAAAAAACATTCAGTATTGCTCAGGTTATTTGCCTTCCATTCCCCCTTCATAACTGCTGCCTGCACTGTATGTATTTGTTCATACAGATATGTAGTTACTGATTGCTTGTACACTGCTGGTTGCTTACACTGGCTTCAGCCATGTAGATGTAATAATACTTTGACCTAAACCAGGCTGTTTACTTTGCTGAAAGCGACAATTGTAAATATTTATCTCCCCAAGCCATTGCGATTTGCCATTAGCTCCCAACTCACTTTATTTGCAGCTGCAATGAATTTATTCTGTAACCCTGGAGCAAGACATTTACAGAAAGGAGAGCATCATGAACTACTCGTTCAAATTTTGTAATTTTTAGAGAACATTTTGTTTGTTTTTGCATATGCTCCTGAGTTTCGAAAACAGAGCAGGCTTGCTTACAGTGCAGGGGGGATGAGCTGCAAGACAAAAGGAAATTATTAGTGCAGCTGCTCATTCCCGGGTGGATTGCTTGTCTTTTATTGCTCTTAGATGTGTGCAGCTTTGCCTGCATGATTGCCAGAGCTTTCCCCATAATGGGTGGCAGTGATCTTGCCGCCCACCTCTGGGGGACTGCCCATTTCCAACTACCTGCCCACAATCAACCCACCTCCTGGGCTTCAAGTTTGTGAAACTCATGGATAAATGTTCTTTGTATGCTGTGACCAGTGACGCCATTTAATATACGCAGTGTGTATCACTGGTCCATTATGTTCATTTCGGGATGTTGCCACCCCTTATATTCTCTACTCATTTTTATTTTTCTGTATTCACTTACTACTTCCATGTCTTACCAATTCGCCCAAACGCAGCCATTACGTCCGCCAACCAAAATAAAACGTATAAAACTTTGCCGACCTCCCGCAGTCTCTTAATGCTATGCCAATAACAAAAACCATGCCAACGGCTTTTGTATCTCTTAATAAAAGCATAAATGAACAACCGATTATTTTTATTTAAATTGTCGTGTCTGGTCAGATGATGTTTTAGAGCACTGCCACATGACCAAGCAAATTGCAGCTTTAAGTGCATTGAGAAATCATGCGTTTGAGCACACTAATGGATCTTCTGTTGCTTAGCTGCTCAACTCAAAATATTGTCCTTTGTCAGACTAGATATTTTTTTAGAAAACCGGATGAGGCAGAAGACAATAGATTGGATTCTTAGCAGCATTGTTACTTATTACACGTGCGTTCCGCCCCTGTATACATGAACTCGACAGAAATGGGTTGAGTACGCCTGTCGAGTAAAAACCAGTTTTGGGGTGTATGTATTCACAGTTGGGTCGAGTAAAATAGGCAGCGGAGCGTGTCGCGTTAACTCGCTTGCAGGAATTAGGTTAACTCGCTTGACCCGCTTATCTACAAGCATGTCGACGCTGTTGAATCAGGGAGTCGAGTTATGGAGTACTCTGGGATAATAAAAAGGCCTCCGGAGCGTCGAGGAGCGTCAGTGAAATTGAATGCTTTTTAGCGCTCATCAACAATTAAAAATAATATTCGAAGCTGTCGATAGTAAAAGGCAACGGAATCAAATACGAGTAAGAACTTGCACAATAACTTCGAATCTTGACGCTACGCTTCGCTGCGATACTTACTCACCAGATAGCGAGTTCATGTAGACAACAACCGGGTCGAGTAATGGTGACCTCGCTTACTCAACGCTGACTCGACCCGGGGCTGTCAAGTCATTGTAAACAGGGCTATTGTACTTGTAATTTTAGGTGAACTTTCAGTTCATGCACTGTACGTTAAGTTAGAGATATTGGTGCTTTTTGCATATGTGCTGTTTTGTTTTGCAAACACAACTATTTCTCCAGACGCAATGTTATATTTAATTTGAGTACAAAATATTGACAATTAAAGAAAAATAATTCGTGAGGCTGTTAAGAAATTTTATTCTTAAATAACTTAATAAAATAGCAACATTTTATAGATATTCAAATGTAAAATGTGTGGGAAACAACTTTCACCTCAGGATTAAGCTGGTGTTTCAAGGAACTTGTGATTGGATGAAAAGGAAAAATCACCGTCATGCTAGATGTATCTCTTTTGTAATCGCATACTGACATCAAGCATAGTATTTTAAGATGTGCTTAAGCAATGAAAATATTTTTTGCCTCAGATATTCAGGCAGATTACTGTTCTCTATACCAACTACAATGAATTGGTTTGAAGAAATCAGAGATGCCTGAGCACTACACCTGGTACCTGGATATGGAATGACCTGTATATGGCTAGCTGAAAATAATCTTGCACATGGAAGGTTGTCAATTTTATGGCCATATGATTAGCTGTCATGAGGGAAAACGTATACCTGGTAGGCTGCTAGCTGATAAGGAAGTATGATATTGTCACATGGTGGTGACAAGGTCGATGACACAAATGAAGAGTTGGTGATTGCACTGAAGAAACTCTTTATTGGGCTGACTTGCGCCCGCAAAAGAACTAAGCTACTCGGCAACGGCGATAGCAACAAACGTGCTCGTCGATCGTCGAACAAAGAATGCCCGTCGCACTCGTCAACGCTCAATTTAAAGGCTGCTCAGAACAATATATATAACGTCCCAAACTGCTGGTAGCACAACCTGGAGCATTGTAGAAACATACGCGAGTGATCGAAATCTTTGAGACAGATCTCGGCGCATCGTTCGCGACAAAGAAAATGATAACGCGTCGTGTCGCGACAACGAGGATGAACACAGGATACAGAATGGATAAGCGGGCCAGAAAAACAATGATAAGGCCGCATGCCAGCGGCTGTACAACAGGAACAAATAAAGATTTACACAGTTCACGACAATATTGCGTTAAGATCTAGAATAACATTTTCCTACCTATGCAAAGTAAATTTCTAGTACTTGCTCAATTGCTCTTTGCAGGCTGCCAGTAATAATTGTAGCTGAATAAGCGGCACTGTATTGTTGCGTACATTACTAGTAAGGCAATTGTTTATAGAAAAATGCAGCATGGAATAAAAGCAGTGAAAACTAAAACGCTGGATATTGAAATGGTACGGTTGTAAATCAAACAGATGTGTCTCACTCATCACGGATTTGGGAATGTAACATGCATACGCAGCCTTGAGAATATCTGCAATGTGCACATCTCCCTAAGTTAGCTTTTGCTTGATTGAAACATGCAGATGAAAGATAGTTTGATTCTGGCAGGGCAATATTTTTTTGTTCTTGCCGCAATAATATATGTGTGCCTGTAACTTGTGTACTGCAGAAAAATGTTATTTAATATGTTTTTTTTTATATATAATCCGGTTTCGCATGCTTAGTAATCCATATTGTTTACCAGGATTTTTAAGGAGTTTTTAAAAAAAGTGAAAAGTTCTGGAGCCTGAACCGTCATATTTTCAGGAACTCTAATTCTATATGAAAGCTTTGGTTTGCCAAAAGCAGGTTTTTCCGCCGGATACATAATATTTTGCATTTATTTTTATCATCCCCACGTCATAATAGGCTGCATGTCCTTGCAGGCCCAGAGACCTGTGGCAAAAAGCTCTAAAAGAAGAATGTGTCAATAGGCCTTCAATATATACAATAGAACGCCTTTATAGTAAAGTCACTGGGAACAGCCAAAATATTTACTGTATCAGTGGTCGGTGTGATGACACGGTCCTGAAGATGCTGTCTGGGAGATAAATAGGCACTTACTGAACACGTCTCGTTGCTTATTGAAAGCAAAAATCTTGGAAATACCTTCCATCTCGCTTTTATCGTCTCTTTGTGCAATTGTTTCATTATAAAATGTTTTTACATCTCGTGGAAGTACCTCTTAAGCATGAGGACAACTTGATTACGAATGCAACCAAGGTCAATTTCATGTGAAAACCAAAGCATTGCATGAACATGATGTCCATTTTTGCTGTTTCTGTCTTTTAAAAGGCAATAAATTATAAATGCGCGTGGCACTCAAGTGCTGTAAGAACGCATTAGCTGCACCTCCATTTTCTACCTTCGCTGCATCATGCTTAGTGCTGCACATTGCAGTGAATCTTCACACATTTCTTCCCCTTGCCTATTTCTTGCTGCACTTTTGCCATCCTTTACTTTCTGAACGGACCATGTCGCCTCCTTGCTATGTTTGTAGACAGCTTTAGTTTTTTTTTTCCTACGCGCTGCGCGCTTTCTCTCCCGGCTCCAAGGCCTTTGTAAAGTAGGCTTCTTCTAACTGATGCTAAGCCTAGTGGCAAAGCCATCTAAACGAACATACAAAAAATCTTTGCCTCGCGATTCTAGGTAGTGCGCGGGCGGCGATGTGATATCGTAGGAGTCGTCGCCGGGGCCAGGAGCACTTTACTATAAAACGTCTTTACTATAAAGGGGGAACATGTACAGTTGTCTATGGAAGATGAACTGGAATTACAGTTTCACTTTACTATATCAGAGTTTTTACTATATCCGAGTTTGCAATAGTGTGGTTTCACTTTGTACGCAATCATATAGGGCACTCAGACATCAAATATGTGTTTGGATAAGCGTTGAGAAGCTGAGTTTGGATCTTGTGGGTATATGCTTGTTTTATGTGCAGATGTCATTTGTAAGACCCACTAGCCAATCTCCTCAACAAACTCTTCCTGAATGGTTCTGCTTTCTGCAGGGTGTCCACCTTACAGCCTGGGACATGTGCTTCCCCAAGCCCCTCAGCCCCATTACTTGATCCATCGACCCTTCACTGCCAACTAGCATGCTCAGCGCAGCACCCATTCCCAGCCTCCTATTGTTGCAACACCTCACGTACTACAAGGGTAACGTGCATCAACCCTGACCCCGATGCCCAGCCCCTTCCACCAGGACCAAATGCACACTGCAGCCCATCACCTCTCCCTGCACTACCTGGTAATGGGCTGTTTAGTGCCCTGTTCCCAATCCCACCTATTAGCCCCTCCCATCTTGACCCTGTACCCAATGCCTCCTCTTCCTGCACTGCATTTTGACCCTCTGGTATCCTTTTGGCATGTGCATGTAATGAGCTGCAAATAAAATGTTTTGCTTGCCTCATTAATTGCATGGTTTTCATGGCCCCTTAGGCAGATGACATACAAAATGGTATTGGGAATTGACTGCATAAGAAAAACACAATTGTCCGACTGACAGTTATTCAAAGGAAATGGCAGCAGTAATTAATCGGCAAATATGAAATAACTTTGCATGACTAAAGGTGGTTTACCAGTGGCAGTGCCAATGCCTTGTGTGCCAATGAATACTTGTTGCATGTCAATAAATACCAATATGTGGTGCTAGCGGCACAGCCGGTTAACGCCTACGTTCGCAGTGCCAAGACAGGTGCAATGTTGGCATAAACGCCGAACCAATCTATAAAATTTTTCAAAAAAAAAAAACAGTGTTACGTAAATGTTGGTACCAATTTTTGTCGACATTGGGCCGGGGTTGCTGCGATGTTAGTGTGCTGCCATGGCTGTAATGTCGTCCTCTAGGGTTAAACAATAAATTCACTGCAGCTGCGAATAAGTGAGTTGGGAGCTAATGGCAAATCTTAATGGCTTGGGGAGATAAATATTTACAATTGTCTCTTTGAGCAAAGTAAACAGCCTGGTTTAGGTCAAAGTAATATTACATCTACCTAGCTAAAACTGGTGTAAGCAACCAGCAATGTACAAGCAATCAGTAACTGCATATCAGTATGAGCAAATACATACAGTGCAGGCAGCAGTAATGAAGGGAGGGTGGAAGGCAAATAACCAGAGCAAAACTGAATGGCTTTCTTCTCTGCAACCTCACTACATGTTTCCGGCGAATTCTTGTAATGCAGCATAATCAAGTACGCTAAATAATTCGTCACTTAAAGCGCTTGCACCTCCCAAGTCGAGTGTTACTCAAATGACAACTACTTCGTCATTTCAATAAGATATGTCTGCTATTGTGCTATTAAACCGCAGGTTCACGCAATCTTGCCTCAACTTGAAATAGTCACATACTGCAGAAATAAAGCAGCGAAATATAGCCCCAACTTTTAAAACACTGCCTAGGCCACGAGGGATATTATTTACTGCATGCTGTGGGCAAAACGCCCGAACAATTAAATTTTGAGCTAAAAAGCCAGGAAAAGTCATATCGCACGCAATCATAAAGCAAAAAGCCAGCAGAGCATTTAAAGCCAATATATGAGTGCAAAACAAAGGCAACATGTCATACCTACCGAGGCAATGTTTGTTTACAGACAGTATGTTGCATGGCAAGGCTGTCACAGTTGTTGACAGGTTATCTTGTCTCCCTCACATTCAGGCAGCACCCCTTTGATTGGAGATGATAGCTGGTGCAAAAGCAGTGCGATGATAAAAGTGGAGCAACTGGACTGCGGGCGTTATAGAGCAAAGTGTCCTAAATGCAAGGAAAGAAAGTTTCCAATAAATCAATGCCTCTAAAATATGATAAAAGCTCACCACGGCTCTTCTCTGTTTAGTTCATCTATACTTGCATTTGAAAGCTGTCCCAAAACATGGACTACTCGCAACTCTATGTTACACATGGAATAACATGGCTGAGCCAGCGCGGTGGGGCAATCATTAAGCGACCGGAAATTGCATCCATGCAGTCCTGAAGCTGGTGCAAAGAACAGAAGTAAAAGCAGGCACGCCAAACGTGCGCCACACAACCGATTTTGAGCCTGACCCGGGTCCCATGCTATAAACCCGAGCGCAGCCTTTCTCTGAAATTGCCTGAGCCCACCCCGGCTCGAAATGCTATAATTGCAGTCGAAGCAACGATACAGAAAGAAAAAAATAGGCGACAATCACTGACGATGCGTTGCGCGACGACGACGCCTCTCGCTGCCGCTGGTGCACATCACACGGAGCGAAGGACCTCAGTTAGCGACATAGACGCGCTTTCAGCCTTGCTTTGTTAGCGCCGCTTCGTCGTTCGCTAAAGGGGAGTACAGTTACGGTATATCCAGTTTACGCTATATAGGGTAGGAAGTATGATAAAAGACTGATGAAACTTCTGGAGACGCCTCTCGTTCAAAGAAAAAGGGGTCCCAGCGCAGCGATGCGCTACTACACTGCGATGCCGACATGATTGCAAACAGCGACTTTCTCCTGCAACTTTCGAAAATTAGCAATATCTAGGCACACTAGCCTTCTTTTTTTGACACTACCCTACCAAGCTTTTACTAAACCGTCTCGACGCGCTCATATATGGACGGATCTGACGAAAGGAGCGTCTGCAGGTTCTTCGCTCATAACGGACGAGGGAAACAAACTTCGCACGCAAGAAAAAGAAAAAGAATACAGAACGGAATGGAAGGTGAGTACCCAAAAACATTTTGCGATTAGCTGCCTCGCTGGTTGTTTCTGGGCGACACATGAAATTTTCTAAAACCCCAGAACCTGGGCGACAGCGACGAGCGGCCATGCTTTAGCGGTCCTCAGCTCACCGCGCATCGTGCCGCCGCACGACTCATGCGGTTAGCGCTTAATCGCAAAAGGGCCGCATCTGCGCTTTCGCAAAAGTTGCATGAGCTTGGGATCGGGGTTTCCGACCCAGCCCGACCGACACGCGAAAATAAGCCTTTCCCGGACTTCGCCGACTCCACCCGAGTGATTCCGAGCGGCCGAGCCAAGGGACGGCTCTTCGCCTCTCCGTGCGCCTTTTCGAATACTATCCGAAGTTGGCTTTTAGGGCTACGATGCCAGAGTGTTGTTTACTTTAGGAAATTAGTAATACCTCAGCAAAACAGTAATGGTTTAACTTGAAATAAGCTGCGAAATGATCGGAATGAAGTCGCGGACACTTGAGAACCACTTTTGAAAAGTTACCAATTTAATAAAGATGCAAAAACAAGACAAACCTCCCTAGCACATGGCTTGCGCAGCCTGCAGCAAAAATGAAATGTAAAACTACGCTTGTAAATAAAAAAAATGCTCAATCTAAGAGGCCACTACTTTGCTTCAATATGCAAAAAGGCTTTGTAAAATCGAACTGAAAACATTTGAAAACTTACATTGAATATTTCTTGAAGAAAGAGTAGCCGTGCGCGGTGCCACCGAACGCCGAGCAGAAAGGCCATTGGACGGACGGACGGACGAACGGCTGGCTGGCTGGCTGTCTGGCTGGCTGGCTGGCGCTGGCTGGATGGATGGATGGATGGATTGATGGATGGCTGGCTGGCTGGCTGGCTGGCTGGCTGGCTGGCTGGATGGATGGATGGATGGATGGATGGATGGATGGATGGATGGATGGATGGATGGATGGATGGATGGATGGATGGATGGATGGATGGATGGAGGGAGGGAGGGAGGGAGGGAGGGAGGGAGGGAGGGCTGGCTGGCTGGCTGGCTGGCTGGCTGGATGGATGGATGGATGGATGGATGGATGGATGGATGGATTGACGGACGGACGGACGGATGGATGGATGGATGGATGGATGGATGGATGGATGGATGGATGGATGGATGGATGGATGGATGGATGGATGGATGGATGGATGGATGGGAGGCCCGCGCGGCGCGGAGAGCTTCGGGCTCTCTGTGCCGACGAGGGAGCTGCCCTCTACACCTGGCGCCTAGCCGAGTGTCCTTCAGGACCCCTACTGTGGGAAATAAAGTTTTGCCAAACCAAACCAATGGATGGAATATAGGAGCGTCCCCTTTGAAACGGGGTGGTAGCAGTTATCATGCTCACTTTTCTTCCTATATCTGAATTACCGTTTTAGATTCGTTAAATATACCATCGTTCTATTTATTGAATTTTTGTTTCTACATTACTAACATTGTCATTTTTCTGCATTTAAGCCACCAATCTTCCAGTCAATTTTTGCTAGCTTCCACCGCCGGTTTATTCACCCGGCCACTGGTATCTCTAAACCCCAGCGCTTCACGAAGAGTGACTGCGCCTGCATACACTTCCGGATGGATATTATTACATTCCAGAATGATATATGGCCAATTGTTTCAATGGTGGTACCACATGCGTCATCTTCATTACTAAATTTCTTTTTGTAGCTGCGTGTTCTAAGGCACCCTGATCTAGCTTCAAAAAGTAGGGCACTGCCTCTTAAGTTATCAAAGAAGGCTTCCTTCCCGACCTGCCTTTTCCACTTTCGGTACTATTAAACACTCAGTTTCTTTTCTATAGAATTTATTCAATTTTTACCTTCTGTCTTTTCCTCCTTTTGCTTAACGCTCTTTATTTCTTCGTCCTTAATTGTGACCCGCATACTTACTGGCTAGTTTCCTAATTCTTTTACTCCTATGTGAGTCAACGCTCTTTAGGTATATTTATTTAAACACTTTAGCTGCGCACCTGCTACTGTCCCATTTCCTCAGGCGTTCCTCATATAATAATTTACTTTGAGTTTCCCGTACTTCAAAAGATGCCCAGCCCATATCTCTCTGCATTGCCTTATTTATGCTTTTGCCGTGTTACCCAGTGCTAATCGTCCGGCGGTTCTCTGATGTATTCCTGATGTCGACTGTATATCTCTGCTTTTAGGCACAAAACCAGATTTCCGAAAGTAAGCCAGGCCACCATAATTCCTTTCCAAAGACCTCTCAACTGCTGTATCCCCACAATGCCCTATGCTTTTGCCTTAAGTGATTGCTCATGCTTTTGAATGCATGCCAATCCTTCGTTTACCCATACCCCGTAGATATTTATACTCTGCTACTCTCGGTATTTCATGGCCTTGTATTTTAAGACCCTGATTAGTTGAGCCATTGAAAATCCTCAGACCCGACTTAACTGCGCTAAAACTAAAGCATAGAGCGTCCCCTTTGTCTCCGCAAAACTTAACTAGAGTTTACAATTCTTTCGGACTCTCAGCAAGCAGCACAATATCGTCTGGATACATCAAAACGGGGAGGCGCTGCTCTCCCGTCTCTCCACCTAATCAATATGACAGGTTAAAACCTAGCTTACTTCCTTGTATCCTCCGTTCAAGATTTATCATACAAAGCATGAACAGCAGCGGTGATAGAGGACAACGTTGTCTTAATCCTTTGCATACCTTAACAGCTTCCGTACTTCTTACCCCTTCCCATATAATTTCGACTTTGTTATCCCGGTATATTTCCTGTAGGAACTGTGTGACCTGACAACCGATACCTTCTTCTTTTATTATGTTCCACAAGAGTTCCCTCTTCACGTTGTCGTACGCCCCGTTTATGTCCAGCAAGGCCAAATAGAAAGGTCTATTCTCCACTCTAGATATTTCGATGCATTCATCATCATCATAAGCCTTACTATACCTACTGCAGGGTGAAGGCTTCTCCCATATTTCTCCATTTAACCCGGTTCTCAGCTAGTTGCATCCACTTGACCCTTGCGAAATTAACCTCATCCGCCCACCTAACTTTCTGCCGCCCCTGCTACGCTTTCCTTCCCTTGGAATCCAGTCTGTTACCCTAAGCGACCATCGGTTATCCTCTCTTCGCACTACATGTCCTGCCCATGTCCATTTCTTCTTCTTAATTTCCACTAGAATGTCAGTAACTTGAGTTATTTCTCTGACCCACTCTGCACGCTTCCTATCTCTTAATGTTACCCCTACCATTTTTCCTTCCATAACCCTCTGAGTTGTCCTCAACGTAAGTAGAACCCTCTTGGTTAGCCTCAACGTTTCTGCCCCATAGGTGATTACAGGTAAGATGCTACTGTTGTATACTTTCCTCTTGAGCGATACCGGTAACCTGCTAGTCATAATCTTCGAGTGCTTACCAAATGCGCTCCATCCCAATCTTATTCTTCTTGTTATTTCCTTTTCATGGTCCGGATCTGCGGTTACTACCTGTCCTAAGTAGAATATTCGCCTAATACTTCCGGTGCTTCGCTACCTAACGTAAGATGCTGTTCCTTCCCGAGGCTGTTGAACATTAGCTTAGTCTTCTGAACATTGATTTTTAAGCCTACCTTTCTACTTTTCCTGTCTAGGTCATCAATCATTATTTGCAGTTCATCCCCCAGTTGCTTAGCAATGCAATGTCATCAGCAAATCGCAGATTACTGAGATATTCTCCATCTACCCTTATCCTTAAATTCTTCCATTCGAAGTCTCTGAATACTTCTTCTAAGAAAGCTGTGAATAGTACTGGAGTACTGGGTAGATCGTGCCTCCTTGCCTAACACCTTTCTTTATGGGAACTTTGTTTCTTTATGCAGAACTATGGTTGCTATGCAGCCACTATATATATCTTCCAGCACTTTCAGGTACGGCTCGTCTACCCCTTTATTTCGCAATGCCTGCATCACCACCGAGGTTTCAACTGAGTCAAATGCTTTTTCGTAATCAATGAATGCTATGTATAAGGGCTGGTTATATTCCGAGCATTTTTCTATCACCTGGTTGCTGTTATGGATATGATCGATAGTAAAGTACCGTTTCCGAAAACCTGCTTGATCCTTTGCTTGATTGCAGCCTAAGGTTGTCCTGATTCTATTAGCGATTACCTTAGTAAATACTTTATACGTAACAGACAGTAAGCTGATTGCTCTGTAATTCTTAAGGTCCTTAGAGTCCCCTTTCTTATGAATGAGGATAATGTTTGCATTCTTCCATGGTTCCGGTACCGTCGATAACATCAGGCACTGCGTATACAGGGTGGCCAGTTTTTCTAGCACGATATCCCTCCGTCCTTTGACAAATCTGTAGTTAACTGATCCTCTCCAGCTCATTGCCCCCTTTTCATAGTCTCTAATGCTTCCTTGACCTCGTCCTTCGTCACTGGTAGAACATCTGACTGTTTTTCTCTACCGCCAATCTCATTACGGTCCTGACTACTTTGGCTACTGTAGAGATCTGTATAGAACTCCTTGGCAACTTTGACTATCTTGTCCATATTCGTGATGACGTTGCCCGCCTTGTCCCTCAGCGCATACATCTGGTTTTTGCCTATGCTCAATGTCTTCTTTACCGCTTTAAGGCTTCCCCTATTCTTTACAGCGTGCTCAATTTTCTCCATGTTATACTTCCTTATATCGGCTACCTTGCGGTTATTGATTAGCTTTGATATCTCGGCCAATTCTATCAGGTCTTTTCGGTTGGAAGCTTTCATACACTGGCGTTTCTTAATCAACACTTTCGTCTTCTTAGACAGCTTACCGGTATCCTCTCTAACTATCCTACCGCCTACTTCTGCAGCGCACTCAGTGATATCTCTGAATGTATTGTTCATTGCTCTAGGGTAATGTCGCCATCCTCGGTTAGAGCTGAGTATCTATTCTGTAGCCAGATCCTGAACTTGTCTGCCCCCCCCCCCCCCCTCACCGCTAATTCGTTGATGGGTTTCTTTCCTAGTAATCTGTTGCGTTCCTTCTTCAGATTTAGGCTAATTCGGGACCTCACCATCCTCTGGTCACTGCATCGAACTTTCCCGATTACCTGACCGATACCTCCTTCTTTTAATATGTTCCACAGGAGTTCCCTGCTTACGTTGTCGTACGCCCCGTTTATGTCCAGGAAGGCCAAATTCAAAGGTCTATTTTCCACTCTAGATATTTCGATGCATTGGGTAAGCACGAACAGGCTATCATCTAAGCGCCTACCATTTCTTAAGCCGTTCGGAAGTTCTCCGAGTATCTTGTTATTTTCTGCCCATGCTTGCATATTTAATTTCACCGCCTGCTTGGCCATCCTGAATATAAGAGATGTTATGGTAATCGACCTGTATAATGTTTTGTGCACCCTTTCTCCTTTCGCTTTATAAATCAAATTCATTTAGCTCTGCTGCCCGCTGTCCGGAATTTGGTTATTCGTTATGACTGTTTCCAAAGCGTTTAACAACGTTTCCTTACTTCTCGGATCAAGTTCATTAATCAGCTTGATCGGAATTCTATCTGTTCCTGTAGATGCGTTTTTAGGAATATTTTTTTCTGCCTTTTTAAAGTTTAGATTGGTCAGTTCTAAGCTGCTTTGTATTCTGCTATCTTGTGTTCGTTCCTGATTTGCGGAGATTATTCTATCGTCGCTCTTAAACGACTCGGCTACAACTGATGCAATGTAGTTGACTGCACTGTCTCCCTTTAAACAATTTCTCTCGTTATCTTGAATCTGATCCTGCTTTCTTTGGTTCTTTTTGCCTAACCAGCTTATATGGTTCCAGAATTTTCTTGGTCCGCCTCTAGTGGCGTCGTGTTTGTCAGCCATTCAGTGATCGGTGGACTGCTTTATTTTACTTTGGACGAGGGCCTGCACCTGAAGTTTCTTTTGTCGATATGATTCCCATTTTTGGTCTATTTCCTCCTGAGATAGCTGTGCTTTTTTTGCCTCTCTGTTTTCCCTTGATGCTGCCCGTGATTGTTAAATGGCTTTCCTGATTTCCTTATTCCCCTAGCTCCGTGGCTTCCTCTTTCCATTCCAGCGGTTTGCGACTTTACCTCTTTAATTTTTCTCGTTATGAGTAGTTCTACCTGTTCATAATGCCATTCTTCCAAGGGGTTTTTCTCTATTGCTTCCTCTATGTCTGCTGCTACCTGCGCTATTTGATCGTCGTTTAATTTTGCGTTTACTTTTTGTCTAATTTCCATTTCTCTTTTCATCAAGAGCCGAATCTGCAGACTAATTATTTTATGATCACTTCCCAGACTACACTCCCCTTCTTCGTCTGTTTCCATTTTTGTGACCTTGCTGTATATTCCCTGCGTCAGTAGACAGTAGGCAATGGTAGTACAACGGCGGGACATCTTCCGACGGAACTCGGGAACTGTACTGTTATCGCCACACCACAGGGCGTTGTTCTTGGCTGGCCAGATCATTTTGGCAGCGGCGGCGGAGGAGACCGGACGTATTACGACGTACTTCTGTATTCACAGGCGCCCGGTAATTCACAGCTCTACCGGCCATAATCCGCACTGCCCCAGAGGCGTGCCTATTTCGAGGTCCAGTTCTACAAGCTTCAAATGATCGGGAGTTCTTCGACAGAGCAGCGTTTTCGAGCTTCCCGCTGTTGTAGGAGTTGCCGTCGATCGTCACTCAAAGGGGGCGTTGTTCTTGGCTCGCCAGATCATTTTGGCAGCGGCGGCGGAGGAGGCCGGACGTATCACGACGTACTTTTGTATTCACAGGTTCGTGGTATACCTTTCTGCATTTCAATAGAGTTATACCCACGGCCTCCTGCCGCTGCTGCTGTCAGAAAGAGTGTTGTGCCGTTTTGGCGTCTTCCTTGATTCCTTGGATGGTTCGATTGCATGGTATTGTGCTGCAGCAGCTGTACTGAAACACGAACGGAAAGAATCGAGATGAGCTTAGCGCCTTTGCATTAAGCATTGCAGTGAAGCAGCCTAAGAGCATAAAAGAAGTCGTTAAGGCACTTCGACTTTTCACGCGTCTTGATGTATTCACGAAAAAAAATGAAGAGTGAGGTAGCAATGGTGACAAGCTCGAATTCCGAGATGCTGACAGAACTTGCCGATGTCTGTCAGTCGATGAACCACATCAACGAAACTTTTGAGGATTTCAGAAAGTATGTAAAAGGCTTTCGACGAGAGCTGGATGAGGTGAAGCGTCAGGGCGCCGGTGACAGAACAGAAATCTAACGGCTCAACCATGAGCTTAGAGAATCCAGGAAGAAGATCGTGGAGCTGAAACAGTATAGCAGGAGTAAGAACGCTGAAACCCAGGGACTACCGGCGGATGAAGGTGAAGACCTGCGGAAGACGGTCGGGTCTATTGAGCTCAACCTCGTTGTTTCTGTCTGAGAGGAGGACATTGATGTGGTGCATTGCATGCGGTAAAAGGACAAGGGTAAACATAAGGTTATTGTGAAGGTTTGTACAAAGACTGCCTGAGACAGGTTGGTTGCTGCGGCTAGGAAGAAAAGGCTGAATACGGAGGAACTTGGATTTGAAGGAGAGGAACTAGTGTACAAAAATGAACAGCTCTGCGTAGAAACAAAGCTTTTGATGAGTAAAGCCTGTCAGCTCAAGAAAGACAAAGACTGGAAGTACATCTGGGCTTATCAAGGAAAAATCTTGATGAGAAAAGATGAAAAGTCATCTGTCTTTCATATTATCTTGGAGGAAGACCTAGAGAAAGTGGATTAAGTAAATCAAGACCAGTATCTTGCTCTCGAAAGTAAAATGGCACACTGTTTCTCAAATAGACCAAATGATAGCAAATGGGGAAAGCACTTTCGATTATACATTATAATGTTAGAAGCCTACGTAAAAATCCCCATGAGTGGACTGGGTATATCTCGCGCCCTAGCTGTACGTTTGATTTAATTGCTGTGAGTGAAACATGGTTGAGAGAAAACGAGATTATCTCCATTCTCGGATATAAGTTTACTCACTTCCATGTGATTAACGCGCAAGGGGAGGTGGTGTAGCAATATTTGTCACAGATGACATTGCATTCCAGGTTTTATCTATAGCCTCTGACATTGATCATGCAATAGAAACACTATCAAACTTTCAAATGGCCTAATAATTAGTGGCGTACCGTCTCTCAAGTTTGACCTTAACATGCTTCACTGAAACGTTTGGAACATGAGAAAAAAAGTAGAATTGTTATTTTTGGGGACTTTAATATCGACATGACATCAAACACCAAAATGATTACACATTCCTTTTGCAATCCTTCCATTTACGAATTTTATATCTGAACCTACCCAGATTACTGCCACCACAAGTACATTGAGTGATCATGTGCTCTGTAACGTAGATGACAGTGTGTGTGCTGGTGTATGCTCTGACCCGGTAGTTGACCACTTGACCGTATTTGTTGTCGTGCAGACAAGAATTCCTGATGGTGGGGGTTATATTCATGCCAAGCGGCACACAAAATAAATCATGGCTTGCTTCGAAGCCTGCTAGGCCAAACAGACTTTTCTTCTTTATATGACAGTAATGAGTAGACGTATGAGTGGACTCGGCGGCATTGCATTGGCTAGACGCGCTAACATGCCTCACCTTTGCCTTGTGCAGCTGCTGTGTTCCTCTCCATCCCGGTGTACTGTTGCTCTGCGACTACGCAGTCCCGCCGAAGGAATGCTATTCCAGCTACATCGCCTGTCGTCGCCGCAGGAACCGCCCGCCCCAGACCCGCACTCATGCTCTGTCGCACCATCCCCGGAACCACCTTTCTGCGCACCCTCTCCACGCATTACATCACCATCATCGTCATCGCATAAAAGCCTCCCCGTAATCAGCACCTTCTTCAGTGGACCTTGTGCAGGTAAACAATTGTTACACTCTTTACGCAAAGCGAACTGGTTATGCTGGTCTAATCGTGCTGTGCTGCTCTTGCAATTGAATGTGCACATGTGCTAATCAATCTTCTGATCCAGTGTGGGGATGTCGAGCTTAATCCTGGCCTTCCCGGCACTCGCTCCGGCGGGGGTGATAAGGGCAACAGTAGTGATAAGAGTGACATGCTGCTCGCACTGGACGAAATTAAAGCCGGGCAAGAAACGCTTTTAAAAGAAATGAAAGCTATCCGTGCTAAATTGGATGAACATGACAAAACCTTCGACGGAATTACAATAAGGCTGACAAAAATTGAAGACGACTGCGCTTCATTTAGCACGCTCAAAGCCCAGCTTGATAACGTCCAGTGTCTGGCTGAAAACAATTCGCAAAAAAATAGAATATATGATGCATAGAGTAGATGACGCTGAAGACCGTGCCCGTCGATCTAACCTTGTGTTCTTTGGCCTTAAAGACACCGACCGCGAAACGTGGGTGGAGTCAGAAAAACTGATAATTGATCTCTGCTGCACTAACCTCAATGTTTCAATCGCGCCGATTGACATAGAAAGGGCACACAGGCTTGGCCGGTACGACGAGAACAAAGATAGACCAATAATAGTAAAATTAGCACATTTCAAGGTCTAGCAACAAGTCCTCACTAATGCAAAGAAACTAAAAGGAACCGACTACAGCCTTTCTGAAGATTATTCCCCAAATACCTGCCTATTTCGTAAGGAAGTCATCCTATTTGCAAAAACCCAGCCAGGAAAATTCACTCTCCGACACAAGACGATGAAAATAGGAAATACTACATATATATTCGATCACGAGTCACAACAGGTAGTACCTATTAACACGGGTGATCGCACAAGCAACTCCCCGTAGCATTCAGCCAGTTCCCATCATTGTTCGCTACCTCATTCAATCTCGTTTCTGTACACTAACATCCGAAACCTTCTGCCAAAACGCGATGCAATCGCAAGTCTCATTGACACCACTGGATGCAACATTGTCGTACTAACTGAAACCTGGTTAAATGAATCAATACACAATAACGAAGTACATCCCATATTTCCAAATTTTGATGTTTTCCGCAGCGACCGTGTTGGCAAACGAGGCGGGGGTGTCTTAGTAGCCACACACCGCAACCTTCAGTGCTACAACTTAAATGTAGAGCCCTCTCTCGAAATATTATTTATCTGCTTAAATGCCTCGTTTCCGCCAACAGTAATCTGCGCTTGCTCCGCCCCGCTCCCCCCCCCCCCCCCCCCGATAGTGACATTTCGTTCGTTCCCCAATTCCACAGTGCCATTCACATAGAAACTTCGAAACTTTCACATGCTTCTATTTCATAGTAGGCGATTTTAACTTCCCCGCAATAGACTGGTCTAACCCAACTCAGTCGTCTCCAAATTCTTCAGAGTGTGATTTTATCATTACGTGCCAGACATTTGCTTTAATTCAACTTATCACCACCCCTACAAGGCAAATTACACAATCGTCTAACATTCTAGATCTGATTCTAACATCTCGCCCAGAATCCCTATCGATGCTATCATATCTTCCGGGACTTAGTGATCATTCAGTAATCTACGCCACGTTTCTTAGCCACCTGCCCAAACCAAAAAACGCTACCAAAATAATAACACTTTATGATAAAGGCGATTACAAAAGCATTAACAATGAACTCGAAACATTCTGTACCAGTATTTTAATCGACTTTGAACAACGCACACTCGAAACTATCTGGTCACTTTTTAAGGACAAAATGCGCGAATTGATTTCAATATACATTCCCACAATCACAATAACTGAGCGCATTACTTCACCATGGGTTACTAACACTCTCAGGCGTCTCAACAACAAGAAAAAAAGGCTTTTTAGATCCGCCACAAAAACAAACAATCCCAACACATGGCAAAAATACCACGATGCCGAAAAATCTTACACCTCTGAAGTTTTCCAAACCAAGCATTCATTTTACTCATCTACTCTGCCTAATATGCTTCGCACAAACCCTCGTCAATTCTGGAAACACATCAATCCCGACTCCAACAATACCCTTACACTTTGCGACGAAGACAGTAACCCTATCGCAGAACAAGACGTAGCGGAAGTTCTGAACTCAACCTTCAGTTCTGTCTTCACCCACGAACCAGACGGTGATCTCCCTAATTTCCCTTTCTTCGATTTACCGCCAATGCCTGCTATCAGTTTTGAACACAATGGTATTTTGAAACTTATCGACTCAGTAAAACGAACGTCATCAGCAGGCACTTACGGCATCAATGCAAAGGTATTGAAAAACACGAAGCATGCTACTAGTATCATACTGTCTCATATCTTTCAACAATCTTTGTCATCAGGTGTTGTACCACATGACTGGAAAGTGGGCAAAGTCATTCCAGTTCCAAAAAAGGGTTCTTCATCTTCACGTCATAATTACCGACCCATATCATCCCTAGCATTCCTTCAAAGTTGATGGAACATGTCCTCTTTTCTCATATTATGAATTTCCTAGTATCGGTCAACTTTTTTCACCCCAGTCAACACGGCTTCCTCAAAGGTTTACCCTGCGACACTCAGTTAGCATTGTTCATTAACGACCTAAGCTCTAACATTGATCTTAACATTCCTGTTGACGCCCTGTTCCTAGACTTTGAAAAGGCATTCGACAAAGTTCCTCATAAACGGCTTTTATTAAAACTTACTAGCCTGAACCTTAATTCCTTTGTTTTAGAATGAATTCGCAACTTCCTCACTAACCGGCAGCAATTTGTTCTAGCTAATAAATATTCATCTTCACGTACATCTGTTATGTCCGGCGTTCCCCAGGGCACCGTCCTGGGGCCTCTGCTTTTTCTTATTTATATAAATGACTTACCATCTAACATACGCTCTAACATCCGGATGTTTGCAGATGACTGCGTTATTTTCCGTCCTATAATTAATAGCCAAGACCCCCAACCTCTTCAACTGCACATCGAAAGCGTAACAACCTGGTGCAATAATTGGTCAATGTTATTAAACACGAAGAAAACACCATTACTATCTTTCCATCGTCGTCGCTCCCTGCCATCATCAAAATACTTTATCTCCAACACCGAAATCGTCGCTGTATCAACGTATAAATACCTAGGCATTAATTTAACTCGCGATCTAAATTGGTCCCATCAATAACGCAGGTAACAAACGATGCTAATCGCGTGCTCGGCTTTTTTCGGCGAACACTGCGCGCAACTCCCCCATCAGTTACGTTACTAGCTTATCTAACATTTATTCGTCCCAAACTAGAGTATGCATGCGCTGTCTGGGATCCTTACCAAAATAACCTTTCCAGTATACTAGAAGCAACACAAAATCGCGAGGCAAGATTCAAATACTCGGCTTATACCTATCATGTAAGTGTCACTGAACTAAAACAAAATGCTCACCTTACTAACTTAGCGCACAGACGCAAAATTGCTAGACTTTGCCTTTTTCACACGTTTTACTATCACCCCCTGCTCAAATCTGTCATCAGCCCCACCCACCATACATCCAGCCGCACGCACCATGAAAAGACCGTTTACCCTCCACCTGCCCGGACATCTGCGCATCTGTCATCTTTTTTGTTCGCACCCCACGGGACTGGAATGACTTGGCAAACACCGTCGTACTTCTTTCCGACCCATCAACCTTCAGATCATCCGTCGAATGATTCATGTACCGTCAACCACTCCCTCATGTAATACCCCTTAAATGGGGCCTTTGAGGTATCAATAAATAAATAAATAAATAAATAATGTTGACACAAAATTTAATAATGTCAATAATGATCTTCAGAGTATAATAGAGAAAAGTACTAAAAGCATATGTGTAAAAAAAACATAAGAAACCTTATTGCCCATGGATGACGAGAACCATTCTTGATGACTTAAAGAAAAAAGAGTGCTGGTATAAGAAATGGAAAGAGAATAAAAGTAAACGACCATTACCTAGCCCAATTTAAGCGCCTTAGGAATAACACAGTCTCCACAATGAGAAGAAGAACAAAGGAATATTGCTCTTTTCTTATCGAACAAGCCAATGGTAATACAGCAAAAAATGCGGAATGCCGTAAATGATGCTGTTTGTTTTCGCTCCAAACATCACATACAACCTGATGTGATCGATCAAAATTTTGCGGACACGTTTAACAACTACTTTGCTAAGATCGGGCCTTCCTTAGCTCAGCAGCTCACCTCCATATCTGACCCGAGCAGTTCGATATGCCCCATTATAAATAGTTTTGTAATGAATGATATTGAGTTCAACGAAATTGTAAGAGTAGTTAGGACACTGCCAGTCAGCAAAGCCTCATGTCTGGACCTGATTCCTTTAAAAAGAATCAAATAAAACATTGATCTATTATCAAGCCACCTATTTCATCTGTTCATGCACTCTATAAAAATCTCAATATATACTTCGAACCCAAAGGTAGCTAAATTCGTCACTATCTATAAAGAAGCAGACCGTTCGGAACCAAGATTATAGGACAATTTCAGTCATCAGTATTATCAATACAGTTTTTGAAAAAATATTATATGTACACATAAAGGAATGTATAGCCAAGTACAATATTATTTACCGGTATAATATAATATATATATTATACCGAGGAGTTCTATACAGATCTCCACAGTAGCCAAAGTAGTCAGAACCGTAATGAGATTGGCGTAGGGAAAAACAGTCAGACGTTCCACCAGTGACGAAGGACGAGGTCAGGAAAGCATTAGAAACTATGAAAAGGGGAAAATCAGCTGGAGAGGATCAGATAACTACAGATTTCCTGAAGGACGGGGGGGGGGGGGGGGGGGATATCGTGCTAGAAAAACTGGCCACCCTGTATACGCAGTGCCTGGTGTCATCAACGTTGCCGGAACCATGGAAGAATGCAAACATTATCCTCATTCATAAGAAAGGGGACTCTAAGGACCTTAAAAATTGCAGACCAGTCAGCTTACTGTCTGTTACGTATAAGGTATTTACTAAGGTAATCGCTAATAGAATCAGGACAACCTTAGACTGCAATCAAGCAAAGGATCAAGCAGGGTTTTGGAAACGGTACTCAACAATCGATCATGTCTATACCACAAATCAGGTGATAGAAAAATGCTCGGAATATAACCAGCCCTTATACATAGCATTCATTGATTAAGAAAAAGCATTTGACTCAGTTGAAACCTCGGCGGTGATGCAGGCGTTGCGAAATCAGGGGGTAGACGAGCCGTACGTGAAAGTACTGGAAGATATATATAGTGGCTGCACAGCAACCCTAGTTCTGCATAAAGAAAGTAACAAAATTCCCATAAAGAAAGGTGTTAGGCAAGGAGACACAATCTCCCCAGTACTATTCACAGCTTGTTTAGAGGAAGTAATCAGAGACTTGGAATGGGAGCAGTTAGGGATAAGGGTAGATGGAGAATACCGCAGTAATCTGCGATTCGCTGATGACAGCGCCCTGCTAAGCAACCCGGGGGATGAACGGCAAATAATGATTAATGACCTAGACAGCAAAAGTAGAAAGGTGGGCTTGAAAAGCAATATGCAGAAGACTAAGTTAATGTTCAACAGCCTCGGGAAGGAACAGCAGTTTACATTAGGTAGCGAAATACTGGAAGTAGTAGGCGAATACTAGGACAGGCAGTAACCGCAGATTCGGACCATGAAAAGGAAAGACAAGCAGCACGCAAGTTTTTCCCCAAGTACGACGTGTTGCCTGCACCAGTTACAAGAACACACTTTTGGGGCATGCCAGCCCATGTCGATAACCTGCCATCTGCAGCCGACACCGAGGGAATCGCGAGCCCATTCTCCATGCCCGAATCGCTTGCAGCTATAGATGAAGCCAACCGAAAGACAGCGCCCGGTCCGGACTCCATTACGTACGAGGTTTACAAGAACCTCAGTGGTGATGCACTTCCTCAACTCCTTGACACCATTAACAAGGTATGGCTAGACGGCGATGTACCAGACAGCTGGAAATCGGCTATTGTGATCCCTATTCCAAAGCCGGAGAAAGCCCCAACAGACCTGAGCAACTTTCGTCCTATTTCCTTAACGGTAACAATTTGCAAGATTGCTGAGAAAATGCTCGCCACACGAATCTCGTGGTGGCTTGAACATCACGGTTTCTACCACCCGGCCCAGATTGGCTTTCGACCATCTATAGGCACAGAAGACGGATTGGCTGTCTTGGCGTCATCCGTATTATCATCAACACGCAGCCACAATGTACGCACCGTCCTCGCCATGGATGTAGAAAAGGCTTACGATAATATCAGTCATGCTGCCATTCTGGATTCAATTGACATGCTTCATTTACCACTTAGAGTACGCAATTTTGTAAAATCTTTCCTTGAAAGTAGACAATTTGCAATACGCCTCAATAACGAGGCCATAGGATCATTTGTCCCTCTTCGCGGCGTGCCCCAGGGATCGGTGTTTTCACCAACATTATTTAATATTGCGTTTATCTCACTTGCATGGCGGTTACATGAAATTCCTGATGTTAAATTCTTAATATACGCTGATGACATCACGGTGTGGAGCACACACAACGACCTACTGACTCAATCATCGGCCCTGCAATCAGCTTTAGATATTACGTGCACATATGCATCTTCCATTGGCCTTGAACTTTCCTCCAGTAAAACTACGTTCATATCAGTCGCCAACCGCTGGGGCCGCCGTAAACTATCGGCAACTCCTATTCGTCTACATCTATCCGGAACCCCACTTCAGGAAAGTCCAACAGTAAAAATATTGGGCTTAACAATTCATGAGTCAGGAACTGGAACTACATGGCTGTCTGGCGCTAAAAAACAGGCGTTACAGACACTGGGTTTAATTAGACGCATTGCTCCAAAAATGGGCGGCGCTCGCTCAGATGTTGCGAGACAGTTGGTGAGGGCAGTTGTGCAACCGCGCCTTGTTTATCAAGCCCAATTTCAGCATTTGACAAGGGCACAATGGGATCGACTTGAGGCTATAAATCGAGAGGCAATGAGGGTCATCACCTGCCTCCCTCGCATAACACCTGTCGTGGCGCTCCAAGAAAACGCACAACTAAACACAATAGATGAACTGGTGCAACAACGACGTGATGCACGCAAGCTTAAGGTCACACTCTCTCACGCAACGCGCGCTCTGAAGGCTTATGCTTCGAAACATTCAATACTACCACCGCCACTACCAGTTCTTCCTCCTTGGCGTTTTGTACAGCTGAGCAATAACAAGCCAACTGATTTACGCCGACCAAGAACACAGGAAACGGCGTCGTCACTTCGCGACCGAATTATGGAACAAGACGCCCGCTTGCCAAATGGTTCCATCATAATTTACGTCGACGCAAGCATCAAAGCCTGTGAAGTGATAGCAGCAGTTTACTGTCCTAGCAAATCTTCATTGAACAAGACGTCAACATTTCAATTACCGGAACCTCCATCTTCTTTTTGTGCGGAACTGCTTGCAGTGCAAGAGGCGCTTCGCTCTGTGACCGCCATTCCCATGCTTCCCATGGCCCATATTATCATACGTACAGATGCTCTCCAGGTGACAAAGCTACTTAGACGAGTTAGTAGTAGCCCGGAAATCTGCCAGAACATACAGAGTCTAGCGGCTCGCATACCAAATCCAATTCGTATTGAATGGACCCCACGTGACCTTTTAAGTGCTCAAAGCCAAGTAGATTCTGCTACCCGCCTTTCAAATTCAACATCGACATCGCCAAACCTCATAAAATTGGACAATGCCACCCTGCTTTTAACAAGAAAGGAGCACCTCCGGCGCCGTACACGTGCTCTTATACCTCCGTGTACGGTAAGCCTCCCCCGCGGTCTAACCCGTGCAGAGGAGGTGGCGCTTCGGAGGATTCGGGTTGGGGTGGCCCTAACACCAGCAGTGATCCGAAAGTGGCCACAATTTCGGTATTTATATCCACACCCTGGGTGCCCCATCTGGAAGTCAAGAATAATAGAAGCTGACATCCATCACCTACTGTGGGATTGTCCAGCGTTGAAGCCAACGCGGATCCGGCACCTGGTGGCAGCTGGCCTCTCCCCCCATGATCCGCAGTCATATGCTGTTTGGACACTGGGACCGCATCATCGTTCACTCCTCGATTTCATTGCATCAGCCAACCTTTTTTCATTTATTTGACCACACCCTTCATCCATCATAACATTCCTTTTACGCCCTGAGGCAATAAACTTCGCAAAAAAAAAATAAGATTGGGATGGAGCGCATTTGGCAAGCACTCGCAGATTATGACTAGCAGCTTACCGGTATCGCTCAAGAGGAAAGTATACAACAGTTGCATCCTACCTGTACTCACCTATGGGGCTGAAACGTGGAGGCTAACCAAGATAGTTCTACTTAAGTTGAGGACAACCCAGAATGCTATGGAACAAAAAATGGTAGGGGTAACATTAAGAGATAGAAAGCGTGCAGAGTGGGTCAGATAAATAACTCAAGTTACCGAAATTCTAGTGGAAATTAAGAAGAAATGGACATGGGCAGGACATGTAGTGCGAAGAGAGGATAACCGATGTTCGCTTAGGGTAACAAACTGGATTCCAAAGGAAGGAAAGCGTAGCAGGGGGCACATCCCCCTTCGTGGGTATGTGCCAAATATCAAAGAAGAAGAAGAAGGAGAAGAAGCAGGGGGCAGCAGAAAGTTAGGTGGGCGGATGAGATTAAGAAGTTCGCAGGGGTCAAGTGGATGCAGCTAACACAGAACCGGGTTAAGTGGAGAAATATGGGAGAGGCCTTCGCCCTGCAGTGGGTATAGTCAGGCTGATGATGATAATGAAAATTATATGCCCTAGTCAGCATGATTTTACACAGCATAGATAAACAGGGTCCGCCTTTCTTGTCCTAACGCAAGCCCTCCACGATAACAAGATCGGCAGAGTTGTGTACCTAGATATCAAAAAGGCATTCGATACGGTTAACCAAAAACTCCTTGTAGATAAACTGCCTAAGGAGGGTTTCGAGGGAAAATATCAAAGTTTTTATAGTAGTTACCTTTTAAACCGCATACAGCATGTCCTTATGAACAATGTAATTTCTGAGGCGCAGGTCGTGCTAACCGGGGTTCCGCAGGGATAAGCTCTAGGACCAGTTTTGTTCTAGTTATATTTAAAGGACTTTCCATCCATATTAAAATACTCGCAAGCGTTAATGTACGCCGATGACCAAGCAGTAATATTTATAGGGGAGACACTAAACGAGCTTTACAATAAAATAAATGAAGAACTAAATATTATACTTAACTAGTTTACTAACAACTAACTATACTAACTAATTATACTAACTAGTTTACTAGCGCTCTGTCCCGTTCTTCTTTTCTTGTGTGTGTGCGTGTTGTTTTGGCGCCTTTAACTTATAATGAATAGACACCAACTAGCCCACCAAGAAGTTCTCTTAAGTTACTAACAACAATCTGTCTGTTAACATCAAGAAAACTAAATACACTGTGTTCGGCCCAAGGGAAACAATTTAAACTACGAACATGTTACGTTGTATTTAAATTACGAGCCAATACAAAAAGTAGACAATTTCAAATATCTTGATGTGTAGTTTAACTCTGACATATGCACTGGAAAAATCAAGTTATACAATTTGCACCAAGTTAGCGTATGGTTGTCGTATTTTATTGCAAGCTCGAGAATGCTTCAATTTATTTATCCTCCGCATGCTTTACTTTGCTTTTATCCAGACTCAATTAATGTATTGCACAGTGTCATGGGATAACACATACCCGACATATTCTTGAGCCGGTTATCCATCTGCAGAAGAGAGCGGTAAAAACAATTACTTATTCAAAATTGCCTGACTCTAGCAAATCACTCTTTAAGTCACCCTGCATTCTTCCTTTTCTCTCCATATACACTTTAAAGATAGCGCAGACGCTCCACAAAATCCTACAATTTAATGAACAAGCAATTCGCGTACACTGACGCAGAGCACTCAAAGACTCAGAAGCCTGGCATTCGCGAGCGGCTTTCGTTGGACATACCCGTAGTACTGGATGGTCGCCATGTTCGAGCTCTGTTGGATACTGGCGCTGATTATTCTATTTTGAGCAGCCAGTTTGCCGCAGTTCTCAAGAAGGTTTTGACTCCGTGGCACACACGTTCGCACCGCGGGTGGTCATCTCATTACTCCTCTGGGTATGTGCACGGCCAGAGTTCAAATTCAAGAATCTACATTTGTGGTAAGCTGCCTTGTTCTGAAAAGCTGTTCCGTGACCTGATTCTGGGTGTAGATTTTCTTCGTGAATATGGCGCAATTATTGACCTCCGGAATTCTAAGGTCTCGTTTTCTACTGAGAAAGCAGTGGCCCTCAGCGGTGAAAAGCGACCACTCAATGTGCTTCGAGATTATGAGGACAGTGTCACTCTGCCACCCCGAACCAGCACCTTTGTTAATGTCAAATGCAATGCCCTTAACGATGGTGACGCAATAGCCGAAACCAACGTATCGTTACTGTTGACAAAAGGAGTCTGCGTGACCCGCAGTTTGATACGTCTTCACCGTGGTCAGTCCAAGGTACCTGTTACAAATTTTTCGCACGAGTATCGGCACCTTTTTCGTGACGCTTCTGTAGCTTTCGCCTAACGCATCTCTGATGTCTCCGAGTGCTTGTCCACAGAAACCGTGCCACCGCCTACATCCCTCGACAATCTCGATGTCAGCTCAGAGCTATCGGTCAGCCAGCGTGACCAGCTGTTTTCACTGTCACTCGAATTCAAAGAGTGTTTTGCATCGTCGTCAAAAGTGAATCAAACTCCCATCGCCAAGCACCAGATCGTGACGTTCGATAATGTGCGCCCAATCCGCCAGCACCCCAACCGCGTCTCTTCGACCGAGCGCGAAGTTATTAGGTCACAAGTTAAGGAAATGCTCGACGATGACGTTATCCAGCCTTCCAACAGCCCGTGGTCATCCCCGGTCGTTCTAGTTAAAAAGAAAGACGGCATGTTACGTTTTTGCTTCGATTACCGCAAATTGAACGCCGTAACCAAGAAGGATGTTTACCCCTTGCCGCGGATTGACGACTCTCTCGACCGCCTTCGGCGTGCGAAGTACTTTTCGTCAATCGATCTAAAAAGTGGCTTCTGGCAGATTGAGGTCGATGAGCGAGATCGTGGGAAGACGGCCTGCGTCACACCCGACGGCCTTTTCGAATTTAAAGTTCTACCTTTCGGCCTGTGTTCCGCGCCGGCCACATTTCAGCGGATGATGGACGCTGTCCTCGCCGGCCTTAAATTGCAGTGTTGTTTAGTCTACCTATATGATGTGGTGGTCTTCGCAGAATCATTTGCATAACATCTTAAGCGCCTGCGGTCAGTACTCGAAGCCCTTCGATCCGCTAACTTGACACTTAAGCCGCAGAAATGCCACTTTGGCTACCGAGAGCTTAAATTTCTCGGCCATGTCGTCAGCGCCGCCGGCGTGAAGCCCGACCCTGACAAGATTGCTGCTGTTGCGGAATTTCCGATTCCACGTGACAAGAAAGCTGTTCGTCGATTTGTCGGCTTGTGCAGGTATTACCGGCGTTTTATCGATAACTTCGCTGATCTCGATAAACCGCTGACTCAGCTCATCCGGGGAGACACCCCTTTTGTTTGGACGCACGAACAAGAAGCTGCTTTTGCCGAGCTGAGTCTCGGTCTCCAATCGCCGCCTGTTCTAGCCCATTTCGATGAGCAGGGGGAGACAGAAATACACACCGACGCCAGTAACATTGGTCTTGGGGCGGTTCTCGTGCAACGTCAAGAGGGTGTTGAACAAGTCATCGCCGATGCCAGCCGTACTTTATCCCGAGCAGAAACAAACTATTCAACTACTGAAAAGGTATGCCTCGCCATTATTTGGGCTGCTGCGAAATTTCGCCCCTACCTATATGGTCGCCCATTTAAAGTGGTCACTGACCACCATTTTTCTGTTGGCTGGCCAACCTGCGTGACCAATGCGGCCGCCTGGCGCGATGGAGACTTCGCCTGCAGGAGTTCGATTTCACTATTGTTTATAAGTCCGGATATAAGCATGAAGATGCTGACACACTCTCCTGTGCGCCTGTCGAGCTCGCTTCACGAGACACGGATGACGCTGGAAGTTTCCTCGGAGCTGTTGATGCTTCAGATATGTCTCATCAGCAGCGTGCCGATCCAGATTTACGAGCCCTGATCGATTATTTAGAAGGTCCGCCAGTCACCATACCTAAGTGCTTTTCTGGGAGCCTCTCAACTTTCTTCCTGAGAGGTGGTGTGCTTTAAAAGCAGAACTCTAGATCCGAGTCAGTAACCTACCTCCTCGTGGTACCCACAGCTCTGAGAAAGAAAATCCTTTCCACGTGCCACGATGAACCAACGTCTGTCCACTTGGGCTATTCTCGCACACTTGCTAGGATACGACAGACATTCTACTGGCCCAACCTTGCCACTGTCGTTAAGCGCTATGTTGAAAACTGTCGGCAATGTCAGCGTCGGAAGGCTCCGCAATCAAAACCTGCGGGCCTCCTCATGCCCATAATACCACCACGAACACCATTTGATCAAGTCGGCATGGACCTTCTCGGTCCTTTCCCTCGGTCCTCTGGTGGCAACCATTGGATAATAATCGCCACAGACCATCTGACTCGCTATGTCGAGACCAAAGCGTTACCTAGTGGTACAGCGTCTGAAGTTGCCCATTTCTTTGTACACCAGATCATACTACGGCACGGTGCTCCTACCTGTATTATTACTGACAGAGGGACTGCCTTTACTTCAAAAATGATGGGCGAAGTCTGTCATCTCAGCGGTACGGCGCATCGAAAAGCTACTGCTTACCATCCGCAGACCAATGGGCTGATGGAAAGGCTTAATAAGACCATCGCGGATATGCTGGCGATGTACGTCGGCGCCAGGCCCAAGACTTGGGATGTGATCGTACCATATGTGACGTTAACATACAATACGGCAGTCCAAGATACTACACGTTTCACGCCGTTTCGCCTCATTTGCGGCAGGGAGGTTCGGACGATGCTGGACGCAATGCTCCCTTGCTAAACAGATACCGAACTTTGTTCTGACGCCGAGCAGTTTGCCCAAGATGCTGAGCAAACACGGCAATTAGCACGCGTCCACATCACCCAGCAACAAGACAGGGATTCACGCCGGTACAACCTCCGCCACAGACAAGCGTCCTACAACACCGGGGACCAGTTGTGTGTGTGGACTCCTGTTCGACGTCGCGGCCTTTCAGACAAGCTAACTTGCCGCTACTTCGGACCGTATAAAATCGTGCGACGCATCAGTAACGTAAATTACGAGGTGCTCCCGGATGGATCAGAGCACACAGGCCGTCGGCTACCTCGTCCTGAGACAGTTCATGTCTATCGATTGAAGCCGTACTTTGCATTTGCACGGTGACTGACAAACTACATCTTCAAACTTTTTTTTTGGGGGGGGAGGTTGCTTTTGTACGCTTGTGTGCCCGTGTAACGGTGTGCGTTACGCTTAAGGAGGGAGGAATGCCAGGGGGCGCTCAGAGTGAAAAACGACGTTGAAGTGAATCGGCTACGGACTCGCAGGACGTACCTAAACCTTGGACCGTGTAATTCCACCTGTACCGGCTCTGTTAACCTAGCCCCAGTAGCCAACACCGTGACAATATGAAGTTATGGTGTGAACTGTGTTTTTTCTTTTGAAGATAAGTGTATTGTGTTCGCTTCATCTGTTGCGAATTTCTGACGTTTATTTCACGAATGGAATGTGTTCGTCTTCCCGTGCTGCAGTTATGTTGCATTGTATTGTATTGTGCATGGACCCAACACTTGCCCTTGGCTATGGGTCCAAAATCTTAGTACATATGCTAGTGTAAAGTTATTGTTTCAAATCAAAAAAGCACCGTTCTGCAGTTACGCTATTTCCGCCGCTCAGCCTCAGCTCCGACTATATTGCGCCTCAGTCCTAGTTGGTCTTATAGACTTACACGTTAGGCTGCTTTCAAGGTCTCTTGTGTTCTACAATCTACTAAACATAAATTTGCATCTTATTAATGCACGCTGTCGCGCTCTGTTGAGAGGGATTCAGCAACAGACAGATTAAGACTGAACCACCTTGGCCACCGCTGCAGGATAGCACATAAAATGTTTCAACTCAGACAAAAAAATACAAGCAACATATTGTAAACTTCATCTAGCTTCACTTGTCAAGAAATCTAGATTGAACTCTGAGCTGTCCTGCAAATATCTGTTTTTTGATGCGGCCCGAATCGCACACTTCGAAGCGGTTGTGCGCATATAAAAGATCGAAACAACTGAAGCATACCAAGCAACAGCACTAGATGAGGGAAGAAAAACGGGGAACAAAATATTTAAGACAACGCACAGTGCAATGAAGTGTGCTCATGCGACTCAAAATATGTCTTGCAAAATTAAAATTGCGTAGTAAAGATGCTCTTTGCGGGAGTCTCTTTTTTTAAAGCCGCAATATATAGCTCATAATGCTGCCTTTGACTACATATCTAGCTTAACGTCGAGCGCCTGAAAGCATTCTCCTACGCTATGTCCAGATAATTTCTTCAGTCTTTCATGGCCTTATTATAAACCATATTGTCCCCGGACTGAAGGCGTTTCCCTCCAAATAACTACAATAATCTATCACATCATCTCAGCCAGGCAGCTAAAGGCAATTCATATCTTGAAGGGCATGAGGGTGCTTTCATTTTAGCAGTTTTTTGGCATTCTTAGAGAACACCACACTCGAAGCATTTATACGTGATTAAGAATAGGTTTCCTTTGTGAAATATTCTGTCGTTTTCAGAAGAGCTGCTTCCATGGGATAAAAGATGATTACCGCGCTTCTTTCTCAGGCCTATAACTCGTCCCAAGTTCATGAATGAATGATATCTTTATTAACTCTCACAAGGTTACATGAGTAACAAAGGAGAGAGGATGCAAGGCAAAAAGCTGCATTGTTGCAGCTTGATAGCCACCCTGCGCCCTTTGCCGGCGTATGAAGCCCAGCAGCTGATCACAACAGCAGTGGAAGAGCGCACTCGCAAGCATGAAAGAAATGCATCCACAGAATATATACATTAACATTTGCATAAAGTTATGGCTCTATTATCATTCGACATAGTTTGACAAAAGAAACTACTCAACATTTTTATGTACAAGAAACGCATTTATAATCCACCGAGATACAAATCAAGTAGAATGAAGATACCCAAAGCTGTACATATATGTTTTTATCACGATGTGAAAATTATGCACATTCAAACAAGGGAATAAGTGTTATTAATTTATGCCGTGAAGTCTTTTCAAGTATGATGTTGTTCTTGTGCAGAATGTTGAGGTAATGAGGTAGATTGTAAGTCAGTGGCTGCTTACCGTATGTAGTGCGGCAGAAAGGTACGGACCATGACATTTTGTTTCGTGTATTATAAGATGGAATCGAACGAGTCAGGTTGAGACTTGATAGGAAGAGCTCATTCTTAGTTGAAACAGCGTTTTTATACATAGAGATTCACTTGAATGGGAATAACTGTGAGATTTTCATAATATTGAACCTTGCAAAGTTGGAACCCGTATGAGTACACCACAGCACATTAGCTATTAATCTAATTGCCCGTTTTTGCGCCCTTAGAATCTTCGTTTGGTTTTGCTTGGTGGTTGTCCCCCAAACCATGAGACAATGTTATATGTGGCAATATAAATGCATTTTAAATTAATATTTTCGCTCTAGGCGGCACAGGATGCCATTAATCCTGTTTATTTTAGCGCATATATTCTCAGTATGTTTATCCCAATTGAGTGATACGGTCCAAACAACACCAAGACATTTTTCATCTGGCGCGACATCAATTTTTTTGTTTGGTAACCAAATGTCAACATTTGCACCTACCATTCTGTTTTTGGCTCGAAATATTATTCCTTTGGTTTTCGTGATGTTTACCCTTAGGTAGTTCTAAAGGGCCATTGACGCAGGAATTCTAAAAACTGATTGCCGTGTTCTAGTAGGTCCCTGAGGAAAGCACTGTGAGGTCGTCTGCATGCGCTATTATGTTTACAGGAAGGGGAACAGAAAATATATCATTAATGTAAATATTAAATAATAGGGGGCCCAAAATACTGCCTTGTGGTACACCAGAGAGGATAACTTGCGGGAATAGATATGTGATTCAATGCCGACCCTTGCCTCCTTTTTTATTTTTTCTTTACCGCCATTTTTAGTTCTTCAAATCTTAGCTCGTCGAGTATTTTGTATTTCTAGCTATTTTTATGCCCACGCTTAGTTCTATGCAGATTTTATTCTTGCTTTAAGCTTCGCCTTGATTTAAAAAAATAATAATAATACAATGGAAATTTCCAACCTCGCAGTACCGGTAGTTATACTCGTTTTCGCGTTTCTTTTCCTTAATCATGAATACAGCAAGTATATCAGCTGCTGCATCGCTCAGTTGGTCGTGATGACAGCTCAAGAGAACTCCGTCAAAAACAAATGGCCCATATTGCCTCTGCGTGCACCGACCTGTGTGCCATTATTAGTACAAACAATGACCACCTGTCCAAACCGGAGAACGATTTCGTGACAAGTGCAGATTGTTTTCAGTATGTCATCATTACCTGAAACGCTGAGGTACAATGCATTTCGAATCAATAATAAAAATGTAGTGAAATTCTCATGCCACTAAAACTTTGTCGAGGCCAAGTCGAGGCCACGTAATGCTTCGAACGTAATGCTCGCTGTTCTAGCGAAGGCGCAAAGAACATATTGTTTGCATTATCTCGTCGTTTCGTCGCCTCTTGTCCCCAGGGCCTTGACTGAAGCAACAATTTTCCAGGTCACTTTCAATTTCTCGTTTCGCAGCCTTTTCTCCTGATGAAGCAGTCTTCGAGGAAGGACAGCGACCTCCACCGCTCAAGTCCTTATTACTTCTTTCCTCCCAGGTAGGCATGCGTTGCTCACAATGCACCCCACTCTACTTCCCCTACCCCCCGTCCTCCGCACTTTTCCCTTCCTTCCAACAACTTTCGTGGCCGGTACCTTTCTGGGCTCCCGCTGTTCTACGCTAACTCATTTCTCCCACCCTCTTTCGAGATTATGCGTGCCCTGTCGACAGATCTGAAGCAAAACAGGTGGAGAGAAAAAAACATAAAGATCCTCCTACCGACCCTGCCTCGAAACTCGACACAAGCGGCTGATTCAGCGGCATGCGGCCACATTCGGCATCCCAGATCTGAGCATTGTACCCGCAGCTGTGCACGTCAGGTGGGCCCAGGTAGCGTTGGACTCGGACGTGTCCCTCACCCGTAGTCTGGCTTTCTACGTTTTGAGCACACGACCTAAACTATTCCCTCACAGCACGAACCCACACTGCGTGCCTAGGTCTGGCTCTCCGACTCCATTCTACGCTCAGGCAGCAAACATCCTTGAGCGTCTCCGCAAGGAGCAGGTAGACATCAATGTCGTGTCAGCTCCCCTAAAGGATCTCGGCAAGCTTGTTACTTCCAGCCTTCCACCTCATCTTCGCCTCACGAACTTCCTAATGCCCGTCCTGTAATTGGACGTACTTGGAAACGAGCAGGGCCTCTAATGTATCGCTTTGCGAGAGGAGTGCTCCATCTTAAGGCAAAAGTGCTTACACGAGACGGCTTGCGACCAACCTGTCCAACGTGCGCTGGCCTCGAGGACACTGTACATACCTTCACACAGTGTCTACTCGCTGCAGCTTTATTGCGTCATGTAGCTGACCTCTTCCAGCTTCCAGGTGTGCCATATCAGACAGTATCAGACAGACTTGAACCCGTTACTCAGGCATGCAGGGTCAGTTCGTCCCCCTGCTAGTGGAGTGCTCACAGTAAATATGATTTTCTTTTTAAGTATTGTATAGTCTTTCTTTTTAACGAAGATAACAGCAGCCGCCCAAGGACTTGAAGATTCCTGGATGACGCCGTGTTAAAGCATATGTCACGAACTTGTTGATCGATTAGCTGACGTTCGTTTGGTGACACACAGCAAGGCTTTTGTCTGATCGGGCGAGCGCATCTCGTATCAATCGCATGATGAACACGAGAAGTTGGAATCGCTGGCAGCTCGTCCCGGGAGAAATCGAAAACGGACAGATGCTAGGAAAGTATATCAATCAAAATTCGGCGCTCGGTTGTGAACAGAGAGGAGTTAACCATGGCCTGAACTCAAAGCTCTGCAGTAAGGCGTGCCGTCTCTTCATGAGCATGGGTACTTAGCGTAGCCGCAGAAATCGATAAACCTTCTTTGAAATAGGCAGGTTTCATGCCACGAGGTAACATGGCTGACCCTTCTGTATAGTTCACTGTCCACAGCGACATGTGGCCTCTAGTCGCTGAAATGATTCAACGGGGAACCAAGACACTCTTCTTTGCCCAGGTGATTGCAGTAGGTTCAACTCTGGCGTCAAAATCGTTGCACGAGTTCCTCGATGATACAACCTAGATAAGCTCAGCAGGCATCGCCGGCACTCTCCTCCGATACACAAAACGCTGCCAATCAGGAGGCGAGCCCTACACAAGAGCTCACATCAGCGTGGGTAAGAAGTCTATGCCAAGAATGCCTTCATGAGTAGAACGAGACAACACTGTCAGATCTTATCGAAACGGTTGACCACCAGTAACAACGTTCGCACAGCGCTCACCAAGTGGCGTCAAAGACTCGCCGCCAGACCGCGAAATACGACCTCTTGATTCACGCTTAAGATCACAAGCTAAGCTCATACCAGACATGGTTACCCCAGTATCCATCAACGCATAGTGCGAATGTCATCATTGATTACAAGTCTGTTCAACATAAAGACAGGCAGATGATGGACGAGTCTGACTCTCCGGCTGCCTCACTTCCATCGGCCGCGCCGTCTAGTTTTCCGGAGGTGGAGAACGTTGTCGAGGAGATGGTGAGCGTCGTTGTCGTAGTGGTGGCGCCACGCTGCGGTCAGCAGCAGGCGAGGCGTTGCGTAACTGTACTGGGTTATAGTTGTAACCATCCTAAGCTGATGAAGGCATTGGGCGAAGACTTTCAGTGTCGAGCCGATGAAAACCTTTGGACCAGCAGCGGTAGTCTTGTAGTCACATGCCTCGTCGACGGCGGTAGCGAGAAATATGTCCGGTCACTCCACAGCTGTAGCATACAGGTAGCGGACGCTACCGGGAAGCGGTATAGTGCGCATAAACTTTATCAGGCCGGGAATCGTACTGAGCCCTGTGTTGCTGGCGTACAATGAAGCCTGTTCCGGCCTCGCCCAACAAAGTATCTTGTTTATAGTAGAATGTAGCATGCAATAAAAGCTGTGAAAACTAAAAAGCTGGAACTTGAAACGGTATGGTTCTTGTAAACCCAACAGGTGTGTCTCATTCACCACTGATCTTGAGAGTATAATATGCATACACAGCCTTGAGAATATCTGCAATGTACACATCTCCCTCAGTTAGCTGATTGAAGATTGATTGATTCTGGCAGGGCAATATTTTTTTTATTCTGGCTGCAGTAATGTATGTGTGCCTGTAACTGGCATACTGCAGAAAAATATTTTTTAATGTGTTCTTTAATATTGTTACGGGGTAGTTAAGCTTGTAGCAGAGGGCGGACACCGAAGATAAGGCTTTCAAACAGACGTTCTCTGTAGGCACCAGCCGACGCTGTTGAACGTCGTCTTTCTCTCCAACTCACGAGAGTCTTGTTCTTTCCTTATGCGTATGCACCGCCTAGTGTGACACTACCCCGCCGGCTGAAAAGCACCGTCCCGGTGCGTACTAGCGTCCAAACCAGGGTCCATGTAGTACGGTTTTAAGCGTGCAACATGGACCGTCTCGGTGCGTGGTGTAGAGGCATAGCGGACAGGATACAAGGGCGCAATTTCGTATGTCACTGGTGTCACTTGTCGTAAAATACGGTAGGGTCCTGTATACCGGGGCAAAAGTTTTTCCGAAAGGCCAACGCGGCGAGCTGGAGTCCAAAGCAGCACGAGAGAGCCGCAAGAATACTCGGTGTTGCGATGACAGGAATCATAGCGACGTTTCTGGGAGTGCTGAGAGGCTGCGAGTCGGTTGCGAGCAACAACGCAGGCAGCATCAGCTCGGGCTATGGCGTCACGAGCATATGAGCTGGCAGTGGTGACAGACAGGATCAGGCTGTCAAAAGGAAGCAGAGGTTCACGGCCGTATAGAAGATAGAAGGGGGAGTAGCAGGTAGCGTCGTGGCGCGACGAATTGTAAGCGAATGTCACAAATGGCAGCGTTATGTCCCAGTCACGGTGGTCATCAGAAACGTACATAGACAACATGTCAGTCAATGTCCGGTTAAGGCGTTCGGTAAGCCCGTTCGTCTGTAGATGGTAGGCAGTCGTGAAAGAATGACGAACGTTGCACAGCCGTAGAATCTCGTCAACTATACGAGCCAGAAAGCAACGGCCACGGTCGGTGAGCAGTTGGCGGGGAGCTCCATGGACAAGTAGAACGTCGTTGAGGAGGAAAGCAGCGACATCAGTTGCACAACTGGTTGGTATTGCTCGTGTGACCGCGTAGCGTGTGGTGTAATCAGTGGCCACCGCAATCCATTTGTTCCCCGATGCGGACAGTGGAAAAAGCCCTAGAAGATCCAGACCCACTCGAGAAAATGGGTCTATGGGGATGTCGATTGGCTGCAGAAGTTCAGCTGGTAAAACTGATGGTTTTTTCCGGCGTTGACAGCGGCCACAAGCAGCTACGTAGCGGCGGACTGCGCGATATAGGCCTGGCCAAAAGAACCGACGGCGCACACTGTCGTATGTGCGAGAGACGCCTAGATGACCTAGATAGGAACGTCGTGAAGCTGTTGAAGGACGGCTGAGCGTAGGTGCTGAGGGACTACTAGTAGAAGGTCGGGGCCATCAGGTCGCATATTGTGCCGGTATAAGGTGCCGTCGTGGAGCACAAACAAACGAAGGGAAGGGTCATGGCGATCGGCGCTGAGGCGATTGATAATTTCGCGAAGCTGAGGGTCCTGGCGTTGCTCATGGCGAATGTTGGAGAAATCAGAAATAGAGAGCACGCAAGCGTCATTGTCACATTCAGGTTGGCTTGGCGGGTCGACTGGATGACGGGACAGGCAATCGGCGTCTCGATGCAACTGGCCAGACTTATAAACTACTGAAAAATTGTACTCCAGAAGGCGCAAGGCCCAACGTCCAAGGCGCCCAGTAGGGTCTTTGAGTGTAGAAAGCCAACACAGTGCATGGTGGTCAGTGACTACTGTGAATGGCCGCCCATACAAGTATGGGCGGAACTTTGTAATGGCCCAAACTAGGGCTAAGCACTCACGTTCAGTGATGGAATAATTTTGTTCGGCCGCAGAGAGGAGTCGGCTGGCATAGGCGATGACGCGAGGTAACCCGAGCTGACGTTGTGCGAGAACGGCACCAATTCCATGACCACTTGCGTCGGTGCGTATTTCTGTGGGCGCTGACGGATTGAAGTGAGCCAACACTGGCGGACCGGTGAGGTGGGCAATAAGAGCGACGAAGGCGGCCGATTGTTCGTGGCCCCAGGTAAAGGAGACCTCTTTTTTCAGAAGCTGCGTGAGCGGACGGGCTATTTCTGCGAAGTTTGGTACAAATCGCCGGAAATATGAGCAAAGTCCGAGGAAGCTACGCACGTCGCTGCTAGATTTCGGTTTAGGGAAATCCCTTACAGCGCGAATTTTGTCGGTGTCCGGCTGGATGCCATGGGTGTTGACTAAATGTTCTAGGACCTTGAGTTCCCGGCTACCAAAGGTACACTTCTTGAAGTTCAACTGAAGGCCAGCTCGTCGGAAGACCCCAAGAATAGCCGAAACACGATGGAGGTGGCCTTTAAAGGTTGATGAAAATACGATGACGTCATCGAGGTAGCACAGACACGTGGTCCATTTGAGCCCGCGTAATAGGGAGTCCATCATACGCTCGAATGTCGCAGGGGCATTACATAAGCCGAAAGGCATCACCTTGAATTGGTAGAGGCCATCCGGGGTGACAAAAGCCGTCTTTTCACGATCTCTTTCGTCAACAGAGATCTGCCAATATCCAGAACGGAGATCGATGGAGGAGAAGTAGTTAGCACCATGCAGGCAGTCGAGAGCGTCATCGATCCTTGGAAGAGGGTACACGTCTTTCTTTGTTATCTTGTTTAGGCGTCGATAATCAACACAAAACCTCCAGCTGTTATCTTTCTTTTTGACGAGTACTACCGGAGACGCCCAGGGGCGGCTCGACGGCTCAATAATGTTGCTTGCCAACATTTTCTCTACTTCTTCCTGAATGATCCTGCGTTCGGAAAGAGCAACTCTGTAAGGCCGTCGATGAATAGGTCGGGCATCGCCAGTATCAATACGATGTGTGACGACGGACGTTTGGCCCAGGGATCCGTGACCGAAATCAAAAATGTCGCTGTATGACCGCAAAAGGCCGGCAAGGGCGCTGGCATATTCGGGACGGAGCTCAGAGGCAACCATGGCTGAGATGCGGTCCTCCGGACTATGTGATGGGACAGGTTGTGCAGGTACGTCGGCGTGACGGTCGGACAGCACTGCAGAAATAGTAAAGCTGGACAAAGGCGACAGCTCGGCAACGAAAATGCCCTCCGGGAGAACTTGTGAAGACATGCTGAAGTTGAGTACGGGAATGTAGGTGAGGTTATTCTCGACGTGTACAATTTTATGAGGTAAGACGATGTTGCGCTGTAGAGTGACGTCGGTGATGGGGTTGACAACGTAGTCGCTGTCAGGAAGGGAGGGAAAAGGTGACGTGGGCACGTATATTGCCGCCTCGGGAGGTAGGCGAGTAAATGTATTGGAGCGGAGGCGAGGCTGGGATTGGTCAGCACTGGGGTCGTGAACACAATAGGGCAGGGCTAGACGCAGAAGTCCGGAGGAACAGTCAATGAGAGCGGAATGGGCTGCTAAAAAGTCTAGGCCTAGAATCACGTCTTGAGGACAAGTAGTAAGGACGGCGAAGAGCACAGGGACGTGGTGGCCGGCGATGCTAACGCGTGCAGTGCACAGTCCGATGATGGCAGCAGTGTTTCCATCAGCAACACGAACTGTAGAGGTGTTTGCGGGCGTAAGAACTTTTTTGAGGCGCTGGTGGAACGACGAACTAAGAACTGAAATATGGGCTCCAGTGTCAATGAGAGCGGGCACAGGGACTCGATCTACGAGGACATTGATCAGGTTTCGGCGTGGTGCGATGGTCGAAACACAGTTGGCTGTCCGGGTTGGTAACGCAGCGTCACGTCCGGGCGCTGCGTTGCCTAGTTTCCCGAGTAGGTGCCTTGGTACGTTGGGGACAAGCTGCGGCGACGAGTAGGTGATCGGGAATGGTGGGCTTGAGGCGATGGAGAACGGCTAGGACGATGGTCTTGCTCTGTGTTCTCAGTACGAAGATGTGCTGGGGTGGTAGAAACGCGTCGTGGTGCATAATAGTTATAGAGGACAGGGCTGTAATAGGGTTGAGAGGGGGGAGCCGGACGGCTGCGGCAATAGCGGGACGTATGGCCAGCTCGACAGCAGACGAAGCAAATAGGCCTATCGTCAGATGTGCGCCACTCCGCAGGATTGCGGGTAGGGTAGCGCGGTGTGTAGGGCGGGGTTGTGGCAGCAGCAGCAACCACTGGGATTGGCTGTGGTGCAGGGGGTGGTGGGGCAGGATTTGAAACGAGGCCCACATTAGCAAATTCTTGGCGGACAACAGCCTGTATCATAGCTATTGCTGCCTGTGCAGGAGGTGACGTATGTGTAACAGGAGTCAAGGCCTCGATTTCTCTGCGGACGATGATAGTGAGGTTATTCTGACTTGAAGGCTGCTGTAACGTGGGCAAGTCGTCACATGAGGATGTAGTCGCCGTGTTGGGAAGGCGCTGAAACCGATGGACGATGCCGCGCTGCTTCGCCTGTTCGAAACGGCGACAAACTTGCAGGACTGAGTCCACCATAGAGCAGTCTTTGCAGAGAAGCATATTGAATGCGTCATCAGCGATACCCTTAAGTATATGGCCCACTTTATCATCTTCGGTCATGGAGGTATTCACCTTTCGACACAATGCGAGAACGTCCTGTATGTAGGCCAGGTACGACTCGGTTGACGATTGAGCCCTAGTAGCCAGGCCTTTTTTGGCTGCCAGAGCTCGCCCAATTGGTTTGCCGAATAAGTCCTGCAGTTTTTGTTTGCAGATATCCCACGTGGGCATCTCCTGTTCGTGATTGGTAAACCAGGTCTTCGCCGTTCCCGCCAGATAGAAGATGATGTTTGCAAGCATTATGTCAGCATCCCAGCGGTTATTTTTGCTGCACCTTTCATATTCGTCGAGCCAATCTTCAACGTCCTTGTTGTCTTCGCCGTTAAAGATAGGCGGATGACGGATTTTGGTTAAAACCATGGGGGCAGCTGGAGTTTCCGTAGCGGGTGATGCGTCCTGGGATGCCATGCTTACTGTGGTAGTCGGTGGGGTGAGCTCAGGGAGATGACATCCACTGCGCAAATCCAGGTTTCTGGCGCGAAAGTACGAGGAGCTGTGGCAAGGGGAATCGAAAGTACCTCCACGAAGGTGTTACGAGGTAGTTCAGCTTGTAGCAGAGGGCGGACACCGAAGATAAGGCTTTCAAACAGACGTTCTCTGTAGGCACCAGCCGACGCTGTTGAACGTCGTCTTTCTCTCCAACTCACGAGAGTCTTCTTCTTCTTTCCTTATGCGTATGCACCGCCTAGTGTGACAATATCATCCGGTTTTGCATGCTTAGTAATCCATATTGCTTATTGCAGGAGTTTTTAAGGATTTTTTTTTTTAAATTTATACGTTCGGGAGCCTGAACCGCCATATTTTCAGGAACTGTAATTCTATATGAAGACTAAGCATCCACCTGAAGTTATCGGTTTGCTGAAAGCAGGTTTTTCCTTCCAAATAGCTTTCTTTTGTATTTGGGATGCATATTTCTTTGCATGTATTTTAATCATCCCTACGTCATAAGATGCTGCATGTCCTTGCAGGCCCAGAGACCTGTCGCAAAATGCTCTAAAAGAAGAATGTATAACAATAAGACTTCAATATGTACAGTAGAACCCCTTTATAGTCAAGCCACTAGAGCCAGCAAAATATTTACTGTATTAGTGTCTTTACTATATCAGTGGTCTGTGATGACATGGTCTTGAAAATGTCTAGTAGTTAAATAGGCACATAGTGAACACCTCTTGTTGCTCAATGAAAAAACACTGAAATACCTTCCATCTCGCTTTTATCATCGCTTTGTGTGATTTTTTCATTATAAAATTTCTCTACATCTTGTGGAATTACAGTCGACATCACCCTTGTGTAGAGCGCTCGAGCAAGACATATCAGCATACAAAAGCAGAAAATAGACTCCAGCTCCAGAGTTCTGGGCTAGGTGCTAGTGTCTACCTTGGTTGCGGCTATCTAAGGAACCACTATCACATGAGTGTTGCCGTAAGAACCTATCAACTGGGGCAATATCTAACCTTATTTGCAGTGACGTGTGTCTCCCGGGCGCGCTACGCAAGGGTGACGTCGACTGTACTTGTTAAGCATGAGGACAACGTGATTACGAATGCAAGCAAGTTCAATTTCATGTGAAAACGAAAGTTTTGCATGAACATGGTGTCCCTTTTTGCTCTTTCTGTCTTTTAAAAGGCAATTAATGATAAATGCGCGTGGCACTCAAGTGCTGTAAGAGCGTACTCGCTGCCCCTCCACTTTCTGCCTCCGCTGCCTCATGCTTTGTGCTGCGCATTGTAGTGAATGCTAACCCATTTTTCCCCTTCTCTATTTCGTGCTGCACTTTTACTCTCCTTCACTTTCTGAATGGACCAGGCTGCCTCCTTGCTATGTTTCTAGATAGCTTTACTTTTTTTTTCTTCGCACTGCGCGCATTCCCTCACGGCTCCAAGGCTTTTGTGAAGTAGACTTCGCCTGACGGCTGCTAAGCTTAGTGGTAAAGCCACCTAAACGAGCACTCGGAGGTATTTTTTTGTTTTCAAATACAAAAAGTCTTGGCCTCGCGATTTTACGTAGTGCGCGGATGGCGATATCATCGGGGGAGTCGTCGCCATGACCAGAAGCACTTTAACCGACTTTTACCAAAAATATATTTACTATAAAGGGGGAAAATGTACAGTTGCCTATGGAAGATGAACTGGAACTTCTGTTTGACTTTACTATATCAGAGTTTTTACTATAGGGGGGTTCTGTATTTTGTACTCAGTCGTATAGGGCATCCAGACTTCAAATATGTGTTTGGATAAGTGTTGAGAAGGTGAGTTTGGATCTTATGGTGATAAATGCTTGTTTTATGTGCAGATGTCATTTGTAAGACCCACGGACCAATCTCCTCAACAAACTGTTCCTGAATGGTTGTTTCCTGCATCGTGTTCAGCTTACTGCCTGGGCTGTGCGCTTCCTCCGCCCCTCAACCTCATCACTCGATCCATACACCCTTCACTGCCAACTACCATGCTCAACACAGTCCACTGCCATTTTCCCTCCACGATGGACACTGCCTGGAGTGCACCCATGCTCAGCCTCCTATTCCTGCAACACCTCTCGCACTACAAGGCTATCGAGCATCACCCCTGCTCCCCATGTCCAGCCCCTTCCATCATGATAAAATGCACACTGCACCCCATCACCTCTCCCTGCTCTACCTGCTCATGTGCTGCTTAGTGCCCTGTTCCCAATTCCACCTACTAGCCCCTCCCATATTAACCCTGTACGCAATGCCTCCTGCACTGCATTTTGGCCCTCTGATTTTGTTGTGGCATGTACATGTATATGAGCTCTCAATAAAAGGTTTTCGGAAAATGTTTTGCTTGTCTCATTTATTTGCATGGTTTTTATGGCTCCTTAGGGAGATGACATGCAAGATGGTATTGGGAAATGACTGCATAAGAAAACCAGATTTGTCAGACTGAGTTAAGCAAATGGCAGCAGTAATGGCAAGGATGCAATAACTGCATGGCTAAAGGTGGCTTAACAGTGGTAGTGCCAGTGCCATGTGTGCCGATGAATACTCGTTGCATGTCAATAAATACTAATATGCCATACAAGTGGCCCGACCGGCTTATCGCCAATGTCACGTGTGCTAATGAAAACTAGTGGCATGCCAATAAATACCAACATGTGACACTACTGGCCCGGCCAGCTTATCACCTCTGTTGGCAGTGCCAAGACAGGTGCAATGTTGGCATATAAGCCGGACCAATATATAAAAATGTAGTAATTTCTCAAAAAACCAGTGTTACGCCAATGTTGGTACCAATTTTTGTGGACGTTGGGCCGGGGTTTGTGCGATGTTGGTGTGCTGCCTGCGGCTGTTCTTCGTCCCAATTGCTGCTAGGAAACGAGAGTGTCATACTGTCAATGGTTGTTTAAATTGGGTGCAGTGCGAGCTGGAGTCGAAGAAGCAGATGGGGTCACGAGCTCAGGCTGCAGCGCGCAACGTTCATATTGGTCTTCATCTCGAAAGAAGGAGTCCTGGTTTCGAAGAAGTTCTCGGACGATCCGGCGTATCAAGACAGCCATTGACTCGGGAGCACCAAATTCTACACTTGCTACGGTTGTAATGTTGGCCAGTCGGCAAAATTTATGGGCGGTACGATGAAGCTTAAGGGCTTCAAAAATACGGCAGTGCCTGATCACGTCAGCACTAGAGTTCAGATGATCTTTGCTTATCAGGAATATATATACATCGTCAGCGATGGTTTTCAGCAAATGCCCAAACTAACCTTCTTCAGACATTCGTGGGTTCAGCACTTTGCAAAGCTTCAATATTTCTTCAGTGTTTGTGGTGCAAGTGTCACCAAGTACTTGGGCTTGCTGGAGCAACCTTTTATATATATATATATATATATATATATATATATATATATATATATATATATATATATATATATATATATATATATATATCCCGCTGGCGGTCTCACAGGACGTTCCACGTCCACCGCTATGGTTGAGGGTGGCGCTGGTAAACACTCTCAAGGTTCGTATACAGACAACACTAATACTCAAGAAAGTAGCAGGTGGGACAGTGGCCGGTGTAGCTCAGTTGTAAGAGCACCGGACGCGATATTCGGAGGTCGTGGGTTCGGTTCCCACCATCGGCACGTTGTTTTTCCTTATACTTTGTGTTTATTTATCTTTCCCCTAAACAGACTACTTTACTAATTTATGTGATTATCATAGTAAAAATAAAAAAGACAAAGTACAATCCCCGATGCTTTCCTTGGCCTCGCCGACCGTTGGCTTCTTTCCTTCACACACACACACACACACACACACACACACACACACACACACACACACACACACACACACACACACACACACACACACACACACACACACACACACACACACACACACACACACACACACACACACACACACACACATATATATATATATATATATATATATATATAGAGAGAGAGAGAGAGAGAGAGAGAGATATCATCTACAATACTGCCCGGCTTCTTCCAATGCCATAGCTCGGGGTTATTTATATTATACAGTTCAGGCAGCTATCATATGTACATATTTTTCATCGGAAGCACACCAGGACATTGAAGTACATGTATGCGAAAAGGAAAAAAAAACGTTACGTTTGCGAAAACAACGTACAAAGCAAAAAATCAGCAAAAAAATTCTAAACTTCACACGGAGTACACATCGTGTAAATGATTGTGCACGTGGCACTTTTCCTATCAATATGTAGCAGTACGGCTCCTGCACTACTACATGAATTTATTAAGTGCTCTACTTCTGATAGGAATGAAGATATTGTGCTCTAGTAATGCGATCATCTAAGCTATTCCATTCACAGATGGCCAGAGGAGAGAAAGAATGCTATAATGTGTCATTGTGCAGGATATAATAGGTTGGTGTGTACGAGTGTTTGTGCCGAGATGTCGCGATTGTGAGGTCAAGTATTTTTCCATATCTATTTGTAGTGGTTAACTGAAACTTCAGGCGCGCTTATTTTTCCCTCGATGATAAGGTAGGAAGGCCGCATGAAGCTGCAAGCAAAGTCGGAGAGTCGGTGCGCTTCTATTTTTCATATATCACTCGTAATGCTTTGCACTCTTCTACATTTCTTTGTTTGTTACTGACTGAGGGAGCCAGACTGTATTCGCGCATTCTAAAATTGGTCTCAAGAATTTTGTGTATGCTAGGAGTTTAGTGGTTACTGGTGTGAATCTTGGGCGTTTTCATATAAAGAAAAGTTTTCGCAGAGCAGCTGATGTGATGTTGGTGATGTGAAAGTCCCACCTCAGGTCTGATGATAGTTGGAAACATAAATATTTATGCTACTTAACGTCTGTTAGTGGCGAGCTGTTTATTGTACACGAATAGTGCGACGGGGGCTTTTGTTATTGTTACACTCATGTAGAGAGATTTTTAGTGTTTAAAACCCTTATGACGCGAAGAAACCAAAACAAGAAACAGGACACCACATGCGCACACAACCAATAGTTTATTGGAGGAAAAGGAATTTAAACCCTCGGTCATGCATGTGCTCAAAGCTTAATCGCATTCAGCCCTGCCGGTATCAAAAATGACCAAATTACATGACTAGACACAGATTTCTAAACACTTAATTCAAGGGCAACAAAATACGAACGAAACAAATCTTAGCAATAACCGTCAGTCAGTCGTAGCAAAAGCAGTGTCAAGTATTGGAAGCAATAGCAGTCAAAACCTAAAACGTAAAAATTAAACAAAAACAAGGTAAAATAATAAGACAAAGGTAACTAATAAACAAAATCGTAGCGATAGCAGTCACTTGTAGCAAATGCAGTGCCATAAATATTTGAAGCAAATGAAGTCCAACCTAAAAAGCAAAGATAATCAAAAACAATGAAAAAAAAATTATGAACAAAAATATGCAATCGCTGTAATATATCGTCCGCCTGCAGGTAGCATTGATAGCTTTTTCGCATGTCTAGAAGAATCCTGAATTATATAAACAAATGGGGTCTAACATTACATGTAGGAGGAGACTTCGACATCGAAATGTTACACTCATACCCTGCACAACAACGCTTGAAAACGCTCGTCATCACAAATTTTCGCTAATAAAATCAGGAGAATGAGGAATACACTTTAGTTTAATAAATGAGAGCTCTTGTATCCAGGGAGGGCTCCTAATGTCCAGGAGCCCTCTGGCCTCCGCCTCATGCCTCGCCTGGGCGACCAGTCTTCGCTGGTTCATCAGGTCGGCGGCAAGCAGAGCGTCCCCTCAGGAAGAGTGAGATGGGTCCAGGATGCGCCCGAAAGACCGCGGTTGCTGGTAGGTCCAAATATAGGGGTATAGAACGGCCGTTGGGGCCTGACAGGTTAAACAGTAAGCGGAGTATGAGGACGGGTACATGCGGCTCGCTGTTACCGGTGATACATACGAGTTTGTATGGAGCTGCCTCTAGACTCGCTCCCTTGTGTGTCGAGAGAGTAGTGTGGTGGTGAGTAAACGCACCTACTCTCGATATAGTGCTTAATCACCTCATAATAATCGGGTATGCCATCTTCGCCACTGCCACGGGGGTTGGGAGAGGGTTCCATCGGCGTTCGGAAACAGATTACTGGCTGTGTGGACACCTGTAATACGTGCCACGTAAATTTGCTCCCTGCTGAACGGTCGCCTGCTGACATCCTCGGCACTCTCAAGCAGTGCGGGACTCCCTTTTCTCTGATGTGAACCCCTCCTACCGCCCCCCCCCGCCCCCCAATCTCGGTTTGGAAAATAAAATGGTATAATTTTGTTTTCTCGAGCGTACGCATGAACGCGCTGATTACTGAAGATAACCTGGTGCCCAGGTCCCCACAAAACAGTTATGAAGTGTTGCGGAGCGGGTGTGTGTACACTTGCGGCCTTGCATGGGATGGGGGCACGGAGAAATCTCTGAGTCTGTGATCACGTCGGTGTGTGGGAGGTCGGTAGCTAGGGCGACGCATTCTGCTTCCCCTGGTGCGCAGTGCTGCACCATTCGTGTGTGTTATAGTATCTGAGGCGGCCGTCGCAGCGGTTGCAATCCCATTGTCGCGGTAGAGCGCTGCGTAAAAAATATTCTGCCGGTTCGCCGATTGGCGAGTGAGGTGTTGGCGCGAGTTCTCGCCGGGTGCAGTTCATGATTCATGTTGCATGCCAGGGGTTGGAGTTTCAGCTGTTCAACTATACGAGTAAGAACAGGTCTCGTAGCAGCGTCCTGCGTCCTCTCCGGGATGCGGCATCCGAGTTGTCGAAGTATGCGGCCATCGGATGCGGAACGTAGACGCTTCTGCTCATTCCACCCATGGACCTGCGGTATTTCTACGGTATTGTGCACTGCGAATTGGAGAGCTTTGCGGCGTCCAAGGGAATGCGCACAGCGGTCTTGACTGCCTCCCATAGGATAATGTTGGCCTTCTCTGTCTGCTTGGAGGTTGTGGTAAGAAAGGTGGCATGCGAGGCGGCTGAAACCGAGTGTGTCCTCCATCCGCAGCGTGTCCCTCACGCCGTATCTGCGGTTAGCCACACGTTTGATGAGGTTGGCGATTTATTAGAAGAAAATAGCGCAGGAGACGGGACAAGGAAGTAGACAACACGAGCGCCGACTAAAAACTCAATCTATTCAAAGTATGAGGGTATGAATACACTGAAACTGCATCTCCGTGTATGTATGTTTTGGCTTCATGCACTAGCATGCCTTCTGTTTTATTGTCGCGCCATGAGCTTGCCTATCTTAACTTTTAATGATGAGCATGGCATTTTTTCGTGTTGACTGTGAGGATCTTTTTTTTCCTTCATGCGCATTTGTCGTTCAGTGTATTCATACTTTCACGCTTTGAATACAATCAGTTGTCAATCGGTGCTCGTGTTGTCTACCTCCTTGTCCCGTCTCCTGCGCTTTTTTCTTCTACAATGATCAGTCACCAACTTACCCAGCAACATACTGGCAATTTATGTTATTTGCTTTCCCAAGAGGTGTACAGTAGAGCACTGCATGGGCTCAGGCTTACCCGAAAGGCCGGGCCGAGTAGAGCACTTTATTGGCGGGCCTGGGCCGGGCACGTGCCCGAACCGGGCGCGGGCCTGTGAAAGCATGGACCTGGGCTGGGCTCAGGCCTGCCAATGACCGGCTAATTTTCTTGCAGGAGACTGCACGACATTCGGTGTTTGAATCCATCCGCAAGCGATTTGAAGAAAAATCTCCATTAATCGACCATTGAACGTCCGATAGGCTATCAAATTTCCTGAGCGCAACAAATAGCACCTGCGAAGACGACACCGTCACAGACGCAAATCTTCATAGGAGTATAAGTATACAGGAGGCTTTAAAGAACTGCGCCATAAGAATGCGCAGAGGACGAAACCTCTGCACTTACAAGATACTATAGTTGAATAACTGCCCTTTGAACAGAGTATTCTCAGGTACTGCTGCTTTTTTGTTGATCAGCGAAGATGTCTAAATAAATTTTATGAGAATTGGTACGTGTTCACGCTCATCGCGTGACACTGCGCTGCTTCATATTTAATATTTTCGCAGCAGGAAACCGCATTTACAGAAGAAATCAACGAGGTTGTGCTTTTTGATAATTGTTTCTGACTCACAGAACAATTGAAGCCCACATCCCAATAACAGAGGACTTACGCCGCAGCTATAGGCGTGTAGAAGTGAGGAATATATTATATTATCAGAATTTTTACCGAACTCCAACTGAGACTGTGACCGGAATGTTGGATGCACATGGGGCGCTTTTGCCCTTAGTAATTATTATTTTTCAATAAGTTAATCAATAAAAACGAGGTCTTCCTGCAGAGTGCTGCCCCCTTTCCTCCAAATACACACACTGAAATCCACCGCGCAGACGTCTGACTGAGGAGCGGCTTCGAAGGCTTGGGAAGGATTGAAACCAGCGGAAAGACGCAGACAAACAGAAGCACACAACACAACGATTACCAATATGTACCAACTGGCCCAGCTCTCCACTCTATTTCGCAGTGATCTCTAGCAGCGAACAAAATTTGAATTAGGTTTTGGTTTGCATATTATTTTAAAATTTGTACCCAGCAGTACCAGAACTAAAACCATCTTATGATAGCATTAAGTTCGGGAAATTCGCATCCATGGATTCCAAGCCCCTGTGCTGTCTTCGGACACAGAAACATTATAACCAACGCCACCAGAACTAGGAATTATAGAGTTACACGCCACACGAGGGCATCTTTTCATGTAAATAGGAAATAACAAGAATACCTGCATCTGAACCTCGTTTAGCGCATAAATTTGTTTTTCAGGCGTCGACCGGGCCTGCCCACATGGCGGGCCGGGCCGGTCTGGGTAGGTCATAGTTTCCACAGGCTTGCTCCGGGCCCGGGTTTGTATAGGAGAAGGCCGGGCAGGCTCGGGCGGGTAACATAAAAGGCAGCCGGGTCCGGGCTGGGCCCGGAGCGATAATTACGGCCCGTGCAATGCTCTAGTGTATAGTGTAATTAGCGTCTGCGTTTGCTTGCATGTGGAGACGATGATTAGCTCATCGGCTGTCTGAGACCGGTCTCTAATTTTCGGTGTTTTTTCGAAGTTTTAGATTATTCAGTGTTCCTGAGATTTGTGTCCTCAACGTGCGAGAATCTGGGGGTCCCTGGGGACCGGCGGAAGCACGTGAAGCGACCTCCTAGGCGCTCTGCGCCATTTTCACTCCGACACGAAACACCACCTCCAGCCGTACTCCATGCTGCACTGATGGCAGCATAGCCATCGGCTGGTCAAGCGGCCCCTGTACCAGGCAGCACAAGAGCCTGGGCCAATATTGTCAATGAGCTGGCAGAGATCAGCCCTATGTAGGTCCAGCGCTGCCATCTTATTGCTGGTATTGGTCGTGCCTTTCTATAGCACGTCCAGCACTGGCCCTGATGATTCCATTTTTAACCAATATTGGTCGTACCTATTTATAATAATAGCAACATTGGCCCGTCATATCCGATTCTCGCACAATATCGGTGGAGCCATTAATTAAGGATGGATATGATGGGCCTAGATATCCGGCGTATCACCGGTGTTGGCGCTGCCATTTGATAAAGATGGCTGTAATTGACAGCGTTAGCCGTCAGTCCACTGATGTTGGCCAATATATGACATATTCTGGACAGTAATGTCAACACTTTATTCTTTATTCAATGATTACCCCGCTTAGCCCGAGGGCGCTACAGCAGGGGGGTTACAGAGTGGAAAAAACACATCTTCATTTATGGAGCACACTTGATGACTTGAAAGTCGATTCGATTCACTGATGGATCGAACAAAAAAGGAACTGGCATACTTCTTAGTTCTGGCATGGTATTCCAAAATTTTAAAACAATGATCTGTGCGAGCAGATATATTGTGGCCTATGTAAGTATATTTCCTTTCGAATGCCTGTTTTGTTGTGGTATATTTGGTACAACAATTTAAGTCGTAATTTCCTTCTTCGACAGGAGAGGATTTCCCATCCTAATTAATTTTTCATGACGGTGCAGCTATCAGTTCTCGAGTACCGACACAGGACACACCTTGCTGCTCTATTTTGGATGTTTTCAATTTTATTGCTCAGTGTTATTTGCCAAGGGTCCCATATGGCACAAGCGTATTCGAGCAGTGGCCGAACGTACGTTAAGTAGGCTATTGATTTCAAACAAGGCATCACGTGTTTGAGATTTCGCTGTATAAAGTTTAAGGTCCTGGCGGCTTTTGCAACTACGGTATTCACATGTGTATTCCATGCACAGTCGGCTGTGTCACACCTAAGTATTTATGCGCCACTTTTTGTGTCACTACAATACCGCTGATGCTATACTCTGAGGCTAAGTTATGTTTTTTACGTGCAAACGTAACATGAACACAATTAGTATTTAACTTCATTTTCCATTTAGAACACCATTCAAGAAAACAAGTTAAGTCACTTTGTAACTGGGCAACGTCGACTTGATTTCTAATTTGTCTATATAAAACACAATCATCGGCAAACAACCGTATACTGGAATTGATTCCGGAACACATGTCATTTATATATATTAAGAAAAAAAGTGGTCCTAAAACTGAGCCCTGTGGGACACCTGATGTTATATCTACAAAACCAGAATTCATTCCATTTAATACCACGCACTGTCGGCGGGAAGATAAATAACTTTCGATCCAGGCAAGTATTGTCGGATTAATATTTAATGCAGCTGTAAAGAAGAGGTTCCTATTAAGTGGGCAGATCACCGAGAAGGAGGAAGAGAAAGTGATTTTGCGGGCCAGCTGACTGTAAGTTAGGCCACCCCTGCTCCGGTACTGCTCGCTACCAGTGCCCGCTACCTGTGCCTGCATCCCCGCTTAACACTTGGTGTAGGTCGCGGGATTTCTCTTCCATTTCCTCGCCCTGGAGCTCCGCAGCCGCCGAATTCCTACCTCAATGACAGACTCCAGGACGAACACCACCGGCCTTGCTACCTCGGCCCCTTCTATTCCATGCTCCGGGGTGCTTCGCCAGCGGGACCCGCCGGTCTTCAGCGGTCCGACGATCAAGACGTGGAGGACTGGATTTCTTCGTATGAACGCGTAAGCACCCACAATAAGTGGGATGACATCCTCAAACTTCACAACGTGATCTTCTACCTGACCCAAGTAGAAAAGTTGTGGTTCACAAATCACGAGGCTGACATTCCAACTTGGGCCTCGTTCAAATCCCGATTTTTGGATGTCTTCGGTCGACCTGCGGTCCGCAAGCTTCGCGCCAAACACCCTTTGCGCGAGCGGATGCAGCAGACAGGAGAAACCTTTTCTAGCTACATCGAAGACGTTTTAGATTTGTGTTATCGTGTAAACGCATCAATGACTGAAGCCGAGAAGATTCGCCACATCATGATGGGCATCCACAAAGGCGTATTCAACATTCTGATGACAAAAGAGCCCCGTACTGTAAGTGAGGTTGTCACGATGTGTCAGAGTTACGACGACTTTCGTCGGCAACGCATCGTCCCTCGACAACCTGAAGCCACGATTGCGGCTATGTCTGACTCCCCTTTCACCTCCACACTAATTCAAGAAATTAAAGACTTCGTACGGGAAGAAGTTGCACGGCAATTATCGCTAATTTCAAACGTTCCGCATTCCAGCTCACACCTGGCTCCGACCATACGCCAGGTTATTCAGGAACAAGTTGCCGACGCACTTCCGAACGCTCGACAACCTACTCTTCATTCCGCACCACAGACTGCTCCGCTCATTTATGCCGACGCTGTTCCGACGCCCGGACCCACTCCACTGTCCTATGCTGAGGTTGCCGCAAGACCACCCCCTCTTACGCCTTTGCCATCGTATGGTCCGCCTCAGCGCGCATTTTTCACTCAGCGTCGTGCGCCACCTATTCTACGCCCTTGGGGCACATCTGACAACCGACCAATTTGCTTTGCATGTGGTCTCCCTGGCCATGTTGCACGCCTGTGCCGCCGTCGCCCGACACCGTACGCTTTCAATCAGAGCCTGGCTGCCTACGCACAGCCGCCGTCCCCACCCCGTGCGCCACCTCAGCCCTCGTCTCACTTTGACCACTTCTCGCACGACCACCGCTTAACCTCTCCGCGTCGTCGCTCGCCGTCACCGGTGCTTCGTCGCTCTACCTCGCCAATGCCGGAAAACCACTAGACGCAGTTCCTCAGGCAAGAACTGCGCTTTCGTCGACAAAAGAAAGTCCTGCTTCACCACCTAATAATTTATTCGAACTTACCATTGAAAATATTTGTACTCTTGCGCTTGTAGATACTGGTGCTGCTGTGTCGGTTATTAACGTTAGACTGTGCCGCTTGTTACGAAACGTTGTTTTGCCGTATTCTGGGATTTCTGTGCGCGCCCCACTGCTCAGCACATCGCACCGCTCGGTACCTGCACGGCTCGAGTCACCATTAAGGACGTCCTCTATGTCATCAGTTTTATCGTTCTCCGTGACTGCTCCCATGACATTATTTTAGGGTGGGACTTCTTGTGTCGCAATCGCGCCGTAATTAATTGCGCTCGTGCCGAGGTAGAGCTTTCTCCGCTGAGCACCGCAGTTAACGTTCTTGGGGAAGCCAAATGCCACGTTGCAGATGCTACTGATATCCCGCCTTTATCTGCCGCTATTGTGCCTATAAACTGTGCCTCTCTTCATGACTGTACAGTCCTCTCCACCCCATCTTCCCTTTTCGTCTCGCGACGCTGTTTTCCCCTACCCTGCGCCGTCCTTAGTGTACGAAGCGGTCGCACCGAACTAGCCATTACTAACGATTCGTTCTATCCACTCACGTTGCAATGTGGCGAGTGCGTTGGGCATGCCGACCCTGTTCGATCAGAAAATTTTGTTACCATCCCGCCGCTTCTCTCCGCCTGTGCCGACACAATCTCCGACAGCATAAGTGCCCTTAGCCCACCTCGTTCCTCGTCTCCTTCATCGCTTCTTGCTGCCTTTGACAAAGCCATCGACAGTGCTCTCGCTCCAGATCAACGCGCCAAGCTCGTCGACTTGCTGAACCGATTCCGAACTTCCTTTGACATCCAGCAGCCATCCTTGGGTCGGACATCAACTGTTGCCCACGAAATCTATACTGGTACGCATGCCCCGTTACGCCAACGTCTTTATCGTGTATCAGCCTCGGAGCGCCGCATCATTGATGAGCAAGTCGATGAGATGCTCAGTAGAGGTGTTATTCAGCCCTCCAGTAACCCTTGGGCGTCCCCGGTCGTTTTAGTCAAGAAGAAAGACGGGTCTATTCGATTCTGTGTGGACTACCACCGCCTTAATGCGATCACACGAAAGGACGTCTATCCGCTACCAAGCATAGACGACGCGCTGGATACTTTGCGTGGAGCAGAATGTTTCTCCTCAATTGATTTACGATCTGGCTACTAGCAAGTTCTAATGGCTGAAGACGATCGCCCCAAGACAGCTTTTGTCACCCCCGACGGGCTGTATGAGTTCAACGTCATGCCGTTTGGCCTGTGTAACGCGCCCGCACCTTTGAACGGATGATGGACAATATTCTCCGTGGTTTGAAGTGGCGCACATGTCTCTGCTACTTGGATGACATCGTCGTATTTTCATCCGACTTCGCGACCCACCTAACTCGCCTTGCAAATGTGTTGCAATGTCTTAGCGACGCTGGCTTGCAGCTCAATCTGAAGAAGTGCCATTTCTCCGCTCGCCAACTTACTATTTTAGGGCATTCAGTGTCCAAGGATGGCATCCTTCCTGATCCATCTAAACACCGCGCTGTCGCTGAGTTCCCTAAGCCAACATCTATCAAGCAACTACGCAGCTTCATAGGCTTATGCTCCTATTTTAGGCGTTTCGTTCGGAACTTTGCGACCATCATTGCTCCTCTGACGCGACTTCTCAGCGACCACAAAGATCTTTCTGCCTGGTCGCCGGCTTGCGATACTGCTTTTACGAAATTGCGCAAGATACATAGCTCACCCCCCGTATTGCGCCATTTCGATCCGGCTGCTCCTACCGATGCTAGCGACGCCGGCCACAGCGCTGTTCTTGCCCAACGAAAACCCGGTGTTGATGATTACGTTGTGGCGTACGCAAGTCGAACGCTGACCAAGGCCGAGGCCAACTACTCGGTGACAGAAAAAAGAATGCTTGGCAATTATTTGGGCGCTTCAGAAATTTCGCCCATACTTGTATGGGCGCCCATTTGATGTTGTTACAGACCACAACGCTTTATGTTTTATTGTATTCACTAAAAGACCCCACCGGCCGTCTCTCCCGCTGGTCGCTTAGACTACAAGAGCATGACATCCGAGTCATCTATCGTACAGGGCGTAAGCACTCCGACGCAGACGCTTTATCTCGCTCGCCAGTGTCGCCTGACGCTCCGTTGTCCCCTGCCTCCAGCTCCGCCTTGTCTTCCTTGTCCATCGACGACATGCCATCAGAACAGCGCAAGGATCCGTGGCTTACATCACTAATCGATCTTCTTACGAACTCGTCACTTTCACCGGCTCCTCGCGCCCTTCGTCGTGAAGCGTAGCATTTCGCCCTTCGTGACCGTCTTCTCTATTGACGCAACTATATGCCAGATGGCCGTAAGTGGCTGCTCGTCGTACCTCGCCACCTCCGGAGTAATATCTGTGCATCTTACCTAACGATTCGCAGTGTGGCCATGTGGGTGTATTTAAGACTTATGAACGGTTGCGACAGCGCTTTTACTGGCGCGGTATGTATACCTTCGTCAGTAAGTATGTGCGTTCGTGCATCGATTGCCAACGTCGCAAGCCGCCTCCTCTCCATCAGCCTGCTCCACTACAGCACCTTCCGTGCCCATGCCGACCATTCGAACGGGTTGGCATCGATTTGTATGGACCTCTGCCGTACACATCTGCAGGAAATCGTTGGATAATCGTTGCCGTCGATCACCTTACTCGCTATGCGGAGACAGCAGCACTTCAGGATGCTACCGGACCCACTGTCGCGTCCTTTCTCCTTCATCATTTCATTCTGCGGCACGGTGCCCGCCGTGAACTTCTAAGTGATCAAGGTAAATCTTTCTTGTCCGAGGTTGTCGAAGCGCTCCTACGCGAATGTCAAAACCATCCACCGAACAGCCAGCGCGTACCACCCTCAAACCAACGGACTGACATAGCGCTTCAATCGCACACTAGGTGACATGATGTCCATGTACATCGCCTCCGATCACTCCGATTGGGAAAAGATTCTCCCATTTATAACCTACGCCTACAACACTGCCGTTCAAGCAACTACTGGATTCTAGCCATTTTTCTGCTGTACGGGCGTGAACCTTCGTCTCCACTTGACACCATCCTTCCCTACCGCACTGATATCTCAAAGTATACATCGCTTTCAGCAGCTGCTAGGCACGCTGAAGAATGTCGCAGACTGGCTCGCTCACTCACATCGGACGAGCAAGCCCAGAAACAAGCGCACAGCGACAGCAGCCGCTCTTCCACCAATTTTCTCCCGGTTCTTACGTGTGGCTCTGGGTCTCATCAACACCACCCGGTCTGACCAGCAAGTTTATTTCCAATTACCACGGATCCTACCTAGCGCTCCAACAGACTTCTCCCGTGAATTACCTATTTGAACCGCTAGCCGCATCCACCGACCTTCGCCGTCGTGGGCGTGAGATTGTTCACTTCGACCGTTTGAAGCCTTACTACGATCCCGCATTCCTTTCGGCTCCTTGAGTCGCCAGGATGGCTCCTCTTTTCTGCGGGGGCCAGATTTTAAAGAAGAGGTTCCTATTAAGTGGGCAGATCACCGAGAAGGAAGAAGAGAAAGTGATTTTGCGGGCCAGCTGACTGCAAGTTAGGCCACCTCTGCTCCGGTACTGCTCGCTACCAGTGCCTGGACCCCGCTTAACACAGCAAGTTTTCTTAAAAGCAATAGGTGCGAAACAGTATCAAATGCCTTATGAAAATCCAGGAAAACGCAATCGATTTGGCCCCCTTGTCAAGATTAAATACAAGGTCATGATAAAATTCAATAAGTTGTGTCGTGCAAGATAAGCCCTTACGGAACCCATGTTGTTCTCAAACCAATAAGTTGTTTGCCGTTTGTTGTTTGTTTGTTTGCAGGGGGCGGCAGAAAGTTAGGTGGGTGGATGAGATTAAGAAGTTCGCAGGGGTCAAGTGGATGCAGCTAGCACAGAACCGGGTTAAGTGGAGAAATATGGGAGAGGCCTTCGCCCTGCAGTGGGTATAATCAGGCTGATGATGATGAAGTGTGTTATTATCTCTTTATATAAAATGTGTTGTAGTACTTTGCACGGTATGGATGTAAGTGAGATAGGTCTATAGTTGGCGACTTCTTTTTGACCCCCCCTTATGAATGGGAACAATGTGTGCAATTTTCCAATCATCTGGAAGGGCCCCGCAAGATAGCCACTTGTTGTAGATTACATAGAGAAATTGGTTCAGCACAATGTTTTAGAATTCGAGGAGAAATGCCATCTGGTCCGCTTGCCTTATTATCGTTAATTTTATTTATTAGTGCTCTGATTCCATTCACAGATAGCTCTACTGGTTTCATAGCCTGAACAGCACTTATTTGATGTAAAGGACTGCAGCTGTGCTTTGGTAAGTATACTGACCGGAAGTAGTTATTCAAGCAAGTAGCCTCAGAGATAAAGAAGAGGTGGCAGGAATACACAGAAGAACTGTACAAGAAGGACCCGGATGTGCAAACCCAACATAAGAAAGTTGTGATTACTGATCTCGAGCCGGGCATCCTGAAGAGTGAAGTTGAATGGGCCTTAGCCAGCCTTGCTAAGAACAAAGCTAGCGGAATTGATGGTATTCCAGCTGAGTTGCTTCAAAACATCAACCACGACGCTGTTAACACTCTGCATACATTATGTCAGAAGATTTGGACAACCCTGCAGTGGCCACAGGATTGGAGGAGGTCAGTTTACATCCCCATTCCAAAGAAAGGCAGTACCAAAGATTGTTCCAACTACCGCACGATCGCGCTTATTTCGCATGCTAGCAAGGTGATGTTAAAAATCCTGCAAGGTAGGCTGCAGCAGTATGTGGATCGGGAGCTTCCGGACGTGCAAGCTGGGTTTCGCAAGGGCAGAGGAACTAGAGATCAAATTGCCAACCTTCGCTGGATCATGGAAAAAGCAAGAGAGTTCCAGAAACCCATTTACTTCTGCTTTATTGATCATGCGAAAGCGTTTGACTGCGTAGATCACAGCAGATTGTGGCAAGCTCTCCAAGAGATGGCAGTTCCAATTCCCCTCATCTGTCTACTCAGGAACCTGTATGAAGGGCAAGAGGCCACAGTCAGAACTGGGCATGGTCTTACTGATTGGTTTCCGATTGAGAAAGGGGTGAGGCAAGGCTGCATACTGTCGCCCTGTCTATTTAACCTATATGCAGAGTGCATCATGATGAAGGCCGGTCTGGACGAGTCTTCAGCTGGAGTGAAGATTGCTGGAAAACGTATCAACAACCTTAGATATGCGGATGATACCACTTTAATGGCAGAAAGTGAAGTGGAACTCAAGAGACTTCTGATGCGCGTACAAGAAGAGAGTGAGAAGTTTGGGCTTAAACTGAACATTAAAAAGACAAAGATCATGGCGTCTTGCCCTATCAAGTCCTGGAGCATCAATGGACAAGAAGTGGAAGCTGTGACAGATTTTCTGTTCTTGGGCTCCAAGATTACCTCGGAAGGAGGCTGCAGCCATGAAATTAGGAGACGCCTGCTTCTGGGAAAGAGAGCAATGGTTAGCCTTGACCGCCTAGTAAAGAGCAGAGACATTAGTCTGCCAACCAAGATCCGTATAACTCGTGCTATGGTCTTTCCAGTTGTGATGTATGGATGCGAGAGTTGGACTGTGAAAAAGGCTGACCGCCGAAGAATTGACGCGTTTGAATTGTGGTGCTGGCGAAGACTCTTGAGAGTTCCTTGGACTGCCAAAGATCAAATCAGTCGATATTGTCGACCATAAACCCTGACTGCTCATTGGAGGGTCAAATTCTAAAGTTAAAGCTCAGCTACTTTGGTCATCTGATGAGAAGAGAGGAGTCGCTGGAGAAAGATTTGATGTTGGGAAAGGTTGAGGGTCGCCGGAGAAGGGGTAGGCAGCGAACGCGATGGTTAGATGGCATCGTCGAGGCACTGCAGATGAAGTTATGTGATGTTAAGAAGATAGTGAGAGACCGGAAAGCGTGGCGTGACATGGTCCATAGGATCACGAAGAGTCGGACACGACTGAACGCCTGAACTGAGCCTTTTCAGTATCATCTAATAACGCCTCATTATTAAAACTATTTCGCTGATTCCCGTTGGATCTGCTCCGTATCCTTTCATGTACTTCCAGAAAGCCTTGGCATTCAATTTTATTTGTCTGCCAAGTTTTTCAAAATAGCGTCCCTTTGCATCCTTTATATTCCGTTAGCACTCAGAGGTTGCAGCACGCAAATTTTCAAAGACGAATGATTTTAGTTTTCTGATAATTTTTAAATATCCGCTTTTCGTTTCCTAACTATTTTTAAGATACGCGTAGTCATCCATGGTTTCATATGCGGTTTAAGTCCGGTATGTTCGACACTGGGAATGTGGGCACCGCTAAGTTCCTTTAGTTCTTCTTTAAAATTAATCCATAATTCATGAACGTCACAATCATCAGAGAGGCATTCAAAGACCGGTAAATAATCAAAAAGCTTCTTTGACAGGCTGGCATAATCGCCTTTGTCGTATAGGTACACTTTCCTGGTCACGTGTTTTGTTTGTTTGCTACTTTTAGTTTTAATAGTTGCGACTACAGCATGGTAATCACTTATTCCCGGAATGACATTCACAAGCTTTACCATATTTAGCGAGTTACATAAAAATAAGTCCAATATATTAGTTCCTCGAGTAGGTTCAGTCACATACTGCGTTAGACCGAATGAATCTACAATACTTTTCATTTCCAAGTTTAAGCTTCCACCAGCTGCATACTCACAAGCTCCGTCATGCCATTTCAAGTCGGACAAATTAAAGTCACCTGCTAGCAGCAAAGTATGACAAGAGGCTTCGGAAATCATTTCTTGTAAAATCTGCAGCGTGGTGATAAGTTTGGGAGCCGGTAGAACACTCCGGCGGCAAATGATGAATAGTCTGGCATTGTTACTTTACACCACACGGATTCCATATCGTCGTGGCCTATATCTAGTTCAGATGAGTTTGAAGAGCGGCTAACTAGGAGAAAGACACCACCACCCATACGAGACCTATCTTTCCGATAAGCAACCAAGTCATGCGGAAACACTTCACTGTCTTTGATAGAAGAATGCAGCCACGGTTCGGTCCCAAATATTAAATCGGCTTGCACAGAACTGATAAGAGCAGCAAGGTCGTCAACTTTGTTTACGACGCTTCTACAATTTACTGTTATCGCAGTGAAACCAAATTTGTCACGCCCTCTTTTCCTGTGTCTTGGTCATTTATTTTTGATGAATGGGACTTCTTTCTTCTCTTTGTCCCACCTAAACATCTTGCCATCTACAACTAATTTATCGGCGCTTAATTTGATGCGACTGTTTTCTCCCGCTTTATTGGCCTTGGCATATTCCCAAAGCCGTTTCCGAATATCTCTTGTTTCGGATGAGTAGTCTTGGTCAACGCTGTATGAAGTTCCTTTGAACTTATTAGCACTGGAAAGAACATTGAATTTTTCTTTGTAGGAGGCGAAATTGACAATAATCGGCTTTTTCTTATGCTCGTGATAGCGGCCTATACGGTCCGCCCGCTCTTTCTACTGAGTGCAGTAAAACCTAAATTTTCTAACACTTTTGAGCAAATCCTCGGACTGTTCCCACGTCTCAGATTCGTCACCGTCGATGCCATAAAAGACTAGGTTATTTCGACGGCTTCTGTTTTCTGAGTCGACGTGTTTTTTATGCAGTTTTCTAACTTCTTTTGTTATGGTTGTGATGATGCTTTCTTGTTTGCTTACTGTATCGTGTAGCGTTGCAATCTGGCCTTCTGTCACTCACAGTTTATTGTTAATTTCTGCCATCATTGCTTCATGCTTTGCTAGCCTAGTGTCAATGCTCTCTAGTTTACTCAATATTGCAGTTTGACTTTCTTGCGAACCTTTAAGTAGTTCTAGCTCCCTGGCATCCAGTGGGCCGGGATTTAACTCAACATCGCCTGAATGCAGTAATAGCAGTGCTAGGTACAGAACCCTATGCGCAAAAAGACGAAAACGTTTGCTACAAAGCCTTATCGATGTTCGTTTACGACAAACAGACACAGCACAAGTGGAACGTGGAGCCGGCAGAGCAATCAATAACCTACAAAGCAGAGTCGGATAATTACGACTAACCTGCAGCAACAGAAGCGATGTAAGCTGCATGTCGGCAAGCGTGCCGTCTCCAAATCCTACGTAGCCAGTGCGTCGCACGTTTAAATGGTTGGTCCGTGTCACGTGGCTTCTGTTGGTTGAAGTTGATTTGATGACGGTCCCTATAGATAGTCCCGTTCCGTGGCAGTACGTTGCTGATAATGGTCGAAGGAATCGTTCCGCCGGCTGTCATTTCCACCCACGGCAACGCTGCAGACGAAGGAAGACCCAGAACAGCCGACGGTCCTCTTCGGTCGACACCAAACCCAACAAGCTCAGCTGCAAGGGCTCCAGCAACCTGCAGCAACAGAAGCGATGTAAGCTGCATGTCAGATATGTCAGATATGCAATGTCAGATATACACTGGCATACCTTACTCATCACCGGTATTGGCATTGCCATTTCATAAGGATGGCTATATCGAACAGCGTTAGCCGTTACTCTAATGACGTTGGCCAATATATGGCATACGCTGGACAATACTGTCAGTTATTTTACCATGTCCCGCCAAAGTCAGATGCATTGACACACACTTTAGTCAACATTGTCTTCTCTATTTCGGCTACTGGTCAATATTAGATGCAAATTAGCATGTGGTTGGAAATATTCTGTGGGAAACCGCATTAACGTGCTTTTGCGGTTGGAAGGCTCATTTATTATTTGGATTCATTAACTGTGTTGTTATAATCGATGTTTTCAAGTTACTTTTACAATTTTAAATGCTTCGGAAATCCTGTGTCTAATTAATTATAGTTCCGCGGTGCTGGCTTCCGACGTGTTTGCTTTAATCGCACCTACCTATTGTTGATTTTGCTTAGTATTACACCGTGTTCTTTTACAGTAGATCTTCATTGACTTACGCTGGCACTGTAATAAATCCACATGTATACTGTGAAAAATTTGGATGAGACCGACGATCGGTCGACGGCGTCAAATATCAATAAGTTCACCACCGTTCCCCGGTCCGCCAGGGTGGCGGCGGCGCTAACTAGCTCCACGCCGACCGGGAGATTAGAAATAATGAAAACGACATGTTATATATCGTGCATAGGCAATGGTTGCTATTTCTTGTATTCTATTCGGCAATGGACCAGGTTCTTCCGTGGCACTGCTCTAGGTGAAGAGAATTCCAAAAGTTTTAGCGAATTTGTTTGCCACCGAGTGTATGTTTTAACAACAGTAGCTTCAAACAGACGATTACGGCAGGACGCGCATGCAGTGCGATGCAATTAATGAGCGATTAGCGTCGGCCTATTAATACTCGTATGTGACTCAAATCGATATGGCGAGCGCGCTTCCATCGAAATACACTTTAAAATAAACTAGGCCATTTAAGCCATACGAATATGAAGCGTCGAAGCGCATACTCTCGATTAAACGATTTACCATTGGTGATCTAAATTAAGGCTGGGATATTGAGCGGTAAATTAAACGTCTGTCCGTACATGCATGGACGTTCCCACATATGGCAAATCGTATGGACGCTTCCTGCTTCGTTGTCGCTGTAAGAAGTATTAGAAAAAAACATAAAAATGGAGAGAAAACACTTCAGGTACAATCACAATAATAATAATAATAATAATAATAATAATAATAATAATAATAATAATAATAATAATAATAATAATAATAATAATAATAATAATAATAAGGTTATGCTGAAAAAAATTAACTGCGTTAAGTTTCCCTTTTCTTCATCGCACTTGTTCGCACATTTATATTTCTGAAGCGTCCGCTCTTGTTGATAACACACCGCGCACTTCTGCGCCAGTCCAGTGATCGCACTCACTCGCGCCGAAATAGGGACGCTCTGTTCGCTTCTTACTAGGTCCATTGAAAACAGTACAAACAAAGGAACACAAACATGAACGGCAGGGACCCAGCAACAGCGGCGCCGACTTGCCCGAGTGGATGCGCTCTGCAGGTGGGTTTGTCCGTTTACATGCTGTGCGATGCAATCCAAGACGCAGGCCCTGACGCTCCACGTGTGGTTCAAGGTGCACACGGCCGCCGCCCCGGCGGGAATTTCCGACGGGCCGGCTTCCACATTTCACAGCATCATGAAACGCGAAGTATATCCGCGTGAGGCTTTGTCACACTGAATTTCATATTAACACAAAATAGCTTCGTGTAGCAGCCAGTACAAGAACGGCAGCTCCGCAGAACAACATTTGAACAACAACAAGTGCATGGATAGCATAATTTTAGAATTTCTGGTTTCTTTTTTTTTTTGCACAAGTGCGAAAAAAAGATGTCTAACTTTTCTCCACTTTCCTTCACCCGCACAATTTCGCGATTCCGTCGTTGTTCACTGCAATACAATGCTTGCGCTACATATGGCAAGAAGGAATAACTGTAGTTCATAAAGTAAATAAAGCAGTCGTTGTTTTACAATTAAGCTTAATTTGGTATCATCATCATCATCAGCCTGATTATACCCACTGCAGGGCGAAGGCCTCTCCTATATTTCTCCACTTAACCCGGTTCTGTGCTAGCTGCATCCACTTGACCGCTGCGAACTTCTTAATCTCATCCGCCCACCTAACTTTCTGCCGCCCCCTGCTACGCTTTCCTTCCCTTGGAATCCAGTTTGTTACCCTCAGCGACCATCGGTTATCCTCTCTTCGCACTACATGTCCTGCCCATGTCCATTTCTTCTTCTTAATTTCTACTAGAATGTCGGTAACTTGAGTTATTTCTCTGACCCACTCTGCACGCTTTCTATCTCTTAATGTTACCCCTACCATTTTTCGTTCCATAGCCCACTGGGTTGTCCTCAACTTAAGTAGAACTCTCTTGGTTAGCCTCCACGTTTCAGCCCCATAGGTGAGTACAGGCAAGATGCAACTGTTGTATACTTTCCTCTTGAGCGATACCGGTAAGCTGCTAGTCATAATCTGCGAGTGCTTGCCAAATGCGCTCCATCCCAATCGTACTCTTCTTGTTATTTCCTTTTAGTGGTCCGGATCTGCGGTTACTGCCTGTTCTATGTAGACATATTCGCCTACCACTTCCAGTATTTCGCTACCTAATGCAAACTGCTGTTCCTTCCCGAGGCTGTTGAACATTACCTTAGTCTTCTCCATATTGATTTTCAAGCCTACCTTTCTACTTTTCCTGTCTAGGTCATCAATCATTATTTGCAGTTCATCCCCTGAGTTGCTTAGCAAGGCAATGTCATCAGCAAATCGCAGATTACTGAGGTATTCTCCATCTACCCTTATCCCTAACTGCTCCCATTCCAAGTGTCTGAATACTTCCTCTAAACACGATGTGAATAGTACTGGGGAGATTGTGTCTCCTTGCCTAACACCTTTCTTTATGGGAATTTTGTTACTTTCTTTATGCAGAACTATGGTTGCTGTGCAGCCACTATATATATCTTCCAGCACTTTCACGTATGGCTCGTCTACCCCCTGATTTCGCAATGCCTGCATCACCGCCGAGGTTTCAACTGAGTCAAATGCTTTTTCGTAATCAATGAATGCTATGTATAAGGGCTGGTTATATTCCGAGCATTTTTCTATCACCTGATTGATGGTATGGATATGATCGATAGTAGAGTACAGTTTCCGAAACCCTGCTTGATCATTTGCTTGATTGTGATCATTTGCTTGATTGCAGTCTAAGGTTGTCCTGATTCTATTAGCGATTACCTTAGTAAATACCTTATACGTAACAGACAGTAAGCCGATTGGTCTGTAATTTTTAAGGTCCTTAGAGTCCCCTTTCTTGTGAATGAGGACAATGTTTGCATTCTTCCATGGTTCCGGTACCGTCGATGACACCAGGCACTGCGTATACAGGGTGGCCAGTTTTTCTAGCACGATATCCCCTCCCGTCCTTCAGCAAGTCTGTAGTTATCTGATCCTCTCCAGCTGATTTCCCTCTTTTCATAGTTTCTAGTGCTTTCTTGACCTCGTCCGTCGTCACTGGTGGAACGCCTGACTGTTTTTCCCTACCGCCAATCTCATTACGGTCCTGACTAATTTGGCTACTGTAGAGATCTGTATAGAACTCCTCGGCTACTTTGACTATCTTTTCCATATTAGTGATGACGTTGCCCGCCTTGTCCCTTATCGCATACATCTGGTTTTTGCCTATGCCCAATTTCTTCTTTACCGCTTTAAGGCTTCCCCCGTTTTTTACAGCATACTCAATTTTCTCCATGTTATACTTTCTTATATCGGCCACCTTGCGCTTATCGATTAGCTTTGATATCTCGGCCAATTGGATCTGGTCTGTTGGATTGGAAGCTTTCATACTCTGGCGTTTCTTAATCAAATCTTTCGTCTCCTTAGACAGCTTGCCGGTATCCTCTCTAACTATCCTACCGCCTACTTCTACCGCGCACTCAGTAATGATATCTCTGAAATTATTGTTCCTTGCCTCTAGGGTAATGTCGCCATCCTCAGAGCTGAAAACCTATTCTGTAGCGAGATCCTGAACTCTTCTGCCCTTCCGCTCTCCGCTAATTTGTTGATGGGTTTCTTTCTTACTAATCTGTTGCGTTCCTTCTTAAGATTTAGGCTAATTCGGGACCTCACCATCCTGTGGTCACTGCATCGCACTTTCCCGATTACCTCTACATCTTGCATAATGGCGGGGGTTGAACACATTATGAAGTCGATTTCATTTTTAGTCTCTCCGTTAGGACTTTTCCATGTCCATTTCCGGTTCTTCCGTTTGCTGAAGAAGGTATTCATGATTCGTAAGTTATTGCGCTCTGCAAACTCAACTAGTAACTCCCCCCTGCTATTCCTAGAACCACTACCATAGTCACCTACTGCCTTGTCTCCTGCCTGTTTTTTCCCTACCTTCGCATTGAAATCGCCCATTAGTACAGTATACTGCGTCTTTACTTTTCGCATTGCCGATTCTACATCTTCATAGAAGCTTTCAACTGACTGGTCATCATAACTACAAGTCGGTGCATAGGCCTGTACAACCTTCAGTTTATACCGCTTATTAAGCCTAATTACGATGCCTGCAACCCTCTCATTAATACTATAGATTTCATCTATATTACCCGCTATATACTATTGACAAGGAAACCTACTCCTAGTTGTCGCCTCTCTGGTAAGCCTCGATAACACAGTACATGCCCATCCTTCAGTACAGTATATGCCTCATTCGGCCTCCTAACCTCGCTAAGCCCTATGACATCCCATTTCATGCCCTCTAGTTCCTCTAACAGCACTGCTAAGCTAGCTTCACTAGCTAGGGTTCTAGCATTAAACGTTGCCAGGGTCAGTTTCTAATGGCGGCCTGTCCAGCGGAGCCGGGCTTTCTTAGCACCCCCTGCTGCGTCACAGGTCTGACCGCCGCCGTGCTCAGTTGTTCCGCAGCCGCTGGTGACTGAGGGCCGGGGTTTTATGGAGCTTATCATAGCAGGTTGTGGCCAATTACTGCACCAGGGTGGCCAACTCCTGTTCTGGTGAGGGAGTGCGTTGCCGGAGGTGTTCACCGGCATCAGGTCGCACCCCAAACCTATTTATGCAATTCCATCGACACGTGGATTTTTTTTTTTTTTTTCATCCGGTGGAGAATTGCGCCGCACCGGGATTTGAAACCCGGTCCTCTTGCATGCGAGGCGGATGGTCTACAACTACGCCACCGCTGCACTCAATTTCGGTATCAAAGCTTATTTATTCTCTAACTACGGCTGAAGTGGTACAGTTACAGGCGTTCGCGGGGAAGGTAGTTTTTTTTACAAATTATGTACAAGGAGTGAAGACACCCACATGTAAACTTACTTGTTAGCATTAAATCAAAAAGAAATGTAAAAGAAAAGACTGGAAACACGAATAAAATACGAAAAAGTACAATGGGCATATTAACAATTGAGAACTGGATTACATTTACACATCTTTGTTTCGCACACGCACGTTCGCACACAGTTTTCCAGCGCCCGCTCTCCGTGCTGACGCACCACTCAATCCCGTCCTCGCGCACTTCGCACTCCTGGCGTTCCCCGGATCGCACTCTCTCACAGCATGCGATGCGAGCAAGGTCCGAGGTTGCATGCGCGCGTCGAAATCCACGCAACTACGCCAAAGCGGTGGTCGGGTCGACGCACCACTCATGGTCCAAGGGGCGGACGGCCGCCGCCCAGGGGAAGGAATTGCGCAGTAATAAAAAGACGATCGCTAACAGACTGGAGACTTCTTTCAAACATTTTCGGGCTCTCATAACAGGTTGCATAGAGCAAAGTGCTTGTACAGCCTTTTCTTGGCCAATAAAATATACGCAAGAAACTAAACTATGAGAAAGAAACAAGCGCCAAATGAATCGGGCCAACAAACGACTAATCTAGCAGATAGAAAGATGCTGACGGTGCGGATATGCAACTAGCCGTTATGAAAGAAAATGTAAACATCGTATGCAACTAGCTTATAAGCAGGTGGCAAGTCGTGGTACTGAGCTGCTTAGCTCAATAATTTTCAACAAACTTGCTTCAAATCCTCATTTCAGGGTGACTGAAATATTCCGCTCGATTGAGCACTATTGTATAAAACATTTTCGCTGGTATGCTAAAGTGAGAAAAATATTCGAAGTAGAACACAGCATTCACAAAATACAACTTGAACAGGTTTGTGTGTTGTAAACAAAACAGCTAGGCGCCTCTCTAGGGCGACGACGCGCTTCGCTGCTGGCACAGAGCCCTACATAGATGTGCAGCAGTAGCAGCGCATCGTTCAAGGATGGTTCAAGTCCTACCATCTAGGAAAAGCTTGCTAAACGGTAGGTGCAAAACTGAGGCTGCAGAGCTCCTAAAAAAGCGATTACCGAAAAGCCCGAAGGATGACGCGACAATCGCTTAGCCGGTATGATGGCGACAGTTGCCATTTCGTTTCAAACAGGGCGCTCCGTTGTTCCTTCCATCCAACGGCAGCTCGTACGCTCGGCTCGACGTTCGGTGGCACCGCGCACGGAAAATACTTCTTTCTTCAAGAAATATTCCATGTAAGTTTTCAAATTTTTTCGTTACGATTTTATAAAGCCTTTGTGTATATTGGAGTAAAATATTAGCCTCTTAGATTAAGCATTTTTTAAATTACAAGCGTTATCTTACATTTCATTGTTCCTGCAGGCTGCGCAAGCCAAGTGCTAGGGAGATTTGTCTTCTTTTGGCATCTTTATTACGTTGTGAACTTTTCAAAAGTGCTTCTCAAGTGTCCGCAACTTGATTCCGGTCATGTTTCAGCTTATTTCAAGTAAACCGTTACGGTTTTGCTGAGTACTAATTTCCTAAAGTAAACAAATGCATGCCATTGTAGCCCTAAAAGCAAACTTCGGTTATTCACAGAGTAGACAAGCGTTTCGGGGTAGCTCGGCTGGAAACGCTGATTGGCCCAAAATTCGTGACATCATATTTGACGTCACAAACAACGTCATGGGTCACGTGATATTTTATGATGTCATGTCCGGATGTAGGGCGCACGTGTTTTTCCTAGACTGTCCCTGGATTCCCCATGCTTTTGAGAGCGCCCGGACACGACCCGGCGGCATAGCCGGCGGTGTCGGCAGCGCGCCGCAATCAAACGGCAGCTGCCCAGCCGATGGCCGTCGGCGGAGAGGCACGAGGCCTAGCTTGCGTGCGGTGCGGACACCGTGGAAATGGCAGCGACGTCAAATAGCATATGCACGCTTCGAGCCGCGAAGAGGTTTCCGAACCAGCTTGTCACACCACACGAATTGCCGGGGAAATCACAGTTTAATTGCTTTTCCTTTATCTAGATCTGTGTGAGACCTTTCGGCGACAAAAACAATCGAGGTTCGCCAACGCGGTTTTACCTGTTCGTAGGCCGGCCGGGCGAATTTTCCAGTGATAACTGTACGCCATGTGTACGGTGATTCCGCTCTTCTGCACATTTCGTATATTTGCAAAACGGTTCCTTGCAAAATAGCTTTCTTGGTTTGGACGTCTTTCAGGCGCGCAGGCTCTCGGCAACGGTCGCCCGTCCCGTTGCCACGCGTCCCGATATAATTCGGTCTTTTTCTAAGCGAAATAGTTCATTATGAATTGTTCTAATCAGAAATGCGCTTGGTGACCACTCTTATTGGCTAAAAAGGGCCTTATTTCCTCACTCCAAACTAATGCGCCGGCGAATGCATATGATGCCGGCCGGCAACACCGCGGCGCCGGCGCTATTATAAGCACATCCTAGCTAGTCGATGACTGTAGGGGGCAAAAACAAAAGTCTTGAGGACAAAGGGAATAGAGATACGATACTAGGTCATTCAACTCTACAAATGTTTTAGGTCAGAATTGTGATGTCCTCTCACTGTTTTGGTTACCCTGTTGCCAAAAACAATTAGGTGCCTAATGAATATCCTATTCTCATTTGGGCTACGATTATTATAAAACTATGTAAGTCATTTCACATTGATCAGGGCTTGTTTTAGATTAAGCTTAATAAAGCAAATCCCCATCTTGCACTTAGAGCATAATGCCTTCATACCTAAAATAAAGTTGATGGGGCATATCATAAAGTCGCAATTAATACAACCCAATTTCAGAACATTCAGCTTCAGGATTTCAGGGTGACAAGAAGAAATGTACACTGTTACTAAGGTGGTCATGTTGTATTTGGGTAACATAGAGGCATTATAAGATATGTACTTTTTAAGTAGTACAGAACTGTGCGTAGCCTTTAGAAAACGAAAATATTGCGGTGTATATCACATGAAGAGTACTGACATTGCATGCTTTGTAAGTGGTAGCATATGTTTGCTGTCAAATTGAAATCCATGTGATGCATGCATCTTTTAATGACTTAGTGCTTGTTTTAATGCAATGCATGGACCATTTCAACTTGTCATGCCTATGCATGTCTAATATGTAATAAACAGCGTCTTACGTCTTCTGCATTTCTTTCACGGCAACAAGTTTTGCATCCGTCATATGTGTCAATTGTGATTTTTAACTGGACTTGTAGCCTGAAACAGACTGCTGACTGTCATCACAAATTTATTTGGCATATATTCAAACAGTGCATTTATTTTTTTCATAAAAACATTGAAACGCTTTAATAACTTTCATTGCCTTAAGTAAATATTTGTCATTCGTTACATTGATTGCTTGCAGTCCAAGAATCCTTCACATTCTTATTTGGCTATACCTTACACTTACAAACACATATAACGTTATGTGCTGCACTATTTTTCCTTCCATTTAGTGTCTCTGTCAAAGAACCTCAGAGTTTAAAGACAATTATTAATGAGACAGCACTTGTCAATATATCCAAGTGTACACTTTTTAATTGCACAATGATGGCATAATGCAATGAAGAATAAGTCAATGTGGTCCACCACTTCAGTTTGCAAAAGACGTATGAAAGAGAAAGGTAGCAAGCACAATAGCCAATTTTTAACAAAATTTTCTGGGCATATGCCACTTCTTAGGCAACTAATATGTCCACAGCAAAGAAAAAAAAAACTTTTTTATACATTAATAAGGTGCAAATTTGAGTAAAACGAGTATTCGCTGAATTTCAGGCTGTCCAGACATTGTGGGAGTGCTTTTCAAGATATAAAAAGGCATGTTTTTTAGCATAAAGGAGGGGTTAGAAACCTTGCTGTCCCTATAGAGGTGTGTAGACTGCATTGGGTGCAGTGCTCAGGGAAGTGTGGCTGGGAATGGGGGGGGGGAGAGGGTGACAATGCAAAGAGAAATGAGTAGGCACGGATGCTTTTTTACGAAGCGCAGTTAGAGAAATATATGCAAGACAATTCACATGCTGCAATACAGTGGGCCTTAAGTTCTTTTCCTCAATAGAATGCTTTCTTTCTTTTGTTGCTGTAAGAGAGGGTTATTGTTAAAATGAGAGATACAAGTCAGTCCAAATCAAACCTGAGGATCTCCACTATCACTCCGCTGCTGAAGACCACATTGAGACTAAATGTATTCTGTTAGCAAGGCATCACTGCCCATCGGTGACTTTTTTATTTGCACGGAAGCTACAGTAGTCTGTGACATTGCTTTTCTATGTTGCTTGCACCTACCCAGGCAGCACATTAACATCGCACCAACCCCGGCCCAACGTCGACAAAAAGTGGTACCAGCATTGGCGTAACACTGGTTTTTTGAGATATTACTACATTTTTATATATTGGTCCGGCTTATATGCCAACATTGCACCTGTCTGGGCACTGCCAAACTAGGCTATCAGCTGGCCGTGCCGCTAGTGTCACATATTGGCATGCCACTAGTATTCATTGGCACACATAACGTTGGCAATAAGCCGGCCGTGCCGCTAGTATCACATATTTATGTTTATTGGCATGCAACGAGTATTCATCGGCACACGTCGCATTAGCACATCCACTGTTAAGCCACCTTTAGCCATGCAGTTATTTCACCCTTGCCCTTACTGCTGCCATATGCTTAACTGTCAGTTTGACAATTGTGGTTTTCTTATGCAGTCATTTCCCAATACAACCTTACATGTCATCTCTTTAAGGAGCCATAAAACCATGCAATTGAATGAGGCAAGCAAAAAATTTTCCAAAAACATTTTATTGAGAGGCCATATACATGTACAGTCTTTGTCAAAAGTATACGGTCCAAAGGGTTCGCTTCTAAGCACTCTAGCTAAGCCTCTGGAAGAAATGCTAGAATATATGGGCAAGCATAGAGAACAATGGGGAATAGATTTATCGTCTACGAGATTTCGCTTGGTGCAGATGTGTACTAAGTAGGGGTGAGCGAATAGTAGTTTTTCCAAACCGAATCGAATACGAATAGTGCACTCTTGCTATCGAATCGAATACGAATAATGTAGCTAAAAAGCGAATCGAATACGAATCGAATAGTGAAAGCAGCAAATCGAATACGTATCGAATAGTGAAAGCAGCGAATCGAATACGTATCGAATACTCCGCAAGTTATGTTAATATTATTTTTATGTTCATTACAGAACATTAAAAAGTGTCTGAAAATCAATTTTATTCAAAATTCTGTTTGATATATAGTTCACAACAATGTACAGCTGCGTCAACCTTTGCTACAGGCGAGATAAAGTCTAAATATTGTGAAGAGGAAGAAGTGCACAAGGAACATGCCAGTCAGTGGCATCGTGATCGCTGCGCGTGCTGGATCTGACTGTGTTCGCTGCCGCTGTATTCGCCGCTGATCTGCTCAGTCCTGCTGATCAAGTCCTGTTGATCTGCTGAATAAACATCCCATTCTTACATTTGGTGGAGCTGCCGGTCAAGATCTATCCTCTCGCCCTGGAACTCCGCAGCCGTACAATACCACCTCCTGCGATGCCTGAGGACGTCAACCACCAAGCCGTTCAAGTTGGCTCGGCCATCATCTGCCCCGGCTCCCTCCGCCAGCGAGACCCCGCCATCTTCAGCGGCACTGACGACCACGATGTCGAGGACTGGCTCACATCCTATGAACGAGTGAGCGTTTACAACAAATGGGACGCGGAAACAAAGTTAAGCAACGTCATTTTCTATCTCACCGGCGTAGAAAACCTATTGTTTCGAAACCATGAAGCGGACATTTCATCATGGTCCGCGTTTAAAGCCAGCTTCTCTGAAGTTTTCGACCGACCAGCTGTGAGGACACTCCGTGCTGAACAGCGCTTGCGTACGCGGTCACAGCAAGTTGGCGAAAATTTCACGAGCTATATCGAGGACGTCATCGACTTGTGCAAGCGCGTTAACCCACACATGTCAGAGGCCAAGAAGATCAAGCACATTCTGTGGCATCGATGACGATGCCTTTCAGATGCTGTCGGCTCGAGATATCCGCACCGTCGCGGAAGCGGTCACACTGTGTCAAAGTTATGATGAACTGCGGAAACAAAGGGCCATAACTCGCGCGAACACCATGCACTCTGAGTCCCTTGCTGGCCTGACAGATGCAGGCGAACATTCTGCGCTCCTGCCACAAATTAAGAGCTTCATTCGGGAAGAAGTTGCTCGACAGCTCGCTCTTATATCCTGCCATCAAGAAACTTCCACACACCTAGCTCCCAGTTTGCGCCACATTATTCAAGAACAGGTAGCTGAATCTTTTCCTCCAGCCCCTCAACCCATGCCTGTTACAGCGCCGTCAACATATGCGGCTGTTGCGGCCCGACCGCCACCTACATATGCTCCACCGCCACCAGCCTATGTTCAGCCGCCTCCTGCGCCTGCGCGAGAACCTGCGCAGTTTATGCGACCGGCTCCAAGACCACGTAATCCCTGGCGCACGACGCATAACCGGCCAATTTGTTACACTTGCGGGCTTGCTGGACACATTTCTCGTTATTGTCGCAACCGTCTCCCGGTGTCGGTACCACCTACTCATGGTTCTGCATACTGGTCTCCGACGCCTCAGTATTCCGCGCCTACTGAGCCTCCAGCCTTTCTCCCCAGACCGCTCAGCCATGTCCGACCGCCGTTCACAGCCGCCGCGACGCCGCTCTATCTCTCCGATGCGACGTCGACAGAACACTTCACATGAGGAAAACTAGAGGCCGCAGTTCCTGAGGCGAGAACTGCGACCCAGTCGAACTTTCCAAGTCCTCATCTGTCGCCAACAAACCTAATTGAAGTTTTCGTCGAGGGTGTTGCTGTCATGGCCCTAATTGACACTGGTGCTGCGATTTCGGTAATGGACGCGAAACTATGTCGCACTTTAAAGAAAGTGAAGACGCCAATTGCGGTACTTTCGTTGCGAACGGCCAGCGCACAGCATATCAAGCCTTTAGCAGCATGCACCGCTCGAGTAGTTATCCAGAATTCCCTTTATACGATTGAGTTCGTTGTGCTGCCAAGTTGCTCGCACGCTGTAATTTTAGGCTGGGATTTCCTGTCGCGTCATGCTGCTATTATCGATTGTGCTCGAGCTGAAGTGGGGTTCTCGATGGTGCCCGGTGCCTTACCAGATGCTGATCAATCAAATTCCGGTGCTAAAGCCCTCGTCGCCGAAGATATCGACCTTCCTCCCTGTTCTTCAGTGCTTGTTCGTGTCGCTTGTGCATCTATTAGCGATGACACCGTTCTATTCACACCAGCCCATACTTTCCTGCGCCGCAAGTGCCTTCCATTGCCCTACGCAGTGCTCGCTATTTCCGCTGGCCTTTCCATGTTATGGGTCTCTAACCCATTTAACTCCCCTACTGCATTGCGCCATGGCGAATGCCTCGGAAGTATCCAGCCAATCACATCTCTTCTGATCCCGGAGGAACCTGATGACGCGCCACACTGTGCCGTGACTGCGCTCAGCCCCCCTTCACCTGCGCCCGCTCCCCCCTCTACAGACTTGTTCCTCGGTTCCATCGATGCCGATCTTCCCCCAGAGCAGTGCACTCAGCTTTTGAACCTACTACATGTGTTTCGCTCCTCCTTCGACTCTCATCAAAGTTCTTTGGGTCAAACTTCTACTGTCACTCATCGCATCGACACCGACACCACTACGACAGCGCCCCTATCGTGTGTCTGCAACCGAACGCCAGGCTATTGAAGAGCAAGTCGACCTAATGATCCAGAATGGCGTGATTCAGCCCTCAAGTAGCCCTTGGGCCTCACCTGTTGTCCTTGTAAAAAAGAAAGATGGTTCTATCCGCTTCTGTGTCGATTATCGCCGCCTTAATAAGCTTACGCGAAAGGATGTCTATCCTCTCCCACGCATCGACGACGCTCTCGATTGTTTGCAAGGCGCCGAACTCTTTTCTTCCTTAGATTTACGTTCCGGGTACTGGCAAGTCCCCTTGGAAGCGGCTGATCGCCCCAAAACTGCCTTTGTAACTCCCGACGGCTTGTACGAATTCACAGTTATGCCGTTTGGCCTTTGTAATGCTCCGGCAACATTTGAGCGCATGATGGACACCATTTTGCGTGGCCTAAAGTGGAAGACATGCCTCTGCTACCTCGATGACATTGTCGTCTTTTCTCCTGACTTTGACACACACCTGTACCGTCTGAAGCACGTTTTGACCTGCCTATCTAATGCCGGACTGCAGCTGAATTTGAAAAAAATGTCGTTTTGCCGCCCGCCAGCTCACCATTCTCGGCCACGTTGTTTCCAAAGAAGGTGTATCTCCAGACCCTGCCAAACTTCGTGCCGTAACAGCCTTTCCCAAACCGACTTCCATCAAAGATCTACGTAGCTTCCTCGGACTGTGCTCTTACTTTCGCCGCTTTATTAGGAATTTTGCTTCCATTGCTGCTCCCTTGACAGAACTTCTGTCCAGCAGTTCCGACCTTTCGTCGGGGTCACCAGCGTGCGACGATGCCTTCAATGCTTTACGATACATCCTCAGGGCAACGCCTGTCCTACGTCATTTCGACCCCACAGAGCCTACTGAGGTCCACACAGACGCTAGTGGTATTGGTCTCGGCGCTGTGCTCGCTCAGCGCAAAGCAGGTCATACTGAATACGTGGTCGCCTATGCTAGCCGTACACTCACGAAGGCTGAATCCAATTACTCTGTCACTGAAAAAGAATGCTTAGCGATTATTTGGGCTCTTACTAAATTCCGCCCTTACCTCTATGGTCGCCCTTTTGACGTAGTGACGGACCACCATGCGCTTTGCTGGCTTTCCTCACTGAAAGACCCGTCCGGCAGACTGGCAAGATGGGCTCTTCGCCTTCAGGAATATGATGTCCGCGTTGTTTACCGCTCCGGCCGCAAACATCACGATGCCGATGCACTTTCCTGCTGCCCCCTTACAGCTGAGGTCGCGAGCCTTTCCCCTTCCGACGATTTCCCGCCATCGCTTCACATCAATGACATGCCGTCAGCGCAGCGGCAAGATCCTTGGATAAACTCTATCCTCGATTTTATCTCCAATCCTACAGCTGCTTCTCCATCGCGTGCTCTCCGCCGCCATGCTTCCCACTTCGCCATTCGTGATAACCTCCTCTACCGCCGCAACTACTGTGCAGATGGCCGCAAGTGGTTGCTAGTTATTCCCCGGCAGCTACGTTCGCAAATTTGTGACTATTTCCACGCTGACCGACAATCCGGTCATGCGGGCGTCTTCAAGACATACACTCGTCTCCGGCTGCGGGTATGTACACCTTTGTACTCAAGTACGTTCGCTCATGCCTCACCTGTCAACGTCGCAAGCCATCTCCTCAACGGTCTGCTGGAGAGTTGCTGCCGTTACCCAGCCCACCACGTCCTTTCGACCGCGTCGGCATTGATTTGTACGGGCCGCTTCCCTACACTGCGGCAGGCAACCGCTGGGCTATCGTAGCCGTTGATCATCTGACGAGGTATGCCGAAACCGCCGCACTTCCATCTGCCACAGCGTCAGAAGTAGCTTCATTTTGCAGCGATTTATTTTTCGCCATGGTGCACCTCGAGAGCTGATCAGCGACAGAGGACGCGTTTTCTTGAGTGACGTTGTGAAAGCCTTGCTCACCAAGTGCAACATTATTCACAGAACCACCTCCGCCTATCATCCCCAGACTAATGGCCTCACTGAGCGTTTCAATCGTACCCTTGGCGACATGCTCTCTATGTACGTGTCCTCCAACCACTCAAACTGGGACCTCGTCCTTCCGTATGTCACGTACGCATACAATACCGCAACGCAGTCTACTACTGGCTTCTCTCCTTTTTTTCTCCTCTACGGCCGTCACCCCTCTGCTACAATCGACACCATACTCCCGTATCAGCCAGACATATCAGAGTATACACCTGCGTCTCAAGCAGCCCAGCATGCGGAAGACTGTCGACAAATCGCCCGCGCATTCACGGCTAACACCCAGTACCGCCATAAATCCAACCATGACAGTCAACACTCGACACCGCACTTCTCGTCTGGCGCTCTTGTGTGGCTATGGATACCTTCCAATGCCCCTGGACTGTCTTCAAAATTTCTTGCTAAATACCATGGCCCATACCGTGTTCTGGAGCGCACCTCTCTGGTTAATTATGTGGTGGAACCTGTTACGCCATCCCATGATCTACGCCGGCGCGGACGCGAGATTGTTCACGTCCAGCGCCTCAAACCCTATTACGACCCTGCCGTCTTGCTCACGCCGTAAGTCGCCAGGATGTCTCCTCTTCGTCCCGCGGGTAATTGTGAAGAGGAAGAAGTGCACAAGAGACATGCCAGTCAGTGGCATCGTTATCGCTGCGCGTGCTGGATCTGACTGTGTTCGCTGCCGCTGTATTCGCCGCTAATCTGCTCAGTCCTGCTGATCAAGTCCTGTTGATCTGCTGAATAAACCCCCCATTCTTACAATCTTTAAAAGCAAAAAGATTGCGCATAGCCATAAGCAAAATAAGAGTGCACTCAGTAAAGTCAAGTGGAGTTGGCAGGAGTTAATAAATTTACTAGATGCAACTTTGCTAGAAGCACAGCCTGGCACTACTAGAATGCACAACTAGAAATTGAGTACTGTCAATATGGCATCAGTCAAACAACATCACATCAACTAAGACAAGACTTTCTCAGACTAGTCATCAAATATTTTAAAAATGCTTGACTAGATTAAGACTCTAACACTGCGGGGAAATCACATAGAAAATGCAGATACATGTCTAGAATAATCTGCAGTTTTTATTTGAGCCTTTAATGACTAGGACTGAAACTTGTTGCAACAGTTATGAGGAACGACCATTCACAAAGATAAAATTTGATATCCCAAAAGGTGGAACATTAGAAGTAGTGCAGATGGAGTGAAACAAAGCGCATTTCACAAAGATTTAAATGAGTATATGGAACACTGGGCATGTTGCAATGCCAGCACTATACGTAAAGAACGTGTTTTAACTATCGGAACAAAATAAAGGCAGTCTTGTGCATCACAATGCAACTAGGGATATTCACCAACAAATGGTTCTGGACTGTAAAATTGCACAGCAGGTCTGTTGGGAAATGTTATGGAAGCTTCGACCGCACTGAGCTGCACGGCAGAAAACAATGTGCTCCACACTGTCCGATGAAAGTGATTCCCGCCGACAAGTTACTGTGTTGGAGCAAGTTGAAAAGTCTCTCGCTTGCCACCTGAGTAGCCGGAATGGCAAGGTACTTTCTAACCATGGTTGCAAGAGCTCCATGCTTGATTTTTCCTTCTGTTTGCCACCACTGAAATGGACTGCTATCACGAGGCAACACAGGTGCCTGAAGATAGTTGGACATTTCTTGCATCAAAGAGCAAGGGTTTTCATTGTGTTTTGATGGTACCAAAGTATTAAACACTCCCCAAACGGATGACTGCTCTCCTCTCCAATCCATCTGCTCCTGTGAAGAACTTTCTTGCGAGCCCAACTGCGACAGCCTTGACTCTTCCTGTTCCTGAAGTACTGAATACAAGAGGGATCGCATGTGTCCCTTTTCTTGCTGATCGCTGCAGACATCCTTGAAACGAGGCTCAAGCAGAGTGGCAACAGCATGGGGCATCTGTGTGCTTATACCTTGAAATCTTGCTTTCACAGACCTCAGGAGGTTCTTTGAGAACTCTTGCTTATCAGCTCCACTTGCCTCTTTAGAAAGCAGCACCTGAATGCAGTGAACAAGGGGAATAACAAGAGAAAATGTTGGGTGGGACTCTGAACAAGCAGCGGTAGTGGCTTCTTCAATCGGTTGCAGCACTGACACGAACGCTGCTACTTGACGCCATTCAAGAGAGGTCAGGTTGTGAACAGAATCTATTTCTGCCAAGTCTCCTGTCACGGCTGACTTCACCTTATGCAAGCGCGCTAGCGTGGCGTATTCACTATTCCATCTTGTAGGAACATCTTGTATCACCTCCAGTGGCTCTTCTATGTCCATTTTCCTTTGTATTTCTCGCAGTCTTGTTCTCGCGCTGCTGCTTCGTTTGTACAGCCCAGCGATAGCCCGTGCTTTTCCACACACGCTTGCGAATCCGTTGCTTACATTCTTCGCGTCCTGAACACAAAGTTTTACAGTGTGCGCGAAACAAGCAACGTGCACCCAGGGAGGTGGCCCAATCGCGGACACAAAGTTCCGAGCATCGTCAGTCACTACATAGCAAGGAAGGTCTACAGGTACGTTCCACTCTTTCAAAACGTCCATGAGTAAAGAACGCAGGTTCTCTGCAGTATGGTTTGCACACAGGTGACGACACGCAAGAACAAAACTGTGAGGCACGTCACTCAACACGTGGCACGTCACAGACATGTAACTATCTCCAGCTCGCGACGACCAGCCGTCAGTTGTGACAGAGCCTACATCCGTGCTGATGACGCTGTGCAGCTTCTCATGGACGGAGAAGCTGCACAGCGGAGAAGCTGCACCCCTTACGTAACACCCCGCAAGGGGTCTTTAAGGAAAATAAAGTGATGTGATGTGATGTGAGCGTTTGACAGCGTTATACATTTCAGGCACGACAGTCCTCGAGAATGTCGTGTGACAGGGGACCTTTTATTCGGGGACCGTGTACCGCATCAGGTTTTGAAACCCTGGCTCTTCGGCAATAGACTAGCTATGCAGACCACTTACAATGAAAGAAGCAATTATCACCGTAAGTGCCTTGGCGCGGGGGCTCTGAGGGTTCAGCTGTGGCTTGAAAAACGAACTAGCACTTGCCTTCTTGTCTTTGATGTAGAACGCTGCTGAGCCGCAGATGCTCCGCTCTCATACTCTGCGGGCTCCCGGATGCCGTCTGAGGTGGTTGATCAAAGGCGTCGTTGTGTTAGCTGGCGTTTTGAGAACCGCTCCGCACAAGAAGCACTTGGACGAGCCTGCCTCTAGACGTTCGTAAAAAGCCCAAACACTACTGCGTTTCTTTCGGCATGCCGAAGTTGCTTTTTCACCTTCATTCATGACGAAGCAGCAAGAGGCGTCAGAGCAGCAGCGTCAATCGGCGCTCAGAAAGCAGCAGGCAGAAACAGACCACCAGTATAGTTCCGTTTTACTTGTGGCGTGCGCGCAGGAGCAGCGGAGTGGTAGTGGTGGTAGCGGCGGCGCTGCGGTAGAGCGCTATAAATCTTGGAGTAATAGATCTGACGGGAAAACGCTGATATCCTCTAGGGGGTGCAACTAATAATCTCTACGCACATTGTCAGTTGCTGGTTGTTTTTATCTACAACAATTACGTTTCAACGAGTTTATTCAGTGAACTAGATTGCATGATACAATATATCAGAGATTACGAATGGCTGAGCGACGCTTTCGTCCGACTTGCGTCCGCGTAACCCGAGGCCATAGAGTTGCGCTTCCCCTGCTGTTGGCGCTTCGAACTAGTTATCGCTGAGCGCGCGATCACCTCATCGTCCTCTTCTTTTCAGTGACTTTCGTTGCTTTCGTTATTTTTCAATTAGCTCGCGTGCTCCCCTCTAGCTGGCGCTAGGCGACCTGAGATATATAGTGGAGAGATGTATGAGTATGAGCTGACAACATTCATGCAACTCTCATGTCATGCACCATTCGCATAATAAACTTAACCTCAACTCTTGATGATGAAAGTGAATGAAATTTTCACGGAATAAACATGTAGCGTTACTTCTCGGCAGATTAGAGACGTGTGAACTATGACACGACTACGAGAAGTTGCCTCCGCGATTCGTGATATGTCCGATCTTTAAGAATGTTTCCATGCGAATGGACCGTGTCGCGGCCACGCTGAAGCACGTAGGCTCCCTAAAACGGTGATCTCTGCTTCTCGTGTAGGTTTATTGCGGCAGCAAGCTGTGCCTGCTCGGAGCTGACGCTTCCTTTGCGAGAATGGTTGGAGGTAACCGAGACCTCAATTCGCGCCAGTTATTCGAAAAGTATTCGAAAATTATTCGAAAATTTGCGAAGATATTCGAACAGTTTCGAATAATTTTCAATTTCCACTATTTGATTCGTTTAACGAATCGAATATTATATTTGATTCGATATTCAAAAATTCGAATATTCGCACACCCCTAGTACTAAGCCCCGTTATGGGGCTTAGAAGCAAAACCCTTGGGCCGTATATTTTTGACAAAGACTGTACATACCACAGGGACATCAGAGGGTCAAATGCACCGCAGGAGGCATTGGGTACAGGGTTAATATGGGAGGGGCTAATTAATAGATGGAATTGGGAACAGGGCACTAAGCAGCACATGACCAGGTAGGGCAGGGAGAGGTGATTGGGTGCAGTGTGCATTTCGTCATGATGGAAGGGGCTGGACATGGGGAGCAGGGTTGATGCACTATAGCATTGTAGTGCGAGAGGTGTTGCAGGAATAGGAGGCTGAGCATGGGTGCAATCCCAGGCAGTGTCCATCATGGAGGGAAAATGGCAGCGGACTGTGTTGCGCATGGTAGTTGGCAGTGAAGGGTTGATGGATCAAGTGATGATATCGAGGGGGTGGGGGCGGAAGCGCATGGCCTAGGAAGTAAGCTGGACACCCCGCAGGAAACAATCATTCAGGAACAGTTTGTTGAGATTGGCACGTGGGTCTTACAAATAACATGTATACATAAAACAAGCATATATCACCATAAGATACAAACTCATCTTCTCAACACTAATCCAAACACATATTTGAAGTCTGGGTGCCCTATACGATTAAGTGCAAAATACAGAACCCCGCTATAGTAAACTCGGATATAGTAAAACCTCTGATATAGTAAAGTGAAACTGAAGTCCCAGTTCATCTACCATAGGCAACTGTACATTTTCCCCCCTTTATTGTAAATATGTTTTTGGTAAAACTCGGTTAAAGTGCTATTGGCCACGGCGACGACTCCCACGATGATATCGTCACCCGCGCACTACCTTGAATCGCGAGGTCGACGTCTTGTGTTTGAAAACAGAAAAATAACCCCGAGTGCATGTTTAGGTGGCTTTACCACTTGGCTGAGTAGCAGTCAGGAGAAGCCTACCTTACAAAAGCCTTGGAGCCGTGAGGGAAAGCGCACAGCGTGAAGAAAAAAATGTAAAGCTGTCTACAAACATAGCAAGGAAGCGGCGTGGTCCATTCGGAAAGTAAAGAAGAGTAAAAGTGAAACAAGAAATAGGGAAAGGGAAGAAATGGGTGAGCATTCACTGCAATGTGCAGCACAACGCATGAGGCAGTGGAGGTGCAGCGAGTACAGCCTTACAGCACTTGAGTGCCACGCGCATTTATCATTTATTGTCTTTTAAAAGACAGAAAGAGCAAAAGGGGTACCATGTTCATGCAAGGCTTTGGTTTTTACATGAAATCGAACTTGGTTGCATTCATAATCTTGTCCTCATGCCTAAGAGGTACTTCCACAAGATGCACAGAAATTTTAAATGGAAAAATCACACAAAGAGATGACAAAAGCGAGATGCAAGGTATTTCAGATTTTTTTTCATTAAGCAACAAGACATGTTCAGTAAGGGCCTATTGACCTCAGTTCAGTTGAGTCGTTCAGTCGTGTCCAACTCTTCGTGACCCTATGGACCATATCACGCCATGTTTTCCGGTCTCTCACTATCTTCCTACCATCACATAACTTCATCTGCAGCGCCTCGATGATGCCATCTAACCACCGCGTTCGCTGCCTACCATTTCTCCGGTGACCCTCAACCTTTCCCAACATCAAACTTTCGACAGCGACTCCTCTCTTCTCATCAGATAACCCAAGTAGCTAAGCTTTAACTTTAGAATTTGACCCTCCGATGAGCAGTCAGGGTTTATGGTCAACAATATCGACTGATTTAATTACTAGACAGCATTTTCAGGACTATGTCATTACAGACCAGTGTATAGTAGTAAAGACCCTGATATAGTAAATATTTTTGCTGGCCCCAGTGGCTTTACTATAAAAGGGTTCTACTGTATATATTGAAGGCCTATTGTCACATATTCTTCTTTTAGAGATCTCTGGGCCTGCAAGGACATGCAGCGTCTTATGATGTAGGGATGATAAAAATACATGCAAAATAATATGCATCCCACATACAAAAGAAAGACATTTGGAAGGAAGAACCTGCTTTCGGCAAGCCGATAACTTCAGGTGCATATAGAATTACAGCTCCTTAAAATATGATGGTTCAGGCTCCAGAACTTATCAATTTTTAACAAATACTTAAAAATCCTGCAATAAACAACGTGGATTACTAAGCATGCAAAACCGGATGATATTAAAGAACACATTAAAGAATATTTTTCTGCAGTACACCAGTTACAGGCACACATACATTACTGCGGCCAGAATAATAAAATATTGCCCTGCCAGAATCAATCAAACTACAATTAGCTAACTCAGGGAGATGTGTACATTGCAGATATTCTCAAGGCTATATATGCATATTATATTTACAAAATCAGTGATGAATGAGACACACCTGTTTGGTTTACAAGAACCATACCATTTCAAGTTCCAGCTTATTAGTTTTCACAGCTTTTATTGCATGCTGCATTCTACTATAAACAATTGCCTTACTTGTAGTGTACCAAGTACGTTTTTATACAGTGCTCATTATAAATTAAAGGCACTAGAACAACATGCACACAGAAAAGAAAAGAAGAACGGGACAGAGCGCCACTCACAACTGATTTAATATGCAGAATAAAGTACATATATGTCTCACTGTCGGCGCATGCGCAAGGAACACATTCAGCATGATGTAGTTTAAGATATGTTCAAGAAGCGCTTTTTCAGCATTATACAGATTGACCGACGTGTTACAGACGCACAAATTACCTTTCTTTCCAATATAAAATGCTTCCGTTAGCTCTCTGGCCATCGTATTCCCACTCCTTGCAAGAATTCGCACATCAGAAAAACATGGTTCACAAGTGCCTGAAGGGCAGGATCTGATATGCTTCGGAATATTGGGGCCATCTTTATTTGGCTCCATGTTACGTTCATGTTCCCGGATTCGCTCATTAACACATCAGCCAGTTTGTCCAATGTAGGCACAACCACAAGAGAGGGGAACTTCATACACAACCCCTTCGGCACATTTTTTTATTTGTCGCCCATGCCTCATACCACAGCCTCTTTCTCTGAGAAAGCGTCTCTTGAACATAACTTATCTTAAACTACATCATGCTGAATGTGTGCCTTGCACATGTGCCGGCAGTCAGATATATTTGTACTTTGTTCTGCACAATACATCAGTTGTGAGTGGCACTCTGTTCCGTTCTTCTTGCAAGTGTGCGTGTTGTTTTGGCGCCTTTAATTTATAATGAATAAAAAGAAATTCTCTTAATTATACAATGCTGCTTGTTCAGCTAACATTATTACAGTGAGCCTGCAATGAGCAACTGAGCAAGTACTAGAAATTTATTTTGCATAGGCATGAAAATATGCTAGATCAGAGTACAATGATATCATACTTCCTTATCAGCTAGCAGCCTACCAAGTATGCATTTTCCTTCATCACAGCTAATCATATGGCCATACCATCGGCAACCTTCCATGTGCAAGATAATTTTCAGTAAAGCATACATAGGTCATTTTATATCTAGGTACCAGGTGTGGTGCTCGGGCATTTGATCTCTTCAAACCAATTTATTGTAGTTGTTGGTATAGAGAACAGTAATCTGCCTGAATATCTGAGGCGAAATATTATTATTATTGCTTACGTACACCTTGAACTACAATTCTTGATGTGACTATTGGATCACAATAACAGATACATCTAGCATGAGAGCGATTTTTCATTTTCACTCTATCACAAGTTCCTCGAAACACCAGTTTAATCCTGAGCTGAAAAGTTGTTTCGCACACATTTTATATTTCAATATCTATAAAAATTTGCTATTTTGTGAATTTATTTCAAAATCAAATTTTCCTAACAGCCTCACAATTGTTTCTTCAAAAATTGACAATATTTTGTACTCAAATTAAAAGTAAGATTGTCTGGAGAAATAGTTTTGTTTGCCGAACAAAACAGCACATATAGATAAAAGCACCAGTATCGCCCGAAATTAATGTGCAATGCATGAACTCAGAGTTCACCAGAGTTGACCTAAAATTACAAGTACAATAGCCCTGTATACATGGACTCGACAGCACCGGGTTGAATCAGCATTGAGAAATCAAGGTCACTATTACTCGACCCGGTTGGTGTCTAAATTTCGCTTTCTAGTGAGTAAGTATCGCAGCGGAGCGTAGCGTCGAGATTCGAAGTTATTGTGCAAGTTTCTTACTCGTATTTGATCCCATTGCATTTTACTATCGAGAGCTTCGATTACTTTTTATCATTGATTATCGCTAAAAAGCATTCAATTTCACTGACGCTCGCTGCCGCTCCAGAGGCTTTTTCATATCCCAGAGTTCCCCATAACTCGACTCCCTGACTGGACAGCATCTGCATGCCTTAAGATAAGCGGATCAAGTGAGTTAACCTACCCCCTGCAAGCGAGTTAATCCGAACCGCTCCGCCACCTATTTTACTTGACCCGACTGTGTATACTGTTATGACCGTGCATGGTCCGCACTTGCGCGCACTATTGTTCGCCTGTGGGCATGGATATGTGCTGTTGGTGCAAGGGCTCTAAGAGAGCCAGTTTCCATGAATCTTTTTGTGTGAGCCTGCTTTGCTTTGTCGAGACACTGCAAATGCCAAATTGGCCCTGTCAAGGGAACGTCAAGAAAAATACAAAGAAACGTCGCATTGTGAGAAATATGTGCTTTTGTTCAATTGTTCACCCTTCCCGTCGACAAGCGCTATTGCCAAGTGTGGAATGCCTATTGTCCAAAGGAGACGACAGAGTGACACGTCCGCTGACGTACAGGACAAGAAAGGAGCATGACGAATACAGCCATTAGAGGAATCCCCGGAATGCAGGAAAGATTTGCAATTGTCGGAAAGGGACAATGCTGGGAGCAGTATGTGGCGCGCACGTGCACTTGGGTTTCTGAGAAGGAAATCCACTTGCCGGAACCACCATATCGGATCTTTGGTGAAGAATAGAAAAGTACCTCCTCGCCGTTCCCAAGCTCTACCCGCCAACAAGTGACCACGCCCGACGAAACAATACCGGACCAGTCAGTGCATCAGACCATCAGTGCAGTGATGTGTTCGATTGGATGCCGATATCTGAGGGGCGTGCCCTGGAACTGGTTGGTCAGCATCTTCTGAGAGGGGCTGCACATAAGGGGTTTTAAGGACGTTGCAGAGCACGAAATGACGCTCTGAGCCCTGGGTAAACGGCTCATCCAGACGCTTCTCGCTATGAACTCTTAACGCTTGCCACTTTGCTGATATACCCTTTTTTATGTAAATAAGTGTTCTCAAAGTGCCAATAAACCTGCTTGTATATATTTTACCATCTTCGAAGATTCAATTATTCATCAACCCGGAGTCTCTGCACGCTACCAAGTGAAGGCCGGGTCGACTTAGCCCCAGCGTCACGACACCTCCAGTGTTGGGATCTGAATCTACAAGCCACAGCATCTGGTGATCGGAGGTGGCATCTGAAGCTACAAGCCACAACATCTGGTGATCGCAGGTGGCATCTCAAGCAACAAGCAGGAGCAACAATCGGCCAACAAGAGAGCAGCTCGGAACATCGATCGCATGTGTGGGTGAGTGCTTGGCTTTTCTTCTGATGTGGACCAGGTTCTAGAACAGGGTTAGAACTGGTAAAGAGTGTTGAAACGCCTTTAGGTTTGGTAGTTTGCACAGTTGTTTTGGAAGTAGCCGGCACTCGGAGCGATCATGGACCTACAAAAGCTGCAGAAACCGGAACTGTTGCTATTGTGTGAGGAATTGGGAATTGATACAAGTGGTTTGGCACGAAAACCCTTGATTTTAAAATCACTGATTTGGGAACCGATGATGAGGAGCTCAGTGAAGCATGGAACCTCATCGGACAAAAAAGGAGGAGCAACTCAGACAGCAGAAAGAGCGGGAAAAAGAGGAAAGGAGGCGTGAGCGTGAACATGAGAGGGAAAAAGAGGAAAAGAGGCGTGAAATTGAGAGAGAAGCAAAAAGGCTGGAGCAAGAAATTGAGCTCCGGAAATTAGAACTAGAGTTGAGCAACAGGTCGGGCAATTGTCCCCAGCTAGCGGTACCGCTTCTCAACAAGGAGGCAGATTTCAAGATGTCAAAGTACATGCAGCCACATGAGATATGAGGGGATATCGGTCTGTATCTGGCTAACTTTGAGCGAACCTGCGAAAAACTATCCTTCCAGCGAGACACTTGGCCTCAGAGATTATTGACGGTTCTGCCCTGCGAGGCAGCGGAGGTTGTCGCGCGGCTAAGCAAGGAGGACGCGGACAACTACGAGAAGGTCAAAGCTTGCCTTCTGAGAAAGTATAGGCTTAGCGCCGAGGCGTTCAGGCAACATTTTGGGAACACTACTAAGTCCAGGGACGAGAGTTACCCTGAATTCCTGTACAATTTGAGTCAATTTGGGCGAGTGGCTAAAGAGCACAGATTCCTACAGTGATAGGGACGCTGTAGTCGAGCGAATTTTTTTGGAGCAGTTTTATAACTTCCTCCCAGAAAAAGAAAGAAATTGGTTACAGGACCGAGGCGACATTAAGTCGGCAACTGAAGCTGCCGAACTCATTGAGGAGTATGCTTCGCGCCGACAATTCAGCAACCCAGTAGTGGATAGGCCCCGCAATCCCAAGTTGAGTGTGAATAACCGTCAGGAAAGGCACTTTGCTAGAGTTGGAAACGAAGAAAGGAAGGCTTCTTCAGGCAAACTCCCTAGAAAGGACGGCAGTTAGAAAAGTGGGGAAGTGACCAACGCGCAGAACACAAAGAATAAGCTTGAGGCTAGGAAGCCGCTCACATGCTTTAGGCGTAATGAGCAGGGTCACATTGCCGTCAACTGCCGGAAAGAAAAGATTGCTTTCTCGTATGTCAGTGACTGCGATGAAAATATGCAGCTTTTGGAACCCAACCTGCATGACCTAGTAGTCAACGGGAAGCCTTGCAAGGTACTGTGCGATTCGGCCGCAACGATGGATGCTGTCCATCCGGCGTATGTGTCGCCTTCCGAATATACAGGACAATGTGCATGGATCCGCCAGGTAGTGGAGGAAGAGAGTGTGTGCTTGCCAGTCGCAAACGTGTTCATCGAGGGCCCTTTGCGAGTTAACAACCGAGGCTGCCGTTTCAGGAAAGCTTCCTAAGTGCTATCCGTATTTGTTTTCCAACAAATCGGACATGCTACTGCGAAAGAGGGGCATCCTTTTCGGAGACAGAGTTGTGCAAGCCTTAACACGTTCAAAGGCGCGAGAACTAGCTACACTGCTCATTCCAGAAAAATCCACAGCGGAGAAAACGGCAGTTAAAACAGTGGTCGATGCGGAAGATAGCGGGTCAGAAAACTTTGAGAGCGAGGCATCTCAGATAAGTCAACTTGAAAGTGAGCTTGATGAGACGCCGAATGAGGACGTTCTGGAGAGTAACTTCTTGCCGCCAGTGTCTAGTAATCTCACGAGACTTTTAAGTGGAACCCGAGAGGACTTAGCTATGGAGCAAGCCAATAATCCCAAGATACAGGAGATAAGGGAGCGCCACCGCGCCACTAAGACAGCAAAGAATATTTCTTTCGAGATGAGAAAGGAAGTGCTGTATCGCTTATTCAAGGATAAGCGCGGAGTAGAATGGGACCAACTACTCGTTTCCCAAAAGTACCGCGAAGACGTACTGCAACTTTCCCATGGCAGCTCGTGGTCATGTGACCTTGGAATAAGGAAAACAAAGCAGAGGCTGTTGCAAGAATACTATTGGCCTGGATGTTTTAAGGACACGGAAAATTTTGTACGGTCATGTGACACGTGCCAGCGGGTTGGAAAGGCGCAAGATAAGTGGAAAGTTCCGATGGTGTTAGTACCAATCATTACCGAGCCGTTTCACCGGTTAGTAATAGATGTAGTTGGGCCACTTCCTGTGACAGAGTCAGGGTACCGTTATATCCTCACTATGTTATGCCCAGCCACAAAGTTTCCAGAAGCTGTTCCGTTGCGCGAGGTGACGTCCGAGAGTGTAGTGGATTCGCTGCTGTCAGTGTTTGCACGAGTTGGATTCCCTTCCGAGGTCCAAAGTGATCAGGGTAGCGTTTTCACAAGTGTCCTCACCACCGCATTTCTCGAGCGATGCGGCATTAAGGTAGTGCATAGCTCGATCCACCATCCGCTGAGCAACAGCGTAGAAAGATGGCATTCTGTTTTCAAACGAGTGCAGGGGACTGTGCTATGAAAACAAGCGCGAATGGGATACCTGCCTGCCTGCAGCACTTTTCGCTTTGCGGTCAGTGCCGCACGAATCCACTGGATTTAGCCCAGCCGAGTTGGTGTACGGAAGGTCACTGGGCTCACCTTTGCGAATGGTGCGCGAAGCCTGGGAGGGGCGCGGAGAAGACCCAACAGTAGTAGAATTCATTCGGAACCTCTTGAATCGCTTACATAACACTAAGGAACTCGTTGAGGCCAGCATGAAGTCAGCCCAGGCTCGTTCCAAAGTGTACTATGATAAGTCAGCCCGTCAAAGGACGTTTCGTATCGGGGACCAGGTCTTGTTGCTGAGAGGTTCAAGGCAGAATAAGCTCGAAGTACAGTGGGAAGGACCTGCTGAAGTCGTTGCAAAGCTTTCTGACACTAACTACGCAGTGAAAATCCCCGGTAGGCGTAAAGAAGTGCGCATTTATCATTGCAATCTTATGAAGCCTTATGTGCAGAGGGAAGCCGTGGTAAATCTAACGTTAAACCTTCGCGAGGAGATGGGGGACAACTTGATTTGCCTCAGCGGAAAAGAAAGAAACGCTCAGGAGCTTCTCAAAAAGACGGAGCAGAGAGGAGAACTAAAGAAATCCCAGCTGTCCGATCTGGGCGAGATAATAACAGAGTTTGAGGCCTGCTTCGTGGACAGGCCAGGCAGGACTGATTTGACTGAGCACGATATTGAGCTGACTTCAGACGTGCCAGTGCGATCAAGTTGCTACCGATTTTCTCCAAGGCAAAGAGAAATTCTGGATAGGGAAGTAACTCGCATGCTGGAAATGGGAGTAATAAAACCCTCGGAAAGCGATTATGCTTCGCCTATGATCTCAGTAGAAGCTCCAGGTAAAGACCCTAGGCCTGTGGTAGACTACCGAAAGCTAAATTCTCTCATCGGGGACCAAGTGTATCCTATTCCGAATATCGAGGAGAGAGTAGAACAGGTCAGTAGAGCGGCATATGTGAGTACGCTGGACCTTACTCGAGGATACTGGCAAGTACCGCTCACTGAACGCGCCAGCAGATACGCGGCTTTCGTCGCTCCGACGGGCAGCTAGCAGCCAACAATGATGAGTTTCGGGCTCAATAATGCTCCATTTTGTTTTTCCCGACTCATGGATAGGGTTTTAAACGGGTGCGAAACATTCGCGGTGCCTTATTTAGATGATATTGCGGTTTTTTCCGACTCATTGGCGGACCATATGGTACATCTAAGATCTGTACTGAGTCTTTTGCGTCAAGCTGGGGTAACAGTAAAGGCCAAGAAATGTTGCCTGGCAAGGGCGACCGTGGACTACTTGGGTCACAATGTAGGTCAAGGTTTCGGGAAACCCAGTGAGATTAAGATTTCTGCGGTAGCAGACTACCCGCGGCCAAGCACGAAGACGGAAATTCGGGCATTCCTGGGGCTGACGGGATACTACAATCACTACATCCCTAACTATTCAGCTTTGGCCAGCCCTCTGACCGACGCTCTCCGCAAGACAGAACCGACAAATGTAGTCTGGGACGAACAAAAGGAAGCCTCCTTCGTAAACCTGAAGGATGTGCTGATTAGTCGCCCGGTATTGCGAGCTTCAGACTATGACCGAGAATTCACTGTCCAGTGTGATGCAAGTGATCGAGGGCTAGGTGCTGTTCTCTGCCAGAGAGGTGACGACGGTAATGAGCACCCCGTGCTCTACCTGAGCAGAAAACTGAGTTCTAGAGAGAGGGCTTATTGCCCGCCAGAGAAAGAGTGCGCTTGCATTGTATGGGCCACTCAAAAATTGCAGTGCTATCTTGGAGGGGCCAAATTCACCATAGAGACGGACCATTGTCCCCTGGCTTGGCTGCAAACTGCGACATCGAAGAACAGTCGCCTTCTGAGGTGGAGCTTGATTTTACAGCAGTACAATTTTGAAATAACATACAAAAAGGGGAAGTTAAATGGGAATGCGGACGCGCTTAGCCGCTGTTTCTAAGCGGTCCGAGGTGCTCCTCACCATGTATCCAAATTGATACTCAGGTTCTTTTTTTTTCGTGCGCTTGTATAAGTGTGACTATGTAAAGCAGCACGTTTGGTTTTCTAGGCACACGTGGGTCCTGAACGTCTTGAGTGTGGGCTTTTCTCGGACAACGATGGCAGTTTTCTTTTCACCTGGTCTCTTCAGACGGCAGCCGAGTGCTTGTTTAGACATGTGGTTGAGTTTCAGAGACAGCTCAAGCAATTTGGCCTACGACAATCAAGACAACGCGACAAGCAACAGCGAGCTTCAAGGGTTCATGTGCAGGCCATTAAGTCGTCTCTTCATGCAGTAGCTGCGACTGCTGCCCTCCGTGACTCTTCTGGCGGGGGAAGAGACTGTTATGACCGTGCATGGTCCGCGCTTCCGCGCACTATTGTTCGCCTGTGGGCATGGATATGTGCTGTTGGTGTAAGGGCTCTAAGTGAGCCTGTTTCCATGAATCTTTTTCTGTGAGCCTGCTTTGCTTTGTCGAGACCCTGCAAATCCCAAATTGGCCCTGTCAAGGGAACGTCAAGAAAAATACAAAGAAACGTCGCCCTGTGAGAAATAGCCGGATGTGCTTTTGTTCAATTGTTCACCCTTCTCGTCGAGAAGCGCTATTGTCAAGTGAGGAATGCCTATTGTCCAAAGGAGACGACAGAGTGACACGTCCGCTGACGTACAGGACAAGAAAGGAGCATGACGAATACGGCCATTAGAGGAATTCCCGGGAATGCAGGAAAGATTTGTAATTGTCGGAAAGGGACAATGCTGGGAGGAGTATGTGGCGCGCACGTGCACTTGGGTTTCTGAGAAGGAAATTCACTTGCCGGCACCACCATATCGGATCTTTGCTGAAGAATAGAAAGTACCTCCTCGCCGTTTCCAAGCTCTACCCGCCAACACGTGACCACGCCCGACCAAACAATACCGGACCAGTCAGTGCATCAGACCATCAGTGCAGTGATGTGTTCGATTGGATGCCGATATCTGAGGGGCGTGCCCTGGCACTGGTTGGTCAGAATCTTCTGAGAGGGGCTGCACATAGGAGGTTTTAAGGACGTTGCAGAGCACTAAATGACGCTCTGAGCCCTGGGTAAACGGCTCATCCAGACGCTTCTCGATAAGAACTCTTAACGCTTGGCATTTTGCTGATATCCCCTTTTTCCTTTCATGTAAATAAGTTTTCCCAAAGTGCCAATAAACCTGCTTGTATATATTTTACCAACTTCGAAGATTCAATCCTTCTTCAACCCGGAGTCTCTGCACGCTACCAAGTGAAGGCCGGGTCGACTTTGTCACGCGTCACGACAATACATGAACCCCACATTGATTTTTTACTCGACAGACGTAGTCGACCCAATTCTGCTGAGTTCATTTATACAGGGGTGGAACGCACCTGTAACAAGTAACAATGCTGCTAAGAATCCAATCTATTGTCTTCTGCCGCATCCAGCTTTCTAAAAATTACCTTTTCTGACAAAGAAGAATATTTAGAGTTAAACAGCTAAGCAACACAAGACCCATATGCGTGCTCCAACGCATGACTCCTCAATGCACTTACAGTTGCAATTTGCTGGGTCATGTTGCAGCTCACTAAACCATCTGACTAGACATGACAATCGAAAAAAAAAATGGGGGATCATTTCTATTTTTATTAAGACATACAAAAGCCGTCTGATGGTTTTTGTTGGCGGCATAACATTCAGAGACTGCGGGAGTTCGGCAAAGTTTTAAACGTCTTATTTCGCTTGGCAGTTGCAAGTGGGTGCTGAAAAATAAATATGCGTAAGGAATATAAGTGATGACAACATCCCAAAATGAACCTTATGGACCAATGAAGCACACTGCGTATCTTAAATGGCGTCACTGGTAACATCAAACACAGAAACTCGTCCTTGAGTATGACAAATCTGAAGCCCTGGAGGTGGTTTGGTTGTGGGCAGGTAGCTGGAAATGGGCAGTCCCCATGAGAGGTGGGCGGCAAGATCACTGCCACCCATTATGGGGAAAGCCCTGGCAAGCATTCAGGCAAAGCTGCACATATATAAGAGCAATAAAAGCAAGCATTGCACCCCTGAATAAGCAGCTGCACTAATAATTTCATTTTGTCTTCAACCCACCCCTCCTGCACTATAAGCAAGTCTGCTCATCTTTTCCCGAATTCAAAGGCGTATGCAGAAACAAACAGAATGTTCTCTAAAATTTACAAAATTTGAACGATTACTTTATGATATTCTCCTTTCTTAAATGTCTTGCTCTAGGGTTACAGAATAAATACATTGTAGCTGCAAATAAAGCGAGTTAGAAGCTAATGGCGAATCTCAATGACTTGGAGAGAACTATTTGAAATTGTCGCTTTGAGCAAAATAAACAGCCTGGTTTAGGTCAAAGTAATAATGACAACTACTTCGTCATTTTAATACGCTATGTCTGTATTGTGCTATTAAAGCGCAGGTTCACTCAATATTGCCTCAACTTGAAATAGTCACATACTGTTTAAATAAAGCAGCGAAATATAGCACCACCTTTTAAAGCATTGCCAAGGACACGAAGGATATTATTTTCTGCATACTATGGGCAAGACTCCTGAACAAGTAAGTCTTGAGCTAAAAAGCCAGAAAAAGTCATATAGTACGCAATCATATAGCAAAAAGCCAGCAGAGCATTTAAAGCCAATATATAAATGCAAAAGAAAGGCAACATGTCATACCTACAAAGACGATGTTTCCTTACATACAGCATGTTTCATGGCAAGGCTCTCCACAGTTGTTGACAGGTTATGCAGCATCAAAATGTTGATGATGTTGTCTGCCTCACATTCAGGCAGCACTCCTTTGATGGCAGATGATTGCTGGTGCAAAAGGCGTGCGATGATACAAGTGGAGCCGCTGGAATGCGGGCGTTATAGAGCAAAGATCCCTAAATGCAAGGAAAGAAAGTCTTCATTAAGCGCAGTTGTGTGTGTCCCTAGTCCTTTGTCCTTGTCTGACAGCGCTGCGACACCATAATGTTTGATAACCACCACCAACTAGACCACCAGTATATCCTACATTAAATCGATGCCTCTAAAACATGATAACAGCATACCACGGCTCTTCTCTGTTTAGTTAACCTATAATTGCCATTGAAAGCTGTCTCAAAAAAAAAAAATAAAATTACCAACGATTACGTTACTTCCTAATGCGAAATTTGAGCGCAGCAAATAAGCTGTTTCATCTCTCGATAGATTGAGGCAAAGAAATCGAGCAACACACGTATGCGCTATCACAGAATATTTGTTTTTATTTTTCACACGTATTCCTTTAACAAAGACTCCCTTCTCGGCGGCGGCGACGAGCTTCTGCTTCAGCCTCGCTCAATGCTCTGGATTCTGGCGGCGACGGCGCTGGGCCTCTGCTCTGGCAGCTCGTTTAGCAGCAGCAGCAGCAGCAGCAGCAGCAGCAGCAGCAGCAGCAGCAGCAGCAGCAGCAGCAGCAGCAGCAGCAGCAGCAGCAGCAGCAGCAGCAGCAGCAGCAGCAGCAGCAGCAGCAGCAGCAGCAGCAGCAGCAGCAGCAGCAGCAGCAGCAGCAGCAGCAGCAGCAGCAGCAGCAGCAGCAGCAGCAGCAGCAGCAGCAGCAGCAGCAGCAGCAGCAGCAGCAGCAGCAGCAGCAGCAGCAGCAGCAGCAGCAGCAGCAGCAGCAGCAGCAGCAGCAGCAGCAGCAGCAGCAGCAGCAGCAGCAGCAGCAGCAGCAGCAGCAGCAGCAGCAGCAGCAGCAGCAGCAGCAGCAGCAGCAGCAGCAGCAGCAGCAGCAGCAGCAGCAGCAGCAGCAGCAGCAGCAGCAGCAGCAGCAGCAGCAGCAGCAGCAGCAGCAGCAGCAGCAGCAGCAGCAGCAGCAGCAGCAGCAGCAGCAGCAGCAGCAGCAGCAGCAGCAGCAGCAGCAGCAGCAGCAGCAGCAGCAGCAGCAGCAGCAGCAGCAGCAGCAGCAGCAGCAGCAGCAGCAGCAGCAGCAGCAGCAGCAGCAGCAGCAGCAGCAGCAGCAGCAGCAGCAGCAGCAGCAGCAGCAGCAGCAGCAGCAGCAGCAGCAGCAGCAGCAGCAGCAGCAGCAGCAGCAGCAGCAGCAGCAGCAGCAGCAGCAGCAGCAGCAGCAGCAGCAGCAGCAGCAGCAGCAGCAGCAGCAGCAGCAGCAGCAGCAGCAGCAGCAGCAGCAGCAGCAGCAGCAGCAGCAGCAGCAGCAGCAGCAGCAGCAGCAGCAGCAGCAGCAGCAGCAGCAGCAGCAGCAGCAGCGCAGCAGCAGCAGCAGCAGCAGCAGCAGCAGCAGCGGCAGCAGCAGCAGCAGCAGCAGCGGCAGCGGCAGCGGCAGCGGCGGCGGCGGCAGCGGCAGCGGCAGCGGCAGCAGCGGCGGCAGCGGCGGCGGCGGCAGCGGCAGCGGCAGCAGCGGCGGCAGCGGCGGCGGCGGCGGCGGCGGCGGCGGCTGCGGCGGCGGTGGCGGCGGCGGCGGCCGGAGGACTTCCACCGGTCGTCTCGCTCATGGCTCAGAAAGAACTGGCAGATAATTTCGCAGTGGCGAACGGCAGCGGCAATTTCGGCTCGGGTGGTGCACATATACAGATCCGCCGCCACCGATCTGGCTCTCTGATTGCCACCGCACAGGGGTTGCATTGCAGGAGGAGCGAAGAAAGGAATTAAGTTCGAGCCGGCGCTTTGACAACCGGAGACTCGCAGGAAGAGGGGGGAGGGGGGCGGCGTGTACACGCAGCGGCAAACGATGGGGGCAGAAGCGCGCGCAGCAAGCGGACAACGCGATAAAGGGAGGAGGGAAGAGATAGCAGCGACTGACTGATGCTGCTGACGCCGATAGGGAGTCAACCCCAGCTGCGGAGTTGGTTTCAGGGACAACGCCGCCGATGCCGACGCAAACAATATGATACCCTCGCTTCCGCAGCGCGAAGAACCAGGTCTAGCCGTGGGAAGGTGGTCACGTATTCGTCGACGTGCCGGGGCCTACGTGAAATAACCGGCGCGTCGGCAACTAAAGAGCACCCTATCCGCCACACAGGAACAGGGGGGGGGGGACCCTCCCCTCCTCTTTCTGCATGGCGGCGACGGTGTTCTATGCAGTCATGTTATCTTGACTCTCTAGCAGCGTCAGCGGCATCCAGCGGCATCCAGCGGTGGGGGGATGAAAGGGGGGCGGAGCTGGTTACGAGGCCGACGACGACGCCGACACCGACGCGAAACCCAGGAACGGACGCCAAAGAGCTGCGCTCTAAAATGGCCTACTCGCAACTCCATGTTACAAATGAAATAACATAGCTGTGCCAGGGCGGTGCGGCGACCAGTTAGCATTACGACCGGGAAATGCATACTGATGTTCCATGCAGTCTTGACGCTGGAGCAAAGTGTCATTGTGCGAAGAACAAAGTAAAAGCAGGCACGGGCGCAAACGTGCACCACACAACCGACGCGACTAGAGGTGTACACGGGCATAAATATTGAGCCCGACGCGGCCCTCATGCTACAAACCCGAGCCCGGCCTGGCACTGAAATTGCCTGAGCCCACCCACTGCTCACACTTAAGGCTCCGGCCCTGCTCGCCATGCTATAGTAGACCAGTTGCAAAACCTACAAGTCGGCTTCCTTGTGAGGCAGGAATTCATGCACAGTGATGACAAAGCCTGATTCAGGGCTAATGGGTGCAGTACATGCATCTATCACAGTCCACGCTGCTTCGGATGCAGTTCCCCTCACACAGGCCATTGTCAGAAAAAGGTTTTCGGGCATCTCAAGACTGGAATAAAGGGGAGAGCACTGTCACCAGGGATGAAGAAAGAAAATTTAGAAGAGGGACACTAACCGGTGAGGGTAATAGTGGGGCGACGATGCGCACGCGGAGAATGCTGTGACAAATGGGCAAGAGGTGCGCGAATTCCACTACGTGCCAGGCGATGTGCTAGCACTTTACCCAACTATTACCGCAAAGTCTATGCCGCCATTTTGCAGGAATCTCTGCCGCACAGGGAAACTGACTTATAGGTTTTGCAACAGGCCTGTTGCAGGTAAAGCTACCATACAGAAAAAAAAATATAGGCGACAATCCCTGGCGATACGTCGCGCGACGATGCCGCCAATGCCTGTCGCTGCCAGTGGTGCACATTGAACGGAGCGAAGGACCTCAGCGACAGAGACGCGTTTTCAGCCTTGCTTTGTTAGCGCCGCCTCTTCGTTTGGTAAAGGAGTACAGTTACGCTATATCCAGTTGCTTGCACTAAACAGCAACACTGATAAAATTTCTTGAAACGCGTCGTGTTCAAAAAAAAAAAAGGTCGCAGCGCAGCGGCGCGCTACTATATTGCGATGCAGACATTATGGCAAGCAGCGACTTTCTCCCTAAACTTTTGAAAATTAGCAATATCTAGCCACACTAGCCTTTTTTTTTTGCATTACTACCCTACCAAGCTTTTACTAAACCGTCTCGACGCGCTCATTTATGCACGGATCAGACGAAATAAGCGTCTCCAGGTTCTTCGCTCATACCGGACTAGGGAAACAAACTTTGCATGCAAAAAAAAAACAAAAAAAAACACACGAAGGTGAGTACCCCAACTCCTTTTGCGATTGGCTGCCTCGCGAGTTGGTTCCGGCCACATGAGAAATTTTCTAAAACCCAGAACCTGGGCAACAGCGACGAGCGGCAATGCTTTGGCGGTCCTCAGCCCACCGCGCATGGTGCTGCCACGCGACTCATGCGGTTACGCTTTATTGCACCAGAGCCTCATCTGCGCCTTTGCAAAAGTTGCATGATCTCGGAATCGGGGTGCCGGGCCCAGCCCAACCGACACGAGAAAATATGCTTTTGCCCGTACTCCGCCGACTCCCCCCAGGTCAACCGATGGAAACCGAGCGGCCCAGCCACGCGACGGCTCTAAGCCGTGAATATCCGAAGTTGACTTTTAGGGCTACGATGCCACGCAGTTGTTTACTTTAGGAAATTAGTACTCAACAAAACTGTAACGGTTTAACTTGAAATAAGCTACAAAATGATTGGAATCAAGTCGTGGACACTTGAGAGCCACTTTTGAAAAGTTAACAACGTAATAGAGATACTAAAAGAAGACAAATCTCCCTAGCACATGGCTTGCGCAGCCTGCAGCAGCAATAAAATATAAGACAACGCTTGTAATTTTAAAAATGCTCAATCTAAGAGGCTAATATTTTGCTCTAATATACATAAAGGCTTTATAAAATCGGAATGAAACAATTTAAAGACTTACATGGAATATTTCTTGAAGAAAGAAGTATTTTCCGTCCGCGGTGCCACCGAACGTCGAGTCGAGTGTACGAGCGACCGTTGGATGGACGGAACAACGAAGCTCCCTCTTTGAAACAAAATGGCAATTGTCGCCGTCATGCCGGCTAAGCGATTGTCTCATCATACGGTCTTTAAAGTAATCGCATTTTTAGTAGCTCTGCGACCTGGGTTTTGTACCTTCCGTTTAGCAAGCGTTTCCTAGATGGTAGGACTTGAACCATCCTTGAACGATGCGCTGCTACTGCTGCTCATCGATGTAGGGCTCTGTCCCAGCAGCGAAGCGCATTGTCGCCCTGGAGAGGCGCCTAGCTGTTTTAACGGGGTAGCGTTAAGGAGCTCGTGTCGCAGAAAAGCCGCTGTCGTAGGCGGCGTTGGCCGTGAGCGATAAATCCCGGCATGCGCTTCATAAATAAAAAGCAACTTCCAAGATGGGCTGGGTGGGAATCGAACCAGGGTCTCCGGAGTGTGAGACGGAGACGCTACCACTCAGCCACGAGTTTTTTTTTCTTTATTGCCTGTTTTGAGTTCACATCAATTCAAAAAAGATCCACGATAATGGTAAAACTCGCAACAATCAGACTTCGGCTGTCACGAAAGGTTTAAAGTTTTTTGAGGACAGCCAGTTCATCGAGCACACTGATCCAGTCAGGTGGATCAGAAAGCACCCGATACGTTTCTCTGAGTTCGATGCTTGAAAGCGGTACAAAAGCGCTTCTAGTGAATGCGGTGTTACCTTAGAAACGTGCCGTAGAACGTTATACTGCAGTGTATATCGGTAATTATGAGCATGTTACTTACAGAAGTCGCAGTTACACGAGTAGCGAAGTCCGTTTCCGCTACATTTCTTCGAAGCTCTGCGCACATGCAGAGCCATCTTGCGGCAAACACAGAAGCACCCCTCCTCGCAATGTGCGGCGCGCCACTCGCCCCTGACGTTTCGCCGTGCACCCTCACGGTTTGTAGAATCAAGCGTCTTTCCTTTCTTTAGATCACTATCTTCGCTCACCTGCTTCTCCCCTTCGGGCCGCGCGGGTACCGGTGCGAGGATGCCCCAATACCCTTGCGTTTAATAAGTTTTCTCGCTCTCTCCCCTTCCAACATCCAGCGTGCGTCACTCGAACAGTGGTGTTTAGGCGACGCGACTCCTCTTTCCGCTCACAGCGCGATTGCTAGGTGCAGCGTCTGATGTCGTTGTTGTTGTTGTGGCTGTAGGAAGAAGGAAAAGAAAATGCACGAGCCTGCTACTGGCTCTGTAGCTGAGCCACCTCCACTGCTTCGTGCAGATAGCAGCCCCATCCCGCAGCGTCTGATGCCGGGCGCCTCTGACGTGATTGCTGCACCGTAGCGCTTCTGCTGGGAAAGCGTCCTCTGCGATGTGTGCCGAGCTGCTTCCGAGGAATCATGCTTCTGCGTGGTGCTCCCAAGCGAGATAGAGGATGATCCCATCAAGGCGTCAGCCCCATTATCGCGTCCGCCTTCATGGAGCGTCGCTGCCCGACTTTCTCCCTCCGAGACACCAAGTTCTTTGGTTCGTTCCGCTTCCTCAGGCGCCCGTTTCGTTGCCGCACCGAACGCTGCGTTGCTCGGCGCTCACCGTTGCGATAATGTAGATTGTGAGAAGCACTTGTTTGAACAAATAATTAGAAAAAAGTTGTGCAGTGCACTTAGAAGTGTTGAGTATGAAAACTATGTCTTTGTGTGACTCAAGAGCATACCGAGCGAATGTGTGGGCGGTGCGAACGAGGTGCAATAACGCTATCTCGTTCCACTCTTGAAGGCGAAGCTTAAGCGTCCTCCAAAGTTTGTTTACAACACCCAAACCTGTTCAAGTTGTATGTTGTGAATGCTGTGTTCTACTACGAATATTTTGCTCACTTGTAGCATACCAAAGAAAATGTTTTCATACGATGGTGTTCAATGGAGCGGAATATTTCACTCACCCTGAAATGAGGATTTGAAGCATGTTTGTGGAAAATTATTGAGCTAGTCATCTCAGTAGCACGACTTGCCACCTCCTTATAAGCTAGTTGCATACGATGTTTACATTTGCTCTCATAACGGCTAGTTCTATATCCTCACCGTCAGCATCATTCTATCTGCTAGATTTGCCGTTTGTTGGCCCGATTCATTAGGCGCTTGTTTCTTTCTCACAGTTTAGTTTGTTGCGTATATTTTACTGGCCAAGAAAATGCGGTAAAAACACATTTCTCTATGCAACCTGTTTTGAGAGCCCGAAAATGTTTGAAAGAAGTCTCCAGTCTGTTAGCGATCGTCTTTTTATTACTGCGCCATTCCTTCCCCTGGGCGGCGGCCGTCCGCCCCCTTGGACTCCGAGTGGTGCGTGGACCCGACCACTGCTTTGGCGCACGTTCGTGGATTTCGACGCGCTCATAAACCTCGAACCTTGCTCGCATCGCATGCGGTGATATAGAGTGCGATGCGGGGAACGCCAGGAGTGTGAAGTGCACCAGGACGGGGTTGAGCGGTGCGTCAGCACGGAGAGCGGGCGCTGGAAAACTGCGAACGAGCGTGTGCGAAACAAAGATGTGTAGTTGTAATCCAGTTGTTAATTGGTAATATATCCATTGTACTTTTCCGTATTTTATTTGTGTTTCCAGTCTTTTCTGTCACTTTTTTTCGTTCTAATGCTAACAAGTCAGTTCCGGCTTCCATATTTCACAAAAACTTGAAAAGCGAAATATATCCGCGTGGGGCTTTGCCACACTGAGTTGTATATGAACAAAAAATAGCTTCGTGTAGCAGCCGGTATACAAGAACGGCAGCTCAGCAGAACAACATTTGATTCGACGGCATGCCAAGTGCATGGATAGCATAACTTTAGAATTTCTGCTTTTTTGCACAAGTGCGCAAAAGAGAAGTCTGAAACGTTTCTCCGCTTTTCTTTAGCCGCACAATTTCGCGATTTCGTCGTCCTTCACTACAATACAATGCTTGCGGCACATAGTATGGCAAGAAGGAATAACTGTGGAGTTCAAAAATAAATAAAGCAGTCGTTGTTTTACAATTAAGCTTAATTAGGTATCAAAGCGTATTCACTCTCTAACTACCTCTGTAGTGGAACAGTTACAGGCGTGCGCGGGGAAGGAAGTTGATTTTTTTTTTTACAAATATTGTGCATGGAGGGAAGACGCCCACGCGACGCCATGCCACCGGCGACTCTAGCTGGCTCTGCGATCATTTTTGCCACTGCAGTGACTTGAATATTCGCGGCTTGTTTAGCAAGTAACTGGCATACTCGTTTGCCAAATGAGAGTTTCAAGATAATCACAGAGCAATTACCAGTACCGTATGTGTGCGATATTCCATCAGTGATTAATGCGCCATGGTCATTGCAGTCGTACTTTTGATTATACACGTATGCGATGGTCTACTCGTTTCAAAAGCCTAAGACGTACGTTACGCGAGCTCTACGTATGTCAAATATGTATATGAAAGAAATAGCGCCTTAAAGTATAGCGGCTGACACATTGTGTCCTAAAGTTCCTTCTGGGCGGCGGCCGTGTGCACCTGGAACCACACGTAGAGCGTCAGGGCCTGCGTCTTGGATTGCACTGCGCAGCATGTAACCCGACAACCCCACCTGCAGAGCGCATCCACTCGGGCAAGTCGGCGCCGCTGTTGCTGGCTCCCTGCCGTCCATGTTTGTGTTCCTTTGTTTGTAATGTTTTCAATGGACCTAGTCGGCAGTGAACAGAGCGTCCATAATTTGGCGCGAGTGTGTGCTATCACTGGACTCGAACAGAAGTGCGAGGTGTGTCGTCAACAATAGCGGACGCTAGAGAAAAAAAAAAAATATGCGAACGAGTGCGATAAACGAAAGTGATACTGTAACCGAGTTATTTTTTGTGTCAGCATAACATTATTATTATTCATATTGTGATTTTAGGTGAGGTGTTCTCTCTCCATTTTATTTGTTTTTCTAATACTTCTTAGAGCGACAACGAAGCAGGAAGTGTCGATACGGTTTGCCATATCTGGGAACGTCCATGCATTTCCGGTCCGACGTTTAATTTGCCGTTCAATATCCCAGCTTTAATTTAAATCAGCAATGTTAAATCGTTTAAGCGAAAGTATGTGCCGGGACGCTTCGTATTGGTATAGCTTAAACGGCCTAGTATATTTTTAAAGTGTATTTCGATGGAAGCGCGCTCACCATAGTCGATCTGAGACCCGTACGAGTATTAATAGGCCGACGCTTATCGCTCATTAATTGCATCGCACTGCTTGCTCGTCCTGCCGTAATCGTCTGTTTGAAGCTACTGTTGTTAAAACTAATACACTCGGTGGCAAACAAATTCGCTAAAACTTTTGGAATTCTCTTCACCTAGAGCAGCAGGAATCGCCACAGGAGCAGCCACGGAAGAACCTGGACCATTGCCGAATAGAATACAAAAAAATAGCAACCATTGCCTACGCACGATATATAACATGTCGTTTTGATTATTTCTAATCTCTCGATCGGCGTGGAGATAGTTATCGCCGCCGCCGCCCTGGCGGACCGGCAAACGGTGTTGATCTTATTGATATTTGACGCCGTCGACCGATTGTCGGTCTCCTTCAAATTCGTCACAGAGTTCATGTGGATTGATTAGAGTGGAGCTTAAGTCAATGAAGGTCTAGTGTAAAAGAACACCGTGTAATCTCAAGCAACATCAACAACAGCTAGGTTGGATTAAAATCAAACACGACGGAAACCAGCACCGCGGAACTATAATAATTTAGACACAAGATTTCCGAAGCATTTAAAATTGCAAAGGTAACTCGAAAACATCGATTATAACAGCACAGTTAACAAATCCAAATATGAAATGAGCCTGCCAACCGCAAAAGCACGTTAATTAATGCGGTTTCCCACAAAATATTTCCAGCCACATGCTAATTTGCATCTGATATTAACCAGTAGCTGAAATAGACAAGACAACATTGACTAAAGTGTATATCTGACTTTGGCGGGACATGGTAACAGAACTGACGGTATTGTCCAGCGTATGCCATATATCGGCCAACGTCAGTGGAGTAACGGCTAACGCTGTTGGGTATAGCCATCCTTATGAAATACCAATGCCAATACCAGTGATAAGTAAGGTATGGCAGTATATATCTGACATTGGCGGGCCATTGTAACAGAGCTGACATTATTGTCCAGCATATGTCATATATTGGTCAAAGTCAGTGCACTAATGGTTAATGCTGTCCATTATAGCCATCCTTATGAAACGGCAACGCCAACAATGGTGATGCGCCGAATATCCAGGCCGATCATAACCATCCCTCGATAATGGCACCACTGATATTGTGGGAGCATCGGATATGACCGTGTTGGAGTGTTGGACATGTAATAGAATCGCACAACCAATACCAGCCATAAGATGGCAGCGCTGGGCATACATAGGGCTGATCTCTGCCAGCTCAATGACATTATTGGCCCATTCTCTTATGCTGCCTGGGTATGGCATGCAGTACCTGAAGTAGCAAATGCTGCACAACTTCATTTACAGAGAAAGCACCTATACCTTGACAAAGTGGTGGCAAAGTTGGATGATTTAAAGCTCTTTCTCAAAGATGCTGTGTGGCCACAGTGTGTAACGCTATTGAGCAGAAATTCATAAAATCAAATGAGCTCAGAATATCAATAGACAGGCCCCAGAAGTTAAAAAAGATTATGGTAGGGGAATGTGTCTGAGGTTCAGGGTTTTCATTGCAGGAAGAAAATAAAAGGGGTGATGCTTGACTGCACTGGTAGATTTTATGCCGAGCTCTGCATTAAATCAAAAGCGATTTTAGAAGCCGCAGAACACATCTGGTCCTCTTGAAGTGAAGAAATTTCTTTATTCTACTGAGGAACCTCTCATGCCTTAAAGTATGTATTCCGAAGCTACCCATCCTTCTACGACAAGCTGTCTGATAGAGCACATTTCATCGAAATTCCTTGGCTGAGGAGACACCTCAAATATAAGTGACAAACATTGGACTAGAAGAGGCCAACAGTTGGGCAGCATTGGAGTTCCCCGGATTGAGATCTTCTAGAGCCTCTCCCCAGCCTGCAGCTATTCCTAATATATGAGTGTCTGTTGTATCCTGTGAGAGGAGGAGGTTGTACCCTGTGAGGAGGAGAACCTATGATGGGTCAGTGCACGCTTTCAGATCTTGCATTATCTGTCGAAGGTGAGCTGGCAAAAAACATTGATTTTGACAAATTGAGTAGCAGCTTTGAAGCCTTAAAGAGCGGAAAATGAAAGGTTGGCATTTCGAGTTGTTTTTTTTTTTTTTGCTTTATGCTCTGTAGATCAATACCCGCTTTCAAAACAAGATTTATAATATCTGAAATTAGTTGCTCAAAGCAAGATGACTTCGGTGTTTCCGACTTTTGTACACAATTGACTTCTATAATCTATCGAGGGGTATGCTTATTTCGTTTGTGCGGCAGGCTTAATTATGCGCTTGTCCCTCTGCAAACTGTCTTTTACAGTGTAGTCGTTGAAGGCCTCAAATATGACTGCTGTTTGTTTTTGTAACTTCAGTTCTTTTGTGTGTGTTCGAGTTGTCCTTTCGCTATTAGCATGCTTACTTCTCAAATAGAATTTCTATGCCAATATTTGCATGTGAACGCTCAGTCTAAAATTCTAGCTGGTTCGCATTTACTTTATTCTTTGTCACTGTGGCCGATGTAATTGCAGTTGTCTTGTGCATGTACAAAGCTTTAAACAGTCCTTATAAAGAGTTTGTGGAAGCATAAAAAATATGAACTGCAATACAGCACATTGGCCAGTTCTCGAGGCTTTTGCTGGCACTGCGCTATGCCTGATGAAAATGAAATAGTTCACAATGGCACCGTGTTATAATTGTGGTCGCACTGCCAGTTTGCAACTTTTTAGTTACTGTGCGTGTTACCAAGTATTTCTACATGCTCAAAGTTTGCAATTCTTGTGGTTTCTATATGCCCTTTTATTTGTGTGGTCCCAATCTAGAAATTCATCTGTCAAAAACCTTTATTTAGTTCATCACAAATGCGCCTTTCTTAAGAAAAGAAAAAATATGACATGCCCCTCGTAATATAGCTTATTATCAGTTGTGGGGTATGCTCGTTACGTTGAAGTCTTAAAAAAAGGAAAAAAAGGCCTCGGCTTGCACCTTGTTGTGTGATACGAAAAACGAACTTCCCCCATCGAAGAAAGCCTTGACGACAAAGTAGGTGATGGTATTGCACTCAGGTGTGTTCATGAGAAGGGTGGGGGGGGGGGGGGGAGGGGGAGGGTGCCCCGCGTTATAGCACCGGATGTCGCAGACCTACCTACGCCATTGGGGGTTAGAAATGGAGTGCTTTCATGGGATACACAGGAACGAATACAACCGGTCATGGAGACTGCAAACATTCGCCTTATCTGCACTTGTGCCCTCGTTTTTGTGTACCGGGTACATTATACGCATGAACGTTGATCCCACTTGAATTCCAGTTGGGCATCCATTGTTATCCAACTGGTATGAACTGGAAGTTTGTTCCTTAAACTATTTACATCAGTTAGGATTTTCGCCTGGGTTGTTTCAAAGTAATGTAGAAATGTTTTCAGTGTTCAAGTTACTGCCTATAAAGCAACACAATTTTACCAAAAAAACTGATTGTGAGCTGCCTCATGCATTTATTTTTTGCGTTTTGAAAATGTTTCAAGCTACAATAACTGTCATGTCGCTTTGCGTAAAAGAAGCTATAGCTTTTTGCAGGAATGGTTTTAGAGTGTGCAAAAGAAAGAAAGTGCAACGAAAGATGGAATAGTGACATGTGGCCTCTTTCATGCATGATGTTTTTGTGTCGCGCATGAAGTGAAAAGATATCTCTGTTGTTTAACGGCTTTGCAATCAGTGGATTAGTCATGCAGTGTTGCATGACAGACCACCGAAGGCCCAATACATCCTACAAAATACTAAAAATGAGAAAACATGACGATGAAGCTGAAGGCTCATGATCTGGCAGGAAACAATGGGGTGGCTCTGAGAAGGACTTTTATATTGGCAGTAGTAAGGATGGCAGTCCTCTGCTTTGTGGCTCTTCACTTCGCAGTGACAACACTGGTGTATACTGCACTAACACCTACTGTAGTTTTGCCCATGCTCTCAGTTATTCTGAGAGCTGCGGCGGTGAGCATCAGCCAGTGCTCTTTACGTTTCAAGTGTTCATTTGTAAAAGGTGTGTTCTAGATCCTGCTAAAGAGCCTTGCATTATCCAATTGAGTTTCCAGAATTTACGCTTTCTCTAGAAGCCTTTTTTCATTTAGGCATCTTTTCATTCTTTCCAATTAGAATTTTCAGTACTAATTGAATTTCCATAATCAAATGTCTTCAAGTTTCCAGATGACCTCCCAGCTGGAATACGTACTTAGTCCCAACTGCATAGTTTAACTCTCTGTAAACAAGCAATTTATTTTTATTATGGGCTGCTAAGTTATGGTCATCTTACAGGTTAGAATTGTTATTCCTAATGAACATCCAACATGAATGCACAATTGTTATGCATGGTGAAACTGGAATTCAAACTACATTTCAATGATGCATTGTGTGTGTGCTGGCTAAGATGTTAAAGGAAGCTGGTGCATTTCGCTCCATAGTAAAAATACTCCCAAACATATTAGATTTCAATAGGCTTTGCAGTTAAAAATTTTGCAACTAATTTCAAAGTCCAATCTGGAGTCAATGATTTCAATTCGAGCATATGAGATAGTCTCGAGAGCTAAATTAAATGTTTCAGGGAGAAACTCATGCACTTAGGTCCTGGACCCATTTACAAAGGAGCAGCAGACGTTAGCTGCAGAGTAGCATAAAAAAATTACACATTATTTAAAAAAAAGTGGAAGAATTAGAGACCCTGTGTCTTGAAGATCTATTAATGCGAAAGTATTACTACGCTATGTTCACATATTTATGTCCGCAGACCCTGTCCGCACACCACATCTGCAGAACGTGTCTGCAAAATCATGTCTGCAGCACTTGTGAGTAATTGAGAAGTGGTAGAGGTTAATGAGTGATGTCAATCGATGGAGGGTGATGTAATGTTGCAGTAGCATCCGTTCTTTTGCATTGCTCCAATGCAGATTCTGCAGTGCACTTTACATTTTGCAACGTTTCTGATTTTACAACCCTAAAAAGTGTATTCATAGCTGTTTTCACAATTTTAGGAATGCCTGTTTAAGTTCATTCAGTGAGACCATTAGATTGTGTTTTATTAATTGCAGGTTGCACCGAGTGTGAAAGTGCGGAGAAACCAGAGGTCGGAGTTTTGAGTTAAAACGGAGTGGCTCTAAATTGCAGCAGTGCCATCAAGTAAAGAAAGATTTTACTGTCCTGTCAAGAAAAATAGTAAACATGCAACAAGGGGTACTCATAGTTAAAGATAATTATACTGTATTCTGCAAGGAGGCGTCATGTCGTCAGCCGGCGGTCAATATCGGTTATGTAAGAAACACACATTTAATTTACTGTGAATTATCATTTTATTGATATTTGCTCTTGTGGTGCTTGCCCACATCAAACTGCAATACGTTATCTGTGGGGACTTTCATAATTAAAAGCATGGAGCCCAAAAGCAAAAGCCCACATCAGGATAAAGCTCAATTACTGAATAAACCTTTTTTTGCAGTGTTGTTTATGTGAATTTCCTATCACAAATGAAAAAAATTCACACTAATACTTATGCGAGTTTCTACAAGGTCATATTTTTATTATAGTTCGGTAGCCATCTCTTACATCATTCTCTTATTTCAGGCTTAAAACAAAATACTTTTTCCGTGTTTATTTCTTATTGAAATTGGACCAGGCAAACGATTTTTCAAGTAAATAAATTCATGTAAAACAGTCTCATTGAGATCAAAGCCAGTGATAAACACACTATTATCAGCATACATGATGAGCCGAACACTTGTCAATATGAATTATGTCATTTATGTACAAATTCAGCAAAAGTGTATACTCTTCCTTAAGGTACTAAACAAAATATATAAAAGATGACTTGTTTTTGTCACTGTTCATCTGATTCCTTGAATGGGACTTGATTCAATTATTTTCAATACCTTTGCGAGTGCTGGTAATTCAAGAAAATATCTCTACGAACGTGTGCTCCATGCTTTAGTAGATTTCATAGAGTGCCCTGATAGAATATTTAGCTTTTATATTAGCATTGCATGACATGTTAATTGAATGTGAAGCATGTTTGATGTTCACAAATGCATGCCATTTCCATAATTTCGGCTCCCTTAATTGTACGAAATGTTGGCACAGAGCTGAACTGTTGGCATTGAATTGGACTCCAAATTGTTGACTGGGGGCCAATATCCAAGTTGGAAATGGTCATTTCTGATTTTGATTTGGCCTCAACAGTTTTTTAAACTTGGAACAAAGCCATACTGCCGCGGTGCAATCCATCGCTACGTACGTGGTTCGGCCAGAGCAGCTCTTTAGACACAGTGAGACACAGAGACCAATGACAATTTTTATTTAAGAAACAGCCAACAAAAGTAAACCGAAAACATGGCAACGGCTCACCCCATGCACGGTTACTATACAAAAGCACACTGCACTTGAACCTTGTCTAGGACGCCTAGCGCGTCGGATGGTGTCAGGTCGTCAACAGTGCATGTTTTCTCGTGTTTTCTTTTTGTGTGTGTTTGTGTTTCCTGCCGTTTCGGGCAGCCGGCCCGCGAGGCGCGCGGGCGGAGCGGCGCCCGTACCCGGGGAGGGGGGACCTTTTTCTTGTTTTTGGATTACAGTGTGAAGTGTCCCTGCTTGCGCGCGTGATCTGTTTTGTGTCTTTCTTGAGGGGCGAGGGGTCTCGCGCATTGGGGGCACTCTGCCGTTCGGTGTTTGGCCTGGTGGTTAGCGCGCCAGGCTCCGAACGCCGTCGGCGGACCCCGTCGAGCGTCCGTTTGGTGTTGTTTTTTTATTTTGTATGTGTAAAGCGCGGTCGTAAATCTCGTGCGCGTCCTTGAGAGTGGAATGCCAGTGGTGGAAAGGCCGGGGTTGGGACGCTTCGGCGAACTGGACCTCGGCTAAGATTTTCCACGAATCTGTGAACGGGGGGGCACCAAGGACGTTTCGCGGAAATGGAAAGCGCGCGAAAACCAGGAGGTGCGATGGGTGGCCCGGAGAGTTGCGGCCCGAGCGAGGAAGAAGACGGAGGTTCTCCCGTACGCTCGCTTGGGACGACGGACTGTCCTAAGCCGGAGGGCGACCCAACTCTGTGTTTTATTTGTTCTTTCTCTCAACTGTGCTGTGTTTGTTCATTCATCCGACCTATCAGTTTAATTAAACAGTTTGTTAATTTAATTCGACCCATTGAAATTCTTTCGACGAAGCAAGGAGACGGGACCATTACCAACAACAAGAAGAAGAAGAAAAAAAAAACTTCAAGAAACATCGAAAAGAAGTTTACTGGCGCAGCCGAATACAGGATCACCGTCTCCCGTCAGCCTTCTGCGATCGCAAAACAACCTGTACAGCAAGAAGACTTCCAGGCCGATGGACAGCTCTTGAGAAGGAAGTCTCCGTCGAGAGAGGACAGGGCGAGAACACAGCAACATTGTGGCCGACGGACCGAGCCATCACTTCAGATCGACGGACCGACACTGAAGCTAAGGAGCTAGCGGCTCAGCATCGAGAGACGCCCAGCATTGTGGCCGGACTGAGCCATCAGAGCGCGTAAGGTGCGAGCCGCGCACCAGCGAAAGACGCCACGCATCACGGCCAACGGACCGAGCCAGCGGTGCTCAGCGCATCAAGAAACTGACTTCCAGCGCACCGGCCAAGGGATCAGGCAAACATCAGCCGCTAATGGACTAGCGGTGGACTTTCGTGTGTTTTCCAAGGGGTACATCGCGCATTGGCAGCGGAGAGAAGCAAAGCCCGGGCGCAAGAACGGCAGACGACGCGGTAGTCGGGGAAAGTAAGGTGGCTACGCCAGCGGAAAGGTGAGTGGCCCTATGCTGGTCCTCGGAACCCACTGGTGCTGTGCGTTTTGTAGCGAATAACAGGAATTGTGCATGATTCTTCGTAGCGGTGCAAGGGTCACGAAAATGAGTGCGGAGGAGAGCGGGAGCGATAGCGGAGATTCGAGGGCAGAGGAGGCGACGGGGGCAGGCGAAATGATGGAAACAATAGGATCAGCAGGAGCAGATAAAAGCGGTGGCGAGGCTCCCGATTCAGCTATGCGACGGCTAGAAATGGAGCTGGAGCTTAGGAAGACCACGCTGCTCATTGAGCGGGAAAAAACACGTCAGCTGGAGCTGCGAAATGGTGGACCACAGGGCTCGCTAACAGATGGTAAGCTGACGCGCGAGGAATCACTAGCGCATTTCGCAAAACGGCTTAAGAGTTTGCTGACCGAAATTCCAACAGATCCAGAGGTTCCAGTGTGGCTCGAGGGAATCGAGGGCATTTTTCGTTCCTATAAGGTGCCTGAAGAGGTTAGAAGCCATTTAGTTTTGCCTCTGGTGACTGCGAGAATCCCACACCTCTTTTCAAAACTTTCAACCGAGGAGCTCGACAGTTACGATCTGGTAAAAAAGACGATTCTGTCCGAGTTGCGTCTGTCGCCAGGTGACTACCTCAGGCAGTTCCGCAATGCGCTTCCGGCTCGTGACGAGACCTGGCAGCACTTCGCGTCGCGAATTGAGAGCTACTATGCTTTTTACATGGTGGCGCGGGGAATCAAAACGCTAGAGGACCTGATTGCTCTGCACGTGGCTGACCAGATGAAACAGGCACTGAGCACTGAGGCTCACAAGTATGTCAAACGAGAGGAAAGGGACAGCTGGGTGAAGCCACACGAGATTGCAAAATTGGTGGAGGCTTTTGAGGATTTCGAAGGAAAGGGGTCAGGAAGGAAGCAAATAATGGCAGGCCGAAGCCCTTCTGGCAAACAACAACCAACTTTGCAAAAATCCGCCCCGACTCCGCCGGCGCACCCAGGGCCTTCCAAATCTCCTGCGTGCTTCATTTGTAATGGCCCGCATTTTGCAAGGTCTTGCCCTGAAAACCCCACCAGCAGGGAGGCCGGCAACATGCGGGGGAATGGAGCAAACATTTTAGGGCAGGAGAGTTGTGGAGATGCTGGCAGCGGCGGCGGCGGAGCCATAGTTGAGGCCGGACGGGGAGATACCGTTGATGTACAGACTTGCACAGTATCATTATTAAGGAAGGAAGCCTCACGGGACTACGTCAACCTGAGATTTGGTGACGCGGTTCTGCGAGCGCTAGTTGACAGTGGCACCGAAATAACTGTCGTAAAAGAGGGCGCGCTACCTAACAATGAGACGGGGAAGGTAGGCGACGTCACACTTGTTGGCGCCTTTGATAATAGAGTGCCAGCAAAGCTAGCTCGAGTTCCACTGAGCTTAGAGGCAGGCCAGGGTCAGTATGTCGGGGGAAGCGCGTCACTGCTCTGCGCCGTAACACGGGAACTGGCTTCCAAGGAAGCAGACTGCCTGCTTTCTGCAGACGCTTGGCACACGCTTGAACAACAAGCACGCAACAGCGGTTGCGAGGTGCCCGATATGAGAGGGCAGGCGGCCGTCACCTTGGAGGCAGGTAGCGGCGAGGGAGGTAGAAAACGCCGAGAGGGACCGGAGCGCGGAGGAGGTTATTGGAGACGCAGAAGAAAGATGTGGCGAAAAACTGACAGCGTCAGAGGAACTAGTGATGGGCTGCGGCAAAATGGGGCATGCGCATGCCAATCATCGGCACCTCTATCATGGCGCAGCAGACCGCCAGAGCTGTCGCCACCCACTGTGGTTTCCGAGGGCAGGCATGGGGACCACTCTGAAAAATGTTTTCGTGTGGGATGCGTTCGCATGGTGCCAGGCTAGATGCCTCGCATGCGGCGGTTGCCTTGTGTCTCAGTACCTAATTGTTGAAAGTGGCGTTTTCTTTTCCTTTTGTGCGTTGTAATGCCGTGGTGACGACCTTTGTGTTATTTATCGTGTGCAACAACCAGTGAGGTTATTGCAACGATCTTAGGAGGGGCGTGTAAGGTCGTCAACAGTGCATGTTTTCTCGTGTTTTCTTTTTGTGTGTGTTTGTGTTTCCTGCCGTTTCGGGCAGCCGGCCCGCGAGGCGCGCGGGCGGAGCGGCGCCCGTACCCGGGGAGGGGGGACCTTTTTCTTGTTTTTGGATTACAGTGTGAAGTGTCCCTGCTTGCGCGCGTGATCTGTTTTGTGTCTTTCTTGAGGGGCGAGGGGTCTCGCGCATTGGGGGCACTCTGCCGTTCGGTGTTTGGCCTGGTGGTTAGCGCGCCAGGCTCCGAACGCCGTCGGCGGACCCCGTCGAGCGTCCGTTTGGTGTTGTTTTTTTATTTTGTATGTGTAAAGCGCGGTCGTAAATCTCGTGCGCGTCCTTGAGAGTGGAATGCCAGTGGTGGAAAGGCCGGGGTTGAGACGCTTCGGCGAACTGGACCTCGGCTAAGATTTTCCACGAATCTGTGAACGGGGGGGGCACCAAGGACGTTTCGCGGAAATGGAAAGCGCGCGAAAACCAGGAGGTGCGATGGGTGGCCCGGAGAGTTGCGGCCCGAGCGAGGAAGAAGACGGAGGTTCTCCCGTACGCTCGCTTGGGACGACGGACTGTCCTAAGCCGGAGGGCGACCCAACTCTGTGTTTTATTTGTTCTTTCTCTCAACTGTGCTGTGTTTGTTCATTCATCCGACCTATCAGTTTAATTAAACGGTTTGTTAATTTAATTCGGCCCATTGAAATTCTTTCGACGAAGCAAGGAGACGGGACCATTACCAACAACAAGAAGAAGAAGAAAAAAAAACTTCAAGAAACATCGAAAAGAAGTTTACTGATGGTTTCGTAAAAAAAAAAAAGAAACACGCGGCGTTGTACATGGCATCTAATCCAGGTGCGTACACTTCTGCCTTTTCCCGTTCTCTCGAGTTAAGTGATCCTTGGATGGCGACTATAACCTTCTAAATGTTATGCATTTATCGAAAAACATACACAGCGGCACAAAGCCGCGCTGTATATTGTAGCCTATCACGAGGCCTATAGTTTGTCGTCACTGCAGCACTGGAGAGAACGATGCTGGCCACGTGCTAGCTGCAGCAGCTGTGGAATGCACGAGGTAAGTGCATGGGAATTAAGCAGTACAGTACTTTGGGAAGAAATATTCAAGACGATTATGCAGTTATGTGAAATGTCGATACTTCCATTAACATCGCTGAACAAAGCCGCACCACGCTGAGAATACTCTAGCTGTTAATTCTATTGTATAGGCATAGTTAGCGTTCGTCGCGGCAGCAGAGTGACGCTTGCCACGTGTTCTGCAGCTGCTGCACGAAGAATCGGAAGAATGCGTGAGGGAAGCAGGTAATAAGCAGTGTAGCACTTTATTAAATCAAATTTGACACGATTTCATGCGTATATATACGTATAGCCTGGTAAAAGCCCTAGCGCGCAAGTTATTTTGGTGGCCGCGGCGATTGATACGAAGCCACGTACAACATAGAGAGGGAAGAGGAGTACGGGATGCAGGTCTGCGGTCTGCCAGGAAACATTGGGGCGGCCCTGAAAAGGGCCGTTTGGATGCGAACACAACGCCCTGCACTAGTCCGTGGCCCTTTGCCGTGCACCGTCAACAGCGGTGCACTACGTCGTACACAGCGCCTGGTTATGCTGCCCTGGATGCTGTAGCGATGCTTCCACTGTAGACATATACAAGGGTTGCGGCGATGACCTTGGAGAGCTGATCGATCCCGCGATCCCTGACATGGGCTGCTGCGTACAAAGAAAATCCTCGGCCTCTTCGCACCATACAGGAAACAGTGCTGTAAAAGAGTAGAAAAAAGTTGCATTATGAACATAGTGATTTGATGAATGCGCAACATATGACAAAACTTTCGACAAAGAAATCTGCGTTCTTGCACCTCAATCAGGGTTGAGAATGCGCACAGCAGACGTGCGCCTCAGCATAGCAATCAGGCAGCGCTTAGTTGCCGACGGTGGATGTTTTCGGGGAGGTCTTCATAGCCGTGGCCGATTTTGTTTGTTTTTTTAACACGAGGAGCGTTCATGCCATGAGCTGCTGCTGCACGAGGTCCTGGAAGCACGTGGGGAGAGACAAGCGAGACAGCAAAATGTAAATAAGCAAAATGCCAGACAATTTTGCGCAATTTATACTTACCTTGACGGTGCTTGCGATCTCCCGCAGGTCGTCGCCATTATCAACGTCATTCCTCTCAACGTACAGCACGGATCAGCGTGCCGAAAGCGCATTCACGTAAACGCGCAAGCCCGCCATCGTCGAGCACCTCGGTGACCGAACGCGCCGCAGCCATGCAGCAGCGAGATCCACGAACCGAATGCCGGAATCGCGCGCGTTGGCAGAGGGGGGGGGGGGGGGCACCTAGCGATTCCCTAGAGCGTCTAGGGATGAAAAAGAAAAAAAAGAAAACCTAGTTTATTACTACGTCACGTCCGGTTAAGCGTCGAGCCCGACGCAAAAAACGTCATGTCAAGTTGCGGCGTGTCCACCAATCAGCGTTTCCAGCCGAGATACCCCGAAACGCTTCTCAGAGTAGAGCCGTCGCGTGGCTCGGCCGCTCGGGTTCTCTCGGGCGGAGTTGGTGGAGTCCGGGCAAAAGCATATTTTCTTTCTCGCGTCGGTTGGGCCGGGCACCCCGATTTTGAGATCATGCAACCTTTGCAAAGGCGCAGATCCAGCCCTCGTGCGATAAAGCGCTTCTTTTTTTGCATGCAAGGTTTGTTTCCCTAGTCCGGTATAAGCGAAGAACCTACAGAGCTCATTTCGTCTGATTCGTGCCTATATGAGCGCACCGAGACGGTTACGAAAAGCTTGGTAGGGTAGTAATGCAAAAAAAGGCTAGTGTGGCTAGATATTGCTAATTTTCGAAAGTTGCAGGAGAAAGTCACTGCTTGCAATGATGTCTGCATCGCAGTATTGTAGCGCGCCGCTGCGCCGGGGCCTTTTTTTTTTGGACGCGACGCGTTTCAAAAAATTTCATTAGTGTTGCTGTTTAGTGCGAGAAACTGGATATAGCGTAACTGTACTCCTCCTAAGGCGGCGCTAACGAAGCAAAGTTGAAAACGCGTCTCTGTCTCTAACTGAGATCCTTCGCTCCATGTGATGTGCACCAGCGGCAGCGAGAGGCGTCGTCGTCGCGCAACGCATCGTCAGTGATTGTCGCCTATTTTTTCTTTCTGTATCGTTGCTTCAGCTGCAATAGACCAGTTGCAAAACCTACAAGTCAATTTCCCTGTGCGGCAGGAATTCGTGCACAATGGCGGAATAGATTTTGGGGTAACAGTTGGGTACTGCGC